>NC_069380.1:61431500-62840000 GCF_027475565.1 Acinonyx jubatus
ACTTTTGTTTGTATTATGATGTGATTGTGAATTAATGAGAGTTATGTTTCTAGAGAGTATAAATTTGAAACTGAAGACAATGTGAAAAAGAAAATCCAATACATACCGATCAAAAAAGGACTTGTGGCCTCAGGTTTGTCATAATCATCAAAGGCAATTTGGAAGTTAAGATAACATGGAATTAAATAAATGAAAGAAAGGCAGAGACACAGACCATCTAAAGAAAGTTGAGAGAATACAAAGTACAATAATGAGGTCTGTGTGAATTATTAAACCTTGGCATTTTTTTATCTGACTGTTAATGCAAAATTTACATTTCTTTATTCTCTTACCAAGAAAATATATAGATTAATTGCTGCAGAAAACTCATGTGAAAATGTATTATGCATACATTGTGTATTAAAAACCGCTTAAACATAGGCTTATAAAGACTTCTATATGTAACTATCATGTTAAAAACCAGTGTAAAACAAATTGTACTGACTTTATTTTTCTTAGTATTTAATAACATATCATTTGAACCACATATTATGTGAACTAGTCCATTTTTCACCCCTAAAATTATTCTTTTTTTATTTTTTAATGTTTGTTTGTTTGTTTGTTTGTTTGTTTATTTATTTTTGAGAGAATGTAAGCCAGGGAGACACAGGGAAAGAGACACACAGAATCTGAAGCAGGCTCCAGGCTCTGAGCTGTCAGCACAGAGCCCAATGCAAGGCTTGAACCCATGAATCATGAGGAAACGACCTCAGCCGAAGTCGCTGAGCCACCCAGGTACCCCAGGCCTAAAATTATTCTTACTAGCATTTTCAGAGATAAGTGAAAGAACACACACTATTTGAGTATTTTCCACATACTCAGTGCCTTTGTATCTGCTACAGGGCAATCATTTTCCATTATCTAGATGCAATGTATATCTAGATCTGAGGCAATGAAAATCCCTTTAGAACATATGTTCTGTTCACCGCACACAGACTACCTTAATTCTCAACTAAGAGTTTTTACTGATCCCTAAACTTGCTGCCAAGAACAAAAGCAAAATGAACATTTTGCCTAACTAGCTAGCATTTTGTCTTACTACTTAGAATGTTTAAATTCAAATTCCTTTACGTGTGTTACACAGCTCTTCAGGGTCCGAACTTTTCTTCCCCCCACAACCTTATCTATCTCCCCATCACTTCTTGCATTTTATACCCCAACACCTGAACTACTTACAATTCCCTAAACACAATAGTATTCATCTTGCCTCCCTGTTTCTTCACAACACATGCTCCATATCTACCTGGATGTTTCTCCCTTGCCTTCCCTTAACGGGTTAACTCTTACTTCTCTATCCAAGATGAACTGTTTTTTTTTTAACTTTAGAAATTTTCTATCACCTCCCAAATCTGAGTTTCAAACACTCACCTGTCCCTTTAGAACTGAGAGAGCATCCTCTTCTTGTATTCCTAACATGCACAGTTTAGGGGAGAGCAAGAGTATTCACTACGCATATTCAGAACTTTACAAACAGAAAGTACTTTATAAGTATTTGCTAATAATGTACATGATTTCTGATAAAATACATTAAATGTAGATTTAGTCAATATTGAATGTGAGCAAGTGTTTTAATTAAACAGAATTAAAATATAAGTGGAACACCTGGATGGCTCAGCCTGTGGAGCATGTGATTCCTGATCTCAAGGTTGTGAGTTGGAGCCCCACATTGGGCATAGAGATTACTTAAAAATAAAATCTTACAAAGAAATAAAATATAATATAAGTGAGATGGGAGAAGTGGTCATTTGATAAGCAAACAAACACATGCTAAAATTCTTTGTTAGAACTATTTATAGATCCAGCTGGTTTTATTTTTGTATTTATATTTGTATGTATATGTGTGTGCGTGTGTGTGTTTGCTCAGCACACAAAAATCTTTTGTTGTATCATAAAGAGATAATGTATTTTGAGAAACTATTTCACATTTATTATTTCCTGAAAGTACCATTTTACATTACGATAGAGTTGTATTTATATTATGTACAAGGTACATGTGAAGCTCCTCTGATTAATCACAAAATAGCAGAAAGGAAAAATAAGAATGAAGAAAATAACATACATATATTATCTTTTAAAATGAGCAAAAATACCATTCTATTAAAATGTACTCTATCATGAAATGTTTCATAATATTCTACATGAATACTAAAGATGTATCTCTTAACACATGAACTCTCCTACAATATAATACAATATATTTACTGGTTAGATGGCCAGAAATCATTGCCCAGATCCCCTCTTCAAAAAGTTTCTCAGTTTGTAACTGAGTTTCTCAGTTTCTCCCATCCCCTACCCAAAAATAATTTAACCAAGTTAATGATCAGGAGGATAAATGTGTTCCATGAGATCAGAAGTGCTTTTTTTAATTTTAATTTTCATTAGTTCTGTATTTGCAAGTTCTTTGTTTAGGTGTAGAAGCCTTCATAAATATTAAGATTTTGTGTGTGTATATGATTCTAACTATTATATGTCTAACTAATACCTTATCATGCATTGTGGGCAACATGACATCTGAACATTCTGTAAAATTTGTTAAAATACAAAAAGAAGAAAATACAATAATAATTTTTCTATTAATTGGGTAGATTGCCAGTCAGGACTTAAATATTTAATTTAATAATATAGAAAAAGTCAGTTATTAAATATCTCTTAGGCTATTCAAGTAAGTAGCTACCAAATTGATCTAATTTATAGAGGTCCAGTTAGAAATGCATTATTATAGCTTAGCACATACTAAATAACCACTTTTGTCATCCTAGTCTATAAATCTTCCCCATATATTATCATAATTATTATTTTACACTGAGGAAAATAAAGGGCCATATTAAATTATTAGATAACTTCCTCAAATTCAAATAAAAATTTGTAGCAGAGCATACATTAGAATAGTATGCTTTCTGAGTTTAAATTACCTGTTCTATTAGACAATGATACCTAAAATGTATGTTGTATGTAATTTCAGTTTTAAAGTGGTTTGCAGAAGAATGAAAAAAAGGTTAAATTTCTGGCAATTGTGAGATAAAATATTTTACTGTTTCATTTATTAGTAGGAAGTTGTTCTAACCAGAAGTTGTGATAAACATTCAAATTTTCTTCAATGTAGAAAATATGTGAGTAGCTAATTCCTTATTTATATAATATATTATACAAAAAGAAAAAATCTGCTAAATACAAATTTTATGGAATTGGCACTTAGTAACAGGTATCAGAAGAATCATGTTATTTTATCTATAAAAACTTCAAAAGAAATAAGCTTCAGAAAGGGATCACATTTTCCTATTAGTTACTGAAACTTGGCTTTTAATTTGATGAACATGGCAGAAAATACTTTGACATAAAATATAATCACTAACCCTTAGGGAACGAGCCAATTGTACATTTCTTTCAGAATGGTTCTAACAAAATACACATATTTAAGTTATTTCAAGTTTATATAAATTTCATTCCAATGAAAAAAATAATGGAATTTGTTTAAAAGTAAAATGTAGAAAGAACTAAGCAAACTGTTGGTGAATACATTGAAGAACCATTTACTTTGATTTTTTAGTGATAAGTTTCTATATTTTCATCCACTCCATCCATCAACTCTTACTCACTAAAAGTCTGTTTTTCATCAGGCGCTATGCTACCTGTTGGGGATACAAAAATGTTTAGTACACAATTCCTTTCCTCTAGAAAATAAAAGTAAGTGAGCAAAGCAGAGAACTGGTATTTAAACTGGATGGCCTGCAGGTGCCATGATAAAATGGTCTAGAAAGGAAACTGCAAATGATATACGCTTACCTTAAAGCTTATACTTTAACTTAAATCATCCGCTACAATCCTTACTCACTTACCTATAGTGACACTAGCCTCCTTGCTATTTCTCAAGCACACCAGACAAGCTCCTGTCTTGGGCTTGGCTATTCTTGACATTCTCTTTATCCTGATAATTCCAACACATTTGCAATCATTTTGCTCAAATCACCTTCTCAATGAAATCTAACTTCTCCATAGTGTTTAAATTTTCAACCCAGAAGTTATATTCCTCGTCCTTGTCTGATTCCTTGACCTACTCTCTCTCATGGCACTTATTTTAATAACATAATATTATTTACTTTTTGTTTATTTCCTCTGCTTAACTCAGAAGAAATAAGCTACAGAAATGGCTGGATCTTTATCCAAGATTTCCACTTTTTATAACAAGTTGCTAGACCAGTGATGACCTAATGAATGAAGTCACACAATTTTACACTCCTTTGTCAATCTTTGTATGGAAGACACAGCTGTTTTTGTCATTAAATGTGGCTTTAAGGACGGTGTTCTCCATAACCTTTCTTGAATCAAATTCATCTATACTGTGCCATTTAAAATTCAGGATTTTATTTAAAGCAGAGAAATGAGAACGAAAAAGTAGGCTACAGTAATATATCTATGTGGAAAATACATCTCAATAGGGTGCTTCAAAAATCTGGAATTGTGAGCATATTATTATTCTGATGTTTCTTTCGGAAATAGGCTTTAACTTTATGATGTATTACTCCCAACACATGTTAACACATTAACCACAGGAGATTACAGCTTATATAAAGTCAAAGAATCCCCATAAAATGAAAGCAGGATAATACATGAATGAAATATTTCCTATTTTCTCAGGCTTTGAGAACATTCTGCAATTGTTAGTTACAATGACATACAATGTGACAAACTTTCCACACTTGTTGCTTGGCACTGAGGTCAGAATTTTACAAGAAGAAAATTATTTTTACGTTCATAATGCATTCATAATGTGTAATACCTAAGTGTATTTTACCTCATTAAATAAGTGTCTATGTCCTTTCTTCTATAATCCTTCTGCTTTTAGAACTTATAATAAATATACTCATTTCCTTTTATATATCTGAGTGATAATGTCTATTATATTTGCAATTAGAAAAAGTAAGCATAACTAAATTAGATTTGACTAAACATCCATTCCAGGGTTAAAAGTATGTGGCCACAGCTAGACAGAGCACCGTTAGATCTCCCTTATTACAGTAGATATAGATCTTCTCAATGATAGCAGACATAAATTTATTTTTAGGAAGAATTTAAACTGTCAAAATCCATCTCTGAATTAAGTCAAATTAGAAAGGAATAAGCTATCAAAATGGAAAACTTTAGGATGACTTTTTAAAAAACTATATTTTTATTTGATATTCTATAGCCATTGTACCAAAAGATGGTACCATTGTACTAAAAGGTGAATTTTTAGAAAGAAATCAATGACATCATTTGGATTTTACTGTTTGGATGTTTTCCAAGTCATAGATCAGTATATGTATGTGCATATATATATATATATATATATATATATATATATATATATATCTTCCTTTTGTAGAATGACAAAAATGCTCTTCTTAGTTTCAATACTAGAACCTTGTTTTGTTGTTGTTGTTGTTGTTGTTGTTGTTGTTGTTGTTTCTCTTGAGTAAATGATTTTGTTTTGGAGTTCTGGTAGGTAGGCTGAATAAAGGCTTCCAAGGGTATCTAGATTCTAATTCCTAAAACCTATACATATTACCTGAAATGGCAAAGGGAAGTCTGAAGATATGATTAAGAAAACTGAGATGAGGAGATTATCCTGCATTATCCCGGTGGACACTAAATGTAATCACATATATCCTTATCAATGAGAGACAGAGGGAAATTTGACCACAGAAGAGGAGAAAGGAAAATTATCACAGAAGCAAAGAAATGTGGAAAGATTTGGTGATGCTACACTTCTGGAGTTAAAGATGCTGAAGAAAGGGATTGTGAGCAATGACTGCCATTCTAGACACTGAAAATGATGAGGACATGGTTCCTTCCTTAGAGCCACTGAAAGGAATGTAGGCTTACCAGTACTGGTTTTGGATTAGTGAAACCCATTTCAGACTTCTGACCTCCATAGCTATTAGACAATATATTTATGTTATTTTAAACCATTAAGTTAGTGGTAATTTGTTATAGCAGCAATAGGAAATTAATGAACATGGTAAATCATGTAACTATTCATGCTAGCTTTTTTGCCTTTGTCTTTCAAAACCTAGGATCAAACTGTCATCAGGATTTTAATCAGCACAGTTGGTTGGTCTTAATGACATTTATTTTAATCCCATCTCACTTTACTTTCATCGTCTATCACTTCTGATTTTCAAGCCTATCCAGTAATATTTGTTGAATTGTATGCATTATATAAGGTCACCCAAGGCATCCAACAATTTCATTTACTTTCTTTGATTTTCTTTCTTACCATTTTCATCTTAAGGATCTGGAACTTTGTGATGGATTTCCCAAAATATGATGGTTCTTAGTGACCTTTCAAGTATCACACCAAGGGGATTTTTATCTCCCTGTGGCCTGAGGCACTGCCTGGTAGTAAGTTACGGACTTAAGAAGATACTTTAAATCTTATATGCTCTAGAGTACTATTAATGACATGGAAGCAGTAATGCACTAAATATACTGTTATATATTCAGCACAACACAGCAGGTTTCATGATCTATATATTTTACCCTTCCTGCAAAACAGTATTGTGCAGAAAGAATATTCTTTGTGTATATTCTTGTATTCTTAAAGGAAAAAGTATTTATGTTTCTGAAGCATGGCTATGAGCTTGTGCTTATGTAAAGGAGATCAGACATCACTCATAAATTTTAAGAATTTTAACAAATCTCTGCTCTAAATGTCAAAATATGTATGAGATCCCCATATTTATTTGTAGTTTCATTTGAAATAGTTGTAACTTAAAAACTAAATAAAACCTTTTTTTCTAAGCACATGGACATTCTGCCATATTACCTCTATAATCCTTGTTTTGATTTTCCATTGTTAGGCCTTTGATACACACATGGAGTCCACCCTTATATACAGTATGGAATCTAGTGATGACAATTTTTCTAAATATATGCTGTATTAATTAATTTAAATGAAAACTGAAAGAGACCAACATTAAACTTATCTTGAAATTATTTAAAAAACATGTTTTTGGTCTGAATTGGCCTCTCTATATTTCCATTATTGTCTTCCTTATGAGTCTCTAGTTATTGGAATCCTTATTCTTGGTCTTCCAAAGATTTCTAGAAAAGCAGTCAATTTCTCAAACCACTTTTCTGAGCCACAACAAAAGCATGCTAATTCAATGCCATTGCAAAAACTATCACTTAGAATAAATAACCATTTAAACAAACTGAAGTTTTATTTTTCTTCATTATTTGAAGTAAAAAAGAAAAATAATGTGAAAAATTCTAATAGAAAATGCTACTAAATTAGTTTGAATCTTTTAGCCCACTGTTATCCATTTGATAAATTGTCTTTTAAAAACACTAACTAAAATGTGCTTTCTGTAGATTTTTAATTTACTTTTTTTTTCACACAGTGAGACATGACAATAGAGAAATTAAATAATTGAAATGAAGAGTAACTCAGGTTAAAATTTAGGAATAACTTCATGATAGGTTGGGAAATTAAATAAACCTGTGGAAAAAGAGGAACCTTGTAAACTCCTTTTATGCAGCAGAAATTGGGTGTTTATTCTCCAGAAACAAAATCCTAAGTATGTCATCCTCAGGGTTTAGGGATTTTTGCCTATTTTATTTCTATTGTATCCTTAGGTCATGTACTGCAAATGGGTACCTAAAAGGTGCTCAATAATATGGTGACTAATTGGGGCGCCTGGGTGGCTCAGTGGGTTAAGTATCCAACTTCAGCTCAGGTCAAGATCTCATGGTCCGTGAGTTCAAGCCCCATGTTGGGCTCTGTGCTGTCAGTTCAGAGCTTGGAGCCTGCATCGGATTCTGTCTCCCTCTCTCTCTGCCACTCCCCCACTGACATTCTGTCTCTCAAAAAATGGATAAACATTAAAGCTTTTTTTTTTTTAATATGGTGACTAATTAAATAAACATGTAGTTTTATAGATGGACAGCTGGATTGATGGTCGAGTGGAAGGACTATTCTTTTAAACTCTGTAATTTGATTGATTTCTATGTATTTTCTATGCTTCTATATAATTTCTACACACAAAATCTAAAGGGATGACAGTTGGGGCACTCAGCAGTATGGCTGAAAACAGTATGTGACGGAAGTCTAAGGGTCTTGATGAAAGTAAATGAGATTGACTTTTTGATCAGCAAAGAAAAGTTTATTAATAGAAAAAAATATTGACAGTTGGAAAGAAAAATAAGAGGAGGACTTGTGCGAGATTCATTTGTTGATTGTGGCAAAACTAGGTTCTATGAAAAAAAACAAAATATTTCTAATATCACTTACTAATAACCTTGATAAATCTCAGACATTTTGTCTGAAGCAAAATTATAGTCTTAAGAGTCTAGTCGTTTCTCCAGATGAAGAGATGAGTAAAATTATATGAGTATATGTAATACATATGCACATAAAATATGCAAGCATATATATAAATAGTCATTCAGTATGTATCCATGACATAAAAGTAGTAAGACATATGAATTATTTAACATCATCTAATTAGCATTTCAAAGCACACACAATTTCCTTGGGAGGATCTTTCAAAGATTAAATATAATTTCTTTCCTCAAAAAAATGACAAGCTAATCATTAGTCCATACCAAAATGGCATCACATGAGCTATTTTAAATAGCAATTATTCATCAGAACAGAGTTTAAGAGAAAACTAGATTTCATTGAGTTTGAAATCTAAGCAGGAAAACAACATACAACTTTGTAAATAAATGCATTACTTAAAGAAAAAAAGAACCATAGAATCTCAAAATCTACTAGCCAGGGGTGCTTGGGTGGCTTACTCGGTTGAGCAGCCGACTTCAGCTCAGGTCATGATCTCACGGCTTGTGAGTTCAAGCCCAGCATTGGGCTCTGCGCTGACAGTTCAGAGCCTGGAGCCTGCTTCAGATTCTGTGTCTCCCTCTGTCTCTCTGCCCCTCCCCTCCTCACACTCTGTCTCTGTCTCTCTCTCTCAAAAATAAATAAACATTAAAAAAAAAAAACAAAAACAAATTACTAGCCAAATGTTTTTTCATCCCTTTTTGATAAGAAAGTGTAAGATATCTGTTTATTCATTTTTTAAACACATAAAATTGTTATGGTAGGAAGAAAGCATTAATCACCATTAATTTCAGTTCTATTATTGTTTATCTATCTGGATCTGCTTTTCTCAAAGTTCTGTTCTTTAATTAAAACTCAGTCAATTCTCTGATGAAGTTTGTGACTTTAGATTAACATCAGCTAATTGCATGAACAATTCAACGAAGTATATTCATACAAAAAAGCACACCGACAATAATGAACATGGATGAAGGTTCACATTACAGGCAGATGATGGGGATTACTAGTTTTAATCACTGTTCTAAGAACTGTTTCACTTGAACCACTACAAACTTTATATGAATACAATAAAATCATTACTGATTTTACCATATTTATAAATTTAAAAATAAAACCTTTGAATTTTACCTAACCATTCATATCAAATATGAAATAATTTCTCATCATTTTTGTAATATTTTTGTCTTATGTTTCATTGTGATCTCTGAAATGTGCTCTTAATTCTTTCTAACAGCTTTTGAAATGTCAAATCATTAAAATTATAATGGATTAACAATAAAATTCTTCTGAATACAAACTAGACTAAAATTATGGTATGTTATGTGCCTTTGCCCCAGCATCGTCTTTTCACTAGGGAAATATCTATGATCTATTATGAGTAATCCAGTCCTTTTATAGATTTAGTTGATGTGGAAATACCATCTCATGATATAAAATTCATCTATTCATTAATACATCCATTGAATAAGTAGTATTAAATACCTATTAAGAGCACTGGATGAGAGCACAAAGGAATGTAACAGATACTAATATGATTTATGGAATTTATAGTCTTGGAGGAAGAAATATATACTAAGCAACTAATTATACAAAAAAATGTGTATTACAAATGTTTGTGACTAAGTGCCACAAAGAAGAAGAAAATTAAAAAAAAAAAGAGGGATATTTTGTTTGAAAGATAATGGGAGAAGATGCATGGTTAAGGTTAGAGAATCAAGGGAAGGTAAGTCTGATATTTAAACAGATAACTGTGGGTGAATAAAGGGTTTAGTCAAATCAAGCTTAAGCCAAAGAGTATTCCAGACACAGGACAGAATGTCTGTTAAAGTCATTAAAAAAAAAAAAAAAAAAGTTGGTATTTGCTGAAAGGAGATCCGTATGTGATGTAGCCAAAATGTGTGACCAACTTAGTGACCAACTCAACAAGTACATAGAGTAGAACTGCATTAGATGTCATAAGTTCTATTAGTCTACTCAGACTTCCATAACAAAATACTACAGACAAGGGGGTTTACTACAGAAAAAAATTTTTTTTTAAAATTCTCGAGGCTGGAAGTCCAAGATCAAGGTGTTAGCAAGGTTTGGTTTCTCCTGAGGCCTCTCTCCTTGGCTTGAGACAGTTGCTTCCTCCCTGTGTCCTCACCTGGACTTTTCTTTGTGATCAGGCATCCCTGATGTCCCTTTTGTGTTCAGACTTCCTCTTCTGATAAGGACACCAATCAGGTTGCATTAGGACCCACTCTTGGCCTCATTTCAACTTAATCACTTATTTTAAGTCCCCCATCTCCAAATACAGTCACATTCTGAGGTACTAGGGTTTAGGGCTTTACCATATGAATTTTCTGAAGACATGATTTAGACTATAACACAAACTTTTTTATATGTGGCATAAAACTAAGCCAAATACATGAGAATAATTTCAGAGTCCTACTCTCTCTTCCCCACCTTTTTCTCAACATGGAAGTTAAGAAAAAAGAGTAAAATATGGAAAATAAAATGTAGAAGCTGTAAAAAATTACAGAAAAACAGAACATGTTAATCATCAACTGTATATAGATATATCCTGAAAATACTGAGATCAGCAAAACCATCTATTTTCAATAAAAACAGGGTGATAGTGGGTAAAAAGTTGAAATAGATTTGCATATACAAAAAAGAGGCAAGCCTTTTAATAAATCTGTTTGATGCCACAAAACATTTTTTCTTGTGGAGTCAGGGCTTTTATTCATAACTGTGAAAACAAAAAAAGTATCTGAAATAACACACAGGTCAGCTCATGCAGTCTACAGAACACCAAATATTCCTTAATGCAAGGGTCTGAAGTGACAAATGCACTTTTAAAAAATAAAATAACAAATATGTATTACCATTTTTATTAACAGACATATAAAAAACAGTACTCTAAGTAATTTCCAAAAATGAAAACTTGATTTTGGTATGGTTAAAACAACTACCAATACTTAAAAATTTTGCATGAGAAGTTTCTTTTAACTTAGTTTAATTTTATCTCAGACTCAGTTTAAAATTATTAGTTGAATATAAAAAATACAGAGGAGTAGTGAGATTAAGCATTTCAGTGGGACAAAATCAAGCTTAATATTAAGTGAAATTAATCAAGCGATATATTGATGGTAAACATAAAAATTTATTCATTAAATTGGGCCCACTGCTATGATGGATAACAAAGGATAGCAAATGAAATATAAAAGTAACATCCATAGTATCAAATCTCATAGTTCACTAGAAAAATCTAATAAATATAAAACAATTAAAGAATAACTAAAACTATGACAAATTTACTGACCTTAAATACAAAAGGTCACCAGAAAAAAGAATCATCCTTCCTTCAATCTATCTTTTCCCCCTTTTGTTTCTTCTCTCCTTCATTTACTTCCTTTTAAAGTAATTCACCTAAGTCTATATGAGAAGAATCAGGGTAGAGACTCAAAATAAAATCTGACCCATATAAAACATCTGTTCTCAAAAACTTACATTATAATAGGGAGTCTTCACAGCAATCTTTATCACTATGGTAACTGTTCCCTCTTCTAATTGATATTTACTTTTCTTAACCTCCTCACCTGGCAAAAAGTTCACATTCTAATGAGGCACTGATATAAATTAAAATATATTTTATAATATAAAGTGAAAAATGTTGAAAGAGGTTATTGTCAAGGAGAATGACTGATTAATGTACCTTTCTTATCAGGAAGAATCAGCATAACAATATCTTGAAACTATGTCCAAGGAATAGAACTTTGAAATTTAAGAGATATTCTAGGTGAAAAAGAGAAGGGAGAGTTCTATTTATATCAATATTTAGAACTAGATCATCAGGAAACAAACACACTCATAGAACATTAAACGATGTGTAATGTAAAATGTATTTCTGAAATAGCAAGTGATAGAAAATATGTATGAGTACACAAAAAGGAAAGGAAATATACCAGTGGAACAGAGAAAAATAAAGTACGAACACTGTCACAATGTTAACTTCTTGGGGTGACTGCATCTGGGTATCCAAGTGGTTGAGTTTATAGCCCACAAAAAAAATGGGCATCACTTTGGGCCCATATAAAGTGAGACTTGAACATGGCACTCTTACATGCAAGTGTAATAGCAAAGCTACATTGAAACCCTACAACTTCAGTGAATGGCTGGATTAAGAAACTAAATCTCTTACCAGCACAGAAAGAGACAAAGGAGATCTGATTCTCTAGTTCTAAGGCCCAGCATAACAAGTTTTTACATTCTATTCATAACAAGACAGCAAACTTCCTTTATGTTTGAGGTTCACCTGTATGTTCTCTGGACTTTCCAATAAACCTCAGACAGAAATATTAACCTAAAACATCATTACATCAGGTCATACCATATGGGCAGCTGACAGAAGTAAGCCTAAAACCACTGTGGAGATTGTTCCAGTTTTTCCATAAGGACTATTTAAATTTAAAAATAAATTTAAAGTAAAAAGCATAAACATTCAATAATCCTTCAAAAGTGAAAGTCAGAAGACAGAATGGATTGAAAAACTAGAAAGCCCAAAACTACAAAGAATAAAATTATCTGATAGATACTAAAATATTTATGAAACAACAAAAAATATTGTGAAAAGTATCAGTATGAAAAGAGTTGAATGAGACATAAAATAAAACTTACAGATATAAAAAATTATAATTAAAATGTTTTCCATATGCATATTTTTAAATGTGGGAAGATGGAGTTGACATACTTTTCTCTCACTAATTATATATGGTCACATTACATATAAAACAAATACAAAAAAAATTCTGAAAAGTAGAGAAAAAGAAGGCAGTCTAGGTAGAGACATTAGGATGTAGGGAATGACAATGATAAATTCCTTGGGTTTTCCATTTGCCTCATATATCCCAAGCTTGGAGCTTAAGAAGCCAGCAGCTTGTCAACTCCAAAAGTTATACAAATAAAAGCTCCAACAAAAGTCTTTTCTCTCTGTTCAAAAGACCAGAAAAAGAGCAAACTTGAAAGACAGAAACTATTTTGGTGACAACCATTCTGTTCTAGCCAAATGCCACCACAGAAAAAATTGTTGCCCCACCCCATTCCCATACACATACCCGCCAACACAAGACTTCACTCTGTCCATGCTGTGACAAGGTATCCAAACCCTCTACCATCCTAGTCTGAGAAAAGCCTGAATAGGGACCCAGAATTTTTATTTCCATCTATATAATGGGACAAGACCTTCTGGAGAGCATGTACTTCCACCCCCATCCAGCAGGAAAGACAGTGCTTCCACTCCATGCTGTGGTGGTGTCAGGGCAGGTCTGGTGGCGAGGCAACTAGGCTTTTACCACCGCCCAACTAGAACAAACCCACAAAGACCACATTGAGAGTGGGGACCATGTGGAGAGCTGAAACTCCTGGCCTTGTGTGGCAGCAACAGGAAGGAGGCCTCCCCTCCTGGTTGTCAACAGGACAAGTGATTGAAAGAAGGACTTCTATAAAAGTGATGAGGTAACGCCCGGGCTTCTCACTTTCTCTTTTGCTGCTGGAGAGGTGTCAGAAAAATATAATAAATAGAAATGCTCATTTTTTCTGACTGAAACAAAATTATCTGTAGGGTCTTATAGGGCATTTTTGGTACATATAACTTGTTTTAGAGACCACCTGTTGTTTTTTGCTGGTAATGTGGTCAGGAGTAGCAACCTTAAACTTAACAAATAATTACTGAATGGATTATTGAAAAGACTTTAAAAGTACATTTGTATGCAAAAATAAAAACAAAAATAGTAATTTTTCATCTTTTAGTTACATTTCTAGCAAATTGTTACTAATAAAGGCCAATGAAAAAAAGGAAGTGAAAAAAGACAGCTTATTAACATTTTTTTTTACTAATAAAATTATCAGACTGCTACATGGGTATGACTAAGACATAAGAAATGTGTGAGCTACCAATGTATTACATGGCTAAACAGCATTATAGTTCAATACGGTCCTGCCTAAACAAATACGAATGTAGCTCATCAAGAGGATCCAACATGAGATAGGTATTAAGGAATGATAAAGGCAAGCCATCTGTTTTCATTTTCATAAAAATTAATACGCTAAACAGGAAATTTAGGAGGAAATTAATTTTACATAATAGTCATTTCCTCAGTGTTCAATTTGAGGCTATAACAAAATACCACAGACTTGGTGACTTGAAACAATAAACATTTATTTTTCCCAGTTCTAAAGATTGTGACATTCAAAATGAAGGTAGTACTGGAGGAGTTGGTTCCTGGTGAAAATCTGCTTCCTGGTTTGCAAATGTTTGCATTTTGTTCTACTATGTTCCCACATGGCAAAGAGAGCTATCCCTGCCTCATCTAACAGCCTTTTTTAAAACCCAGGAATACTGTTTCGATGGAGTATTTCGATGGAGCCGAAGAATAGAACCAAGGAACAAGGTTAAAAGCAGCAGAGGTACCAAGTTTATTAGGGCGAGAATGAAACAAGAGAAAAAGACTCCCGCTACTTGGGAAGGGCTCCTTGAGGAGAAGGAGGCTAAGGAGTCCTGTAGGGAAGGCTTACATGGGTTACAGTGGGGGGTACATTTTGAGGGGAAGTTACTGTGTAGCTGCTAAACCAAGATGTGGTCTGGGAAGGTTTGTTCCAGGAAGCGGGTGTTTCAGAAGGCCTGGTACTTTGTGCTTTGTTGTAAATAAGGGGCCACCTATCCCTAACTGTCCAAGGTCAGGCTGTCTCCTGTCTCACTCCGCTTACAAAGGTACTAATACCACGGGGGCTGCACCATCATGAACTCATCAAAACCTAATTACCTCACAAATATCCCACTTCCAAACACCATTGCACTGGGGTTCAGACCTGTTTTAACATATGAATTCTGGGGAAACACAAACATTAAACCCACAGCACTCAGAGAACACATGTAAGAAACAGAATATAAGGGTATAATTACAGAAGAGTTTTAATATCACTTGGAAGAGAACATAATAACTAATCAAAGAAAAATCAACTTCACTTATTACCTGAAGCTTTCTGTTGATTTTGAAATATAAATAATTACACTGTTCCTATTTTCTAGTAGAACATATTACAATATGTTCATGAACATTAAAATACCAGGGCATAGGTTGTGTGTTTCAACATTTTACATTTTCTTTTTGTCTCTTATGTTTTCTTTTTTGTTAGCTTTTAATTATTTTAAATAATTGGTTTGCTTAATTGTTTGTTTACTTTTCTTAATTATTTTAATAAATATATGTAATTATACAATATAATCATAATATCAGATAAATATAATTTTCATAGAAAATGTTCCTTAATTTTCTGTATTTAATTTATATTCTCATTATTTACTTTTAGAATATTAACTATTTTCCTTTACTACTTCAGTTTGTACATTTTAACCTGCTTATATCTTGAAAAGTTTATGGTATGGTTTTTCCTGTGTACAACAATTTTTGATTTAATCAACCTGAGATTATAAAAATTCCTGACTCCTCTATGGTAACAATATCAGTATTTTCACTAAACTAGTAAACGTTCAGAATCCCAGGATAATAGACCTAGCCTTAATGCATATGATTTTGGATCTAATTAACACAACTGACATCCCATGTTGGAATATTCATTTTAATTAAATTAAAAACTGCCTACTCTTATATGGTTGAAGAAATCCAAAAGATATTGCATGACAAACATAAAATGTATTTTAAAAATACACTGAGTAGTATTTATCTCAGGGACTTCTGAAAAAGATAGTGCATAAGATACTAATTTTTAAGGAACTGTGTGATTTTTATTCCTAGTCATCATATTAGAGAAGACCAAGATATTCATCTACCTTTTGTCTTTGAAATTTCTAATCCTTAACAGGTAAAACTGTCAATTCAACTTAACAGATTCAATTTTCCATCTATACCCTCAGTATCCACATTAGAAAGGATACTCTCCTGTTTTCAAATATGAAAAACTCATTCATGTAACTTATTGAATTTTCATGTTTCAATTATTCAAAAACTATTTGAATATCCTATCACTACTGCTGTAATTTACAACTTCTCTGATTCGCAACTCCACTTTGTTCTTCTGTAATATACCTCTACATCTAGTTTCTTTGGTTTTTCTCTTATCATACTGCTCGCAATCGTTTTGTCTTTCTCTTGTATTATAATATAATTTCCTTCAGGGAAGAACAAAGTTATTATGAATGAGTTCACAAATGAAAACAGAAGAGTCTCATATATGTGGACACTGAAGGTAAAGATGAAAATTAGGTGCAACCTTCATGGAAAAACAGTGCCAAGAATGGAGGCTGGGAGTAAAAGTAAAAAAAAAATCAAATGAATGACAACAACAAAAAAGGAAACTTGTCCAATCATCACTTGCCTCTAAGTCTAATGATGATAGCAATTTTCATTTTAGAGGACACTTTAGATGTTTGGTTGAGCAACCCATTCAAATTAAGATGCACAGAGAATCTGTTAAAACAGTAAAATGAGCATAACTATACTTCCTCTAAAACTGAACTAATATTACCAGAACAGCACAAAATGAGACAGAACTGTTAAGCAGTTAGAAGAGAAACTTCAAAGAACATGGAGAAATATAATCAATTTAGCACAGAAATATAAAGAAATAAGCTGATTTGCTGGAAAATACTAATATCAGAAATTAGGGTGAGATCACTGAACATAAAAGAGAAAAGATTTTTGTCTAGACAATTCTGTTTAAGAAACAGACAGATGGTTAACTAGATTTATTGTGGGAATCATTTCATAATGTATAAAAATATTAAGTCACGATGATGTACATCTGAAACTAACAGGATATTGCATATCAATTATATTTCAATTTTAAAAAATTAAAATTAAAATTAAAATGACATTTTGTACATTTCACAAGAACTCTCTGGATGCCCAAGAATATTTCACAAATACATGCAGGAGAATAATGAATCAGAGTTTCTAACAGATCGCTACAACTAAAAAATAAATAAAGCACTTATTTCTCCATATCCCATTCCTGTTCCTCTATAATTGGGTAACAACCTTATCTCGACCAAGCAAAAGATTAGAAGCTAATTTTGGGGGAAGAAAAATGGGGCATTTGGGTGAATCAGTCTGTTGAGTGTGTTGGAATCTTGATTGCTGCTCAGGTCATTATCCCACAGTCATGGGATCAAGTCCCCATTGGACTCAGTGCTGAGCATGAAGTCTGCTTAAGATTCTCTCTCCCTCTGCCACCCTCCCTCCCCCTCTTTAAAAAAAAATAGAATAAGAAGAAGAAACCAATTCTATAGAGAGTGAATTAGAGGGACGCAGAACAGGTAGATGCAAGGCAAAGCTGACGGTGTTTTCTGAGGAATGGAATTAAGTAAAATTCGAGATAGCCAATGTTGAATTCTTTAAGCCATCTTTAAATGCTAGGATTCTGAAAAGCTCTGAAAAGTGTATATGTGTCTGTGTCATACATACATATATGAGAGAGAGGGGCAGAGAGGGAGAGAGCGAGACGGAGGGAGTGTTTTATAGCAACACTGATTGTAAATGAGAATTTATACTGAAGTATGTCCAAATGTGTATCTGTGCAGCTACTTGTTTACCTGATATTATTTGTAGTTGTTTAATATATCCAGAATTCAATTGTGATAACATATATTTGCAATAATGCTTACTTTGTTTACTAAGATTCTGACATTAAAACACACGTAGGGCTACATATTGCAATGTAAGATTGATTATCCTTGTAAATTTATCTTTAAAATGCAGATATAGCTCTGGTAGCTCTGAGTAGAAATGAAATTGTCTCTTGCTAAAACCACCTGAGGATGAAATTAAACATATTTTAACTGGGCTATACCCACAGGAGGTCTTTGAAGAGTCTGTTTGTATAGGAAATGTATGAATTGCTTTTCTTAACCTCCTGAGGTGATCCATGATGATGACCTCTATTGAAAAAATACGTGCTTTATAGCTTCCCCAGAGTAGAGGAAGTACCAAAAAAAAAAAGTAAAATAAATAAAACCTTAGCCTCCAAAAAGATTTCGAATGAGAGAGTTTGTCAAATAAACAAGTTTTTAGTCATTGTAAATCATCAACTATTAATAAGGGTGCATGCTTTCTATGGAAGGGTTTGTCTTATTTTTGTAAATTTATTTTTTCAAACATTTTTGCATCTTGGAAGACATTTACCTAACCTATACAGCTTTGACCATTGATGCACCAAATTATTAAATAAAAATAACCTACCACTGATTAGTGTAAAAGTTAATCATCAGAACCAATAATATGGTTATTTATGGTAAGATATGCATTGAAATAAAAATAACATAAATATAGTATGTTAAAGCTCATTATAATACCCACGACATACAATTTTAAATTTTGTTTGGGTACTCATATGAAAGTGTTTTCCTCTACATAATTCATGGAAGTAAAGTGCTGGGTGTATTATTTCATACTAGTTACTATACTACCATAGAGAAATCATGAATAGTGTTAACTAATCCCTCTTTAGTAAATTGAAGCTCTGTTGCTTTATCCTATTTCAGCCGAATATTACATTATTTATATTTTTGCTGAAGTATATGAATATTGGGAGCATAAGTAATATTAATGGAGTAAAGTTTAATGGAAAAGCCTGATCAATATCTAATTGCTATGCCCATATATAATGTATTGAATTACAAACTTTAATATAATAGGCTATAAAATGTCTCAAATGAAAATTTACAAAATATATACACAAGTGTGTAATAACTTCAAAGAACCAAAATATGTTAAAATTTATGAAATTTAATTTCTGCATACTGTTCAAATTAAATCAAATGCAATCAACAAATATGGTACCATTTCTATGTAGGCCTAAGGCAAAAGCATTGGAAGGAGACTACTCAACATTCAGATGTTGGAGGAGCCAAGATAGCAGAACAGCATGGAAGTTTTTGTGTGTCTGGGGTCCATGAAATACAGCCAGACCAACACTAAACCATCCTACACACCTAGAAAACTGACTGGTGAATTATCACAAGAATCTGCACAACCTGAACCACAGAATTCAGCAGGTACATGGCGGGAGAGGTGAACTTGGGGAGAGAGAAGCCAGCAGTGGGCAGGGAGCTGCTTTTGCAAGCTGATAGAGGATGGAGACTGGGGTGGGGGTGGGGGGACGACACAGGAAAAGCACCTCTCCCCAAAAGCGGCTGGAGAGAAAGTGGAAAATTGGAAACAGCCACAGGGACTAAACTAAAAAGGGAGAAAGGAGAAAGGAGAGGGTTTAAATTCCATTAAGACTGTAAACAAGGGGAGCACAATGTCTGCAACTCCACAGCTCAATACCTGGCGGTGCTCTGGTGGGAAGGGCGAATGCCCAGGAACAGAGTGGGGTCCAGGAGGTTCTCGGGCCGCAAGGGGAAAAGCAGTTCCATGGCTGGAAGGAAATTTGGTAGAGACTGTTGAAGCCACCTGGTCCCAGCAGACCCCAGAAGGCGGCCACATTCGCTGGTGCTGGAACAAGGTCATTAAGGGTGAAGCCTGGTGCCAGATGTGTGTTGTGATTTTCCATTATCCCTGAAAAGCTGCAGCTACACTATCTCGCAAACTTTTTCTGGGGCAGGCTGGCACCTGGCCGCAGTCTCGGGGCACTGGCAGCAGGAGGGTACCACAAGCGTTCGTGGGTGCAGCCGGCATTTGGCCATTGCTCAGTGAGACCCTCCTGCAGAGGGGTGGAACGGGTCAAAGCCGCAGTCCTTCAGAAGTAAGGGGACAGGGAAAACAGCCACATCTGAGACAAAACTCAGGAAAGAGGTACTGCGTGGGGCTTGGTCATGGACAGTGAAGAAGCGGGGAGTGGAGGAGAGTTGAAGACAGAGGACAGGTGTGTGATTGCTGACTGGAGAGAACAGAGTTCCAATACTAGAGACTGGGTAGCTGGGTGACACCATTTTCACCACTCCTGAGCATGCATATATGCACCTATGAGCCCTGCAACAATCCACCCCAGTAGGCTAGCAGCGCCATATAGTAGAGAATGGAGCTGTTACAATGAGCCCCACCCAACTGGGCCAACCTCGCTCTTCAAGACCACAAGTCTCACCACCTACTGCGTTTATGGACTATAAAGCGCTACATAGTCTGACTTCTAGGGAAAAATGAAATAATTTCAGTCCTATTTCAATCTGTTAGCAGGTTCATCTATTCAATTTTCTTTCTTTTTTTTTCTCTTTTACACATCTTTTCTTTTTCTTGAATATAGAAAGAAAAAATTCATTTTTATTTTCAATTTTTATTAAAAATATTTGTCTTTAATTTTTTTACTATGTTTTTTACTTTTGTGTAATTTTTGAAAGCATGATGGAGTCTTTTTTTTTTAATTTTTTTTTAACATTTATTTATTTTTGAGACAGAGAGAGACAGAGCATGAACGGGGGAGGGGCAGAGAGAGAGAGGGAGACACAGAATCAGAAGCAGGTTCCAAGCTCCGAGCCATCAGCCCAGAGCCCGACGCGGGGCTCGAACTCATGGACCACGAGATCGTGACCGGAGTTGAAGTCGGACGCTTAACCGACGGAGCCATGCAGGCGCCCCTGTGTAATTTTTTTTCCAAATTCTATTTTACTTCAATCATTTTATTTTAGTCTACTTCAGTGTATTCACCTTTTCAAATTTTCAAATTATTTCTTTTAGTCTTTTTCTTTTTTCTCTTTTTTATTTTCTTTTTCTTGAATACAGAAAGACAAAAACTTCATTTTTACTTTCAATTTCTATTTAAAATATTTTTATTTAATTTCTACTATATTTTTTGCTTTTAGGTAAATTATTTCAAATTATATTTTACTTCCATCATTTTATTTTAGTCTACTAAAATTACTCATTTTTTCAAATTTTCAAACGATTTCTTTTTTTCTCTTTTTCTTTTCTTTTTCTTGAATACAGAAAGAGAAAAAATCATTTTTATTTTTAAGTTTTATTAAAAATATTTTTCTTTAATTTTTTCTACTATATTCTTTACTTTTGTGTAATTTTTTTTAAAATTCTATTTTACTCCCATCATCTCATTGTAGTCTACTTCAGTGTATTCATTTTTCAAATTCTCTAGCGATTTCCTTCCCCCCCCCCTTTTTCTTTCTCTAATCTGTCAAACCACTTTCAACACCAAGACCAAAACACACCTAGGATCTAGCATCATTTATTAGATTTTTTGTCTGTGTATGTTTTTAATTTTTTAACTTTAATATGTGTTTAATTTTAATTTTTTATTTTAATTTTTCTACCTCATTAATTCCTTTTCTACCTTCAAAATGACAAAACGAAGGAATTCACTCTGAAAGAAAGAGCACGAAGAAACGACAGCCAGACATTTAACCAACAGAGATATAAGCAAGATGTCTGAACCAGAATTTAGAATCACAATAAGAATACTAGCTGGAGTCGAAAATAGATTAGAATCCCTTTCTGCAGAGATAAAAGAAGTAAAAAATAGCCAGAATGAAATTAAAAATGCTAAAACTGAGCTGCAATCACGAATGGATGCAGCGGCGGCAAGGATGGACAAGGCAGAACAGAGAATCAGCGATATAGAGAACAAACATATAGATAATAATGAGGCAGGAAAAAGAGGGAGATGAAGGCAAAAGAGCACGATTTAAGAATTAGAGAAATCAGTGACTCATTAAAAAGGAACAACATCAGAATCATAGGGGTCCCAGAAGAGGAAGAGAGAGAAATAGGGGTAGAAGGGTTATGTGAGCAAATCATAGTGGAAAACTTTCACAACCTGGGAAAAGACACAGACATCAAAATCCAGGAAGCACAGAGGACCCCCATTAGATTAAAAAAAAAAACCGACCATCAACAAGGCATATCATAGTCAAATTCATAAAACACTCAGGCAAGGAGAGAATCAGGAAAGCAGCAAGGGAAAAAAAAGTCCCTAACCTACAAGGAAAGACAGATCAGGTTTGCAGCAAACCTATCCATAGAAACTTAGCAGTCCAGAAAGGAGTGGTGGTATATATTTAATGTGCTAAATCAGAAAAATATGCAGCCAAGAATTCTTTATCCAGTAAGGCTGTCATTCAAAATAGAAGGAGAGGTAAAAAGTTTCCCAGACAAACAAAAATTAAAGTAGTTTGTGACCATAAACCAGCGCTGCAAGAAATCTTAAGGGGGACTCTCTGAGGGGAGAAAAGATGAAAATATACATACATACATACATACATACCAAAAGAAACAAAGATTAGAAAGGACCAGAGAACACCACCAGAAACTCCAACTGTACAAGCATCATAATGGCAATAAATTCATCTTTCAGTACTCACTCTAAACGTCAAAGGACTCAATGCTCCAATCAAAGGATATAGGGTAACAGAATGGATAAGAAAACAAGATCCATCTATATGCTGTTTACAAGAGACCCACTTTAGACTGAAAGACACCTTCAGATTGAAAATAAGGGGATGGAGAACAATCTATCATGCTAATGGCCAACAAAAGAAAGCCGGAGTGGCCATACTTATGTCAGACAATCTAGACGTTAAAATAAAGACCATGTCAAGAGATGCAGAGGGCATTATATCATAATCAAGGGGTCTATCCACCAAGAAGACCTAATGATTGTAAACATTTATGCGCCAAATGTCAGAGCACCCAAATATATAAATCAATTAATCACAAACATAAACTCTTTGATAGCAATACCATATTAGTAGGAGACTTCAACACCCCACTCACAGCAATGGACAGATCATCTAATCAAAAATCAACAAGGAAACAATGGCTTTGAATGACATACTAGACCACAGGGACTTAACAGATATATTCAGAACATTTCATCCTAAAGCAGCAGAATATACATTCTTCTCCAGTGCACATGGAACGTTCTCCAGATAGACCACATACTAGGATACAATTCAGCCCTCAGCAATTACAAAAAGTCAAGATCACACCGTGCATATTTTCAGACCACAACGCTATGAAACTTGAAATCAACCACAAGAAAAAAATTGGAAAGGTAACAAATACGTGGAGACTGAAGAACATCCTACTAAAGAATGAATGAGCTAACCAAGCAATTAAAGAGGAAATTAAAAAGTATATGGAAGTCAATGAAAATGATAACACCACAACCTAAAACCTCTGGGACACAGCAAAGGCGGTCATAAGAGGAAAGTATATAGCAATACAGGCCTTCCTAAAGAAGGAAGAAAGATCTCACATATACAACCTAATGTTACGCCTTAAGGAGCTGGAAAAAGAACAGTAAATAAAACCCAAAACCAGCAGAAGACAGGAAATAATAAAGATTAGAGCAGAAATTAATGCTATCGAAACCAAAAAACAAACAAGACAACAAACAAACAAACAGAAAACAGTAGAACAGATCAATGAAACCAGAAGCTGGTTCTTTGAAAGAATTAACAAAATTGATAAACTACTAGCTAGTTTGATCAAAAAGAAAAAGGACCCAAATAAATAAAATCAAGAATGAAAGAGAAGAGATTACAACCAACACATCAGAAATAAAAACAATAATAAGAGAATATTATGAGCAATTATATGCCAACAAAATGGGCAATCTGGAAGACATGGACAAATTCCTAAAAACATATATACTACCAAAACTGAAACAGAAAGAAATAGAAAATTTGAACAGACCCATTACCAGTAAGGAAATTGAATTAGTAATCAAAAATCTGCCAAAAAACAAGAGTCTAGGGCCAGATGGGTTTCCAGGGGAATTCTACCAAACATTTAAGGAAGAGTTAACACCTATACTCTTGAAGGTGTTCCAAAAAATAGAAAAGGAAGAAAAACTTCTAAACTCTTTCTAAGAAGCCAGCATTACCTTGATTCCAAAACCAGACAGACACCCCACTAAAAAGGGGAACTATAGACCAATGTCCCTGATGAACACGGATGCAAAAATTCTCCACAAGATAGTAGCCAACCGGATCCAACAATACATTAAAAAAATTATTCACCACGACCAAGTGGGATTTATACCTGGGATGCAGGGCTGGTTCAATATCCGCAAAACAATTAATGTGATTCATCACATCAATAAAAGAAAGGACAAGTACCATATGATCCTCTCAATAGATGCAGAGAAAGCATTTTACAAAATACAGCATCCTTTCTTGATAAAAACCCGCAAGAAACTAGGGATAGAAGGAGCATACCTCAAGATCATAAAAGCCATATATATATGAACGACCCACCGCTAATAACGTCCTCAATGGGGAAAAACTGACAGCTTTCCCCCTAAGGTCAGGAACAAGACAGGGATGTCCACTCTTGCCACTGTTATTCAACATAGTATTGGACGTCTTAGCCTCTGCAATCAGACAACACAAAGAAATAAAAGGCATCCAAATCATCCAGGGGGAGGTCAAACTTTCACTCTTCACAGATGACATGATACTCTATATGGAAAACCCAAAAGATCCCACCAAAAACCGATAGAATTGATTCATGAATTCAGCAAAGTTGCAGGATATAAAATCAATGCACAGAAATCAGTTGCATTCCTCTACACCAACAATGAAGCAACAGAAAGAGAAATCGAGGAATCAATCCCATTTACAGTTGCACAAAAAACCATAAAATACCTAGGAATAAATCTAACCAAAGAGGTGAAAAATCTATACACTGAAAACTATAGAAAGCTTATCAAAGAAATTGAAGAAGACACAAAAAAATGGAAAAAGATTCCATGCTTCTGGATAGGAAGAACAAATATTGTTCAAATGTTGATACTACCCAAAGCAATCTACATATTCAGTGCAATCCCTATCAAAATAACACTAGAACAAATAATCCTAAAATTTGTATGGAACCAGAAAAGATACCGAATAGCCAAAGCAATCTTGAAAAAGAAAACCAAAGCAGGAGGCATCACAATCCCAGACTTAAAGCTATACTACAAAGCTGTAATCATCAAGACAGTATGGTACTGGCACAAGAACAGACACTCAGATTAATGGAACAGAATAGAGAACCCAGAAATGGACCCACAAACGTATGGCCAACTCATCTTTGACAAAGCAGGAAAGAATATCCAATAGAATAAAGACAGTCTCTTCAGCAAGTGGTGCTGGGAAAACTGTTTCAATTAGATTATAAACTGAAGCAAGCCTTTAAAAATTGAGATTTGTCTAGTAAAGAAAGAGGAGAAAAGACTCAGGTCATGAGAAGAATTAACAAAAGTGTGGTGATAGAGATCAAACCATAAAATTGGTCCAGTTGAAAAAAGAAAAAAAAAAAAAAACTTTTGATGAGAAGCTAGTGAAGTAAGAGCTGGTTTTGAATATTTCTTTAATTTTCTATTTCTAAGTAATAAAATATATCATCTCTGCCGTGGGTTTCTGGAACTTGAACAGTAACAATATTTTTTAAAGACTTTTTTCTCCCTTTTTTCCCCTCCTTTTTTTCTCCCATTTTCTCAATGGCATTTCCTACTAAAACTACAACCTACCTGTCAGTGGACAATTGTGGTCTAAATATAAAGACCTACTGCCTCAGTAGTGAAGAATGTTCCACTGATCACTCAAGAACCATTATATCATCAATGATTCATTTTCTTCTCAGGCCTTAATCTGTAATTCTCCCTTTACAGCAAAAGGAAAGAGGATAAAAGCTCCCAAAGCAGAAGGACAGAACAGCGTTTGTTCAGCCCAGCTAACAGAGAGGAGCTAGCCAGAATACAGAGCACTCACAGTAGGTCAGCACAGAGCAGAACCATAAAAGTTCAATTACAGCCAGAGAAAGGTCACTCCGCAGGGTAATAAATAACCAGCAACAGTGTGATTTTTGGAGGAAGCAACCTTTTCTAGTACAACTGAGAAAATGCTCATCCTTACAGTAAAGTCAACTGAAGAGAAGAGATAAAATAGGTTTTAGCAAACAGTGAGTTATCTGCAACAAGACACTGGCATCAACGAAGGCTCTTGACCTATGTTAGGAATCTCATGAGATATACAAAGAAAAGCAGCAGAATGAATGGATATAAAAGACAGTCTAGAGCAAACCAAAACAAGACATTTTTTTTAATCACATGAGACAAGATTTTCACAAGGCCCTGACCAAGACAGCCTGAAGACTTCCCTGAGTTTGACTGAATTTAGACAGGCTTCTTCCTGATTTTAGGCCTTGACCTCTCTTTTCTTAGAGCATGTTCTTTACCAAACTTTGTAAATTCTTTCTCTGAACCTCTGAGAAATAAATCCTTTTAAAAACCTCCTGTCAGTTTTATAACCCAAGAATGTCTTTCTCAAGGACCTGGGAGTCATTTCTTTGAAATGTAAACATGAAGGAAGACATGGCCTCTTTCTCCCAATTTTCAGTAAGCATCTGTCCCCAACTTATAAAATTACCTTCTGTGATGAAGATACAAGAAAGTTTACATTCCTTCAGGTAAAGCCAGTTGAGCAAAATCAGATGGCCTATGATTTCTATACCCCAGTTCTTAAAAACTCTCCAACTGTCTTTGTTTCAACAGAGCTGAGTTCAGCCTGTGTCTGGTCTCTATACTCTATCACAAAAGACTCACATAAAATCTTCCATAACTGTTTAACTTTGGTGCAATTTGCTTTCATGGTCTTTTGTGAAAAGGAAGTACAAAAAATCCTAAAAGTTCTCTCTATTTTGTGTAATTATGATAATGAAAACTGGAAAAGTTTATTTTTCTGCGTTTTTTAGTATTTTTAATGTTTATTTGAGAGACAGAGAACACGCATAGTGCAAGAGAAAGTGAGAGAGACAGCGAGAGAGCAGGGAAGAGGCAGAGAGAGAGGGAGAGAGAATATCCCCAGCAGACTCCAGGCCGTCAATGCAGACCCCAATGTTGGGCTTGATTCCACAAACCATGAGATCATGATTTGAGCCAAAATCAAGAGTCGAACACTCAACCAACTAAGCCACCCAGGCACCCTGAAATGTTAATTCCTTGAGATAATAATCAATGTCTAATTTCTGCAATGTTTCCCTATTTATCTGAGTTGCCATGGAAATTGTTGGCTTCACTGCCTTAGGAAGAGTTAGTCCTGACTGACATGATGCAAAATTCACCTAAAATTGGCTTTTTCCCCCCTTAAACTCTGGATTATCTAAAATGTTTATACTAGGATCCAAGGATGCAGGAGGAGGGAAGGTGCATTCATTTGAGATGAGAGGCAGAAATAAAGAAGGGAAGGTTGATTCCCCACATTAGGTAGAAAATGAAGTTCTGGGGTTCAGTAAGGAGGGATGAGTACACCTAGGGTACTTTAATGTACTCCAGGAAAGTGATAGGAACTGGAATGGAGTGAGCAAATGGAAGCCCCAATTTATTTTTTTTAAGTTTTTTGAAAGTTTATTTATTTATTTATTTTGAGAACGACAGAGACAGTGTGAGTGGGGAACAGGCAGAGAGAGATGGAAAGCGAGAATCCCAAGCAGGCTATGCACTACCAGCACAGAGCCCAATGTGGGGCCTGAACCCATGAAACCGTGAGATCATGACCTGAGCCAAAACCAAGAGCCAGACACTTAACCAACTGAGCCACCCAGGCTCCTCTGGAAGCCCCAATTTAAGACAAAAACAAACAAACAAAAAATACAAGCTAGCTTTTCATTCAAGTATGCACAGTAATACCAAATAATCCCATGACACCAGCCTAGCACAGAAACAAGAAAGCAGATATAGGCATTATGTGACCTTGAGCAACACACATTCCCATTATCCAAATATGCACCAAAAACCAGAAACACAAATTTCTTTTGCACTAACATTCTTCTTCTACAGGTCTTTGTACAGTTCTAGAGGAAAGGAAGAATTCCCAGTGCCTAAGGTTTTACTTCTCATATTCCTGGCAGAATAGTGCTTAGGTTTAGATTCAACCTGACTTAAAGAATATGAAGTAAAGTGAATTTTCTGCTCAGCTCAGTTTGTGGATTCAGGTTTATACCCCCTATAATGATAATAGCTTTAAAATATTAAGACTTTTACTTTAGGATATTTCACATGCATTAATATATTTAACTTTTACCAAGAAGTTGTAAAGTAGGTATAGGTTTTAAATTATACAGATTTTGCAGATAATGACAAAGAGTTAGACAAGTTAACTAACAAAAACTATGGTATAGAATGGTGTTTAATCTATGAATGGTTGTAATTTCATCCTATAGGCTTAGTCTTTCATAATTACCATTTTAATTACTTTTATTAAAATTACCAAGACAAAACCACAACTAAGAATTTATTTATACACCTCTATTTCTATTTACAAGAGAATTTGAAGCAGCATATCAGGCGTGCTTATAAAATTAATTGTAGATAATCTAATGTGTATGGTTAGTTCGGTGTCCCCCAACATAGGCACATAGTGCACACACACACAGACACACACACACACACACACATACACACACACACACCTCTTACTAGATTTGTGCCTCTAGATGGGGAACATCCATTATACCAAGAAAAGAGGTTCACAGAAAAAAGACGGGGAAAAGAGCTCTTAATTTTCCAGAATATGTCACAAACACTCTGTCCCAGGTATAACATTAATTAATAAAGGAAGGAAGAAAAGAGGGAAGAAGGAAGGGAGGAAAAGAGAGGAGGGAGAGAGGAAGGAGGAAAGGGAGGGAGGGAAAAGTTCACTAGAAAATCAGCTGTGTCCTTTCTTCCTCCTTCCCACCTCTTTTCTTCCAGGCTAAAGAAAAAAATCAATGGAGGAAGGCAAGAGAATCAGGAACCAGGGTGAGCCTGGACCATGCTATTACGTGTCTTGTGCTGCCATGACATAGGAGGGTAAGAATGTGTGAGGATGTGCTCTGTGGTTAAGCAGATCAACTTCAGAAAACCTCTTTATTTGGGGGACTCCCAAGTAGGCCAAAGAGTGCAGACAGAGATTTGCCCATGTGGGTACTAGTGAGATAAACTACACTATGACCTTGCAGAACTAAAGGGTGCCTCAAGGTCTGCCTCAGAGGAAATGCATGGGCTGGATGGATCTCAGATCAGAAATCAACCTTAATGACATGATGCTCAAGTTCAAGAAGGAGATGTCACCCTAACAAATAAATGACTGTAATTTACCAGCTATATTCTACAAAGTCCCTAAGTGACAAGGTTAAACCTTAATTAGCAAGATTGTGTTTTCTACCCAGAATGTCCAACAAACTCCAGGGATTAAAACTAGATTACCCACAGCCAAGTTTCCCAGAAAATAAACTAATAGCATCCTGTGACTATTGTGCCAAAAAAAAAGTTGGAGGTGAAAAAGAGTTAGGAAATGCTAAAAATATACATCACCCTTCTGAATTTATAGCCAATAAATTAAAATTAACCAAGAAAAGAGACAGAAAGATTCCTCTCTAGTATTTCACTGAATGAAATTCATTAAGATATTCATGTGAGAAACATTTATTACAAATAATTCACCTGATTGATATACATGCTCTTATGTAAACATAGTGTTTCAGAAACCATCTTATTTGCAATTTTCCTTGGCATCAGATTATGAAAAAAAGAAAAAGAAAAAGAAAGGGAGTGGACCCTAAAATAATATTATTAGAATAGTTTTATTACATCACTGCCCAAGTTATTGTTTTAAAGTAAAATAAAATAAAATAAAATAAAATAAAATAAATGTATAGAAGTAGCATAATTTCCAGAGTATATTGTTACATATTCATACCCTTGAAGATGTTTTCCTTTAATATCATCATTCAAGGCAATTCTAAATAAGTATATATGACATGAGAATATGTTTGCATGTATGAGTGTATACCTGTAGGTAAAATGGTTATTGTTAATATTTTAACTTTAAAAATATGTTGAAAACTTGGTGAAAAGAAAACAAAATTGTCTTGATTTTTCTTTTAAGTTTTCATTTAAATTCCATTCAGTTAACATACAGTGTAATATTAATGTTTTTAATCAACATAACTTGTAACAAGTTTTAATGCAGATGGTCCCCAACTCCTATAGTTTGACTTAGGATTTTTCAATGTCACAATGTTTCAAATGCAATATGCATTCAATAGAACCTATACTTCAAATTTTAGATTTTGCTCTTTCCCTGGGATAGTGATACACCATACAATCCTCTTTCATGACGCCGGGCAGTGGCAGTGAGCCATCACTCCCAGTCAGCCACCTGATCATGAGGGTAAACAATTGATACAACCGTTCTGTTATACCAAAACCAAAGAAGACAGTATGACAAAATAAAACTAGAGACCAATCTCTCATGAATTAGATGCAAAAACCCTCCACAAAATTTTAGCTATTGAGTTCAACAATATATAAAAAGAGCAGTACAACATGACTAAGTTGGATTTACTACAGACATGCAAGATTCATTATCTGAAAAGCAATAAATGTAATTTACAATATCAATATCCATTTATTATAAATACCTTCAGGATATTAGAATAAAGTCGATACTTTATATTATAAAGAGCATCTACAAACAACCTATAGTTAGCACCACACATACTGTATAACCCAGTCACTTTATTTTTAGGCATATATCCCAAAGAAATAGAAACTTATTTTCAGACAAAAAATTGTACATGGAGTCACAGAAATATAAATCTAATCAGTGGTTGTCAGGGGGAAAAGATCAGAGTCAGGCTTGGCAAATGGACAGGAAGAAATGTAGGGGGAAATGAGAGAAATGGTCTAAAACTAGATTGTAGTGAAGGTTGCACAATTGTATAAATTTAGTAAAAATCATCAAACTGTACAATTTTTGTAAATATTTATTTATTTATTTGTTTGTTTGTTTGTTTTGACAGAGAGACAGACAGCAAGCAGGGAAGGGGCAGAGAGGGAGCCACAGAATCCTAAACAGGTTCCAAGCTCTGAGCTGTCAGCACAGAACCTGACTTGGGGCTAGAAGCCATGAACTGCGAGATCATGACCAAAGCGGAAGTCAGATGCTTAACTAACTGAGCCACCTAGGTGCCCCAAAATCTAAATAAATATTATACCCAGGTCAATTTTCGGCTTTGATAATTGTACTGTCATAAGCAAGACAGTACCACTAAAAAGAGGCTGAGTGAAGGGCACATGGTGTCTCATTTAAAAATCTTCACAACTTCCTACGAATCTAAAATTCTTTAAAATAAAATGTTTTTAAAAATAAATTTTAGGTAATAAAATAAAATGTAGACTTTAAAATATTTAGTTTTACATATCTGTTTGAACAACTTGAAATATATATTAAAAACATGCTTTAGATTATGGAAGAATAAAATAGCATTCCATCTACAGACATGTCAGTATTTGTGAAGATTTCTAAACTAGTTACAGCCTCCAAGTCAGACAACGGGCTTCACTTCAGATGCTGAATTTCAATTTTTCATTAAAAAAATTGCATTTAGTCAGAATGGAATTTCTTTGGAAATGATAAAAGATTATAATTTCACAGAGAGCATGTCATATGGTGTATATGTAGGAGGCAGTGGGAAATGTACAAATGCAGAACTGGTATAACTCAAAGCATAATGCCGATACTGGTAAAGCATAAACATTCTTCAGAAATTCCTCTAATGAAATAATATGCGTACAAAATGTATGTATTTATATTTTTCATTGCCTTTCTTATGTCACAAAAGAGACTGCTTGGAGCTGGTCCAGTCATTAAAATAGTTTATTCTTTTTAAATAATTATTTTTAAAGAATAAATATCGTATGCATTATTGCAACATATTTTCCTTTTTATGTTGCCAGTAAATATATTTTTGTTCATTTTGCTTTTGCAGTCCCAAGAAAAAATGTAATAATTTTTCACAAAATATTTCAATTAAACAAAGTCTATCTCCAAAGAATGTACAAAGAGTAAGCTGATAATTTTAGATTAAATACCAACATGACTCTTGTTTGTTCATTTATTAATTCCCTATTGTCCTAAAAGTACAAGTAGTCTGTCTACTTTGCTATAACTTCTTAAGCACAGATACAATTTTTAATTACATTTTGTCATGCAAAAATTAATGTACAAGTGGTGAAATACCTGAAGAATGTACCAAAATGTATGAAATGGAGAGAAAGACACTACTGTTTCCATAGTAACAGCAGGTTTAACTGGTTGCTGTAGCACCATGGAAACTGAAGAATAAAGAATACAGAGTACATAGAAAACATAAACTTTCAAATTAAAAGATTCATATTGATAAACAAATTTGGTATCTAACTGTGAAGAGCCACCCTTTCCTAATTCTATTTGGATCAGGACCCTGCTTATTCTTACAGAGTTTGGCTTAGGGAAACTAGAGAGGGCTACTGTTCCAATTTTTATAAGGAATGCCCTACTTCCTTGTTAAAATATGCTTGGCTGGTCTTTCTGAAGATTTCAAGGATAGGTAAAATGAGATAATATATGACAAACAGCTCTACAAATTGTAAAGAGTTAGACAAATTCATCATTGTAATTCTTCCAAATCTTGATAATAAAAGTCTACAACTTCTCTTGTTAGTAACACCAATTCTTATATGTGTCTTTGCATAAAAACAGATTATTTTGTTTATTATATTTTTTACAGAAAGCTTATTTCTTTAAAGTTTTTTCCCAAATATTTAAGTCTAGATTTCTCTTTTTACACGAGGAAAACTATAAATAGATACCGCTTACATAATTAATATAATGTATGAAAGAATAGAGTGAGCCTTTGACCTGTCACCAATATTTTTAAAGTAGAAAAAAATACTTGAATCTGATGGCCCAGCACCATAATATATAATTTCTTAGCTTTTTACTTGCAGATTTGATCTAATGGAATACATCTGAAGTTTCTTAACATCATGAGTAAATTTAAACAAGAAAACAATGTTTTGGCCAGTACATTATGTCTCTAGTTTTAGAAAATTCCTCTAAATAGTGTTTCATTATACTTTTTGAACCACCACATGAAAAGCATAAAAAATTTTATGTGAGTCTGAGTGACATGGTTAAATGATACTTCTATCTGTAGTCGTTGTGCTTTGTGTGTTGATGTCAAGAAGTCTGAGTTAATTTTCTCAAAACAATAGAAAGACTCATGTTATAACCACTCTATTAGTTTTAATGACATGGAAATATAGAGTAGTGGTGAAACATTTAGAGTCTGGAGATGTACTGTGTGGCTACTGATCCATCTCTGGTGCTTACTGTTTCTGAAATGGGGTAAATTACTTATGCTTTCTCCCTAATATTACCATTGTAAATTAGAGATTATAGTATGTACATCACAGGTGATCTGAAAACTAAATGAACTAAGATGACCAAAATAATTAGAAAGGTGTCTAGCGTGAAAAAGACATGATATAAGTGATGATTATTATTAGGGAAACACTCGTCTTTATAATTATTTCAGTTATGCTAAGCCAGAAAACACACTGCTAAAGATGAAGGATATAGACAGAACTAATAAATATATAATGTCTTATAATATGCCCATTCCCCCTTAATACAAAGATAAGATTTACTTCTCAGACATATATATAACAAGCCACAGAAATAATATTTATACAGCTACGTTTGTGCACTCTTTTATACTAGTGAAATTTCAGATTAGCAGTTTTAATGTGATTCTCATAGAATTTTCCACACTTTCCATAGTTTATTCCTATCTTGTTCCCTGTATTTTAATGTCTAGTATTTCCTCTGTAGTATTTGCATGTCCTAGAATATTGTTATGCACCGATAAAGACTAGAAGTTCTCTTTTTGATTCTTTACGGTATTATTAATTTTTAAGCAAATATTTAGCTTTTACCAAATATGATGTTAGGTTGTAAGACTTCTCTCTACACTAGAGGTTAGTGGCTATCTGCAAATTATTTTGTTAGATAAAATGGAGAAGGCACTACAAATAGAATAATCAAGCAAAAAGAGTATACTTATGAATAGTAAATAATTTGATGTCTCCTAAACATAGGTTCTAAGCTCTACTTCTGCCTATTATTAGTTATGTAAATATGGCCAGTCACCTGAAAAACTCCCTCAGTACAATCTTGATAAATAAGCCTAAATTTCATTTTTAAAAATGGGAAATTGGGCACCTGGGTGGCTCAATTGGTTAAGCATCCAATTTAGGCTCAGGTCATGATCTCACAGTCCATGAGTTTGAGCCCCACACTGGGCTCTGTGCTGACACCTCAGAGCCCAGAGCCTGCTTCAGATCTGTGTTCCCCTCTCTCTCTGCCCCTCCCTGACTCACACTCTGTCTCTATCTCTGAAAAAATGAGTAAATGTTAAAGTTTAAAAAAACAAAATAAAAATAAAAGTAAAAAAATGAGAAATAATGATTTTAAGGCAGATAGTGTACATAAAGTGATACAAAAATAATATAAATTTTCTTGGTAGCAATAGCAACAAAATAATGATATTTATGATTTTATAGAGTTTGAATACTTTTTGGCACTTATACCAAGTTTCTCAAGTTAAACAATGAACAAACTATTATTAAATTCTCCAATAATGTATTAGTGTCCTGAAAAGACCAGAATTAATTATTATCCAAAACTTTAAAAATATAAGACTTTGCTCTCATTCTATACATGGATGCCTTTGACTATTTCAGGTCTTTCTTTGCAAATGAACTTAATCACTGGAGCCCAGGAAATGAAATTCTTTGATTGGCAAGTTCAAGATAACATTGGCTGTCTTTTGTTATAACAGAAAGAAGTTGTTTAAGTCTCACCCCCAGTCTATAAAAAAATGCATTTGCTATAGTAAAAAGAGGTTCTGTTACTAAAAATAGTGACAATAATGTTGGTTGATTAAAAAAAACCATATCTCCTATTTATGGAAAATTTTAGATGAAGTACATCAGTCATTTGGTAACTCATTAAAATACTGTTATTACTTATTAGCAAATAGCCATTTGTTACAGAACTTGTTTGCTAAAGCAGCTGAGGAAAGTTATACATTTATGTATACATTAAATATTTTTTATTTCAATGTGCTGTATTTGTCAAGGCACTGAAGGGAAGAATCAGGAAAGAACTGGCAACTTTGCAAACAAGGAAGAAAAAGGATAGAAAGAGTCCAAGATTTAGAACTTTAAGTGTTGGAGGAGTCAACTTTCTCATCTTTCTCATCGCCAACTAGCTGTAAATAAAACAGAAAACCTTTGATCTATAAAAGCAGATTAAAACCCATCCTTGTGTTGAGTATCAAATTAAGAGGATGATCAATATATTTGATATCAAAAGCTTTAAGATGCCTCAGAGTAAAAGTTCAGCTAAGTGTTTGTAATCAAGCAAATCCTTTCAATTGGACAAAATGGTGCAGTAAAAAGAAAAGAAGGGGGTGGCTACACCACAAAGCCTGATAAAATGAAAGTACCCTCAATGAATTTGAGAAGGGATAAAAATTATTAGTTTAAGTGGACAGTTCCTGGGATGCCTGGGTGGCTCAGTCAGTAAGTGTTGGCACCCAACTTCTGCTCAGGTCATGATCTCATGGTTTGTGAGCTCGAGGCCCGCTTTGGGCTCTGTGCTGACAGCTCAGAGCCTGGAGTCTGCTTCAGATTCTATGTCTCTCTGTCTCTCTGACCCTTCCCTGCTGGCATTCACACTCTCTCTCTCTCTCTCTCTCTCAAAAATAAATAAACATTAAAAAAATTTAAATTGACAGTTCCGAGAAGGTGTAAATCCAACATTCAAAGGCAGACAGTCTGAACAGCATGTATTCTTATACAATTCTAAAAGAAAAACATATAACAACATGCTATCAGGAAAAAAAATGAGAACTGTATTATATCTAATTTCTTATGAACAATGCCATTTGACCAAGGAAAATAAGGTAATAGCTGCAAAATTGTGATCAAAGGAAATTTGGGATCTACAACTATAATTTCATCAAAATATCCACCAAATGTAGTTTTCAGATAGACAAAGATTCAGAAAGTTTACTTCTCTTATAATATTGCTCAATGAAAAATTCACATGAGAACACATTCTGGTAGAAAAAAACAAACCAACAAGGAAACATGACATCCAAAAAGTGATATTTACTGTGGAGTAGAAAAAAAATAAAGAATAAAAAATAAAAACACTATCATGAGGTTCTGCATGCTAAGAGATTGGTAGTCAGCTCTATATCCTAACTAGTATAAAGCTGAACAGATTAAAAAATGAACAACGTTTCTTAAGTCCTTAACAGATAGGAGGAGGAAACAAAACAATCCACTGTCCCAAGATTGGAGAGACAGAAAGGTGAAGAAAGTGAGTCGCAGCTTACTGGAGCAGAGACAGACAGACACATAGGCAAAAACCAAGATAGGAACCAGCGCTGCAGTATGATAACCTGAACTGCAATTGACAAATTGCTGGAGGCTCAGTGTAGACAGCCCCAAGAATTAAAAACTCAAAGAGGTTCCAGTCATCAAGTGTCCTCACAATTTTATGAGTTTTACCTCCAGAAAGTCTACCAGGTTCCACTGATAAATATCAGAGGAAAATCCCTTCTTCCTTTCAGCAGTGGGAGAGTAAAAGGAACCATTGTGAAATATATCAGAGCATTCTGTTCTCTTTAACAATACCTACCTTCAGGCGAAACTAGTTAACCAGAACTTAACTGACAAGGGGGAAGGAAGATACCCAACTCTAGCCAACCTGTGCCATCTGGGGGCAGCCATGAGGTGGGGTGGGGGAGGGGGAGTGCAAAACTGAGAAACATTTGTGAAGTTCAAAGTCCAAGATATAGTTTCACCAGAAAACTGATTTAGTAATAGGACTATACAATCCCTCCCTTATCCCTATACCTCACCACATTACTAAAGACCTATTTACAACATTTCCTTTTGCTGAGTACACAATTTCTGGCTCTCAAGAAAAAATAATAAAGCATACCAAAATGGAAAAAAGAACAATTTGAAGATCCAGAGAAATATCAGGACCAGACATAACAGAGATGTTAGAATTATTGGACAGGAAATTTAAAACAATTATGATTAATATGGCAAAGGCTCTAATAGATAAAGTAGATAACATGCAAGAAAAGATGGGCAATATAAGCTGAGATGGAAATTCTAAGAAAGAACCAAAAAATGCTAGAGCTAAACAACACTGTAATAGAAATGAAGAATGCCTTTGTTGAGCTTATTAGTAGACTGCAAATAGCTTAGGAAAGAATCTCTGCTTTTAAGAACACCTCATTAGAAACTTCAAAAACTGAAAAGCAAATAGAGCAAAGGCTGAAAAAAAGCACAAATATTGAAAAACTGTTGGACACCTACAAAAAGACACAACATATATGAAATGAGAATACCAGAAAGATAAGCAAAAGAGAAAGACACAGAAGAAACTTTTGAAACAACAATGACTGAGAATTTCCCCAAATTAATGTCAGACACTACCCCACAAATCCAGGAAGCTCAGAGAACATATAGCGGAATAAACTTCTCCCCCAGACAAAAACAAAAACAAAAACAAAACAAAACAAAACAAAACAAAACAAAACAAAACAAAACCTGCAACTAGTAATATTATTTTCACACTAGAAAAAATCAAAGATTAAAAAAAAATCTTGAAAGAAACTGGAGGGTGAAATAAACTAACCTATAAAGGAAAGATAAAAATTATACCTGACCTCATAGAATCTGTGCAAGCAAAAAGAAGATTAAATATTTATAGTGTTATTAAATATTTACATTGTTAAGAGAATAAAAAAACCCTGCCAACCCAGAATTCTTTACTCTGCAATGATATCCTTCAAAACTGAAGGAGAAATAAAGACTTTCTCAAAAAATCAAAAAATATATGGATTTTATTACAAGTATCCTGTTTTGCAGAAATGTTAAAAAGAAGTTCTTTAGAAAGAAGAAGAAGACTATAGGTTAGAAACTCAGATCCACATAAAGAAAGGAAGGGCCCTGAAGAAGGACAAAATGAAGGTAAAATTAAAACTTTTATTCTTCTGATTCTTAATTTATCTAACAGGTAACACTTTGTTCAAAGTAATAATACCAACAATGTATTTATGTATTTAATTGCTTTATATATGTATATGTGTGTGTGTGTTTATATATATTCACACACACATATATACATACACACATATATACATACACATACATATACGTATATATACATATACATACATATACACATACATATACATATACGTATACATATACATACACACACACACTTATGTATGCTTAACACATGAGTAAAATGAATGACAACGATGATATGAAGGACAGGAGAGAGGATGAGGATTATTTTGTTATTATAAGGTACTCACTATGCATGAAGTAGTGTAGTGTTTTGTTTGTTTGTTTCATTTTTTGTTTTTTTGTTTTATTTTTGGGTCTTGGTGGTTTTTTGAGAGAGAGAAAGAGAGAGAGAGAATCCCAATGCAGGACTCAATCCCATGACCCTTGTATCATGACCTGAGCCAAAATCAAGACTTGGACACTCAATGAACTGAGCCACCCAGGCACCTCAGTAGTGTAGTGTTATTTGAAAATTGACTTGTATTAATTTCAAATGTATATTACAAACTCTAAATCAACAACTAAAAAAAGTAAACAAATTATAACCAATAACTTAAGCAAGTAGAGAAATGGAATCATATAAAATGCCCAACTAAGACTGTTAAAGGCAGTGGAAGACAAAAATAGGAATAAAAACCAAAGGCAACAAATATAAAACAGTATCAAATATGTTAGATATTATTAAGCAATATCAGAAATGTTTTGTCAATGATATAAATGCATCAATTAAAAAAAAGAAATGGCCACAATGGATTAAAAAACACAATATAACTATACGTTGTCTATAAGATGTCCGTTTTAAATATGAAGACATATAGATTAAATGGATAGAGAAAAATACACTATGCTAACACTAATTGAAACTAGCAGGAATAACTATATTAATTTCAAACAGAGAAGACTTCAAAGCAAGGAAAGTTATCATGGATAAAGAAGGTAATTATATAATGATAAAGGAGTCAATTCCCAAGAAGACATACAATCCTTAAAGTGTATACATGTAACAACAGACAGTCAAGCCACGTGAGGCAAAATTAATAGAAATGTGAAAAGAAACAGAAGAATCCACTGTTACACTTGGAGCTTACAACAACCCTTTATCTAATGGATGGATTCAACAAAGAGAAAATGAGTAAAGACAGAGTAATTCAACAACACCATCAACTGGCTATAATCAACATGTATAAGCTACTTCATTCAACAGCACAATATGCATTCTTTTCAAACCTACAAGGAAAATTTGCCAAGACAGACCACATTATGGGCCATAAAAACCCTCCTTAACCAGTTTTTAAAAATAGATATCATACAATGTCTGCTCTCTAACCACATGGATTTAAACCAGAAATCAGTTACAGAAAGATAAATGGAAAAATCCTTAAATAAATGGAGATTAAACAACAGTTTTATATAACACATAGGTCAAAGAAGAAATCTCAAGAGAAATGAAACATTTTAAACTAAATGAAAATTAAAACACAAGTTATCAAAATTTCTGAGATGCAATGAAAATAGTGCATAGAAGTAAATTTACGGTATTGAATACTTATATTAGAAAAGAAGAAAGACCTAAAATCAGTCATCTGAGTTGTCACCTAGGGAAACTATAAAAAGAACAAATGAAATCCAAAGTAAGCAGAAGAAATAATAATTACAGTAGAAATCAATGAAATTTAAAGATGAAAGCAACAGAGAAATTCAATGAAATCAATAGGTGATTCTTTGAAACGATCAATAAATTAGATAAGCCTTTAGCCAGGCTAACTAAGAAAAAAAAAGAGAGGACATGAATTACTAACAGCATACAAGGTCAATATAAAAAAGTCAATCACTTTTTTTTTAGTTTTTTTAACACTTATTTTTGAGAGACAGAGTGAGACACAGCACGAGTGGGAGAGGGGCTGAGAGGACATCGAATCCAAAGCAGGCTCCAGGCTCCAAGCTGTCAGCACAGAACCTGATGTGGGGCTCGAACCCACGGACCACGAGATCATGACCTGAGCCAAAGTCAGATGCCCAAGCAACTGAGCCACCCAGGTGCCCCTGTTAATTACTTTCGTATATGAGCAATGAACAAGTGGAATGTTAAATGTTAAAACACAACACCATTTACATTACCAACAAAAAATAACAATTAGGCATAAATGTAACAATAGGTACAAGACCTATACAAGGAAAACTGTATGATTCTGATGAATGAAATCAATGAACTAAATAAAGCGATATTCCATGTTCATGGATAAGAGGATGCAATATTGTCAAGATGGCAATTTTTCCCAAATTGCCAATGCAATCTCAATAAAAATCCCAGCAAAGTTATTTTTACAAATATAAATAACAGTATTCTAAAGTTTACATAGAGGGGCAAAAGGATCAATATGGCCAATGCAATATTGAAGGAGAAGAACAAAGTTGGAAGCCTGAAACTACCTGAATTCAAGACTTAAAATATAAAGCTACAGTAATCAAGACAATGTTGTATTGGTGAAAGAATAGACAAATAGATCAATGAAACACAACTGGCAGACCAGAAATACCCACAGAAATACAGTCAACTGATCTTTGACAAAGGAGTGAAGGAAATACAATGAGGCAAAGATAGTCTTTTCAACAAATGGTGCTGAAACAACTGGATATCCACATGTGGAAAAAAACAAAAAAAGAATCTAGACATAGGCTTTATATCCTTTATAAGAATTAGCACAAAACGCATCTCAGATTTAAATATAAAATGAAAAATGCCTAGATGATAACATAGGAGAAAACCTACATGACCTTGAGGATGATGATGGCTAAAGATACAACATTGAAGGCATAATTTATGAAAGCAATAATAGATGAGTTAGACTTCATTAAAAATAAAAACTACTCTATGTGAAAGACTATGTCAAAAGGAAAAGATAAGTCACAGACTGGGAGAAAATACACATATGATGTCATAGGAATGTTATCCAAACTTTTAAGGAACTTTTAAGAACTCAATAAGAAAACAAACAACTTGTAAAAAATGGGACAAAGCCCTTAACAGAAATTTCATTGAAAAGATGGCAAATAATCATAGGAAAAGATGTTCCATATCACAGGTCATCAGAGAAATGCAAATTAAAACAGTAATTATATAGCCACAGTACACCCACCAACACAGGGAACACTGACAACACCAAATGCAAGAATGAAAAGCAAAAAACAAAACAAAACAAAACAAAAACAAAACAAAAAACAAAAAACAAAATAAAACAAAAACAAAAAAACCAAAAAACTTTCATTCACTCTTATTTGGAATGCAAAATGATACAGCACTTTGAAAGACAGTTGGAGGTTTCTAAACATACTTTTAAACTTGTACTCAAAGTTAGTCTTTAAAAATCACTCATTTCACTACTATACTGAAAATATGTTATTTTGTGGTGCATATTTTAACTTTTATAATTGTGATATTAATGTAAAAGCCTCTTTTATTCCCAAAACCAAATGTGACCCTATTTGTACATGCTAAGTACTGGGAAGTTTAAACCAGACAAGTTTATTTATTTATTTTTTTTAAGTTTATTTACTTTGAGAGAGAAAGCACAAGTCAGGGAGGGGCAGAGAGAAAGAGAGAGAGAATTCCATACAGGCTCCACACTATCAGTGTGGAGCCAGATGTGAGGCTCTAACCTACAAACCGTGAGATCAAGACCTAAACCAAAGTCAGATGCTTACCCAACTGAGCCACCCTGGCACTCCTCAACCAGACGATTTTAGATGGCAATTAGTGGATAGAAAGCACAATAACTATAATACTCAGGTGTGACTGTCTAGGAGATGGTGCCAAACAGTGGTAGCATTTTAGGAGGAGTCCAAAGGATGTAGACAAAAGGGAGTTGCACAGGTAACAGGCCATAGACATCTTAGAAATAAATTCATGACACTGTCTTACTTTCTTCGTGTGAGGAGAATAAAGATTTTCATACTTAAAAACATTTACATTAGGCAACAAAATAAATGGATATACTATATTGATAAACTTTTATGAAGTCAGGGACACTATTTTTCACCTTGTAGCAATAAAAAACTCTGCCTAATTCAGTGTTGTATACTTTATCTGTGAATGAATGAATATATAAGTGAGATAATAAGGGTCAATTATTTTAGAAATTTACTGTCTCATTCTGATCAATAGTCTGAGTTAATTTAAGCAGGTCTTCAATTAAGAATAGACAAATTAAAGAAATAATTCACTAATTTTCATATATTTGAAATAATATGATAATGTTAAATGAATTTAAAATGTTAATAATTTTGGAATGTACATAGTTTGTTACTAAAAATACATCAGAATTTTACATATAATTTAAAATTCATGATTAATGATAAGAAGCTTTCATTTATTGGCAAAAAACTAAAAGGTATAGAACTTTTGGGGTCCCTGGCTGTTCAGTCGATTAAGCTTCTGACTCTTGGTTTCCACTCAGGTGATGATCTTGCAGTTTGTGGTATCAAGCCCTGCACAGGGCTCTATGCTGGCAGTACAGAGCCTACTTGGGATTCCCTCTCTCTCTGCCCCATTCCCGCTCATGTTGTCTCTGTCTCCCTCAACATAAATAAACTCAAAAAAAATTTTTTTTAAGCTATAGAACTTTTAAATCAGTAAAGTTAATCTGACAGCACAGTTATAATTCTATAAGGTGAAGAGACTTTCAAAGCAATTAATTAATGTACATATCCCTTTAAATTGCCTTGTTAAAAGTGAACTAAATAAATGAAATCATAAAGAAATTTATAATTAAGCCAAAATAACCTTATGGAATGTTATCAATAATGTATGATTAATTTTTGCTTTGTAAATTTAAAACATTGAGCATATATAGTTGCATTAAATCTGAAATTTTAACATAATGCTATCAAAATGTACTTTATTTATTTTATTTTTTTAACGTTTATTCACTTTTGTGAGATGGAGAAAGACAGAGCATGAGTAGGAGAGGGGAAGTGTGAGAGGGAGACACAGAATCCAAAGCAGGCTTCAGGCTCTGAGCTGTCAGCACTGAGCCTGATGCGGGGTTCAAACCCACAGACCACAAGATCATGACCTGAGCTGAAGTCAGACGCTTATGGCCTTAATTATATTGAAGATGTTCCCTCTAAACCCACTTTGTTGAGAGTTTTTATGATAAACTTTGTCAAATGCTTTTTCTGCATTTATTGAGATAATTATATGATTTTTATTCTTGTTGATGTGGTATATCATATTGATTGATTTGCAAGTATTGAACCACCCGTGCATCCAAGAATAAATCCCGCTTGATCATGGTGAATGATTCTTTTAATGTACTTTTGAATGCAAATGGTATATCCGATGAAGAGTTAATATCCAAATATATAAAGAACTTATACAGCTCAACACCAAAACCACAAATAATCTAATTAAAAAATGGGCAGAAGACCTGAATATACATTTTTCTAAAGAAGACATACAAATGGCCAACAGACATATGAAAAGACACTCAACTTCACTAATCATCAGGGAAATGCAAACACCACCACAATGAGATACTGTCTCACCCTTGTAAGAATGGCTAAAATAAAAAACACAAGAAATAAAAAGTGTTGGAGAGTATGTGGAGAAAAGGGAATCCTTGTGCACTGTTGGTAGAAAAGTAAATTGATACAGCCACTGTGGAGAATAATGTAGAGGTTCCTCAAAAAACTAAAAATAGAACTATCCTATGGTCCAGCAATCACACTACTGGCTATTTACCCAAAGAACACAAAAACACTAATTTAAAGGGATACATGCATCCTTATGTTTATTGCAGCATTCTTTACAATCACCAATATATGGAAGCAACCTAAATATCCATTAAAAGACAAATGGATAGATGTGGTATGTGTGTGTGTGTGTGTGTATATACACACACACACACACACACATATATATACGTATACATATATGTATACGTATATATATGTGTGTATATATAATGGAATGTTATACAGACAGAAAAAAGGAGGCGATCTTGCCATTCGCCATAATATAGGTGGACCTAGGAGGATTATACTAAGTGAAATAAGTCAGACTGAGAAAGACAAATACCATATGACTACACTCATATGTGGAATCTAAAAACAAAACAAATGAATAAACAAACGAAAAAAAGAATCAGAGATATAATTACAGAAAACAAACTGATGGTTGCAGGGAAGGATGGAGGAGCTTGGGGGGATGGGCAAAATGGGTGAAGGGGAGAGGGAGATACAGGCTTCCAGTTATGGAATAAGTAAGTCATGGGAATAAAAGGCACAGTATAGAGAATACTGTCAATGATACTGTAATAACATTGTATGCTGACAGATGGCAACTACTCTTGTGGTGAGCATAGCATAATATAGAGAGAAGTTGAATCTTCCTGTTGTACACCTGAAGCAAATATAAGATTGTGTATCAACTATGCTCAAATAAAAAAATTAATTTAATGTTTTTATTTATTTTTGAGAGAGAAACAGAGACACAGCACAAGTGGGGGAGGGGCAGATATACAGAGCAACACATAATCTGAATATACATAATCTGGGCTGTCAACACAGAGCCCAACGTGGGGCTCGAACCCACTGACCATGAGATCATGACCTGAATTGAAGTTGGACGCTTAACCAACTGAGCCACCCAGGAGCCACAAATTAGAAAAAAAAATTTAAACAGATTTTAAAATGTTTTTCCTGTACTATACAGGTTAGAAAGAATAAGTCTTAATACAAATGGGACATCACAGAGACTTTGCTTTTTAGGGAATTTATACCCAAGTTTAGACTCTTTCTGTTCTCATCCTAGTTTAACCTCATTTTCAAAAATAACAATTAGCGAAAAATCAAAATTAAGCAATTCAAATTAAACACACAAATGTTTACCTCAATATTAAGTTATTATTATTGTTACTTTCATAAGGATATTTTTGAGATGGTTATCTAAATTTTATTGTAAATCTCACTTTTGCTTTTTTTCTGAAAAAAATGTCAAATGATTCTTTATTTCTCTACATTTTTAAAAGTAGCACTAATGCCTTCAATTAATCATTTTCCCCAAACAGAAACAAAATGACATACTTCCTGGATCTTTACCAATATGCCTACATAACTAATTAGTAATTTTTCTGTTTACTTATCAAAATCAATTCATTATGTTTCAACATTATAAATAATAATTTAAGAGTCTTATAAAATCTCATATTTATGACAGATTGAAACTTCATACTTCCCTGTATTTGAATAAGCACAAACATTGGAAGTAATATTTCAATTTCAGTCTTATTTTCTGTTGAGGCTTTTCACTCTTTTTGTCTCCATTTTTATAGTAGCTCTAATTCTTTTCAAATTTGCTCTTATTCTAAGTATATTTTCTGTTGAAAGCCATTTCATTTTTAAGAGACCATTTCAAAATGACAGAAACGGTAATCAGGTAGATGATGTACATGTATATCCATTTCCTTCAGTTACTGGCTTGAGGAAAACCAGTACTTACGTTTCTCCTTAGCCTATCCTCCAGTGTTGAAAGCCATTGACACTCCAAAATACCATCTACAATATGACCATTCATATTTGCCTCATAGGATGGACTGCAGTAGAGGGATATATTCAATATTTCATAGTGTCATCATATGTGCTGTTGATCAATACCTCTAAACCTAAATTCACTCACTAAAGAAATAGTCAACCTTATATTCATAAAGAGTGTATTCCCAAATAATTTAACATTGGTGACTAATGATTTTATTTATAGAATCAAAACATACCTTTTGATCTGATTGGTTAATTCCTAAAAATATAAGAAATGACCATATCCAAAGAAAACATATCCTAAAATTAAGAGAACAAGTATTTCATTGATCTCTTTCTACTTGCATTCTCACTATTCTGTTTTATAATTCAGTCTGATCCATGCCCGTACTGAGGCAAATAACAACAGTATTTGCCACTTTCCAGAAACAGGATGCTTTTTTTCAAGAGTCTGTATATCTTTTACATTAGTGGCCTTTCTCTTCTACCTGTTAAACCAGACCTAATGTTATAAACTGAAATATGTTACCTCAAACTTTTTAAGTTGAAATCCTACCCCTCCATGTTATAATATTTGGAGGTAGAGTCTTTGGGATAATAATTGATCATGAGGGTGGAGCCCTCCTGAATGGGATCCTTATAAGAAGAGATGTGAGAGTTTGCTCTTTCTCTCTGCTCTCCACCATGTGAGACTACAAGGAAAAGAAGGCCATCTTTCAACCAGGAAGTAGGTCCTCATCAGACATTGGATCTGCAGGCACGTTGATCTTGGACTTCCGAGCTTCCAGAACTGAGTAATAAATGCTTGTTGTTTAAGTTACCTAGTTTGTGGTAATTTGTTACAGCACCCAAACTAAAACACCTAGTTATCAAACCTAGGTTAAATATATTTCAGGGAACCCGGGTGGCTCAGTCAGTTAAGCACCAATTCTTTTTTTTGTTTTGTTTTGTTTTTTATGTCTATATATTTATTTTTTAGAAAGAGAGAGAGAGGCAGAGAGAGAGGGAGTCAGAAAACCCCATGCAGGCTCTGGGCTGTCAGCACAGAACCTGATATGGGGCTTGAACTCATGAACCCTGAGATCATGACCTTGGCTGAAATCAAGAGCCAGATGTTCAACCAACTGAGCCACCCAGGAGCCCCTAAGCATTCAACTCCTGATTTCTGCTCAGGTCATGATCATGGTTTGTGGAATCATGCTCCCCTTCACTGACAATACAGAGACTGTTTGGGATTCTCTCTCCTCTCTCCATTCTCTCTGCCGCTGCCTCCCCCCACCACTTTCACACATGCACTCTGTCCTTCTCAAAATAAATAAACACTTAAAAATTTTTTAAATAAATAAATATATTTCATCTGAAATGTTTTCTAACTTTAAAGAACTCAATTTCCGTCTCTTGTGAAATTTTATAAACTTTATCAATTTAGTAAGTATAAATATATCACACTTTATAGATACAAACAAAATTATAGTGATTCTAGAATTTTCTCAATGTCTTTGAACTATATATATACATATATAGAGAGAGAGACAGAGAGAGAGAGGGAGGGAGAAAGCTGTTTTTATTTAAACTAGTTTCACTGAAAATTCTCTGCTCTTTTCATTATCCTAAACTGTCATGTTACCTTCCTTCCTTCCTTCCCTCCCTCCCTCTCTTGCTTCTCCCTCTCTCTCCTCTCTCTCTCTCTCTCACCCCCTTCCTCTCTCTCTCTCTCTCTCCCCCTCCCATCTTTATCTATGCTTAATGGAATGCTTTCTAGTTACCTTCCTATATATCATTCTCAGTACCTAATCAGTGTGCTATTTGAGGGCAGAAAACATATTTTGCAATATCTGTAGACACAGCACTCAGCAAATTTCCTGGCACACAGTAGGTGCCAAATGAATATTTATTAATCCGACCTGGAAAAAGACTGTATTTGTCAAGAAGTACTGCACTATTTACTATGAGCAAGTGTCTTTTGCTTTTCTCGAAGACTTGCCAAGAAATAAATTACTTTTGAGTGCACACATTATTCCATTTTGGCATGCCTGGAAGGATTATCTGAAGCCCTGTAACTAATACAATCAAGGTAGTGTGACTTAAAGATGCACTGACTGGTAGGCTCAAGAAAACATTTGGCACCTTAACTTAGCTCACTGATATGAACTAATAGGTTTAATAGTTCTGTCAGAATGCCGAGGTACTTCTCTGAGAGACGCTAAAGGAATTTCTCCACATTAAAAGTAAAAGATGTAATTTATTATTGTTTCTAACATGTGTTAAGAAGTCTGATCTACAGGGATCCTTATCAGTTGTTGTGTTCAAAGGTTATTTCCATGTAAATAGGAAATACAAAAAGAGCATCATTGAGTACACTTGAACTCCACAGTTAGCAGCATATCAAGTCGTTTACACTTTTTGGCAGCTTCCTGGAGTATAGCAATGTTGTTTCCTGCCATTAACAGATGGAGTCTCAATATGAAAACTGCTACTGTAAAACCTGCAATATGTCAGGTTAAAGATTAAGTGAAATCAATGTTACAATTGTATGTACTGTGCCAATTATAAGCTTCATGAATTTACTTATTAGAGATCAAGATTTGTGACAAGAACTTCAATATAGATAAAGTGCACTATGGAAACAAACTTATGTCCCTGATGTGAGTGACAGGTGCAATGGAAGCTGCAGAACACCATGCTCCTCTGCTTTCCAAATTAAAGATGTACAAAACAAGAACATTTTTATGGATTGCTATTAAGGTTGACAAACCAAGAAGTTGACAGGTTCGAAAATGTTTTAAATGCATATAACTGCATACATCCACATGAAGAAGTTTTCTTTACCTTTTTCCAGATAAGTGGCTTAATCCAAGCAGCACTGTTTTGAAATTCATAAATTTTATTGGGCATGCGCTTTACAATATATGGGCTTGAGACACTTATTTTCTATTTGTGTTTAAATTCAAATATCTTTGTAATAATGCAAATCACTGCATTGTCAAATTAGACTAACCAATCAGAGAACTTAACCATTATGAACACTTACTAGTAGCTTTAATGATTTAATCAAGAAAGAGGCACAGGTGAATGAAACAGAGAGAGGCCTCAGACATTCCTTCCTCCTTCATATATCAGACATACGACATTTCAAAAAATATCTTCGTCTATTTGCAGGAAGATAATCATTAGCAAGATTGTAAAGAAATTAGGTTGGTCACCTGCCTTCTTTCCTTCCGGGTAGCCCACGGACTTTGGGCAATCAAGGAGAAATCAAGAAATGTTCTTGAAGAATTCCACCCAGTTCCTTGAAGTCTCCTACACATTTGCTTTGGTTTTACTGATACCAACTATTTCTGAATTTTGTGGAACACGCTTCTATCATACCTGAAGTTTATTCAACTTAATCTTTATGTTAACACTTTGTTATTAAAATTGGCATCATAAGCAAAAAAGAAAAGACAGAGAGAGAGAGAGAGAGAGAGAGAGAGAGAGAAGAAATGGATGAGAGACCATGTGTATTATATCTTTCTTCAACTGTCACTGAGTCAATGCCATTTTTACTTTTTTTAAGTTTATTTATTTATTTTGAGAGAGCATGAGCGAGAGAGAGTGGGGAGGGGGCAGAGAGAGTAAGAGACAGAATCCCAAGCAGGCTCTGTACTGTCAGTGCAGAGCCAGATCCAAGGCTCAAACTCACTAACTGTGAGATCATGACCTGAGCCACCATCGAGAGTCAAACACTTAAACGACTGAGCCACCAAGTCAATGCCATTTTTAAAGAATTTTGTGATCATGGAAAACAGAAAGTTACTATCTACCATGGGATAAGTGACCCCATATGTTCTATGTATTCAAGGAAAGAGAAATTGGATGAAATCACATTTAATACCTAAATTTATTGAATTAAATTTAAATGCAATCAAATGATTCCAGAACACATTAAATATCTAATACATTTATCAATGTATATAATGCAAACTTACTTAAGTAGAGTAATATTATAAACTTAAAAAATCCTTATAATTTTAAGAAAATAAAAACCCACAATTCATAGAACAAAATTCTTCCATTGAGCCAGATATTTTGATAAATGATTCTGTTTCTTTTGGGAAGAAATTACCTAGAACAAGACAGGCACATAATTTATGGAAACAATTAAAAAGTTAATCAGACTTTATTCTCTCTCCATACAGACACTGAAAAGCGTGCAATTTGCTTTCGTTATTAAATAATAATAATAGTGTTTCCAATTACTTTGTCACTATACAGAGACTGGCATCATGGGTATGTCACCACTGCAGTCACACAAAACTCCATTTAGGAGTTTAATGTTCCATGATTGCCATTGTGATTCTTAATAATTGTATCTTTCAATTTGTGCTCTGTATGCGAAACTGGATGGGCCAGTGATACGTATGCCTGGGGCTTGGATCCTTAACTCATCCATCAACCTGTTCCCCACTGCCACCCTCATTTCCTAGGTCTGGTTCTCACTTGCCTATTTCCTGACCCTGGGATCCTTATCTCTGCCCAGCTCCCTTTGCCCATCAGCACCCTGTAACTCTGCTGCTCTCTACCCCAGTAGGGATCTGGGTGCAACCCAGGAATACCGACATGTGTACCCTGATACATCTCAGGGATATCTAGAAGTACCATGGCACATTTAGCAGAAGAGTAAGTGGCAGCCTCTCACCCACATCTAATCCTAGTACCAATTATGCTGCATAACATGCAATTTTTATATACATTTTTTTCATTATAAGATTATAAAATTCAAATACAACTTGATGGCTGTATGGCAACATAAGTTGAAATTATCTAAACCTAAAAATTTGGAAGAAAGTTTTCAAAGTTCCAGAATTTATGCCTCTAAAGAATAGGGTCATCTAGATGGTGATGGCTGGAGAAGTGGCTTCAAAGAGGCAGGATTCTGACCAGGTGAAGGGCCCTTGCTAGAGGGAAGCTTCTAGGAATAGCAAGCTAACTAGAAGAAGCAAGTCCCTTCTCCCTTATTTTTGCCTGCAGGTATCCATCAAAAGCCAAGAAATTGCAAAATATAACAGAGAGTTCTAGGGTGCCCACGTGGCTCAGTGAGTTAAGCGTCTGACTCTTGGTGTAGGCTCAGGTCATGATCTCACAGTTTCATGAGTTCAAGTCTGCGTCGGGCTCTCCACTGACAGCATGGAGCCTACTTGGGATTCTCTCTCTCTCTCTCTCTCTCTCTCTCTCTCTCTCTCTCTCTCTCCTCCCTCCCTCCCTCCCTCTGCCTGTCCTTCCCCCACTTGCACTGTCTCTGTCCCTCTCAAAATAAATAAATAAACTTTTAAAAATAAAAATAAAAAAAGCAGAGTTCTGTGACAAAGGAAGAAGGGACGACGAGCTCGGATATGAACAAAACTTTAATTTCTAAACAAACTACCTCAGTGATCTTGCTCATACTTTCACTGATTCCTATAATGTTTCATTAACTTTTGTTAATGGACATGGTATTACCAGATGTCCCATTTCAAATTTATAGAAGCAAACTAATTTCTCAAAAATAATTAGGATCATCCCGACCAATACAGTAACCTTCTTAGCCTTTGTTCAGTGTAATAAAGGTCCAAAATCTACAGATGGTTTTCTCAAATTCAGGTTCAATGATATATTGTCATATCTTCTAGTGGAAGTACTCTCTCCCTGAGAACAAAGTCTCCAAATGTACAGAGTTCAAAGATTCAAGAATAGAAATCACTACTTCTATGTCTTGTTTCCCATACTTGTATAGCATATCAGTGGGAGAATTAAAAAAAAAAAAAAAAAACATGTATTAGTCACTGATTCAAATCATAGGCTGCCTCTATTTAGGACATGTCAGACCTGGTTAATTAATTAGTTAATTAGTATTCAATAATTCCACTGGGTGTAGATCTATAACAAACCATTTGAATGTTGTGGATTCAAGCCCATTGATCAAATTATTTTTCTTTTTAAAGAATATTTAATTCAAGTTGGTGTACTGCACTATTTTTTTCTGCATTATGTCAGTTTTTTAGGTAGAATTTTTTTCTTTTTTTTTCCAATTATGAAATTTATTGTCAAATTGGTTTCCATATAACACCCAGTGCTCATCCCAAAAGGTGCCCCCTCAATGCCCATCACCCACCCTCCCCTCCCTCCCACCCCCCATCAACCCTCAGTTTGTTCTCAGTTTTTAAGAGTCTCTTATGCTTTGGCTGTCTCCCACTCTAACCTTTTTTTTTCCTTCCCCTCCCCCATGGGTTTCTGTTAAGTTTCTCAGGATCCACATAAGAGTGAAAACATATGGTATCTGTCTTTCTCTGTATGGCTTATTTCACTTAGCATCACACTCTCCAGTTCCATCCACGTTGCTACAAAGGGCCATATTTCATTCTTTCTCATTGCCATGTAGTACTCCATTGTGTAAATAAACCACAATTTCTTTATCCATTCATCAGTTGATGGACATTTAGGCTCTTTCCATAATTTGGCTATTGTTGAGAGTGCTGCTATAAACATTGGGGTACAAGTGCCCCTACGCATCAGTACTCCTGTATCCCTTGGGTAAATTCCTAGCAGTGCTATTGCTGGGTTATAGGGTAGGTCTATTTTTAATTTTCTGAGGAACCTCCACACTGTTTTCCAGAGTGGCTGCACCAGTTTGCATTCCCACCAACAGTGCAAGAGGGTTCCCGTTTCTCCACATCCTCGCCAGCATCTATGGTCTCCTGATTTGTTCATTTTGGCCACTCTGACTGGCGTGAGGTGATACTTGAGTGTGGTTTTGATTTGTATTTCCCTGATGAGGAGCGACGTTGAGCATCTTTTCATGTGCCTGTTGGCCATCCGAATGTCTTCTTTAGAGAAGTGTCTATTCATGTTTTCTGCCCATTTCTTCACTGGGTTATTTGAGTAGAATTTTTATCAGCTAAAATTTTCTGATTCTTACATTGTTTCAGTATTGTAACAGTTTGGTTAGTACCTTGACTGTGTTTTCTCTCTTCATTTAAAAATATTTTATCTTTTTCTGGATCAGACATAATTGATATGTCTAGATGGAAGTTGATGGTTTTAATAGCATTCTAATGGTTTTTAGTTCATGGATGCCTTTTCTGTTGATAAAGTGAAGCACAATGTCTTTAAATTATGGTGTCTTTTCATCAGAGTGGGATAGGGTATGTTTTTAATTTTATATTCATTTTTGTTCCTGTAGGATCCTTAATTTTCACTAGTTGCTTCTATTTTTCCCTTTCTTTCCTACTTCAAAGGACATCTCCTTCTAAATTGTTTCACTCCCAACTCTGTTTTTCAGTAATAATTCATTTCTACGATTATTATCTCTAAGTGTAGTATTTTTGCTTTTATTATTTAATTTGCATGGTGTTTTTGAGGAAATGTTGAGATTAGGATTTAGGCAACCACCATTATGCTACAGAAACCTGAAACCTTATATATATTGTGAATCCTACAAGCCATTCTTAATATTATTTAGATTTTTTTGGCTTTTCTTTTCAGTCAACATTTATTTAGAGTTATGCATGTATGTGCCCCTTTCGTGCTCATAAACCTTGCCCACATTTCCATATTTCTACTTGGAAAGATTCTCATTACACCTGAAGGGATTATTTTGGTGTGACTCTTACTGCAGTTTTACAGGTGCTAAATTTTTTTTTTGTCTTGAGAATGTCTTTAACTTATACTTTCAAAAAAATTAACTTTCAGTTTTCAGGTATGTTTTCATTAAATTTAGACTTCTATGAAGTATCGACTCAAGTGTCTCTTGGATTTCATGATTTCTTTTGGAAAATCACTTCTTAATTTTAGTGTTGATCCTTTAAGGTAAATTTTCTAACACAACATTTAAGATTTTCTCTATACGATTATTTAAAATTTTTTAATTAATTTGGTGTGATACACCTAAATGTGGTTTTCCTAAAATCTGTAAGCAATGTTGAATCTCTTAGTTGATATCCTCCAGTAATTTTGGGAATTTCTCAGGCATTATTTCTACAAGTATTGTGTTTTCCCAATTTTCTCATTTCTTCTGGAATTGAAATTATACATATGTCAGATCTTTTCACTGTTTCCCATATGTCTCATATATTCCTGCTATTTTGCTCTCTATTTGGAAATTTTATACTGATATTATTTCCAGTTCACAAAACTTTTGTGGTGACTAATCTTCTGTTAAATCCATCTATGGAGTTTTTAATTAGGTTATTGCATTTTGTAACATTTGAGTTAAAATATATAGCTTAACTGATTCCAATTTCTGGTGAAATTCTCCATCTTTTACATCTTTCTTAAACAAATTGCAGTTACTTAAATATCATGTATGATAACTTCAAAACCCAAATTACCTATAATTATTTTTCTCTTTGCTGCTTTTGTCTGTTTTTGGACATTTGGACCAGGTGTATCTGGTACTTTTGATTTAGTAGTAAACATTATGAAAACAAATACTTAAAGTTCTAATACATGCTTTTTTAAAGTGTTTATTTATTTTTAAGAGAGAGAGAGAGCACAAGAAGGGAAGGGTCAGAGAGAAGGGGAGAGAGGATCCAAAGTGGGCTCTGCAATGACAGTGGGGAGCCTGATGTGGGGTTCGAACCCACCAACCATTAGATCACGACCTGAGTGAAAGTCAGAAGCTCAACCAACTGAGTTCCCAGGCACCCTAATACATGCTACTTTATACATACAGAGAGTATTGATTTTGTTTTATGTAACACTATTAGATTTAAGACAAATCATTTGTTTCTAGTTTTATTGAGATATAATTAATATATAGCACTGTATAAATTTAAGATGTACATGTTGATTTGATACACTTATATATTGCAATGTGATTACCACCATACAGTTACTTAACACTTCCATCACATAATTACCATTTCTTTTTGTGGTGAGGACATTTAAGATCCACTCTCTTAGCAAATTTCAAGTATACAATATAGGATTGTTAATTGAATCACAATGCTGCACATTAGATCCCCAGAATGTATCTTCTAACTGTAAGTGTGTGTTCTTTGACCAACATCTTCCTATTTCCCCTATTCCCCTAGTCCCTAGTACTGGTAGTCACCAATCTACTCTCTGTTTTCACAAGTTTGGCTTGTTTTGTTTTTTGATTCCATATGTAAGTGATATCATACAGTATTTATCTTTCTCTGGCTTCACCCACTTAGCCTAATACCCTCAAGGTCCATTCAAGTTGCTGCAAATGGCAGAATTTCCTTCTTTCTCATGGCTGAATTTTTTTTAAAGATAAAATGTTAATAATTATGTGATGCCACAGAAACTCTCAGGTATTGTTATTTAAAATTCTAAACCCTTGAGAAGGGTTTTTGATAGTACTGAAGCTTACTTATATTTTTATATTAATGTTCTAATACTTCTCTGCTCAGATATAGAAATTAATTGATTTTTAAATACTGAGGTCACATCCAGCAACTTTGCTAAATTAACATTAATTCTGAATGTAGATTCTTTTGGAATTTTATATATTATTATATCCCTACAGATAATATTAGGTTTTTTTTTTCCTTTTCTGACATTTATACTTTTTATTTTATTGCCTTATCCACTGGGCAGGAATGCCAGCATAACGTTAATTAAATGTGGTAATATGTGTCTTATTTTTGAACTAATAGGAAGGGCACAAAAACAATCTTTCTTGTATTTTAATTTTGTTGAAATGTTTTTAAAAAATCATAGACAGGTGTTGAATTTTGTCAAGTGATGTTTTGATGAACCAAGCATCTTCCTTTGGTTTTAACACATTAATACATTTAAAACACATGGATACATTTGCTATTTCATTAAAACACATTAATGCATTTGGTATTAACATACATATTAATATGTACTGATGAGGTAAATCATATTGATTGAATTTCAAACAACTTCACATTCCTAGAATAAATTCCACTTTCTTATGTTATTTCTTTTACATACTAATGGCTTTATTTTGCTAATATCCTGTGCTAATATTTTAAAAGATTGTTTACATCTATGTTCATGAACAATACTGGACTTTAGTTTTCCTGATTTTCTTATATATCAATAACCTTGTTTTATTGTACTATCATGTGTTTTTTTTTTTTCTGTCTCATGAAATAAACTGAAAATATTCTCTCTTTTTTATTCCCTGGAGAAATTGTGTAAGATTGATTTTTTTTTTCTTTAACTATTTACATAAAGCCATTAGTGAACATATTTGGGCCTGGAGTTTTCTTGTAAATTTTTTTTTAAAAATAAAAAGATGTTCCTATTTTAATTTTTTTTTTTTTTTACTAAGTGTGCATTTTTCAAGAACTATGCCCATTCCATGTAGATTGGAAAACTTACTGTCATACAAATAGAAACACCAAACCAGTGTTTCTGAACTGGTGAGCTGACAAATCAACTGAGGTATATTCATGCAATGGAACTCTACTCAAATTAAAAGAAATAAAACACATTTGCAGCAACATGAAACTCAACTGCATTATGTTAAGTGAAAGAACCCACACTCAAAAACTACATACTACATGACTGCATTTATATTCTGGAAAAGAAAAAAAGTAGGGACAGTATTTGTGAGGGGCTGGGTTTGTGGGGAGGGCACAAGCAAAATTTCAGAGACTGATGGAATTGTTCTATTTTTATTTTGGTAATGATAACTGATTTTATGCAGTTGTTACAGAATTTACCCTGTAAAAGGGTATATTTTGCTATATGCGAATATATCTTAATATTTTTTAAATCTAAAGAAAAAAAGAAAAATAAAGAAAAAACCATTGCTTTGAAGTGATTCTTAAAATCTAATCAATTATAGTATTTGTAATAATAGTTCCTTTTTTATTACTTTTATCAGTAATATATGACTCCTGTCTTTCTCTTAAATCAATTTGGGTTATATAACATCTATGGCACTTGAACATCATGAGGGCAATAACAATTATAAGAACTGTGAAGTTGCCTGGCTTTGTTTGCCTACTTTGGAAGAAGAAAGAAGGAAGGAAATAAGGAGAAGAGAAGAGAAGAGAAGAGAAGAGAAGAGAAGAGAAGAGAAGAGAAGAGAAGAGAAGAGAAGAGAGAAGAGAAGAGAAAGAGGAAGAGAAAGAGGAAGAAAGGGAAAACAGAGAGAAGGAAGAAGAAAACAACCAAGCAAGAAAAATAACAAGTTCATGTCCATCAAAGTCATAGCTCACTGTAAAAATCAAGAGTTCTTGGCAGCATTTAAGAAAATCCAAAATTCTTGCATTTGTTCTTGATCTAGAGTAAGTTCTTATAAAGATTTGAGAAAGTAAGGAAGTAGAAATATTAACCAGTTTTCATGTGAGGCCAGAGAAGCTACCATCAGATTATATTCCTCGGTAGGGCCCCGAGAATGCTGCCATTTAAAAGGCTATTGGAGGGGCGCCTGGGTGGTTCAGTCGGTTAAGTGTCCGACTTCAGCTCAGGTCATGATCTTCCAGTTTGTGACTTCGAGCCCCACGTCAGGCTCTGTGCTGACAGCTCACAGCCTGGAGCCTGCTTTGGATTCTGTGTGTCTCTCTCTCTGCCCTTCCCCCGCTCATGCTCTGTCTCTCTCACTCTCAAAAATGAATAAATGTTTAAAAAAAATTTAAATTATTAAAAAAAATAAAAGGCTATTTGACTTCACCTAGGTTCTCCTCCAAACTAGCTGCCATGGCTAGTTCATTCATGAGTCTTTTGTGTCAGCACCAGACTAAAGGGGAAGGTTAGTTAACACTCAGCAGAGTCAGTCTTCCTATTCTCTTGGTTGCTATTTTTACTAAATACTTCCTGGATTGCAAAAACTCTGTATACATAGGGCTCAGAAACCCAGAGCTCCATATATTATTCTTCCCCAAATCTCTCTCTCTCTCTCTCTCTCTCTTTGTTCACCTCCCAAGCCTTGGATTAACCAGACAATATATTTACTAATGTCTAAGCCTCTATCTTCTCCTACATCTTGGGCTACTTCTCCATGAATTCAAAATAAACATCTACTATTACCACTCGCCAGCTCTGCCTATACACTTTGTCACCACATTTTAGGCGTAGTGCTTGAATAGCTCTATTCTTCAAATTGACATATCATACGATCTCTTGGTGAGTGAATCAAGCCACAATATTTCCTCTTTGATGATTGGCACAGGAAAGCCACGTGTCCATAAGTGAGATGAGAAAGAGGCATCATTTCAACAGATATATGCTACAGGAACTTGGGTCACTAATTTATTTTTGACTTCTGGATTTTTGGAGGCTTTATTCTGGATGTATCTTTCCATTATACAATAGATTATTGTTGTTCTCACTCACTATGGACCACATATTTGTGATCCCCCTCCCCCAAATTCATATGTTGGTTGATAGTTTAACCTCCAATAGGACAGTAAATGAACTTGGGACCTCTGGGAAGTAATTAAATCATGAGAATACAACTCTTATGATGAGATTACTGTCTTTATAAGATGAGGAAGAAAGCTAGTCTTTTCTCTCTGTGAGGATACAATAACAAGGTAGCCATATGTACATCAGGAAGAAAGCTCTCACCAGAACCTGACCATGGTGGTACCCTGGTCTTGGACTTGTAACCTCCAGTACTGTGAGAAGTAAGTGTTTGTTGTTTAATCCATCCAGTCCACGGTAATTTGCTATAGCAGACTGGACTAACAAAGATACCACTAAACTTAATAACTCAATCGATCTGTGAAAACCCAGTTCATGGTGTACAACTCCAATCATCACTTGATTCATAGACTCTACTAGATGGTAGTAGCTGTTTTCAAGAGTGGTTGATTCTTTGCATGGAAAGAATAGTTTTGCTACAGAATTCTAGGGGTCTGCATTAGTCAGAGTTCACCAGAGTAAACATAGGTATAGGCATAGGTATAGATACACAGATATTTGAAAGAGATTTACTACGCAGGATTTACATACAAAATAGCCTACACAGGGTTTTCCTGTCACTTCTTTACTGGGTCCTGGAAGAAACTCCATTTAACATTTCCATCTTCCTTGAACACTTCTTGGTACCTTGGGCATAAAAAGCCCAAGTATTAGAGCAGATTTCAGAGCAGCCTGGACCTCCTCCAGTAACTTCTCTCCATTGACTCCTAACAAAATGGTTCAAATCCAAGCTCTATTTCTTAGTAATCACGATATATTCAGAAAATTATGTTCCACCATGGCTATGTTTTCTGAAATATAAATATTTTAAAGAAGCATACTCCACTTTCTAAAGTTATTCAGAGGAAATTTCTATAACTTGTTATCTTAAGTGTTGTTTTACTACTAACATGATCTATAACGACAATTTAAACAGTGAAAAAAACTTTTTAGACTACCTAATTGGTGTCTAATTACTAAATCCAATTGATAGTTTTCAGTATGTATTTGTTTTACTTGACCTCTCAATTAATTCTTACTTTTTCTTAATATTGTCCTTCCTCCATTTTTAAGGCTCTCTCCTCTTATGTGACCAAAGGCATGTTTGCTTTCTGGTTTTCCTTTTTCTCACCAACATGACTTATAGGGTAATGGCAAGGCTTTAGTTTCTATTTTTAACATTTTTGGTAGCTCTTTTTTTCACATTTACAAAAAAAAAGATATTTCTGATGTTTCTGTTTGTGGCTTTTTTCATATTTCATCTACATTATCCCATCTTGAATCTAATTTATGCCTAATATTTTATTTCTCACCTGTATGTTGATGACTCCCAAATTTATATCTCTTCCAAATGTTTCCTCCAGCAGAACATTCACATATGTGGTTCAGAATCTTTACATCTCCCTCTCATATTCCTCTCACAACCCACTATTACCAAATTTAATCGTTTACACCACTTTTTCCCTGTATATAAGAAGGCATGTATTACTTTATTTTCCTAAATCAAATAATATCTATTATCCATGGTGTAAAATATTAAATCTCAGTCCTTCTGAGGACTCTCTCTCTGGGGCCCTGAGAAAATTTAGAGAAAATGAACTTTTCAGAACACTTTTAGTAAGTTCTATGGTGTGCCCTACAGACATGTTTATCATCTGAAGCCTCAGGTTTCTATGCAAATAGTTGTGTTGGCTGTTTCTGAGCTATAAGTGGAGGCAAGGAGCTTTCAAAAATTTAGCAGTAAACAGTCTAATCAGCCTTCCTTGGGCAAAGTCGGCCTCCATTCCTCTCCAAGACCCAGGCCATTTCATGTAATTTTTGTCTCGTGCTTAAAGACTAAATCTACAAAATTCAAAATCATAGTCTCCTCATTTTGACTGTTGAGGACCCTCCGTCCATCCCTGTCAGCAGTTTCTACTTTGTTCTGCCAACATTTTCTTTCACACCATCCAACTGTGTGCAATTCTGCATGTTCTCCCCACCACAACCTTCTGGAGTGAAAGTAGAAAAATCAGAAGTGATAGGTCATCTTTTTTTGTTTTCTTTACAACTCACTTTCTTTCATCAGTATATGAAACTATTAATTCAATCAACTGACTGTGAGACATAAGAATCATTCACGTTTCTTCCTTCTCAGTTTGTAATCACTTCTTCATGCTTCTATCTGTAGTTTTCTCCCAAACTCATCACTTACTCATTGGCTTTACTGCCATTACCTTAGCAGAAACCCCTATCCTTTGTCCCTTACTAGTCTCTCTACCTCCAACCTCAACCCCCTTCAAACAATAGTCTAATATCTTAACAAAGCAATATTTCTAAAAGCAAATCTCATCTTACAACCCTCACCTATTTAAATCCCTTACTAGATCTTATAAGAAAAGTTTGTTTTCAACTTTTTCTTTGCCTGGCATTTGAGCAATAACCTAGTTAGTGATAGCTGCTATGTACAGGTTTTATAACCCTTATCTCTTTTGGCCTACAATACCCTGGGACATACATTACCCTATTCCAAGATGAGGAAGCTGAACTTGACAGTTGGCATGAGTCACCTCCTTTGTTAATGATGGACTGAAGATTTCTACCCCAGTCTCTCTTAGTCATTTATCATTCATGTATGAATCTTCCATATTTCTTCATATCCTTGCCAATGCCTGCCAAAGCACCTATATTCTAGTTAAAACAAAGTACCTAGGTTCTCCCTCCCAAAAGCCTGTCATGACTTCATTCCTTTGAATATACACTTCACTCTACTTGCAAAAGCAATTGATTCTTTTTCTTGAGCAATTCAACTTGTACTTAGGGCGGCAAAAATATCACTATCTCTAGGAAACCATCAGCGAGGGTCAGTGTGTGTCAGATGCATCTCTTTTAAGCACCTAAAAAATCCCATGAATATCACCACCATAAAATTTATCCCTCCACACTTTGTCATTGTTTTTCTTCTTGAATATTTTCTGTAGTAGAAAGTGAGCTCCTTGGGAATGAGAACTGTCTCTTTCATATTTATACAGCACAGAAGGATGACAAATAGTGCTAGGCATCTGGACACAAATAAAGATGCATTTACTAAGTGAACAAATAAATGAATGAATAAATATATTTTAATGCTGTTGAGCTCTTATTCCTGATTTACCAGGTGAATCAGTGATGACATCCATTATGTACCAGGGATATGTGTTTGGATCACGAAGCTTTTTTTCTAAAGGTCTCACTACTTCTGACTTAAGTGTTTACACTTAATGTTAAGGATTCTGTATAGATTATAAAGCTGCAGAGATGCAGTTTGTTTATATATTTTTATCTCTGGAGTCTCAACTCTCCACTACCCATCTCACCCTCTTTAAATTCTTCCTATTTCATAAGAATTATTAATGCCCTAATATTTTAGTATTATTTAATCTTTCTACTAAAAAATTATTAATCTTCTTTGATATGCTGATGAATGTGATATTTTTTAAAGTTTTCTCACTCAAGGCAATATTAATTATGTTGACAACATAGCTCCCCATAGTAAGGAGACCTCTAAGATGGCCCTTACATTTCCTTTCACCTAGTAGACACACTCAGTACAACTCCCTCTGCTTGAGTGTGGGCAGGACCTCTAAATATAATGAGATAATCCTCCCTGAAATATATTATATTATATTAATTATATTATATTAATTATATTAATTATATAAGACCCTATCCATCATAACAGACTAGAGGAGATTCTTCTGCTGGATTTGGAGAAGAAAATTTCTATGTTGAAAGAAGAATACATGGCTAGGACCCAAGGGAAACCTCTAGAAGCTGAGAACAACACTGACTGACAACCATCAAGAAAACAGGGACATCAGTTATACGACACCAACAAAAAAACTTAATTCTGTCAAAAACTATACGAACTTAGACTTGGATCCTGAACTTCAAATGAGGTGGCAGTCTCTGCCAACACTCTGAATTCAACTGCTGAGACCCTCACCACCCAGAGTCCCAGCTCACCTATATCTGGACTTCTATTCTAAACTAGGAAATTGTCATATAATAAATGTGTGTTCTAAGCTGCTATATTTGTGGTGATTAATCTGTTATGCCAAACAGAAAATGAATGTACCGGTCCTCATTCCTGTCAGTAACCTTACGGTCACTGCTGGTAGAGCACCTCATTTCCACACTTACTGATCGAAAGTGGAACACATTTTAGAGATATCATATTGTCTCTTCCTTTTCTTAATGATACTAACCTCAAAACTGTCTCTATACTGTTTGTTTTTTAAGCTAGTTTCCATCAGATCTCAGAGTTTTTGCTTCATAATGCTTTCCTCTGCTCCACTGACTAGATACAATACTGTCTGCTTCTAACAAATTGCCACCATTTATCAGCAATTAATGGCAGCCTAAAATAGAAGAGAAAGAAAGCTCCAAGGATTAGAGAAGAAAACTTCACTTTTTGACCTTCCAATCTGTGTTTAAAAGGCAAGCTTTGGATTTGTGTGTTCCTGGAGCATTACTAAATGGAGTTCTAAATTTGAATAATATAAATTTATATTTGCATAGTAATTTGAACATTAATCTTCACATTACAATTGTGAGAATCATGGGACATATTATTATCTTCATTTCATCATTTATTTGATTCCACCAAGGTTATTTAAAGGGTAATGGTAAAGCTGATCATGGAGTCAACCTCTTACTTATGCATTCTGCTCATCTGCCTGCCCTGCCATATAAGCAAATATAAACACCCATTTATAATCTTCTATTTTAAACTTCATATTTTTCATAAAACTCTCATTGATCCTATTGATCCTTTGTCTTTTTTTTAAACATCTGTTCTTTTCCCAATTATTTTTTTAAAATTTTTTAATGTTTATTTTTGAGTCAGAGAGAGAGAGAAAGAACATGAGTGGAGAAGGGGAAGAGAGAGAAGGAGACACAGAATCGGAAGCAGGGTCCAGGCTCTGAGCTGTCAGCATAGGGCCGGATGCAGGGCTTGAGCTCATGAATCGTGAGATCATGACCTGAGCTAAAGTTGGACGCTCAACTGACTGAGCCACCCAGGTACCCCTCCAATTATTTTATGGATATTTTATTTTTTTAAATAATTTTTTTAAGTTTATTTATTTGGAGAGAGAGAGAGAGAATGGCAGGGGAGGAGCCAAAAGAGAGGGAGAGAGAGAGAATCCTAAGCAGCTCTGCATTGCCAGCGAGGTTCAAACTCACAAACTGGTGAGATCATGACCTGAGCATCCAAAATCAAGAGTTGGACGCTTAACCAACTAAGCTACCCACGTGTCCGTGGATATTTTCAAACATATAACTGAGTTGAAAGAATTTTACCATGCCTACTGAGATCTCACCATTAACATTTCACTGTTCATTACATATATATATCCATCCTTCTATCCATCCACCTATCATTCCATCTTATTTCCGATCTATTACAAATTGAATGTCAGATATCATTACAGTTGGTCATAAATAGTCTGCATATCATCAAAGTGCATCAGCTAAAATATGTTTTCTTTTGATATAAGTTTTACATATAATTGAAAGCATAGATCCTAAGTATACAATGCCTCCGTTTTGACAAAAGCATGCACCCATTTAAGATACTCAGAACACACTGGCAACTTGTTTTGGGTTTATGTAAAGATTAGGATCTTTTGTGTAACCCCTACATCAATATGCCCCTAGCCTAAAGTTCTCGCTGAAACCAAAACTTGTTTAAATTGTCAGTTTTCCTTGTTAAACCTGAACCTGAAGAATATGTTTCCCCAGCCTTGCTTACCCTTAGGCCATTTACTTTTGAGAACTGCCTTGCCTAGCACACCATATCCTTGTTTCCTTGTACCTTTTACTCAAGATCAAACTGCCTCCGTGAGTCATGTAAAACTTTTGCTTATGGCCAGAAGGCAAGGGAGTATTGTTTTCATAATGACCCTCCTACTAGCAGTGAAAAAAGACTTTTTCTTTGTGGTTCCACAAAAGGCTCTGGAGGGCTTCCTTTTAGGACATTTTGACAAGTGGATGTTAAATTCTTTACTTTATGCCAAAAAATAGTACTAAATTATTACACATTTAATGGAAATTCCATTTCCAATTTAACAAACATATATAGATGACTGATTGACAAACAGACAGAGCCTTATTTTTTTTCTATTTTCTTATTAATCTCTCCTGTTTAATTTTTATAAACACTTGCAAGTAGGAAAGAATACAGAAAGAGCACCGCACAATTCCTAAAGCGGTAGGGGCTTGTTGCAAACTGAACTTCATCTTGATACAAACCATCTAACAGAAACTGAAATAATCTTCAAATAGATATTTGAAGGTAAAAAGAGATTGCAAATGGGTAGTAAAAATATGTGTGAACGTATGTATGTGAATCCTCATTCTTTTTCAGCACCTAGATCAACAACATCCAGTTCACAAAATAAGATTCTAATTACTTAAACTAGTAAGAGATTGATTAGAAAGAGTTTGGTGCTTATGTAACATGTTATAAAATTTGAAAGACCAGATCCTTGGCTGAGGCTCAAAGATATTACTCAAAATATAAATAACTAGCTCTAGTCTACTCTTGGTGATGTATTGGAAGCAAGAAGCACCACTGCCCCCAGTGGTGTCAAAGCAACTACTTGTTGCCATCCAGGAATCTGAAGAATGGACACTATAGCTCCAATGCAAGGATTAAAAGGCCCTAGCAAACAAGTTGTCACTGTAATTACTTCTGCCATTGCTGCTATCACTTTTGCACACTTAAGAAAAACAGAAAATTTTCACATTCTTTCAAGCTCATACAAATAAACAACAACAACAACAACAACAACAACAACAACAACAACACCCAGGGTAGATAGCAGGCAACTTCTGTGGAAAGCCATCTAACTGTGAAAACAGATCACATTTAGAACTAAAAATGGATGTCAAGAATGGATTGAGTGATCCAATCTATACTGATGTTGTGACCTACTTAAGACTAACAGTTTGTTGTGTATTTAAGATTGTATACAGAAATATTTTTAACTAAGAAAAAGTATCCTTCACAAATCAATTTTCTTATTTGAACAGGTCATTTTCACATAACTTAAATGAACTTGAAATTAAATTGGAGAAGTGGATGGCAAAGCAATTGATATGGAATTAAAATGACTGCCCCTTTTGAAGTGAAAAATATATAAATTAAAATATGTTTCCAACGAATTGGTGTAACAAGAACTTAACTAGTGCATAAATGCAAAACATAGTTTCCAATAATTAATTTAAAAAATAAAATAAAATGCATGAAACAACTGAACAAAAATGACCATACTTTTCCCCAGGTGTTTCAGTTACATTCTTTAAAATCAAGTCTTAAGGGATGCTCCATGCTTATCCTTCCTTTTTATAGTTAGCTGATGCCATTTGGCAGAAACGGAGAACAAAGGGGTTAACCCAATTTCAAGTTTGTCTTTGATGCACTCCTAAATCTCCTCCTGTGAGAAATGAAAATGAATTGCCGTAAGTGGTTAAAGAGTGGAAATAGATCAGAGCACTCAATAGCTGGCCTTGGTAAGAGGATGGTTTAGCTTCTTTCTTCTTTAGAACAATGTGTCTTGGTTATTGTCAGTATCCTTTTGAAATAAAATGGCTAGACTGATGGCTGAAGCAAATTTATCTTTCAACAAGTACAGTTTTCTCCAAGGAAAACTACTAATGGGAGATTATATGTTAATCACAATGTCATGAAGGCTTTACGTTTACTTGAGAGGGTTCTTGTAATTTAGTGCTTTCTGTTTCATGTGCTTCTTTATTTAATATTAACAGGCTAGAAAAGGCAACAAAATTGTCAAATTTAATTAATTATGCAAAGTTATAATTGGGAAAAACCCAAGAATATTTCACAGTAGAAAGAAAAACTTCTGTTTTACATTAAGAGTCATAAATTCTGGATGTATCATACAAATGGCTTCCTATTAAGTATGACTGAAAGTGTACACAATACCCAAAGAGTCCCCAAAGACTATTTAACACGACCTTTTTCAAAATACAACCTCTCTTTATCTCCAGAGAGGTGTAGACGGGCAGGTCATTATTTCCAGCAGACATATTTTGGTGCAAATTCCATGATGGAGGTTATGGCACACTATTGCCCTGTAAGTCACTATCCCACTGCCTCATTTTTCACATTCACACCCACGGCAAATGGCACCAAAGACATGCAGCAATTGGAACGATAACAGTACCATCAACATTGATTCATTCAAAAGCCTGAACTGAAGAATTTTAAGGGCACCAAAAGCAGGATAGTTACTGACTTCCCCATATCCCTTCAAAAATTATAGTGCAACCAAAACCTACAAGTAAACACTACAACTAAGTTAGTGGGGATACAACTAAAGTATCCCCATGAACTCTGAAGCATAAACAAATGATGAAAAACCATTGGCAGTCACAATACCCCTATGGCAATGGTACCTGTTTAGGAGGAAACAAAGGTAAGGCAACTGGGCTTGAAAACAGGATCTTAACTTCTATGAATTAAAACACTTAAAATATGTCTAGATCGAAAGTTCTTAAGTAACTTTAAAATGTTAACCCTTAACTCTAGTTTCTATTCAGATCACATAAAGCTTTCACTTTTTAAAATGTTCAACCTTGGAGAAATCTAGGGAACCTTGTTATTTTAAAAGGTAAAAAGTATATGTCAAAAAATCTACCATATATTTATTCTGTCTTCTCTTCATGAATTGTACTTCATGGAACCAGACGACGTGAGCTATTTCAATTCTTTTTTTTTTTCTTTCATTTTTTAACGTTTATTTATTACTGAGAGACAGAGAGAGATAGAGCATGAACATGGGAGGGGCAGAAAGAGGGGGAGATCCAGAATCTGAAGCAGGCTCCAGGCTCTGAGCTGTCAGCACAGAGCCCGACGTGGGGCTCGAACCCACAAACTGTTAGATCATGACCTGAGCCGAAGTCAGACACTGAACCGACTGAGCCACCCAGGCACCCCACTATTTCAATTCTTAAAAGTAGTGCAGCTAACAAAAATAAAGCATGACAGAATTACACTATTTTGCAACCACAATGAAGAATGAATCCATACAATAAGTATTACTGTTTTAAAATATTACAGAAGAAAAATAACATTATTATTTGCTTTTTAAAACATAAAATATCACCTACAAAGTATTCTTGACTCTTACTCACCCCAGAAGATCATATCTTCCTTTCATCAAAACTCTATAACTATTTACAGAGCATACAAGGAACAGAAGAAATACTTTATGCCACTTACATAGATGCTATCAGAAATATCAAGATTATGAGTAGATTTATAGGATAAATGACCTAGAAAACTTTCTGTAAAACTTCCATCTACAGATACAAGAAGCTAAGGATAGCCCCAGCAGGATAAATACAAAGAAAATCTAAACTATGCATACCACAATCATACTGTCAAATCCCATGACAAAATTTCGAGAACGATCAGAAAGGTTAAAAACATGTTACACACAAAGCAAAACAATCATGGGAATGATGGCTTACTTCTTATGACCTTGGATGCCAGATGCAAACAAAGGATACTTTGTAAAAGTGTATAAGTGAAGTTGTGCAGGGGGAGGAGAAGATAGTTAACTCAGAATACTACATACGGTGAATCAATCTTTCAAAAATAAGGGCAAAATAAAGACTTTTTATGATAAGAAAACCTAACTGAACTCATTGCCAATAGATCTGCACTATCAGAAATGCTGAATAAAGTTTTTCAAGTTTAAGAGAAAAATATACCAGATGGAAACTGACATCTATAGGAAAATGAAGAATTTCACAAATTGTAAAGATATGTGTATGTTGTCCTTTTCTTCAATTCATGAAAGGCAACTGAATCATTTAAAGAAAGTTGTACTGTGGGGTACATTATATGTTTAGAAGTGAAATATGTGACCATAATAGTGTCAAATATAGTAAGGGGTACATAAGAATTTTACTGCAATAAAGTTCTAGATTTTACCTGATGTATTATAATATTAACTCTCAGTACATTGTGACAAATTAAAGAAATATGTTTTATTCTCTAGTTCAGCCACTAAAAATATATGAAAAGTCATTCTAAACAGCAAATTGTGGGGCCCCTGAGTGGCTCAGTCAGTTGGACATCTGACTCTTGATTTTAGCTCAGGTCATGATCTCACTGTTTGTGGGATTATGCCCCATGACCTGCTCACACTGTCTCTCTCTGAAATGAAATGAAATGAAATGAAATGAAATGAAATGAAATGAAATGAAATGGAGGCGCCTGGGTGGCTCAGTTGGTTAAATGTCCAACTTAAGCTCAGGTCATGATCTTGTGGTTCACGTGTTTGAGCCCTATGAGAGACTCTAAACTCAGAGCTTGGAGCCTGCTTCAGATTCTGTGTCTCCCTCTCTCTGTCCCTTCCCTGCTCACACTCTGTCTCTCTCTCTCTCTCTCAGAAAATAAACATTAACAAATCTTAATAATTTAGATTTGTTATTTAGTTCATTTCTTAAATGAAATAAAATAAAATGCAAATTGCAAAAATAATATGGAATGTTCAAACATCTAAAAAAAGGCATAAAAGTGGGACAAAGGAACAAAAAGATGTAGAAAGAGGAAATAAATAGAAATAATTTTATTAAACACAAAGAACTACTCACTCCAATTTAAAGTAAGACATACAAGATTTGCCTATTACCTACACAGATAGATTAAATGTAAAAAGAGGGCAAAAAAAAAAAAACATACAAAGTGTAAGCACAAGAACTTAGTGGCTTTACTAATATCATCAGAAGAGACATATGGACTTTAAGACAAAGCCATTAGATAAAGAGATAATGTCATTTATTAAAGAAGTGATTTTTTTTGTTGTTGTTTAGAAAACCAATGCAAAATAATAGTTATACAACGTATGGGAAAGGTAACAGAACGAAGGAAACACAGCAGTCTACAATCATATTCAGTAACTGATAAAACAATTCCATACACACAAAATCTCAGATGTATCTATGCTTTTGAACAACATTGTCAACGTGAACTAATTTAAATTTACAAGACAGTACCCCCACTGCAGCAGGATAGACATTCTTTTCCAGTGCACATAGAGCATTCACTAAACTATACTAAAACTGGGTCCAGAAAACTAGATTTAAATTTCAAAAAAAATGAAATCTTACAAACAATTGTTCTTTTCTCACAATGAGATTAAATTAAAATAAATAATAAAAAACTTTAAAAAGCATCAAACATAAATTAAACAAAACACCTATAAGTAATCTATTTATTAAAGAAGAAACACAAGACAATTAGGAACTACTTTATAAGAAAAAGAAAACTGCACTTATCAAAATGTGTGAGATGCACTGAAGAAGCACTTAGAAGCAAATTTATCATTCAAATAGGTATATTAGAAAAAGAAAGGTATAATATCAATGAACTAACATCCATATTAAGAAAATCTAAAAAATTATTTGACCAATATATATATTTAAAGAAAAATCATTTGAAAAAAGTTCCACACCCAATCATGATAGAATTACTCAGCCAAAAATAATTGAAGAACATTTTCTCAACCTGAATAAAGGCACTTGTGAAAAATTTACAGCTACTACCATACTTAACAATGAAACATACTCCCTCTGACACAGGAGAAAAGGCAAAGATATCTTCTCTGAGGGCTCCATTCAACATTGTTCTTGTTTAGCACCAGAAAGTAAGAAAAATAAATAAAAGGTATAATGACTGAAAAGGAGAAAAACAAGTCTTTTCCTAGAGAAGGCATGCAATAGTATATATAAAATTACATGGAATGTATAAAAATCTGTAGAGTTAAGAAATAAATTCAGACAGATTATAAGACAGAAGGTCTATAAAGAAAAATCTATTGCATTTTTCTATATACTAGTGACAACTAAGAGGAAAATAAAAATTTAAAAATACCATGTTTACAACTACATAAATACCCAGAAATATTTAGAAATACTTTTTTAAAGGATGTGTAAGACCTCCACATTTAAAAGTTCAAACATTACTGAGGGAAATTAAGACAAGTGGATAATTACACAAAATATAGACAAGAAGATGTAACATTGTTAAGATGTCAATTCTTTCAAAATCGAGCTACAGAGTCTACGCAATCCCAACCAAAATAACAACATACTTTTGAATAAATTGACAAAGTGTTCATAAAATCCATACAAACTAAAAAGGACCTAGAATAGCCAGATATCTTGACAGAAAAAAATACTAAGTCTTTTCCTGATTTTCTGACTTTCCACAAGGCTACAGTAATCAGGGAAGTATATGACTGATATAAAAATAGATGCCACAATTAATGAAACAGAATAGACAGTCCAGAAATTAACCTCACCTATAACATCAATTAAACATGACAGAGTCACCACAGCAATTCAACTGGGAAATAGCTTTTCAAAACTTAGTGCTGTAGATAAATACTGAAAAAAATTAACCCTTGATCCTTACTGCAGAGCATAACAAATACTAGTTTGGAATTTCCATAGCTCTAATAGTAAACATTTGTTTTTAAATGTTTATTCACTTATTTTGAGAGATAGAGTGCATGAGTGCATGTTTAAGCCTGGGAGGGGCAGAGAGAGAGAGAGAGGGAGAGAGAGAGAATCCCAAGCAGGCTCCATGCCCAGCATGGGCTCAATCTCATGAACCATGAGATCATGACCTGAAGCCAAACTCAAGAGTCAGATGCTTAACTGACTGAGCTGCCCAGGCACCCCTAATGCAAAAATTTTAAATTTTAAATCTTTCAAAAGAAAATATAGTAGAATATCTATCCTATCTTTTGGTAGTCAGTGAGAATAGAGACTCTTTGGTAGTCTCTAAGAATAGAGATTTAAAAAAGCCCATAAACACAAAAATATATAAACTGGGCATCAACCAAATTTACTTTTTTTTTTCCATCAACTAATACCATTAAAAAATAAACAAGCCACAAATTGGGAAAAGACATTTTCATATATCTAGTAGATATAATTCATACAAAGGACTTGCATCCTAACATGCATCTTAATTCAAAACACAGAACTGCATATATATATATATATATAATATACATGTATATTATATATAATATATATTATATATAATATACATGTATATTATATATAGTATACATGTATATTATATATATAACAATATTGTATTATACTAAGCTATAGTTTTCTATTTTATAATGTTTAATATATTGCATCTATACTTATTTAATATATGTAGTATATATTGTATAGCACATAAAATTGAAATATAAGATATATAACCTTCTATTGTGTCAAAAATAAAAAGATAAAAACCCATTTAGATTTGGTCATAATGTGAACAAACTGAATGTTTTTACATTGCTGATGAGAGTGAAAAATGAAAAATCCACATTGACAGTTCTTTTATAAAGTCAAATTTTATGACCATGTAATTCTAACTATTCACCCAAGAGAAATGAAAGTGTAAGTACAGAAGAATAATTTCACATGTATCATATGTTTATAGGAGCTTTATTATAGCAAAACATCAAAAGTGCCTCAGATGCCCATAAACATGAGAAAGTCAAACACTGAAATATTCATATAATGAAATATTACTCAGCAATAAAAAAAACCTGATATATGAAAAACATAGCTAAAGCTCATAAGCATTTTGTTGAAAGAAACACTCTAGTCACAAAAAAAGACATTATTCATTGTATTACATTTATGAATTTCTAGATATGACAAATTCAATGTTTTGGAAAAATCAGAACAATGGGGTGGGAGGGGTGCCTGTGTGGCTTAGTTGGTTGAGCATCCGACTTCAGCTCAGGTCATGATCTCATGGATGGTGAGTTCAAGCCCTGCATCGGACTCTGTGCTGAGAGCTCAGAGCCTGGATCCTGCTTCAATTGTGTCCCCTCTCTTTTTGCCCCTCCCCCAATCACACTCTCTCTTTCTCTCAAATATAAATAAACATTAACAAAAAAAAAAAAAAAGATCAATGGTGCAGTGACACTTGACACTAGGAAGGCACAAGGAAAGTGTCTGGGGTCATCAAAATGTATTTATTTGGACTGCAGTATTTTTTACATGGATGTATACATTAGTCAGAATTGTCACAGTATCTGTGCAGTTCATTTTATGTAAATTTTACTTCATTTGAAGAAAAGGAGCGAGAAGATACAGATTAAAACTTTAAGAAGCCATGCTATCACAATATGTGGTCCTTCTTTGTATTCTGTTTATAAGACACCTTAAGAAATGTGAATATTGAGCAAAAATTATGAACTATTTTTAATTTTTAACAACAATAACATGGTATTGTGTTGTAATTTTTTAAGTCCCTATATTTTAGGAAAACATACTGATATATTTAGAGCATATCATATCTGATGTTTGGGGAGACTCAATGCATTGTATAAAGATAAACCAAGATTTGCCAGGTACGAATACTGAGTGTCATGAGTATATTTTATAGTACTGTATAATTTTATTCTTGAAAAGTTATATAATATTTTTAAAAGCATTCCCTACTGATGACCCATATTTCATGCAATGTTGTCAGTACAGATATTTAGAAGGTCCAATTATTTTCAAAGAATTTGTGATCCAGATAAGACACCAAATAAAAGTAAAACCTACTGAAACAATTTCATAACAATTACTGCTGTACCATAAGAAATTTTTGTGGTAAGACAAAAGAATCCTTACTAATTAAATCTGAGCAAAAGAGAGAACACATCTTGAGTTGAGACTGGGTGGGACAAGGAATTTGGGGAGTATGAGCAGCAGAGCCATAAGAGGGAACTCAAACAACGAAAAAGCCCAAGTTTTAGACTTCATACTTTGCCTTAGCCTAGCCCTGCCACTAGGATACCAGCTAAGGGCAAGCCCTGTGTTGTTCATTACCGCACACACTTTACCTCTGACTGACTCTATTCAGGATACTCTATAACATTACTTAATGAAAAGGAAACAACAGTGAGGGCCTGGAAAAAGAAATGTATGAGAAAGGAAAGAATTTTTTTTTTAATAGGAGCAGGCACCAGGATTGGAAAAACCATGGAAAAAATCTGTATTATAAGCAAATGGATGAAATTAAGCCTTTGGAGCAAAGAAAGGTGATCAACCATTAGCAGTGAAGTCACTGTCTGGAGTTTGCCCTCTTTTCTTATACAGAGCTGTGTTTGTTCAGCAGATAGACACTAGCCCCAATACAAACATGGTATAAGAAATAATTTCAGGGCACCTGGTGGCTCAGTCAGTTTGTGTCCGACTGTTGATTTCAGCTCAGGTCATGATCTCAGGGCCGTGAACTTGAGCCCTGCATCTCCATGGAGCCTGCTTGGGATTCTCTCTCTCCCTCCCTCTAAAACGGATATAAAATGATAGACAGATGATAGATAGATAGATAGATAGATAGATAGATAGATAGATAGATATTTGGTAGACAGATAGATTCTCCAAACAATTTATTGTGACATGCTGAGAAGCCATGAGTGGGTTACTGGTGTCCCAAGACTGCAAACTCCTCTGTCCATGAGATCACTCAACAAATCTCATTATTATCACGTTACATTTTGCCACAACATAAAAACATCTGGGAAAGCACTGTTCTCATCTAAGGCATATAAAGTTCCAAAGGAGACCTCGAAAGACTACTTCTTTATCTTTTGCACCCTAAAGGGAAGCCTCAGAAGCATTCATGCAAGTGCTTGGCCAAGAAAGAACTAGCCCCAAGTCCTATTCAGTTTTACTGCCCTTCGACCAGATGCATCGAGTCAATTTTGGTTGCTGGAAATTAATGTAAATACTCCTTTGCTGGCTTCTAGTTCTGGGTCCAGTGCTGGTATTTGAGTGATTTCCCCAAGGAAACACAAAATATATAAAAATCTCATATTGGTATTAATTGTGTATTGTGTGAAGGTATTCCTATTTTTCATATTCTCCTTAGTCAGTGTGCCAGCCTCTCAGCACATCAGTGAAGCAAATCCAAGCAAACCACCAGCAGAGTTCTGAATTCTTAATAACACTTTCTATCTATTCATACTATATACAAAAGCACTGTACAAAGGACATTTTAAGAAAAAATTTCGAACCCATTAGTGGAGTTCTAATTTAATCTGTCTCTTTTGTCTGTTGCATCACTTTTTTAGCAAAAAAACGGGGACACTGTTGGTTGGCTGACTCACCCTATCAATAACTACCTTTTCCAAAGTTACCTTCCAAGCATTGGTCAAAGGTGCCCATGTAACTTTGTTTTGGCCAATGGGATATAAGAAGGCTTCATGGGGTGAAACTTCCAGGAAGGTTTATAAGGGCAAATATGCTAGATGGGCATCATGTCCTTTTGCCCTTTGTTTTTCTGCTGCATCAGGATATCCTAAGAGATTTTGAAGGTGAAGCAGGCATCTTGCAAGTACACAAAAGAAAGCTACACTCAAAAGATGACAGAGAAAGAAATTCTAAGAGATCCCCAAGTTCCTGATAGCGCGTCCAAATATTTTCTAATTCCTCTCTCTATATATTTCAATCATAGGCAGGGATAATATAAAACATAAAATGCATCCTTTTATCTTCCAAAAATCCATTGAAATTGTATTTTTTAATAATTCAAAGAATTTTCTGAACATTTTTATGCATTTTCTGTATTTTCACCCTAGAAAAGTGTTAACTTTATTGTTAACTTATCAGATAGGTATCAAGTTTTAGACAATGGTTGTTACAAGGGGTTCTTTTACGTCATTATGTGTCTAACACTTCACTCTTTTTTATTGATTTTGTAAATGGGCTCATTCTCCCACTACTGCTATTACTGGTGTCATGACACTTTCAGGGCATGTATCTAGACACCTTGTAAGTTACAAAGTAAGGCTCAGAATTACAGGAAGAGTTTTCTTCCCAGCAATTGTTGACTCAAATGCCACTATTTCAGGCAAATTTTTGAGTTAATGTAGAGTTTAACGGTTTTTCAGCCCACTCTACTTAAATACATTGAAATTAACTTTAACCATTGAGACAGTAACAATTTGCACATTCCCCTTCAATAGAACAAATGGACTTAGTTTAAGGACAAATAAATAAAGACAAATGGATAAATTTATTTCTAATAGCAAGATGCATGCAGAAATCCACATTGTTTATACGCTTAATTATTATTTTTAAAATATATATTGATATCTAATAAAGGCCAGAACTAAGTTCAATTCAGGTAATGACATGAAAAAGGAAAAATATCAACCATAATATGAATCCGTTTCAGGGCTGCTTTTTTTCCAAGGCCCACAAGTGTAAAATCTGACAACACAATGTAAAAAGTGTTAGGACAGAGGTATACATTTTGTACCATGAAGGTACTGATGACAAAGTATCAAATGTGCTAGAGATGAAGAGGAAAGGCAGGATTGGTAATTGGTACCATTAAGCAATTTTCAAAAGAGGTGACAGAAAGCAACCTTGGCTTTTATTAGACTAAAGTTGCCCTGAATTTATGGCTTAATAACTGTGTGTTCTCAACAAGGAAATTAAGAAATAAAATTAATGTCATACACATTCATACAAACACAAAGAACAATTTTTAAAAATATACATGAATTAGAAGATACTGGGGTTTAGTTAAAACAACTTTTTTCACTAGTCACAATATTGTGGAGTTTATCATACTGGTTCTGGGTAGCACCCAAGTTACATCTAAATTCTGTTAAGTTGATCACCTTTTAACTGGTATTTGTAATTTTCTTCCCATAATCATGATATATTATTGTGAACAATACTATAAAATCCTTTGAAATAGTTGGGTTTAAACAGTACCACATTAAGGTACTCACATTGGAATATCATTTCCTGTAATTCCGATTTATTGCTATTCATTCCCAAGTACGAACCAGATTTGTTTTGTTATCTTTGACTTTATAGCAGCCATATTTAAAGATAAATCAGATACAAAGGGCTACTGAAAATTTTTTGGCTTGACTTAAACATTTTTTTTCTGATGGATCTGCTTCCTCAGAGAATATTTTCTATTTTCTTTAGTCAAAAAATACATCCTATAGTAATTGAGACTTAAAATATATGACATTTCTACGTAGTATGAGAGGTAATACCCTTTTCAGTTAGTGTCATATTCATTCATAAAGAGTTCACAGCTGTCTACTGAAAAGGTGAAACTGATCAAACACAATCAAGCGTTTGTAATTCTATAAAATACCAATGAGAACAAACTGCAAAAAACAAAAAAATTCTGATTAACAATTTTAAATTGTTTTAAATAAAAACCTCTGCAGTGGTTCTTGAAAAAGAAACTACATATACTTAGATTTTAGACTAGAATTTAAAATATATTCAGAATTACCCAAATAACATGTTGAATTTGTATTTGAAATGATTTAGGATTAACAGTACTTTGTATTCAAAACCTCCCATAGAATAAAAACAGATTTTTAGGGATTATTGATTTTGAAATATAAAAAGTCCTTACTTTAGGTTCCCTGTTAAGACAAAGGAAGAAAGGAAACTTGGTTAAACCAAAGGGAAAGTTAAAAACCATGGCTGGGTAAGTTTTATTTTGAAGACTTTTATAAAATATTTACCCACAAATAGATACAATGAAGGGATCACTGAGTTACAACACTCAGATCCTTCAATTGCCAATCTCCATCAGAGTTGCCTTCAGCCTCTCAAGAAAGTTACACTTCAAAGGAAAGGTGATGAAGTTCTCATCAAACAGTTAAAAACCCCTGTAACTCTCCTTGATTTTTTCTCAAGATGGTTTAGTAGTGATTGAAGTAAGTAACATTCTGTCAAAATAGTGTTATCTGAAAGGAATTTCTTAAGAAAACCTAGCTGCTACACATACAGTATGCTTTCCCATACAGTATCCATCAACCTCTGGACATAGCACTACTGATTCAAGTAGGATTTACTGAATTATTAACATGTTTAATCAGCAAGGTTCCCTGTGAGTTATAATTAAAAACACTACATAGTAGTTCTAACTTAAAAAAAAAAACTTCCCAAAACCAAACCAGACCCACGTTAAATTTCAGATTCTTTAAAATATGTAATTTTCAATAACTGTCAGGTTATAATTGCTCATTATTTGCCTTCAAGAGTTTAGCATTAAGAAAAGAAATAAATGTTGCACCATTTCAATTTTGTTTTATATTTTCAAAAGCTGAAAAATGATGTATATTACATGGTTGATTATTCAAACACTCAAGGTATTTGTTTATCATACAAACCTCCTCTGCTAGTTCAGGTAAGTTCATATAGTTTTTCTCTTCTATAGAGAGAGATGCCATTAGACTATTGATTATGACAGAAACGTATCTGTGTGGGAAATTAGGTATTGCTCTTTTACTGAAAAATATTTTTTCTTCTCTAAATCTAGCTAAGTATTGATTTCTAGATTAGTATTAATAATAATAGGATTATTATCGCTCTTGAGTTTGGAGTAGAGCTATAAGAGACTTAGAATTTAAGCTTCACCTTTATAATTCTTTGAACCTAGTTATGGTCCTATCTCGATAGGATAAATAAGCAAAGCAAAACAGTCGATCTGTTACACTCTTACAATGCTTTTTTTCAACCATATTAGGTTTTTTTTGTTATTATATCCAATACTCTAGCATTCTCTTTTTAAATAAAAACCTCTACAGTCGCTCTTGAAAAAGAAAATCCATGTACTTGGATTTTAGACTAGAGTTTAGAATATATTCAGAATTATCTGAATCACATGTTGAATAGCATGTACAAATACGCTCACTCCTGGCCTGAGTGTTATCCCAAAGAGAAGTGCCTCTTTGAGAAGTAGGTTTCTATGGTAGCAAACTCACATGCTTCTACTCTAGAGAACTGTGAAACCTGAAAATGCTAATTCTATTCATGTTGTATTTCAGGAACAGGTAAATGAAGACTCAAAATTTAATTTCTGATATCAATAGAAGTTTAAGAGGTAAAAATAATTATACAACACCATTAACAATTTTAGGAAGGTGAAACATCAATTAATAATGGGTTCAATTCTTTAAGCCAGCCTCTAGAGGCACTGACACTGTTCCTACTGGGAAACAAAGGGGAAAAAAAGTCTATTTCCACCCACTCAAGAGATTTACTTGGCTGCTGCCAAGATTTTGTTCTAGGCTGTGCTGGCAGCTAATGAAAGCAATTCTTTCTATATGTTGAAATTCAATGGGTTATCTGGGCCTCATATTGCTAGTCAATGGTTGTTAGAGGCTTGCAAGGATCTTGTACATTGGGAGCAAAAAAAGCTGAAGGCTAAGTCAAGATGAAGGTGGTCCTTCAAAAAAATACAAATTTTTTTTAATCACTACCCTTACTGTTCCCTTTCAGTGCTATTTATACTGTGGTTTCCTGTTCTCTTCCTTTCTCTTACCCTACGTGAGCATCTGGATTAATTGCAAGATACAGCATCTCAGTTAAGATGTCTAACAAAAAGGGCATTTCTTGTTATTAGCTAGCTTCTTTCCATGTCTTTCTCTCTTGGCTTCAATGGTCTCTCTTTTCGGTTGTCTTCCTTATTCTCACATCTTTTTCTCTAAACAAGGTTTTCTATAATAATCTGAAGTTCCTGTTCAGTAACAAAAATTTCTTCAGATAGTTTTGAATTTTCATACTTCCAACCATGGCTTTATTTGTAAGTGGTCTTGAAATTTGTTAAGGAATGATGATATTAAATTTTCCATACCATCTCAAACTCCAGGACAGTTCTTCCTCAGAAGTTAACAATCAGTGTCTTAGTAACTTTTATCTGAAAACAATGAGTACCTAAAATACTCCCTCAGTTTAATACATTAGATACTGACTCCATAATGTCTCTCTTCTCTTTTTACGGAAGTCCCCACCAGAAATCCAACTTCTCAGCTCCTTTTATATAAACTAATTATAAAGCCTATAATACTTTTAAACAGCAAATCTGAAACATATATGCTACCATAAGCAACTCCCTTTAAACTTCTCCAGCTCCCTAAATGTTCATATTCCATCCCTGAGTAAATGAGTTCCTACTGAAAACACCATTCCTCTGCAGCTTTCTCAAGTGGAGACTTATTTTCTCTCCTAATGTATTTAATGCAGGTCTTAGTGGAGAAGTACGCAGAACAAACTATCCTACTGACTATTGACTATCACCAGGACGATGCAGACTCAGATGTTTTAACTTGTAGGTATTCCTATCACTCCTTCCTTTTCCAACTCAGTGGCTTAGTAGCTAATAACACTTCAGACAATGGAGATGTCTGATCTTCTTTGGCGCTCCCTTAAAAGCACCACACCCAGAACACAGTCAATATTTTCTACAAATTTGCAACTTCCTACAAAATCTCTATTCTCAGAGTGATGATTTTTTAAAAATTTATCTCAGAGAGTTGTGCTCAGCTATGGGGTGGGGGCTGAGAATAGACCAGTCAACAATAATAATTGGAGACTTCAATATTCCACTTTTAATAACGGGAGGAATAACTAGGGAGAAGATCAACAAGAAAATAGAAGACTTGAACAACATAACAAACCAATTATACCTAACAGAAGTGTACAGAACTTCCAGGCTACAACAGCAGAGTATGCATTCTTCTCAAGCCTACATGATCATACAAACATAGTACAAACTATAATAATCAAGGCTGTATGGTACTGGTATAAGAAGAGAATGATAATTTGTTTCACTTTATACTATTAACTGTAATGTTGAACTTGACATATAATTTAAAATTCCATGTATTCATTCATTTTTCAGTTCACTTGTTCTTTTTGTTATTTAACTTTATTTCTGCCTTTATTATTTTACCAGACTGCAAGCCATTACTGTTATTGGGCCTTACTTTATTGCCATTAAACATAAAAAATCATATATATAAAATTGAAACAACTAAGGAACCAACTTAAAAATAATGATCATGCTTCATGCATTGGTAGTATTGGAGAAACAAAATTTTTCACATGAGTATGTGCTTTTTTATAGGCCTTATTCCCTAGGAATCTTTGTTTTTGACTAAATATGAAAATAAAACATTTCCAAACATTTCTCAAAAGGTACTTGCTTGCTCTTTTACATATCTGCAATAGGTTTGCAATGATGCGTAGAGGATTTTATATGATTTAAACTTTATTCTCTCTGCATTAAATGATCACCTGAGCTCTCCTTTTTTGTTGTCTATAAAATCTCTCTTCCAGGAACTCTAAGGGATAAGAGTTCCAGGTTATACCTGAAGTGTTCTCTCTCTGGCCAGCCTGATTGTTACAAAAGACTTCTGATCTACTATCCCTTCTAAGAAAGCTATTTAAATTAATAAACTTAATTTTATGAACAATTCTAAAATCCCATATATCTGGAAGGGAGTTGTCCACTATCCCTTTAAGTGTGCAAACTGTGGGACAGTACCTTACCAGGCCACTTTCCCTTATTTTTGGCCATGTACCTGTACTAAGTTTAAAGAAATCTTGTTTTTGATTAAGTTAAGGCACTACTTTTTTTATTCTTTAATTAGCAAAAATAAAAATAATGCCCATAAAGGCATTTAAAATATGTAAAACATAGGAGTGCCTGGGTGGCTCAGTCAGTTGAACACCTGACTTCAGTTCAGGTCATGATATCACAGTTTGTGAGTTGGAGCCTCGCATTGAGCTGACTGCTATCAGCACAGAGCCTGCTTCAGATTCTCTGTCCCCCTCTTTCTCTGCTCCTCCCCAACTCACACTCTCTATCTCAAAAATGAATAAACATTTAAAAGTAAAATAAATAAAATAAAATATGTGAAACATTAAAATGACTTTTAAAATGAAAATTATGGCAGTACTGGGTTTTTTTTGACTAATAATTTAATACATGTAGAAATTCATGTCTTTGAGAACTCTGAATGAATAAAATACAGAAATCCAAAATAATAATGTAAATCACATTCACGTAGATACAGAATGATACTATCCTAACAAAAACTACTGATAATTGTAAAGAATAAAGTTTTTAAATCATAAAACGTATTGGAACTGATAATAAATAGTCTTAGGAGTTTTTTAAATATATGATTCTTATATGAAATAAGACTATTAACTTTTAAACTTTTTTTTTCTAGGCGATTCATTGTACCCTCCCATCAAACTAAAGGGAATCATCTTAGAATAACTTGACTCAAGGAAACATGCTAGGAATATTCATGGTTATAGCAGTTTTCAAATTTATGTAATTAATTTACATAAATTAGGTATAAAGTGGGGTTTTTGTTTGTTTATTTTAGGATTAAAATAGTTTATCTTAAACACAGTGCTACTGCAAGGAATTCTTCTTTACATTCTTAAAACCAGCTGTATCTCTCTATATATTTTTTTTTCCTGTCTTTAAGTTCGTTTTTTGGCTTTTTTTCCTAAAACAAAAATGCTTTTCACTTCTAAAAATGAAAGATGTGAAAATTTTTTAAGAATAAAATGTTTGCATTCAGTCTCAGTGGAATGTTTAACAATCAAATTACAGATCTATACTCTAATTTATCCTTAGTCTTATGTTTAGGAGAGTGACCTTAGCAAATGTTAGAATCAAAGAAAATCATGCAAATATTTTAGCTGTAAATGGAGAAACACAGAGAACATGGGCTGTATTCTCTGTGGGATATATATTGGTCTATAGCTTTCAATTAATGGTGTACAGTTTTCATTTTAACAGTGTACGGTGATTGATGCCAGTGATTAAGAACAAACTAGATTATCTCTGAAATTCTTTAATGACTTCATAATGTTGATATTAAAGACAATTCTTCCCTAATATATGTCACCTAGCATATGTTTATACGATGCTAGTTTTATAAATCTTGAAATGCTAACTCTCTTTCCTATGGAAATGTGTGTATAGTATGTATACATATAGTAAACTATACGTATATATAGTTTATACATATATAGAGATGTATAATGACTGTTTTAAACGATTTCTATTTTCCCAAGTGGACTTGCTATTTCCCTCACCCATAAAATCAGGCCATTGCCATCACTGATTCCTAGGGCTCATTCAAGTTCTTAACTTTTCTTAATATACCCAACCTTCCTGAAATGTAAGTCAATTTTTTCTCTGTCATTTTTCTTTGTCTTTTATAATTTTGTGCCATTACTAGTGAAGATAAAGAACAGCTGCCACAATCCTTTCCTAAAAATATATTTATAGCCTGAGAAGGGCCTTGGGGAGATCATCGATCCTTCGCATTTATGGAGAAGGTGCAGGGTAACAGTGAAGGTCACCCAGCAAATCCATGGTGAAGCTGGGACTGAAGGAGCGGTCTTGTGACAAGCCTGTGCTCTCTCTAGTCTTCAAAGCTTATGTGCATTATTGGTCACCCTAGAGCTTTTTCTTTCTGGCCTCAAGACAAAAACAAATTTTATGATTTTCCTTAAAGTTAATTTATAGAACCATTGGACAGATAAGCAGAAAATAAGTCAATATAGTCAAACTTCTTAAATTGGGGAAAGAAAAGCTTAACCCCTGACAAGTTACTTCCTCAATTTAAATCTAATAGTGAGCTATCATTAAATATAGTCTAAGGATCCCTTTTAGAATAAAGTTTACAATGATACTGTAGTTAATGTATATAAGATTTACTGAAATGAAGCCATTATAAAATAACTGATCAGTAATACTGAATCATTTTGTAAATGTTTATTTATTGATTTTGAGAGAGCATGAGCTGGAACATGAGCGGGGGAGGGGCAGAGTGGGAGTGACAGAAAACCCCAAACACTCTCAGTGCTGTCAGCCAGGAGCCCGAGGCTCACTAACCATGAGATCATGACCTGAGCAGAGATCAAGAGTTGAATGATTAACCAAGTGAGCCACCCAGGAGCCCCCTGAATGATTTTTGTACTTGGTGTAGGCTGGTTGGTGTTAGTAATGAAGCAGAAATAACATTATTTGTAAGCATTTTCTCTTTTTTAATAAAGAAAATTAGATAATTCAGGTAAGTCTTAGCACTAGTAAAAGTATTAACTATTATTTTTAAGCAGAATTTCTAGAATTACACAGAGATAAACATAATAAATGCATTTTTATTAAGTGGGTATATTTAAAACCTTGTATTTATACTACCTTATTAGATAGTAATTAATTACGCTAACAACAAAAATCACTAGTTTTATACATGGGCATTATCTTGAACATAATTGTGGGTTCAGTTCCAGACCACCACAATAAAGCAAATATCACAATCAAGTGAGTCAAATAAATTTTTTGGCCTCCCAGTGCATATAAAAGTTACGTTTACACTATACTGTAGTATGTTAAGCATGCAATAGCATTATGTCTAAAAAAATAATGTGCACACCTTAATTAAAAATTCTTTATTGCTAAAATATGCTAACCATCATCTGAGCTTTCAGGCAATCATAATCTTTTTGCTAGCAGAAGCTCTTGCCTCATTGTTGATGGCTGCTGACTGAACAGGATTGTAGTTGGGGTGACTGTGGTAATTTCTTGAAATTTTCCACATTGATTGACTGTTGCTTTCATGAAAAAGTTCTGTGCACCATGTGATGCTGTTTGATAGCATTTTACCCTCAGGAGAACTACTTTCAAAATTGGAGTCAGTCCTCTCAAACCCTGCCACTGCTTTATCAATTACGTTTATGTACTATTCTAATTCTTTGTTGTCATTTCAACAATCTTCACAGCATCTTCACCAGGAGTAGTTCCATCTCAAGAAACCATTTTCTTTGCTTACCCACTGGCAACTCTTTATCCATTAGTTTTATCATGAGATTATAGCAACTCCCTCATATCTTCAGACTCTACATCCAACTCTAGTTCTCTTGCTAAGTCCACCACATCTGTGGTGACTTCCTCCACTGAAGTCTTTAAGTCATCCATGAGGGCTGGAATCAACTTCCAAACTCCTGTTAATATTGAAATTTGACCACTTCCCATGAATCATATATGTTCTTAATGACATCTAGAAGGGTGAATCCTATCCAGGAGGTTTTCAATAGACTTTTCCTAGATCCATCAGAGGAATCACTATCTATGGCAGTTATAGCCTTACAAAATGTATTTCTTAAGTAAAAAGACTGGAAAGTAAAAATTAAGCTTTCACCTATAAGCTGCAGAACAGATATTGTGTTAGTGGACATAAAAACATTAATCTCATTGTACATCTCCATCAGAGCTTTTGGGTGACCAGATGCATTGTCAATAAACAGTAATATTTTGAAAGGAATTTTTGTTTTGAGCAGTAGATCTCCAGAGAAGGTTTAAAATATTCTGTAAACTATGCTGTAAAGAGATGTTCTGTCATCCATCCAGGTTTTATTGTTCCATCTACAGAGCACAGGAAGGGTAGATTTAACATAATTTGTAAGGGCCCTAGGGTTTTTGGAATGGTCAATGATCATTAGCTTCAACTTAAAGTCACCAGCTGCATAACTCCTTAATAAGAAAGTTATCCTGTCCTTTGAAGCTTTGAAGCTGGACATCAAGTTCTCTTTCCCAGCTGTGAAAGCCCTAGATGACATAGTCTTCCAACAGAAGGCTGTTGTGTCTACATTGAAAATCTGTTGTTTAGTGTAGGCTCTTAAATTCTTTTATCTAGATCTTCTGGATAACTTGCTGCAGCTTCTACATCAGCACTTACTGCTTCACCTTGCACTTTCAAGCTACGGAGAGAGCTTCTTTCCTTAAAACTCATAAACCAACCTCGCTAGCTTTAAACTTTTCTGCTATAGCTTCATCATTTCTCTCAGCCATAAGAGAATTGAAGAGAGTTAGGGCCTTGCTCTGTATTTAGCTTTGATTTAAGGGAATATATTATGGCTGGTTTGCTCTCAACCCCATACCACTGAAACTTTCTCCATATCAGCAATAATGCTGTTTCACTTACTAACCATTCATGTGTACAATGGAGTAGCACTTTTAATTTCCTTCAAGAACTTTCCCTTTGCATTCACAATTTGGCTAAGTGGCACAATAGGCCAAGCTTTCAGCTTATCTCAGCTTTTGTTTGACATGGCTTCCTCATTAAATTTAATCATTTCTAGCTTTTGATTTAAAGTGAGAGACATGTAATTCTTCCTTGCACTTTAATACTTAAGAGGCCATTGTAGTGTTATTAATTGGTCTTAATTTCAACATTGTTGTGTCTTAGGGAATAGGAAGGCCTGAGGAGAGACAGACATGTGGAAGATTTATCAGGGGAACAGTCCAAACAGTCCATTTATTAAGTTTTCTGTGCTATAGGAGCACAGTTTGTGGTCCCCCCCCCCAAATTACAATAGTAATATCAAAGATCACTGATCACAGATTACCATAACAAATATAATAATGATGAAAACGTTTGAAATACTTCAAGAATCAAAAATGACACAAAGACATGAAATGAGAAAATTCTGTTAGAAAAACAGTGCTGATAGACTTGCTCAACACAAGGTTGGCACAAACTTTCAATTTATAAGAAGCATAATATCTGAGAAGTGCAATAAAGTGCAATAAAATAATGTTTACCTGTTTTTTATGTTAAAACATACATATTAAATATGATTACTTCATACATTTTCTGGTCAATAACATATTTCTTTTATATTTTTATTTTTTTGTGTGTGTTTATTTATTTTTGAGAGAGAGAGAGAGAGTAATACAGACAGTGAGAAGGGGAGAGGCAGAGAGACAGGAAGACATAGAATCTGAGCTATTAGCACAGAGCCTGATGCAGGGCTTGAACTCATGAACTGTGAGATCATGACCTGAGCTGAAGTTGGACGCCCAACCGACTGAGCCACCCAGGTATCCCAATATTGTATTTCAATGCTATGCACAATGCAATATCTTTGGATAAATTTTCATTCATAATTAATTTTTTCATAATTATGATAATTTATAACATTATGTACATTTGAGGTAATTTATGTGCAAATATTATAGTTATATCAGTTAGACACCTGAGCCCAGAAGTTAATAACTATAAACCATAAAAAGAACAGCATCAAGATTTTCTTAAAACAAACAACAAAAATGATGTCAAGGTTAATTGCATTTTTTATTCAAAATAATAGGCTAAATTTTGGAAGTCTGTTAATAGGTAAGAAATCATAGAGAAGACGAATAAATGACAACACTTTGCTACAAATAAAGAGTAGATTTAATTTTGTTAATTTTGTTTTTAAATTTATGAAATCTTTCAGATTTCCATATCTCTCTCCTTCCTTCCTCCATCTCTCTCTTACTCTCCTGACACATATACACGATTTTAAATATGCATATATAATGACATACATACATACACACACATATGTATATATGTATATATACATATATATATGTAATATTCTTAAATTCAATGATTGTAAGGTTTTCTTCTGTGTCCCAAGACTTATACCCTAGAAGAAACCAATCTGAACTGTGAAAATCCTCATTTCCACTGGGAACTTTATTTTTAGATTTTCACTCTTCATCCATCTGCGTTTGAGCAATTTTCTGTGCTTCAAGCATGAGCAAGCAGTATTAATCCAATTTCTAGTTTCTGTGAAGCACATTATGTTAGATCATATGCACTTCAGTGCTTCTTCTTAGAAACTTTGTGTTTACTTAACTATTTCACTATCAACCTTTATAGATGAGAGTAGCAAAGAAATACAAAATCTAGGTTAAAATGTTATTAATTTTATTTTCCATCTAAAAAAGTGTCCAGTATTTCAAAACCAATGAAATAATATAACAAAATACTGTCACACAGAGCAAAATTACACATTGCTACTTGAGCAAACATCAATAAACTATGAAAAATAGTTTATTGTTGTTCTAATGGTCAGATACTTCAGCTATGTTTGAGGAAGCATATGAAAACTTCTTCATTATTAATAAGGCAAAATCATTTTATATGAACTCATTATGATTTATATGAATTTATTTCCTTGGTTTCAAACTTATTTTGAGATGTTAGAAAATGCAATATACCCACCCAACATATAAACTTACCATAGGAATTAGGTAATATGAATTTAAAAGCTATATTAACTTCTAAAAGTCAAATGAAAACGTGCAATTATAACCTTTATTATTTTCTAAGTATAGTCACAGCCCTCCAAAACAGATTTAATATATATGATTCAAAGTTTTAAATAAATATTGAAAATTTGATTAAATATTAGATTGATGATAAATTTGAAATGAATGAGCCTTTCAATATTCCCCAAAATTCCTGGCCAATTCCACAGATACCAACAAGGCTTATTGTATTATCTAAAGGGAGTACCATTTGAGCATATGGTGTCAATCTATCAATATATTTAGTAGCACAACAATTAAACAGTCGTAAGAATTTCATGTTAGAAAGGATTTAGAACATATGTTCTTCAACTGAAATCAGCTGTAAAAAAATTAATTCAATTTCACACATTCTAGGTAAAAACTAGGAAAAAGGCACTGTCGTATAAGCTATGTTAGTCAAACCCCTCAAAATTCAAAAACAAAAAAAATCACTGCGTGGTAATAAAAAAAAATTTTAAAAAATTAAAGCCTATACAGAAGGAAGAGAATAAAACAGAATGAAATGTTCTTCCCTCCCCCCCGCTTTATTGAGATATAATTGACCGAAGAAATTGTATACATTTAGGTGTACAACTCATGTTTTGATATACATATACATTATGAAATGAACACCACAATGAAACTAACATCTATCATCTCACAGTTATACTTGCTCCCTGTGGTGAAAGCACTTAAGATCTACCCTCTTAGCTAATGTGAGGTATACAATGCAGTATTAACTATAGCTCCTGTTCTATATATTAGATCGCCAAAGCATATTCATCTTGCATAACTAGAACACCATACCCTTTGACTGACCAACATTTCCCCATTTCTCCCTCTCCCAGACCCTGGTAACCATCTTTCTAGTCTCTGCTTCTACAGATTTGACTATATTAGAGTCCATATATAAGTGAGATCATACAGTATTTGTCTTTCTGTATCTGACTTATTTTACTTAGCATAATGTCCTCCAGGGTCAGGCATGTTGTTCCAATGGCAAAATTTCTTTCATTATTAAGACTGAATAATACTCCATTATATATATATATATATATTTGTATACCACATTTTCTTTATAAAATCATCAGTCAACAAACATTTAGGTTGTGTCCACATCTTGGCTATTGTGAATAATACTGCAGTGAACATGGGAGTGCAGATATCTGAGACACTGATTTCATTTCCTTTGTATATAAACCAAAAAGTGGAATTATCCAATCATGTGGTACTTCTATTTAACATTTTTGAGGAATTTCTGCACTGTTTTCCATAACAACTATACACACTCTTACCAATTGTGTACAAAGATTCCCTTTTCTCCACATCCTTACCAACACTTGTTATCACTTGTCATTTTGATAACAGCTATTCTAATAGGTGTGCAACAATATATCATTATTGTTTTGATTTTCATTTTCCCGGTGATTAGTAATGTTGGGCACCTTTTCATATACTGTTGGCCATCTGTGTGTCTTCTTTTGAGAAGGATCTATTTAGGTCCGTTGCCCATTTTTTTTTTTAAATTGGGTTAGTTGTTCTGTTTATTTGTTTTGTTTTGTTTTGGCTATTGAGTTGTGTAAGTTCTTTATGTATTTTGGATATAATGCCCTTATCAAATGTATAGTTTACAAATATTTTCTCCCATTCCATAAGTTGCCTTTTCACTCTGTTGATTTTTTTCTTTGCTGTGCAAAAGCTTTTTAGTTTGATAAGGTCCCATTTATTTATTTTTGTTTCTGTTGTCTGTGGTTTTGGGGGGTCAAAACCAATGTCAAAAAGCTCCTCGCTGTGTTATGATTTCAGGTCTTGCATTAAAGTCTTTAATCCATTTTGAATTGATGTCTTTTATATGATGTTAAATAAGGATCCAATTTCATTTTTCTGCATGTGAATATTCAATTTTCCCAATACCACTAGTTGAAGGGATTGTCCCTTCCCCACTGTGTGTTCTTGACACACTTCTTGAAGACCTATTGAAAGTAAATGCACAGATTTATTTCTGGGTTCTCCATTCTGTTTCACTGGTCTATATGTCTGTTCTGTTTTGTCAGCACAGTAATGTTTCTATTACTTGGCTTTGTAATATATTTTGGAATCAGGAAGCTGATGCCTCCCTCTTTATCTTGCTCAAGATTGCTTTGACTATCTGAGCAGTTTGTGGTTCCATATGAATTTTTGGATTGTTTTTTCTATTTCCATAGAGAATGACACTGAAATTTTGATAGAGTTTTCACTGAATCTATAGATAGCTTTGAATGGTATAGATGTTGTAACAATATCAATTCTTTCAACTCATGAGCTTGGGGTGTCTTCCATTTACCTGTCTTTTTAATTCTTTTATCAATGTCTTATTATTTTCAGTTACAACTATTTTACATCTTCTGTTAATTCTAAGTATCTTATTATTTTTGCTGCTATTGTGAACACAATTGTTTTTTTTATTTGCCTTTTCAGATTGTTCATTGTTTATATATAGAAATGCCAAGTTTTTGTATGTTGATTTTATATCCTGCAACTTTACTGAATTCTTATCAGTTCTAACAATTTTTATTGTTGTTGAGTCTTTAGGACTTTCTGAAAATGCTCTTTGGTAGTTAGAAACTACTTCCTTTGTCTTCACAGCAACCTTATTCTGCTATGCATTATCCATTCAAAGTATACTGTGAATTAAGGTGATTAATCATTTTTGATGTCTTAGATCAATAAGTGTCTGTACTTGACATAAAAGAATAGGTGTTTAATAGATCTTTGCAGTATGAAATAATTAAGGCCAGAGCTTAGCTCAGGTGCTGATCTTTTCCCTTAAATTGCAGGCCTCTTCCCTGCAGATCACTACTGCTCAGTAGAAATGTAAAAATATTACCTGGGAGGGAGTACTTTGATCTATTACCAGCTATTATCATCCATTTTAACCCTGTGGTGTATTAACAAAACAGGTAGGTTAAAATAATTTCTATAGAAAACTACTGTTAAAGTAGAAGAATGAAGAAAGAAGGAATGGAGAAGGACAAACTAGATAGAGTGACCTTGACAACCAAGGATAGAGTATGGACTAGAGATGCAAAACTCAGGGCATTAAAACAAACACATTTACAAGCATACAAAAAGAAAAAATGCTACCAGAAACAAGGGCACAATTAGGATTGGTGACATTCCTGGAAGGGAATAAAATGTGTCCCACATGGCTAATATGAAGACATTGCTGAGGACTTGTAGGCAGGATTAATGGAGCACATACAATTTAGTAAGGCATCCAGACACTAGTCATGTTAGCAAGCTGTTACTATCTGAACACTTGAAGGAAAAAAAGACAGAAATATTTTTAATTTCTCAGTGAAACTTGAATTAGTGAGGAAGGACTATCCAGCCCCTCGTTGTGCAGAGAAGTAGCTGTGGACACAATGCATCTGCAAAGCAGATAAGAATAGATACTCTCTCTTTACTCCTGCCCTCTAATCTCATGCTGTTGCTTTCCATTTTTAAACCTAATCAGAACGCAGCCAGCATGGGATTCCTGGTGATACTTTCTACAGGGGTTGATCCCTGATGCTCAAGTGGGCAAGGAAACAAAACATGGAGGGGGTGGGCAAGTAAAAAAGAACCACCACATAATTTATCCACTGCTCACATTCTGGAGAAAAAGACTAGTTTGCTTTTACATTTTTATGAATTCACTTAAGTAACTACAAGTGGTCTAGAATGCCCATTTCCAGTTTGGCAAATCACTAGCACTCCGTGCCAAATGTCTAGTCTCTGGAAGACAGAATCACAGCATCAATGACAGTGTTGGCTTAAAACCAAAAGACAGTGTAATCTGGGGAATTTACACTGCCACACTTTCCTCCACTCATTCGTATTTCATTTCATCTTTTAGTTCTTATTTCATTTAAAATGACCATGTTTAGGTCCTACTTAACTTAGTAACTTAGCAGTAAATACATTTTATTTTGTAAAACCTTTACCTATAGATGGAAATTTTAAAGGAACTAAATACATTTTTCCATCTGGGAAATTTACATATAACTTGAATTTTTAAAAGTTTGAGTAGCACCTAAAAGGGAAAGACCAGCTGAACTCAGGAACAGATATTTTATGTTCTTGGTTATGTAGTGGTACTATGTCAAAATGTTTATATGTTTGTTTGTTTGTTTGTTTTTATCCCCAAGCTCATAAAGACCTTTACATATAGAAGTGATAAAATCTGTCTTGAGAAGCCAAGAATGAAAGAAGCCAAGGAGTGACTCCTTTCCAGCTTCTGCCCTACTGCAAATACGTTTTATTTGGTATTGTTTATTTAAGAAGCTTTTAATTTGAATTTTTTCTTGAGTCTCACCTTTCAGCAATATCTGGCATTAATAACACAGTCATCAAAAGTGTATATTAATTCTGTTTTCAGATTTTAAAGTTAAATTAATAGTAGCATGGAAAGAGCATTATATGTGACAATAGGACATATGTGAGCTCAAATCCCAACCAGCCCTCTCTTTCAACTCTCCCCCCACACTCACAAATAAACACGTCCACATACTTCTATTCTTCCATTCCAACTTTGGATTTGTGCAATGATAACAATACTCGGCACCGAACAACCTCATCTCCCTTCTGAGATTAAAGCAACTATTGCTAATCCTGAGGATTCTTTCTTATTGACTAGAGATACAGCCAAAGGGTTCTTTTCATCATTTCTCTACAGCCAGAATAAATTGACAGGTAGTGCAAGAAAGTTGAAACTTATTTGTCTTCCCTGAGCTACTTACTCATCATTTTCAAATTATGGAGTCTTCAGTGGTAAATTGAAATTAACATACATATATCTCAGATCATTTATTTATATTTCATATGATATATATGTAAAGTGACATTTCACAGGCACTTAATAAATATTAACCTGGGTCCTACTTTCTCCTTCTACCATCATCAACACTATCAAAAATACCTACTGTTTACAATTCAATAGCAAAAAAAAAAGCCCAAACCATCGGATTAAAAAATGGGAAAATAGACATTTTTCTAAAGACATACATAGGACAAATAAGTACATGAAAAGATGCTCTACGTCACTAATCATCAGGGAAATGCAAATAATAACCATAATGAGATATCACCCCACACCTGTTAGAATGGCTATTATCAAAAAGACTAGAAATAGTAAGTGTTGCTAAGAATATGAAGAAAAAAGAAACCTTGTGCATTGTTGGTGGAAATATAAATTGGTGCATCCGTTATGAAAAACAGTACGGATGTTCCTCAAAAATTTTAAAATTAAAATCACCATATGATCCAGCCATTCCATTTTTTGGTATTTATCTAAAGAAAACAAGCTGCTGACTCAAAAAGACATGTACACCATGTTCACTGCAGCATTATTTACAAAAGTCAAGATATGAAAACATGAGTGTCCACAGATGGATGAATTAGATAAAGATGTGGTACACACACACACACACACACACACACACACACACACATACAATGGAATATTATTCAGCCATAAAAATAGAATGAAATTGTGTCATTTCTGACAATATGTATGTACCCCGAGGGCACTATGCTAAGTGAAGTAAGTCAAAGAAAAACATATATTCTGATGACCTCTCTCATAAGTGCAATCTGTAAGTAGTAAGTAAATAAACAAATAAATGGCCTTGGCCATAGACACAGAGAACAGAGTAGTAGTTTCCAGAGGTAGAGGGTGAGGGGTAGGAGACATGAGTGAACTCTTCTTGTTTTTGCTTTAGTATAATAAATTGAATAAAAACATAGCAACTTATACTATTTCATTATCTATTAACTTATACTATTTAATTATATCTTCATATAATTTTTGTATATTTAATATTAATATAGTCCATACAATCTACTTTCACATTTCTTTCATTTTACATAATAAATTTATATAGGTTAATATAAAACTTAGTGAATGACTAATTTGCTGCATATATGTGTATGTTTAGCTCAATTTAATTCTAAAATGTTTATTGAGTAGTAAACATATAAACAATATCAGACCTCCCTGGAAGAGACAATGAAGTTAAAAGAGGATATAAAGCAAAATACTTCCATTCCAGGAGTTCAAAAATTGAAAGAGAAAAGAGACAAATACGTAAATTAATAGTTTATCATCTTCATTGATGTCCCCATTGTTTTTTACACTGGTTTTAGCAAAGTTTTCTTCCTCTACAGTCAATCTGTAGAGATTGATCTCATCTCGGATTAAATGTCACTACTCTCATCACATTCAGGCTAGAATAACACATGGGCCTTAATGGAATACTGAGAAATTGCCTATTTATCAGAGTTCCTTCATGCAACCCAGGAGTGGCCTTGAGCACTTTACTGTACCCTCAAGTTGTTTTCCAAAGGTCAGATGGCATCACAGACGTTCTGTCCCTCCAATTCTCCAATTGTAATATATTGAAAATCTCTGTGTGTGTGTCTCTCTCATGTGCACCTGCATACATGCATAGTCTTCTCAAATAGTGCCAAATCTAAACAGAAAATATAAACAATTTTCCACTTGCCTCAACTCACAAGTTCACATAACTGTAATGGAGTTAGCATGGTCTCATTACTAGGCAGTACGGTGATGCTTCCCTTTCTTCATCCTCCCACCCTCCCTTTTTAAATGTGCTATTTCAGGTCTACCTGGAATAACAAATGAGCTAATGCTGACCCATATATCTCTTACAGCCTGCTACCTTAGCTACACTAAGACCAGGTAGAGGCTTTGAAATTATTTCTTATAAGTACTTGATTAAATTCTTAGCCAAGGGCCATTTTTCTCCCAAATCTCTCTATGGGGAAGAAATAGTCATTTTCTTCTTCCAGTTATAAGAGCTTTTCAAGAAGGAACAAGTGGTCTGTGATTTTGATTGCCGTGGAGAGGTCTTGTTGAGTAAGGACTTAGAAGAGACCATTGAATTTGTTAATTAGTAGGTCGTTGGTGAATTGAGCTCCCAAAGACAGTAGTTTCAGCAAATTGGCAGGAGGAAGAATAACAAAGAGTTATTGTAAGTTGAGACAGAAAAAGGTAGTGGAGCAACAGTACTATTTTAAGAATTCGGACAGTGAATAAATTAAAAGAGAATGGATATTGGGAAATACTGATTTCAAAAGATAACATTATAAGTTTCATATTTAAGAATGTTTAGTATTCGTAACTGATGAGACACTGTAGTATTTTTAAAGCCTGAACTTCTAGAAAAATATTATAAACAGAAGAAATTTGTATAGAAACCCACTTCTCTTTGGGGATGGTTAGATAACCAGCATATTTTTTTTTGGAAAGTATGTACAAAGAATTTTGAATGTTGGCCTGATTTTTTTCTTAGGATTTGTTCATATTTCAAAACCATAACCAAACTTTTAGAACTGTCTGGGATGTCCCTTTACTCATAGTGTTTGAAGAAGTACTCCTTTAGTCTCTGTGAGTGTACTGGGGCAGCCCTGTAGAAGGGATCGAAAAATTGGAACTTTGCATCGTTCTGGCAATGTCCCAATAGCCTGAGAGCTAAGGTTGTTAAAAGAGCACTCCAAATTTCATAGAACGGGGAATCTATATTCATCTTATCTCTACTCTTGCTCCACTTCACATAACAAGAATTCCTTGTAGACAGACATGGAAACAAACTGGCAACTCAGGAGAGTTTCCTTTTCTCACATCAAGGATGCCACATGAATTGGGCAGCAGGCATCCTGTCTCATCTCTTCAATGGTTTTGCACTAGACTTGAACCACTCCAAAACCTAATTCATTGCTGAGGCCCTAAATCAATTATTCCTGCCTCTAAACAGGGCTGGTATGGGAAACCCAGCCATTGATCACTAGGGAGTGTAGGCTCCAGGGTCAGTTCCCTCAGTCCCAGTCCTGCTCTGTTGCTTGCTAGGAAGCTACAGTCAAATCACCAAACTTACAGAATTTTAAGTCTCCTCATCTATGACATGGAGGTAATAGTGGTATCTTAGCCCATGGTTCTTCTGAATAATAAATAAGATCATATAAGTGATACTCTTATATGATAAACACTTAATAAATTAAAAGCTATTAATATTATCTGTCCATGTATTTCACTATTTTCTATCTTCTATCTACATATATATTTTCCTAATGTTCAGCAAAATGTAGTTTATACTTGATCACTGATCAATTGTGAGTTCAATGATTGCTTAGATTACATGAAAAACAAGTCCAAAAGTCTTTGGGCAAATCTACAGAAAAATTAGCCTGGCCATGATTAGTATTAACCAGTGAACACTGGAAAAACATACCTGTGCATGTAAAGTGCTACACATCATATTTATCATTCTAGTTCTATTTCTCTGAACAAAAAGTATACAAGGTGAAACAATGATAAGAAACCAACAATACTATAGACTAAAAAATAAGACAGTTTTGTTTTTTTCAAAACAAGATTATATGGATAGAATATTATTTACTATTACACTCCATAAAATGTCTGGAATTGCTTCTTAAGAAAAGGGTTGCATCATCAAAGATGACTGAAAAGCGGAGCTGTGCTCTTCCCACCTTTGGAAAGCACATCAGATTAAGTAATCTAAAAAATATCTCTAAAAGGAACCTGTTCAATTTTATCTAAAATTTCCCCCCCCAAATACTGAAATCTCACAAATACTAATGTTTTGTACAATATACCCCATAAAATGCTGATGGAGTTTGAAATCACATTTTCTTATTCCATCTCTGACCAAACGGGCTGATCAATTTCTAAATGTACAAAACTTATACTCCTGCTGAAGTTCGGAAGGATGAACTTCAAGGACTTGACTGTGCTAGCAAAGATAATGAAGAAAAGAACATAGAGAACAAAATCAGTCAAACTCTGCTTTGTGCAAGTCAGTGGTCAGACCTATGGGGAAAAGCCAACTTGTTAGGAAGTCTAGTTTTTCATGGTTTTGTTTTACTTTTTTTTTCTTTCTTTCTTTTTTTTTTATAAAACACAAATACATTCTGCCATTCTGCCTCAAAAAATATTTCATTTTCTGTAAAATGTGTTTATACTTTTCACTTTTTCCAAAATCTTTAAGAGAGATGGGTTAGGAGGCAACAAAGCCATCAGCTAGCTCTTAAAGCTCTGAGTCCACAAACGTGGTGACACTCACCATCAGAGATGTCTCTATGCTGTGTTATTACACTAAAATTTGATACTACTTTGTTGAAAAAGAAAAATAAATCATTTGACTGTACTGTTTAGAAAACAGTATTTCAAGATAAAATCTCCTTTGATGTCTTATATTCTGTAGTGATTGAAACATTCACCAGACCCACTTTAAGCAAAAAGTTGTTGGTCATGGTCTGGCACTAATCACAACCTTGAACTCCATATATGTTCTCCTTTCAGCATTATGGCTTTTGAGATTGAAAGAAATTTTGAAACTTCAAAAAATGTAGGTTAACTTTTATTTTCCTACTACTATATCACCCTGTAAAGGAGACTTTTATCCTCCAACAGAAGGTAAATATAGATAGTTCTCTTTTTAAAAAGTAAGAGAAATTGGTTTATTTGCACCATTATATTATTCACTTTTATTGATTTGTGGTAGTGTTAGCAACCTGAGTTTCAAAAACAAAAGGTGTAAGTTTCCTATCTACTGAAATCTTACAGATTACTAAAAGAAACAGACTTTTTTTTCTAATTTTTTTAATGTTTATTTATTTTTGAGAGACAGAGAGCACGAGCAGGTGAGGGGCAGAGAAAGGGAAATACAGAACCTGAAGTAGGCTCCAGGCTCTAAGCTGTCAGCACAGAGCCTGACTCAGGGCTCTAACCCACAACTGCAAGACCATGACCTGAGTCAAAGTTGGACACTTAACCAACTGAGTCACCCAGGAGCCCCAAGGAAACAGAATTTTAATCAAAATTAATTCCACTGACGCATGTGAAGTACCATATTAGCAAAATGTGCCAAATGCCAAATATTGTGGTAGCACAAAGGTTGGAATTAGCCATCCCCCTTAGTGTGGAAGGGGGTAAAGAGTGGAGTAGACTGGGGTTGACCTAAGACAAGCTTCACAGAGTAGATCACTGAGATGGGGCTTAATGGATCAATAGGATTTCTAATTATGTAAGATTTGAAAGGTAGAAAATGACAGAATCATGTGTATCATATAGAAATTTCACAGTTGTTACCATATAAATGCTAGGTACTGTAACATAAACAATATTAAGTCTATAAATTAAAAATAACTTATAAATGAACTAGACCTAGTATGATACATAGATTTAAATCTTGAGAGTCTAGGTAGTTTGTTGAAACATAAACTCAATGAGTACACAGAATCATTAATAGGTCTAGAATACTGAAGAAATAACTATTTTGATGAAAACATAAATTTTGATAATGCTATATTTGAGGTGTCTGTGTGTATGCACATGGACTATCTAATGGAGGAATTAGATACATTGATTTAAATCTCAAAAGAGAGGTGTGGGTTGTAGGGAAAAATTTGGAAGAGATCACCTAATTTTTCATGAATAATTTTATATCTATAATAAGGAACACACCTTAATAGTTTTTAGGAAAATATCTTTTGAACAGACAGGGTAACTCTTTGGAGTTGGTAGTCTACTAGGTGTAGGAAAAAAATTATTTTCTGTGTGCTCTGTACAACACAATCTTCAAGGTTGTTCAATGTTACTCTTTCCTTTCATTGGAACTATTTTACAACTCCATAACTTGTAAGTATTTGATAGCAGTGAAGAATAATTACTGGCAATAGATGTGTAAAATTCTGTCCAACAGTCTGTTCAAATGACTTTCATCTATCACCATGTAAACATCCTTTATTGTGTCTATTTTCACAGTCGTTTTGAAATTCCTGAACTGTAAGTACATCTGTTCTTTGGATTCTTTATTAAACTGTTTAAAACACCATCCTAATAATGAACTAAATACAATATTTAACAATTTTAATTTTTTAAGTTTTTTTTCATTTTGAGAGAAGATTTAGAGGTAAATAAAGTGCTGATTTTAAATAATGGATTCCATTGGAGTTGGACAGAAAGAAGAAATGGGGATAATTTTGAATACAAAAAGGCATTCAAAACCAAATACAGAAGGTCTTCCAAGAATATTTACTTCCTCACAAGGTCAACAGAATGATATTCAAAAAATTTAGGCTAAGAATGTGATGATGGATTTTATCTTTTTTTTTTCATTCCAGATGCTGAAAAAAAAAATAAGCTTAATGATGGCAAGGTGATACATGGAAACTGATTAGGAATAATTAGAGAAAAAACATTACACAAATATTTATAAGAACATCTTGAACATATAGTTCAATGTATATTTACTAAATAAATGAGTGAGTGTGGAATGAGGAATCCAAAATAACTCCTCAAACTATGGATTATGCAACTGGGTGATAGCCAGTGCTATTTGGTGAAATAGGGTTTATCCTATGAGAAAATCTCAAATATGCTTAAATGTCGATAATATACAATAAAGAAAAAAATAGAGAAAAAAGTAGTAACAATCAATAACGTTCATCCAGAGAAAGTAGAAGAAAATAAATACAGAGCCTAGCGCTCTGTACAGTTAAGACACTGTATCCCTTTTCCCATGTGAAAGGAGGGAGAGAGTGTAAGGGTACAAGTTTATGTATTTAGGTTGGTGTATTTAGATGTGGAGAGTTAAAGGAGATGCAGGAGTTTCTGATGAAAAAAGGAAGTTTGCTGATTTCATTAACCACTCACATTCTGTAACTCACTAGAAAACATGGAATTGGTCTGGTTGCTTAGTATTTCTTAACTTTTTCCTGAAAAGTACAATGGTATAAAGTAGTGTTTCTCAAATTTTAGTTTTAGAAGACTCACCTGGATAACCTGTTGAGCCACAGATTTCAGAGAAGTTGGGTTTTGTTTTGTTTAACTGTTTTCTTTTGTTGTGTTTTGTTTTGTTTTTAATCTGGGATGTGGCTTGAGAATATGCACTTTCTATCAGTTTACAAAAATAATTCAGGCCACAATTTGAGTTACACTTCTAAGGGTAGGTAATGTGATCTCACAGAGATAATGAGATACCGTATATAAACGTTACTTGGTATACAGGAGGCAATCAAGTATCAGTTACTTTTCTCATCTCAATGAATATTTGCTTGTTCCTGACATCTGAACAGGTATAAAAGTATAAGGAACTGTTTTGTCATTGAGCTAAGTATATTGTGTCTATGTTGCTTCCCTCCAAAAAGATCAGGATGTTTAAAAATATGTTCAAACAATAAAACTGCTAATACAGAATGTTTATAAATAACACTATAGGAATAACAGAGAACCATATATGCCATCATATATATGAGTCATAGATATATATGTGTATGAGAATACATATATAGTCACTGTAACTGAGCATTCAATTTAGCTCTCAGTTTAGGTACAAATAAAACTATAATGGTTTTATATAATTTTTGTTGTGTAATAAAAGAAAAAATCAATTCATCAGGATAATTAGTATTATTTTTTAGAAATGACTTTTAAAAGGAATTTATCACTTGGGACCTTATTCAATGAATATTGAACAAAACAATAGACAATACAGTTAAAGGTACTTTTGTAGTTAAATAGAGATTTAATAGTCATATAAAATGGTGAAAATTGAATTTAACTTGGGCTCTGTGCTCCCAAAGATTGCTGATGGTAAAAAACATCTCCTCCCACACTTTTGTGTTCCAAAAAGAGCTAACCTCAAAAGAACCACCCTTCTCCATATAACTTACTGTCCATGGACTCTCATGAGTTCAAAGATAACTCCCTTGTTTATCTGTCTGTATAAAACTCTAGGTCCCCTCTTTTTCTTTGAGGGCTTCCTCTTTAAAGGGCATTCTTCCTGTGCAATAAAGCTGAATAAAATCATCCTCTTTCTTAATCAGTCTTTCACATTATCTTGATGCTGCATAGATATTGGGGGGATAACATGAAAGTATTTTTTCTTTTCAGGGTCTCAACCTTACTTGGCTAACTTCTTTTTTTTCCCTATTAAAGAAAGTTTAGAAAATAGGTCAGACAGCTAATTCCCATTACTTTTTTTTTAAGTTTGATTTTTATACATATATTTTGTGAGTCTTAAGGCTTTAAGCTTTCCCAAGTCTTGATGTTTTTATCTGTACATACTTAGTGTTCTAAAACAGAATTGCAAAGTGATTTTTGTAAAGGTAAAAGGATAATGAGGTAAAATTAAAGAAAGGAAAAAAAAAGAGTAAAAAGATAGCTTCAGGTTTTTGTTCTCTACAGGTCTTTAGTCTTGACTTGCTATTTTTTTTTTTTTTTTCAAAATCTTCCATCTATGAGCTAAATATTTTGTGGTGGCCATTTCCATAGAAAAGAGTTCATTGTGACACTTCTATTTGCATATTCTGGCTTACTGTCTGTACTGCCTGTCCTTTTCTGGTGATAATGAACCAAGAAGTTCCACTTTTAACATTTAAAAATTTGGGTGTTGGCACTTTCTGTCCTTAGGTTTAACTTTCAATTCCCTTCCTTAGACATTGTCCAACTTACATATTTCAAACGCTTTTCTTTGCTTCAGAAAATAACAAAGATTTTCTTCACTCTATTTTCCTTCAAATCTGAAACTAACTGAGCTACTCTACTAAACAAAGGCACTATTCTATTAACATGAGAAACACTTCAACCTATAGTCCTTTCTGGAATTCTACTCAGGTGTCTTGATCAGGATCTCCTCAGACTCAATCCTGAACAGTCTCCATGCTATCTCCCTATTCAGGCTCCTATCTAAGTACTAAATATTTGATAAATCATACATAAAATTGTACATAGCAACCATGTAAGCTAAGAGAATGTGACACTCAAACAAGATGAACTATTCCACTTATTTACTGATACAGAAATTAAATTGTCACCAACACATAAAACTGGTTGGTATAGATGTCAGAACTTTTGTTTTTATGTCCTATATTTACTATTAATCATTAACACTCTTATTCTCTTAACTTGTTCCATGACAGCAGGTTTGTTTCTTATAATACTTGGTGAATTATATTTGCTGAGATCAATGGAGATATGGCCTCTGTTTCATCTTAACACAAAGTCATTCTTTATTTGGCATAGTAACTATAGTTATTGAAGTGATCCTTAAACAGCACTGAAACAAACAAATAATATACTATCTTTTGAAATATTGTTTCCATTCATAAAGTAGATCTCAAAAATAACATTCTCATATTGTTTAATTATATTATGAATGATTACGCAGAAAAAAAGAGGACACAAATTTTAGCAAAATATTTCAAATCAAGCATTTACAACACTGCATGTAAATATTCTCATGAAAATTGCTATATTTCATATAAACTTTTCATTAAAATGCTAGAAGAAATGTGAAAATATTTCCTCCATTCTAACTGTAGGCATTTTTTATTAGCCACTTTACCATAAACAGATGTTCATTTTAGATCTAATATTTATTTGTGAAGTTGATAACAAGTAGAAATTACTCTTGGGTAGGGGTGTCTGGGTGGCTCCATCAGTTAAGCTTCTGACTTCGGCTCAGGTCATGATCTCAGAGTGCCTGAGTTCAAGCCCTGTGTAGGGCTCTGTGATGATAGATCAGAGCCTGGACCCTGCTTTGGATTGTGTCTCCCTCTCTCTCTGTCCCTACCCCCACTCACGCTCTGTCTCTCTCTTTCCAAAGTAAATAAACATTAAAAAAAAAACTAAAAAATAGAAATTATTCTTGGGTAAAATACATCATCATTTTACAAATTTTTAGTTAAGTTTGAGTTTATCACATCTTGATGTTCACACTGATGCAGGAAGAAGCATTTGAAACATCAGATAGTTGCCAGTTATAAGCAACTAAAATGTGAATATTTAGTAAAGTTAAATTAGATGCTTGTGCTGAGAACTTATTGTTCAAGGTGTTCATAGTTAATCTCCTTAGAAAGTATTATTTAGGCTGCTAAAGATTTAAATAAAGAAGATATGTAATTAGTAACATGTCCTGGAGCAAAGGAAGACTATTGAGACTAGAAATCTGTCATTAGGGAACTCTGTTTATTGAAAGGCTTATTAGTAACCTTAATTTTAGAACCGAAGAATTTTTTTAAAAGACCAAGATTAACTATTAAAACAGAGCACAGTATGTAAAAATATAAACAGTCCCTCTTATTTTACCTGAAATGAAGAACAATTTTCTCTATATATAACTTAGTTTAGATTTCATGTAGCTAATTACTGACTACAGAAAAAATAGTAAAAATGAAGTTCTCAATAAATTTTGGAAAACAATCATCAGTTGTTTATTGAATCTAGGGAATTATCTGGTAGTCACGAATGCATATTCCTTTTGACCAGAAATCCACTTTTCCTACAGAAATAAAAGGAGCAGTTACTAAACATCTCGCAACATCGTTTGTGATAATAAAAACAGGAAATGCTCCTAGCACCCATCTCTAGGGTGATTGTTAAATAAAATATATTATGTCTATGTTATAAAACACTTAGAGGTATTTCAAAATAATGATACAGATCTATATGTACTAAAATGGAAATGAGACTGTGAGGATTTAACTGGAAAAAAACACAAATAATAGAAATGCTATATTCAGTATTTACAATAAAAACAAGTTGTGTGTGTACATATATGTGTGGTGTGATTATAGATCTCTAACTCAAGTGTCCAAAAATGTAACTTTTAAAATCTTCTCTGTAATCCAATTTAATCTTTAAATTGTCAGTTGGTGGAAATTTAATCTCAATGAATTTAGGAGTTTATCAGTCAATTTAGCCTAACCTTGGTCTCCCCAGAGGTTCCATGTAATCCTGGGATCTTCCATAGTGCTAAGGCATTGGTGAAGAGTAAACATATAATCCTTGTTCCTTAGAATCTATTCATGATGGTATCTGCTAAGATTTATTCATCATTTATTTATTTGATCATCTGTTGTCACCCCACACAGTTGGAATTTATGGTTCCCTTGACTGTGAGAGCAATGCTCTTATGAATAAACAACTTTTGAGTAAGAAAATTTGGAGATGCTTAGGTAGCAAAGTTAATTGTGGAGGATGTGTCCAGGTAATCACTCTTCTCCCAGAATTAAGGAACAAAAGCAGAGTAGTGGTGAGATACAAAATTACTCTTTTGGGGGCACTTGGGTGGCTCAGTTGGTTAAGCGTCAGACTTTGGCTCGGGTCATGATCTCATGTTTCCTGAATTCTAGCCCTGCATTGGGTTCTGTGCTGATGGCTCAAAGCCTGGAGCCTGCTTAGGATGCCTTGTCTCCCTCTCTGTCTGCCTCTCCCCCGCTCACACTCTGTCTCTCTCTCTCTCAAAAATCAACATTAAAAAAATTTTTAATTACACTTTTCTTCACTAATTAACATCAACCAAAACTAGTTCAAGCCAACATGGGTTCAGGTTAGAAATACAGTCAATTACAACTAAATTTACTACTGATAAACTCTTTGTAATGAATATACTTTTTAACATAAGGCAGTATTTTATTTTATTTTTGTTTTCATTTGATAGTTCAATAGAAAATGTGAAAGGAATTCTTTCAAAGCATTTGCCAAATTTAAGTGGGAGCTGGAAATTCCAACAGAAAGTAACTGATAATGGGCTAAGAAGCTGAGCACAAATTTTGGCTTTCACAGATTATGGGCTGCCTGCCGAGACAAAAATTAAAGAACATTCCAACCAGAATAAATAATAGAAAAACTGGGTAGTCCAGTATCTACTAAAATATAAATATATAACTAAATATTTCTAATTATCAAATCCAAGATGTTTTCTCTGCCAAATTATACACATACACATATTTCTTTCCCCCTTGGCTTTATGAGGTCAGCAAATTCTTGATTCCAAAATCTGACCAGGATATCAAGAGAATGAGAATCAGCAGACAACCTCTATCATAATCATAGATGAAAAATCCTAACCAATATATTAGCAAACTGAATCAAGCTATATGTGAAAAGAATAATTTAAGTGTCATGACCAAGTGAAGTTTAATTCCAAGAGAAGGTAAGAGTTACAAAACTTTAACTCAAAACATAAAGAGAAAATGAAAAAAAGATTATCTCAAGAGGTACAGACAACTAATGTGATATAATTTAACATTCACTGGTGATAAAATCTGTTAGCAAACTAGATTAAAATAAAGTTAGGGTGCTTTTTTAAAAATAAACGGGAGGTGTATGTATATCAGGAGCCAGAAACCTTGGGACCCTTATAGAATTCTGTTTCCTACATGTAACTATCAAAAATTGTCAGCATTCAATATATTCAATGGTAGGGGTTTTTCCCTAAGAATGGAAACAAAATGTCCATTCTTCCAACTTGTCTTTAAAACTAACTCTTATCCAATGCAATAATGCAAGACTAAGAAATGGAGAACACAAAGATTAAAGAGGAAAAAATGAAAATGTCATTTTTCCAGATCAAGATACTATACATAAAAATTTCAAAATAATCTGCCCAAAACAATTGGTATCAATAATTGAATTTATGAAGTGTGCTGAATGAATTCAAATGAAGCTCAATATATCATTAAAATAATTTAAAATTGGGGCACCTGGGTAGCTCAGTTGGTTGAGTGTCTGACTTTGGCTCAGGTCATGATCTCATAGCTCATGAGTCTGAGCCCCATGACAGGCTGGGGTCTGTGCTGACAGCTCAGAGCCTGGAGCCTGCTTCAAGTTCTGTGTCTCCCTCTCTCTCTGCCCCTCCCCCACTCACGCTCTGTCTCTATATCTCAAAAATAAATAAACTTTAAAAAAATAATAATAATTCAAAATGAAATTAATAAATGAGAACATTCACCATACCCTCAAGAAACTCCAATACCTAGAAATAAACCTAATGAACATTGTTCAAACATTCTACTTGGAAAACTACAAAATACAGAAAATGAATGAAGCATAAATGCTTTCACTATACATGTTCATGAATTGGAATACTGAATGTTTATAAGTGTCAATTCTCCCAAAATTTCTCTATAGATTGAAGGCATTCTCAAAATCACAGAATTTTGTTTTGTTTTGTTTTGGAATATGGCAAGTACATTCTAAAGTTCATATGGGGCGCCTGGGTGGCTCAGTCGGTTAAGCGTCCGACTTCAGCTCAGGTCACAATTTCATGGCTTGTGAGTTCCAGCTCTGCATCGGGTTCTGTGCTGACAACTCAGAGCCTGGAGCTTCTTCAGATTCTGTGTCTTTCTCTCTCTCTCTCTGCCCTCCCCTGCTCACACTCTGTCTCTCTCTGTCTCTCAAAAATAAATAAATACAAAAAAATTAAAGTTCATATGGAAATCTAAATATTTTGAAATCCAAGAAGCTATAGCATCAACAATGAAGCTGATGGAAAATTGGCACTTGAGAAAAAAGAATATGTAAAAAGCCTCGAGACATGAAAAAGTTACTCAAACTTGTGAGCCATCAGGAAAATCCAATTTAAATCCCAATGGTAAACATGCCAACAGAAATTAATAAAATTCAGAAACCTAACAAATAACAAATTGTGGATATGGTGGTAATATTTATGCCAAACCTGGTAGGATTCTATATGTATCCAATCATTATGAAAAACTATTTAGCAATGTCAACCTTAAATAAAACAAATGGTAATTTGCTAATTAAGCAAAGATGAGTTTATTCAAGAATAGCAGAGGAATTGCAATTCAGGACAAGCAAACTATGGCAAACCACAGGCAAGTCCAAAGAGACAAAGAGGATGCTAGAATTTATTAGGTTCTAGGAGGAATACGGAGGGTTATTTTGAACATTTCATTGGAAGAGAATGAGAGTTTGAGTTTATGGCAGTTTCTCACTGGCTGTCAGTGGTGGGCAGTTTGCTGTTACTGAGGCATGTAGAAATCTTCCTTCTTCCTACCGGTCATGTGAGTTGAAACAAATGGTACCTGCATAAGACCTCTCCCTTCATGGCTTCTTGACTCTATTTTAAATCAAGTTTCCTTTACTCCTTTTCACAGCAGTATCTTATAAATTAGATGATTATGTACCTTCCAGAACCAGCACTTCTACTCCCTGGCACATTTCAATCACAAATGAATAAAAATATGACAAAATGATATATATGTATATTTACTGAAGCATTATTTGTTATCACCCCAAAACGGATATGAACAACTCTCCTGTAATAGTAGAGCACATATATTTTGGGATGAGGACACAATGCAGTATTATATAATAACATAAAGGCAAAAAAAGAAAACAAAACATGTTACATGCAGTAATGTGATTAAATAACACACACATAATATTGCCAGAAAGAAGCCAGACAAAAAAGTAAAAATTGTAAAATTTCAATTATAGAAGTTTTAAAACTGGTAAAAGCTAACCCACGATGCTAGAAATTAGGATAGTGATTATCTCTGGAGATGAGTGTGGATAACTGGAAATGCCCTGAGTTTTGCCACTGATGTCCTCAGGTTCTTGATCACTGTGTTGATTACATATATGGACATGTTTACTTTGGAAAAATAAACTCCCCACGTATGACTTCCATAACTTTTAATGTATTTTATTCTTCAATTAAAATCTTAAAAACTCAGGCTATTATTAGACAGATATCATTAGAACACTCTATTTTTGAAGGAAAAGAAAAGTTCAGGCATAATATATCAACGTTATTCTGCTACATCGTATTATTTTTAAAAAACAGGCATCTGCCATTGAACACCTCCTATACTTGTATGACACCCAATCATACATCTTCCCTGGCACCCCATGTAGGAAGAACAGTATTCCAGCTGTTCTTTGCCTGTCTGAAATCTATTCCTGAATAATTCCAGCTGGCTTAAATGCAAATCTAATTTTACAGAGGTGATTCTTAGAAGCAACATCAAAGTCTTAAAATAGCGGCTAGTAATGAGACCCAACAAATAGAGGCAAACTTTACATATCATCCACACTCAAATTAGTGCATAATCTGGTCACATATGACAACAAATTGTTTCCAAGACATTACAGTGCTGTACCCAGATGCTTATAATCAAATCTGCATGGTGATCAAAGTCAAAAGTCCTACACCTGTATTACATTCTGTTTGATATATTCAAAATGACTCTCTCATAGTAATAAATTAAGGGCAGCAAAAATGTTTGCAGAGATGGTGGCAATATACTCTGGAAGGAAGAACGTGGATATCAAAATTTCATAGCAATTTGCCAGGGAGTGTATCCTTAGATGATTCCACTTCATACCATGCTCCACCCACATTTGTCCAGTATTTCTATCTCTGCTGATATTGTTTATAATCCCTCCCTTTATATGTGCAGTTATTTCACTGGTTTCAAGTTAATAGATGTTATTGTATCTTAAGGCCAATTTTATGTGCATACCAGTAAATTCTAAGGCCACAGAGTTAGTAACAGTTGACTATAAATACGCTGATTTAATATTTTTCATCTTTAATAGTATACTATAGGACAAAGCAGGTAGCATACATAAGTAGATGATTAAATAATTAAATAAGCAGTAATGCACTAATGCAGTTGATATAAGCACTAATTCCTTCTTATCTTTTTTACTTTCCCCCGTCCTTCCCAAATGGGTGAATGGCAGCCTATCCTTTTCTGAGTTCTACCGCAAAAAATAAAAAATAAAAAATAAGTCGTTTATTTATTTATTTATTTATTTATTTATTTATTTATTTATTATTTGAGAGAGAGAGAGAGAGAGAGAGTGCACAAACAGGGGAGAGGGCAGAGGGTGAGAAAAAATCTTAAGCAGGCACCATGCTCGGTGCAGAGTCAGAGGCAAGACTTTATTTCACAACTAGGAGATCATGACCTGAGCCAAAATCAAGAGTCGGATGCCTAACTGACCAACCGAGTCACCCAGATGCCTCAGCTATTGCAAAACTGTTGATCCGACATCATCCCTCCATGTTTGGTGATTTTGTCATCTTGGTGTAGTATTTCTCCAAACATATCTTTGATCCAGTATTTTCAGCATAAGGAAAATGATTCATTCCTTTCCTAGTTGAAGATTTTCTTTGACTCACTTTCCTTTGGCTATTCCCTGGTGTTCCATTCTACAAAGCAATGTTGTGGTAAACCAGAAGCCACAAAAAACTGCCCTCCAGATACATATCTTTAAATATGTTTTAAAATTATATCTTTTACTTGATATTTACAAACACCTACTTCTGCAATCTCCTACAAAGATGAAAAGCTCAGCTAAGAACAGACTCAATCCCACATGGTAACTGCTGGACATGGACAGTGCAGAAAGCTATCTTTTTCAGTAGGGCACATACCCCTAGTTAGCAGCAGCATCCATTTACATGATGATTGCATAAGCATTTATTCTTGCCACACCTCATTTATTTATATTACCTCGTGGCCACAATGGGCATTTGAACTGATAACCCCCATTAAAATTCCTAACAGGTTACCTAATAGCTCTTGTAATTTGCCTTGAAATGTAGAAATTTCTCTTGCCTCTGAAATGAACTCCTCACCAGGATAAATAACCATTATTTGTCAGTTAGCTATTAAAATCTGCTTCCAGTTTATCCTCCTTGTGGGGCTGAAGATGTGTCATCTCTCCCAGGTTTATTTTCCATGATTCTCCTATTTGAGAGTAATTTAATAGAAACTAAGCAGTTGATTACCTTTTTTAAAAAGCCTCTTTTCCTTCACTGAAACCTGTTACTGAGAATATAAACTACAAAATATTTTAGAAAGTTATCTTTTTTCATTTCGAGCCTAAAGTCATATATATTAGTTTTGTTTTGTTTTTATTTTTTAGTGTTTATTTGAGAGAGTGAGAAACAGAGCGTGAGCAGGGCAGGTGCAGAAAGAGAGAGAGGGAGAGAGAGAGAGAATCTGAAGCCAACTCCAGGCTCTGGGCTATCAGCACAGAGCCTGATGTGGGGCTAGAACTCACAGACCAGATCATGACCTGAGCTCAAGTCCAGACTCAAATGACTGAGCCACCAGGAGCCCCCTCCCCTCCCTTTTTGTAAGTTTTTTTTTTTTTAATGTATATTTATTTTTGAGAGAGAGACAGGGACAGAGAATATATATATTCGTTTTCAATCGTTGCATCAAAATCACCAAAGTCTATTTGCAACTTACAACAGAAGATATGTATTTTCTTACCATTTCTGCGGGTCAGTCATCTGGGCATGGCTTACCTGTGTCCTCTGCTTAGGGTCTCAACATCAAGGTGTCCCCCAACTGTGGTTTGAATGGATGAGTCCACTCCTAGGCTCGTGGACAGAGACTGTTGGCAGAATTATTTGCACGCAGTTGGCGGACTGAGGGCCCCAGCTTCTTGCTGGTTACTGACTGGAGGTCACTCTCTGCTCCTGGAGGCCACCTGCAGCTCCTCAAGGCTGCCCCCCCAGTTCCTGGGCACACGGTCTTTCTCAACGCGGCCACCTGCTTCACTAAGCCAGCAAAGACCCCCTGGAGCGGTCCGCCAGCAAGATGGAGGCTCCCATGACATCACACATCAGGGGTGTGGCCTGCATCTCTTCGGTTTGTCCTCTTGCGGAGAAGAGAGCCTCGCAGCCTTGATGAACTGCCTCAAGTCCTTGCTGTTGCTGGATCGGGTCCTCACTGAGAACAGTAAGCTGCTCCTTCGGGGCACCGGCCGGGTCAGCCTTCTGGGCCTAAACCCACGCAGGGCCAATAGGTTCTGCTCTTCCCGGCGTCGCCCTGCTGGCGGCCACCTCGGGCCTCACCCTCAAGACTGCTCAGCAACCACCACCACCTGCCTGACCCGCGGCAGGAAGAGCTCGGCTCTGAGGTGGAGCTGAGACACCACCGAGACGAGTGGGAGGGTAGGCAGATGGTGGAGCATAGGCCTGAGACACTGAGATGCGGCCCCCTGCTGGGCGGAGGACATGCTGGTGCTTCCCCGGCACAGCCCGCAGCCCTCCTCATGCTCCCGCCCCGCCCGTCGTCCACCTGGGTTTCCGGCCTCAGGGCCTCAGAAACCCAAAATTTGTTATCTCTTAAAGGATTGAGAATTGCATACAAAAACCTTAGGTAAAGTGAAAAAAAAAAAAAAAAAAAGATGAACACTTGGCTGGTGTAAATGCAAACCACCAAATCAAGGCAAAGTAACAACCCACGGGAAAATTATCGCCCAAGAAGGCAAACTGTATCCTCAGGGTGGGACTTAAGAGTAGTCAAGGAGAAGGGTTTACACAAGGGAGCCAACACCAGGACCCTAGGAAGTCACTGTAGAGGCTTGTCATACAATACGGGGCTTTTCCCCTGCTTTACTGAGGGTATACTCAACAAATAAAAATTGTATATGTTTAAGGTGTACAATGTGATGTTTTCATATTCGTATCCATTGTGAACTGATTACCACAATCAACCTAATTAACATGTCTGTCACTTCACAAAGTTCAGTGTGTGTGTGTGTGTGTGTGTGTGTGTGTGTGTGTAGTGAGAGCACTTAACATAAACTCTCGATAAATGTCAAGTATACAATACAGTATTATTAACTGTAGTCAATATGCTTTTCGATATCTTCCTTTTGAGCATTAAAATTCATTGCTACTGCATTAGTTGCATTGGCTTCCCACAATGTTGAAGAAACAAAATTAACGAGCTTTAAAACATCTATTTGATGTAAACTGTGACACTTCTTAACCCCCTCTTTTTAAAATGAAAACCAGAGATCTCTTTTCAGGGTATGATTTTCTAGATAAACTATTTTCCACATATAATATGCCAATTTATTTGTGTCAATAGTACAAAAAGAATCACTGAAAATAACAACTGATTTAGACACCATTACAGAAGAAGCAAAATGCCTACTAGTCTTTCACACAGGTGACTAAATGTAAATGTGTAATTTGTAATTAGTAGAGTCAGGAGAGTCAAATATGGAGAAACTGAAGCTTTAAGATAGATTCACTGAAAAATAAAGAATTGGAGAATGTACAACCAGTGTGGATTTATGCATAAATTCAGAAATCTTCAAAGCAGGAATTTTTGGCAGTAGGTTTTTATCATTGAATTTTATAAATAACTAATATCTATAACAATAAGGAAAATATAAAAACCAGAAGTGTAAACACTTTCAAGTGCATAAAACAGTCTTTTAGATTCTAAAAGAAAATCATTCAGTGTGTGTGTGAATTTGAGGGGTAAGGCGGGTGTGGGGGGAGTTGCCAATCCATCTATCAGAGCTGCAATTCAGCTCAACATCACTTTTAATTTAGTGACTAATTTATTCTAATGTGTTTTTACCCTCTTCCTGTTCAAGTTAATAAAAAATGGTGTAGTGGATAATAATGTAATTATGTGACTTCTCAATTCAAACTTAACAACTCTGAACCTTCACTTTAAAATATATTATATGATGGTTTGATAATTAAGGAGATAGTATACCTATTAAACTGTTTAACAATACCTGAAAAATACAAAATGCCAGATACATGCTGGCTATTTTTATTGGGGAAAAATGCACACATATCTGTATGCATATGGAAGTGTGTGTATTATACATATAGGTATAGGTTTACACAAACATACATATGCTATCATGTAAATATGCAAATGTATATTATGCAAACATACTAATTTTCTTCCACATAAAAATTAATGAAAAAACATAGGGTGATATACAGTTATACTCCAGCATTTCATAGTAACTAAACACAAAATGTTGAATTGAATTAAGCATGTAAGCGACAGCGGGACTTGAATGGTTCTAAAAGTCAGAGTAGTAGAGAAAAATATCACTAGGGGGAAACCACACTGTAGGCTGCTTAATCCACTTTGACTATTAGTTAAAGAATTTTTAAATTGTCAAAGATGAATAATTGTCAAATGCTTACTGCATTTTATGTTGTTTAGACAGCACGACAGCCCCCCTAGCCAAATTTGTAATTTACCGTAGCTTGGTATTCTTCAATTTTTGAGACTATTTTATTTTAAACTTTCCAAATAACAGCAGTGTTATTTGTTCTAATGCAATTCTGCAAATTGTGTCTGTGTACTGTCAATTACATTAAAAGCATATGCAGCAACACATTATAATCTGAATAATAACACATTCTTCTATTTCACTTTACAGTATATTTTATTTGCAAATTTGCGGTATTTTAAATTTATCATTTATATAAATATAAACTCTAATAATATCTTATAAATGTACTGTTAATGTGAACTGTCTCACCAGAATGAGGCTAATTACTCCGTCATAAAATGCCATATGTCACCAAATGCCGGCATGGATACAGAGAAATTATTTCTCATCAATTGGTAGTGAGAATGTAAAAAGATACAACCACTCTGGAAAAAAATTTTTTTTCAGTTTCTTAGGAAAGAACAACAACAATTAAAAATACCCTTACCATGTGACTCAGCAATCTCACTACTAGCCATTTATCCCAGAGAAAAGGAAATTTGTGTTGATACAAAAGCAGGCATGTGATATTTTATTTGTGGTAGCCTCAAACTGAAAACACCCCAAATGTTCTTCAACAGGTTAATGGCTAAACAGACTGTGATGGGTCCATTTCATGGAACACTGCTTAAAAATGGACAGTAACAAACTATTTGTACACGCAACAATTTGATTAATCTCAAGGGAATTATGCTGAAAGAAAAAAGCCTATCTCAAAAGAATATATACAGCATGATGATGTTTATCTACATTCTTTAAATGGCAAAACTATAGGAATGGTGTTGGAAGAAGTTGCAGGGAAAAAAGGTTTAACTATAACGGGGTAGCAAGAGGCAATTGATGGTGATGGAACAGTTAGGTATCATTTGTGGCAGTGGTTATGTGGCTCTGCATGTGATTACATTGCATAAAACCACACACACACACACACACACAAGTGCCAATAAAACTGGTAAAATCTGAATAAGGTCTACGGATTGTACCAATGTCATTATCCTGGTTTTGATATTGACTATGTCAAAGATACAGTCTGACATTAGTTAAAATGGTAAGGACAGGTTTTAATTAGTATGTACTATCACAATAGGCAAAAGAGTACAACATGAACTGACCTGGACTTCAGTTTCTTCAGAGGTGACTAGGTGTTTAAAAGGAAGAATGAGAGATTAGTGAAGGAGATAAGCAGGGGCTCAGTAGAGTTAGGAAAGTAAAAAATTACAAAAAGCTGAGAGGGTGGTCTATCTGAAACTCATCTGGGTTTGCTGAGCGGGCACTTATTAAATAAAGTTAGGGTCTTCCTCCCACCCCCACTAAGGAGACTAGGAGACTAGGAGACTAGAAGACAAAGGCTGATCTTCAAGTATTGGCTGGAAGAAATAGTGTCTTTTGGCAGCCTTGAGTTTTCCCAGGAAGGCCTTTGAAAGGAGGCTAACATCCTCCTAGGGATGGGGCCTTTACCTGTTAGAAACTATGCTAGTATTTGTTCAAGTCTGGACTTGAACAAGGTGGAGGCCTACTCCGAAAGACGTCTCAGAGGAGCCTGGCAAGAGTTGAGGTCTAGGAGAATCTTCGTCAACTTCAGTTATATAAGGGAAAACTGAGTTAATGGTACACAGGACCTGTCTGTATTGTCTTTGCAACTTCCTGTGAATCCATAATTATTTCAAGATCAGAAGTTAAAAATATGTAATGTTTTGTATTGTCATAATTTAATGTTGTTAATTTTTAATATGTTTAGAATTTACCCTAATCATTAGCAGTATATGGGTAGAGAATTTCCTAATCAACCAATATTCATTTGGGGATACATAAAAAGTCTTTTTCTCATCAATATATTCTCAACACTAGGCAGATGCTTCCACATTTTAGATGCTTGGTTAATTTTGTATAATAAATGAATATATGGATGGTCAGCTTGTAGGTATTTACTAGAACTGTCTCATTCTCTTTAATCTGACTGTATATTCACCAAAATTATATAACAGATTTATTTGGTAAGAAGCAGAGAGGCTGTCTTGCACCCTATGAGACTACATTTTTTACATCATAGTCCAGGAAGATAATGCTTCCCACCCTGGATTTGTTATTTTTCAAACATATACGTTGATTCACTTATTTTTTCAGTGTAAATCAATATGGGTATTCAATGGTCACCTTTAATTGTAATATAGCAAATTCATTTTCCAGATTGGGTTCGTACATTAATGGAATCAGCATAACAGCCAGAAAGTTAAAAGTCACATTTTAAGCTAATGGTAATCCTTTGAAGACAAGCAAAAAGTTCCATATTTTCCATACCTTATTTCTGAAAAGTGAATGTACGTTATTTTTATTAATAAGTTATTTACACTGAATAAACTTATTTTAAGAAATTAACGTGAGGGGTGCCTGGGTGGTTTAGTCAGTTAAGTGTTCAAGGTCGGCTCAGGTCATGACCTCACAGTTCCTGAGTTTGAGCCCCACATCGGGCTCTATGCTGACAGCTCAGAGCCTGGAGCCTGCTTTGGATTCTGTGTCTCCCTCTTTCGCTGCCTCTCCCCACTCATGCTCTGTCTCTCTCAAAACTAAACACTAAAAATGTTTTTTTAATAAAATTTAAGAAAAATATATTAATGTGAAAACTGAAGCAATGTTGCCTAAAAAATAAGTGTTCAATAATCAATATCTTGATATCTAAACACAATAAGTTTTAAAAAAGTGATTCTTCCCCAAAATGCAGTTTGACTTCCATTAAGCTCTAGAAATGCAATTCAGTAAATGAAAGGAATTTAAGAAATTTTGAAACTTAAGAAAAATTTTAAAAAATATATGTTTTTCTATTTGAGTCTTATGATTACTACTGAATGATGAGCTCAGGCCTAATTTTTATCATATCCTATCATATGCAGTTTTGTAAAAGTTTTTAAATTATTCTGTAGTATCTCCTTCAATACTAAATAATAATCAGTAAAAGCATTTAAGCAAAATAGTTTGAAACTGATAACCAGTGTGTGGACATATTGGTAATTAATAAATATACATTTCCTTCTGAATATCAGAGAATCACATGATTTATTACATCTGAAATGAAATAATGATTGGTGGAAATCACACTTTCTTTCCAATGTCAACTAATACAGCATTGGAGTATCAGAGATTGAACAAATATATTCGAAAAAAATAGTACATTTAAGCTATTTATATGTGACAAGACTTCTTTTCCTTCTAACAGCAGTGGTTCTCAACCAAGGCTGATTTTGCCTCCAGGGAGCATTTGACAATATCTGGGTCCATTTATGCTTGCTATATTTTGGTTTTCACTGCTACTGAAATATGGTACAAGAGGCCAGGGATTCTGCCAAACATCCTACCATGTCCAGGACAGTCCCTAAAACAAAGAATTATTTGACTCAAAATACCAAGTGTCAAGGTTAAGAACCCTGTTCCACAGCCAACTGCGTAGATTTAATACTCCCAATCAAGATAGCCAAATATGTAAAGTCAACCCAGACACAGTAGATAAGAAAAAGAAGGTCACTTGTCACAATTCATTTGATACAAACTCTCCATACTGGGAATTTAGATTGCCTTTGGTTATGATAACTTGCCCAAGGTCATTAAGCCCATTCTGATTGTCTGTAAACCAATCACTAGACAAGAACTCAGATCTGATTTTTAGGCTACCACACGTAGTTTTTAAAAATAAGATATTTCAGAATTCAAGTCATTGCACCTAGAGTTGATACCCCTATGTAAAAAAGATAAAACATCTTCTGAAATTCTTGATTACGAAGATGGTAGTCACTTCAGTCACTTTTTTTTAAAAATCAAACTCTGAAGTGGAATTCAATTTTGAAGGGATGAACATATCACTTTGATAAGATTAAACATTGTCAAAAGAAGTTATTTTAAAAGTAGTTAGATCAAATGAAGGCACTTTGCATGATGCTTTTAGAAACACATAGTTATTATATATGTTTTCATAGTACAAATCCTAGCATACTCTAATTGACATTAATTACACCTAGGTATGTACAGTTAGTATGACTTTAATCTTTTGGTTTTTGCCAAGCCAATCTTTATTGCCAATAAGGAACCCAGTAATCCTTCTTGTTAGTCTGGAATTTTGTCCTTTTTAAAAATTTAATCTTAAAGCTCATCACAATTTTAGATAGTGAAATGTGTCTATTATAGACCTTACTACATAAAATACTTTATAAGTGACTTATTTTTTCCTTTTTTTTTTTTTTTTGGACATGTTACTCTTTAGGAAACTGTGATTACATAGCAAAAAATGAGATGTTTCAAAATAATTTTAAATCAGTATTTCTCTGGCTCAACAACTGAGAAATGGCATCTAATATGCATGCTGCTGAAGTGGGGCTGGCAGTCAAGGTAAGCTCACCAGAACCCAGTCAAGGTAAGCTAACCAGAAAAGGAGGAGAGTGAGAGGAAGGAAAAACTGTGTCACTCAAGACCTACATGACACCAGGAAATATACTGAAGTCAGACTTGACATCACATCATTCAAATAGAAAACTCACAAAGAATAGAATTTCTAGTCTGTTGTGAAAAATTCCCGAGTAAAGCTTACAACATATATGGTCTTGTCTGTGGCATTTTTTTTCTTTTGTAAGGTATACACACAATGGCATAGCATCCCAGACCCTCACAGGCAGAGCCACATGTACAGCCCAAGATTTGTCCCTTGGCTCAACTCCATGTCAGCACACTGTCAAAATAAGTAACGACGTAGAAATCTATACACTGTGCCAACAACAGCATTTAAACTACCTGGAGTTCATCCAGCACTACATAGAGGGCACCTTTATGGAGCAAGCCCAGAATACTCTTATGATGTCATGTTAGTGAAGGACACTATCAAGGGTAGAGATTTGTGGAATTTTTTTCAGTGATATTTGGCAAATTCTTTCAGTTGTTTATACTCTATCTTTTGTGTTATAAAAATAAGTAGTTACGGTTTGTTCTATAGTTTATTAACATAACTGAATTGAATACAATTTACTCATAATACATGGATGTATATAATGGAATATGTCGGAGATATTAAAAAGCACTTGATGTAGGTGAAAGCCAGACTTATGTAAATGGAATTGGATTATCACAATGAGAATTGTAAGAAAATAAAGAATAACTTGAGACGGGGACAAAAGATTGAAACAGTCAGGCTCAGGGACTTCCTGGTTTTGCAGCACACAGAATCAATGTAGCTACGATCTTGGGTTACTAGAAACTGTCATTTCAGAAATGTCTAGTCCTTACTTGAAAGTTTTTCATTAAAATAACAAACTGATGCAACTGTGAGAAGATGAGTTCCCTATCAAGGATTTGGTATGGTACGGTAGTAACTGAGAATTGATAGCAACTCAAGTATTGCAGAAAGCCGGATAGGGAAGTTAATGACATAGCTGGTCAGGGCTCACCCTGTAATTATGGTTGTGACTTGAGATTTTCCACACTGTAATAAAATATGATAACATTTCTGCACATAACACACAGCTACTTGCTCAGCAGTGATCTTCGGGTGGGATGGGGTGGGTGGGAGAGTTGGGGAGGAAAGTGAATGAAAGTTAATGGAACCACACATAATAAGAAGCAAAAATCAAGGCTTATAGGTTTATACATCTTTTGATAGAAAAAAACTTTGAGTGAATTGCTACTGGTGGTAAGAAAATAAGAAGAGAACTTTCTGCCTGAAATGCCCCTTGTCTTTTCCTCGTACTCACTTCCTATGAAAATGAGACTGAGACAAGTTCAAAATACTAGAGCTGCTGGTTCCTAAGAACCATTTTGAAAAAATGAACATTTTTCAAAATGATTCTGGGTTCTTTTGACCGTCTTCATAATGTCTAGAAGCATTTTCCTTTTTGATATTTTAAGAATGGAACTTAAAAGAATACAGGTTTGCCTATATTTTGAATATGAAAAAAGGAAGATACTATATATCTAAAAATGCTTGTTTTATAATATACAGTAAAATGCCACACTCCATGGTATATTCCATTTCTAAACATATGATCACTAATAAGAATGAGTAGAACAACTGTATCATTCCAATCATTGCCATCAGAATCTAAGTTTTTAAAATACATTCTTTATCTAATATAAAAAGAACTCTACACTTCACCCTAACTTAGGAAAACTCCATTCACTGTTTCACTGTGTATATAGGACCATAACAGATAAAGTGTTCTTTTTGGATTTACCTTTAAAAACTTCCCGTGTAGATTTTTAAAGTTAAAATTGGTTTTATAGCATTGTTATTCATGTCAGAAAGGGATGCTTACTCTATGTCCCTATTATATCCGAGAGAAAGAGAGTTCTATAATAATATCTGAGCTTATTTATTTATTTACTAGTGGGACCTTACTGTTACCATATTAACTGCCACAAGATGATTTTATAGCTGATGGAATTTGATGCCAAGCTTTTAGCTTGATGCCTCTGGCTAGATTTATACACCACACAATTTTATTCACTAAGCGTAGTGATTCATTTCTAAAACTATCTTTCAAAAGTTCCCTTACTAAGGAAAATTAGTCTTGTTCCTTTGCATCACCTACTAACATGTCTCTATCACTGACAATACTTTTAACTAATTTGCCCTATTAATAATAGAGACACACTAGCTTTCTTGTGCTTAGTTTTACATAATTATGAATCCATCAGTTAATTTTCGAACTATGTCTTTATATTTAGTTCAAGATTTCCATTTTTTATATTTTTACTTTGAAACAATCTCAAACTTACGAGGAAAGTGCAAGTACATTATAAGGAAATTGTTTTCCTTAACCATGTGTTCAGGCGAGAACAATTTCTTTTGTACTTCCTGTTATCATGTCACTCCTGCAGTGACCTTGCAGTCTGAGCAACCCTTCATCCAACAGCTGAATGCCCTTCAGTTCTTGCCTATGTATGGTCCCTCTTTACACCCATACAGTAACTGTTGCATCATGTTTGGAGTTGGTTAACTATGAGAGGGCTACTCCAGTAAAAACTACTGTGTTTTACTAGAATTTATTTACAGATAAATTGCATTTAATGTTTATTTATTTCTGAGGCAGAGGGACGGATCATGAGTGGGGGAGGGGCAGAGAGGGAAATAAGTCTTCCAAAAATAACCCACAGTGGTGTTTTACATACATACATTATTTTAATTAATCCTCAAGACAGCTAAGGTGTCTTTAAAATAATTACTACTATTGCATAGATTTTATATAAAGAATAATCTGAGTTTCAGAGAGATGAAATGACTGATTTGAGATCTCAAACTTAATTTGAGAGATTGGATTTGAACTTTGATTTTGCTAAATTCAATATCCACAATGCCTTAAGACTTAATTTGTTGGTATCATCTATCTGCCTTATAGACAAAAGAGATAAATTCTCTTTTATTTTGTTTTGTTTTTTAAATGTTTATTTATTTATTATTTTTGAGACAGAGAGAGAGAGAGAACACAAGCAGAAGAGGATCAGAGAGAAGGAGACACAGAATCTGAAGCAGGCTCCAAACTCTGAGCTGTTAGCGCAGAGTCAGATACAGGGCTCAAACCCACAGAACCATGAGATTATAACCTGAGCCAAAGTCAAATGCTTAATTGACTGAGCCACCCAGGTGCCCCAATAAACTGTCTTTTCATTGGAGTGGGGGAAGGTTTACTAATTTTCAATGCAAATTATGTCCCCATATATCCTTCAAAAGGTATGAAATTCTTTTCTTCACCAATTTAATTTTATCCATTTGTTTCCTTAAGACTTTCCTCCTAAAATTATGCTTAGCTAAAGGCATTTGGCTGTACTGAAACATGATTTCTGTAGTGTAAAATTAACCAACACTCAGCATTTTTTGAATGAAAGTAGGTAACTCAAAACCAAAAACAAATTTTATTTTTTACATAATCAGCTTTGTCACAGGCACTACAGAAATATTAGAAAACACAGTGACAAAAAAGAAAAAAATGAAAATATCCATGATCCCACCATCCAGATGTAATAATTGGTCATAATTTTTCTATAATCTTCCTTTAACTAATGTCTTTAATTTTTTTAACTCTTTCAGAAACACACTTTTGTATGCACATTATACTTTTATGTCAACAATAATCAAAGCTTATTATTTTTAAGTGGTTTATGATTGCTTTTTCAGTCTTTTATGGTATATGATTCTAATGATTGTACCTTTGTTAGCAGAATGAATAATACATGCTCCATTATAGTTTGAGTTTCGGCTTTTGTAAGCAGCTTTTTGGTGCCTCTTGGTGAAAAAGGTGTAGAAACTACAGTAGTATGCAGAGGATTATTAGTGTTTTTCCCTTCTATTTATTTATTTAATTTTTTAAACAATCTTTTATCATGCCTTGCTCTTTAGCTCATTAATTATTGATCCAAGACAACCATGAGGTACTACAATTTCAGAAGCTAAGCAGATAATTCTCACAAATTTGTTACACATAGATATAATACTATAGAAGCAGAGGCAGATGTTTCTATTATCACTATAGGTCAGGAAATATTCATTAATATATATCATTGTTTTTACTTTTTATAACATTTGGTTTTGCACTTATATCAAATACTTTGCCCTAGCTGATATTTTAGCAAATTTAAATGAATCACAAAACTTGTTTAAAAGAATTGGAATACTTGCATATTATATAGGGAATTTTAGTAGAACATCATCCAAATTTGGGATAACATAAATAGATTTACACAAAAGTATATATATGAATGATAAAATGGACTATTTCTGTAAAGTTTTTACAAAATGCTACTACTGTTGTTCTATTAAAAAGTGAGTATTGGCGCCAGGATGTCTCAGTCCGTTAAACATCCGACCTTAGCTCAGGTCATGATCTTATGGTTTGTGAGTTCGAGCCCTGTATCGGACTCTGTGCTGACAGCTCAGTCTGGAGCCTGCTTCAGATTCTGTGTCTCCCTCTCTCTCTGCCCCTCCCCTGATTGTGCTCTCTGTCTCTCAAAAATAAAATGTTAAAAAAAAAATTTAAGTGAGCATTAATATTGATAGAGGGCCCTGCATGTATATGAACAATTAAAAAACCCTCCAGAAACTTAATGAAATTTAATTTATCAAAAATTTTTGGTATAACTTTGTCAGATTACCATTACTACATGAAGGAAAATATATAAAATGCCATGAACATATTACATAGCTATTTGCTTTATAGCTATAGAAATATGTGCCTTAGGGGGGCATCTGGGTGGCTCAGTTGGTTAGGCATCCAACTTTGGCTCAGGTCATGATCTCACGGTTCATGAGTTTGAGGCTTGCATCAGCCTTTCTGCTATCAGCCCAGAGCTTGCTTTGGATCCTGTCTCCCATTCTCTCTGTCCCTCCCTGGCTCGCTCTCTTTTTCTCCCTCTCTCAAAAATAAACAAACATTTAAAAAATATAAAAAATAAAATACTAAGAAAAAAACGAAAAAAGTATTCTTATAATGAAATGTTTATAAGAATGAAATGCAGCTACACCATGGTTCATTTTGATGTGTCCCTGGTGATTCTCTAGAAAAGAATATAAAGAACAATTTGGGGCACCTGGGTGGTTCAGTCAGTTAAACATCCAACTGCAGCTAAGGTGGTGATCTCACGGTTTGTGAGTTCAAGCCTCGCTTCAGGCTCTGTGCTAACAGCTCAGAGCCTGGAGCCTGCTTCAGATTCTGTGTCTTCCTCTCTCTCTGCCCCTCCTCCACTCATGCTGTCTCTCTCTTTCTCTCTCAAAACTAAATAAACATTAAAAAAATTTTAAAAAGAACACTTTAGTGCCATTGTGTGTTTTATTTATCTATTCATTTTTGTGACTCTATTTTCTACACATTCATGAATTATGGTATATTAGAAAATTTTTAAATAAACACTGTAAATATTGTAGTGTATACTGCATAAAATTAGAGTTTCAAATCTGATAACAATATTATATTTATAAAACTTTCATGTTTAAAGTTGTTATATTCTACCAATTTTGAAGACAAAGGGCTATAATATATATTGTTCCACAATGTCATGTGAAATTAATGAGTACTTTTCAGCATATCCATAAGTATTCACAAGTATTTATTGATTAAACTTTTCTGTAGCTAAAGCTTCTTGTTTTAAAACACCTATTTTGGGGGTGCCTGGGTGGCTCAGTTGTTTAAGCGTCCAACTTTGGTTCAGGTCATGATCTCACGGTCTGAGTTCAAGCCCTGCATGGGGCTCTGTGCTGACAGCTCAGAGCCTGGAGCCTGTATCCGATTCTGTGTTTCCCTCTCTCTGCCTTTCCCCCACTCGCACTCTGTCTCTCTCTGTCTCTCAAAAATAAATACAACATTAAAAAATTTTAAAGCAGCCATTTTGCTTAAAAAGAGTTGTTTTCTCTTTTTTTCAGAAACAAAATTGAAAAGAATAATCTGCCTTCTAAACTGAAAATTATTTTTCTTTGAGTTAGTGAGGCCTCTTCCACAATCTAGATTTTGAGTTCTGTGAAACATTTAGATGTGTTACTTGAAAAACACTTTTGACTTAAAAAGAGCTACTGAACTGTTTAGTTCATAAACAAGCAATTTGTATATTTACTTTAAATATTTTAAAACCAACTTATGTATTAATCATCAAATGGAGAGAGACGTGCAATCTCATTACATGCTTGAAAAAATACTCATCATTTACCTCGAGAAAATTTACGTTTAAATTGTATTTTTAACCATGCAGTTCAAATAAATGGTCTTCTTAAATTTCACGAAAGCATTTATATATATTCTTAAAATCTACATTAAGCAACAAAAACTTCTTCCTATTTTGATTCCACAGCCATTGACCTCTGAGATACAAATAACCAACTCATGATCCCACTTCAGTTTGTTTTGGAGAACCGTTACTAGCTCATTGAGTGAAGAGTATCCCATAGAGGAATAATGTGTAACCAACAAATGCATCATAGGATATTTAGGTTGTAAATAGACGGATATAAATGGTAGGTTACCACTATTCTATTATCTCAAGAAAACTTTGGTGTGCAATTTCAAACTATAAATTCCCACAATTTATTACTTATGGATTCAGCCCAGAAAATGTACTACATTCTGTTAAATCATTAGGAATTTCCTTCTAAGAACTATTAAGTACACAATGCTATACTTTTGTAGTTAGATGAACTAAATAAAGATTTATTGTTATGTTTACTTTGTCTGAGGCTAAAAACTGGGACTGGATGAAACAAAGTTATTTTCCTAGTGTAGAATTTTACTACTCTGGTTAAAATTATTTCTTTTCTTCATTACACTAGCACAAGATAAGAGAAGGGGCATTTATTAAACACCAATTAGCCTGCAGATCCTCTGCTAGGCATTTTTATAAATGTCTTTTCAATTTGTATTAATAAACACAATCATTTATTATAAACATTGTATACTCATTTCTATTTCCTTTGCTCAATATACTATAGCTAACAGGAAGCATAGCGGTTTCACATTTTTAACTTGAGAGAGGAGATTCTGCCCAATATAATTGAACATGTTTTGGGAGATATTCATACAATCTAGAAAAATCTAAGCATTGCAGGAAATTAATCCTCATATAGCAGATTCATAGAGAGTACAACACTTTAAATACATTTTTATTTTTTAAATTAGAGTTAAGGACTGTTTAAATGCAATAGGAAATACACATAAATTCCCCAAATCAAGCATCTTTGATATAAATTTTGAATACAATTCAAAAGTCATTTTGCACACATTATGAAAATTTTAACAGTGGCATTTTTGGCAGTTCTTTTAAAGTAATAGGTATTAACCTCAGATATATTCTCACTTTTAATTTAAGTAGAAATATAAAAGCATAAAATTCTCTTACAGAAAATACTGTGCTACTTTATCTAGTTGTGCATTATCACTAGAAGGATGGGCCATAACTGGCCATACAAAGTCTCCATGATAATGGATCTCATCTGCAACTATTCACCTCATACCAGAGAAGAATAATCCCCATGAAATGCACCATATTTGATATAAATCAAAAATGTTTTTAAATGGAGATATTAAATGAGGACATAGTGTGTGGCTTGCAGCCCTTAACAAGTTTTTCCTAAATTACCATCTATGACAACTCAGAGAAAAGCTGGATCTCATGAAATACATTAAAGAGTTACTCTAACAATAAATAAAACTATCTTCAGAACCTGAAAGGTTCCTGAACAATAACCAGAAGTGAATAGAGCTGTTCTCAAAATTTTAAATATTAATTGCTAAAATGTTGGCCCTTAAAAGTTGCCACTTTTTTATTCAGACATTATTTATGTCTATTTATAAAGACATTTTAACACCTCTAAGAAAGGGTTCAATTTCTATTCCAATCAGGACCGTAGGAAGGCATTCCTCTCCTACAAACACTGTTCAGGTGACCTGGTTCCCTTCTTCCTCAGTGGCTTTCCTTGGATAACTGGACTTACTGTTTGAGGACTAATTCTAGAACACCTATGGTATCTGACTTTCAGCTTTACAAAGTTAACATTCAGCCCATCTTCTGGTCCTTCATGATCTAATGCCTAATTCTCCAGGGGGGAAAAAAAGAGACAACAAATTACAAATCAATTTTAAAAACAAGTAAACACACAACCAAACAAATTGCTAAAGAGATCTCTTTTACAATTTACATTGAAGAAACAATGGCTCTCACCCAGCAGTCCCTTCAAAACAAATCATTGGATAGCATTTTGTAAGAGCTCTGCAGTGCAATCAATGTAAAATCGCCATTTAATAATTAGTAGAAGGAAAAGACTTGATGATCTCAGAGATGTGGCAAAGAAAGGCTTACACCCTTCTAACGACAACAGAAATGAAAAGCTTTATGGAAAAAAATTGGCTGTGTAACTTACGGCCCCAATATGAAGGAAATTAGAAGATGACATGACTTTATGAGGTTAATAGAGTATTAAAGAGTGATTCCAATCCATCTTGCCTGTTGCATTTCTCTCCTGAGAAAGAGTAAGTTTTAAAGAAAGCTGATCCTGCACCCTCTACAGGTCCAATAATATGGTTGTTCTCAAGGTAATATTTACATTACTATATTGTAATAGCAAGTGTTCACGACCTTTAGTTTCTCAGAATCAATCAAAGACAGAGCATGTAAAGGTATAGCTATGTAATGAAATATAAATGTTATAAATACCGATGTGAAATGTATGCTATGGTTGATGAGCAGAGGGGAAGTGGGAAGGTGAGGCAGAGATACGGCAGTACCAGTTCTAACATTCTGTATTAAGAGAAGTAAAAGTATACTATGCAAGTATAATGGATCAAAATTACATTTCAACACATTACTAAGATTTATGGGAAGGATTAAAAAATAAAAAAAACAGAACCAAAAACACATCTCACGATGATTGGAAGGAGGGGGAAAGTGAGAAGAAACGATTGTGAACATCAACCATGGGTGTCAGCTCTCATAGTAGAGGATAAAAAGATAGGATTTATGTTGATAAATAGGAAATAATGTATAAGGATATTGCTTACAATTATGAGATGCCCACTAGAAGAAATAAGAACAGAAACAATCAAATATAATTTCTAAAAAAATAGATTTAAGTATTAGGGGAAGTTTTCAACACTGTTCTTTTTTTTATTTTTTAAATGCTTCTATCACTTTTAGAATTTACAAAAGAATGGAAGAAATGAGTAAGTACTGAGTTAATGACAAACCCCTAAGATACTGAGATAAATAGATGTGCAATTAATACTTTCACTAAATTTATGTACTCTACATAGAGTGTATGAATAGTGAATGGTCAGCTTTTAAACACTGTGACACTTGGGTCATATTATTTATTTATGCTTCTAATCATCAGCTACTGAAGCTGCTAAAGAGGGTTAAATATGACATAGTATGCCTCTCTAGGCCAGGATTGTACCTGTAAAAATACAGAACCATGATGGGCAGCAGCACACAGAAGAGGGCACGGGGCAGTGAAAGAGCTACACTCGGTGGCTGCAGTCAGCAGGGGTGTGGGAGTCTGGGACAAAATAATTATGCATCAATACAATAAATGTCTTCTGCACACTGGGAAATACTTTCCAGGTATGACTCAGCCTAGATGTTGTTTTCTTTCCCCTAAAACTAGGTCAATCTTTGTAACTCCCCTCCTGGCATTGGAGCACAAAGATGAAATCATTCCTCTGAGGTCAAAGGCAGTTGTGACAGGCATAGCTTTATCAAAACGGGAGAGAAATAGTCCCCTTTAAGTTTCCAGATGGGATGAAATTGTGCAGCAGATAATGGGGCGGGGGGTGGGGGGAGGATATAATCAGAGCTCTAGAAGACCAGATGATGAAGAATTGATACTTAGCCCTTGAATTTCTTGCAATTATAGTAGTAATTGAGAAAGCTTGGGAAAAAAAAAATTTGCTCTGAAAAGGAAGTGATTCCTGATAAAGACTAATTTGAGAGGAATAAATGTTTCAAAATTTAGAACCAGGAAAATGAAAGAGAACAGAAAACATCAGTTGCAAATAAAACTGTGATGTTTCCCTTGATCACATCCCCCGAGAAACGTCAATTCCCAGGTGAGGCTGATTAAGATAAAAATCACACTGCACTTAGATCTGCATATTAATTTTAGGCACAGATATACGTGCGTGTCTGTATGTGTATACATCTTTCTGTGTGTGTCTGTGTATTCTGATGCTAAATTCTACATTGTTCACTGCTTAGTGTTAATGCAGTCAATTTCTAGTAATGTGTCTGTGTATTTGATTCTATAACAGTAAGTGGAATATATACTATTAGAGACATGGAAAGCTGGAAAATATGCTAAACTGATATTTTGTCAGATTCTGTATGAAAAAGTATACAGCATTCTTAAAGAATGTTGTCTGTGATAGGCAGAGGATGTCTAAAATCTGATCCCTGGGGGCGCCTGGGTGGCGCAGTCGGTTAAGCGTCCGACTTCAGCCAGGTCACGATCTCGCGGTCCGTGAGTTCGAGCCCCGCGTCAGGCTCTGGGCTGATGGCTCAGAGCCTGGAGCCTGTTTCCGATTCTGTGTCTCCCTCTCTCTCTGCCCCTCCCCCGTTCATGCTCTGTCTCTCTCTGTCCCCAAAATAAATAAACGTTGAAAAAAAAAATAAAAAATAAAATAAAATCTCATCCCTGGACCCTGAGAATATGTTAATACACATAAGAAAAAAGGACCTTGCAGGGGCGCCTGGGTGGCTCAGTTGGTTGAGTGTCCGACCTAGGCTCAGGTCATGATCTCAGTTCATGAGTTCGAGCCCTGCATCAGGCTCTATGCTGACAGCTCAGAACCTGGAACCTGCTTCAGATTCTGTGTCTCCCTCTCTCTCTCTCTGCTCCTCCCCTGCTCATGCTCTCTCTCTCTCTCAAAAATAAACATTGAAAAAAATTTAAAAAAAAAAGGACCTTGCAAATGCAGCTAAGGTTACAGACCTTACAACCCGCAGAATATCATGGATTATCCAGCTTCATCTAATGTAGTCAAGTGGGTCTTTACAAGTGGGAGAGGGAAGGCGGATGAGTGGGTCAAGTGATGTCGCAGAAGAAGAGGCAGGAGAGATGCAAAGTATGAGAGAGACTCAACCCTTGTGGAGAAAAGGACCATGAGCCAGGATATGTAGGTAACTTTTAGAAGCAGAGAGCAGCCCTCAGGTGACAAAGAATTGGGGACCTGTGTCCTATAGCAACAAGGAAATGAATTAATTCTGCCAACAACTAAAATAAGTAAGAAACAGGTTTTCTCCTAGAGCCTCTATAAAAAACCTTCCCAGCGTCTATATTTTAGCCCAGAGAATCCAGTGTTCGGCTTCTGACATACAGAACTACAAGATGATACATTTGTGTGGTTTTAAGATGCTCAATGCGTGATAATTTGCTATGGCATCAGTAGAAAACTAATCATTTCCAAACTGTTACTCTGCTATCATCCTGTGTCTGATTATATGCTTAGTGCAAATTTGCTATGTGACCAGTGATAGTAAAGGGCATCACATAAGTCTGATCTTCACAGAAGTCTACATTTTAGATATTATTATTTCCATTTAACAGAAGAGAAAAACCGAAGTCTAAAAAAAAGGGACTTTCTCAAAGCTATACAACTGTCAAACTCTGACTAGTAGTCAAAAGCAGGGCTTCAAATCAGATTATGTTTTAAAAGAGTATGATCCATATTTACATATTTATGTACACACATTTCCATATATGCCCACACATACCTACTACATTTCAAGTAGAGATATTTTATGGAATATGGATCAACTATTTCATCAGAGTTCGTCATTATTGGAATAAAAATTTGTCTCCCAATATATGTCTAAATGAATGCAAATTACATTGGTTTATCCCTTTGAATACATTGCTTTATTAAAAAGTGAACATGTTTACTGAATTTAAGGCTAAAGTTTTATTTATGTAAATTTTAAGACTACCTTAGATTAAAAGCAATTGTAACAATGTAAATATGTGCATTTAAATATATGTTACATAAAAGCACACCCAAAATTAAATAAGGTTTGATAACCAGTTGTAAGCCAAAAATAAAAATAATTCTGTATTTTTGTATTCTTTGGGTAAATACCCAGTAGTGCAATTGCTGGATTGTAGGGTAGTTCTATTTTTAGTTTTTTCATAAATCACAATACTATCCTTAAGAGTGGCTGCATCAGTTTGCATTCCTACCAGCAGTGCAAGAGGGTTCCCCTTTCTCCACATCCTCGCCAACACCTATAGTTTCTTGTGTTGTTAATTTTAGCCATTCTGACAGATATGAGGTGTCATCTCATTGTGGTTTTGATTTGTATTTCCCTGATGATGAGTGATATTGAGCATCTTTTCATGTGTCTGTTAGCCATCTGGATGTCTTCTTTGAAAAAGTGTCTATTCATGTCTTCTGCCGATGTCTCAACTGGGTTGTTTGGTTTTGGGATGTTGAGTTTGATATGTTCCTTATAGATCTTGGATAATAAACCTTTATCAGATATATCACTTGCAAATATCTTCTCCCATTCTGTAAGATGCCTCTTAGTTTTGCTGATGTTTCCCTTTGCTGTGCAGAAGCTTTTATCTTGATTAAGCCTCAATAGTTCATGTTTGCTTTTGTTTCCCTTGCCTTTCGTGATGATTCAAAGGGGTATGTGCACCCCAATGTTTATAGTAGCATTATCAACAATAGCCAAGCTATGGAGAGAGCCCAAATATCCATTGACTAATGAATGCATAAAGAATATGGATACACACACACACACACACACACACACACACACATATATATATATATATGATGGAATATTACTCAGCCACAAAAAGGATTAAATCTTGCCATTTGCAATGACGTGGATGGAGCTAGAATGTATTAAGCTAAGCAAAATATGTCAATCAGAGAAAGACAAATACCGTATGATTTCTCTCACATATAGAATTTAATAAACAAACCAGATGAACATATGGGAAGAGGGGATTAAAAAGAAGAAAGGGAAACAAACCACAGAGACTCTTAAGGATAGAGAAGAAACTGAGGGTTGACGCAGAGAGGAGGTTGGCAGATGGGCTAGATGGGTGATGGGTATTAAGGAGGGCACTCATGATGAGCACTCAGTGTTCAGTTAAATTTAAATTTAACTAAAATTTAAATGAAAAAAAAGAAATGAAAAAAATTATATTTCTTGGTCACAAAAATCATAGAAATTACAAGGAGAATTAGACAACTTTCATATATTTATTTGGAGCTTAGTTTACATCTTAAAATGTTGCATTGTAATTCATTATCTAATGTTTCCTGAAGTCTATCTTAGTATTATCACAGCAGCACTTCCATCATTGCCCCTTTCCCCTCAAAGGGAATTAGATAGTTCAAATCGTGCTAGAGAGATAGTCTAAATATGGATTGAGGTCTTGAGAGCCAGAGTGGAAGTAAACACTGGCTCCTTAAGATGAGGTGAGACACCAGAGCACAGGGTGCAGGAGTGAACTGAGCCCTTCTGTAGGAATAGAGAAAGTTGGGACATATAGACAAGAATAATTTTTTTAAAGGAGACAAAAGAAATGTTGGTCAGCTGGACAAGAAAGAGATTATAATTTAAGTTAAATGGTCAGGGAATGCACTGGGATGATGAAGAAATAGTCATATCAACAAATCTCAAATATAAAAAAAAGGAAGACAATGTTGGATACAATGCAGGCAGGGACCAGAACATGATAGTTTGGATTATAATGGGCTGTTGAATAGGCTATCATTGAATTTTTTTAAATTTCTTTATTTAATGATCTATTTCAGAAGATACTGCTGGTTACAATATGAATTATAGATTATAAAGCATCAAGAATAGAAAAGGTAGATTTTCCTGCTATTGCTGGTGTCATGAGAGATGATTCTGGGTAGACTAGGAGTTGAAGATAGGACCTGCTAATTGATTACATAGTGGATGTGAGTAAAAGAGAGAGTTGGGAATGACTTTTTTGGTCCTGACCAATAACCCAGATAGTGCTATTTGCTTGTTTGAAAATAACTTGGGCAGGGAACAGACAGTAGGTATCAATAATAATGACTTTTTATCAGGATTCACACTAACAGAAACAGTAATGCCATTGGAAGGCAGGGTGTTAACAATTGCTACTATACCCAGCTGTGGTAGAAAAAATTCCCATTTCCTATGCACAAGCACTATATAATTACCTCTCAGTGTGGGGCTAACAGCAATGAATATGACAGGAGATCACTTCCATAATTAGGTTCCCAAACATTTGACTTTGAGGGTGGCCCTGACCTAACCATGTGAGATCTTTGAAAGAAAGTGAAGTAACACTGAAAATTTTTCCTGGGGGCCTGAAAGAAAGTAAATAATGATGTATGTTGTAAACTACCTATGGAGGAGAACATAAGAATTGGACCTGAAGGAAGCCTCTGGAAGTCTGTAGGAGCCAACAGCCAGCAAGGAAATAGGGATATCAGTCCTGCAACCACACAGAACTGTATTCCATCAACCACCTCAATGAAATCAGATGAGGATCCTGAGCTCCAGATAAGAAAAGTGGCCCAGATTGCACTTTGGTTTCAGTTTAGTAAAGTCCTAGAAAGACAACCCAATTATGACATTTTTGAACTTCTGATCTCTAGAAACCTGTGAAATAAGTTTGTATTATTTGAAGCTGATAAATTTGTGGTAATTTGTTATGGAATTAAAAGAAAATTAGGGGCGCCTGGGTGACGCAGTCGGTTGAGCGTCCGACTTCAGCCAGGTCACGATCTCGCGGTCCGTGAGTTTGAGCCCCGCATCGGGCTCTGGGCTGATGGCTCGGAGCCTGGAGCCTGTTTCTGATTCTGTGTCTCCCTCTCTCTCTGCCCCTCCCCCGTTCATGCTCTGTCTCTCTCTGTCCCAAAAATAAATAAAAAACGTTGAAAAAAAATTAAAAAAAATAAATAAAAGAAAAGAAAATTAATACAAATATTGGTACCTGGAAGCGGGAGCCTACTGATACAACACCTGTAATTTGGAAGAAACTTTGGAATCAGGCAACTGATGGAGGCGGGAATAATTTTGAAGAGCGTAAGAAAGAAAGCCCAACTTGCCTTGAACAGACTGCCAGTAGATATCAAGGCTTTTAAGGATGCTATCTGTGAAGGCTCAAAATGAAGTCAAGAACATTTTGGGGATTTGGAGGAAAGACGATCCTTATCATATATTGGCAGAAAGCCTAGCAAAACTGCAGGAATGTTGAAAGCAGAATTTTGAAATAATGCATTTACGTAAGGAGATTTCCAATGGAAGTGTTAAAGGTACCACCCGGTTTCTTCTTGCTACTTAAAGGAAAATCCATGAGAAGAGAGATAAATTGAGGAAGAGTTGTTAAAGAGGAATCGGGATCAGATGATTTTGAAAACGTTCAACCCCTTTGGATGGCAAAAGACTCTAAAATTCAGAAAGGGCTGCTGGAAACTTGGCATAGCAAAAAAGCTGCTGTGTTACTATATAGCTATATAACCTTTTGCTAAAATCTCAGGTCAAACCGCAAAGCATTCAATAACACAAAGGGGATGCTTTACTGATCCTCTCAAACTAGAGAGCCTCTGGCAAGCTTAAGGCCATTGTCCCTCAGCCATCTTGCTAAAGGCCAATGATATAGAAGAAATTATCTCGAAAATCTTGTACGTGTGCCTTTAACTATTGTAGTAAAACCTAGTAAAATTTACACGAGATACAGAAAGTCCTTAAGAAAATTGTTGCAGCACAAACAATGCTAGTTGAGACTGAAAGAGTGAAGGTGATGTTAGAGTAAGCTGTTTTCTGAATATTATTGCCATTGTATGTGTATTCACCCTTTCTTTATGTACTCATCTGTTGTCAGGCACTTAAGTTGTTTCCATATCTTGGCTATTGTGACTAACACTACAGCAAACATGAGAATGCAGATGTTTTAGACATCCTGTTTTCACTTCCTCTGGGTAAATACCCAGAAGTGGGGTTGTTGATTCATATGGTAGTTCTATTTTTAATTTTCTAAGAACCTCTGTACTTTTGTTTCATAGTGGCTAAACTAATTTATATTCCTATCAACAGCATACCGGGTTTCCTTTTCTTCATATTCTTGCCAACACTTGTTATCTCTTGTCTTCTTGATGACACACATTCTAACAGGTGTGATATGATATATCATTGTGGTTTTGATTTGCATTTCTCTTATGTTTAGTGATGTTGAGCATCTTCTCATGTACCTGTTGGCCATTATTTGTCTTCTTTAGAAAAATGTCTATTTAGTTTCCCTACCCATTTTTAAATTGGATTGTTTATTTTATTGTTATTGAATTACATTGCTTTCAGGTACACATTTGAAAGTAATAGATAAATTTCTGGAGATCTGATGCACGGTATAGTGATCATTGTCAACAATGCTGTACTATGAGTTTCAAAGTTCTAAGGGATTCATCTTAATTTTTCTCACCACAAAAAATAAATGATAACTATGCGATATGATAGAGGTGTTAGCCAATACTATGGTAGTAATCATATTGCAATATATTAATGTATCAAATTAATACAATGTATACCTTAAACAATGTCATACATAAATTACATCTCAATAAAAAAAATGAGCTCTTGGGTCCCCAAATTCTAATGACAGGAAGAAGGTTCACAACACTGCTCAGCCGCAAACACATGCAGTCTTCCATGAAAAAGGAAGGTGGAGTCAAGTACCCAAAGGGTTGAAACAAAAGCTATAGATAACTAGTGCCAGGACTTGGAAGCTAATCATGAAAGTATTGGGGTCTGCCTGGACAAATTTCTAAACTGACTTGGATGAATGCCAAGGATGGTAAATATACCATCTTTTTCCTCCCTTTAAAAAAAAGTAGTGTTTATTCATTTTTGAGAGAGAGACAGAGAGTGAGTGGGGGAAATCCCCCCTTTTTGAACCAAAATGTATGTAACTATTAACCTATACCTGTTCTACTATTGTACATTAGTAGCATTGAGGATACACTGGGAGCACTGAGGATGTGTTTAGTTTCACACATCCACAGATGGAGAGGGAATGTGCCCAGAAGCTGTGCTTAATAAATTACACATACAAGCCTCATCCACATCTAATTTAAGTGATCTATATGACTAAAATTAGGGTTTGAACTGAGCTATAATGGTATGAAACTCTTGGGAGTGTTAAAAGGGGGGGGGCATGAATGTAATTTGCTTGTGGGAGAAACATAAATCACTGTGGGCCAGGAAGTAGACCCTTGTAGGCAGAATCCTAAGAAGACCCCCAAAATTCCCACCAGCCCCTCATGTGTGTATGTTCTTTATGTCTTCCCTTCTAGTGTAGGCAGCACCAATGAACATTACAGCGTATCAATCCTATTACTAATCTCTCAGGTATGGAAAAGGTTTTTTGGGGTTTTTTTAGATGTAATCAAGATCCCTACAGAGTTGAGTTCAAGTTAATCAAATTAGAGATTATCCTAGGTATGCCTAATTTAATTTGCTAAACTCTCAAAAAGAAGGTAAAGCATCATCAAGATATTCTAGCCTGGAAACAAGGGAACAATCATATTATAATCTATGAGAGAGGCCACACAGCTAGGACCTGATGGTGGTCTCTAGAAGCAAAGAGCAAACTTGGCTAAAACTAGCTAGCAAGAAAACATCCCTACACATGCAAGAAACTATGTTCTGTAATAGAGACAGAGGTTGGAAGTGGACCCTGAGCTCCAGGCACAAATTTAGCCTCAGCTGGCATTTTAGTTAGCACTTTGATTTCAGTCTTATAAGAGCTTGAGCAGAGAACCTAGCTAAGGAGTATCTGGGCTTCTGACCTACAGATATTGTGAGATAATGAATTTGTGTTTTATAAGGACCAAATTTGTGGGCCTTTGTTACACAACAATTGTAAACTAGGAGGCTATCCATGAATGTTTTGAATAGGAATTGCAGTTTTCCTACATTTCCAACATCATGGCCATTGACCCTACTAGGCCATCACTCAAACTCATCCTGAGGCAGAGTGACCAGATTACCTCAAATAGGCTGGCCACCTGGCATCTTCTATGTGGATTTCTTGCAATGCAATAGATGTCTCTTTTCCATATAGTGGCCATGTTTCCTGCTGGATGAACAAGGCTATCACAGAGAAAGAGTAAATGGAGTCAACAGCTAGAGAGAAGCATAAATAAATGACACAGCAAATATGAAGATTGATGGTATCTGTGTTCCTGTTCTAACCCCTATTGGCCTGTGACTGTCCCTGGATCATAAGTTGCCAAGACTTGATTATCTTCCCCTTTAACTTTGTAAGCTACTCTGATACACATCAATTAAATTCATTTTTTATCATTTTTTTTACCAAATTGGGTCTTTCTTACTTAAAACCAAAAGTATCCTGGGTAATATAATATAAACTATTATAACTGTGTCTATTGATGGCCACGGCTAGTGGTCCAAATTTACTACTCTTTCAAATCCCTTCCTTTCATTCATTTTGGCAGATGTTCACCACCTTCTTTAATGAGCATTACATTTCTCAATCTCTCTTTTACCTTGATATTTTTCTTTTCTCCCTTGAAAACTTCCCTATAACATTAAACTGCTTTTTACCTGTTCCTTTTTTTTTCTGCTTTTAGGAAAGATGTCACTTTCCTCCATTTTCAGACTAATAACATCTCCTTTATCCATTAAACTAAATGACTTCTATTGCCTCTGGGACCTGCAGCCTCATTCATTCCCTCCTTCTCATCAGTTCTCAAGCTTTCTCATTCCACTAGCATCTCCCTATGTCCCCAAACATTGTCAGATCTTCCATATGCCTCCATATGCCTTGCATCAATTCTTTTAGGACATGCCTGTCTCTTTTCTCTTTATTGCCAAGTCACTTCTATCAAACTATATTCAGTCTCTACTTATTTCCTCAATACATATTCCCTCTGTTTCAGCTAGAGTCCAGTCAGACAGCAGAATCCATCCAGCTATTGGAACAGAGAGCGTTTGATATAATAATTTTTACTTAGGTATAAATATGTTAATCGTTAAAAAGGTAGACAGAAAATTCCAGTGTATCAGAGAAGTAGCAGCTGTAGAAAGTAACTACTGGGGTGACTGGGTGGCTCAGTCGGTTAAGCATCCAACTTCAGCTCAGGTCACAATCTCATGGTTTGTGGGTTCGAGTCCTGCGTCAGGCTCTGTGCTGACAGCTCAGAACCTGGAGTCTGCTTCAGATTCTGTGTCTCCCTCTCTCTCTGCTCCTCCTCTACTTATGCTGTGTCTCTCACTCTCTCAAAAATAAATAAATATTTTTTAAAAATTTAATAAAAAAAGAGAAAGTAACCACTACTCCTAGGGCTGGGAGAAACAAGAAAAGATGTTGGAATTATGAAAACTTAAAAACTTAGAAGAGGATGTCTCCTAAGATCCCTGAGGAGGGAGTAGCTGTCCAGCTGCTGATGGACCTGAGCTTGGAGGACAGCACTATGGGAGGGGGCACTGCTGAGTTGTTTGTTTAAGAGGCAGTTACATGAAGCCACTGTGGCACATTTTGGGAAAACTGGCATCTGGATTCAGCTGCTGCTACAAAGATATATACTTACTTTAAGTGTTAATAGACTTTATTAGGGTGATGTTCACACAAATTGCCAGCCTAGGAAAGTCTCCAATACAAAGATAGAAAGGAATAAATTCTTTCTTCCTCTTCTAGCTATGCATCTACCTTCCAGCACCCTTTGTTGGCAAATCCTAATATGTGGTATTCTGGATCCCAGCTCCAGTATCACAAAGTCAGTATAGAAAGCCAAATTTGGTGCTAAAAGGCAATACCTTAAACTCATGACACCTTGGTGATTACACCTCAAAGCAGCACTTTTTAATTAAAATTTCACTATTATTAGAAATTACATATAAGCTCATAATGCATATTTCCAAAAACATCTTATCTCTATTTTCTCTTGTGTGATTACTCTTCTTCTTGAAACAGCCCATAATTCTCATCTGTAATATTTGACTCATAGTTTACCTAATATCTTGGTGTTAACTTTCCAGTTTCTCAATTGATTCACCATTAACTCTTACCACTTTAATGTAAAGAAATATTTATTCTTCCAACAAATGCTAACTTTAACAAATACTAATTCAAAGCCCATCATGGGCCAGCCACTGTGCTATTTGCCAGATAGAAAATGATCAAGATTAATATAGTTCTTCTGCTGAGGGTTTTATCAGGAAAAACAATTACACCAATAATTATTCAACTGCAATTTTCAACAAGGGCTAAAAAACTAAAGCATGCTATACATAAAAGATGACACACACACACACACACACACACATATACATATCTGTATGTATGTATATATACATATACACACATATACTTTCCATGTTTGTGCATGTATATATATATATATATATATATGTGTGTGTGTGTGTATATATGTGTGTGTGTGTGTGTGTGTATATATATCTTCTCTCTGTGTATGTGTGTGTGTGTGTATACTTATATATTTCAGGATAGTATGCATGTGTGTGTGCATGTGTTATAATAAAATTACCTGACATATATTTGAGGATCAGGCAGGGTTTTCCTGTAGCAATTTTGTTTTTAACTTTAAGAAGAGTTAAATCTGTAAAATAGTGTATGGAGTTGAGAAGGGTTTCCAAGAAGCGGGTAAAACAACAAGAAATAGGGCACTAAATATTTTAAAAGTCCTAATTATTTAGATTATGATTTTCTTTTTCGGTCAGTTGCCTGAATTCACTGTAATTCTTCAGGAGTTTAGTTCCAGGTTGTTCGTCTTTTCCTTTCCTTTCCTTTCCTTTCCTTTCCTTTCCTTTCCTTTCCTTTCCTTTCCTTTCTTTTCCTTTCCTCTCCTTTCTTCTTCTTTTCTCTCCTTTGCTCTGCTCTCCTCTCCTTTCCTCTCCTCTCCTCTCCTCTTCTTTCCTCTTCTCTCCTCTCCTTTCCTTTCCCTTTTCTCTTTCTTATACTCACATTTAATGTTGTACCCTCCTTTCTTTCTTTGAAAATCCTTGATTTTCTGTTGTAACAATACTGGAGAGCTGAAAAATACCTGCACCCAGTCAGTTAATTATGCTAGAATACTCACTCGATGACCTATGTTTATCCTGATCATGTTTATTCTAGCATGTTCAGGTTTTATTTTTGGTTAATTTTGAAACAGGCTTATAAGCATTTTTCTACATAAAAAAAAATTAACAAAAAAACATTTCTCAGTGTGTAGTAAGGAACTGAACCTTGATCAAAGACCTGTCCTTTGCCCTTGGCTCCTGGGAAGTGATCTCTAAGCGCTTGGAATGTCCTGCGTGATATAAGCGTCTTTGTTGGTGTCTTTAGGCTAAGCCAGGCAATCGAACAGTGTGGTTTATGGTAGGTGGCTTTGAGGGACAAGATCTCAGCTCAATACCTCCAGAAACTCTGGGGAAAGAGGTCAGTCATGTGGATAGTCCACCATGGCTACCTGATAGAGTCCACTAAAGACTCTGGGCACCATGGCCTGAGAGAACTTCCCTAGTAGGCTGTCCTTCAAGTATATCATCATGTATTTTTGTAGGAGGAATTAAAGCTGTCCATTCCTTGACAAAAAGAGCAAAATTGGGTGCTGTACATCTGGAATTCTCCTGCACTTTACCCCATGCATCTCTTCCTTTGACTGATTTTGATCTGTGTATTTTCACTGTAGTAAGCCGTAACCATGAATATAACAGCTTTCAGTGAGTTCTGTGAGTCCTTCTGGGAAATTACCAAAACTGAGGGTGATATTTGGGAACCCCAAACTTGCTATTGATGACAAGTGAGAGTGATCTTGGGGACTGTTCCCTAATTCATGCTCAGTTTATGAAAATGTTTTCATAACACAGCGAAAGGGACACCTGGATGGCTCTGTCGGTTGAGCATTCAACCTTGGCTCAAGTGGTGATCTCACAGTGCATGAGTTCCAGCCCTACATAGGGCTTGCTGCTCTCAGTGAAGAACCCGCTTGGATCCTCTGCCCCCCTCTCTTACTGCCACTACCCTGCTCACTCTATCTCTCTCTGTCTGTCTCTCTCAAAAATAAATAAACATTAAAAAAATTTTAAATAAATAAATCAGAGTAGAGTTAACTTAACGTGGCAATATATTAGGGTAGTAATATTTTAGCCTGGTAATACTTTAGCATTTATTATGATAAAGGAATTAAAAAATAAAATAATACTTATTTCTCCATTGATGCTATTTCAAATATTATCTTTATGAATTATTGAACTATATCTCAAAAGAAACATTGCTATTTTTAGACACCCAGAAATTTTTCAAACAGTTCAGAATTGTAATATTGCTAATACAAGGTAGGAAATAAAAAAATAGAATCAAAGAGAATACTAGACACTGCATAGAGAAGGCATGAAATTTTCAGATCTAACTCTTCTCCAAATGAACTCACAAGGTTTTCAGCATATCACTTAAACTGTATTTCCCTTTTCTATTACAATTTTTTTTGTGGAGTGGGCAGTGTGCAAGAATATAAGGCATAAGAAAACTTACTTTCTTCAGGGACTTCTTTTTAATGTTTATTTATTTTGAAAGAGAGAGAGTGAGAGGGAGAAATCCAACCAGGCTCCATGCTGTCAGCAACATGGGGCTCAATCTCATGAACTTTAAGATCAAGACCTGAGTCGAAATCAAGAGTCTGAGCCACCCAGGCACCCCCAGGGACATTTTTATCATAACACTTTCTTTCACTTCTATGAATTTATATTTTTAAACCAAATTTAATTTGGTAGAAAAACATTAAGTAGAAATGATTGATCATCATAAAAGTCTAGAAAGAAAGTGGTAGTTGTCAATTCTCCTAGAAATACATGAAATAATTCAAAAGCATTTGAGAATGGATTATTGTTCATGTAGAAATATCCACTTATATCATGAATGTCTTCTTGGAGCCAAGAAATCATTTGCATCATCTTCAAACACTACTACAAAATTTCATTCAGATTATATATCCTGTTTATAGGCAATAAACCACCACACCATTCTTTCCCATGTTTTGGCCATTGATAATTAAAAATATTTCTAATATGTTTTCCTTGTAATAGAAAAGATATCAATTCAATTCCAATAGATTATAAACTGCTCCTCACTGAAGCTTTAGAAGTCAAAAACCCATCTTCATCAGTATTGTCAGAATGGAGAGAAATTGGGTAATCCAATTCACAATGATCATTGAATTTTAGTGCTATCAGTGGGGACTATTCTTAAGCAAAATTTCTTCTTCAGCTCATTAGCTAAGCCACATCCTGAAGCTAATTACAGTTTTCTGTAGTTGGATCCAACAGTGCCATTGTCAAAAATTTGAACTAGCATGAAGAAGTCCAATTCTAATACTGATTTTCCTAATAATTTATTACATGCATTGTAAGTACTTTCACCTTAGTTATATAGAATAAATCGCTACATGCCCTGGTCCATAGTGGTGTCCTGATTCTGCATTCTGATTCTAGTTATCTGGCCAGGTCACCAGTCTTTTCCCAGAAATGCTTTTCTCCAGTTCATTCTCTAGAAATTAAAGTTATTCCCAAATAACAACTTGTAGTTATCTGTAGGAAAACAAAATAAATAGCATGTGATGGCATTTCTGCACATATAATTATATGTCTCCTTATGTTCTCCTTCCTGACGGGATACCACTAACTTGTCTCAGATTCCTTGATGTTGAACATTTTTTATATCAGGTCCTCTGTTATATTGCACTCTGTTTCCCAAATAAATATAGCCTAGCCTTCCCACCTGAAATCCACATGGCTCCTCTACCATTTTTTTTTAAAGCAGTACACTTCAACGATGTTCTTAGACATCATTAACTTACTCCTCCATGCCATATATATAAACTGCCACATAAAATGCCACATATCCTGGATTATGGCTATACTCCATTAAAGGTGCAAGTTGGTCTATAAATCATAATAATAAAATAAAATTTCACGTAATACTCTTTCAGTACTCAATAAAGTCTATGAATATATCATATCATAACAATTCTTTAGTAACTTTTTTTTTTACTTTGATTTCACTCTCAGCAGTGCTGATCAGTGTGAAATCTCAATTCTCCTAGAAATAACTAAAAATTCAATTTTAGACATGGAATTTAGCTAGATCAAACCCAAAAGAGATTATAGCACTTATACTGAACATAGGGGAAAATCAATCAGAAAAGATGTGATGCTTATATAGAGAGATACAAATCTCCAGGAACATCAAAGGAAAGTGAGATGATGAATTAGTTTGATTAAAGTAACAGGAAAAAGTTTGAGTAGGAAGATACCAATGAAAATGTTAGATAAGCTGCTATCATGCTCACTGGCAAATGTTTCAGGAACACTGATACTGAATAAAGTGAAAACAAATAAAATGCTCTCAATCAGATGCAGAGTCTCCCTCATTTGCAATGAAAATGCCCTGAATATATGTTTGAAAGTCAAATGTTGAAAGTGTAAAAGTAATATTACATAGTAAGTGAGGTTTTCTTCCAAGGAAGCTAATAAATAATTCTTTAAAAGTAATGTGATATTTGCCTCTCCTGTTGTAAGCAAATTTAGCAGATGGGGGATAAAATTTATGAGAACTCAGATTATCATGAAAGCAGATATGATGTCAGGAGACTGGCACTTTACTTCTGTGATCTTCTTCCCCAAAACGCATAACCATAGTCTTAGTATGATAAAAACATCAGACCAATCCCAACATACCTAACGAGCACTCTGGAAGATATTCTACAACATACCTGACTAGCACTCCGGAAAATTGTCAAGGTCATCAAACAACAGGAAAATCTGAGAAACTGTCACAACAAAGTTGATCCAACCTAAGGAGACATGATTATTAAAAGTGATGTGGTAACCTAGATGGGGTTCTGGATCACAAAAAAAACATCAAGGGAAAAACTAAGGAAATATGAATAAAATATTGACTTTAGGTGATAAGAATGTATCGATATCAGTTCACTAATTGTAACAAATGTACCAAAGTAATATTAGCAATGAGAGAAATGAGGTGTGACATAAAAAGAATTTTGTCAAGAATTCTTATAGCATTTTTGTAAATCTAAAACTATTCTTAAAAATGAAGTTTATTAAATATTTAAACAATGCATGAAATAAATGCAAAATAAAATGGTTACAATCAATGAAATAAATTCATTTTGTATTATACCAGCTAAAGTGCAAGAGACATATTCTGTCAAAAGTCTGCAAGTGCTTATTATGATATTACACACAATGTCAGAGAGATGCTATGAAGAAAGTAATATCAAGGAATAAGAATGACAACTACACTAGATAAGCCTTTTGGTTTATAAGCAACAGAGCATCAACTCAGGATGCTTTAAGCAAAATGTTGAATTAATTGAATTGCATAGCCAAACCACAGCAAGAACAGGGATGGATATAGCCTTAGGAATGACTACAATCACTGATTCTAGTACCATCTGCACTCAATCTCTCATCTCTGGTGTTTTCAAGATACCAATCTTACTATTTTAGGTCATTCCCTATGACCGTTGGCATCTTCATGCACACCTACAGAGCTCCAGCCAAAGAACAAAGAGGACTCTTTCTTGCCAGCCTTAATTAAAAGACCTTAAGCAAGATCACTGGTTGACAAGTCTTGAGTCATGTCTAGCAGAAGCACTCACTGTATCCAGAGTGGTGGACATATGTCTATACATCAGCCTGTCACTGAAGCCAGGGAATAAAGTCATGAACAAGAAGTCACCTGCTATTCAGACAACCTGGTTATTGTGAGGGGAGAAGGTTGTGAAGGGACTACTTTCCAAAGGAAGGAAGTGGTGACACAGACAAGGGGCTGTAGCAGAGGCCAAGCTTTTGAACCAGACAGTTGGAATAAGTTGCATTTATGCTATAAAATTTGTGTAATTTATTTACAATGTTTCCCCAGATGCCAGGAAGTTCAGAGTGAGATTTGTAAATTATATGTTTTTATATTCTTTTTATATTTATATTAAATATATTTATATTTTGTATTTATTTAAGTAAAATATTTTACTTGGTTTGTGATTGCATATTAACCAGAGTCTCCTTGGTCCATATACTTTCAGCTCTGTTCTCACATTTTCTTTTTTTAAACCTGATTTTGTATGTGTTTATGTTTTTCTTCCTTTTTTAATGAGCCATATCAACTGCTTCTTAGGATTAGGAAATCCATTAGTTTGGATTCACCAAGAAACAGATGCTGAGACAGGATTAGAAATGCAAGCAACTTATTGGGGGAAATGGCTGTGAAGGAGAGAGCGAAGGAGGAAGCAGGCATCAGAGGAGAGAGCCTGCAGAGTGTAATATAGGATGGGCCTGTGATATGGCAGGGTAGAAGAGGATTGTGAGGTTACAGGGTCTCAGTAGTTTTAAGAAAGTTTCTGCCAGGACAATGGGGAGTCCGCAGCCCACATCCCCTGTTAGACGTTCCTGTTCCACGAATTACAGGAACAGGCCAGCACTAGCACTGAGAGCATGCCCAGGTATTGTCCGGCAATCATCTGGGGAAGTGGGATCCCAACAGAAATATAGTGCTGGATCTTTAGAGGTGGCAGTTGTTACTGTGAATCAACCACACCCCTTCCCTCATAAGATCTCAATGGCACATCTTTATGGCAACCCTGTGGAAGGAGAATATTATAGACAAAATATGGAGTCCTCTAAATTCAACAATAGTATCATTAAAAGTCATCAAGCAAGGGGAGTCTGGGTGGCTCAGTCGGTTAAGCTTCCGGCTCCAGCTCAGGTCATGATCTTTCAGTTCATGGGTTTGAGCCCTAAGTAGGGCTCTGTGCTGACAGCGTGGAGCCTGGAGCCTGCTTCAGATTCCGTGTCTCCCTCTCTCTCTGCCCCTCCCCTGCTCACACTCATCTGTCTCTCTCAAAAATAAATAAACATTAAAAAATAATTTTTAAAAAGTCATCAAGCAAAAGGCAAAGATAAACACCTATGAGTGGGTTTAGAGGACAGGCTGGGAATCGCATAGAGCAATAAGCAGAGGAAGAGGAAGCAGTATTCACAGGCATAGAGCTTGGGTCTCAGTAGGGCCAAGGTCAAGAGTGCCCAAACCTCTGGTTTGGAGGAGATCCTCTCTCCTCTTCTAAGCAACTGGACAGCCTATCAAAAAGAGTCCCTCTGAAGATCACCAGGTATCCTCTTTCACTTCTCGGGTGTGATCCCTTAAAACTTCTAAACTGTAAAATTAAGACAAATAAAAGGAAATATGTTACTCCCGCAATAGCAAGTGTCAATCCAGAGCTTGACAGAAAGCAAACTTCAGAGTTTCTGAGTACACACTCTGATAGCAGAACATAGATAATTTAATACAGCAGAGCTCATGTTTGTAGCTGATAATGCCCTGTGCCCCTCTCCCCCTGGAGAACAGACTATCCATTGCAAAATCCCATTATTAAAAAGTTGGTTATGTGATTTTAAAACGTAAGCTTATTAATAACCTGGTTACATTAGACAGGTTTCTCCAGAGAAATAGAACCAATAAAGAAAGAGAGAGATTTGTTTAGAAATTGGCTTAGGCAGTTATGGACCCCAAGAATTTCCATACTCTGCCATCTACATGGTTGGAACTAGGAAACATGTTGGTATAAATCAGTCCAAGTCCAAAGGCTTAAGAACCAGGAGTTCCTGGTTTAAATACCAGGAGTCCAAGGGTTGAAGAAGCAGGAGCTCTGATTCAGATGCTGATCTCATCCAGAAACACTCTGCTACCTGGGTATCTCTTAACCCATTCAAGGTGACATAAAATTAACCACCACTGATTGTAATAATATGCTTATGGGTTTTAGGAGTGGAAGAGGCAGTAATGAGTGATTAGATGAATCATCTCATGAAGGACCAAATACCAGTTGTTGGTTTTTAGGCTCTATACAACAAACAGTAATAATGGCAGGCAGTGCATGCCTTGCAAGCACATTATTAACATCATAATAAAAATAACATTCTGATCTTTCATTCCAGTTTTGCAAATCATCTTTTTATGGCCCTGTGTTTTTAAAAGAGGAAGGCAAATGCAGGAGAGTAGTGGTAAGGGGTGTTTTATTTCCTTCTGTACCTGAAGACAAAATGATAACATCAGAGCCATTTCAGAATAAGCAAAAAATATATACAGTACAGACAGCAGGTGGTATCACATGTGCCAAATTAACTTTGTCCAAATAAATCTTTTCTGTATAATCCCCAGCTGTGTAGAAAAGTAGAAACCTATGAGAGTCTCCCCTGACAACATTTAAAAGGAAGATGCTATTGGTGGTGTCTTGAGTAAAGCAGTAAGTTTATGTTGGAGTGTTAGGAAATTTTTCTTTTTTTTCTCTCTTATTTCTGCCGCAGCATATGTTGTGATTTGTCTCCTCATTATTATTAAAATTCAATACTAGTAGTTATAGTATAATCAGGATCAATGATGGATAATTTCCTCCCTTCTCTGCCTTCCTTGTTATTATTTTTTAGAATAGAAGCAGAAATATATTTCTAAAATCAAATGTTAAGAATTGCTGAATTGGAAAGAACCTTAAAGTTTCTATAGGCAAACATCCTATGTAATAATCTAAGAGGGCCTTTGTGAATTGCTCAAAGTGACAGTATTGGGAGCCACTGTTGGATCTAGTATCTTCGTATTTTCTGCCCAGTGGCTCCATTTCTCTACCAAATATAGTTGTCTTCACTTTTTCTACTATGTTGTCATTAATTTTTTTCAGTAACTCCCTTTTCCCCTGAATATTCTGACCTCTTGTAAAGGCATGACCTTCTTCTCCAGGTGGGTCTGGCTGTGTAGATAGATATTAGAGAAAAGTTTCTCCACTAAGGGTTGGCTAGTTTCTAAGTACCTTTGCTCCCTGACATCTAAACAGAATGATCTCAATGATTTGGCAGTCATAATTCACATAGAAACTGCTGTTGTATTGAATGTCTAAATCCAAAGAAAATGACAGGAAATGAAGACATATGTTTGGGTCTGGGAAAGAAATATTTAGAAATGTGTATATATGGTAGGTATTAAGTGAATTAAATGTTGAGGTTTTTCTAAGATATCTCCCAATTAAACAAAATAGGTAGTTGTCTATTTGATTCAAGCCTAAAATCATCCACGATTAGGAAGCAAAAACAATCTGAAATAGGAATGAGGTTCCCTAAAGCTTGGAAAAGTCATTTATTCCAATATCCAATTTGTGTTTTTTTTTCTTTAGGTAAACATCATTAAAATGTGTCAAGGGAGCCAATTTAGTACAATTGGGAAGTTGAAGAAAACGAACATGAATTCTAGAAAACAGCAGAAAATTACGCCAGTATAAGATATGCCTTATATTCCAATAAAATAAAATAACCCAATACATTACATTTAAATAATTACTTACAGAATATTAAGGTGACAATTAGATATATTTCTTTTTTTTTTCTTAGTGTTTACTTATTTATTTTGAGAGGCAGAGAGACAGAGAGAGCAGGGGAGGGACAGAGAGGGAGGAAGAGGGAAAAATCCCAAGCAGTCTCTGCACCAGCAGCACTGAGCCGGACACCGGGCTCAAATTCATGAACTGGGAGATCATGATCTGAACCGAAACCAAGAGTGGGACACTTAGCCTACTGAGCCACCCAGGCGCCCTGAGTAGATAAATATCTTAAAGTTCATTACCTAGGTGGGTGAAAACAAGGCTGCAATCATGCCTCTCTTTGAACACAGGAAGCAATCTAGATTTGTTAAACTGTATTATATTGAATGAATAAATATTGTGAATTAAAGTAAGGTGCTTTGTTGGTAATAATTAAAACATTTTGGAGATAGTTTCAGTGACCAACACAATGATCTACTCTGCCTTCCCTTTTCCCCTAAGAAATGAAAAACAATGCAAAGGTATTGCATCTATACAAATGCAAGCTTCCAGCCATCACAAGAATATCATGGCAACCATTAAGGAGTGCAAATAATTTTATGTCTCACTTGGAATGAGAAAGAGGAATATAGTTTAGCAAAGCTGCTAATGTTCTCAGCAGTTAAACACATATACACATGCACACACAGGTATAGTTTAGAATTAGTGAAATTTGGCATATTGTCTATTCTAGTTGTCTATTCTTTGTTCCTAAAACTTCTTCAGGAAGTTGAAATAATCATAATATTTTGAGTATATGCATTTTTAATTCTGTTCTGTGGGAAAAAACTTGCTCAAATATTTTTACCAGGAAACTAAATGGAGATATAGTTATTTCTGCTTTTTTAAACCCTTTTCTACTCCTCAAACCTCAGATCTTCCTTTTGTTTCACTTATACAGATGAAGACAAAATTACACTCAATAAAATTTAATTAAAGAATCTAAATTACACAAGTTCACTAAACTGTGGCAGATTTTGAAACTTTAATTGAGGATAATATGATTTATATCCTGCAAAGAAAGATGTTGATTCATGATTTTTTCTGTTATGCTTATATATAAACAGAAATATTTGTATAGTTCAAAATATTTGCTTTTTAAAATTAAATGACAGAGATAAGTCATCCAAAAGCACAGCAGAAAGAGCAGACATTTTCACTGACACTTCAAATGGCATTTGCAAGTGTGACTGATCATAATGTGATAAAATCCTTCTTTCTGTCAGTTTCTATGTGAGAAGCACAATTGGAAACAGTGTGAAAATTTTCTCCCGTGTTATTCATGTTTCCATTCAAAATCAGAGAACAATGGAACACATCTTGTATGCATGAAAATGTGTTGAAAGTAAAAGGGAAATGCAGTCCCTGAGAATTGGTATTATTATTAGCTGTCTAATCGTCAGTAGAACATGGGTGAGAACTTTACATCTACAGTCAGATGACTTGGGTCCCACCACAGCCTGGCCACTTTCTAGTTATGCACACCTTCATCAAGTTACATACCTTTTGAAGACTCGGTTTTATGATATAGAAAAGTGAGATAATAATTGTTACTTAGAAATTTCTTATGGACATACATGATGTAATAGGCTTAGCACTGGACGTGGCATATCATATATTAATGAATTAATACTGGTTTTAATTTGCTTTTGTGAAATTAGAGGACAGAGCGTTTGTGTTTTTATGGAGCAATGTTCATTGCTAACTATGGCTATCTATTATTTATATAAGCTTTTCACATGCCTATATGGATACTGTCTAAGAATATCTACATCTAGAGGTGCCTGAGTGGCTCAGTGGATTAAGTGTGCAACTCTTGATTTTGGCTCAGGTCATGATCTCACAGTTCCTGGGATCAAGCCCCAAGCTGGGCTCTGTGCTGAGCATGATACCTGCTTGGGATTCTCTATCTTCCTCTCTCACTGCTCCACCACTACTCATGCATGTGCACACGTCATCTCTCTCAAAATAAATAAAACTTTTAAAAAAATGTATTGAAAATAATGTCTGTGTCCAATAGTTCTTACAAAAAATTATGATTAATAATTAATTCACAAAATTCTACATTTCCTTCAAGAGTCAGGCACTGTTGGAAATCCTAATGCAATTTTTAAACTTGTGTAACAGAAAATTGCAAAATACAGAAATTTAAGCAGCAAAATCATTCCCCTTCATTAACAATATCGTTTATGTATAAAGCCATTTCCTCAGTTTATTTTTGTTTTAATTTTTTTTAATGTTTATTTATTCTTGAAGGAGAGAGAGACAGAGTGTGAGTGGGGGAGGGGCAGAGAGAGAGGGAGACACAGAATCGGAAGCAGGCTCCGGGCTCTGAGCTCTGAGCTGTCAGCACAGAGCCCGATGCGGGGCTCGAACCCACGAACTGTGAGATCATGACCTGAGCCGAAGTCGGAAGCTCAAACAACTGAGCCACCCAGGCGCCCCAGCCATTTCCTCAGTTTAAAGTCAAGTATTAGTGAGTGTGTCACACTATCTAACTGATATCTAAGAAATACTAAATTATGTAAAATAAAGAAAAAAACAGGGGAGAGGCATAGAAGAATTTGCTACTTTCTAGGAACTTTCCTCTTAATTTATGAACATGCTAAAGCATACCAATAGGTGATTTATAAGAAACGGGAAAGAAAAAAAAAACAGCTAATATGATGAGTACTTCAAATATTATTAAATACACATATACAAGATTCTTTAATATGAGACAAGAATACACTACTTGAGATCAACTCCAAAATATATTGATCATTTTTTGTCTGTTTGCAACACAATTATTGCCACACAGAGACCTTAACAAGTCAAATACCACTATTCTGATCTGAATGCCGTTATACACCTATCAGGGCTTTGTAGATCTGTCATGCTTTCTATTATATTAAGATAAAATTTCCTTGCACTAGGACCAAAATATTTCATAAAACCACCATTATGTATTTGGCTTTCCTAGGTGCTTGCTGCATGAAGGCAGATTTCATATGTTTTTAAACATTCATAGCACAGATGTTCTGTGGCTTATACATCACACTCCCGGAAAATCCAGTGCTGTTTGTTCTGTCTAGTTGTTGAGACATTTATAATCATTTTTATAATTTTCACAAAGGTCATAAGAAACTTTCAGCATTTGCAAATATATACTATGGGTGCTTAGCAATATTAAAATACTTTAGACTACATATTAACAGAATGTTCCGATGACTGACTAGATTATATAAAGATTTTCAAAAGTATAAAGCATAACATGATTGAAAACTAGGCTATATTGATATTTAGTCAATTGCAAAATACCAGTAAAAAGTAAGTAATTTAGATTTCTCTAAATTCAAAGGTAAAAACAAATGTAAGAAAAATGCTATGTTCTATGCAAGAATATTTTCTAATGAAATTACTTTTGGATTACCTCAAATATCAAAGCCATGTTGAGATTGTTAAAAGGAATCAATTTCTTCAAATCTTAAAATACTAAAAGGAAAATGTTATGAAAATAACCTCATGGAGTATAGGATTATATAGTGGAGATAGGAGCAATGCAAATAATTAGTAATTTTGAATCCTCCCTGAAATTTCTTTAGTACCTGGCATAATATATTTTCCAAATTATCTGTTATATCTGATGTTATTATTTTTCTTCCACATATTATTAATGATATAATCTAAGCTTTCAGAAAATTCAAGAACTCCAAATATACATATAAATATATATGTATGTATGTGTGTGTGTATATACATATATACACACATACACACACACACATCCAGATATAGGTATGTGTGTATATGTACATAAATATATATCTCCAGAGTGCAGTGCACAAGAGAAATTGCTTTGCCAGTGCTGAATAGACATGAAAAAATATATAGAGTATCTACACTCTGCAAAGAGTTGTCAGTTTAATACTAGGTGAAATCCTATTGAAATTATTTAGTCCTTTAAATAGTGTATTTTTATTTACCATGTTAATTTTTTACATGGGTCACATATTCTTTTTTTTTTAAGTTTATTTATTTATTTTGAGAGAAAGAGACAGAACATGAGTAGGGGAAGGACAGAGAAAGTGGGAGAGAGAGAATCCCAAGCAGGTTTTGTGCAGCCAACAGAGGACTGGATCTCAGAAACTGAGATCACGACCTGAGTCAAAATCAAGAGTCGGTAGCTTAACCAACTGAGCCACCCAGGGGACCCATATTCTTTTTTTTTTAATTTAATGTTTATTTATTTTTGAGAGAGGGAGAGAGACCGACAGAATGTGAGCAGGTGTGGGGCAGAGAGAGGGAGACACAGAATCCGAAGCAGGCTCCAGGCTCTGAGCTGTCAGCACAGAGACTGACGCAGGGCTTGATCCCATGAACTGTGAGATCATGACCTGAACAGAGTTGGGCACTTAACTGACTGAGCCATCCAGGTGTCCCCAGGGGCCCCCAGGGGCCCCATATTCTTAATTAGAGGCTTTTTTGTATTTATTCTTCTGCGTTACAAAGTTAAATACTTTAAATACAAACTCAGACGTTGCAATATTTGCTTTTGCTGGAATTGTGAGAAAATAATACTCTTTGTCACTTCTATTCTTATACTGCAGTAAAGGTGGAGAATAACTATCCCAAGCTTTGGGTGCCACAGACACAAAAGACAACGGTTGCCTCTGATCTGTAGCAGAAGGTGGATTAAAATGGTCCTGGAAGGTTCTACTTGGACATAAGAGTAAACCCACAGTGAACTCTGATGACTGCATAGAAACTCTTGTCAATCTTGGCCTGAAGATATGGATCAGTGCTAAAAACAAAAAGCCACATGAGCTCCTGACAGAAAATAATTCTATCAATAAGGCAAGACTTTGACAGCACCACCTTCCATTTTGCTTAATCATAAAATCATCAATTCCAGAAAAACGGAGTCAATCAACATATTAAAGTGGAATCTGAAAAACAAAACAAATGAACAGACACAGAAAACCAAAAAGACAGATATAGGAAGCAAACTCGTGGTTGCCAGAGGGAAGAGGTAGGGGAATGGGTGAAACAGGAAAAGGAGATTAAGAGGTACAAACCTTTAGTTTTAAATAAGTGAGTCACTGGGTTGAAAAGGACAGCATAGGGAATATAGTCAACAATATTGTAATAATGTTGTATAGTGACGGTGACAGATGGTAACTACACTTAGTGTGGTGAGCACTGAGTAATGTACAGAATCGTTAAATCACTGTGTTGTATACCTGATACTAAGGTAACAGTGTATGTCAACTATATAAAAAGTGATGTTCTAAGTGTGTTTTTTTCCCAGAGTTTTCAATATAGAAAAAAACAGTAAGTTTGAATATTACACCAGCTGCTATGGAATTTATTTTAATGTTCTCTTTGTAGAACTCAATATTGTTTCTTAATTTCATTACTTTCTTTTCACAACTGAATTAATAGTTAACTAGTTTAAGTCCAAAAATTGTCCATTGGAGGCTAACAATTTTACACATGCCAAATAGAATTTTAATTTTGCTCTACTGTTACAAAGATAAGCCATGCTTTAAAAAGTGACATTAGGGGTGCCTGGGTGGCTCAGTCGGTTAAGTGTCTGACTTCGGCTCAGGTCATGATCTCATGGTTTTTGGCTTTGAGCCCCACTTCGGGCTCTGTGCTGACAGCTAGATTCTGTCTCCCTCTTTCTCTGACCCTCCTCTGCTCATGCTCTGTCTCTCTCTCAAAAATAAACATTTTATGGGGCGCCTGGGTGGCTCAGTCGGTTGGGCATCTGACTTCGGCTCAGGTCACAATCTCGCGGTCCGTGAGTTTGAGCCCCGCGTCGGACTCTGGGCTTATGGTCGGAGCCTGGAGCCTGCTTCCGATTCTGTGTCTCCCTCTCTCTCTGCCCCTCCCCCATTCATGCTCTGTCTCTCTCTGTCTCAAAAATAAACGTTAAAAAAAAGTTTTAAAAATAAACATTTTTAAAAAATTAAAAAAAAACTGACATTAGAATTTTATACTTGTTTTTATTTTACACTCATTTTATAAAATTACATGAAAAGAATGAAATAAAAGTCATTCCAAACCACACCATACTGATATGCAAAGTTGGTGACTTTGACAAAACTGATTTGTTACAGCCAGCTGGCAGCAGCATTGTGTCATAGTTCAAAATATTCTTTCACTAATCAAGGTATGAAAATCTGAATCTGGCACACAAAAGGAGATAAGGGGTGCTAACGTGCAATGCATGAAAGTTGTGTGAGTGTTAGAAGGATCAAAATAAAGAATATTTCACTAGACAAGCTCATCGCATCTCTTAAAGTAGAGAAAATTGTATTCACACTTATAAAGAAAGAAATGTGAATCTAAATTACTAGATGTTAGAACACAATATGCCAGGAAAGAAATACTTCCAAATGGTTTAAAACCCATTCTCCTGTCCATGTTTTCATGACCTCTATATTCATTGTATATGTTTACTATTTAGAAACTTCTAATTTAGTATTTAACTCTGAAGTATATTATATCTGTCATCCCCTTGCTATTATTTCTTCAAATATGATAGAAGTGGACTACAATTTGTGTGTAGATATTTGACTCTAGTTTAAAAATGAAATTCTTCCCTATCCATTATTATCTTTTTATATATTTCTGATTTTTCATGGTTCCTTGTAATGTATGAAAATCACTTTCATTTGACAGATATTCTAGTATTTTGAGATACAATGTTTTTCTGGAATAGGAGACAAACTTCAAGTACAACTTTAAAGACATTTTTGTGTTCTTTGAGTTTTTTGCCCCATTGGACCATTCCTTTAATTCTTTCCTGGCATAAAAATTGAAGCTGAAAGCAAGGAAAATATAATGCATGTTTGAGAGACACACACCAGTCCGATTACCAGGAATGTAGAATATGTAAACAAGGAGTGACAGATAATGTGAAAAGGGAAAGCGGAGGGGCATATTATGACAAATCTTAACTGTGAAACAAAGGAGCGTCATTTAATTCGGTAAGCAATAATCACTGAAAGTTTGTTGGGCGAGAATTGATATGATTATAGAAGCTGAATATGACACAAATGATTGAGAGTCAGGAAGAAGCAAGTTAGATGCACTTGGAGTAATTATGGGACAAAATGAAATGTGTGTGAATTAAGTTGATACAATTAACAATGTATACAATGAAAAAAAGAAAACAGAGTATTTCTTGCACAGATTGGTAATGGTTCCAGTGACATTCATTTAGGACTTGAGATGTTTACTCTTTCTATGTAAGTAAAGGAGATTCTGTATTTTCATAAGTTCCCAGAAGATGATGATGATAATGGCTCAAGAACCACACTTTGATTAACATGGTTTTAAATTATACCATATGAGCATATAATTATGTATTTTTCACTTAGAAAATAAAATATAATTCAAAGAATTTTAACCAGATCTACTGATGATTTGTTTGCAGATTAAAGGGGAATACTTTCAATAAAAAGAAATTTTTCTCTTGAGAAAGGAAATTTGTACTGGTCCTTAAAAACATGTTAATAGTTGTTTTTTTTTTTTTAATTGAGAGGGCATTTATCTATCATCTATCTATCTATCTATCTATCTATTATTATTATTATCTATCATTATTGTCTGCTTATCCCTGGTTTCTACTTCATTTCAAATCTAGGGCTTTAAAAAACTTTTTTTTTCTTTACTGATAATTGAATGGAGGTTTGGAAAAAGAAATAAAACAATCAGTAAGTCAATCGTCTGTTTTAAACTGAATGGAATGTAATCATGGAAGTTAGAAACTAAACATTTCGCTGAAAGATGCTGAAAATTGTGTATAAGCTGTGAAATAAGGCAAACAAAATTGCTCATGAGAACAAAGACAACATTCAAAGGTAGCAGTGAAAAAAAGTAGTCCCATAGGTATTTATTTGAATGAAAAGAGAAAGCAATTTGGTTCAGAACAAAATTTCAATGTTAAAACTTTAGAATTTTAAAGAGTTTAAACTACTTGAAGGTGATTACAAACATGGAAGTCATTATATTGAGAAACTAGTTCTAATAATCTGATCTGACACTTTAAAAGCTACACTGTTTACCTAGCAGAACATTTTCTATTTGCATTTCTCATAAAATCAAGGTAGTATCTAACAAGATTTATCTTTTTGAGGAACTGATCAATCTAACTAGGGAAAGAAAAGTCACAAATATGAAACACAGACTCATTAAGAGTTATACCCAGAGTTCACTCCAGAAGGTTAGTAAAAGTAAGTTTAGTCCTTCAAATTCCTCATATTTGAGGACCCAAAATCCTGTTTGTCAAACAAAGCTACTTCTTCTGTTTCAGATCTTTGTTCTTAAAAAATAAATGATTGAGATTAAAAAATAGAATAAGTTTGGACTAAGCCCTATTTTACTATTATGTTTACATTTTTATTATAAATACATGTTTATTATGAGTATCAAATTAAGCCTATTATTTTTGTTATCAAGTCTAATCAAATACTTTGAAGTCCAAGATGGAAACATGATTATTTCAAAAAGGGAGACATTTCAAAATAATGCACTTTAGAGTCCTATGACTCTTTGAAAGATAAATTAATGTATATAAATAATATTCCAATATCAGGGTTATATTAGTCTCAATGACTTTATATAAAATAAGAATTTTCTATTTCTTAAATCTTGGAACAATATACTATAAAACTTCATGGCTTTATAAATATCCTTCCTAATCCATATCTTCAGTTTTTTTAAAGTTTATTGTTTCATAGCAAGTGGCCAATTTACCTTGAATTAAATTTCAAAATTTATATTTTTCCTAGAAAAGTGTCTATTTAACTTAGGATTTTAAATTTGTTAGTGAAAATATTCTATTTTGGTTTTCCATTTAGATCATGTTAGCTTATAGTTATTGAGTACTTATATTAGTTTATTTACATGAGATAAGTATTAAGCATTTAAATGATGTAATATTCACACAAGTTTCAAGAGTTAGGTAATGTTGCAAATCCACTTTACACATGAAAAAGTTAACACATAGAGTGGCTAACTTACATATCATACAGGTATTAAGAGACTGAGTTGAAAGTAAAATCCAGGTGAAAAGCACCAAAGCAAATCTTTCAGCTCTTGTCACCTGCTTTCATTCAACCAGCCTTACTGTTTTTATCCAAAATATTATTTAAGTGTGCCTTCAATTTAAAAAAAATATTTTGAACACACTTTTTAGAGGTTTTTTTTTTCCTAATTCAATGATGTTTTAAGCAGGGTTTTTTGGGGGGAGGGTATGTTTGTCTTACATATTCTTTATTCATTATTGATTATTTTTAGTTTGGTTATAATCTGAGCTCAATTTCATTAATATTCCATTTTCTTTATTCATCTTACTTCGAGTTGAATGTGTGGATTATTTAATTTCCTTTTTCTTTGTGACAATACTTAAGCCTATTTCACAAATTTTAATTATATGATAGAGTATTATCAATTATAGTTATTATGTTATACATTAGACCTCAGAACTTATTCAACTTATAACTGAAATTTTGTGCTGCTGTACATTCCTCTATTTCCCCCAAATACCAGCCCTGGCAACTACTTTTCTACACTCTCTTTCACCATTCAATTTTTTCTAAGATTCACATACAGGTGATTCCAGACCATATTTGTCTTTCTTTGCCGTCTTATTTTACTTAGCATAATATCCTCCAAGTTTGTCCATATTGTCACAGCTGGCAGGGTTTCCATTTTGTTTTAGGATTGAATATTATTCTATTGTCTATCAGATTTTCTTTATCCATTAATCCGCTATTTCCATACCTTGCTATTCTGAATAATGCTGCAATGAACATAGATGTACAGATATCTCTTCAAGATAGTGATTTCATGACCTTTAGATATATGCTCAGAAGTAGGATTGCTGGATCAACTTTAATTTCTTGCAAAACGCCATTCTGTTTTCCATAGTGGATGTACCAGTTTACATTCTCACCAACAATAGACCAGGGTTCCCTTTTCTCCACCTCTTTGCCAACATTTGTTATTTTTTTCTATTAATAGTCATCTTAACAGGTATGAGGTGATATCTCATTGTGGTTCTATGGTTTTATACCAATTCTATTTTTTTTCTTTGTCTGTGAAAAATGGCATTTAAATTTTGGTAGAGATTGCACTGAATCTGTAGGTCACTTTGGATAGAATGGACATCTGAACAATATTAATTCTTCAAACCCATGAACACAGAATACCTCCGCATTTATTGCACCTTCTTACTTTTTTTTGTCAATGTTTTATAATTTCAAGGCACAGAACTTTTAGTTCCTTGGTTAAATTTATTCCTTAGTTTTTTGTTTTTTGTTTTTTTCTTCATGATCCTATTGTAAATGTGATTGTTTTCTTAATTTCTTTTTGTTTTTTTTTCTTTTTAATTTTTTTTAAATTTTGGTATAGTTAATATACAGTGTTATATTAGTTTCAGGTATACATTTTAATGATTCAACACTTCCATACAACACTTCCTGCTCATCACAGCAAGTGCATTCCTTGCTGTGATGATATTACCAATCACTACTTTACCCATCATCCCACCCACCTCTCCTATGGTAACCATCAGTTTCTTTTCTATAATTAAGAGTCTTTTTCTTGCTTTCTCTCTCTGTCTCATTCTCTCTTTCTTCATTTTCCTTTACTCATTATTTTGTTTCTTAAATTCCACATATTAATACAATCATATGGTATTTTTCTTTCTCTGACTTATTTCACTTAGCATTATACTCTCTTGCTCCATTCACATCATTGCAAATGGCAAGATTTCATTCTTTTTATGGCTGAATAGTATTCCACGGTGTGCATATACCACATCTTCCCTATCCATTTATGTATCAATGGACACTTGGCCTGCTTCCATGATTTGGCGTTTGTAAATAATGCTGCTATAAACATAGGGGTGTGTGTATCCCTTTCGATTAGTGTTTTTGTATTTTTTTTTGGCAAATACCCTGTAGTGTGATTACTGGATTGTAGGGGTAGTTTTATTTCTAACTTTGAGGAACCTCCATACTGTTTTCCCCAGTGGCTGTACCTCTTTCCATTCCCACCGACAGTGCAAGAGGTTCCTTTTTTTCCACATTCTCATCAACACTTGTTCTTAATTTATTTTTCTGATAGTTCCTTTTTGGTATATATAAACACAACTGATTTACATATGTTGGTTTTCTGTCCTGAAACTACAATGAATTCATATATTAATTTTAACAGTTTTTTAATGGAGTGTTTAGGATTTTCTTAATATAATAGCATGTTATCTGCAAACAGATGCTTTTATTTCTTCTTCTCTAATTGGTTGACTTGTATTTCTTTTTCTTGCCCTATTGCTCCTGTTATGATTTCCAGTACTATGTCAACTAGGACAGGTGAGAGCGGATACCCTTGTTTTTTTCTTGATCTGAAAGGAAAAGCTTTGAGTTTTTCAACACTGTGGATGATGTTAGCTTTGGACTTGTCATAGATGGACTTCATTATGTTGAGATATGCTTCTCTATACCCAGTTTTTGAGAGTTTTTATCATGACAAGATGTTGAATTTTGTCAAATGCTTTTCCTGAATCTATTGAGATGACCATATGATTTTAAAACCTGAGGCATAAAGCAGGCTTTGAGTCATAATTTTTCTTTTGGAAGATTTATCACAACTCAACCCCAGCCTAATATATAAGAATATAGTCATAAGAATATTTATTACACCATTATTTTGGAGTTTTTAGAAAGACATAAATATTAATATACATTAGTTAGAGAATAAATAAGTTAATTGACATTCATTTGTAATACAAAAGTCTACACATCTACTTCAAAAATGAATAATCTCTATATTAATCAACTTGAAAGAATACCCATGATATTTTATCAAATGAGAAAAGCAAGTTGTAAAGTTGGTATTGAGTTTGAGGTCTGGAAAATTTATTTAATATAAGCCAACCACTTTACCTCTAATAAACTAACCCGCTATTACACAATCAGATTTCTCTACCCTTCAAGATATTATAATCCAAAATCTGAAAATTAGATTTTCTACCTCTATCAATATTGTACAAACTGGCTCCGATAGGTATTGCTGTAGAAGTTAAACCATTTTCTTCCAAAGCTTAAGAAATAGAAGAACATGACCACCCTAGAAGGTAAGTCTACTAGGCAAGGATTCGTTTTCTATCTGATCAACAATTATATGAAATACAACTGGTACAAACTTTAGCCATTGAGTATTGCATTATTTATGCAGGTAGTGCCCCCATAGAGCAGGTAAATGACTTTCATATAAGCATAAAAGCATCATCTCATAGAAAATCTGTTATTAAAATGTTCGTCACAGAAAATATCTAGAATATATTTAAGGAAGGCATGTTTCTTTCCCATGTACTTCCTACCCCTCCAGAAGTGGCTTTCTTATCAGTTCTACCTACTAAAATTCCACATATCCTTTATTGCCCAACTTCCTGATTAGCAGCTCTTAAGCCTTCCTCAGTCATGATGGCACCAAGTTTCTTCTGCTCTATCTGAAGAGAAGAAACTTTTCCCTTGCCTCTCTATTTCATTTTAAACTGAGTATCTGCTTATATGTCATATGCTTTTAGCTGATAGAGATATAAGCCTTGGCTTTGTGGATGGCTATGTAATACAGTTCAAAGAACATATGCCTTAGACCAAGGCACATATGGAATCAAATTCTGTTTCCATATTTTCAAACCAACTGGAATTTTAAGTAAGTCAAGTACTTTCTCTGAGATTAATTTTTCTTGGCTATGATTGAAATAATAATAAATATGTCATATGTTTAACATTAAATGATAACATGAAATATAATAAAATGGTGTTCATCCTGCTCCTGCACTTCCCTACTAGACTTAGTTCACTGAATTTAGGGACATATTTTACTCATATTCATACCTACTATACTGTTTATAATAAAACTATTTAAAAACTTTTAAATACATATTTAAGAATAAACTCAATAGTTTATATTGGATTACATAAAGCATTACTTTCTTGATTTACAAAATGATACTCTGCAAGGTAGCAATATTGATATTATCCAGAGAAATGAATTAAATAGAATATATAAAAATTCTAAAAGCATTTTGTAATATTTTTGTAATAGCTATTTGTCATCAGTATGCCTGATGAAGTTTATTTGATATTAATCTTTTCAATCTTTTCTGTTCAGTGATTTTACTCAGTTTGGTACTGCATGCTGTCTTAAATATTAAATGGTGAGAACCACAATCAAAGTTTTACAAAGCTTTATGTGTAACCTCTAGAACAATGTGGATTCTGATGTACAACTTAATTTGATAGCCACAGCATGTAACATGTTTAAAGATCATAATGAAGCCTTGATATCTGAAATGATTAAGCTCACTTCCAAGACTCTATTGTATTTGTTTATATTTGATCTAGAATGAAAATTATTTAGTGTCATTTTTGATGTGCCACTTTCCCTATTAAAATTTTATCTAATTTGCTTTATTCAAGTGTTATAAGATAATGATTTAGTGAATACCTCTTGTACCATTAAAAATATCAAATACAGATACAGATAATTTCAGTTACAAATTGCTGTGTTTTTTTTTTTCAATGAGCATAATCAACAATTGCATAAAAATGTCCTGAGGCTACTTTCACTGTTAAAAATGAAATGGAGCTTCAAAATATTTTCATGGTTGATTATTATTTTTATAAGAAAACAACAGCCAGAGCCTATGTCCATTTTCTTTTTTTTTTTAATTTTTTTTTTCAACGTTTATTTATTTTTGGGACAGAGAGAGACAGAGCATGAACGGGGGAGGGGCAGAGAGAGAGGGAGACACAGAATCGGAAACAGGCTCCAGGCTCTGAGCCATCAGCCCAGAGCCTGACGCGGGGCTCGAACTCACGGACCACGAGATCGTGACCTGGCTGAAGTCGGACGCTTAACCGACTGCGCCACCCAGGCGCCCCCTATGTCCATTTTCATTAGTGGGGCAGTTCAGTTGAAAGTAGCTTGATATATCTGGTCACTCAGTTCATCATTCTGGTGTGGTATCTTTTACACCAACTAGCTTAATCACCCGTAGTCTGAATCCACAGTCCTCAATCTCCTTCCACATCTTTCTCTCTTTATTAACTTTTGCACTATGCAACTAGAAGGTTTTCAATTTTTCCTAAGGCCTGGTTATCTCACACTATTCTCAGCCTATACATAAATCCTTGCTTTTAAAAAATGATCTCATATAAAGACATTTTATTTTTGTGGTGGATATCTGAAATAATGTATATCAGAGAGAAAATGGTAAACTATAGCGAGGGAAGAAGCAATATATGTATTTTTTTAATTAGGGATGATATTTAAGAATGACTTTAAGTGATGGAAAAAAGATGTTTTAATTCCCCCTCTCATATATCCAATGTCATTCTATTCTACTCCCTGTAAAGACCAGAGTGAATGGGAATTCACCTACTGCTTATTCTAGCCTCCACACAAGAGAAGTCACATATCTAACAATTCACAAGGATATCTTACTGGTCTTTGAGGTTAAGATAGCATAAGCTGCTAACTCTGTAATTTTTATTTTAACACCTTTTTACTTGACTGAGCCTGGGCTGATGGAACTCATTTTCCTGTTTCTATGTAATAAGCAACCTCATTGGGAGCTATTCTGCAAGCTATTCTGCAAGGTTTCTGAAATCTACTGATTCTAGCTCTCTGTCTGCAAATAGGTAGATATGTGAGTTTGACACTAAGTTGTGAATCAAAATATCATCAACTCCACGTGAGAAAATAAGCACTTACACACCAATACTATCCATTTATTAGCAGATATTCATATTTGAAATGCTAACACGTCATTTCTTGCCTATCTATCAAAAAATATCAAATACTGTATTCTGAAAATGATTACCAAGTTTATGAAATACATCAATAGCTTTAGTCCCATGAGATGAACTTTAGTAATATCTTCTTTAAAGAAGACACTAGGGGCACCTGGGTGGCTCAGTCGGTTAAGCGGCCGACTTCAGCTCAGGTCATGATCTCGCGGTCTGTGAGTTCAAGCCCCGCGTCGGGCTCTGTGCTGACAGCTCGGAGCCTGGAGCCTGTTTCAGATTCTGTGTTTCCCTCTCGCTGACCCTCCCCTGTTCATGCTCTGTCTCTCTCTGTCTCAAAAATAAATAATACGCTAAAAAAATTTTTTAAAGAAGACACTAAACCTCAAACCCAAAATTATGTTGCACATGTGTAAAAAAAAATAGACAAAGATTTTGATTCAGAATAAGCTCACTATAAATAAATACTCAAAAAAGTGTGATATTGTTATACAAAATAACTTGTAGAATGAGTAAAAATACTTTTGTACCACTGTCTTGTGTTCTGGTCATGATATGCTTAAAATTTGGGTTTATAAATAGTCATTAATTCATGCTTGCATTGAATAAGTCAATTAGTTTTTATTATGACCTATGACCTATGAGGCGTCAAAGAATAGATGTGAACAAGGGAGAACCGCAGACACCTAGCAAGAAAATAGGTAAAAAATTAATTGAACATACTGATAATGATTAGAAAGTAATCAAATGAAATCATTTTAGAGTCTGATAGATACAAACCTAGAATTTCAATGTAGTGTATACTGAGAAGGTAACAATCAGCCAAATGAGACTGAGCATAAGCCAGTTTGGGGAAAACAAGGGAGAGCATTTCAGGCTCTGAGTGAAAATCTGGAGTTGGTAAAAAACTTAGTAGGTTAAAGAAACTAAACAGAGGGTAGGCATTGAGTCTACAATGCAATGAGTATGCATAAGTGAGAATAATGTTGTGCCTTTTTCTTCTGGCAAGAATAATATTGAATATTTCCTGAGAAATTATTACATGTCAGCTACTATTCTAAATCAATTCATTTATGCCTCACAACAATCTTTTGAGAAAGGAACTGTTCCTATCTGTATTTGACAAGGAGGGAATGAGTTGGAGGGACAGGAGTTAAGTAAGTTCTTCAAAATCACATTGCCAGTAAGTCAGGATTCTAAACTAATCAGGCTTATAGAGGGCCTTCTTTCTTAACCACTATGATATGTTTCTTGCAACCAGTTCATTGCATACGTTTTCTTAATGGAATAATATGCTATGCTTCAAAGATAATAAATAGTGGATTACACAAGAACACAAGGATGATGCGGGTTGTGACTTTTATCTTTAATGCTTATAATAGCTAATATGCAAAAAAATGGTTTAGAGGGCAAGAATATACATAGAGAGATTTAAAAAAAAAAAACGTTATATTCATTCAGACCTAGAGATGATGGTGGCTTGAACTAGATGGGGGTCCATGGCCATGTAAACAAGAGAAAGGATAGACCTGCCATATTTATTTTGCAACTAGAAATGGCAGAACTTCTCAATGTGAGAGACAGTGGGTAATCAAGAATACTACTGATGATCATGGTTAGAGCAACTGTATGAATGATTTCCATTGAATGAAATAACAAAGACTAGAAGCATTGCAGGCTAGTAGAGGTGAAATTCCTATAAGGAATTCAAGTTAACAGTGGCTCATGAAAATTATATTCACAAGTGAAGGGCCGGTAGTTGAGGGCAAAAGGCATAGCTGAAATAAATTCAGGACGCTTAAGTTGGAAAAGCCTGAAGGAGATCTATGAAAGGGTTCCATATAAAAGAATTATTCTTCCATATCAGCACCATTCAATATGCCAGCACCAGCTGCACGTGACTATTATACACTTGAAAGTAGCCTAGTATGACAAAGGAACAGAATTTTAAATTTCATTTCAATTTGATTCATTTAAATAATTTAAATAGCAACATGTGGCTAAGGGATATTGCATGAACAGTACAGACATATATGATCAAAAAAGTATAAATTTAGATGTTGGCTGAGCCTGAGGTAGACATTTCTAGGGAACAGGGGTGGAATTTCTGAAAAGGTAACAAACAATCTTCCTAGATGAATTTTAAGATTTCTTTCCATGCTGAAATTTGTGTACTATGAAGACATTCTCTAACTCTTGAAGATGATACAGCCTCTTGTTTGAACTGCTAACACTTTTATAATCTGTTCATTTATCTTCCCACAGCCATCAATCCAATCACAATAAAATTCTTAAGCATAAGAATTTAATGGTTGGGTAATTGTTGATTACTATATATCATTGTTATAGGTAAGAGATTAAAATGATTGTGAAAAGGAGTGGGGAGGTAGCTTTGGTATCTACTATAAAGTCCATTAACACATTGCCTTTCATCCTATTTTAGTGCACTTTATGCACTAGAAAAGAGCACTGCAAAGTCCATCCAAATACATGACTGTTCTGCATGACTATCGCAAACACCCTAAGCAAATTACAAGTACACAAATTTGTTATTAAATTTTTAAATGTTTATTTATTTTTGAGAGAGGCAGAGACAGAGTGAAGGCGGGGGGGCAGAGAGAGAGAGAGGGAGACACAGAATCCAAAACAGGCTCCAGGCTCTGAGCTGTCAGCACAGAGCCCGATGGGGGGTCTCCAACTCAATGAACAGCTAGATCATGACCTGAGCTGAAGTCAGATGCTTAACCAACTGAGACTCCCAGGCGCCCCACAGGTACACAACTTTGAATTATTCATTTTGCTTAGCCAAAATTTAAAACGTAATCTTCAAGGAAGGTCCATACATTATTATTTCAAATGTTTATTTAAATTTATTGTTTGTTTAAATTTATTATTTATTGCCCATTTATTATCTTCCATTTGTGCAATTTATTTAAATGCATTATATTTGTCTTTTTAAACTAAAAAGATGTATACAAATGTAATTGCCTGAATTTCAGCATATTTGATAGTGAGTTATTTTTTACATTCAAGCTAATTCTTTGCACCACACTGAATCTGTAGTGCAGAGAAGTGTTACCCACATAAAAGAGAAAATGTTTTACCATAGGCTCATTTTCCTAGATGTGATCGGTCTCTCAGTAGCAGAACTGATAAACGGTTCAGAGACAACACAGATGGAAACAAAGACACATTGATTTGTCACCATGTATTGCCCTTGTGGACTACAGCTAAAGTAACTATCACATAAAAATCCCTGCACTAGGTTCATTTCTAACATACATACCTGAATAACATTATCAATCTACTCTGAAAACCATTACTTCTTTTCACACATCCCCTGATGTTGATAGCATCTTTCATTACCCAGAATATATTGATACCATATAAATGTCTGGCCATAGATCCATAACCTTTTAGGCTCCCTTATCATGATATGTTCTTATCCCTTTAGAACTTCAGGTACTCACATGAATTGTAGGTAAATAATCTATCAGTTTGCTTGTTACAACATCTAGTCTTAAGATATATTCAACTAGGGCTCTTTGAGACCAATTTATAATTCACCAGCTATGTAAAATATATGAAATGACTCTATGTAATTATGACATAAAATAAATATTTTTCACTCTTGGAAATAATGGAGTTATGATATTGAAAGAGTCAGTCAAGTGATTGGGCTCCAAAGGATGAAATATAAATATATTTCCCAGCAAGGAGAAACTCTCTGAAAATATAGGAGACAACAAAAACCCATGTAAGGCTATGAAGCTTAGTGCAAGTAGAATAACTCCAATGAGATACTATAGGCCGAGTCAAATGACAAGGTTATTTTGACTTCACTGTCAGACTTTTTTCCATAATTCATTTTTCCATTATATGTTGTTATTACCCAGGTATTACACAGTGATTTGAACACATGACTAATCATTTTGTCATAAGAGAAATGAGTAAGCCCATTACTTTATCTCAAAAGAGAAAAAAAGGCAAAAACACACAATTTAGTGTGAAGTTTTTAGTTTCATGATGAAAATAACAACATGCTCAAAAGATTAACAGCTAGCCATAAATATGGGCATTCTTTTCAATTTTCATTTAATAATGTTACAAACTTTTGTGTGTACATTTTTGATCTATTATTCTTTTTAAACTAAAAGAAAAAATACAGATTTTAATATTAAATAACATATTTATAACACTACTAGATTAATGATGAATTGACCAAAAATAGCACAAGCAAGTATAATGTTGTAAACATTAGTCATTCACTTTGAAATTCAATATATTTAGTTTTTTTAGGGCTTTCAGGAGTTACATTGTCTTCCAAGGAAATAAAAAAATAAATTATTTGTTTCTAAATTATAATGCAAGGGAGAGCCCTGCTGGTGGATTTTTATAGATGCACCAAATGGACTCATAATTGAAGCAAACTATCTTAGGAAAAACAACAGTGAAATGTATAATACACTTGATTGTTTTTTGGCTCCATTATCCTCCAAATTCTAGAATTGAATCTCATTAGGTTTTAACTCAATGTGCACCTTACTTTTGAAGCTATATAGTACATTTCTTTCAGCTTGCTTCACTTTCTATTGGGATTTTATGCAGTTAAGAAAATGGAATACAGTCTATTTTCAAGTATGACAAAGCAATTCTACCAAAATACTGAATTTATTAATATCTATGTTACTCACTAAATGCAGTTAAAACGTCTTGACTTCTTGATGTGCTCTGTTTACTTCCTGTACTTAAAAGCTCCTTATAACTACCTGTAGAGAACATTTTAAAGAGAAAAAATGTTGCACCAGACAGAGAGAAAAGTAGCTCATTTCCTATGCAAAATAACATTCATGTAAGCGTTGGGTAAGGGAGAGCAACAGGAAACCAGATGGAGTGCAATAAATCTTCTATTAGTTCTTCAATGTGGATTACTTTACTTGTTATTTATCTGCTTTGAATGAATGTGAAAAAACAGAAAAATATATACATATTTAAATATAAATGTAAGGGGCGCCTGGGTGGCTCAGTCGGTTAAGTGTCCAACTTCGGCTCAGGTCATGATCTCACAGTCCGTGAGTTCGAGCCCCGCGTCGGGCTCTGTGCTGACAGCTCAGAGCCTGGAGCCTGCTTCGGATTCTGTGTCTCCCTCTCTCTGACCCTCCCCCGTTCATGCTCTGTCTCTCTCTGTCTCAAAAATAAACATTAAAAAAAATTTTTTTTAAATATAAATGGAAAAGTGTTTAGAGTCAGGATTTTAATCTTATCTACCCATATTACATTGCACACCTCACTGGGCTTCGTATTTGAGTGAATATTTGAGAGTTAACTATATATTTAGGAAAATTGTGGTAGCAAGATTTCATATTGGAAAATATAAAGCTGAATAATGTATTAAAGCTTGAGGCATTGTCTTGAGAAATGGAAAATTGAAAGCTAGCAAATATGTTAATACAAAGTCAAAAAAAGGGAATGAGTTTTTCATCATTAATCAAAATTTTAGAGTTACTGGTATGGTAACAGAGTAAGCAGAATTTCACCATAAAGGAACTGGTGAGCTACAGTAGTAATTTTTTCTATTGCTTAAAGATGTTGGCCTAAGGAAGTTTTGAAACAAGGTGCTTGGAGGAAAATAGCTTTTTGTCAAAGGGAGGGATTAGGAGATCACAAGTGAAAACTGAGAAGGATTTTTATGTATACTTAATATCTATTAAAATAATTTTATTATATAATATAATGTGATAAATTATTATATAATCAAATATATAGGATAAATTAAAAGAATGTATCATACATTTATAGTTATGAATAAGACAATATAATAATCACATTTTTGTCAAGGTCCGTGATGCTGTGTGTGCAATAAGGAGGCTGTACTATATGCAAAAGAATGGTTTCATATGAGTGTAGTGGCCTTGCTGGTTCCAGAAGTTGATTTAATTTAGCGTTCTGAGCAAAGACACAGCCTGGACTGAGACACTAGAGCTTCAAAGTCTCCGATGGCCGCGAGGGAGAGGGGAGTTGGAGAGAATTTAGTAATTCAAAAACACAGCTGAGCTCCTGAGTACTCTTTAGAGGAGATTATGTCTCTCTATAGGCAGTGCCTGTCTTTTCAGCCTTCCAGTTGCATACTTAATACCCAAAATTGGCTTTTAATTCCTCAGACTTGAGTCATTTGTCTCTTCCAATGATGAGGTGGGTGGAAGAAGGAGAGACAAGGGGAGGTTAAAGAAAATTAAAGGAGAAGAAAGAGGAAAAGCAGAGTAAGAGAAAGAGGAGGAGAAGGAGGAGGGAGGAGGAAGGGGGCAAGAGAGAAGAAGGGTAAGGAGGTGGTGGAAAGAGGAGGAAGAGGAGGGGAACAAGAAGGTGACAGAGAAAATAACTGTCAAGCTGTTAAGGGCAGCCATGAATGGTCAGTTAATGCTGTGCCAGTTCACCTTATTACATAGTTTTGTCTCCTTGTTGTTGCTGTGTGTGTGTGTGTCCGTGCATGTGTGTGTGAACACATGTGCATGGGTAGTAAGCACTGTGTTAGAAAGAAGGGGCTATATTTATGGAAAATTAATCAGATCATCCCTTCACACCATCTGTAGCCACGCCTCAGCTTGAACCAGCATCACACTAGATACAAACATCTGAGAAATGAGATAAATTGTAACATTTTTGCAATAAAATGCCCCGTGGGATGTTGGCATTACCTTTATAAAACTCTGAAACAATTTTTCAGTTCTCCAGCCATATGCTTCTTTTATTCATATATATTATATATTATATACTTCTTAATATATTATAACTATAGTGAATTTTTATTTAAGTATGAGTTTTTAGTTCAAGTGTTATATATAGCAATCACAATAGTAGACACATCAGTGAAAGTTTGCAAGAGAATCTGTTAAGAGGATCTGTTTTTATAATTATAACAACCATTTATTGTTAAAAATATGATTGCCATGTGGAAAATTAGAAAAGAATGTTAACATTTTTATGCATTAGACATTGCATTAAGTTATTTATTATTATGGTAGTATTATTTTTGATTACACCAAAATACATTGTGACTCTCTCCACATAGGATTTATGTGAAATATATTTACTTCTAGACAACTGTTTTAGTCCATTCAGGCTGTTATAACAAAATACCACAGATTAAGTGGCTTGTAAACAACAGAAATTTATTCCTCACTGTTCTGGGGGCTGGAAGTCTAAGATCAAGGCACCAGATGGTTCTGTCTGTTGAGGATCCTCTTCCTGGTTCATTCCAAGTGTCTTCTTGCTGTGTCCTCACATGGTCTAAAGGAATAGGGATCTCTGGGATCTCTTTCATAAGATGCGCCTGGGTAGCTCAGTCAGTTAAGCATCCCACTTCAGCTCAGGTCATGATCTCAGGGTTTGTGGGTTTGAGCTCCACGTCAGGCTCTGTACTGACAGCTCAGAGACTAAAACCTGCTTTGGATTCTGTGTCTCCCTCTCTTTTTGCCCCTGCCACACTTGTGCTCTGTATCTCTCTCAAAAATAAATAAACATTAAAAAAATTTTTTTTTAAAATACAGAATACAAATCCCATTCATGAGGCCTTACTCTCATGACTTAGGCACATCCCAAATGCTCTACCTTCTAATCTTTGAGGGTACAGAATTTTATCATACGAATTTTGGAGGAACAAAAATATTCAGAACATAGCAATCAAAGGGCATAATAGAAGCACTGGAACTCATTGTAAGTATTGAAGACTATATGTTAATTTCTACCTTCTCCTCTGCTTTAACTATCAGTGACTGAAAGAGAAGATCAACAACTTCTAATTACATTTCAGAAATGAAATTAAGACGACTCAGAATATAGCTTCTTTGCAAACTTAAGTAATGCTTTCCTTGTTCTTATAAAATGATTTCTTTTTCTTTTATAAAATAGCTAAGATATGAATTTATCAGGGCAGAACTTCCCCAAACTGACATGTATTTTATCTAGTTAACACTGATTTTATTGAGAACATTAAATGTCAAATCATAACACAGGGACTTGGCTTTCAGCAAAAAACCTAGACATTCTTAAAGATAAAAAGGCTATATAAATGAATTTTCCTGAATATTTATCCTTTTTTTTAAAGAACAACATTTCTACCACACTTATTTTCATATTCTGTCCTTATCAAACATTCTTTTGAATGTCTGAATGGAATAAGTTTAATTTTTGAAAAGTAATATATCAAAATCAGCCATAACTAAATGAATTAATGAATTAGACATTGCTAAATGTCTAATCTGCCCCTGAAAATATATCTGGGAAATATTGATTTTGGTATTCTGAAAGAATCTATATCTATTATTACTTCATATTATAGTGATAAAATATCAAAATGGGACTTTCACTAATATATTAAAGTGCAATGGAAATCTTATTCCAAAATGAGGTGGTAAACTATAATGAAAATTTCTAAATTATCAAGTTGGCAACCGATTACTAATTGCTGTGATGACACACAGGTCAAACCTAGAAAAAGTTTCTGACTCCAAGCTGGGAAATTAAAAGATGAAGGGTGAGTTGGTTAGCTGTTGAAAAAAAAGTGGCCTTGTAGAGCAGAGGATGCATCCTGTGGCCATCCACAAGAGAGGGACAATGTGTCTTCTTGTTGATACTGATCTTAAGAAATGAAGAGACCTAACCTGAGAGACAATCAGGAACTCACAGGACTCTTAGTGATTGAAAACCATTAAACAATCAGCCAGAAGAGAGTTGCGTTGGCCTGCATGTAAGGGCTTACAAGTGTAAGTGAGGGATTCTTAGTGACACAGGAGCCAAACTCTGAAGAAGCTGTGATACAACTCAAAAGAAAAAAGAAAAGTGCATAGAACCGTGCTAGTTTCCAATGATACAACTACGCTGCCCTCTTCAACTATGATCCTCCTCGCCTTTGCCCATTTCAAATCAACTCACCCTGTTCTGAGGAGAGGTAAGAACACATATGTATGCTCTCTTAGTGCAGACTTCCGGTCAGTAATAGGCCAGGACAGGGAGACAGGGAATAGCTTGAATTTGGAAGGTAAATCTTACTTATTAGATGAGTTGGATGTTCTTAATACTCACCTGAAATATCTTATACTGCCTGAGTGTGACCAAAATGTCATCCCATGGCAGGAAGAATATCTCTTGTCTTGAATAAACTTAAAAGCATAGTGGGAGATAAAATAAAGTTGTTTTATAAATAAGTCCCATTAGTAGTATTCTTCAATGTGTGAGATACAATATTAATGAATGTATAAAATATTACTTCTGTAATCGGTATTATTTAGAATATCAATATCCATTCACATTTCATATGTAGTGTTTATATAGAAATGAGATTAGGGCTTTTTTTTCTAATTTTCTAAATTTGATTTATATAGGTGATTTGAAAACTTCTCTCTTCAGACAATCAAGTTTTCTTTTCTACCCATTTACCATTTTGACAGCAAAATTAAGAAATTCAGATGACAACTTGTCTGAGGTAGATTTGTTTACTCAATGCATTTGATGAAACATCTACTATGAACAGAAGGTCTATTTGCACTAAGATCCAAGAATATCCAAGGCATATTTTTTGTTTTAAAGTAGTTAATTTATTAGGTTTGGTAATGACAAAGAAAATTGATGGCAGAGTTGTGTGGCAAATGTTAATCATTTCTATCAGGTTTTAATGTAATGAGAAAGCCATTAAACACCTATTGTGTGTGGGCTTTCCTTGAGATAAAAAACTAATAAGGCATGAATCCTTCACCAAGTAATTGTGATCTAGGGAATTGGAAAAAAGACTTGTAACTAAACATTTATAAAAACTGGGCCTCATACACTTGCTATTTTTTACTATATTCTTCCCTTTGAAATACTCTGTTCCCTTCTTATCATAACCTCCCCATATACTAATTTTCTTCATAGTTTTCTAGCTTCTCCATTCTGATAATCATCATGGACTCTTTCACTTTTATTTGCCCCTTATTGGACAGAATACCTCTTCCACCAATCTGCCCTTCCTAGCCTATATAATCTATTACCCCTCCATGGAATAGTTAAGACTGCTTAAAATTGCCTTAAATATTTACATGAAGTTACAAAAACATGAAGTAAAGTAGTTAAGGCTATTTTAACTCTTGGTTTAAGAATGTCAGCAACAACAAATTATACATTCAGACCAGGACATCAATAAATTAAATCACACACACACACAGAAATTAAAAGCTTCACACTCGAACATGCACCTGATCTGGCAAAATGGAGGTCATCCAATATTCCTTACCAAAGTGACCTGGCTCTGTACTAGTCTTGCTTTAAATGTGACATCACTGGATGACTACAGTCTATATACTCAGTTAAAAACATTCAGGGAAACCTCAGATGTGCATAGTTAACTTCCTACTAAGTAGCTACAAAGTAACTTAAAAATTAATGGAAAGGGATACCTGGGTGGCTCAGTTGGTTAAGCACCTGACTCTTGATTTTGGCTCAGGTCATGATCCCAGGGTCATGGGAACAAGCCCCTCATCAAGCCTTGCATGGAGCTCCATGTTGGATGTGGAGCCTGCTTGGATTCTCTCTCTCCTTCTCCCTCTGCCACCCACCTGACTCTTGTTCTCTCTCTCTCTCTCTAAAAAACAAAATAAATAAATAAAAAGAATGGACCATTAAACCCAACTTTTCCAAAAGAGAATTAACCCTCTCCTCCCACTCCGAACTGGAACTCCTCTTGTGTTATCTTCAAATTGCAAATTCTATCACAGCATGAGACACAGTCATCCAACTTACCATTTAAGCCTGATGCCTGTGGTCATTCTATACTTCTCATAGTTACTCCAGTTCATTCATGCACAGCATCCCATAATCTTTCTTAATACAACCATTAATATATAATGCTCTAATCACTTCTTCCTAATATCCCTTTGGTAACCACACTGCTCCTAAAATGGCCTGACTTCACTTCATGTCCCATATTACCAGACTGAAACCCTTAAATACAAAGATTACCGTGTTGCTCATCTATTTAAAGCATCTAGATCAAATACATTATCTTAGTCACAGAGCCTTTTATTTATAATCTGCTCCTACCTTCTGCGCTAGCCCCATATCCTAAGCCTTCCCATTTATAAGACATATCACCCTCCTACCTCCAAAAAAGGATTTTCACCATTCTTAGTGTTCTTCAAATATTTCCACCAAATATTACATTGCACTCTTTGGAATACCCATCTCCTTTCCTTAGTAGCTAACCCCTTGTATCTCTTAAAGTCAAACTCATTTGGACAGTAAACACAGTTTGTAATTGACCAGCTTTGTGTTCTAGACCATATGTTTAATTCTCTGAGATTCAGTTATCTGTTGTGTAAAGTAAGGATAATTACAATATTCTCAAAGAGCAGAGGACAGGACTTTTTTCCCATAAAGGAACATACAGTAAAATGTTAGGCTTTGCAAACCTATAGTCTCTGTCACAACAACACACCTCAGCTATTGTAACATGAAAGAGGTCATAAACAATATGTAGTGAATAGGTCTGGCTGTGTTCCGATAAATATTTACAAAAACAACTGAGGGCCAGGTTTGGTCTGAGGGCTTTAGTTTGCCAACTTCTCCCATTAAGTCATAGCACTTAGTATTATTTTGTGATATTCTTGCTCATATATGTCAAATACAAATCCATAAGTCAAACATCTTATGTGAGAATCATGTGGGAAATGAATTCAGAAAAATATGCTGCTATCAATTTTCCAAAACATAAAGTATTTTCAAATATTATGGTTTAAAGTTATTCTTTCGTATTTCAAGATGTAGAATAAATTTGGAACATACACAAACAATAGTGAAATGAACAAAAATGAAACATGTCTGCCCTTTTTTAAAGGAAATCTTCTGCCCTATGTCTATCTAAGAATACTTAAACAAGGGTCAAATATTTTAAATGCATTTTTTAAAGTAATTTGTTTGACAAAATAAAGTAAACCTGGATCGTATTTACATTTTATGTTGATATTTTGAAGTATTTATTTCAATGAGTTTTTAAAAAACTGGCTTTGTATTATATTTGACCTTTCCCTTACAAGTTGCCTCTATTTTTACATAGAAGAAGCTTTAGATTGATTTTTCTTTTATTATGGAAAAAAATACATGTAATTGACTTGGGACTCATGTAGGAGTTGAGTTTCCATAGTTAAGTTTGAGAGCTCAACCCATATATTGCTTCTAATCTACTTAAAATATATTAAATTTAACCTATACTTCACAATTGCATACTCTCTTGGTAATTACTCTCTTTTTTTGCAAATGTAGAGTAATCATTTTATTATTCTGAAAAATCCAAAGGAGTAATGGGCATTGAAAATAAATACTTTGTACATTTAGTGAAGGGAAAAAGTAACTGAAATATATGAAGCATCTTTGAGTGTGGAGACTCTATTAGAATTATAAAATACTAAAAGGCGAAGAAGAGGAGAATAAAAACACAGGTACAAACTAGGTGACATTAAGTGCTAAAGAACTTTTTCCTTACTTTTCCTGAATTGATGATCAAGGACCACAGCTAAAACCATAGGGCATATGTCCCACAATCAAGTTCAGAGACCCACCATATGTTGAGGGCAACCAGCACCCTATAGGTGCAGAGGAGTGCCATTTTAACAGAACCTGAAAAACAAAGCATCTCCACCTTACCACCGTGAGAAGAGCTCAGCCTTTTTGGAGGGGCAGGTGAGTTTTTGAATAGATAAAGCCAACCTTTCCACTCATCTTTCCTAAAAATAGAGAAAGAATGTAACAGACTCCTTTCCTTAATCCAGGGAGAAAACCTTAAGAGAATAACTCAAAACTGTCAGATGGCTATAAAGAAAGAGGCTTGCTTACCTGGCCACGACTATAGAAAACACTGGGGGAAGACAGCTTGGAGGAGTGGGCAGGCAAAGAGGAACAAGGACCAACTTCTTGTTGAACTATTATTTGTATTGTGTGGAAAAGAACCTGCTAATACCTCCAGAACCCAGGATGGAAACATTGAAAACTGGGCTTGCCAGAGATGCAGCGCGAGACAAAGAATTTCATCAGTCAGAAGGAAATCAACGTGAGGTCAGCAGCCTGAGGATCACCAGAAGGTATTTCCAAATTTTCCAAAGGGCCACCAATGTCTAGAGAAGCTGCTTGAAACTATATCTTCAACAGTAAACTTGCTTTGGTAAACATGATTCAGACTGCATTGATATTGAGATGATTAAAATCCAAGATTCAAACAAATAAGTAAATAAAATTATAAAACAAAAAATGATGCAGAATAGTTGAAAATTAAACTTAAAATTAGAAAACTTGAATAACTCAATACTATGAATAATTATTCAAACATATCCACATAAACTTACATCTCAGTATTTTTGTTTCCATAGCCCCAAAATGAGTATGTGAATGGTTAAACAGAAAAGTTATACAGAAATCAGAACCAGTATGAATCATTCAATAAATCATCAAATAAATTTAGTAGGAAAAAATCAGTCAACCATATTGCTTCTCTGAACTAATAAGTTTCAAAGGTAGAAAGTCAATCTAGAAATCCCTAACAATACACAGTCAATCATTGGGGATTAATGGAATCACTTATGAAAATAAGACAAATACACCTGACAATTGTATGTGCAAATGAAGTAATGTATTTTCGTGACAAGCATGCCAAATTAGTAGGCAAGGAGATCCACATGGACTCAATATGTGAGCTGGGGCAAGGGATTTAATATTCCTGGACTTCATTGATCATAGGCATAGTAAGAGAAAATTTTAAATTCAATTTTTTATCATTTTCTTTAACTTTTTAAACACTGAACACCATTATGCAATCTAACTATTCAGGAAGCCAAAAGGTAGGTCTTAAGTGAGGCTGTTTAGTGGAGATGCATAGGACAAAATCTGGAGTTACTATTTGTATATTTCCCTCTTGGTTTCCTTAAGGAACACCTTTATGAAATACAAGTACCATCCATCCAAGGTCAAAGAAGAGGTAAATATTTTGATTAGAAGGTTCTGTGCAAAATCATTTTATTATTTTAATAATAGAATTATGTACAACATCAAATTAGTACTTCTATTTTCATGCTTACAGCTTCATTATGTGCAAATTAAATTTCAACTAATCAAGTGAACTATTTAATGACTATTATAGACAGCATCAGCATCTTCAGTGTCATGCTAAGATGTATCTAATTCTTCTGGGAAATGAGTTAATAGAAAGTATAGACTTTCACTGAAACTTCATGAAGTGCAGATATCAGATATTTTTGTACTTAACATTAGAAAAATTATCATCAACTTTTGTGTATGTTCAAGGATGGGTTCATGTACTATGTACCTTTGATCAGTATTCAAAATATTGGTAATTGTCAAATTCCCACTGCCATCCGTGTACTGTTTTGACCAAAGTATAATGAATGCTGTAAAAAAAAAGCCATCTCATTTCTAATTCTGAAGTCTCATAACATGAATTATTTAATTTTCTTTTAGCTGCTTGGCATCACATATCTTTTTGTAAATTTTGCATTTATAGCAATTATTCCAACAAGGTATCCGCATGAAGGCATTTTAAATTTATTTCCCAATTAGAACTACCCTAACTGGCAGAAGAACAAGGGAAATGGCAGATTGGAGTTTAACATGATTTCATATTCATCTTGGCTGCCAAGGCTAAACTTGTAATTAAGGGATAATCCCACAGCAAGACCAGACACATAAGCAAGTAAACACAGCACAAGCCTATGTTTATGGGGGACCTTTATTTAGTTCTTGATTCAGAGAAAGAAAGTTATGAAAATAATTACCATAATAACATACTGCACTTTAAGTAGCCCCTTTTATGCTGAATCTAAACATATTACCCCATTCATTGTAAGAGGAATCTTTGAAAAAAAAAAATGAGAACAGTTTCCAAATCATAACTACAGTTTAAAAAAAAGTAAACTAAAATCAACTTCACAAAAAGCTGGGCTTTTGTGTTTGGGAATCAGACTGGTATATTTACTAATCTAGTCTCACATAACTTCTTTCTTAATCTTTCTTAAGCTGTTATAAAAAGGTGATGCAATATGAAGATTAAATAAAAACATACTGAGTTTTGGTCATGACTACATATTTCCAATTTAGCCTACTAACATAAATAATTAAAGAACAGCAAAATATAAATGAACTAATGTTTTAAGGTATTGAAATGGAGATGTGATTTTTTATGTAACAACAACAACAAAAATAAGGCAAACTTCATATTCATTGCAATATTCTAAATGAGAGAAATATCCATAGCATAGCAAAAAAAAAAAAAAAAAAGATTGAGCCCAAACAAAAAGCAGTGTTTCTAATGGATGGAAGAAATACAGATCAGAGGGTTGTCTGTGGATGTGGCTGGAATTTAGGCTGGTTTCTGAAGAAAGCTCTATATACATAAGCAGTTTCAGAAAGCTGGAGAGAGGTTTCCTTGCAATTCTGATTAAATGATAAGCCCTACATGAATGTGATAAGATTCTGTGAGCTGGGGTCAAAAAACAAGGGAACCTCACTATTTCATCAACAATAATACAGAAATCTCAGTCCTGGAGGATACTGTAGGTCCAAACAGCCACACTGGAGAGAGCTTGCTGAATATTTAGAAAAGACCTCAGAGAAATTGAGGTTCAAACCACAAACAGAGTAACAGTTACATAAGGTGTGACCTGACAAAGCCAAACCTCAATAAGATCAAGCTCATCGATCAATAAATAACTACCCAACACAACAAAGTTCAACACTATTTAAAGAAAGATATGAGCAAATAGACTCAATAACATTGTATGCACAATACCTAACACCTGAAGAATTACCAGGTTTGTAAAAATTATGAAAATGTGAAACATAAGTATGAGAAAAATAAATCAATAGCAATAAACTCAAAGATAAACCAGATGTTATAATTGTCAAACAAGAACTTTATAATTAATTATAAATATGCTCAAAACATAAAGGAAATGAACATAATGAGTAAAAAGAGAGATTTCAACAGAAAAAAAACCATCAAATTAAAATTCTAGAAATTAGAAATAGAATATTGGAAAAGAAGTTCACCGTCTTCTTTATTAGAATTTCAGACATTGAAGAACAAAGATCAATGGATATAAGAACAATTAAATTAAATAGACACTAAACTTAAACATGAATAAAAGAAAAATAAATGCACAGAGTCTTTAGTGACGTGTTTGCCTATACTAAACAGTATAATACATATTTAACTAAAACTCCAAAAGGAGGTAAGATTGAGAATGGAAGAGAATTAATAAGGATAAATAGTGACTACAATTTTGATTAAAATATCAAGTAACAGAACCAAGATGCTAAAAAAAAAAAAGGCAGGAAAAGAGAAAGAGAAAAAAAAACAATAAAAAAAAAGCAAAAAGGCAACCACATCTAGGAATAGCATAAGTAAATTGATGAAAAGAGAGAGAAAATAAAATCAGAGGAAAAAGATATATACTGGTCATCTAAAAAGAATAACTGCAGACTTCTCATGAATGCAAACTAGAAAAACAACAGAAAAAAAGGATAATTTATTAGTGAGGGAAAATAAAAATGGAAACTGAACTCTGTAACCTAGAAGTATACAGTGAGTAAAATCATTTTAAAAATGGACAGCAAATATACAAAATTTCCTATAAATAAAAGCTAAAGGGATAAAGGTGAAAGATACTTCTTCAAATCAAAGGGAAATAATGCTGGATAAAAACAAGTAGATGCATGAAATAATGAAAAAAGCAAAAATGGTAAATATAAAGTAAAATTAATCATTGAATTATAAAAGTACATCACTAAAATCCAATTAAAGAAATAAAATAGATTAATGAAGAAACACTCAATTATTTTTATTATAAAGTCAAGAAATGTGTAAAACAAAACAAAAAAGCAATTGCAGAAATTTCTAGAAAGCAAAAGAGCTAGATGATCAACAAAACCCAAATATTACAAATATTAAATTAATGTAAATGGTAAAGGGGTCTCAGTTAGACGTCAGGGATTGTCAGACTAGAAAAGAAAGCAAATCACAAATACATGGTGTAAAGTAGCTGTGCCCTTTCAAGAAATATATGCATTACATGTTAATATTATGAAGGGAAAAAAGTATCAGTAGCATAAGAAAGAAAAGGAAAAGAAACAAAAGAAAAGAAGAGGAAGGAGAGAAAGAAAAGAAAGGGAAGGAGAAAAAAAGGAAGACAGAGAAGGAAATACTTCTTTTTGTGAATGAAACATGAGATATTACTTTAGAACTTAACAGTTTAAAGATAAGGAGCAACATCTTTATAGAAATTAATTTGACAATTTAATGAAATACCCAATTCCTTGAAAGAATTACCAAAAATTTTTAAGAACTGTACCAGCCTGCTGCTAAATTAGACAGGGACATTAGAAGTAAATATTATAGATGAATAGTTTTCATAGATATAGATACAAGAAAGTGCTCAGAAAAAAACTGGCAAATTAAATTTAGTAAATCATATTCATAATCATAATATCTTGAACAAGTAGTTTTTATCTGGGAAACTAACGGTTAATTTAATCATTAAAAACAATGTAATTCATTACATTAACCGAGTAAAGCATAAAAATAATCTAATCATTACAATGGATACAAATGTCTTTGATTAAAAGAGAAATTTAAAAAATTAGAAAATTGGAATAGAAAAAAAATTTCCATTCTGATAAAGGAAATTCCACTTCAGAGAATATATCCAAAGGAAACAAAAACACTAACTCAAAAAGATATCTTCACCCCATGTTCATAGCAGTATTAATAGCCAAGGCATGGAAACAACTTGAGTGTCCATTAGTGGATGAATGGATAAAGAAGTTGTGGCAGAGATACACAATGAAATATTATCTAGCCATAAAAAATGAGGAAATCATACCATCTGCAACAGCATGGATGGACTTTGAAGGCATTATGCTAAGTAAAAATAAGTCAGATAGAGAAAGACAAATACTGTAGGATCTCACCTGCGTAATCAAGCAACAACAACATCAACAACACACACACACACACACACACACACACACACGCACACACACAAACTCAGAATAAGAGGTCAGACTGATGATTACCTCAGGCAAAGGGTAGGAGGAGGGGGAATTAGAGTTAGGGGGTCAGAAGGCACAAAATTCCAGTTATAAGATAAATAAGCACTAGGAACATAATGTACTACATGATGACTGTAGCTAGCACTGCTGTACGATATATAGGAAAGTTGTTAAGAGAGTAAATCCTATGAATTCTCATCACGAGGCAAAAAAAAAAAAGAAAAAAAACGAAGTTTTCCTCTTTTTTTTTTCTTTCTTTTCTTTTTACAGTAACCATACAAGAAAATGAATGTTAGCTAAACCTATTGTGGTAATCATTTCACAATATATATAAATAAAATCATCATCAAATTGACACAGTAGTATATGTCAATTATTTCTCAATGAAACTGGATTTATTTTTTAAATAAAAAGACTTTCAACTCCTCCTCCCCCACAGAAGAAAAGAATTTATGGAAAAATGAGGCCACCTATCACATTTAATAGTGATAGAATGAACACATTTCCCTTAATGTTAAGCATAAAAAAGGCTATCTTTTACCATTAACTATAGTCAATATTTTATGGAGGCCAGAGTAAATGCAGTAAATCAAGAAAATTATATAAAAGCCACAGAGGAAAAAATAAAACCTTATATTCACAAATGACTTGATTATATGCATGGAAAATTCTAAGGAATCTACTAAGGAAAAGTAAACTATGGTTAGGGAGATTCAGTGTGTTAAAGACATCAGTTCTCCCTAATTCAATCTCTAAATTCAACAAAATTCCAATCAAAATCCCAGTTGTTTTTTTTTTTAAAGAATTGGTAAGTGATTCAAAACTTTATGTAGAAAATCGAAAAACCTAGTATAGCTAACACAGTCTTGAAGATAGAACAATTTTGGTGGGTTTACAGTATCAATTTTCAAAATTTAATGTCAAGGCACAGCATTCAAAAAAGTATATTGGCATAAGGAAGAAAATAGTTCAACGTTACTAAAAAAAAAGTCTAAAAATACAACTCACAAAATCAATTGATTTTTAAAAGTCAGGTTCATTGAGGTATAATTTATGCACAGTAAAATTCATCATTTTCAAGTGTACATTTTATATAATTGAATGTGTTCGTGCAAACACTACCACAGCCAGGTTATATAATACGTCCATCACCCTAGAAAGTCTCTTCATGCCACCTCTTGGTGAATCTCCTCTCCCGGTATTGAGCCCTGACAAGAAATTATATGATTTATACCCCTATGCTTTTATCTTTCCCACAAGTTTCACAAATAGAATCATATAGCATGTAGAACAGGCAAGTGGTTTACTTCACTCAACATATTGAGATTCATCTTTGTTTTGGTATCAGGGGTTCATTCCTTTATGTTGCTATTTATTCCATTGTGTGAAAATGCTGCAGTGTGTTTCTCATTCACTAGTAGATGGACATTTGTATATTTTTCATTTTTTATAAATTGTGAGTAAAGTTGCTATAAATATTCAAGTATGCTCTTTGTGTAAACATATGCCCCATTTCTCTTGAATAAGTATCTAAAAGTGAAATTTCTGGATATGGTAAGTGTAGGTCTGCCTCTAAGAAACTGCCCAAGTGGCAGCCCCTAAATAATAATATTGGGCTTCTATTCATGTGCTTACTTGGACCTGTATCTCTACTGTTCAAGTGTTTTTCCCATTATTTGGCTGTTTGTCTTATCATTGGATTATAAGAGTTCTATATATGTTCTGGATACAAGTACTTTATCAGATTTGTGTACTGCAATTATTTTTCTCCCAGTGTATAGACTATCTCTTCATTTTATTGACACTTTCTATTAAAAATCAGAGTTTTCAATTTTGATGGAGTTGTTTATCAATTTTTTTAGTGCTTCTCCTTTTTGAATCTTATTAAAAACAACTTTGCCTTACAAGCAATTATCAGGGAATGCTATGAAAAATTATATGCCAACAAACTGGACAACCTGGAAGAAATGGACAAATTCCTAAACACCCACACACTTCCAAAACTCAAACGAGAAGAAATAGAAAATTTGAATAGACCCATAACCAGTGAAGATATTGAATCAGTTATCAAAAATCTCCAAACAAATAAGAGTCCAGGACCAGATGGCTTCCCAGGGGAATTCTACCAGACATTTAAAGCAGAGATCATACCTATCCTTCTCAGGCTGTTCCAAAAAATAGAAAATGAAGGAAAACTTCCAGACTCATTCTATGAAGGCAGCATTAGTTTGATTCCCAAACCAGACAGAGACCCAGCAAGAAAAGAGAACTACAGGCCAATATCCCTGATAAATATGCACGCAAAAATTCTCAACAAGATAGTAGCAAATCGAATTCAACACCATATAAAAAGAATTAGTCACCATGATCAAGCGGGATTCATTCCTGGGCTGCAGGGCTGGTTCAACATTTGCAAATCAATCAATGTGATACATCACATTAATAAAAGAAAAGATAAGAACCATACGATCCTGTCAATCGATGTAGAAAAAAACATTTGACAAAATTCAGCATCCTTTCTTAATAAAAACCCTCGAGAAAGTCGGGAAAGAAGGACCATACTTAAACATCATACAAGCCATTTATGAAAAGCCCACAGCTAATATCATCCTCAATGGGGAAAAACTGAGAGCTTTCCCCCTGAAATCAGGAACATGACAGGGATGTCCACTCTCACTGCTGTTGTTTAACATAGTGTTGGAAGTGCTAGCATCAGCAATCAGACAACAAAAGGAAATCAAAGGCATCCAAATTGGCAAAGATGAAGTCAAGCTTTCACTGTTTGCAGATGACATGATACTACACATGGAAAACCCAATGGGCTCCACCAAAAGTCTTCTAGAACTGATACATAAATACAAAAAAGCAAAGTGTCAGGGTACAAAATTAATGTACAGAAACCAGTTGCATTTTTATACACTAATATTGAAGCAACAAAAAGACAAATAAAGAAACTGATCCCATTCACAATTGCACCAAGAATCATAAAATACCTAGGAACAAACCTAACCAAAGATGTAAAAGATCTGTATGCTGAAAACTATAGAAAGCATATGAAGGAAATTGAAGAAGATACAAAAAATGGAAAAATATTCCACGCTCATGGATTGGAAGAATAAATATTGTTAAAATGTCAAAACTACCCAAAGTGATCTACACATTCAATGCAATCCCAATCAAAATTGTACTAGCATTCTTCTCAAAGCTAGAACAAGCAATCTTACAATTTGTATGGAACCACAAAGATCCCGAATACCCAAAGTAATTTTGAAGAAGAAAACCAAAGCGGGAGGCATCACAATCCTAGACTTTAGCCTCTACTACAAAGCTGTAATCATCAAGACAGCATGATATTGGCACAAAAACAGACACATAGACCAATGGAATAGAATAGAAACCCCAGAATTGGACCTACATAAGTATGGCCAACTAATCTTTGACAAAGCAGGAAAGAATATCCAATGGAAAAAAGACAGTCTCTTTAACAAATGGTGCTGGGAGAACTGGACAGCAACATGCAGAAGAATCAAATTAGACCACTTTCTCACACCATTCACAAAAATAAACTCAAAACGCATGAAGGACCTGAATGTGAGACAAGAAACCATCAAAACCCTAGTGGAGAAAGCAGGGAAAAACCTCTCTGACCTCAGCCACAGCAATTTCTTGCTCAACACATCTCCAAAGGCAAGGGAATTAAAAGCAAAAATGAACTATTGGGACCGCATCAAGATAAATAGCTTCTGCACTGCAGAGGAAACAATCAACAACAAAACTAAAAACAATCAACAACAAAACTAAAAGGTAACCGACGGAATGGGAAAAGATATTTGCAAATGACATATCGGATAAAGGGCTAGTATCCAAAGTCTACAAAGAACTCACCAAACCCCACACCCGAAAAACAAATAATCCAGTGAAGAAATGGGCAGAAAACATGAATAGACACTTCTCTAAAGAAGACATCCAGATGGCCAACAGGCACATGAAAAGATGCTCAATGTCACTCCTCATCAGGGAAATACAAATCAAAACCACCCTGAGATACTACTTCATGCTGGTCAGAGTGGCTAACATGAACAAATCAGGAGACTATTGATGCTGGAGAGGATGTGGAGAGATGGGAACCCTCTTGCACTGTCGGTTGGGAATGCAAACTAGTGCAGCCACTCTGAAAACAGTGTGGAGTTTCCTCAAAAAATTAAAAATAGATCTATTCTATGACCCAGCAATAGCATTGCTAGGAATCTACCCAAGGGATACAGGAGTGCTGATGCATAGGGGCACTTGTACCCCAATGTTTATAGCAACACTTTCAACCACAGCCAAATTATGGAAAGAGACTAAACGTCCATCAAGTGACAAATGGATAAAGAAGATGTGGTTTATATATACAATGGAATACTACTTGGCTATGAGATAGAATGAAGTCTGGCCATTTGTACCAACGTGGATGGAAGTGGAGAGTGTTGCTAAGTGAAATAAGTCAGGCAGAAAAAGACAGATACCCTATGTTTTCACTCATATTTGGATCCTGAGAAACTTAACAGAAGACCGGGGCAGGGGGGTGGGGGAAGGAGGGGAAAAAAAGTTACAGGGAGGGAAGGAGACTCTTAAATACTGAGAACAAACTGAGGGTTGATGGGGGAGGGGGGGGAGGGGAAAGTGGGTGATGGGCATTGAGGAGGGCACCTGTTGGGATGAGCTCTGGGTGTTGTATGGAATTCAATTTGACAATAAATATATATATATTATATATATATTATTTATTATATATATAATATATATATTATATATATAATAAATAATAAATAAATACAAACAACTTTGCCTACACGAAGATCATAGAGACTTTTGTTGTTGTTTATTCCTTGAATTTTATACCAAATCAACATGTGATCATATTCAAACTGATTTTGCATGTGGAGCAAGGTAAGGTCTGAAGTACATTTTTAAAAGAAATGTTCAATTGTTCTAGAAACATTTCAATAAAAAGACTGTTATTTCTACATTTTAGCACTTTGGCATGTTTGCTCAAAGTCATAATTGATCATATCTGTGAGATTCTACCTCTGGTCTCTATTCTATTTTATTGATCCATGCTTTTCTTCTACATGTAAATAACATACTGGCTTTAAGTTACAAAAATTGTCTTTTCTCCAACTGTCTATATATATAGGGAAAATATTGAAATTTACCTAATAATATAATAAACATAAATAAAAGTACTAACCAGTAAAAAAATTGAACTTCATCAAAATTAAGAATTTCTGTTTGTCAATAGATGCTTAGAAAAATGAATGGGCCAGCCATAGTGGCAGAGCATAAGTGTAATATACGTTTCTGACAAGATTTTTACACAGAATATACAGTGAGCTTTCCTACAAGTCAATAACAAGGAGAAGGAAAACAGCTAAATGAAAAGGAACAAAGAATTTGAATAGACAATTTGAAAAGGACACATTAATATGTATTATAAACACATGAAAAATATCTCAAAATCATTAATTATTGGGGAAATGTAAACTCTAAACCCAATACTACTCAATAGAATGCCTGAACTTAAAAATACTAAACACATCAAATATTGGTAAGGATGTGAAACAAGAATTTACACAGTGTTGGCAGATTTGTACGATAGCACAACCACTGCTGAAAACCATGTATGATTTCCTATAAACATAAGCCTGCTCTACAACCAAACCATTCTATTCACAGATACAAATCCAAAGGAAGACGGAAGTACAAGTTTTACCCACAAAGTCATGAAAATATTCATAACAATTTCCTTTACATTAGTTAAAAACCAGAGACAACCCAAATTACCACAAACAGAATAGACAAACAAATTGGTATATATTCATACAAACTACTAACAAATAGAATGGCATTGTTAAAACTCAAAAACATTATATTGAGGGTAAAAAGCCAGACCCATAAAAACACAAGCTAGGAATGCCTGGGTGGCTCATTCGGGTAAGTGTCTTACTATTGGTTTTGGCTCAGGTCATGATCTCACGGCTCGTGAGTTTGAGCCCCACATCAGACTCCGTGCTGACAGTGTGGAGCCTGGCTGGGAGTCTTTCTCCCTCACTCTCTCATTCCTCTCTATTTGCCTCCCTCTCTCTCTCTCTCTCTTAAAATAAATAAACTTTAAAGAAAAGCACAAGCTGTATGATTTTATTTACATAAATTTCTGAAGCAAGCAAAACTAATCCATGGTGATAGAAACTTGCATAGAAGTTGCCTCTCTAGGAGTGTAGTGATTGACAGAGAAAGGGCTTGAGGGAACTTTCTGGGTGATGAAAAAAAACAAATTATCTTGGAAGAAGTATAGGTTACAAGGTGCTGCTTTTGTGAAAACTCAAAGAATTTACACTCTAATTGTGCTTATTTTGATGTAAGAATTCAATAAAAAAGGAAAATTATAGTAGATTAAAACACAGATTATGCACATGTGAAATATGTGGGGATCTTCAAATCCCTGTATCTCCTCACCCAGTTCAATATACTTCCTGCTGTGGTAGGAGAGATATATTCTGTCCCACTTACAGATTAATGGATCTTCCTATGTAGATAAAGATAGCACAAAATTTGTTTATTAAAGCAATTCTTAAATAGCTATTACTATGTAGAGTTTAAGTTCCAAGCTGTATTCTAAACTTCCACACTTCTGCAGTATTTTCTTCCCAGCTCCCTTGTAAGCTGCAGGTTTTTATATCATATTAGTGAGAATGGAATCATAGTTGGGTCAGAGTTCAGGGAATATAGGTTGTATATCACTACCAACTGTCTTAGTCTCTTTGCACTGCTAAAACAAAATACTACGGACGAGTGAATTATAAACAACAATTTATTTCTCACAGTTCTAGGGACTGGATTGTGAAATCATGGCATCTGCATGGTCAGGTGAAGGCCCTCTTCTGGGTCATAGACTTCTTTTTGTATCCTTACCTGGTGGAAGGCAGTAGAGAGCTATGGGTTCTCTTTTATAAGGATATTAATCCCATTCATTTGGACTCCACCCTCATGATCCAATCTCCTCTCAAGGGCCTCACTACTAATACCATCACTTTTGAGGGTTAGGATTTCAAAATATGAGTTTTAGGAGGATGTAAACACCTCAGTGCTCAGACCATAGCACTACTTCATGCTGGTCAGAGTGGCTAACATGAACAAATCAGGACATTATAAGAAACGGTTATAAAAATGTGGGAAAAAGTTCTAAGAGAAGCAGGGAAGATTTTGTACACAAGCAAAAGGAGTAACCTGTGATTCATGTGGTGAAATGGTAAAGACCAAAAAAAAAGGTATCACAATTTTGTGGGAAGATCATTTTATAAGATCCCTATCTCCCAGTTTCTGTAGGAAATGAGGAGCTTATCTTCAGTGGGTACCTCGCTCCAAGTTGTAAAACTACCTCCGGTCATAAAGATGGAAGAGTTCATTTCTCCTTAAGGTAAAGCCAATTAGCGAACAGAGGCCTATGACTGGCCTATGGTGGACTTTGACTCCATCACTACCACCACTTCTGCTATTAATAAACTCTCCAGCCCTCTGTTTTAAGGACTTCATTTCATACTCTTTCCTGTACTGTCTTGATTAGTCTTCTTTGCCTGTTTAACTTTGTCTACTGCAAGTTTTACTTTGACAACTGCTGGCCTCCCTTGAATTTTCCCGGAGAGTTGTTACTTCCCCTGACGTGCCTTCATGCACAGGGAGGTCTAGCTTGCTTCATTAGGTACAGGGAGACTTCCTAAGCAGTGCTGCCCAAAACACAATGCCCATGTTCTCATAGAGAAGGGTGGTAAGTTGGTTTGCAGCAATTAGCTAAGGAAGAGGCACATTATCCTGTGGGAGTCAAAATCTGTCTTAGAATAAGCAGTTCTTAAGTAACAGTCACTGTTTCAACAATACTGTATGACATCTTTTCTCTCCAGATGCTGACGGGTTCTGTTTGAAGAACTGTGTAAACAGGTGTGACTGATATTTAATGAGGTTGCTTCCATAAGCCACACATACATGCAGTGCTTATTTGTTTATGAGCACAGCTTCATACTCATGGCAATCCTAGGAACCCATATTGCAAAATGCAACAGAACTCCTTTCTTGTGTGTGTGTGTATGTCTGTTTTTAAGTTTTATTTCTTTGTTTTGGAGGGTGGAGGAGCAGAAAGCAGACTCTGCACTGTCATCTCAGAGCTCGGTGTGGGGCTCCAACTCACGAGCCCGTGAGAGAATCCATGAGATCATGACCTGAGCCAAAATGGAGAGCCAGAGGTTTAACCAACCGAACCACCCAGGCACCTCAGAACTCCTTCCTTCTTAAATACTACATTGTCTAGGCAGTTGGAGATTGACTGCTTCATTAACAAGTCAGTGTACTCCCAAGATTCCTAGAGGCTATGATGTTTCTGTCAATGCATTTTGTTCTCTAATGGGAGCTAAAGAATGCTGTTTGAATGTTTTAAAGTGGAATATTACCAATTAAATCAATAGATATCCTTCGAAAATGTGTAAATTTGCAAATGTATGTATCTTTAGCCATCTTTTCCTTTTTCAAAAATTCCGAATTTGCAAATCAAGCACACCAGAGAGCAAAAGTTCTAAGTAGTTTAATTATTCTATCTGCTTTGAAGAAATAGAAAGAGACAATGCTTCAGGTAATCAACAGTCAAGTTATTTAGAGATATATGGCTGGATTCATCTTTTTGAATTGCTCTTGACATTTAATAATTTTTAGTTTGAAATAATTTTATTTTCTTTGATTTTCATGCTTTAGGCGTTTCAGAAGTGTAATTTATTCAATTACATGAGATAATCTCTATTATTAGGATGATTTACAATTTTCAGATTCTTTTAAACTTTTGTGTTTTTTCTTACTATCTACTATATTTTTTCTTACTTTGAGAACTTTTTTTCTATTTATTTAATTTAGGCCTATCATCTAGGCATTCAGGTACAATTAAATATTAAGTTAAAAATTAATATTTTGATCTAATTGTTTACCAACATTTATTTTTTGTTTATAACATGTTTTGTTATAAGTTTTGGTTAGCTGGACAAATTAAAAGTATACTTACCAAAATCCTGTCTAGACACTCTCAAGGTCCAATGAATTTACAAGTCTTCATTCTTGACACTCAAATAAAAAAGAGATACCTATATATTTAAGCATTATGGATAAAAATAAGCTTATGTTTAAGGAGGAAATAAGCTATTATTGTTTTTTCACCCCAATCCTAAAGGAAAACAATATGGAGATTCAGATTTTTTTTTTCTTATCAATGTGGTATTGATGTGGTATTAATTACTAAATCATTATTAAGTAATTAATTAATATGGTATTAATGAACCCTTTAGGAACCTCAGTTGACTGTTCAGGGTCCCACATGGATGGATTTGTAGATTCTTTAGCTTGTACTGAGAGGGGAGGTCAGTGGCTGAGTCTCTTTCAGAGCATCACCTGAACAAACAAGGAATTCTTCTGTCTGGAACTTAATCCTTTTGTATTACCTTCTTGAATATCCATCTATGTTACAATTTTGTTACATCAAAAGTTGGAACTTACCTTTCATTGGCTTATTTCACACAAGACCTGATCATAGGAAGGAAGGAAGTCATCTAATTGTTGGCCTTACATCTTAATAGTAAATTAAGAGAAACAAGTTTAATATGTCATAAACAGAATGCAGAGAACAATTAGGAGTCGCTTTTATTCAGTCCACTTCAATAGGCATAATGTTCATTAGTGAGGAACATCTATAAGAAAATAAAAAGAAGCCCTAAGGCTTTATAAAGGCAGGTAAACAACGGAGTCATCAAGGAATCTTAGGATAGTTATGTGGAAGAATGGAAGTGGGTGTTATCTCAGAATTTGCAGGGAGTGAGGGGAGTCATGTGGTCCTTTGTGGTTAGCCATTTCCTGAAATGCAAATGAATGGGGGGATTTCTTAACCATCTCATTTTCTCAGAACCAGAAATCAGATAAAGTTCAACATTGTTAATAGATATCAAGCCAATTATCTGCAAGATCATGCAAAGCTATCTCCTGCTCATATCTCCTGTATATGAAGCCTACAATTATTTAATATCTGAATTATTAACATGAGGTGATTGCTTTCCAATGAAAGAACATATAATTGTCCCTCCTTTCATTTGGGTTAATGATACATAGGCTTTGTCTACTCCCCAATAAAAATATTAAGGAACAACAAGCATGATTTATTTCTTAGAGACACATACATAATTTGTAGAAGAATATCTCACACTTCTGTCAATTCTTCTGTTATAAGCAATATAAATTACTTTAAAGGACTGGAATGACTCAGAATCTGTAGTACCATATTTTGGGAAAACTAATGCCAGGTTTATAGGCTCTCCGTTTTCCAGCTGACAGAAAAACTCTCATATGGAAAACAGCCAATCACTTTATTATAAGGAACAGGATTTTCCAAGGGTCTCTGGGTATGGTAGTCTCTATTACTCATACATGACTCTCTCTCTCTCTACCTCCGATTTACAATGACAACTTGTTTATTCTTAATGATTAATATTTATTGAGTCATACTGAAGTGTAAAATTGGTATAAGCATAAATAAATGCTTCTGAAATTGTTCTTTTTTCTTCTGTCAGTGATATTTTTCTTCTTGGAATTACTAAAAAAATTTTTTTCTTCCTGAAACTTCCTTCCTTTTCTCTTCTTTCAGTCATTCTAAATGGTCGTTTATGTTTCTTGCTACTATTGTTCTTTGAATATCTGATGATCCTAGGACGACTATTCATTTTTAGGGATGAAGAGCTAAGTCAATTGATTAACACTGCTGGAACGGATTTCCTGTTTTTGTCAGCTTTTCCCATGAATGAAAAATTTGGACATATGTATTATATTGGGATTAGGAACACAATTGATATGCTAACTTTTAGGGTATGGATAAGAAACAGGCAGACCGGCTGTTACTTGCCTTATTCTGAAAAAAAGCAGGGCTTATGGTAGAGACAACTTAACCTGGAAGCCAATCACTAACTTCCCTTTGACAGGCTACCAATTCCAAGAATTTCTTTCCCAATATGGGAGAAAACTCTATTGCTACTTCTGCTGATGAAGGAGGTAAAATTGTCACACATTCATTCAACATATTCTCTCTAGGTCCATTTGTTTTAGCAATTAATTTGATGACTGATGTTTCATTAACTTTGATGCTTCACTAATTCAATGTGTATTTATCAACCATCACTGTCCTAGTTTCTGAAAACATTTCATTGAAAAATTATACAACAGTCCTGGCCTCCAATTGCTCAGCCTGGTGTGGTGATAACAAGTGATAACAATGGAATTCAATATGTTCTGCAGAAAATGAAGTAAAGAAAGCTATGGAAGCAAAAGGAAGGGCTCCAATAGTGTCAATTCTGGGGACAAGGTCATAGAAAGCTGAGGCATGGGATAATCAGGAGTCACAGGGGCCAAAAGGATGAGCTGGGAGAGGAAGAGTTGTATTGAACAGAAAAGGAACTGCATGCACATGTGGGGAACTTACCACAGTTCAGTGGAGTTGGTGAGGGTAAAATCAGGGAGTACTGGAGCAAATGACAGACCAAGTGATTAAGAACTGAATATGTAAAGACAGTGAGTGCAAATTTCCATTTGATGAGTTTGGTTGTGATGAGGAGCAGAGGTACCAATAGGTGTTAGATAATCATAGAAAATAATTTCTCTTAGCCCTCCCTAAGTACCTTCATACTGATGATTGATCTATACTCAAGTCTCTGGAGTTACATACAGATTAAAAGTTAAACAATTATCAAATATGACCAGGATTTTCATAGTGTATGTCCTGATAAGAGAAAGAAAACAAGTTTAAGGAGATATTATTTAGTGAAGTGAATTAGATTTAGTAAAAAAACAATTTCTACTATATAAGCAGACATATAGTGGGGGGTGGCCCTGAGACCCATTCTGAGTATCAGAATGGGATGGCAGCCTCTTTGCTGAAGTGTCCTTCTTTCCTGATGGAGAGGGATGTGGGAGGGGGAGATGGAATGAAAGCCCATTGAAAATATGGTTCAAATGTCAAGACTGATAACTCCAAACGTGCATGATAAAGGTAAGCTTCATTATTCATCTAATAAGGCTTTCTGGAGGGGCAACAAGGGCTTCCAAGTAGGTCTTAAAATGGTTTGAGAGAACAAGAAGAGGTGACTCGAGTTGGGATTTATTCTTCGGTGGGGTCAGAGCAAGGATTTCCTTTCATGGGGCCATGGCTTGCATGGTTTAAATTTCTTGCTTGCACCAAAATAAGTGTCCAGACTGTCTACTCAGTTTTCCCAGCTATGGGGCACAAGGGGCTAAACGAGTGATGAGCTTGAACACTGTCAATAGGCAACCTAAAAAGTAAATTCAATTCTTTAAGCAGAGAGAAATCGCTCTAAAGCTCTGAATGCAACAAAATGCTCGTACTGGTTCCATGCTGTTATAGGGTACTAAAAGAAGATTTTAAATAACACAAAATTTAACCAGTAGAATTTTTCAATTATTTCTGGAGAATTCTTCTTTATTCATGAACCACATTTCAAGCAATCACTCCAATCTAAACGCAAACAACTATTAACTTGTTAGACAAATAAATTTTAGTTGAAAGAACTGACTGCTGAAACTAGCAGCCTGAGCTCTTTCTAATATACAACTTTTGCCAAAGCTGTTTGAATCAGGTAAGACAACAGTCCATCACTGGCACTGAATTATAATTTTCTGATTTTTAGGACTAGGCCAACACCAGGATCAGGACTAGAGAGTGTAGTTTTAAAGAATGAGGAAAGCAGCCTGAGAATCTAAATTCACAAGAAAGAAGTTCAATGTGGGGTCATAGTACAGAGTGAATGAGAAATTGGCCTTGATCTAGCTATGGAAGATCAAGGAAGTTTTGTTTACACTATCCCAAAGGGACAGTGAGCCTTTTTGGAGAAGACATCGTAAAAGTGATGTAATTATCATGATCTAACATCTGAAGTTTGGTGAATTTATCTTTCAAGGATTCTCAGCTAAGCAAAAACTATAACCCCTCACACCTTTCCTCCTTATTGAGATGCACAAACAATCTTAACCAAAGACACTGCTGTCCATATGATCACAGCATCTTTTTCACAGGGATACAAAGGGCTTTCGATCACCAGAGGGAAGGAACACCCAGTTTTGATAGTCTTCAACTGGCCATATTGCCTTATACTCATTGAAATTCTGGCCTTTTCTCAATTAAAAACATCAGCAGAGACAGAATTGACACCACTTTGGAAAATAATATTGAGTTTAAACATTCATCTCCCACATAGTTTTTAAAAATATGCTCCTTGTTTTTAGAATCTTCAGTCACTCTTAAGTAGAACAAATTTATAATACATGAACTATTCCATAGAGAGAAATGCAGGAGTGTTAATTCAGACCCACTACTATTGGAATGCAATAAGTAATACATTAGTAATAAGTTAGTGTGGTCACAGATGGTAAGTGATTTAAATGCACCTTCATTCCTATAGAAGTGTAAGTATTTGAGAAACCAGAGCATCAGTCACACTCAGGGGAGGCAGAGAATCAAAAGATCTAATTTTAGTTAACAGCATTAAAAAAGTAAATTGCCAAAAAATAAAAAAGGAAATTGCCACTACACACAGACATTATTATGAAAGGAGAAATATCTTAACAAATTTTATTATGGACTTACTGAAAAACAACCTTTAACCTCTTAAAATTAGAAGCCAAAAATCAAGACAAATATGGCAGATAGATTAATTGTCTGTACTTTGATTATCTAACTTATAGACTTGAAATTTACACAGATTTATTTTGACTTTTTTTTCTAAATTGCATTTTTTTATATTACATGAGAAGTGTCAATTCCAGTAGATTTGTTATGAGTACATGCCAAAGATCTGGAGTCTGAGTTTCAAGTCTACTACTGCCCTTTGCTAGCTATATGAAATTGGCAGGCCAATTAATCTCTTTGTGCATCAGTTTTCCTATCTATGAAATAGGAATGATATTATACTTATCTCTTACAGTTGCTGAGAGGACTAAATGTGTAATGCATGATAAATATAAGAAAATGTTGGCTCTCATAAACATCAAAATATTAGCTTTTCAAAAAAAATCATATTTTCCCTTTGTTTAACATGAGGAAGACTCTGGATCAAAATACTGACTCTTCTTATCATAACATTTATCTTTGCTATTTCTCATGCTTCAAAAAAATGTCTTGAGCTTTGTATACATAGTGTTTTTGCCTTCAATAATCTATTTAAGCTCAGGGATGCTTCCAAAAAAGTTGGTCTTATCATGTAGAGTACCCAAGAAAGACATAAACTCCCTACTTGATAAAATATGATAATAAAGGAGAGATAAATAATCTGTAGTTAAATGACAGATTTTCTTTCTGCCTCAAAATTTTATTTGGCACATGGAAGATACAGAAAAATAGTTGTCTGTTATTATTTGATCATAGGTACTAACTTTATTTGTGATTATATAATTAATTTTTAATTATTTGACATGCTGCAGACTTAGACTGGCAAACCATAGTCTATGATTATGTTTTGTTTCTTTCATTTTCTCCTTCATTTCTGGTAATTATTATTTACAGCCTTTAATGCTAAATTCTTCTGTTCAGAACGACTTATGCCTGCCAATCTTTCCAATGAAATTTAAAATATTAATAAGAAAGATCCCTACATGTTCACATAATGTTTTACTTATCTCCTTCTACTTGTGTATGTTAATCTTTCCTGCATTGTTTTAATGCAGAAACTATGTGACATACATTTCATCATCCCTTTAATTTCCTATCCCTGGGTTTTTACATCTGCATATTTACTTTTGTGATTCCAGTGTTATGTATTTTTATTAATTATTCAACTACATTGAATTCACTGTTTTATTCCTCATTACATATCCTTCCCAAATTTATTTTCTAATATAGTCTAGAAATTGAGACTCATAATATTTTTGCTTTATATTATACCTTTTAAATTTCCATGTTCAAATTTATTTTGTAATTAAATTAAAATAGCCATTTGTGTGTGTGTGTGCATGTGTGTATATAGCCTGTATTGCTCATTAGTACACAAATTCACTATGCATATACTCCAGCACATGAAAAATACCTAAGTCGTATAGAGTTACTAGATGAAAACCTTTACTGTTTGTAATTTTCTAATTCTAGTCATTTGTCCTTTTGTCATTTGGTGATGCAAATAGACTTGATTTTTGCTCTTTATATGTTATTCAATATTTCTTTGACTGTCTTTGTGTACACCAAGGAAGCAATTCTGTGTCTTGCTTTGTGTTTGACCCCAGTTCCATTACAAGAGAGAAATATGGTACTATCTGATCTCCTTTCTAGTTCTCTAACTTTCAGTGTCATTGAAGAGTATTTGGTAAATTCCAATAACCTGTTTTCCTGTTTGCTTGCTCACCTTTTCCTTAGGTGTCTCAAGCACAAGGTCAAGTGGCTGTAATTAATCTGTGGGGCCAAAAACAGTTTCAGGTCACCTGTTTCCTGTTTGAACTTTTGTCTACCCTGGATTATATGCAACTGTGGATGAGATTTAGATTTGCAACAAACACCTTTTATGTCCTATGTCACAACACTTCAAATTAATAAAATTTGAGTATAACTGAGGAAATAGCTTTGAAAGTCTGCCTCACATCCTAGCTCAAGTACCCTTACACAGTGTCTCTCAATTTTTTGGCCTCAGATTTTTCTCTACAATTTAAAGAACGGTACTAAGTCCTTCAAAATGCAAAGTTAACACTCCCAGGGGCAATTCTTTTTTTAAAAAAAATTTAATGTTTATTTATTTTTGAGAGAGAGAGAGAGAGAGAGAGAGCACGTGAGCAGGGAGGGGAGGGACAGAGAGAGGGAGACACAGATTCAGAAGCAGGTTCCAGGCTCCTAGTTGTCAGCACAGGGCTCGATGTGGGGCTCAGACCCACAAATGTGAGGTCATGACCTGAATCGAAGTTGGATGCTTAACCCACTGAGCAACCCAGGTGCCCCAACCCAGGTACAATTTTTAACAAAGGGGAAGGGGGAGTTGATCAATTAATGTCCCAACTTCCAACCTGTTAGGAATGATTTTGGTAGTCATTCTGTAAGGTTTCATTTTGGGTTTTCTTCCTTCTGTGTCTAACTCATGCCACTCTTCCCTCCACACTATGAGATTGACTCTCCAATAAAATACTAGCTCTGAGGATTATATGTCATGGACTACTTTTGAGAGAACTCAAAACCAGGTCTTTCAAGTTTTTTTCTCTTAATTATAATGCTATGCTATTTTCTCATAGAAGTGAATTGTGAGTTAGGCTTTTATCATTTTCCTTCAGTATAGTACTGAATGTACTATAGTAGAAATTCCTTGATGTTTCTGGCATGTAATAAATAGGAAGTTGAATTATTTTTATCATTGTCATTTTCAGTTTATTCGGTCATATTCAATCAATATCAAGAATATAAGAAGAGGTAGTCAATTCAGCTTCCACCCAAAATGAAGTAACAAGTATCATATTTACCATCTACCCTTAAATTCAAAAATAAATCTAAAAAATAAACTTAGGTTTTTAAGTTTATTTATTTATTTTGAGAGAGACAGAATGAGCAGGGAAGGGGCAGAGAGAGAGAGGGAGAGAGAGAATCCCAAGCAGACTCCATGCTGTTGACACAGAGCCTGACCCCAGGGCTTGAACTCACAAACAGTGAGATCATGACATGAGCCAAAACCAAGAGTCAGTCACTTGACTGGCTGAGCCACCCAGGCACCCCAAAATAAATAAATTAAATAAGCACAAGAGCAGTGATCCCTAAGAGATGGGAAACATGAATGCCCCCAGCTTAATGCCTAGAGGAAAGGTTAGAATAAGGCAAAGCCAGGGTATCCCTGAGTTGAGGGTTAAAAGAGGCTAAGACAACTCAATCCACAGGGCAAGGCTCCAGAGTGAAAAGACTTGCACAGGAAGAGATCTCCAGAGGTCTTCAGAAGGTCCTTTTCAGCAGAGTGATTATCAACACATGAATGTGAAGAAACTAACTGAGCTGAGGCAATAATGCAAGAAACAGAAATAAACAGCATAAGATTGGAAGGAAAGAGATAAAACTGATTCTATTTGCAAACCACATGATTGTCTACGTAAAGAATTTATTAGTAGCTACAGAAAAGCTAATAGAACTAATAAGTGAGTTTAACAAAGTTGTAGGATGCAAGGTTAATATCAATACAATGCAAATGTAAAAATCAATTGTATTTCTAAATACTAGTAATGGACAATAGGAAATTCAACTTTAAAAATAAAGACCACTTGCCATACCACCAAGAAACATGAAATATTAGATATTCATCAATAAAATATACAGAAGAACTGTATGAAGAAAACTACTCAACACTGATGAAAGAAAAAAAGAAGACCAGGTTCAAGGGAGGTGCAGAGAGAGAGGGGGATAGAGGATCTGAAGCAGGCTCCAGGCTGATAGCAGAGAGCCCAATGGGAACTATGAGATCATGACCAGACACTCAACCAACTAATCACTCAGGTGCCCCAAGTTTTATAAGTTCTTTACGTATTTTGTATACTATCCCTTTATCAGATATGTCAGATATGTGATTTGCAAATATCTTCTCACATTCAATAGATTGTCTTTTGATTTTGTTGGCTGTTTCTTTTGCTGTGTAGAAGTTTTTTTATTTTGATGTAGTCCCAATAGTTCATTCTTGTTTTTGTTTCCCTTGCCTTAGGGGACCTATCTAGAAAAATATTGCTATGGCCAATGTCAGAGAAACTACTGCCTGTGCTCTCTTCTAGAACTTTTATGGTTTTAGGTCTCACATTTAGATCTTTAATCCATTTTGAATTTATTTTTGTGTATGGTGGAAAAAAGTGGTCCAATTTCATTCTTTTGTATGTTGTTGTCCAGTTTGCTCAACAAAAATTTTTGAAGAAATTGTCTCCTTTGTCAAAGATTAATTGACCATATAATCATAGGTTTGTTTCTGTGTCTCTGTTCTGTACTATTGATCTCTGTGTCTATTTTGTGACAATATATACTGTTTTAATTACTACAGCTTTGTACTATATCTTGAAAATGGAAATTGTGATACCCCCAGCTTTGTTTTTTCTTTTTCAATTGTTTTGGTTATTTGGGATTTTTTGTGGTACCATGAAAATTTTAGGATTGTTTGTTCCAGTTCTGTGAAAAATACTGTTGGTATTTTGATAGGGATTTCATTAAATCTGTAGATTTCTTTGGGTAGTATAGACATTTTAACAATATTTTTTCTTCCAATCCATTAGCATGGAGTATTTTTCCATATGCTTGTGTCATCTTCAACTTCTTTCATCCATGTTTTATATTTTTTGGATTACAGATCTTTAAGTTTATTCCCAGGTATTTTATTATTTTTGGTACAATTATAAGTGTGACTGTTTTCTTAATTTCTCTTTCTGATATTTCATTATTAGTGTATAGAAATGAAATGGATTTTGTATACTGATTTTGTATCTTGTGACACCACTGAATTCATTTATCAGTTCTGGTACTTTTTTGGTGGAGTCTTTAAGTTTTCTATCTATGGAATCATGTCATCTACAAATAGTGAGAGTTTTAATTCTTCCTTACCAATTTGGATGCTTTTTATTTCTTTTTGTTGTCAGATTGCTGTGATTAGGACTTCCAGTACTATGTTGAATAAAAGTGGTGAAAGTGGACATCCTTGTCTTATTCCTGACCTTGTGGGGAAGCTCTCAGTTTTTCACCACTGTTTATGATGTTAGCTATGGGTTTTTAATATATGGCTATCATTATATTGAGGTATATTCCCTCTAAATCTACTTTTTTGAGAGTGACTATCATGAATGAATGTTGAAATTTATAAAATGTTTTTCTACCTCTAGTGAAATGATCATTTTTATACTTTCTCTTACTGATGTGATGTATTGATTGAGTTGTGAATATTGAACCACACTTGCATCCCATGAATAAATCCCATTTGATCATGGTAAGTGATTTTGTTAATGTGTTTTTGGATTAAATTTGCTAATGTTTTGTTGAGGGTTTTTGCATATATGTTCATGAAAGATATTGGCCTATAATTCTCTTTTTTATGTGTGTAGTGTCTTTATCTAGTTTTGGTATCAGGGTAATGCTGGCTTCACAAAATGAATTTGGAAGTTTTCCTTCCTTTCTGTTTTTGAGGATATTTTGAGAACAATGTGTATTAACTCTTTAATCTGTGAAGCCATCTGGTCCTGGACTTTTGTTTTCAGGGAGTTTTTTGATTATTAATTCAAGTTCATTGCTGATAATCAGTCTGGTCAATTTTTTTTTTTTATTTCTTCCCAATTCCATTTTGGGAGGTGATATTTTTCTAGAATTTATCCATTTCTTCTAGGTTATCCAATATGTTGGCATATAATTTTCATAATATCTCTTATAATCTTTTGTATTTCTGTGATACATTTATTTCTCCTCTTTCATTTCTAATTTTGTTTATATGTGTCCTCCTTTTTTATTTTTGATGAGTCTTGCTAAAGGTGTGTCAATTTTGTTGACCTTTTCAAAGAGACAGATAATGGTTTCATTTATCTGTTATTTTTTTGTTGTTTAATTTCTATTTTGTTTATTTCAGCTCTAATCACTATTATTTCCTCTGTTTACTGGTTTTTGGTTTGTTTGTTCATTTTCTAGCTCCTTTAGTTGTTTATCTGAGATTTTACTCACTTTGTGATGTAGGCCTGTATTGCTGCATCCCAAAGATTTTGGACCATTGTGTTTCATTTGTCTCCTTGTATTTTTAATTTACTCTTTGATTTCTTGGTTGAACCATTTATTGTTTAGTGACATGTTTTTTAACCTCCCTGTATTTGTGTTCTTTTCATATTTTTCTTATAGTTGATTTCTACTTTCAGAGCACTGTGGTTGGAAAAGATGTATGGTATGACTTTGATCTTTTTGAATTTGTTGAGACTTGTTTTATGTCCTGATATGTGATCTATTCTGCAGAATATTCCATGTGTACTTGAAAAGAATATGTATTCTGCTGTTCTAGGATGGAAAGCTCTGGATATATCTGCTAAATTCATCTGGTCTGGTGTGCCATTCAAAGCCATTGTTTCCTTGTGATTTTCTATTTGAAGATCTATCCACTGATGTCAGTGGGGTATCAAAGTCCCCTACTATTATTGAATTACTATCAATTACTACCTTTATATTTATTAGCTGATTTATATATTTGGGTTCTCCCAGGTTGGATGCATAAATATTTGCAACTGTTATATCTTTTTGTTGAATTCTTCCCTTTGTGGTTATATAGGGTCCTTTTTGGTCCCTTGTTATAGTCTGTTTTAAAATCTATTTTGTCCAATAAAAGTATTGCTAACCTGGCTTTCTTTAAACTTCCATCTACATGATAAAAGCTTTTCCACCCTTTATTTTCAATCTCCATGTGTTTTCAGCTCTAAACTGAGTCTCTTGTAGGCAGCATATAGGTTCATTTTTTTTTTATCCATCCCATCACCTTATGTCTTTTGATTGGAGCATTTAGTCCTTTTTGCATTCAAAGTAATTATTGATAGATATATACCTATTGCCATTTTGTTACTTGTTTTATGGTTGCTTTTGTATATTTGTCTGTTCCTTACTCCTCTCTTCTCTCATAGTTTGTTGGCTTTGTTTGGTGATATACTTGCATTCCTTTCTCTTTCTTATTTGTATATCTATTACTGGTTTTTGATTTGTGGTTACCATTAGGTTTGTATACAACATCTTCTGCATATAGTAGTTTATATTAAGTTGATAATTGCTTAAATTTGAACCCATTCTTTATATCTCTCCCCCCAACATTTTAGGTATATGGTATCATACTCTACAACCTTTTATTCTGTGAGTCTCTTGACTGATTTTTATAGATATACTTATTTTTACTATTTCTGTGCTTCCTACTTTTCTTATTCCTACTTATGGTCTTTCCTTTCCACTCAAAGAATCCTCTTTATCATTTCTTATAGGTGTGGTTTAGTGCTAATGAATTCCTTTAACTTCTTTTGTCTGGGAAATTCTTTATCTCTCCTCCTATTCTGAATGATAGACTCACTGGATAGAGTATGCTTAGCTATAGTTTTTTTTGTTTTTTTTTTTCCATTCAGCACTTTGAATATATCATGCCACTCCCTTCTGGCCCATAAAGTTTCAGCTGAAAAATTTGCTGACAACCTTATGGCATTTCCCTTGTATATAACTATTTCTTTTCTCTTGCTGCTTTTAAAATTCTCTCTTTATCATTACTTTTTGCCATTTTAATTACTATAAGTCTTGGTGTAGACCCTCTTGAGTTGATTTTTTTGGAGGATTTCTGTGCCTCCTGGATCTGGATTTATGTTTTATTCTCTAGATTGGGGAAGTTTTCAGCTATTATTTCTTCAAATAAATTTTCTGCCCTCTTTTGACTCTCTTCTCTTTCTGGGATCTCTATAATACAAGTGTTATTAGGCTTGATGGTGTCACTCATTTCCCTAAGTTTATTTTCATTTTTTTTATTATTTTTTTTCTCTCTTTTGTTCAGCTGGATTGCTTTCCACTACTCTGTCCTCCAGGTTGCTGATCTGTTCTTCTACTTCCTCTACTTTATTTCATCTAGTGTATTACTAATTTTAGTTATCAAATTCTTCTCTAATTGATTTTTTTTATGTTTTCTATCTCTTTGTTAAGGGCTTCACTGAGTTCCTCCACTAGTTTTAAGTCCAGTGAGTATCTTTATATGATCATTAGCTTAAATTCTTTGTTAGGCATATTACTTATGTCTGTTTCATTTAGATCTCTTGCTGTGATATTGTCCTGTTCTTTCATTTGGGACATACTCCTCTATCTCCTCATTTTGTCTGACTTTCAGTGTCTGTTTCTATGTGTTAGGAAAGTCAGTTATATGTCCTTTTTTTGAAAGTAGTAGCCTTATGATGCAAAGGTCCTACAGTGCAATGTTCCTACAGTGCAACGTTCCCTATTCTCCAGAACCTGCTGCTTCAGTGATGTCTCCTCTCCTCTGTGGGTTGCATGTGCCCTGCTGTTGTGGCTGAGCTGTATTTTTCTTCAGTCCAGTTGTCTGCAATGGCTCTCTTTGTCTATTTTGGGCAGGGTTTGGTCCCTGTGTTGTTAGAGAGCTAGTCTGGGGCTGCCTTGTATTTGAGTTGAGTCACACCGGACATTTGTCAAAAAAGTAGTAGCACTGAATTGCAAGGTATTTTCCTTGTTTTATTCCCTGAGAAGCTCAGACCAGATGTCTGCCCCCAGCCCTCTGTTAGGTCCAAGTCAGACTGGTGTGTGTGGTTATCATTCTTTCTCCCAAAGGCAGGAGTCACTTTGGAGTTGTGCAGGCTCCTGTTGGGGCTGGTTGCTTACACACTGCCAGCCTTATGACACCTCTTTGGGTGGGCTCTGACCAAGAGTATTGTAGGAGGTAGAATTCAGAGGCAGGGTGGGGAGTGTTATCAAGGTTTCTGTGGGTCTGTTGTGAGAGAAGACCTGAAACCCAGGCCTGATTGGAGAAGGCATGTCTGCAAGGGAACATGGGTGTGGAATGCACTGTTAGCAAGTTAGGTAGTGAATTTTGGGGCCACATTGGTTCCTGCAGGTGTCCATGTGTCTATGATGGAGGGTCATGGAGAGAAATGATGCCCACCAGCTCCTTTGCTCCTGAAGAAGTCACCCAAGGTTCCCTGCCTCCTCAGCACAAGCTCTGAGATTAGTAAACAAAAATACCTCCTGTATACTCCAGGTGTTTTTCAACCACTGTCTCTATGTTGTATCTCCACAGGACTGTTTTTTGTCCTTCCTAAGGGTGGGGACTCAGTTTCCTCTCCTCCTGGCTTTCCTAGAGCTAATCCTTCTGATGTTTAAAGTTCCGGGTGTTAAGTCCCACTGATTATAAGAATTCAAGAAATTCAACCTCTCATATTTTCAAAGCTAAATGGTATGGGGATTCATCTTCCCTGTGTGGGGTCCCTGGTGTGATAGTCTGTTTCTCTCCCCTATCCATGCCTGCAGAGTCCCTTTGTATTGCAGACAGTTTCATGGGTCCTTTAGCTACTGACTGCATCTCTGCCCTTCCTATTCTCTTTGATGTCACTTCTTCTCACATTTACTGTGGAGAGTCTGTTCTGCCAGTCTTTGGGTCATTTTCTGGGTTATTTACACTGATGTGAGTGTTATCTAGTTGTATCTGTGGATGATGTGATACCTAACTCTCAACCAAAAAAGGTTGCATTTCAACAAATTGTTTTGGTATAATTAGAATTCCACACTAATGCAACAACAACAACAACAACAACAACAACAACAACAACCTTCATCCATATCTGGCATCATACTAAAAATTAACTCAGAAATTAATCATAGGCCTGAATGTGATACACCATAAAGCTTGAAGAATTCAGAACAATATCTTTGTGACTTTGGGTTAAGGTAATATCTCTTCAGTATGACATTAAAAATATGATACATAAAATAAAAAATGGTAAATTGGACTTCATCAAAATTAAGTCAACTTATTAGCAACATTAATTCCTTCTGTAGGATCTCTTCTGTCACGTAAGAAAACATAATCATAGGCTCAAGGAATGGGAGTGTCAATAGCTTTGGAGGACCATTTTATAGTTTACTACAAATCTCAAATGAATTATGCTAAATTTGGAAAATGAGAGTCACAGGCTACATACTGTATCACTCTGATTATGTGACATTGTCTATGAGGTCAAATAGTAGTACTGAAAGCAGGTTAGCAATTTCTAGGGTTAAGAGTAGGCAGAAGAAATTGGCAACAAAGAACCACAGAAGAATTTTTGGTACTGATGGAACTATTCTATATCTTTTTTTTTTAATTATTTATTTTGAGAGAGAGAGAGGGCAGAGAAGGGGCAGAAAAAGAGAGAGACAGAGTCCAAAGCAGGGGTTCAATCCCATGGGCCATGAGATCATGACCTAAGATGAAATCAAGTGTGGTTGCTTAACTCACTGTGCCACCCAGGTGCCCTGAAACTGTTCTGTATCTTTATTAGAGTGGTGGTTTCACTCAATAGCGTTTGTTAATTTTTGCAGAGCTATATACTAAAAATTATGAACTTTAGTGTATATTAATTATAACTTAAAAATAAAGGGAAACATGAAAATAAGGGATTACAGAGAATTAGTTTCCTGTGCAAGTTATTGTCATATGTAGAAGTAAATTTAATATTTATTAAAAATAAATACACTCTGTGGAGTGCCTGGGTGGTTCAGTTAATTATCCATCTTGAATCTTGATTTCGGCTCAGGTCATCATCTCACAGCTCATGAGCTCAAGCCCCACTTTGGGCTCTGAACTACAGTGCAGAGCCTGCTTGAGATTCTCTCTCTCTCTCTGCCCCTAAACCCCCTTTATGTCAAAATAAATAAATAAACTTTAAAAATGCATTATAGTAAAAATAAGATAAAAGAAAAGCAAAAATGACTTTAAAAAGTAGGAATGACATATCATCAGGATCTTCTCAACTTTAATATCTATGTGGGGTCTTCAACAAGATGTCTTGAGATGGTTCTTTAGAATAGTACAGTCCTTAATCCTTACCTACTGCTTAGTAGCTCAAAATTTTGAGACACAGGAAGAACCTTGTATAATTTTTTCACTGATATTCTTTTTAACCTCTTATGCAAAGTTGTCAATTAATTAAAAATTATAGGATATTCATGCCAGCTAACCCATCTTTTTCCATAAAAATTGTCCTGGACAACATTCCATCATGTGCCACTATCCAATTTAATATGATAGGCTTTCACAATTTTCTAAGCTGAGTTATAATAATAGATGTGGCTTTGGCATTTTAATTATTTTTGTATTTTCAATAGTTTCTTAATACCAATAAATTTATTATAATACAAGGATCAGCACAGTTATATATTACCAGTGGAGACAGACTGAGCATACAATGTCAATTTGATTAAAGTAATAGCACTAGCACCTAAAATGCCCTTGTGGATTTTCTCAGTACTCTGTTTCCTTTTAATTCCTTCCTGGAATTTAGAAAGTATAATTTGTTCTCATTGTTTAAATTGTGAAGAAATAAATCTCATAATTATACAAATTCTTTTCCTTCCATTTACTATGCCTCACACGCTCCACAGGAAGTAGTACACACAGAAGTCATTGCCAGTAGAAATAAAAACCATTTTGAACTCCACTTGTTTTTATTAGACTCTACTAATTTACTCCAAAGAAAGGGCAAGCAATTTTCATTATCTTTTCAGAAAAGTAGTATAATTCCATATATCATTCATGTAATTTTAATTTTATTTATATGTGACCACTTAAATGCATATCTTTCCAAATGACAGATCTTGTGGTTGTGTTTGAACCGTATTACCTTGAGTGAGAGATGGTGAGGCCAGATGAAGATCAAGATGAAGGAAATAAAGAATTTTACAGTTTTGTTATACTCACCGTTTCCTGAGGAGAGCATAGTATGCCACACGGGGCCACTCAGAAAAGCATATGATCAGTCAGGAGGCAGTGAAAATAAAGCTGTGGGCAAGCGCCTTGATTGTGGTTTCCACAGGAAGGAAGGATGAGGTGGGATAAGGGAGTTTATGACTGGCTGGCTATGTTTGAAAGCAGCATCCCCGGAAACTTTATGTTTACTGTGACCATTAGAGTCTGTTGTTTGGGACTATCTAGTCTCCAGATGTTTTGGGTGAGCCAAGATTTACTTGGGAAGAGCTCTTTTATAGATGTGAAAGCTTCCATTTACAGAAATTAAAGCTAAGCTTAATATATGTATATTTTTTAATTTTGTTAATGTTTATTTATTACTGAGAGACAGAGAGACACAGAGTGTGAGCAGGGGAGGGGGCAGAGAGAGGGGGAGACACAGAATCCGAAGCAGGCTCCAGGCTCTGAGCTGTCAGCACAGAGCCTGACACGGGGCTGGAACTCACAAACTGCAAGATCATGACCTGAGCCAAAGTTGGTCGCCTAACCAACTGAGCCACCCAGGCGCCCCGAAAACTAAGCTTAATATAGTAAGCCCATGAGAAAATGTAAAAAAAATAAGATCATATTTGGATGATTATATATACATTGTACTTTAGTAAATTCAATAATAAAGATAAATTTCTATATTTCTTCCTTTTTTATTTCCTCAATGATTTTTATATTATAATGCTGATGTTCTAGTATAAGCAACATACATGAATAATAGCTGTGTATTTTGTGTTTATGTTTTAAGATTAATATTTGCATCCAAATAAAAATCTCTAAGTGAATAGATAATATTAGAATGTACAATGTCTAAGACTATCCTGTCTGAAAAAAAATTAAAACTTTATAATAGAACTCATCAATATAAATGCATGCTGCCTGATATCTTAAAAATCATTAATCTAAATGTATCAGATCTTGACCAAAGTAAAACAAGCAGCCATACCAATATGAATATTTGGCTTATAGACTTTTAAATTAAAAATTAACATTTCCAACATAATCTTTATAATTGAATACTTGAATCCTATCCAACACAACAATAAGAATAAAAGGCAATAAACACATAATGTGGACAATCTCATTATTGAGAAATAATTCATTATATAATGTAAATTATTCAAGAATTTTCTGAATAGTTTTCAAGATTGAATTGGGAACAAACAGAATTATAATATCTGTTGAATATACTTATCCATGAACTTTACTAACTTCATTTCTTATAGGTTTCATTTTTTAGCATCCAATATGCAGTTAGTCAAATTTTTCAGAAAGGCTGAATAGAATACAATTGGACAACGCTAAAGACAAAGCTAATGTTTGTATAACCCTTCTTGTTCCCTCTCCATTTATACACATAGAAGTTCCGACTACCTTTGGAAGTCACTTTAAACAATCACAGAAACCAGCCTGACTCCCTTCCACTACCCCTCCTTCCTTCCCAAAGCTTCCATATTACTTCTTCACCACTTCCCATCCTCTCCACACACAATGTTTCTATGCACGGGGCCTTTTTTGTAGATAATAAATTGTGAGACTATCCCCCCAAGTATCTCATCCACAGGTTTGGATGAAGTATATTCCCTGGAAGAGGCAACCTCTGTAAATCCAATGCAATCATTACAAGATTGATAGGGAATAAACTCTTGGATGGCACTAAAGACAGGCTATCTTCACAACTAGGATTGAAGATAGATAAAAGAAGAGCTGGAACAGAGATGGAAGAGACTGGAAGAAAGTGTGATGTTCTCTCAGTGGTAACAAGAGGTAAGAATCAGTTGGGTGAAAGTTGAGTATATAGAAATGAGAGGAGAGCTTTCTCATTTTTCAGAGTATTGCAAATATCCTTTTCCCTGTTCAGAGCAGAAATTTCTCTGAGTCTACACTGACAACACATTATGGTCAGTGAACTACTGATACTGGAAAGTAACTGCTCTCATTTGTACAATTATAAGATCCAGAAATAGTCAGTGCTACCCTAGGATCCAGAACCAGAGACAGGAAGCTAAAATGCAATCTGACTTGGACTGAGACTACTAATACCTTCGCCCTCTCCACTCAAGATTGGCCAATATTTGGTGAGAGAAGCCTGTGGTTACTCCCACAATTGTACGAAAATTTTACTAAAAAATTCTTAAAATATACTGCTATGTGAAGGCTAAGGTGAGCTCGTAATAAACTACATTTTTTTAAAATTTTTTAAGCAGGCTCCAGGCTCTGAGCTGTCAACACAGAGCCTGACACGGGGCTCAAATCCACAAACTGTGAGATCATGACCTGAGCCGAAGTCAGACACTTAACCAAATGAGCCACTCAGGCACCCCAGTAGACTAACTACATTTAACATGACTTTACTAGAGGCTATAAAAGTGGAAAGAATGACCAAAGGACTGAGATCTTAATAAATATCATGGTGAGGGGAAGCTAAGGCAACATTCTGGCAATCAAATGGCATGACTAAAGGTACGCAATGGAGCGACTGGGCAGGGGTGCAAGGTGAAAGATACCAGAGGGATCAAATTAGGAAGATTTCGATCAAAACTAGGAGAAGTTTGTGAGCAGCATCTTGGCTGTGGAGTGGTGGTGCATTCTGCAGGTTTCATGATACCCAGCTGGACATAGAACATGTAGCAACATGAGCATTAAGGAGGCTTGCTATAGAAGCAAGGGCTCACAGATAAAAGCATTGTCCATATATTCAGGCATGCCTCACATGTTAAACACTCACACACATAAAATACCTTGAAAGCTTGATATTAGGGTGAATGGGAAGTGAATTTGCAATTTTTTCCTCTCAAAGAAATGTTCACACATTCTTTCAAGCTAGGCTGCTGCCTAAGCAGATTCCCTCCTCGGCACACTGACAGGTAACAAAGTCCTCAGAGAAGCTTTACTTCTTCTACAATTCCTTACGAGAATGCCAATGTTCTAGACAAACACACCACATCTGGAGGTTTACAGGCTTGGGCATTCTGAGGACCAGCACATGATTTCGTGGAGAGCAGAGAGTGCCTCCCCGCAGCTAGGGCATGTGTTACCCCCAGATACTCCTCAGAAGAGGTGTTTCGGCACAGAGTGACCAGAAGTGCCACACACACCTAGTTTCATCAGATTCTGTCTCTAATCCCTCACACTCCAAGGGCAATAAAAAACAGTCCAGGAGATAAGTGTAAGCAGATGTCATGCCACTGTCCTTCTTGTAAAAGATAACACATCTAAACTGAAATATTTATGATATTGTAAGTGAGACTTTCAGTAATTTATAGATTTATTAAGGATTTTTAAATACTAATAGCTATGGCAGCACTGCATGGAAATAATGAGAATGAAAAAAATCTAAACATAAAATCATGGTTCAAATTCCTGTTAAATTAATATACTTTAATTTTAAGTAATTTGAATTGGGATCCCTAGCCAATATGTTGTAAGTGGACTTGGTTCCCCCTCATGAAGTGAGCTCTGAAACTATTTCTCTCCCTTTGTTGCCCCTATTGCTTTTGTTAAGGAACTTGCTTTTTCTCATTTGGAATCTTATCTCTTTACCCATCAAATTGTTTTTCTTTGCAGAATCTTCTGTTTCCCCTCCCTGACATTTTTGGCATTTCTGATCTCAGGAATGGGCCAGAAGTTTCTCAAATGGTTCATGTGAGATCAGGAAAGGACAAGGTATGTTTCAAACATGTAGCCTAAGTATACACACACACACACACACACACACATACACACACACACAGCCCAACTTTAAAAAAGCTTTTTTTGCTTTCTTTGCCATTTTTAATACTTTATATGGTACATCTACTGGACCCTTTCATTGATCTGTTTTTCTTTTCTTTTTTTCTTTCTTTTTTTTTAGTTTTTATTTATTAATTTATTTATTTTGATGGGGGCGGGGCAGAGAGAGAGGAAGAGACAGAATCCCAAGCAGGCTCTGCACTGTCAGCTCAGAGCCTGACTGGAGGTCAAACCCACAAACTTGAGATCATGATCTGATCTGAAATCAAGAGTCAGATGCTTAATGAACTGAGCCATGAGGGTGCCTCAGGGCTCTTTCATTGATCTGCTTAAATGATAGGTAGAGAGGATTATTTTTGTTCTCTACGAATGTATAAAGAAGAAAAATAGACCAATTGAGTGGAAATAAAGAAAATACCACAAGAGATTTATACTCTTATCAATGGGATAAGGGATGAGGAAAACTCTTGCTTCTAGTAGATATAAGTTCAATGAGTGCATGTGGTTAATACAGAAGACAAGCCCAAACATTTTCGTATTTTATAGGACAATTCAATGACTAGACACTCATTTTTTAAAATAGCCTTGCTTATTTGTGCTGAAAGGAACCATGCCACTTTATCCTACACAACATTTGTCTTCTGAAATCTCAGAAGATAGACAAAATTAAATTCTGGACTTACTGAAAATTTCACATAATAGAAAATCACTTCCTGCTTATTTGCCTATACACATTTTCTGTGTAAAGGCAAAACACTACTTTATTTAGTGCTCTATACATTTGTTTGTATTTAGCCAACCTCAGAATTTGGTTTTGTAAAAGATGAATTGTTCTTCCAAAGTGATTATTTTTATTTCATTGCTCTACTACATGTACACATGTAATAGGTATCTTCATATATTATACATATATGTACTCTGTAAAAATTTTCCAGTTCATGAACAAAATCTTTAATATATTTTCTCATTTGTGGTCTAGAATAGCCCTATGATTCATGTTATCATCTCTCTCTCAAAGTTGAGGAAACTAACATTCTAAGAGGTGAAATCTACTTGCTCAAATTCAAACCAATCGAAACAACTTCTGAATTACAGTCTCAGAACTTAAACCTCATCTTTTAAAAGAAAATGTCACTTTTTTTCACAAAAACACAGTACTTTCATTGCTTAAGTTTCTTAAAGTCCTTTCAGGTCAATCTTCCCTTAGATGAATAAATTAAATATTTTCTGATCTTTCTAGTTGTGTTACCAGTAGGTTCTGCTTACACAGATTAAATTTGGGTTTTTGATCTCCTGTAGCAGTTAAATGCCAATTAATATACAGCATCATCCAAGACAGAAATCCAGACTGGACTTAACCGAGAACAGCTTTCTTGGAAGGGTTAATCATATTAGAATCCCTCCACCTAGGCTCTATTATAAAGCTTTTAGGTAAATAACCCAATGGTAAAGGAAGATGAGAATAGCATGTATATTGCATTTCAAGGTTTTACAAAGAGAAGAAATCTTCTTTCCAAAGAGTAACTGGTCACCGGAGATCCCAGGAATCAACTAACCTGTCCATTAACCTACAGGGTAACTCAACCTGTAAACTAAAATATCTAATTTCTAACAACTTTAATGCTTGGGGTTGTGGATAAATGCATGGCTACTGAGCATAACACCAGAAATTGATTTTATTTTCCCTAAAGAAAGCACTACAAAGACTTTCTGTCTAGTAACTGTATTTATTTCATGCTCTAGGCCCTGATCTTACAGACAGCAATTGCTCAATTTTTGTTTTTGTCAGTGTTTGTACTTCATTTTGGTTCTGTAAATTTTAGATACAGAAAACAGAGTTAATCAAATTCTAAAGCTATATGCACTATCATCAGAATTTGTGCTGGTTTCCTCTCATTTTATTTAATTACTACTGCAAATCCCTATTTTTACTCCCATTTGTTTGTATACTTATTAATTCAAGAAAATATTACCCCGCTTTGAATTAATACTAATATTACTAATTAATCCCTAAGGGGATCCCTTAGTATCCCCTAAGGGATACTGCAGCCATTTGGAGGGTCTGCCAAGTGTGCCATAGATTTGTCCCGGCAAAGAGAAGACACAGTAGGCCCAAATAGACACAGCATAAGCAAAATCAGCCGTGGGTCTGTTACTTCTGGCCCATAGGTGTCACTGAACTAGAGGGACCAGATGCTAGATGACAAGCAGTGGGTCACTCAGTCATGGAGGATCAAATTCTTGACTATTGTTAGGTGATTTTATGGTGTGTAGATGCACCTGATGGGCAATGGCAAGGGAGTATACTCTATCCATTACTAGAACCAGCGTGATGCATAAGAAACTGCTTTCTGCAAAATAAGGCATCTCTCTGGCACACACAAGGGCCTTGTGGCAATTGCTTGCAACTGCCTACCTCTGCATGTTCCGGGGAAGACCAAAGGACACTCTGTGGTGGTTAAGCTTGTGAACACCATCTATGTGAGATATGCAAGCTTCCCATTCTACCCCACCCCACTGATGGACATCCAGCTTGCCTACAACTCCCCACATCCCTGCTGAGGTCTCTTCTTAGACATATGTGAGACTCTCACTGGGAAAAGTCAAAAATATGTAAACACTTAATTTGAGTGAGTTTGCATCAAATTGCTCTGCAGCATGCCTGTAGCAGTTTGTATGCTCAGCATCCATGTTTAAAATGTTTACATTTTACTAACACCTAGCATTGTCTAGATTTCTAATTATGAACAGTTTAACAGGTGTACAATGACAATTTTCATGCCATTAATTACTAATGAGTTTGTGTGTCTCTTCACATGCTTGTTACCCTGTCTGTCCCTAAAGACTCCATTTTGTTCTGCTGAGTTATCTATCTTTTCTTACGCCAATACAACACTTTTTTTTCCTAGGGCTTTGTTTTAGCTTTCAATAGTGTTAATTTTCTTTCTTTTCCCCTCTTCTCTGAGGCTGAACTCCCTCTTGAAAAATACTTCTCTCAGATTCTACTTCTAACCCTTCACTCTGCAGGTAATTCAAACTGGTCTAAGAAACAGAAGGGACAGATGTCAGAGTGCTGTATTCCATTTCTTACTCATCGTTCACTAATGAGATGCTAAATACTTGACATCTCAAAAGTGCCAAGTCTAATACGATGCTCCTTAATATTGCCCATTGCAAACATGGTCAATCTATAGTACTTATATTAGTAAATGACTGTTCCATTAATACAATTCTTGAGGCAATGAACTTTGGAGTTGTCTCAGTCTTTCCCCCTTTCTCTTACTACATGTAATTGTTTCATTAGCAAATCCTGTCAATTATATGTTCTATAAGGTGTACAGCTGATTCTGGACAACCCATTGTGACCAATGGTCTCTTACATTTTAACGTTACTTATGATATCAGAGACATATTTTCCTAATAACTTATTTTACTTTCTTTCATTTTTGTTCTTTGTTTAAGTTATCACTATTCTACACTAAACAGAAGATAATACATTATACTTAATGGAGAAAGATTAGAAATATTATCTTCAAAATCAGGAATAAGAGAAAGATATCAATGATTACAACCATTTAATCAATGATTAAAACCATTGTGGTTTTAGTCAATGCTCTCAGGGGAAAAATAGCTGTAAGTATTAAAAGAAAAGAAAAAAATATCATTACTTGTAGATGTTATGACTACCTTATTCAGAAAAACAGCAGGATTTATATGATTAATGCATAGTAGTAACAAGAATTAAAAGGAGAAGTCCTGCTGCAGATTTAAGTTAGGGACTTTTTTTTTTAAGAAAGTTACTTCAATCATGGAACTGGATGTTCACAAAGGGAATGATGTGAATATAAAAAAAGAAATCCAAGACTGAGCCCTGAGGCACTCAAACACTTAGAAGCCGAGAACATTATAAAGAACAGTGAAAGGAGGCTAAAAACAAGTGCAGAAAAGGGAGAAAATAGCTTGAATGTGGTCCTAGAAATAACAAAAAATAAAGTCTTCCAAGGGGAAGAAATTGATCAAATATGTCATTGTTACTAAGTCAAAGAAAATGGAAACTGAGGGTTGACACCAGATGATCTTTTACATCATTGGTGACCTTGAGAAGAGTCATTTTGGTTAATAGTGGGAGAAAAAAAACCTAACTTAAGTAATTATGAGGAATAAGAGAATTATAGACGTAAGCATAATATCTGCTTCGATAAGTTTTCTTTGTTTTTAGGATGATATAAAGGACAGCTTATTTATTTGCTTATAAAAATAATGTAGTAAAGGGAAAAAGACAATTTTCTAAAGTTTATTTTTGAAAGAGAGAGAGACACAGAGTGAGCAAGGGAGGGGCAGTGAAAGAGGGAGACACAGAATCTGAAGGAGGCTCCAGGCTCTGAACTGTCAGCACAGAGGCCAATGCAGGGTTCGAACTCATAAACTGCAAGATCACGACCTGAACCAAAATCGGATGCCTAACCAACTGAGCCATGCCGACACCCCAGGAAAGGACAATTTTCATAGGCAGAAGATATTAAAGAGAAATACTGGAGAGAGAGAGGCAAACCATAAGAGACTCTTAAATACAGAGAACAAACTGAGGGTTGCTGGAGAGGGTTGGGTGGGGGAATGGGTTAAATGGGTGATGGGCATTAAGGAGGGCACTCTTCCAGGTGACCACTGGGTGTCATATGTAAGAGATGAATCACTGAGTTCTACTCCTGAAGCCCAGACTACACTGTATATTACTAACTTGCTTCTAAATAAAAAGAAAAAAAAAGAAATACTGGATATAGGTACTTATTGCACATTGGTGTCTCTGAGAAACAGACACCAAAATATGTATTTTCATTCATATTTATATTGTATTTTGGGGGGAGTGTTCTGAAGATGAGGTCCTGCAGGCAGGATGGGCTTCGTGGGAAGGTGACCTGTGTGCAATTGTACAGAGCCTCATGCTCAGACGGGCCTCACTCTTAATTTTACGCTCTTCTCTCACCATTTGGAATTGTTAATCATTTTTGAACAAAGGGCTCTACAATTTCAAATTGCACTGGGCTCTGAAAATTACATTGCCAACCCTGTCTGTAAGAGCGCAAAAGATGCAGGACTGGACTTGCAACAAGGACCTCTCAATCTGTGCTAAATTCGAGTGAGGGAGCAACAATTTTATACCCTTTACTCACCAGTCACTGGAAGCTGGCTGTCCTGGAAAGAGGGTACAGCTTTGGGTAAGACAGCTCTCTTCAGCAGAGCCTAAACACTGGACAGAAACAGATGAGGGAAGTCAACCACCAAAATTACAAGCAACTAATGAAAAAGTGCTTCAACTTCAGAAAGAAATCACGGCAGGAAGCAATGAAACCTACTACAGTATTTGAGGAGGAGAAGGGGGATGTAATGCACAAGGTCACCCTGAATAGGAGTACACAGACTTAATTATTATAATAGGAGAGACATCAATGATATATGCTAGTAAGTGGGTAGAACTGGAGGTGGCAGTTTATGGAATTTTTTTTTTCCTGATTGCTTCACTGTATTCAATGAAATGCCAAGCCAGGTCATCAATTGAGAGTAGGGTAGTGAGTTAGATTTGCAGTTTAAGAGAGATAGCATGAAGAAATATGCTAGATCACTCCTAAAAGTCCAGTATTACTCTAACAAAATTTCTCAAAACAGGATTAGAACTACTGGGTTGATGTTTTGTGGGATGAAGAAGTAAAGAAAACAATTAAAAAATTCTAAGAAGGAAGTCTAAAGCTTAAGAAATGTATGTGTTTTCATACTGAAAAGGTCTGTGGAGTTAAAAACATGACTTAAAAAAAAAACCTCCTTATAGACACATGTCTGTGCTTTAAGAATAAGATAAAATCATAAAAACATGGAGGGAGAAAGGAAAGAGATTACCTACAAAGAGACTGTGAACAGATGGCATGCACCTTCTAATTAGCATCATGAAACTCTAAAAGATGTCAGACAAGTGCTTCAAATATCTGAAGGGACATCTTTAGAAACTGGAATTACATGTTCAGAAATATTTTTATCAGTGAAAGAAAATAAATACACTTTCAAATATTCAATTACTAAGATCTTTTTCTTCCATGCAATTTGCTGTGAAATTTGCTTGAGAAAAACCTGCAATAAATAGAGAGGTCTCAGAATGAGGAAGTCCTGGGGCTCACAAAACAGAGACTCTAAGCCCAGAGAACATCTCAGGCTGGCAGAGCTAAAAGAAGCCTGGGCAACAAGTGCTCTATTTTGGGGAGTAGTCCAAAGAATTCTAGGAGAAATATTCCTTGGGATAAATGTTGATTGATGGTTATTTTTGGAAGCCTGAATAATTATAAATAATGTGAAAATTCACTATTCTTCTATTAATAAAGGGAAAAGAGAAAATAAGACAAAGTCAAAACAAAAAGAAATTATCTACCAGAATTATAGGTTTCAAATATGAAACAAATTATTTTGGAACACAATTTGAGCACTGAAGATCAAATAAATCCATGTGACTTTGATGGCATGCACCATCTTCATGAGAGGCACAATTATCTTAATTCTAATATCCAGGTAAAGCAGAGGAGGAAATGGAATCATAAAACATTTGATTTTACAGCAATAAATGAATAAATATAAAATAAATTACATAGTCTTAAACTCTGTTTAAAACAAAGATTTACAATTTTAGAACCAAGCAATGATAAAAAAATAAAAATGTAACTAGAATTACCAATGAGAATATCAACATAGATGCATCTTGATAATGTAAAAGTAATGGTATAGCTGCCCATCAGGAGGCACAAAACAGTAGGAGAGTTGGAAGAAGGGACTGGAATATGAATACGTCTACAGTCGTGCTTCAGAAGACAGATAAAGGAAATGAAAAATCAAAAATAATGTAACAAATAACTGCATGGATGGCAAAGTGAATATTGAGACAAAAGGAAGATAAGTAAAAAGGTTTAACTTTCATCTAGAATTGGAAAAATCAATGAATAAAGATACCAATAGCTTATTCAGAAATATCTCAGCAATAAGAAATAAAAATCCATTCTGAATAATGAGAACTGGTAAAGAAGATGAGGAGTGGAGATCTTCTCTATGGAAGACATTTATAATATTTGCTTATATTTTTTTCATAAAATGCTTTTTAAATTTATTTATTTATTTATTTATTTATTTATTTAGAGAGTGAGACAGAGTGGAGCAGGGGAGGGGAAGAGAGAGAGGGAGACACAGAATCTGAAGCAGGTCCCAGGCTCTGAGCTGTGGGCACAGAGCCTGATGTGGGGCTCAAACTCAGGAACCAAGATCATGACCTGAGCTAAAGTCAGATGCTTAACCAACTGAGTCACCCAGGTGTCCCTATAATATGGTGCTTTAATTTAAAAAAACAGAGTGGAATTGCTGAACTGTATGTTCAATTCATGTTTAGCTGTTTAAGAGGCTGACAAACTATTTTCCAATATTTGGTACCATTTTACATTCCCACCAGCAATGGCCATTTCCATTTCTCTACATCATTACCAACACTTGTTACTGTCCATCTTTTTGATTAGCCATTCTACCAGGTATGAAGTGAAATCTCATTGTGGTTTTAATTTGCATTTTCCTAATCACTAATGATATTGAGTATATTCTCACATGCATATTGGCCATTTGAATATTTTCCTTAATGATATGTCTATACAAATGTTTTGCCAAATGCTTCATTGGGATTTTTTTTATTACAGAGTTATAAGAGTTCTATATATATTAATAAAAGTTCTCTATCAGTTATATAATCTGCAAATATTTGCTCCCAATCTGTTGTTTGTCACTTCACTTTCTTATTGGTGTCTTTTGAAGTACAAAGGTTTTAATATTGAGATAGTACAATTTATCTTTTTTTTTTCCTGTATTGGACTCTGGTGTTGTAGTTAAGAACTCTTTGTTACCCCTGGTCACAAAGATTTTATTCTAAATTTTCTTCCAGAAGTTTTATAGTTTTGGATCATATATTTAATTCTAGGATCCATTTTGAATTCCTTTTTTGTATGTGAGACCAAGGTCTTAGTTCACTTCTTTGCATATGCATATCCAGTCCTCCCAACATCATTTGTAAAACAATAACAGCAACACCAAACATAAACCACCTATCCCTTCGCCACCAGATTGTCTTGGCACCATTGTCAAATGTAAGGAATAATTTCCGAATTGTCAATTCTCTTTCACTGGCTACACATCTATCTTTGGAGAAACACTATATTATGTTGCTACTGTAGCTTCATAGTAAATTTTGAAATTGGGTAATATAGATCATTTAACTTTGTTCATGTTTTTCAAAATAATTTGGGGTATTTTTAGTCATTGGAATTACTATATACATTTTAAGAGAGGCTTGACAATTTTTACGAAAATTCTGCTGGAATTTTCAGAAAGAATGTGTTGAATCTATAGATCAATTTGGGAATTGCCATTTTTATAATAATGAGTTTTCCAATCCATAAAGGTGATTTCTTCTGTGACCTTGCTTTACTCAGTTATTAGTTTTAGTAGGTGTGTGTGTGTATGTTCCTTTGGAATTTTCTAACAACCAGATCATGTCATTTGCAAATAAAGCTTTATCCTTCCTCTCCAAACTAGATAACTAGAAGTCTTTATTTATTTGGCTTAAAACTTCCGGTAAAATTTCTAATTAATCATATTTCACTCTATTATTTGAACTATCATGAGAACACATCCTGCCCTCAAGTATTAAATCCCCTGTCATATTTACCAAAATGTGAATATTTCATCATATGCATGGCTGATGAAGTTATTGCTGAACTGATATCTGCCTTGGTCCAGAAATCACATGTTAAATTCAAAGTCACATAAACATATAGATATTAACATCTTATCAATTACATGTCATCCCCAACTGACATATATCTGAGATATCCAATTTATATATTTTAATTGATATGTAAACTTCCATTCACCTTGCAATTATGTAATAATTTCTATTTTTATTGTTATGCAATAACAGAAAGGGAGAGTCCCAAAATGCTTAACAAAAGTACTAAGTATGTCATTTTTTGACAGGAGCTTCCTATGTAGCCTCATTTGCCACTGTACAGTCATTGCCTCCATACAAACTTTTTATCCAATCATGAATAAGTATCCCTTTGTAAAATTTGCATCCATATAGTTTTCCATGTTTGCACATATACAAAAACTCTAATTTCTTTAAATAATTATTAAATATTAATTTCCACATACTATTTCATAATGTAGATATATCCATAAATACTTGACTATTTCAGCCATCCCTTTAATCATAAGCATTAAGGTTATTTCCAACTTCTAATTGCTATTATGCAAATTCTAAGGCAATGACATTCTCATACAGGTCTCTTCTGCACACAAACACTTCTATTTCCAGAGTGTGTTATAAGGGCATTACCAGGTTATGCACACACACACTTTGTAAACACTTTCTAAATATTTAGTTACACACACACACACATAAACTTTAGCAAGTATTTGTGTATCTGTGTTTAAAACTTTAGAATGAAATCTGAAAAGATTTTGATCTAGCATCAAAATAATAAATGTGATTATCTCTGGGTAAGGGATCCTATTAGGGATGGAAATCAAAGGAATTTTAGCCTTTTCTAACATATATTTACAGTCTACATTCAAATTTGTTACTGTGAAAATGGCTTAAAAACATAAAAAGTATAAAAATGTGTGTTTAGGCATCTATAATCATAAAGGAAAACAAAAAACCTGTTTAAGAAAATTTCTGGTACTATAGTTACCTGGGACATATTAGACTTGCTAGACTTGAGAGAAAGAGAACTGACCAATCATGACTAAATGGTGTCCACCAGAAATATTCACTAATTTTCCTGTTTCTGGAAGTGTTTCTCATCCCTGCAGCAATTTTCTTGTGTTCATGAAGTTGGTCATAACACTGACCTGCAACAGTTTGTGTGTGACTAGACCACTTTGTTGTGGGGAATGAGTTTAATATTCATGAAGCCTTTATTACATGGCACTGGTTTAAAGGTACAACATTGGCAACAAAAGATGATATAGAACCAAACTCAGACACAAAGCAGTGCATATCTTTAACCTCGATATAAATGACAAGAATTTCATTAAGCCAACTGCCTAGTCTTTTCAGATAGTTGAATATAAATGTGGACCTTGTAAAGAAATGCATATTAATACTGTTATAAAAGAATGTATAGTTCGATAACTAGAGTTATTAGGCTATTTATTTCAAGGAACATTATACATCTAGGAAATGAGAGTTTTGTCCTCAACTGTTGTCTTTCTGGACGAGTGCTTGGCTACAGATTACTGCCAACTATACTTGTAATGGAGTACATTTGCAGTTACTACAGGATTAAGATTTGTCATTACAAGTTACGAATGACCAATTTCCCTTCACAATTGTGTAGTAATTATTGTCAAAACGGAACATCAGCACAACCACTTAAACACATTGTGTATATATTTTTTTTCCTTTTCACAGAAAACAAATGATCTCTAAAATCAGCTATTACCGTGGCTAATGAACACTTTGTCACAACATAAAGATCGCCTGAATTTCCCTCTGGACCAATCTCATTAAGTCCAAAACATAACATAATTTAAATATCTGATTTATGATGCACCAGCACTGCTTTCTACATGGAAGGCCTGTCAGAAGACAGTTAAGGACAGAAAATTGGTCGCTTAATTTCACGATTTCCCTCACTCTGTACTCTCTGTATTTACCAAGTTACTGAATGCTGTCCATTATTTTCTCCTTGCCCACCTTCCCCGTTTCTGCTCACCCATGCCTTAATTTTTCTTGAGTGCAAACAGCCTTTTGGTTTTTCTCTTATGCTTAGTCTTCCTTTACCCAGTTACAAATGTGCTACCTAGGGAAAATCATTTAAAACATAAAATTTTTCAACTTAAATGTCTTTTCATTAGTGTCTTCCCACTGATTTGTGGATAGTATTGTCAAACTAGATACATAATTCAGGATATCTGTTGATTCATGCAATCAATATTTATGAAGTATCCTTCCTAGCTAATTCTCTCTCTCTCTCTCTCTCTCTCTCTCTATATATATATATATATATATATTTTTTTTTTTTTTAAGTTTATTTATTTCAAGAGAGACAGAGACAGCACAAGTGGAGGAGGGGCAGGGAGAGAGGGAGACAGCAAATGCCAAGCAGGATCCACGCTGTCAGTGCAGAACCCAACATGGGACTCAAACCCACAAAACCATGATATCATGACCTGAGCCAAAATCAAGAGTCTGATGCGTAACCGACTGAACCACCCAGGCGCCTCTCTCTATATGTTTAACCCATAGTTTACTGTTGTGTTTACATATTATAGTCAATAGGTGGCCTGCTTAGAACAAAACACATTTATTCAGAGCTAAGATCTGAATTTGATCTAGTCTTGATTGCTCCACTCTGAGCTTCAGAATCTTCACTTCAGAGACCCAGAAATCTTCATCAGTCTCCATGTCTATAGCTATGGATATTTTAAGGCTCTGTGTCACTACATAGACTCATGTAATTGTTTGAAGTGCAGCTCTGGGTCAATCATGGCAAAGCTGTTTGCTCCGTCTTCTTTTGACTGCTTGGGTAGTGCCATCTTCTTTCTCCATCTCTGCTGTGTGGCAGACCCAATTCTTCCACCATAATGGGTGAGAAGTTAGAGGGAGTGGATGGTTCTTCTTAACTGTACTTCAAACACTTGGATTACTTTATTTTGTAATTAACTTTAAAAAATTTAGAAAAATTTATAGATTTACAGAGTTACTGTGAAGGTAGTGCAGAGAGTCCTCATATGTTCAACATCCAGTAAGCTCAATTATCAGCTTCCTGTGTTAGGATAGTAAATTTAATTAGGATGTTGTGTTAGTATTGTTTGGGGTTTTTTACAAATTCTTTGAATCTTATGGATACATATCCTTTATTAGACATCTATCTCATAATATTTTCTCGCAGTTTGTGGCTTGTTTTTCGATTCTTTTAATGGCACATTTTACAGAGCAGAAGTTTAAAATTTCAATAAAATCCAGGCTATCGATGTTTCCTTCATGGATTATGCTGTTGGAATTATGACCAAACTCAAGGTAATGTAGATTGTTTCCTATTTTTTAAAGAATTTTCATAAATGTGAATTTTACATCTAGGTCTATAATCCATTTTGAGTTAGTATTTGTGAAAGATCTGAAGTCTGTGCCAAGATTTTTTTTTTTCATACAGATATCTGCTTGTTCAGCACCATTTAGGAACAATCAACATCTTAACAATACTGAGTCTTCCAATGGATGAAGAATATCTCCTGATTTATTTAGATCTTCTTTGGTAATTTTCCATCAGTGTTTTACAGCTTTTCATATACAGATCCTACACATATCTTGTGAGATCAATACTTAACTGTTATTTTTAAGGCTGCTATTTTAATGAAATATTTTTTTTTTCAAATCTCAATTAGTTATTGCCGGTATATAGGAAAACAGTTGATTTTGTACATTAACTCTGTATTCTGCAATCTATTATTTATAGAGCTTTTGTTGTTGTTTATTCTCTTTGATTTTCTAGATAGGCAATTATGTGATCTGCAAATAGGGATAATTTTATTTCTTCTTTCCTAATCTGTATACCTCCATTTCCTTTTTATGTTGTTGCCCTATTGTACCAGCTAAGAATTCCAGTAGGATATCTAGTAGAAGAGATGAGATTGGACATACTTGAATTGTTTCTGATATAAGGAGAAATTGTCTATCTTTCACAATTACCTATGAAGTTAGCTATAGTTTTGTTTTGTTTTGTTTTTAGCTGTTCTTTAGCAAATTGAGGAAGTTCCCTTTCTTTCCTAGTTTGAGGAAAATTTTAAGCATGAATGGATGTTAGGTTTTGTCAAATGCTTTTTCTGTGTTCATTGATGTGATCAGTAGATTCTTCTTTAGTCTTTGCATGTGGTTGATTACATTGATTGATTTTTGAATGTTGAATTAGCCTTGAATACTTGGAATAAAATCCTTCTTCATTGTGTATACTTCTCTTTATACATTTTTATTTCTTTTTAAAATTTTTTTTTATGTTTACTTATTTTTGAGAGAGAGGGAGACAGAGCATGAGCTCAGGAGGGGCAGAGAGAGAGGGGGACACAGAATCTGAAGCAGGATCCAGGTTCTGAGCTGTCAGCACAGAGCTGGATGCAGGGCTCAAACTCATGAACCATGAGATCATGACCTGAGCTGAAGCTGGATGCTCAACTTACTGAGGCACCCAGGCACCCCCATTTTTATTTGTATTATAAGTTTATTTACTTATTTTGAAAGAGAGAGAGGGAGAGCGTGTATGAGAGCAGGGGAGGGACAGAGAGAGAAGGAGAAAGAGAATCCCAAGCAGGTCCCATGCTGTCAGCATAGAGTCTGATATGGGGCTCATGAACTGTGAGATCATGACCAGAGCAGAAATCAAGATTCAGATGCTGAAGCCACCTAGCAGCCCATCTTTATACATTTTCAATTCAATATGCTAATAATTTGTTGAGGATCTTTGAGCTTATGTTCACGAGAGATACTGCTATACAGTGTTCCAATTTTGTAATGTCTTTATCCAGTTTTAGTGTTTGGTAATGCTGGACTCATATAATGTATTAGGAAGACTTCTATCTGCTTCTATTTTGTGGAGAATTGATATAATTTTTTTCTTCAATGAACTCACTAGTGAAATTGTATGGACCAGTTGACTAATTTTTTGAAAGTTTATTTACTATTTTTTAAAAATAATTATTGGTTAAACATCTTTCATAAATATAGGGCTATTTAGGTAACCTGTTCATCCTTGTATGAGTTTTGGTAGTTTATGTCCATCAAGAAATTGTTCCACTTTATCTAAATTATTTAACTGTGGGCATACAAATATTCATTGGATCTCTTTATTACTGTTTTTTTTTCTGTTCATGGGATCAGTAGTGATGATTATTCATTCTTTTCTGATATTAAGAGTTGTGCCTTTGTTGGATAGCTTGGCTAGAAGATTATCAGTTTTACTGATCTTTTCAAACAAACAGCTTTTGGGTTTGTTGATATTTTCTATTGTATTCCTATTTTCAGTTTTATTGGTTTCCGCTCTAAGTTTTATTCTTTCCTTTCTTCTACCTGTTTTGGCTTAAATTTCTCTTCTGTCTCTAATTTCCCATCAGGGAAGCTGAAGTTAATGATCTTATATCTTTCTCACTTCTAATATATGCATTTAACATTATAAATTTCCCAGCACTGCCTTTCTGCCTTTGCTATTGCATAGTATTATACATTGCATTTTAATTTAGTTCAAAATATTTTAAATTTCTTTTCAGACATTTTCTTTGGCCCATGTGCTATTTTTCAATGTGTAAATTGCCAAATATTTTGGGGTTTTCTAGCTACCTTTCTGTTGACTGATAGATAATTCTATTGCTGTCTGAAAATGCATTTGTAAGTTTTTACTTCAAATTTGTTAAGTCATTATGGTCAAAATAAGTTCTATCTTAGTGAATATTCCCTACATGTTTGAAAGTAACTTATTTTCTGCAGTTGTTAGATAATATGTTGTATAATTTTAATTATATCAAGTTGGTTGATACTGCTGTTCAGGTCAACTATATCCTTACTGATTTTATGCTGTTTGATCTACCAATTACAGAAGGTATTGAAGTCTCCAAGTATAATAATATATTTGTTTATTCTTCTTGTAGTTTTATTAGTTTTTGCCTTGTTCACTGTGATCCTCTGTTGTTAGGTGCATACAGATTTAAGATTGGTATAACTTCTTGTAGTATTGACAACCTTATCATTATGTAGTACATTTTTAATTTCTGATAATTTTCCTTATTCTAAAGTCAGCCTTTTCTGAAATTTCTCCAGCTGATGTTAACTTGTAAACTCTTTCTCCATTTCATTACTTTTAACCAAATGAGAGGAATGCCCTTCCCCCACAGCTCTGAAACAAGTTTCTGGTGAAGTTGTCCCTCTTGGAATGCAGACTTTTGTTGTAGAGTAGGTCCTGGTCCTATTTTACAAAGATTACTCCTCCCCTAAATTTCCAGAGTCACCAGGGGATATTTCTTGGCTCTTAAGCATGGGATCCTGATGGGGTTCCTAGAGATAAAACCCATGAAAGTGTAAGATGCTTCCTAAGATTACAGCCCCTGTAGTGTCTCATTCTCAGGCTAGTCTTCACAAAGCCTCCAGCAACTTGCCAAAGTTTCCATTTACATGTCTCTACAAATGTATAGCTCCAGCAGCTTGTGCTCCAGGGAAGCAGATCTTGGTTATGACTCTCTGGATTTTCCTGTCTCCAGAATTTTTTTTTTTCTGTCTCCAGATTTTGACGTCATATTTTGTCCTGCAAATTCAGTTCTCTAAAAGGACAGTTCTCTGATAGGTCAGTAGTCCAAATTTTCATGTTGTGAAGATGGGAATGATAACTTCCAAGATCTTTACACCTTGGAACTAAAACCAAAAATCCATCCAATCACTTTTTAAACCACTTAACCTCTTTTGAAAAGTCAACTGTAAAGATACCCAATTTGTTAAGTGCATATTGGTGAAGTAGAAAGAATTAAGATAAAATATTTGCACAATGCTCTTAATTACTTTGTTGAATAATTTAACTCTGGGATTTATAAAAAGGATGTGAAAGAGTGTAATATGGCTTATGTTTGGAAGATATTTGGAAATAAGTTTCAACTCTAATAGTTTGACTCTAGAGCTCATCTCCTTCAATGGTGAATATAGTCCATCTTTGCCATCATCCCTATAATCAATATAAACCATAAACAATATCCTGATTAGTGCATATGCCCTGGAATTTTTGAGCCTATAATATTTCGGAGTCACCATGTGTGATAGTTAATTTTATGTGTCACCTTAACTGGGATAAAGGGTGCCTAGAGAGCTGGCAAACATTATTTTTGGGTGTATCTGTGAGGGTGTTTCCAGAATAGACTAGCATCTGAATCAGTAGACTGAGTAATGAAGATATACACTCACCAATGTGAGTGCACACCATCCAATCCAGGGGGACCCTGAAGAGAGCAAGAAGGTCAAAGAAGAACAAAGTCTCTCTATGCCTTATTTATCTGTGACATCCATCCATTTTCTCCTGCCCTCACCATAGGAGCCTCTGGCAGGACTTCAGACCCAGACTGAATTTTATACTGTTGTTCCTGTTTCTCCAGCTTGCAGATGACAGACTGTAGAACTTCTCAGCCTATATAATAAGGTATATATTTATATTTATATGTATATTCATATTTATATAAGTATATGTTAAAATATTAGTTTTGTTTCTCTTGGGAACCCTGACTAATATGCCATGTGATACACAACACAGTCTATCTGAATTATTGGAAGTAATTTTTACTATCTGTGGAGAAATAATATTTTTTGATATAATTTTTATATATTTTTACATACATTTTAAGGATTAGCTGATAAGCAGAGTTATGTGTATTTTTGGTGGAACACACACTGCTTCTTTTTTGCTCTTTCTTTTCTTTTTTGTCCTGAGCAAGAATAACAGTATGCATTCATATATTGTGTAGTATTGAGAACGATTTTACACATTACCACAGCATGGTGAAATCTCTAAATATTTAGTAAATTATATATTAAATTAGCGCACTGTGGTGTTTATAGATTATGGAGAACACCTGTGTAGTCTACATTGTAGTGCTCAGTTCAAACATAATCATTTAAAAATAACACATAAAGAATCAAGTAAGCTATTTTCCCATGAAACTAATGGTAAATCTTGGCTAATATTCAGTGGAAAGTTCAGTTATAGAAACGATTCAGTTTAGTGAATATAAAACCAGTATAAAACAAATTAATTCAAAATCACTTTTGGAAACTACATTTCATAACATAAATATCATCTGAATATACTTCAGCTTAAATCATATACTCTTTTTGAGGAAACCAAAGTTTTAGATTTAGAATGTAATGCAACTTGTTAACAATTAAAAAAGATGTTGTGTTTATAATTGGAAAGACAAGGGGAGATGTGTTGTTACCTAGGGGTATTCATCAGAAAGATATCTCCTTGTGATTGACATTAATAGGAGTTCCACATGTGTATTTGGGAAAGAAAATCTCCCTAATTAGTGTTTTCCTCCCATACACTTCATTTCTCATAAGGTTTAGTTGATGAGCTGTATCAGCAATACAGTTTTAGAAATGTTTACCAAACAATGAATCGTGAAAACATTTCTTCCTTTGCATTTAGTGAGAAATCCAATATAATTTCATGCATAATTAGAGTTTAAATGATGCCATTAAAACACATAGTACAAAAAAGTAAACATATACATTTCCTATCCCAGAGTTCTAAGTCTTGGTATTTGAAATTATACTCTTTGTAGAGCTAGGAATTAAAATAAATAATGATTAATAAATAGAGACAGAGACTTTTTAACTTTCCAACATCTATAGTTCCATGAAACGTCCTAAAATTAAGTGTCTGTTATTATAAAGCGTGAAGTTATTTGCATTTATCCTATAGAATCATTTTGAAGAATTTAATGTAAATGTAAAACTTTCAAAGTTTTGTAGACCTAGCAAGTTTGAAATGGCTCATTTTTTATTACAGGTTATTTGATTTATTGGTGGTATTACTATGTCTTAGGTATACTTTTAGAAATGAGACTATAATACTCTTATGTTTAGCAGCTTTTTTATTTTATTTTAAAGCTTAACATTCTACTTATATGGAAATTATTGAATATATTTGTCCCTGAGATAATCATCTGATCCTTCCTTCCTTTCTTCCTTCCTCCCTCCCTCCCTACTTCTTCCTTTTCCTCTTTCTCTTTCTTTCTTTCTTTCTTTCTTTCTTTCTTTCTTTCTTTCTTTCTTTCTTTCTTTCTTCTTCTTCCCTATAAAACAATGAGGCTTATTAGAGAGGTCTGGGGACTCCAGCACTTATCATTTTCATCCCTCATTCTCTGCCCATATTATTTTTTCCCCTCCTGACTCTAGTTGCTATTTTCACCACGAGCATCTTTTAAATTAATGTTGTTTTTAATGTAAGAGCTTTATGTATAGCATGCCTTTTTTAGGCAGCACAATGACTCCCCAAACATATCTATAACTTAATCCTGCAATCTGTGAATTCATTATGTTATATGGCAAAGGAAATTAAGGTTGGAAATGGAATTGAGGTTGCTGATCAGGAGACATTAAAATAAGGAGATTATCCTTGATTATCTGGGTGGACTCAATGTAATCATGAGTCCTTATGAGGCAGAGGGAGTCAGCAGCATCAGTGTCAGAAATGCTATGTAAAAAAAAAAAAAAAAAACTAATTAGCAATTCCTGTCTCTGAATAAGGCAGAGGTCATGAGCCAAATAATGTGTACAGCCCACAGAAACTGGAAAAAACAAGAAATAGGTTCTCCCTGAGGGCCTCTGGAAGGAACCTAGACCTGCCAATGCTTTGATTTGAGCCCATTGAGACCTACTGAGGACTTCTGACACCTAGAAATATAAAATGGTAAATCTTTGTTGTTTTTAGACATCAGTCTTGCCAATATTTTACAGTAGCAATGAGAAACTAGTACAATATCCAAAATGTAATTAACAATTCACCCAGACATGCTGACAATAAAATGAATGATAAAGCCCTCCTCCTTGTCTTCCGCTTCTCATTATTTTAGTTTCATCTTCCTACACCTGATTTTGTCTTTCTAAACCCCTACATATATTCAATTATGTATTTGTAAATATTTTTATTTTTGAAAGAGAGAGAGCATGTGAAGCAGGGGAGGTACAGAGAGAGAAAGGGACAGAGGATCCAAAGTGGGCTCTGTGCTGACAGCAGAAAGCCCTATGTGGGACTTGAACTCACAAACTGTGAGAACATGATCTGAGCCCAAGTTGGATGCTCAACTGACTGAGCCACTTAGTCCCCAATTCTGCATCTTTTAAAATCCTTTCAGTTTCTCTGCTTTTTGATTTCCATGTGCATTTATTTTAATGTTTATTTTATTTTATTTTATTTTATTTTATTTTATTTTATTTTATTTATTTTTGAGAGAGAGAGAGAGAGTGAGCAGGCATATGCACGCATAGGTGGGGAAGGGGCAGAGAGAGAGAGAGAGAGAGAGAGAGAGAGAGAGAGAGAGAGAGAGATGGGAACAGAAGATCCCAAGCAGGCTCCATGGTGACAGCAGAAAGTCTGATCTGGGGCTCAAACTCAAGAACGCTGAGATCATGACTTGAGCGAAAGTCAGACGCTTCACGAACTGAGTCACCCAGGTGCCCTCCATGTGCATTCTTGACGGTCTGATTCTCACTTTCATGCCCTGGACAGATGCAATGGCCTACTGAAAAACTCCCATGGCTTCTTCATTCTTGGCATCAAGATGTGCTTTATATGTCCAACTGAGACATAGGGTCCTCAAGTGAGGATTTTATATTTAAAATAGCTCTTCTCACAAATATATTTGCTAACTCACAGTATACTCCCTTTCAATCTAATAAAATTATAGTGATGACCATAATAGTTACTCTTGATTGGATTCAACACTGAATAGACAGTAGGCACCAGTGAAATGTTTCACTTTTATCACCTCATTTTTGTTCTCAGATATCTTACTAATTAGTTATTTCCCTATATTATGATTGAAGACGTTGAAGTTCAGAAAAGTGGAACAATTAACCAAAGGTCACTCATCTAGATAACTGCATAGTCATTGCTTGAAATTAGAGACATATAAATCTAAGACAATACATTTAACCTGCAATATTATAGAAGATGCCAATGACTACCCAGCCCCTAAATCATACAGATAATTCCCTTTTCCGTACTCCCCTACTAGAGCCATAGAGATTTGCCAGGCTGCTTTCAGGTAGCTGGTCATTTGAAAATTTTATTATTTTTAATAGAATAATTTAATAAGAAAGACATTTATATGGTTTCAAACTATATATATATATATATATATATATATATATATATATATATATGTATTTCCAAAAAGAAGTCTCCTTCCTGCTTTACCTTTTCTCACCCATTTCCCACATGTCCATCAATATTCTCTTTAATTCTTTGTACCCTTCTAAATTTATGCAAATACAAGAAAATATAAGCATATATTCTTATTCTTCCTTTCTTACACAAAAAGCATAATATATGTAATATTCAGCACCTTCCTTTTTTTTCTTGTGAAAAATCCCAAAACTACAGAAATATGGAAGATAGTACAGTTATCACCTACATACCATTCACTTAGATTCATCAATTGTTTTGTGCAAGATTTGAAACTGTTGTGAGTAGCATTACTATTAATAACACTTCCAACACCATGTATTAGAATGCAAAAGGAAGCAATACAAAGAATGATTCAAAAGCCAAAGAAATAATTCCAGGTTATGACAGAAAGCAACTGCATTCCCATTATCTGGAGGCAAAATTTGCCGTTTTACTAAATGTTCATGTGTGTACCTAAGTTCTTCCACTGGTCAAACACATACCATTTTTCTAGGCAGTGTTTATTCTAATATCTAATATTAGATTCAGCACCATCACAGAATCTTTCAATATATCACCCCCACCTTGAGGGAAGTTATGGAGCATTTCCTGAGCCTGAATAGTATTTGTGCAATGCGTGACCCTCTAAATGTTGGTACCTAGGGAAGAGGCTCTTCTTTCCTGGATTTAAAGGCCATACTGAGTTTGAGAAAGAATAAGTGTGAATTTTTTTTCTAAAGAAAGTTTCTGTTTAGAAAAGGGGGAGTAATGCTTCTGATCTAAAAAAATTGGAACAAGTCAAATTGAAGCAAAAAAACAAAGACAAAGTGAAAAATAGGAACTTAATTGAAAGAACTCACAAGAAAAGTTTGCAAATTAGAAAAACAGAGAGCATGTTTTTAAAAAGGAAAAGAGAGGTTTTAACAATAAAAAATAAGTTAATAAATTATGTGTAATGATATAAACTAATGAGCACAATAATGGGAACATCAACAACTTTTAATCTACATGAATTAATTTGCTTTTTTGTTTCTAACTTCTCTACATCACATGGCAGATATTAATGCATCAATAACTTCACAATTGGAAGACATGTTGTATTATTCAGGGTTATCCTGAGAAACAGAACCAATAAGGTATATAGATAAGCTATATAAATTTATTTTAAGAAATTGGCTCATGTAATTATGGAAGCTGGCATGTCCAAAATCTGCAGAGTGGCCCAGCAGGCTGGAGACTAGGGATGAGCAATGCTATAGTTCAAGTCCAAAGGCCGTCAACTGGCAGAATTCCTTCTTGCTCCAGGGAGATCAGTCTATGCTCTCTCAAGGCCTTTGATTTTTGGATGAAGCCCACTCACATGATAGAGAACAACCTGCTTTACTCATAGTCCACTATTTTAAATGTCAGTCTCATCTAAAAACATTCTATGGAAGCATCCAGAATATTTGACCATATCTGGTAACACTGCTTAGCCAAATTACCACATAAAATTAATGCTCATAAACACAATGTGACCCATATCCAATTATTGCTTATATGTGTAAACAATAACTATTATATGGAGATCAAAATACTCATGGCTTATAATAACTTGTGATACTGCACTGTCAATTTAGTAAACATCATAGGTTCGGCAAGATACCCCCGCACACATACCAACATACATATGTTTTATTTTATGTGCCAACTTAGCAATTTGGCTAGGTTATGATGCCCACTTGTTTGGTCAAACGACTGTCTAGACGTTGTTATAAAAGTATTTTCCACAGAAAACAGAGCCAGCTTCATGGCTTTAAGACCAGGACAATCACATAAGAGCACAGGCTGAGAGGGAACATGCTCTCGGAGATGAATGCTTTGATGCTGCCATCTTGAAATTCTTGATAAGCTTATCTTGGAACTTATCATGGCTAGCGCAGGCCATCCCTCCCAGCACCTCCCTGCCTTTCTGGAACACTTGTTGCCCCTGGCCCCCAAGTCCTACTTGACCTCCCCCTGCCCACATCTACCCAGTTACTCCTGCCCACGGCCATCCCGAGCAGAAGCCTGGGTATGTAGAGGGTGGGTCATTGGGGGTCAACTGCCCCATGTTGTCTCAGTACAGGGCAAGGCACCAGCTGTCTGGCACCTTGATGTATTAAGAGGCACATTTGGCAGTATCAAATCTTTCCATTTCTTTTGTTTGTTTTTAATATTTTTAAGTTTATTCATTTTGTTAGAGAGACAGATGGGGCAGAGAAAGAGGCAGAGAGAGAACTCAAAGCAGGCTCTGCAGTATCAGTGCAGAGCTCAACAAGAGGCTCAAACCCACATATCACTGACAGATCATGACCTGAGCTGAAACCAAGAGTCCTATGCTCAACTGACTGAGCAACGCCGGCACCCCTTTCTCCTATTTCTAATCTAGGTGTCAAGCATGTCCCAGTCAGAGATTGCAAACTTTTTGTGTGTCATCCATCCGGCAAGAGTTGGGATAGAAAGCTTATGGAAGGACACATACCAGGCTTGACTTCCTCATCCTTACTGGTCATGGCACGTCAGTTCAGTTCAGTGGCTGTACACACTGGCATGAATATGCCAGCCTGAAGATGGGCCCCTTGTTGCCTGCAAAGGTCTGCACTTTACTGGCAATTATCTCCATGCTGCACAATGCAACTTTAAATAGCCAAAAATCACCGTGACAGGTTAAGAGAAAGCCTGTGAAAGAAAGGAAAAACTTCGTATTTCAGTACCCTTGACAACAATGTCCTCCTGCTATTTGAACAAAGGGAACCACATTTTCATTTTGCAGTTGGCCCCACAAACTAAAAGGATCCTTTAAAAACCACCAGCACCTCACACTTTGTCAAACCCAACGGGAAATCATTTGTCGTCATCTAATTCAACCCCGCAGCAGGATCTGACATGGTTGAGCTTTTCTCATTCTTGAAAATCTTTTCTGCTTTATGTTCTTCCTGGTTGTGTGCAATCCACTCTGGCAGTTCCTCCTCTGCATAATTGCCTTATGTGACGTTGACCTGAGCTTTAGTTTTAAGCTCTCTTTTTTTTTTCTATAGACACCAATCTTCCAGGCTCAGCTCATCGACACTCATAGTCTTAAATACCATCTCCATGTTGACTGATTCTCTGATTTATATATTCAAATATGACCCTTCCATTGAGCTGTTGAATTGACCTTTCTGCATGAATGTCTAATAAGCATCTCAACTTCTTATGTCCACAAATGTTCCCTTCCCTCAGCCTCAGACCTTCCCCACTGCATATAATGACAGCATTATCCACACAGCTGCACAAGGCCAACACTTGGCCTAATGAGCATTGTTACGTAGTTATGATTTGAGAAATTTGATTAAATTGGTTCTTAAGAAATGTAATAATGGGAATATAGGATTATTTGTGATGAACTCTTTAGTAAAAGGCGAAAGATTTATGCGATCTGAAGAGAAACCAGAGTATTGTGATGAACTCTTAAAACTGAGTAAAGAATGGGGAGATGAGTGCCCGTTTTACTTCAAAAACCTTCAAAACCATGGATGAGCAGGCAGCTAACAACACATGTCTGCCTACTACTAAGTATACAGAAGAGGATCAAATTTATTTAACGATTATCTATAGAAACTATATGTACATCGGAGTTAAGGAATTTATTAAAACTGTTTGAAGTCTTGGGGCACCTGGGTGGCTCCGTCAGTTAAGAGTCCGACTTTGACTTAGGTCATGATCTCATGGTCTGTGGTTTCGAGCCCCCGGATTGGGCTCTGTGCTGACAGCCCAGAGCCTGGAGCCTGATTCAAGATCTCCATCTCCGTTTCCCTCTGCCCCTCCCCCACTCATGCTCTGTTTCTCTCTCTCAAAAAGAAATAAACATTAAAAAATATTTTTAAATGTTTAAAATCTCTAATTTTTGAAAACTGTGAGCAATATCCAAAATGAAAGACAAACATAATTACACTTATGTTTTGGAAATTGCATTGATGTTGTTGAACATTACATAAAAGTAATTGAATTTATTTTAAATTAATCGTTGGTGAGACTACTTTTTCTTCTCTTAGAAAAAATTGAGTCAGAATCATGCATTGGTTGAGATAGCAAATCAAGAATGTCCAAATCAAACAGATTTTATGAATATTATGGAAATTAACTAAACAGGCAATTATGTCAGCAACAACTTTTTGACTAAATTACTACTCATGAATTTGCCAAGTCATTATGAATCATTAAATTTTCAATCCTTGTGAAAATCTGTACTCAGTAGCATTTTTTTATTTTAATTTTCTTGTTTTTTTTTTACACTGGTTGTAATTTTAGTGATGTTATATAAATGTACTACCCACAGCAAGACAAAAAAATGAGGCAATATATACGAAAGCAGTATGTAATTGAATCTATATTAGATCATTTGTGTATTTTACAAATATCACACAGGACTAATATCTTCAGCATAAAACATTTTGATCAAGAATCAACAAAACATGCTTGACAATACTTTCATTATCTTGGTCATTTGCTTTTAACTGTGACTTTGAAATCATTAAAATGGTAATTATTTTGCTCAACGATTTAAAAACTCATTGATAATAAGATAAGTCTGAAATTGTCTAGGGCCATCATATATATATTATCCTACCAATCTTTTCAGAGAACCACTTAAATATTTCTGGAAATAAGACGTAAAACTATACAGTAAAGTAAGTACTATTTTGCAATTCAATAATTTCAGCAATCATTGAATTTCAGATCAATGGTCTTCTTTTTGGGATTCAAAATCTATTTAGAAATTCAATCATATCCACTGTCATCTATGAAAAAAAATTTTTCATGTCTCCCTAATATTGGGTAAATAAATATCTTCTGAGATAATGAATTCCACAGACAATTTGAAAAAAAAATAAATTGATAGTAATATTAAAAAAGTGGCTACTATCTTCAAATTTCATCATCTATTTTAATTTCATATTATCCAGTACATTCCTTCAATACCATCCACACACAGTTATTACTTACACTTAGTCCATCCCAATATGATCTCATGGGAAACTCTGGCAGCCAGGGTACTCTTTTCTGAAAACAAAAGCCTAAATTCAGAGAGGTCTGAGGTAAATGAGAATTAAAAATGTCTGTCAATGATCTCATAAAAAATGATACTTTTAGAGCTGCTATATATTATTTATTATATTAAAAAAACACTAAGATCATAATTATCCATAGTATATACTTTTTATTTAGTATCACAATGTGATTCAACCATCCTGCAATTTTTAATGATTATTGAACACTACATTTCCCTCTCTAACCAGAGTTTCAGATGTGAATTAAGTCCTGCTAATGAAAAGCAGTCTGAGATATTTGGAAGGCATAAGTGGGGCATAATTAACTCCAGCCATTCATTCTCAGAGATGAAAGTTTCCTGTGACAGCATTCTGAAGTCTTGTCCATTCCCCAGTTCCTTGTGTCAAGAGACAGTTACAATTGTTCCAGCATTTTAATGTGACTTTCTAATCTCTGTCCAGTGGCTTTGGAAGTCCATACTCTAACCTTATGAGTATGAGAGGTCATTGCACTATGGCTTTTTGATGTTGACTTAGCTCCAGTGACAGCCTGAAAGCAAGTTGTTCCCCTAAAGGATTAGTTGTGAAGTGATCACTCAAAAAAAGCCCAGATTAGAGTCCTTCAAATAATTCTTTAAGTACCTAAGTCTATTAAAATAGCTAGAGTAGGTTCTGTTTATTTTACCGAATTTTCCACTAATCAAATAATGAAAATGTGAAAATGACCAAACTATGGCTAAAATAAATCATATCATATGTAATAGAGTGACCGAGGGGATCAGTTCAGTCCAGGCTGAGAGTACAGAAGCTGGAATGTGAATGGGGAAAAGTCAGTGCTACTTCATGACAATTAGGTATAAAAAAAAAAAAGGAGTCTAGGAAAGGGCATTTCTGAAATTAGGAAATATATGATGCCTATCTACATTACTGTGCAGATAACAACCATCAGCATCATCAAATCATCAAATAATAATAATAGTGGTTAAAATCCAGAACACAAAGTCTATATGGTGGACAAAAAATAATGAAATAAATGAATTTAGGAATTTGAATCTAGAATAAATTCTCCTAAAGTGATAGGGTTCAAAGACTCATTTCACGGAATACCCACAGCCAAGATCACCTCTCAGGCCAGAAACCAACGCATATTCAAACATCTCTGATAAAAGTATTTCTCTGAGTTTGACAACCAGGAAAAATTTACGTGTGCAGAGGCATTAAAAGTGTTTCCAGTTGATAAGTAATCCTGCAGCACATAATCTAAATTTGGCAATATAACTTTAAAACATCTCAGTGGACACATGTAGAATAAATGGAACTTAATGCAAGGGAAATCGACAGGAATGGAAGTTCTGGGTTAACAACTGCATTGCTTTGAAGGAAGATAGGTTGTGTTCAGGTGGCCAAGCTTCAGACTGTAGCAGGGAGAGATCTATATCCTGTCTTCCATCAGAATGTTGCCCATAAGCATATATCTCTACTGATCCCTGGCATGCTGCAAGGTGTCATGGAAGTGCTGCTGCGTTGAATTATAGTTCATTAAGATCATGACTGGCCATCAGGAGGTCAGCAGAGCTCACTAAACAAAAATATACCATTGGCTACATTGCAATACACTCATGATGATAGTATGTTGACACTTCTTTTTTAGCTTTTAGGCTGTGTGTTACGGTTGATTATCAAAAGGGCACAAATAGAAAATGTTTTGAGTGTTCTCCAAATTGATTAAAAATTGAAGCTGATACATGCATAGAAGGACCTCAAATAAGAAACATTGGGGAGATTAATAGGTATAAGTGCAAATGGCTGGAGGAGTAAAGGGGATTGCTTTAGGAGGAGAGGAAGCATGTCAACTAGTGAGGAAATCTACTAATATCAGAATAGCTGCACATACATATGGAAAGAAATTTTTCCAAGTTATCTTAGGAATGATCAGTATTAGTTAATGGGCTGTGACATTTACATGGAACTGTGTGTGCCCACATGTGGAAGGTTGTCAGTAAATCTTCTTAGATTTCCTAGGCAAGTCGCAACCAGTTTTCACATAAGCATCATAACGTATAATGTTGTTCTGATATGATTGATTTGAATTCCCTAAAAAGAGAGCAATCCACATAAAAAGACTTTCTAAGAAAAGAAGATGTGGGAGAAAGGTCAGGGCAACTAAAGTAAATCTAAGGGGAATGACCTAAATTGGCAAGCAGTATATAGAACTATGTAGGTGTAAGATTAAGTTTAACATTTATTTTAAGATATTCTATTTCCTATTTTTTCTTTTTTTTTTTTAAATTTTTTTAACGTTTATTTATTTTTGAGACCGAGAGAGACAGAGCATGAACGGGGGAGGGGCAGAGAGAGAGGGAGACACAGAATCGGAAGCAGGCTCCAGGCTCAGAGCCATCGGCCCAGAGCCGACGCGGGGCTCGAACTCACGGACCGCGAGATCGTGACCTGAGTGGAAGTCGGACGCTTAACTGACTGAGCTACCCAGGCGCCTCTATTTCCAAATTTTTCAATCTTCATAAATTAAAAAGCATTGAACCATAAGAACTGAAATGTACAAATAACTATGACTTTAATCAGTAAGAAATGTATGATATATACAGCAAAAAAATCAGAGATTGGTGATCCAGGGGCTGTTCAATAGTTTTCAAATATAACCACAAACTCTTCTTCCTCTCTAGAATTTTCACAGTGTTAACTTTTTGTCCTTTGATAGCAAGATGGCTGCTATATCTTTAGGTACCACAACTATATTCACAGCCAGAAAGTTGGGAAAGCCAGCCCAGGGTGGCAAAACCCGTCTCCATGGCTCATTTCTTTCATTAATAAAGAAACTATCCCCCAGAATCTCCCAGCAACACTGTCACAACATGGCTATGGGACCCTTTTTGGCAGCAAGAAAGACTGGAAAAGAAATGATAAGACTTGACAATTTTCGTGGTAAGACCTAGACAAGGATGGACAAGGGTGTCTGCTACAATGATTATGCATGTATTGCTTTTATAAAATTAAAATTTTAAATACTTCAAACTTTCAAAAATATAAAGTTAATGTAACACATTGCATTAATAATGCAATGCTAATGTACACCCTTAGATATTTAATTTAAAAAAATATTGCACATGTATATATATATATATATATATATTGCACTATATATATATGTATGTGTATATATATATGTATATATATATATACATACATATATATATTGCATATACTGCAAACAACTTATCTCCAGAGTCACACTCCTCCATGCCTATCGTAGGTAAACACTCATCTCAATGTGATGTTTCTTAGTCCAATTCATTTGTTTTTATTTTTAATGTATGTACTATGCACACAACACACATGTGTGTATATGAATATTATATAGATACAAATACAAATTATATATGCATATATCAAAGAAATATAATAAAGCAGTAAGTTAATACATTTGCCAGACACCAGATAGAAAAAAAACCCATAAAATCTGATAATACCAATGGTTGGTGAAGATATGCAGAAACAGGAACACTCATATGCTTCTGTTGTAAGCATAAATGGGTACAAATACTTGATAGAAATATTTGCCGTTATCAGTTAATTGAACATGTACATGAATCGAGTCCTGTGATTCTAGTTCTATGCATAGACACTAGGAAAACTTTTCCATATGAGCACTAGGAGAAATCAAGCAGAGAACTGATAAATAAGGCATACCATTTTCACCACTTTGAAAGTGAACAAACAGTTATTGATATTTATAGATGAATCTCACAAATTCAAGAGTGAGCAGAAAAGAAATTGTCAATGTATTCAATAGAATATGATTTGTGAAGTTTAAATAAGTTGAAATTAATATTATGTATTACTTTTGTAGAGAAAAAGGATAGAAAAGACATTATCTTAACTCTGTTGGGACAAGAGATTAGGAAGAAGAAGCAGATTATTTTTTCCCCCTAGCAGAGATAGTTAGAAAAAGCATTTGGGAGATTAGGGGAGAAATATTATCCCTGGGGATCACTTGCGGTTTATTCTAATAATCTCCAACACTCATATGTGGGCATATTGATCTGAACACATATCAAATCCATAATGAAGCCTATAAATCAGCAAGGAGAGAAGACACACACTTGTGCACACACACATACACACACATCCCTGTAACGTTATATTAATTTACTGATTTCATTTAGTCAGAAGTATCAGAAATAATCATGGCCTCTGAGAGCAAGAGGAAATGAAGCATATTTTTGTGGTCATTATTAAGTGTAAATTCTTTAAAGAAAATTATTTTAAATTTTCTTATATTTTATTGCAAATTATTTTGGCCTTTATTTCAGTTATCCAACACTTGGTAACAAACATCTTCAAAATGCGAAGGTTCAAAATAATAACTTCCTATGATTTTATATTTTTAACCAGATTGTTTTCCTATTTACACCAAAACTATAAAATCAGTATCAATGCCCAGATTTTTCTGAGCTGATACCCTACCTCCAGCCATCCATCAACCTAAATCTCATTATCCCCACAATCTAAAAAATGAAAAAAAAATAAAAGTAATCTTTTTTAGTTTTAGTTTTAGCTTTTACTATTATTATCACTCTATACCTGGTCCCATGTAAGAAAACATTCACAATATAAATTTTCTTCATTTGTGATTTCAAAAATATAAAAAGATAAACCACCTTGGACCATTATATATTATATATTACATTATATATTATATTATATATATGTTATATATGTAAATTATATATATATTTCCATTATCTTGATTGTTAATGTTTGTGTTATATTAATATTTGCCATCAAAGATACATTTTCCATCTGATTTCTTTTGCTCAGTTCTAAAAGGAAGGCAATAATAGCAATACTGTTTAGAAAATTCCATTTATATCATGGAATTAATATCTCTTTACCAACACCAGAATGCTATGATGACCAATAAAATTAGAATAGGAGTGGGCTGTTCTTTAGGGTCTATGCAGAGTGGGGGAAATTAGTAGTCAATGAAAACCCAAAAACGTACCAAAGATGGGAACAAGACTCATAGTCACAGGTCAGTCAGAAAACAGAAATTGCAAAACAAAGACCAGGAAAAGTATGCCAAATTCTCTTCATCTCCATGGTTACTTATAACGTGATTAAGCTGCACATGCTGAGACCAACAGCCCCAGCCTCTGTTTAGAATGTTCTCTTCTCCTCAAGGCTGTGTGCCTGTGTGATTTCACAGAAATACCCTCTACATCCAGCACAGTATCTGAAATATACTAGGCACTTAATAACCATTTATTTAATTAATTAGTTAAATAGGGGTTATTTATTTATTTATTTATTGCAATTTACAATTTACAATGTCTCATCTGGTACCTAGACCACAGAAGATCAATGTCTTTCATATTTCATAGCCTAAAGGACTTTTTAAAAGAGCACACTTATTTACATATTATTAGATATTATTTAGATATTATTAATATTATTGCCCTAATTGTTCAAAGCTTTTCAATTCAGGCCACTTTACTGTCCACACAATAGAAGTAACCCCTTGAATCAGATTCCTCATCCCTAGCAGCTACCAGCCTACAGTCCCATACCACTTTTCCATGCATGGTGCTCTGAGTTAAGAGTTTTATGCTAAAAGGGAAGCTGAGCCTGGCAAGAGCCAATGTCAGTATCGTCTACACAATGGTAAGAAAGCAATAAATATTTAAACCCCAACATATTTGCATGGGAAACAGTTTTATACCAAATAAGATTGTTTGGGGGTGATTTTAAAAGTATATGTCAAGGTAAAACTCAAATTTTAAGACAAGATCAAAATCTCTCTAAAATATCTACTCAGCATTTCAGTTCATCAAAGAACTACACTCTGGTTCCTTTTGAGAATGTCAGCAATAGTTATTGTATGTGATGGACTTAATTACTCCTCCTCCATTGGTCATAACTCTGTGACTAAAATGACTGGCTATTAATTGCATAACAGCAGACTTGTTTTCTACAGTGGAGAGTGATAAAATTTACTATTGATAAGCAATTATCTTTTTATCAGATTGAGACATTTTCCAGTTGAGTTAAATGCTTATTATCTGTTTTAGTCAATAACTTTTGGAAAAAGTTCTAGAGGTGAAGATCTTTCTCAACTACAACTGTTCTATTAGAATCTACTAAATTAGAATGCCCCCACAAAGGGAAATTCAGATTCTTTGCACACCCGTTTCTTTATTAAATTTTTGGATTACAAAGTGAATAAAAATTGCTATTTCCCTTATTTCTACATGTATTCATCATGCAAAACTACTAGTATTTTTCCCGCATGACAATCAAGTAAATGCAGAAACATCATTTCTATGGAAGTTTAAGATGCAATGGTATGATTTTCAAAAGAAGTTTTGGAGAACAAACTTTTTTAAATGTAGAAAATTTTGCTCTATGTCATGGGTTGTCAGATTATTGTCCAGAGACCAGATCTGCTCCTAACCCACCTCCACCCCCACTTGGTTTCAATCATCCACCAGCTAAAAATGTATTTTTAAAAAATATTTTGAATGATCAATAAGTACCTACATAATATCCTAAATTTGCCTCTTTGCCTGTAAAGTCTGTAGTAAATGTTGTCTATCTCTGCTCTGCATGTGTTGTATGCATTGCTAACCTAGTAATTAAAAATATCAACATATCTAACCAAAGTCTTTTCTTTTCCATATAATAACACGAGAGTTTCACACCTAATTTTGCAATAATCACAGAACTTGCCTTTGATCTATAATCTCATTTTGAAATTTAAGACAGCATAGTAAGAAATTTTATGTCAGTGTAATAATAATAACAATAGTATATTAAGTTCACTAAATTCATAAAGTTCAGAATATTCACTTCATACATATTCCAATATACAATACTGACAAAATCCATAAATAAACATAGCTATCTCCATAAACCTATTTTATAGGGCAGAATGGAAATTAGTCTCAAAGAGGTTAAGTGATCGGCCCAGGGTTATAAGTCTTATAATTAGGAGGGTTCTTCTGCAATACTCTTTTTACATAGATTCATGATGCCTCTTCAAATTAATCTGAACTCTCAGTTCATTTAGTTAATTATGCAAGAAAAATAATCATAAACTAGTTATGCATATAATGGTAAAGTCAAAAGATAATGGATATAATGCAATTAGCATTGTTTTGTTGCAGTTAATGAATAAATCATAACAATCAGGTCACCTGGTGGACACCTTACTAAAATGAATAAAAGAGTTAACTATATAACATGCACTATAGAAGATAAAATAGATTAATGGATTAATTAAGCAATCTCAAAGTACTGATCTCAACTCTACCAATGAGAACAAAACCTTTAAATCAGCTACTTACTTGCATTAAATCTTTGACAAATTTAACAATGTAATTTTTGTAACCATCTCTCCAGTTACTAATAAATTCTATGTCAAATTTCAATTTCATTAAGCAAGGGCAAGTCAAATTAACCACTGATTTGTATTTCAATAGTAAGTATTAGCCTTACATGATTCCAATGTTGTTATTACAATTACATATCTATAAATTTAGAGAATTTACTTTTAATTTCCTAGGAAACTATAAAGGTATATCATAAGTCATAGAGAAAGACATCATGTGGGAGTGAAAATGGGGTATTAAAACTCACTGTTGTGAAATGTCAGGAAAAATTAAAATACAAATTATACGTATTTTATTCGAGTGCTAATTTAAGAATGAATTAAGGCACAGCACCATATTTAAGCTTTTTAAAGAATTAACTTTAAGCCTATTTTTTTAACATAGGACGACTGGCCTATCAAGTCACTACTAGGGAATTCTTAATTGTATTTGGTGCTTATATCTGATGACTTGGAAATGGCTTTGAGTATATTTTTTTTTTTTAGAATTTGATTATAATTTTATAATCTTAAATATATGATTTTTTCCAATTATGATTGGAAATGAACAACTTGGTAGAAAATGTAATTAATAGATCACTAACATTTTCTTTAATATTAGGTAAGTGATAGGACAATTATTTTCTTCCACTCATTTTGGAGGTCTGGGCTTGCATGTTTTTTTCCTTTATTTTTTAATTTCAAAATAAATAGTCCCCCACTCCCACCTAATTGGTAAATAATTCCTGGTATGTGTGTAAAAGTAGATTCCATTTCCTTTTCATGTATTTCATAATCACCTCTTTGGTTATAGTTTTTCCAAAATTTTCTGTTCCATAGTAATCATCTTAATCTAATTTTTAAACCCCTTTTTCTTTGCATTCCAGAACATCATTTTAAGATTATCTTTCACATTACTGTTGTATTTTCTTCATTGTCCTTTCTATTTCTTACATAAAGTGCATTTTTCAATTTCTATCCAATTTCTACTTTTTTATACAATTGTAGTGTCCCATCCAGTTCCATTTTCATCAGTAGACTTTTCATGACATAATTATCTCTTGTTTCAATGTTTCCTTAATTTTTAATTAACAAAAAGCAGATGCCTTGAAATAGGTTTTTTTGTTTATTCTTCCAAAACACTGATGTCCTCTCAACTTAGAATAAACTGGCGAACAATCTCATAAGATTGAGGAGCATATGGGTGGCTCAGTTGGTTAAGCACCTGACTTCAGCTCAGGTCATGATCTAATGGTCTGTGAGTTCGAGCCCTGCATCTGGCTCTGTGCTGACAGCTCAGAACCTGGAGCCTGCCTCAGATTCTGTGTCTCCCTCTCTCTCTGCCCCTCTCCTACTCTCTCTCTCTCTCTCTCTCTCTCTCTCTCAAAAATAAGTAAACATTATAAAAAAGTCTTTTAAAGACCCATAATAATTCCTTTTATTTATTTTTTCTTTCTTTTTAACTATTTTGAGCAGGGACCACTAGGTCCAGACCCAGTGTTGACCTGAAATTCTCCTTGTCCCTCTTCTCTGGTGACCCGGTTTCTCCTTGAATCTTCCTTGTAGGTCTTGAGATGTAAGACAAATTAATATCAATAACCCCAAGTTAGCTTTCTGTGGTCTCCAACAGTAGTTATCTTATATGATTCATCAGGAAGTGAAAGGAATACTTTTATGATTCTGCTTCTTGCATAAAGAGTGAATTAGGGCTTCTTTTATTTTTTTTAAGTTTATTTATTTATTTATTTAGAGAGAATGAGAGAGTGGGAATGGGGAGGGGTGAAGAGAGAGGGAGGGAGAGAATCCCAGAGCCCGATGCATGGAGTGGAAATCAAGAGTGGGACACTAAACTGACTGAGCCACTCAGGCACCCCAGTGACTGGTAATATTTAGATACGTACACCAATATAGGATAAGGGCAGAGTCAGGGGAATGAGGAGTTATCCCTCCAAAACTATGTCTAATGCTTCATGAAAAACTTGAATTTTAGATTCACATCCAAGCCCTCAAGTTCACAAACAGTTCAATGGAATTCCCAGCATCATCATTCACATGGACTAAAAATCAATATATAGGCTTTATTTTCTTGTGTTTGGTGGTTAAAAATAATAACATCTTTAATAAAATTCATTAAAATATCTTAAATTACTGATTTCCGTGATAGATGATCCAGCATAGTCTGAGGCTTTGTTTTGGTACTTATCGATGGAAACATCCCAAAATAAACATTTCCTTGTTTGGAATGATTCTGAAAGGTGAACCAATACATCAAAAGTTTCTCACAAAACTTGTGTCCTAGTGGAGACTCTATGAGCCCAAGAAGAATATGCCAATGTGTCCAAAAAGGACTGTCACCAGATGCATTTGGGAAGAAACACAGCAAAGTGGATCAAAGTAAAGTATTCAGGAGTATGGATGCCTGTACTCAATACTAATCCTGCTCTTTGGCATTTGTAAGGCCTGAGGCATTTAGTCTAATCTCTTTTTGAGGAACAAAGACTAAGTACAAAGTACTTAGAACAGTGCTTCTCAGGTAGTAAGCATTCAACAAAGTGTCTTCCCTTAAAGAAATGGAAATTGCTCAGCAGGTTCTAACTTAAGAAATTGAAAGGATGTCATTTCATTGTCTGGGATGTACAACACTTCTTAGGTAGTATCCCAGGTTAAGCTGTCCAAATATAACTTTATTAAGAAATAACAGTGGGCTGCAATACGTCTAAATATGCCAGCTTTGTGATGAGTCAAACCTGTGGAAGGTATGGTAGTCTAAGCTCGATATTCAACAAATTGTCTACACTATCTGTTGAATATTTTTTGTTTGTTTCTGAACTAGGTGGGATGGAGCTGCCATGTGAAGTCAGAATCCGTTTTGAGTCTATGTTCCCCCTCTACTGAAAAAACGAAAGCCTATGTAATTCTCATATATGAGGTAGAAATAAACTTTGTCAAGTTACAGTCTCAGCCCTACTCTATCAATTACATCTGCCACCTTAAAGAGTTGTTTCTTCAAAGTACTTCTTAACATAATTATACTTCCAAAATATGCTAACAAATACAAACAGCTCATAAACCTTAGGCCACTTTAATTATGCCCAAAAAGCATTTGGCCCTAAAAACCCTAAGCAAGTATTGTCTTACATTTCGGGGGTAAATGGATGATTATGATTTATTATTATTTTTTAATGTTTATTTATTTGTGAGAGAGAGGCAGACAGACCATGAGCTGGGGAGGCGCAGAGAGAGAGAGAAGGAGATGCAGAATCCGAATCAGTCTCCAGGGTCTGAGCTGTCAGCACAAAGCCTGATGCAGGGCTCAAACCCACAGACTGTGAAATCACGACCTGAGCCAATGTCGGACATTTAACCTACTGAGCCACCCAGGCACCACTGGATGATTATCATTTAAAAGATGCATTTATTTTTATAGTACCAAATTCTGATGATTTTACCCTGTAATCTCTCTGACCATTCCAGGCTCTCTTTAACATTAATAATCCACAGTTTTCAAAAAGTGCTGTTGATAGAACTTTCTGGAATAAATATGGTAGCCACTAGCCACATGTTGTTCCTAAGAATTGAAATACAGCTAGTGTAACCAAGAATCTATATTTAAGTTTATCATATAACTACATGGCTAGTGCTAATGATTATGTTATTTTCCACATTTACTCTTTTCTTTAGCATTCCTATGTTAGTATACAGCAGACTCATCTGTTAATTATTTTATTTTGATTCTACATTTTAAATACCTCTTAAATTGTCACCTTACCTCTCACTGTCACCTCCCTAATTTAGACTCTCCTAGTCTCTTTCATGGAAAATTTTTTTTTCATAGGGATATTTTTCGTTGCTTAATATCTCAGGTCTCTTGATGGGATCTTGAAATGTTATAATGAAGATTCAGCAAAATTCAACTTTTATTTTAAGGCAGCATGACTGTGCCTTTCCTCCTTTGTGTTCCCATTGCACTTTTTTCAGCTCTTCATTATCATACAGAATCTCTTTGTCTACATATCTCACAATTCCATTGTTTCACACTATATTGTAATCTCCTTGAAAACAAAATCTAGGAAAATCATGTATCAGACTGGTGCTAGCCATGTAATAGGTTTTTAATCACTACTTGAAGGAATAAATGTTTCCATTTTAAAAAGATTATTTAAAGCATCAACACTTTAACCCAAAGAATTATATCACAGTGAAGAAATGCCAAGCAATAAAGAAAGTGTTTAGAAACCAGTGTGAATCATACATACAGAGAAAATGTATTTTAATAATCTAGGAAGATAATTCAGAATTGGAGAGTCCTCATAGAAGGAAGAGAAATATGCCAGGTAGAGAAAAATTGTATGCCTCAATGTATGAAGTATATCTTTGTTTTTGTGTATCGAGTAATCAAAATGTTGTAATTATTTGTCATCACTTATTTTTAGACTTATCATAAGAAAATTATTTTAATATAATGTTGCTAATTTTTACCATCCTTTGAGTAATATAAGCACACTTATGAAGACACCAAGAAGACTGCAGGAATATAGATGAACTTTCTATAAGAGATTAACTCTTTATACTCTAATCATATCACTCATGACTCTGTCAAGGAACAGATTCTGTAAGCTCTGAGCAACTTAGAGGTTCAGAAAGTGAGGAAGAGCTTCATTGTGAGAGACATGATAGGAAAGAGAAATGTAAAGAAATGTTACAAATGCAAAAGTAGTAGATGTTTTGGTGTGGATCTTGAAAGGTACTAAGAGAATTGCTAAATGAATGTCTTAGACATGTCTTTGGAGATATTTAAGAAATATAAGAGAGCCATAAAAATATCCCGATATACATTTGGCCAAGTAATTATATGTCCCATGTAATAATCCTAACTCCAAAAAAAATAGTCTAGATAAATTCTGATGTAGATAAAATATTTGTTATCCAGTTACTACAGTAGGAAATAAGTATAAAAATACAACATTTCTAACATAAAGAGTAGGTAATTAATCTACAATAAATGTCATCCAGTTACTACAGTAGGAAATAAGTATAAAAATCCAACATTTCTAACATAAAGAGTAGGTAATTAATCTACAATAAATGTCTTATATTTCTATTTTTAGTGCTTCTAAAACTCATCTGATGATTAATTTTTCTCTGTCTCCTACTAGCACACTTAAGTATAATAAAGATTTAACAAATGTTTTTGTTTTGGGAGAGAGAGGGAGAGCATACGCATGCGTGTGTGCACACATGTATGTGCAAACAGGGAAGGGGCAGAGGAAGAGGGAGAAAGATAATCTTAAGCAGTCTCCATGCCAAGTGATGTGGGGCTCAATCTCACACCATGAGATCATGACCTGACCCTAAATCAAGAGTCCGATGAGTAACCGACTGAGTCACCCAGGCACCCCAATAAATGCTTTTTGGTATCATAACAATGTTTATGTGATCAAGGCAAATAAACCGTCCTTACTAAATTCAGCCATATATTTAATAGGGCCATACTTATATAAAACAAGTTCACCACAAAAATATACATCAAAATAGTTTGAAATAAATATGCCAACACATGTTTGTCATTGGGTAACTAGAACACATTTGGGTTTTGATTCTTCCTATGATTTTTATTAGTTCTAAAATATTCTATAGTGAACAGAAGTCAAAGTATCTTGAAAATATAAAGTACAGTCAAATTAGTTATTATGTAGTAGAAGAAACCTAACCAGTGCCACAATTTTGCCTATAATATAATCTTCAAAAGAATTTATAAGGCTTAAATTTCCATCAAATACAAAAAGAGAGAAGATAAATTTTTCAGATGCCTTAAAACTTGTTTCAGTTTAGATGTAAATTTCTTGAAAGTTTTCTTTTCTAAGTGTTTGCTCCACGGTACTATAGATAGTACATGACGTCAAAATTATTTCCTGGTCTGGTCTTGGTTTCTTCTATCTACAATATACACATTTTTTACTCAAAGGGATTGTGGTGTCCACACCTTAAGGTGATCCCCCAATAAATTACACCTTTGTACAACTCCCTCTCCTTGAATAAGGGCAGATCCTGTGAACCACTTCTAACCAATGTATAATGGCAAAAAGGAAGGAATTTGCAGATGTAAATAAAGTCTCTTGTCAGTTGACTCTGGTTCATCAAGAGAGTTTGCCAGTAGATAGCCTGACCTAATCAGGTAATCCTTTTAAAAAAAGGGCCTAGTCCTTGCCTGTAGTTAGAGAATCAAAGTAACACAAGCATTTCTCTCCATTTCTGTCTCTAAAGAAGCCAGAAGTCTATAGCTAAATGAGATGAATTCTGCCAACCACCTGAAGCAGCTTAGAAGCAAGTCCTTCCACAGACAAGCCTCCAGATGAGACTAAAACCCAGCCAACACCTGGATTTCAACCTTGTGAGCTCTTGAGCAGAGAACTCAACTTAAACCAGACTTCTGACTTGTAGAAAATGACATAAGAAATGAGTGTTGTTTCAAGCTATTAACTTTGGTTATTTGTTGCATGGAAAATTATCATAAGGATGAACTGGTTATATGCATATCTTTTGAAGTAACACTTTAAAAGCTATACTAGTATTCTCATTCCACAAATATAAAGGCATTCTGAACACATTCAATACATCTAATCCTTACAACAAACCTAGAGGAGGAATATTAGTATTTTTGTTGTTCGCTGTCTTCTTTGAGAAAACTGACATTCACGGAGCTCAGAAACATAGCTCCAGAGATTGTGGCTTATACAGGCTTAGGATCCAGGTCTGTCTTATTTTAAAGCTTATCTCTTGCTTATTTCCCTTCAAGGATGTTCACTCAATGATTGGTATAGGCGATACAATGCTAGTTCGTCTGCATATAGAATTGATTACACAGTTAAGAATATCTGGCATAGGGGTGTGCTTTGTTTTTTGTCTTTTGTTTCCATTATACCTGTGGAAGAAATTTTCTAAACGTATATAGATTAAGAGAAAATAAACTCCTAATGGCAAAGTGTTACTCATGTAAATGTTTTGGGGATATAATAAGACAAATAATGTTGCAGGTCTAGCTTATCAGGCAAGGATGTTTGCATTCAAGCTGTCAGTATGCCTTTCAGAAGCTGAATTGCTAAGAATAGGGCAGAACTGGGGCACTGCGTAGAATACAGTGCAGGAGAATATTCCATTAGTTATCATAAGTGAAATCACTATTTCTAATGATAAGAAGAGATCAGCTGGGATGACCCAAATAAGTTCTCTGAGAAAAGGTCTATGCCTTAACTGTGCTACTGTGATTAGTGGTTCTTGCTTTACTCCAGCATAGTTCTCTCTCTAAAGAGATGAAAGAGGCACGTTAGGATTATGTAAGGTGAAAAATTGAATGCAGTTTGTTTTTCATCAGTTTTTAGAGCTTGCAAATCACTATTTGAGTCGCATGGCTCTTAGAAAAATCATAAAACTGGAATATCAGGTGTGTTACGACAGAGTAATATATCCTGAGCACACTGTGATTCATCCTGTGGAAATCATCACAGAGGAAAAGGAACTGAATTGAGGCAGAGGCATTGTTACTAAATGGAAGAAAGGAAATATGTATTTTTAGTCTTGGTTCTCCTTAGTGAAAATGTGCCAGAGTACAGTAATGACAAAGTTGGAATCATATTAGCCGTTTTTCCTACCTTCTAAGAATCTAGTATGGTTCAAATGAGACTGTAAGTTAAGACACTTTAAATAGCATACAACAGTATATAAATGTAAGGAATTATTGTTATCAAGTTAGACATTCGGCCTACTCTTTTCTTCTCCCAAATACATTTGAAAGTATAAAAATCACTCATTTTCTTTCACTGGAATGATGACCACAGATTTTGCTTTGGGTGGCTCTCTAGAGCATTTTATGTATAAAGTCCCCTCTGGAATCTCCAATTTTATTAAAATCTTAAAATCCATAATATTACCATTTCCCTTATAACCTAAAATTGCTTATGTGATAATTAGGTATATGTGGTTGCTGTTTCCACCTAGAAATTACAGAAAATTTTCAAGTGCTGAAAATTTTATGTTATGAAGGTACAATAAAATAACAAGTGACCAATACTGTTATGGTTGTGATTTGTGGAACACTAAATAAAAGAAACTAGTAATGCCCTAAAAGTGGGCATGGCCACCATAAGATGAAAGGGAATTAGCAGGAGCAGGCCGTGAAAAGTTATAAGTATAGAGGTTTATTTGCTTTGACATCATTCCTTTAACTGTGAGATCTATTCAAAGTTGCTATTATTTGTGTCCACATTACATTCTCAAAAAAAATACATAGACGAATTACTATGTCCACATTATTAAAATAACCAAGCATAGAAATAGAATCAACACTATTTCCAGGCAGTAGCAAAAGTTTTATTTTCTCCAAATATAAATGACATTGCCTGTCCCTTCCATTTTGTCAGTACACAGCATCGGGTCATCCAACATCTCCACTCTATATTTTAATTTACTGGAAAAGATTAATGAGCATTTTTTTTAACCTGACCCATGACAGGTTGTTCCTGACTAACTCCATCTGTCTTTTCATTTATCTTTTGTAACCTTTGTGTTTTTATTCTGTTGATTTCAGAGTTTACTTCACATAGAACAAATCTTTTACTTTTTTTCCAAGCTCAACGTTCCATCTTTTGATCAAGATAGAGTACCTCAATTTCTACTTTACAGAGAGTAAGAGCATCAAGCAAGAACTATCCCATTTGCCATCTTCTCTACCTTTAATTTACCTCTTTAAACTCATCAGTTCCCATAGTATTCCAGTCATGTCTTTACAGTCTTAATCTTTCCTCTATTGACCTTGCTCCTTCAATTATATTCTTGCCAACATCTTCAGCCTCTCCTTCTCCCTCAGCTCTTTTATTCTCCATAAAGTTAGGTTTGCCTCACCTCTATTTATAAGGGAAAAAAAGCAAAAAAACCTAGAGTTTCTAGTTTAAAGCGTCATCTAAATAATTTCTATCGCCATTCTCTTTTACAGAAAACAGAAATAGAAAAATCCAACAATTTTGAAAACTAACTGATAGTCAACCAGTCTCCCAAATATACAAGTATTTTCACTGATCACGTGATACATAAAGCTTAATCAAGCTGCAGCTTTGATGGTACATATATGCTTCACCCTCTAAGGGGGAAAAATTCTCCTGATTTGCAAGAAGATAGAAAGATGCTACATGCCTTTTTAGCTTCCCCTGGCTATTTGATGGTGCTGGAAGGAAATCTTGTGGCAATATATTTTTGATATTTTAATGTATGTGACTGAGTGTGTTTACATTTTCTGGACATTTGTTCATAATGACAGAAAATAGAATCTAATTCTAAAGGGAAAGATCCTTCCATACATACAGTGATTTTCTGATAGATAATGGAATTGGACCATGAACCTTTCAGAAATTTGAAAATCTGATTTTTTACCAGCATATAGATGCCCATCAAAAGGGACCAAGAACAAAATACAAGCAATAATTAGATTCACAACGTATCACTTCTATCATGCCTTTTCCCCATTGTCGATTTAATTCAGTATTTAATATGTTTTGGCCATAGTTCTTTGAGAACTACATGTAAGGCCCTTGATAACATCATTTGCGTAACCTTCTCCCAACATCTATCTGTACTGTCCTCTATTTTATCCCTAACTACTTGAAAGACCAACAATACGTCAAGTAGCTTTAGCACAGTACCTTGCAAGTAGTAGTTTTCAAAATATGTAAACTCTATCCATTTCCGCTGGTTCTTGCTGATCTTAAGGTGTTTACCTATTGGATGATCTTTATGACTGATACTAACCTATCTTGAATGCCAAGTACCTTCCCTAAACTCATTTAAACCTACTAGTTGTAAGTAAGCAAAACCCTTTCTATCTCTCTAGCATAGTTCACAGTTTTCATTCTCCATGCTACATGTTTTATATTGATACATGCAAGTAGTGGAAAAATCTGGCTAAACATGACGCCAGTAGGGGTAATAGTTGACTTTCTTAATCAATAGTCCAAATATAAGAAACGCTCTACAGTTGGAATATTCAGTTACTCAAAATATTTGCAATCACCCAAGGTTTTTCTTCTTTTCCCATAATTATAAGAGCTTTTACACTTTATAAGCTTTACTCTTAATGTAAAAGCTTTTTAGGGGTGCCTGCATGGCTTGGTTGGTTAAGCATCCAACTTTGGCTCAGGTCATGATCTCACGGTTCATGAGTTCAAGCCCCACATTGGGCGGGCTCTCTGCTCACAGCTCAGAGCCTGGAGCCTGCCTCATATTCTGTGTCTCCCTTTCTCTCTCTGACCCTCCCCTGCTGCGCTCTGTGTGTGTGTCTCTCTCCTAAAAATATATAAAATTAAAAAAATGTTTTTTAATATATAAAAACTTTTTATCCTTTCCACTGATTATTATTTTAACAAGATACCTACAACAGTTCCAGGAGATAAACAGCAAAATATCCTTGTATTATTTTAGTTATAAACTGTGAAGATGCCTCTAGATCCCCTAAAGTCTCTGGGCATTTTATTGACCAGAGCTAAATCACATAGTCATGATTAAATCTACTTAGAGCAAAGGAAATGGAATCCCCTGATTTTACTAAAATAACAAAGACCAATGCCTTAGGCTTTAGACTGAATTAATCTCCATTGGATGAAGGTGGAAACTCCAACAGAGTTGGTAAATTGTTAAGAAGGAGGCAGGGTGGAGGGAAATAGATATTGAGTTGGCCACCAATACAGTCTCACTCCTCTTTGCCTCAGTCAAAATTAAATCTCAAACAAATACAAATGACTTTATAAAAGCTTTTTATTTGTGATAGAAATCTCAAGTCTCCTCAAAACTGAGAAAGTGATAGTTTGTATTTTTCAAGTGATGCTTAAGATTTACCATGTTGTATTTTTAGTTGTAACTTCATATTTGCATAGTATAAAAGTGATATTAAACTCTCTGAAGATGAAAAATATCTTATTTTTCTTACTATTTCTGTTTTAACCTAATACTCCACAGAGGAAAATGACACAATGAGTATACTGACAATATCAGAAGTGTTATATTTACATTTATCTTATGAGTTTTTAAAAATATTCTTACTTGTGGGGTGCCTGGGTGGCTCAGTCATTTAAGTATCTGACTTGATTTCAGTTCAGGTCATGATCTCATGGTTCATGAGCTTGAGCCCCACATCAGGAACTGCATTGACAGTGCAGAGCCTGCTTGGGATTCTCTCTCTCCCTTTATCTCTGCCCCTCCCCTGCTCATACTCTCTCTCTCTCAAAATAAATAAAATAGACATTAAAAAAATTTAAAAATCTTACTTGCTGTGAAATTTTAGAAAGAGCTTAAACCAGTGGGAAATTGGGTATTTAAGAAAAAACAATCTAAAATTCACATGTACTCTAATAGAACAATTTATTTCCCTGGAAATTTTAGATGTGGGGAGGCCAAAGAAGTATGCAACAAGAGACATTTATTCACATAATAGATAGCTACGCAATGTATTCACCAATCAGTTAACACAACTCTATGTTTTAAGATTTATCAAATAAGATTATTTAATTATTATTGAAACCGCTTATTTAATAAACTTTAAAACACAATGTACAGCAATATTTTCTGTGATGTTTTTAAGACAGTAGCCAAACTATAGAACCATCTCAGTAGGCAGTGATCCCTTTAGGTGATCTCCCAAGGCCACATCTTACAAAGATGCATAGATTTGTTTCCCCTTCTTTCACAACTTAGAAATTAGCAAGACCATTTTCATTCGTTTTTAGTTAGGAAACAAATTTGCCAAGGTATTCAGGATAAATTAACCAACTAAATCAAAGGTAAATTTTTATAAATTATAGATGTGGTCTTAGCTAATATACATGACCAAGCTTGAGTTGTGTGAGTAAATTCCTTGCCTGTCTGACATAATTCTATCTGAAACAGATATAGAAGAGGAGAGAGAGAGAGAGGGCGAGAGAGATGTACATGCTGGGTTTTATTTTTTTTTTGAGATGCAGGTGTTTTTAAATTGAAAAGGTGGAATATTTTATGAAGTATGAGAAGATGGAAAGGCAAGATAAATATGGTTTATTTTAGCAAAGATCTGCAATTAGCAGTTGGAAAGAGAATGACCAAATAGTATTGAAAACCAAATGATGCCTTAGAACAATGATCACCAAATATATTTAGGTATTACCCCTGATAGCAAATGAAAACCTGTACCAATACTCTGTACAAAACAAATTAAAGAAGAAATATTAAGACTGCTGTTAGGATATGATCCTAGAATCTGTATATTTATCTGCCCATTTCCTTATTTCATTCAAGGACGTAGCTACTGAAAAAATTCTGAGGATCTCCTGACTATCGAATAGCAGAGTTTGAAAAATGTGTAAACTTCAGTGAAGTGGAAAGACTCCTGAGGTAAAATAAACTTAGTTATGAAAAATAATAAAGGCAATTTTGGCAGAAGCATAAATCACAAAATGCTACTAGATTTGAAAGAGAACAAAAATTTATTAGCAGGAATGAAAAACAAATCAAATAAATATTTCCTAATGAATGTTTAACATATTAATTAAATAGTCTTATACTGAAACAATCTTCTTTTATATAAGTTCACTTAAACAAACATAACCAGGAGAGAGAATAAAACATAAGAGAATAAACTGAAATGTAATTTTACCTATGTATCAGCCAAAATCCCTAAATTTTTTTCATTAACTCTGGAGAATTAATGTTATTCAAATCTGAAGAGGAATTCAGAAGCCTGACTTTCCCAAGTTAAAAAGAGGAAATGACATTTATTCACACTTTGATGTTGTTTTCGTGGAAGATAAAATAAATAAATGGCTGCATATATGTACTTTCTAGCTCTCTAATATGTTTTCTACAGCAACAAATATAAAAAAGTGAAAATGAAAATATTCCCATGCATCAACAGTAAATCTGCTATTGATCATATATGTTTTCAATTTATATTAAAGCCAGCATTGTAGAAAATATTGACAAAAATATACAGACCAGATTAGAAATAAGTATTGGGTACAGCAGTGTGCAAAAATTAGAATGATAAAAGGTTTACTGAACTATTATTCTCTGTAGGTGAATTAGGAATTAAGAATGAAAAAACATACTGAAAAGGCAAGAGAAATATTCAAAGAAGAAATCAGAAAAGTATTCAAAAGTAGCCAGGAATTCCCCATAAACCTAGGTTTAAAGGACAAATTAGAGTATTTATCCTTAAATAGCTAATTTTCTCAGAAAGAATAAAGCTTTTACTTGCTTGGGTTAAATTGGCTTCCTGGTCATGAGTCCTCATCTTGGAAATAAGTGCAACTGCCTTCAAAATAAAACTAAGTGTAGAATGGTAATTCTATAGAGCAGGGGAATTTAAAACCCTGTGTGAGTTGAAAAGCTTATGAGTAAAGGTACATTTATCTGCCAAGATCTCAGTGTTGTGTTAAATCCCTAACATTCAGCACTGGAGATCTCAGGGGACTGTTGTAGACTTTAATCAAAAGAACATTTTGCAGTTTAGCTTAAAAGGTCAAACTTGCTAACTTATCCTTATGCGATGGTAGTTTAGTAATGGTCTAGTAACTTGGCTTGTAGATTGTCATGACCCAGATCATTTTGTGGCAATAGGAAATTGATGTGGATACTTTCAGCCTTACTCAACCATTACAAGGAGCATTAGCCAGGCTTTTGTGTCAAATAGAGTACAGCTACTCACAGAAAGAAAATCTAAGAAGTTGCAGATAGAACAGATCCAAGAATATTAAAGCTTTTTCTTTTTTGCAAACATCGCAATGTAGCAGAAAAATATAAACATCAGACTTCTTCATAAAGAATGAAAAAAAAGTTATGAACAAAAAGCAGAAGGTCCTCGGGGAGCACCTGGCTACTGTGTCTATATCCCCATTAGTCCTAAATATTTTCTCCAAAATAGGAAGAAAAGAAAAACTGGCTTCTCACACCTGTACTACCTGCCTTTCTAAAATAAATATACATAGGTACTTAAAGGTAGGAATGGTTTTTTTATGAGTTGTCCAATTACACAAATACTTAATGGAAGTTTTGGTACTACAAGCCAAGGGAAAAGATCTGCTTCAAAGAAAAATGTTCTCAGAAACCGATGAGAAGTCATGAGTCAGACACTCTTGGATACACTGTATATACAAAGACAAGCATTGGCTTCTGAATTATCTATGGAACTCAGATTGACTGATCTTGTTATCTGGATGGATTGTACAAATAAATGGGTCAGTACAAAAACCATTAAATAAGCAGGACCTTGCTGGATTTAGTTTAATTCCTTGCAGTACTATATGTGAAAGCAATGTATTTTACAAATTTTTTTTAGCTTTTAGTAACAGCAGCTACATAATTTTTATTTGCTTTTCTAAATATCTAGAATATATGGATGAATAAATTCTTCACATAAACATACTGTGGTGGTTTTAAAGTCATATCCACAAGCACTTAAGATACTTCTCCCTCAAGAGGTGAAACTTAATTCTCCCCTGAGTGTAGGCTGCTTTTTATGAGTCATTTCTAGAGAATAAAATGTGAACAAAGTGATAGGTTGCCTCTTCTGAATTAGATTCTAAAAAGACTAAAGCTTTGCATTTTGAATTTTCTTTCTCTTTCTCTCTCCTCCTCCCCGCCCCGACCCTCTCTTGAATTACTCGCCTTAGGAGAAGCTTGCTGCAATCCTATGTGGATACTCTGGGAGTGTGTGGAGAGGCATACTTGGCAAAGAACTGAGGCTTGCAAGATTCACATAACATTGCAAGCAGGTCCTTCCCCAATCAGGCCCTGAAAAAGACTGTCTGGTCAATAGCTTGACGGTAAGCCATGAGAGACCATGAGCAATGACTTCCCAACTACACTGCTCTTGGATTCCTGATTCATGGAAACTGTGCTATAGTAAACATTTGATTTGAGATAATTTGTTATGCAAGGAAAGGTAACTTACACCAAGTGCAATTAGATTAAAATTAATACTGAATATATATATATATATATATATATATATATATATATATATATATATTAATTTCCACAGACTGCATCTATGTAAATAAACAAGAAATCTATTCAAGAACAATGATCAAGTGTTCTTCATTTTCACATTAAGCCAGGAAAGTATTTCCCTGATTTTAGTCCAGGGAATTTAGAGAGGTCTTTGGACTTGAAAGGGCTGTTTTACTTTGCGGGACACCGATGGCTAACCTACTCTGGCTCACTCAACAATCTGGCCAGGAAGACAGAAGAATACCGAGAGCAGCCTGGGTAGATTTCTTCCTCCCTCCCTTCCTCCTTCCCTCCCTTCTTTCACTCTCCCTTCTTTCCTTCCTTCCTTCCTTCCTTCCTTCCTTCCTTCCTTCCTCCCTCTTTTCTTCCTTCCTTCCTTCCTTTCCAGAAGGTAGTGATCTTGTCCCATAATGAAAGTGACTTCTATCATCATACTGGAGAGCATACTTCCATTTCATCTCTGTAACAAAAATAGGATACTTATGATTGAATGAAAATAAATCAAGTGTGTCATTGAAGCAATACGAATGAAAGAAGTGTATTGTTAAGATAATAATTATCTAAAACATCCATGTATAACACTGAATTTCAAATGTATATTAAATAATAGATAATCCTTTTAATAACTTTATCCAACCTATCCATGTCTCTCAATCTATAAATATTTGGATTTCTATGAGTTATAATAACAACTCAGGCACATATTAGGCCTTTAGTGCCAGCAATCTCATTTAATCATTACAAAAACTTCTATGAGATAGACGTTACTAAATCCTTTTAAGAAGAAGCTAAGACTTCTTAAGAAGTCCTAAGAAGAAGCTAAGACTTGGAAAGAGGCCAGTGGTACACAGTCAAGGGGTCAGACTGTGGCTGCATTTCTAGTCTATTTGTTCAGAGTGTGCATTTCAAGATTCTAAACCGTCCCACACGTGGAATAGAAGAAAAGTGCAGAAATTGGGATCGCAAAATATGTGTTCCATTTATTACTCATCTTTTAGGTAGAGTGATGCTTTCAAGAAAATCACTGAACAAGTTTAGACCTCAACTACTTCCCTTAAGTGTCTGTTGTATTTATTCTTATTCTGAGGAATACCAGGAAAATTAAACTCATAGTTTAATTGATTGTCCAATCAAGTGTTGTCAGCTAACGCATCTAAAAGGAACCACATGAAACCAATTGTTCATACCTCTCTGTATAAAGCCTATGTGAGAGGTTCCTTTCAGAGTTTAGAGCCAAAAAATGATTCTTGTGAGGTGTGCATAAAAACATAGATATATTTTCTAAAATAAAATCATAAAATGGTGAAAAGCTTTGGCTGCAATGTTTTGAAATTAATGTGATATGATCACATATATACCCTTCTTACAACTTCATAATTGCCTTTGTCTCTCTTTTGTCTTGATTCATTGTTTATGTTTAATGTATTTTACAAAATTTGTTTTATATATTTTATATTTATATGTAAATATATACACTATAAAAATGCATATATACATATAGTTATGATATTTTTTGTCTCAGTTTGGTATATGTTTAAAATATAGTACCTGACGTTTAAAAAATTTTTTTTAAACACGAGGCGCCTGGGTGGCTCAGTCAGTTAAGCCTCCAACTTCAGCTCAGGTAATGATCTCACGGTTCATGAGTTCAAGCCCAGCGTCTGGCTCTGTGCTGACAATTTGGAGCCTGGAGCCCGCTGCAGATTCTGTGTCTCCCTCTCTGTCTGCCTTTCCCCCACTTGTACTCTGTCTCTCTCTCTCTTTCTCACTAGCTCTCAAAAATAAATGAACGTTAAAAAAATTAAATCTAGTACCTTGAAATCCTTGTGAAATGATGTCAGACTATAAATAAATTGTCCCCATCCTTTTCTTAAATTATATAAACAACACAACTCCAAAGACAACTGTGTTTAAAAATATTGCCAAATAATAACTAAGTTAACCAATTAATAACACTAGGAGAATCATTAGAAGTAATCAGATTGGCTGCTTTTAAATATATAATTTAAAAAATATGTCTCAATTTCTTTTGTATTTTTAATCAAATTTTTTAGTCTCAGGCTGTGATAATACCCTTAGTCATCTCTCTGGTTAAAACACACATGCGCACACACACACACACACACACACACACACACACACACACACCAGCACTCACAAAGATCACATTTCTATCTGTTGACATGTCTTTTAAATTAAGTGGGGCACAAATCAGTGAAAGCAGTTACCTTGGCACAGTACAATCAAAGCAGCTGGCTGATTGATTGGCTTTTTCCATATGTAATTAACTATTGTATATATATAGCTTCAAAATTAAAGTGCTGAAAGAATCTGAAGCAGATGCCAACTGTATGCTCTTCTTTGGAAAGCAATTTTAATTTCATGCTTTTTTGCTATATTGTTTTGGAAGTTCTTTGAAGAAAGCACACATTATAAAAAAATGTTCATTTCAATCTGTAGCTTCAGCTATGTGGGGATTTCATGTAACAAAATTTATACAAGCGTGCAAGCCATCACTATATTCTAATTTCTTAGAAAATTGCTTCCTGGGATAAATTTACTGCCCTGCCATGTCCTTGAATGTATACTATAAAATAACCAAAAATTAAATCTCCACTTTAAATCACACCTTCTGATCTACAAACAGTTTAGACTTCTGAAGTGAGTGTTCCTCTTCTAAATTGTTTTAAATTAAAGTGTTTCATTGATCTTAATCTAAGAAACTATTGTTTCTTCTCAGGCACCTGAATTATCATGCATCGTCACTCTCTTCAAAATATAATGACAACTTTGTTTTTCTTACAATCTTTGAAGTGATAGGTAATGGCTTTATTTTCCTGAAGCATCTATCTCTGGATAAGTATTTCTTAAGAAGTTCCATAGAATCAGAAGTGAAATCTCAAGTAGTCACTGTACCAAAAGTACCAGCATAAGGATCCTTTCTCCTCAAAGCCCTCCTGCAGGGGAGAAGAGTTTACTGTGACCTCCTAGAGGGAAATATTGTTGTGGCCCAAGGCACTTCTTTGATCTGAACACCACAGTGCTAAAAGTAAATTCTCCATGTGCCTCTTGGGAAGTAATTGTTGGTTATTCCACTTGTGTTTGTTGTTGATATAAAGGACCAATAACACTCCTAAAACTGAAGTCTGTTTTCTTAAAAACAAAAATAAATCAACTATTTGGAACGATTCAAAGCTGCTTTCCTGGAATTGTGGTTTTCCTGGAACTGTTTTCCAAGGTTGTGGTTGACATCTTAGGTTTGGTGACGGGAACACCCGAGCCAGAGTCCAACCTGGGGACTTTGTCAGGCTACCTCCTCTGCCAAACATGTTTCCTCTTCTATGACATTCACACCCTGATAGTCATCATGAAAATGAAACTCAAGTAAACACACAAATCCCTTGGCACAATGTATGATATCTAGTAACTATTCAATGAATAATTAACTAAAAGTTAAAATTTTTGCGTCACTCACTTTAATAAAAAAATCATATTTTTGTTCATAAATAATTAAACAAACCCTTTCATATACCTGATTTCTTCTGTTTTCTCAGCTTGTATCCTCACGACACAGAGTAACTTAAGCACTTTCATTGTTGACCATTATTTTGCTATGTTTAGGACCATCTTTTACCTTTTCTAAGTTATAAAAGAAAAAGAAAAACAGCTAATGCAGTGCATATGATAGCAGACCATAACGGCTGAAAGAACAGGTTTCAGGTAATCCAGCCCAACAGTTGAACCTAAACCGGCCTCGAACAATAACATCAACAAAAATGGTTAGAGAATAGGATTCACATCTCACAACATTGTATGCTAACCTTGGATAACTTTCCCAGAAAACACACAGTACTTTGGTAATCTTGATCAAGCATTTTTCCTACTCAGCTTATTTTGGTTAATTTTGCTATAATATGTAAGAGTTACCTTGGATAGGAGGCAGAAATAAATCAATTTGGTGCCTGCTAAAGCAATATTTACTTGAATTAAATTTAGCAAAGCATTTCAATTTTACAACATGTGCAAATTTTTCAGATATAGATCCTTTCTGGAGAAAAATACATCTTATGCCTCTTGCTTTCAGAGATGGTTAAAATATAGCTAGATGTACAACAATATTGATAATTAATACTAGACTGTGTATCACAAGATCTAAAAGGCATCTCTGGAAGATCTTACATGTAAAAGCCATATTTTCCACACTCCTTCAATGAAAATAATATCATTTTCACCTGCATTGAAATACTATAAGAAAATAGTGGTGATATTCTTTGAAACAATATTATCTCTGTAATTTAATATTATCAAAGTGAAATTATGAGAGTTCTTGGAAAAGGGATTTATTGGGACTCAAAATGACTAGAGAGAACTGTCATTAACAGTTTAATTCAGAGTTGAAAATCTCTCTAAATGTTTATGGCAGTTCTATTCCTGATCAAAGAGTTAGACTGGAATCAAACTCACTCTATATTTCTTTTCCATTTTTTTTGTCTTTCTCTTGCAAATTGCAAAATGCATCATATATATATAGATTGTAATTTGAAATTTCAAAAATTTTATCTGGTCATTAGATCATGCGTTTTTCTAGTCACATATATGTGTAATCAGTATTCATAAGACTGTCACAAATTAATGCATTCTTATTTCTCTTAGATTGACTGAAATCATGCTCACTGTAGCCATTCATTATGTAGCATGTTGTGTTTAATTTTGTTATTATTAATATCGGGGATGTTGATGATTGATGAAAAGAAATGGACCCTACATACATAGGAAATTTAGAAGACTCATTCATATGTCTCTATGTTTTTACCACTAGAAAGTTCTTCTAATTGTGTAATGGAAAATGCTAGGTAACTGAAATGTGAATGGTGTACAAAATTAAGTTTATGAAACAGGCAATTACACAACTTCTGAAATGCTTCTATAACCATTTATTTCACAACATGCAATTCTGCCCAAAGTATAGAGTATAATAAGGGTTGGGAAGTTTGGGCACCACAGCACTAGCTGCTGCTAGTAGTCAGGTGACCAGGGCAGTCAATTTTGAGCAGGTTGCATTACATACATACACAGAGATACACATAATTGAAAGGGACAGCCTCAGTTTTATTTAATGTTTTGTTTTGGTTTTGGTTTTTTGGTTTCTTCTTCTTCTTTTTTTTTTTTTTTTTTGCAGTAGAGACAATTGTCTTCATTATTTTTGGACATTTTCCCACTTAAAATTGTTGATTAAGGAGATTTTCAAAAATCCTTCAGAGAAAAGTAGACTGTATTCTCTGTCTCTGTCTCACACCACACACACACACACACACACACACACACACCATACACACACACACACACACACCATACACACACACACACACACACACACACACACACACACCCCAGTATTCTGATCTCCGTACTGAAATTTTCTAAGCGTCTTTTATTTCAGTGAGTTGACTTATAGGCATAAACCCTCATCACATAATGAAATGCAACTTAGTTTATGCATGGAAAATAAAACTTAGAAAATTACCATCTGTCTATTTAAAAAAAAGTACTATTTGTACTAATAGAAATACAGTAGCTACACTACAAAAGAAATAAAAAGATACAGTAATCCTATAAACAGTAAGCAAATGGGATTTAGGATAAAGATAATACATTTGTGTTATTGCATTTTCAGTTATTTATAATTTTATTTTCTCTAAATCTGCATTCTCTGATTAGTCTATTTATTTCCAGATGGCATGATTAAGTTTCCAAATTTCTAAGATTCTGCTGTTATGGTTTAACTTGTTTTATTTATATCAGAACAGCTGACTTGAACAGCTGTTTTTTCCTGAAATAGTTTCAGTCAATAATTTTCCATTTCAATCAATTCAGATCATCTGAATTACTATAGTATAATAATTCTATGGAGCATTTCAGGAGTTTTCCTTGCACTTGCAATGAAAATTTGATATTAAATTTACAGATTTTTTTATTAATATCTTTCCAAAAACTTCTAATGGACTCAGAATTATACATACGTATCTGGCCGCTGTAATTACCTATTTGATAATATGGATTCAATAATTGCATTTATGATACATAATTGTACATATCTTTGCCACTCTAATAAATTCAGATGTCTCATGTTTCCCAAAAGTCAATTATAAGTTATATTGACATATTTTCTAGTTATGCTGTTTAAGTCATTTTATAACTAAATGTGTAAGTACATGTTATTGCTATAGATACTAAATGATTTGATACATTCAAAATTCACAAACCCACAAAGGAAGGAAATGAAATGGGGAGTAGCATGGAAATTAGAAACATGCAGACAACTGAATTCAGAGAGCCAATGTATGATTTTCCACTCTACACCTATTTGTTTTGACCGTGGGCCTGTAACCTTTCTTTCCTCAAATACTTTTAAAGAATCCATATATCAAGAGGTAACAAAAGACAAAAGTAGACAAAATTTAGAAACAAAGATATGGAAGTATCACATATCAAAATTTGTCATTAGAATGCACCTTAATGTATTCAGAAGGAGATTTATACCTTCTATACGTATTTTTATGAAAAAAAAAAAGAACTGAACACCAACCTAATTATTCAACAAAAATAATGCGTAAGAAATGCATGAAGATAATTTTATAGTTCATTGAAAGACATTAGGAAAACCTAATAAATGAATAGGTATCTCATGTTTGTGTGTAAATGAATGAATAAAGGAATGGATATTCTCATCTTTGTCTACAGGAAGATACAATATGATAAAGTCAATTATACTGACATCAATCTATGAAGATAAACCCTTTGATTTGAGTAAACAAATGTTAAAATGTATATTAAAAAGAAAAGGCCAAAAACAAAAATGTCAACTTTAAAGAAGAAAAAATGGAAATTCCACATATTAAGTTCTATTAACTATCAAGGCTTATTATAGAATGATATATTGTGGTATTAGTGAAAATTGTCCAGTGACATAAAGAAGCTTCCAGGCAAGATTGGAATCTTGATATCTGATGGAATGGAAAAACAAAAAGTAGGAAAGGATGATTCTTCTCTAAATAGATCTGGTAATTGGCACATATATGGGAAAACATATATACAAACTCCTACCACTCACACATAAAAAATTCCATATAAATTAAATAACTAAATTTTAACGTAAAAATTGGAAACTTAAAAGAGAGAAGTTCCTTTATGAATTCATACAGGATATATTCTTTAAAATGCTGCAAAAGTCACAAAATATAAAAAGATTGGTTGCTTAAACTTTATTAATGTTAAAAAATAAAGTCAGAACAAAAATTGGGATGGGAGGAATTTTAATGTCATATAATTGTATATTATGTCCATCCAAAAAAGGTAAATAGTTATTAAAAATCTGAGAATAACAGCAAAAAAAAAGATAAACAAGGAATGTGGGAAATCCTAATGAAGAATATAAAATTAAAAAACTGAAAAAATCAATAGGTCTAATAATTATGTAACCTCTAACTAAGACCCCTAAAATAAAGCAATTCATACCCCACAGATGAATAAAACTTAACTGACAGTACCAAGTGTTGTCAAGAATATTCAACAACATCAAACACAGCATATACTCCATGTGCTGTACAAACACTGAAGTTGCCCCATTGGTCCCTGTCCTATGATATTTCTCCTCCCTATAATCCCTTGAGTGTGAGTAAGACCCGTCGCTTCCTTCCAACCTATAGAATACAAGGAGGTAAAGAACTATTACAGATATAATTAAGGTTTGTTGGTTGTTTTTGAATTAATGAAAAGAGAGAATATCTTGAATTGGCCTGGCTTATTGAATTGACTGTCCCTGATAGAGAGCTTGGCCTTCTCTGAGGTCAAAGAATGCAAGCACTAGAGACTCCGTGTAAGCAGTCATGTTGGAGAAGACTTCATGATAAAAGCTGTTGGCAGCTTCTAGGAAATGTGTGTGATCTCTAGAACATTAGAAGAACTTCTGGCTAACAACCGGAGCAAGGGGGGTGAGGGGGGAGTCTCCTACCATACAGGTGCAAGAAAATGAATTCAGGCAGCAAGAAATTAGATTTTTCCTCAGTTGACCCACCAGAATGAACACTCAGCTCAGCCAACACCTTGATTGAGGCCTTGGGAAACCCTAATCAAAAGATCCAGTTAAGACATGCCCAAATTTCTGACTGTAGAAATTGTGAGATAATAAACATATACTATGTTAAGTTACTAAGTTTGTAATGATTTGTTACATGGCGATAGAAAACTAATATAACCACTTTCATGAAAATTTGACAATGTTCAGTGAAACCGGATACGGACATAATCTATAAGTCACTATATAATTATATTTCTTATTTAGTCCCTGTCTGCCAGCTAGAGCATAATAATGATGAGGACTGAGCATTTTTACATTTTTGTTTATCTTCTATAACTAGGCCAAAGGGGCCCTTCTCTGAGTCCCATGCTGTAGGGTGGGAGTGGGTGCTGAAACTCATCATCACTATAGGCAGACACAGAACTACCAGGAGTCTGAGAATCCTAAATTCAAATCTTGCCTACCTGGACTTGAAGAAGGTATTTTTGACAAGTACCAAGATAGAGCATATTAGGAATTTGTTACACTGATTTATAACACTTAAATATGCAGACATGTAGTACATAGGTCTCCATTTGTATCTGTGTCCTGGGCTACACATCTCTCAGCAATGGGCTTATTCACATGTTTTTGCATGTGGTAGACACTCCCAGTGATCTGTCCAATACTCATTTCCCCGGTCATTCTTAGAAAGATAATGTTGACAGAGGCATTTGTCCTTTAGACAAATATGCCTAAAACAGATGGAAGAGCATGCACATCAGTGAAGGATGACTCCATTCATGGAGACAAGAAAACTTGCAGGAGGATCCGGTTTAGGGGGATGTTAAAGATAAATTTTGGAAATATTAAGTATGAAGTGTATAAATTTTCTATTGCCACCATAACAAATTACCACAAACTTGAGTTAAAGCAGTACAACTAGATTATCTTACAGTTGTTGTAGGTTAGAAGTCTGGTATGGGTCTCCTTGGTCTAAAATCAGAGTGCCAGCAGGGCTGTGTTCCCGTATGCAAGCTGCAGGGAGAATCCATTTCTGTGTTAATTCTTTGTTAGCAGAATTTAGTTTCTTGCAGTTAAAAGATGGAAGTCCCAATTTCTCTGTGGGCCATCAGCTAGAGGCCATTCTTAGGTCCTAGAGGACTCTCTCCAGTCTTTGGATGTAGCCCCCACATCTCAGAACTAAAAACAGGGGGTCACATTTTTCTTATGCAACTTCTCTCTGACCTTCCCTCAGTCACTTCTCTCTCTGACCACCACCAGGAAAATTTCTCTGCTTTTAAGGACTCATGTAATTAGATTGGGCTCACACAGATAATCCAGAATAATCTCCAAAACATAAGGTCCGCAACCTTAATCACATTTTCCATGCCCTTTTTTTCAACACAAGGTACAATATTTATAAATTCCAGGGATTAAGACATAATCTTTGAGGTTGCTTGGACGGCTCAGTTGGTTGAGTGCCCATTCTTGATTTGGGCTCAGGTCATGATCTCATGGTTTGTGGGATTGAGCTCAGCATTGGGCTCTATATTGACAGCACATAGCCTGTTGGGATTCTGTCTCTCTCCTCTCTCTCTCTCTCAAATAAATAAACTAATAATAATAAAAAATAAACTTGCTAAAAAAAAAGACACGATCTTTGGTGGGATATTTGTTCTCCCAATCCCATATAGTGACAATGAGATAGTCCAGTTGATATGCTAGACACATGTGGATCTTATATAATACATAATAGCAACTTTAGCTGGCCTTCTTGATACTTTTTAAGACTAGGAACATAGTTATTGAAAAATACCCTGCTGTGCCTATACATGGTTTCTTGATTTTGAGTCCAGAATTGTTTCATGTAATCAGAACAGGAAGAAACAATATTTGTATACGTTAGAATGGTTGTAAGACTGGGTTGAGTAATTTCTAGGTATTTTTTTCCATTTTTTAGCATACTTGTAAGCTTCAAGCAAATAAATTTCTTTTAGACTTAGCAACTAAATAAAATTAGAACCCATACCAGTCTCTACCTGCATAATCTTAGTCTCCTGGGCCAAGGTTAAGCAATCTTATGAGAGAGGTATCTGTCCTCTGTATCGATAAATCTCTAACGGACGCATGAATATTGACCTTCCTACAAAAAGAATTGCCTTCTTTTGGTCTGCACCACCATTCACTTTGTTTCCTTTTGTGGGCAACATCATAAGTGATCTAGATGGTCCTCGAAGATAAACTTAAAGAATATATGCAACTTCTCCCCCTTCTGCATCTCTACACAACTCCCATATGTCAGACAAAAGCTTGACATTGACTAGTTCCCATCCCTCTAGGCAGTCTAATCTGTAACATCTGATGCAGGGAGACATTTCCCTGGGCATGTTTACAGATAATTTGCATCAGAAAAATGGGGAGAAAGAGTTGCTGGATTATCAGATCCACAGAAGGCAAAAGGAGCCCTCTCAAATAAAAAAATTGCTATTCATGGATTAACTGCTTTATTTGACACAAGGAAGAAATTTTAGCAAAAGCAGCATACATTTCTCTGTTTCAATGGAATGAGTAGGACAATATTATATGTATCTTTAATCTATTGTCTTCCTAGATATATTCACCATCAGAACCATAATCTACCTCTATGATTTGTGTTTCTTTTTTCTCAAGCATAAGATATACTAATAACATTGATCTACAATTCCCAATTCTTAAACTAATACTTGTTTTCCATTTTCTCATTCTCCAAGGCAGTGCTTCTCAAACTTGAGTGTTCCCAGAAGTACCTGAAGGATTTATTAAAATACAAATTTCTGGAAACCACCTCCAGAGTTTCTGATTCAGTATGTCTGTATGTAGGCCTGTGAATTTGCATTTCTAATATATTTTCAATTAATACTAATGGTTCCATTAGATGAAAGCAAAGAAAATGTTGAGGATATCCTATTCATATTGTGATGTAAAGAAGATGGTTACAACCTCTAATCTGGTCTGCAGGATTTTGAACATAAAAATACATCAAAGTTATGCCATGAGGGCAAAGTGATATTCATATTACCTGAAGAGAAGTTTCCTTCCTTGCAATTTATTGAATATAATGGCCCTTTATAGTGTTCACAGGAAAAAAAAAAGTTAAATGTGTCTTTCTAATCTAGGCCTTGTAGAGAACCTAATATCCCTGGTTACAGACATAAGAGGCAAACCTAGTTCAATGACATCAACTAAATCGGCCAATGCAGGATGAAGCTGGAATTCTGTACAGAACCCAGAGAGGTAAAAGCAAAATGGGGAGTTCAAGAAATAAGGAGATTCCAGGAACCCACTTAAAGGAAGTTGTCTGTAGATTGAAAAGAGGCAGATGGAAAGAAAAATGCCATGTTTTGCACCACATCCTGGATTCTGAGTGCTCAGGATCAACTATGAATGATAATGGGTTCTTTCTGCTAATGGTCTGTCTGCACTAGTGTGCTCTGCCAAATGCCATAGGCATAATGGAAAGGTTATGTTTTTGTGCACTATCACCCAGAGTTGTTGAACTGTGGTGTAATAATCAGCAGCCTCACTTGAAAGCTTGCCATCAAATTGAGCCAAGCACACCATGCCATTACATCCAAATTGCTAATGGAGGAATGCCAGAGAATGAGAGTAGATCCAGAAAATACACTTATGGTTCCCAGAGTATGCACTCAGTGAGAAAAGGATGCCATGTAGACCATTGGGTGATGTGAGAATCCAGACTAAGTGTGTCAATGGGAAAACAAGAATAACACTTAAGAATGTCCATTCTTCTGGAAGTTTCCTGCTGGAAATTTTCTTCAGAAGTTATTAGGGAAAGAGAAGTATCAAGAGTCGGTTTGGATAGAGTGAGATTAATTGCAGTTCTTCTTATCTTCCTAAGTATCTGTTCAATTTAAGTAAAAATAGTAGTTTTAAGGAATGTTTCCTTGTCAGCTCATTTTACTGATTACCACTGCCTCATCCTTTTATAGTGATGCCAGTAAGCAAAAATAAGAAAAAGTGGCTATTCCACATTCTTACATCTTTCAGTATGACTGATCAAGAGTTAAGTTAGCAGGACTAGGTTGCTAAAACTCTTTGCATTCCAAAGTCTTCAGAACTAAACTTCACCAGCTCCTGGCAGATAATCTCTGAACCCTTGGAACATCCTGCCTGATAAAGGTATCTTTGTATATTGGAAATATTGAAGCATGTCAGATAGTTTATACTAACAATGTAATTTATGTTGAATGCTTTTTCATTTTTTTGTTTGTTTTTGTTGTTGTTGTTGTTGTTGTTGTTGTTTTGTTTTTTTGTATTCCTGGAGCTTTGGATCAAATGTATTAGTTTGAATTCTGGGAGCCACATTCCTAAGCAACTGACCTGCAATAAACACACTGGAAGCCAAAGTTCAGGTGAGCCTCCGTGACTCGCAACACATCACATGTGTTGTCACACATCGTTGCTGGTAGAATGAAGTGATTTCCCATGTTTTTATTGAGGGAGGACAAATGGAAGATCATCCTTGTCTCTTTTAGATTCCACTGTTAAGCATCTTTTTCCTTTCCTTCTTTTAATCTGTATCTGTTCACTGTAATAAACCATAACCAAAGTGTAACAGCTCCTCTGAGTTCTGTGAGTCCTTCTAGAAAATCATCAAACCTGACTGTGATCTTTGGGATCCCTGACATAATACTTTTCAAAATAAAGTCTAACTGCTCCACTAGAGTGAAAGAAATTAGATAATGAGTACTTTTGGCAAAATCAGTGGGAGGATTCAATGTACAATACACATACATACACACACACACACATGCACTCACACATTAAAATCCTGCTGGAGGTCTTGGGCAAGCAAGATATAAAATTCATAAACTCAATGTAAACTACATACTAAATGTACTAAAATAAAGGTCATTTATTTATTTATTAATCCATTTGTTCACTTTTGGTTATGAGTTGGAGGCTTGGGGGTTTTTATATCAGGGGCACCTGGGTGGCTCAGTCAGTTAAGTGTCCGACTTAAGCTCAGGTCATGATCTCACCACTCGTGAGTTCGGGCCCCACATTGGGCTCTGTGCTGACAGCTCAGAGCCTGGAGCCTGCTTCTGATTCTGTGTGTGTGTCTCTCTCTGTGCCCCTCCCCCATTCATGCTCTGTCTCTTTCTCTCAAAAATAAATAAACATTAAAAAAAAATAAAGTAAAATAAAATAAATAAATGTGGTTATATCTGCAACTCTCACACTTGACATTCTGCTGCAATAAGTAAAGACCAATCATGCCAGCCTAGAGTCTGCCCTTTAAAGAGTAAAAATAGATATACTTACTGACTTAAATACTAGATTACTCAGGAGAGATAGTAAAAGGTCTTCCTGTTTTTCAAGAAAGAAGTAATGGAGAAAGATAAAGTGAATTGAGTGAGGTAGTAGGTGTGGGTGAAAATAACATCAATATCTCATTTAAACTGCCAGTGCTACTCTCAGGACCTAGGCTGCCCTCAATGTCACTCATGGGAGCATTAGAATAATCACGACATTCTTTAGACAGTTTACTGCCATTTGCCAACAAGTGTCATGATGAATCTACAAGTTTATGAGACAATGATGTGAACGGTACCCCCTAAAGAGTCCCCTGTGCAAGCTGCATGACCAGGCACTGCCCAGGCTGTTCTCCTCAGACAAGGCCTTGGTTGGTGGTGGTGGTGATGGGATTTTAATTGAAATGTATTTGACATATTGTGTAAATGATTACTTTTTAAAGTTTAGATCCATCAAACACATGGTTAGTAGAAGTTTGATTAAAATTCAGGGAACATATTGTATTTGAGTCTTAGTTTTACTACCATCCTTTTATTTTATTTTATTTTTTTCAGAGATACTGGGTGTTGATGATGAAGAAGACTATTTTAGAAACTCTCTAGACGTGACTAAAATTCAAGCTCATAATCTAACTCTAGTTAATTGTAAAGTCTGACTTTGTCATATTGATTAGGGTCAGTAATTGTCTGATCTCTGCTTAGCATTTCTTGATCATTGCAATGGCATGCATGAATTAACAGAAACATTTAGCACTTGAATAAATTTCTTTAGTGGAATTAATTGATTTCCATGCTAACTAATATGATTATGCTCTAGAGGACAATAATCAATAACTTCACAAGTATACCTCCTGTCTACAGACACCTGTTTCAGAGTTTTGTTTCCTTAAGAGTAAATGAAATATTTGTGATACAAATATCACAATTATTTTAGTTTTCATTTTAAATGTGAATTAAGTTTTGGATACTAGGTGTAAATTACCATTTAATATTTAGCTGCATATTATTTATGCACCTATTTATTTTCTCTTTTGCATATTCCCTTCTTATATTCCCCTCTCTTAAGTGCTTAATATGTAACCTTGAGTTTTTATAAATTCTTTTAAGATATATAGTGTGGTATGTAGTTTGACCATACACTTACATAAATGGCATTTTGATATATTTTTCTATGTATAAATTTTACTCAACATTGTTTAAAGATCTAGCCACATTGCTTATCATAGGAATTTTTTTGGCTTTTGAACACTTCAAAGTATTTCATAGTTTGTATCCTCCTCTACTCATCCATTCCTCAATAATGGGCCCCTAGATTGCCACCTACTCTTACCACTAGTCAGCATTGCATTAAAAGTCTCACTTCTGGCTGTTTGGGAAATTAATGGGAATTCTGCTTGGGAGTTTTGAGCCACGAAGTATAAAAACATCTGATGCTGCCACGTGGTTTGCAGTATGAAAAACCCCAATTAAATGTCAAAGGGGACAGGCTGGATTTTAAAAAGCAAAACCCAACTATTTGCTACCTAAAACAAATATACATTGAATATAGAAACAAATTAGTTAAAAGTAAATGAATAAAAAATTATATCATGCTAACAGCAAACAAACGAAAGCTATGTTGGCTATATTACTATCAGACAAAATACGTGTCTGAGCAAAAAGTATATTATATTAATTACAAAGGGTCAATTTAGTAGGAGGACATAACAAACCTCAATATTACATGTCTATGAACCAAACTCCAAAATACATGAAGTTGGGACTGAAAAAACTGCAGTGAGAACTAGACAATGCCACAATTACAAGCTGAGATTTCAGTGAAATTCTACAAATAATTGGTGGAGAACACATAAGTCAGTAAGAATATATTGACTACCTTTACAGTGTAAAGGTAGACAGTGTAGACAGTGATATGTCTACAACCCTATATCCAACAAATGAAATTCACATACTTTTCAAGTGTACATGGGATATTTATTAAGATAGATGTTAATCTGGGCCATGAACAAACATCAATTAAATAGTATTGTCTCTCATCATAATGTAATTAAATTATAAATCAAAAACAGATGCCCCCAACATCACAAAATATTAGGCAACTGAATAACACACTTCTAAACAACATGTGGTTCAAAGAATAAATAAAAGGAGAAGTTATAAGGTATTTTAAATGACTGAAAATGAAAGCAAAATATTTCAAAATATGTGGGACACTGATGAAGCAATATGGATACCTAGAGAATAATTAATTTATAGTTCTGCATGCCTATAATAGAAAAGCAGAAATGCCTTGCTAAGTCATTTACCTCAGCAATCACCATAATAAACTAGAAAAGAAGGAAATATAAAATTCAAAGAAGAGGTAGGGAAAAATACAGACCTGACTAGGAAACCAAAAACTAGAAAAACAGGAAAATAGAGAAATCCATGAAACCAAGAGCTGATCCTTTGAGAAAAATCAATGAAACTGATAAACCTCTACCCAGATAGATCAGAGGAAAAAAAAGAGAAAAAACAAAAGATTCATGTAGCAGGAATGAGAGATGATACTAAAGAAATTAAATTTCTTATTAAACCACTTAAATAAGGAATGCTTCTGCTCCAAATTGCTTTACTAGTAGAGTGAACAAATTATTTAAGGAAGAAGTAATACTAATTCTGAAAAAAAAATTCAACAAAATTGAAACAGTGAATAGTTCTAAATTCATTCTATTAGGATAGCAAGATCCTAATATCAAAAAAAGACAAGGACACTACAAAAAAAAATACAGGGGCACCTGGGTGGCTCAGTAGGTTGAGCATCCAACTTCGGCTCAGGTCATGATCTCATGGTTCGTGAGTTCGAGCCCCGTGTTGGACTCTGTGCTGAGGGCTCAGGGCCTGGAGCCTGCTTTAGATTCTGTGTCTCGCTCTCTCTCTGCCCCTCCTCCTTCGTGCTCTGTCTCTCTCTGTCTCAAAAATAAATAAAACATTAAAAAAAAATTAAAAAATACAGACAAACATCTCTCATGAACCCAGGAGCCAAAATTCTAAGGAAAATTTTAACAAATTGACTCTATCTACCTATCAATCCAACTATCTATCTAAATACTTCATGACCTAGTGCGGTTGATTCCATGGATGCAGGTTTAGTTTAAGGTTTGAAAAGCAATCAATGCAATTCACCAAATTAACAAACAAAAAGAGAAATAAAAGGCATCTGAAATGTAAATGAAGAACTGTAATTGTCTTTATTTGCAGATAGCATGGCCATCTATATAGAAAATCCAGTGAGATCTACATAAGTAGCTACTAGCGCTAATAAATGAGTTCAGCAAGGTTGCAGAATAAAAGAGTAATGTACACGAATCAATTAACAAATAATATTTACTATGGCATCAAAGTATAAAATAATTAGTACTTAAGGATAAATTTGACAAAAGTTATGAAAAGAATAAAACACTGGTGAGAGAAATTCAAGGAGCTCTAAATAAATGGAATTATTTATTTAGTGTCCATAGTCAGAAAAATTAATACTGTTAAAATGGCAATATTACCCAAATTTATTTATAGATGGAACACAGTCCTTATCATATTCCAACTATAATGTTTAGGAAACCAATAAGCTGATTTTAAAATTCATATGAAAATGCAAAGAACTTACAGGAGTCAAAATAATCTTTATTTTTTTACATGTTTTATTTATTTTTGAAAGAGCTCAAGCAAGGGAGGGACAAAGAATCCAAAGCAGGCTTGATGTAGGGCTTGAACTCAAGAACCATGAAATCACAACCTGAGCCAAAGTCAGGTGGTGCTCAACCAACTGAGTCATCTAGGTGCTCCAAAATAATCCTTAAAAAGGGTAAAGTTGAAGGACTAACTACCTGATTTCAGGTTTCAGTTTAATGACAGGCAAATAGACAATAGAATAGAATAGAGCATCAGGAAAACACACTGACTTACACGAACAACTGATTTGTAACAAAGGAACAAAAGCAGTTCAAGGGAGAAAGTATAGATCTTGCATAAATTGTACAGGAAAAACTTGATATTCATATATTTTAAAAGAATATTTTTCTTTACTTCACACCATATTAAAATGATTCATAGACACAAATGCAAATTTGTGAAATTACAGAACTTCTAGAACAAAAGATAGGATAAAATTTTTGTAACCTTAGGTTAAGCAACAATTTTTTAAATATAATACCAAAGCCACAATCTACCCCCCAAAAGTGACAAATTTGCTTTATCAAAATGTAAAACATCTGTTCTTTGAAATATACCGTTCGGAAAAAAAATACAAGATATGTAATGTATAAAAAACTACTTACAAATAATATATCTGATAAAATACTTGTATCTAGAATATAACAAATTTTTGAAATTCAATACAAAAACCAACAATCCAATTTTAAAAATGGACAAACTATTTGAACAGACACCTCATACAGATAACAAATACAATTAACAAATAGGGACCTGAAATAGGCATATGAAAAGATATTCAACATCATTAATCATTAGAGAAATGTAAATTAGGATCATAATATGATACTATTGCATACTCTCAGAATGGCGAAAAGCAAAAAGACTGACCACCAAGTGTTGACAAGCATCTGAAACAAATGGAATTCTCACCCATTATTTGTGAGAACATAAATAGAACAACCATTTCGGACCACAGTTTGGCAGTTTCTTAAAAAGGCAAATATACATGGACTACATGAGTCAGAAGATTCACTCTTAAGCATTTACCCAAGAGAAATGAAAGTATGTGTTTATACAATGACACACATGAATGTTCACAGGAACTTTATTTGTTATTACCAAAAACTAGAAATAATTTAAGTGTCTGTCAACAAGTGAATAGATTCAGTGTGGTATACATATCGAAGGGAGAGCCCTCTTCACCAGTCCCAGGGACTCTGAAACTCTTACTCACCCCTGCTTGCTATTTCTTCTTTTTCTAGGCAGAACTGGATTCCAAGTCACCTGCTATATATGTGTTATATGAGAAATCTCTACTATGATGCTTGTATTGATGACAAATATGAGTGTAGCTTACTAACCCTCTAAATAGGAACTGGAAACACAACTTTTATATCTGTATTCCCAACATGAAGCTTAGGGCCTTGAAGATTATAGGTGCTTGTATTAATAAAGAATGAATTTGAAAGGCCATTGTTCCATCCTAAGCATGAAAACAAGTTGAAAAATTAGAAAATCAGATTTTATCATACAGCTGAGGACACTAAGAAATCTAAATGATCTAAAATTCAATATGGCAAATCCTTCCTAGGAAAGAAATGGCCTGTGTCTACTTTCATCCCTGCTGAGTGCCTTAGTTCTCCAATTACTCTGATGTAACATGTATCTAGATGGTAATAGTGCTGTTCCATTATATCTATTTCCAAAAACTTTACTGAATACTCTTTTTGTACCTATTCGTATTACTTCTGTATTATCAATCTATATGACATAGAGAAAGACAAGCACAAAATCAGTAGCTAAATAAAAGCCTTCAAATGTAAACACTCTGAATCCTAACCCTGTGTAATAAAAATGCTAGATCTAGAGTTGACCTTGAAGATTAAATAAAATGTAAACACTTGTTTTACATGAAAGCAGAAAAGAGTTACCTTTACTCTTACAGAAAGATTACAATCCTCTTTGTGAAATGCAAATCTAAACCTTAGGTATTTCATAGAAGCTATGGTTTGGGATGTATATAACAAGGAGATTCATGTTTCATAAATCCTGTAATAAAATGGTAATCAGTGAGTGAGCAACCTTAATCTCTTGCATATTTCAAAAACTGAGCAAACACTTTTTTGTAAAGGAAATCAATAGAAAAGGTTACTAAAAATTTTAAGAAAAATAAAACAAAATCTGATTGAGGAACATACATGAGTCATACCACAACTGCGCTATCAAGCAATTTTAACTAGTTAAAAGTTTAGAAGGAAATTGGATAAAAGGATTATGGTATGTTTACAGGTACTATAGTACATGCTATTACATTAAGAAATCAGATTTTCACCAAATTACTCTTTTGTGCACTGTAGCCGCCTAATTCTTGAATTTATATATGTGATTATTAGATGTATATGAGGTTTCTTTTAATATGTCACCTGATAATAAAAGAGGTATGGAAAAAATAAAAAAAGAGAGAGACGTAGAAACTGGCAAAGAATCTTTTGACAAGCACCTTGCATACATATATTTATACAGTCATTTTGGAAGACCTAAAAGGTAAATGATGTATATTTTTTTTAAAAATGGGTTATAAATTCATATACCCAATTTCATCTCATTGTACCTGATTATGCCTGGAAGTAGAGTGCTTGATTAGCCAGAAAAACACAGTTTGGCAGGGAAACTACAAAATATGAGCAAGTTGCATGCAAGAAATAGGACGAGTGTTTGTTTAAAAGTCAATTCCTTTTGTCAATTCCCTCTGTATCAAATGGGAATAAGAGTACTTATTTGATAGGGTTATGTGAAGCTTAAGTTTAGTATTATTTATAAAATGCTTAGCATCATGATAGTACATATTAGGCACTCTTTTTCATATAAATAAAATTAACAAACCAGTGGTGTTGAATCCTGAGTTGAAATTACAGTCTTAAAATGTACACTAAAATAATATTAGAAATGATAACTGAAATAAGAGACTCTGATATTTTGTAGTTTCTGATAATGATTAAACATAGAAATTGATTTTTTAACATGCACCAAATCTATTTTCCTCTAATATTAATTGTTTTAATGAGGCTTTGATGAAAAGTCCTTGGACAAATCACATTCTTTCTGGCTTCACCATTGACAGAGGATCTTAAAGTGAGGAAAACTTAAGTCCTTCCTATCTCTTAAATTCTATGATTCTGACTTTAAAGTGTAATAAATAGACTATTCCATGTACAAGTTTAATTTTAAGTGACTAGAATATACTTTATAGTACATTTCTTATAATTTCTAATTATCGACATTTTACTAATATATTGATAAGGAAAGATTTTCCAATACAACTTTTATGCAAAGCAAAATAATTTGGGGAAGGTTTGGTGATTATGATAATTAAATAATAATAATTGCAAACATTTACTGAGCACTATTGATTTACCAGACACAGGGCTAAGGACTTTAATTACTTTATTTAACATTCCTACAAATCCTATCAGTAAGCATCTGTAGTTTTTCTTCATTTTGACCAGATTTGTAGAGTGGTTAGGGAATATAGTCCTAAGGGCTGGAAATGGACCATCCACATTTAAACAACAATGATAAATATGAGGATGAAGAGCTGAGGTTTTAGAGAAAGACTGTTACCCTGAAGTTGAAAGCAAACTTGAGGCTAGTGAAAAAAAGTGCTTCTAGAATATACTATTTGGCCTATACAGGCTGTTTGCTGTCTAGCCTGAAAGGTAGCTGAAGTCAGAGGTTAGGGATCTCTAGTGGGAGTTCTTGTCTTCCTTGAATTTTATTAACAGAGCAAGAGTAGATCAAACATATGGTAAATAGTTAACATGATTACTTTGCCCAGATGGAACTGGATGATAAACTTGAAACAGTTTGAGGAAGAGGCCAATGTGGATTTGAGTATAGATCAACAAATCACCAGAAAACATAAAAGCAGCTATAACAAAAGGGGGAAAGATCTATGAAGAAGATCTTTACTTTATTAAAAGTATTAGATGACTAAACACTCTACCAGAAAAGAATTGGATTGAATTAAGTATTTAAAAAATAATAAATAAAAGAATACAAAATAATAATGTAATATCATGATAGTTGGTCTTTCTTTGAAGGAATGATCTTATATATACTGTTAAATCCTAAAGAGAAGTATTATTCCTTTTTAAAAGTCTAAAATATAGTGTCTCTATACATATAATTTGATATCTCTATACATATCATTTGAATTTTTTCACAACTGAGAAATTTAACATTGGAAATATACTATTTTAATTATTATAGAGAAAACAAGTTAAAAACTATGAAAGAAGATATCAGAATGATTGTTGATAATTTTAAAAGTAAGACACAGTCTTAAACAATCAAAATAGTGACAATTTAAATACTTATTAAAATAACAAAGTATTATGAAGAATTTCCAGTTTTTTCCACTATTACCAAAAGTGACAAAAAATATGACCACTATAAAATTTTTTATTTAACATTTTTTTGAGAATTTCTGGCTAAAACAAAAACACATAAAACATAAAAAGAAGTAAAAAAATTGGAAAAGGGTAAATAAATGTTTTAAGTCTTGAGAATGGTATGTGGTTACATTAGACAAGATAATATAACAAGAAAGCCCAAGATGGCAAAGTTAATATATTTTTAGAGGAATTTGCTTTTAACTAAAGGTAAAGGATTCTGATACTATTGTTTTTTCAAGGTTTGGTATTATGCAACATTACAAGTTGAGCAATCTAAATTTTAATTCCATATAGATATTATATACATACCTTCCATTATTTCAAATGGGGTTAGTTTTGACATTTTAAAAAGGATTATTACTTTAGTGTAGAATGTCATGTGAAACTTGGGGGTGTTAACCAGTTCTACCAGCTCAAATCTAAATGCCCACACCAACCTCAATCACTGGAACTTTCAAGAAAGCCTTGCATATTTCCAAACCACCTGTGCAGAGTGGGATGGAGGGGGGAAGGTGGAAGGGAAGATATGCTCTGTTGATAAACATTTGCCTGGAAGAAGCATATCTCTTTACAATATTAATCTTTTATTCAATATGCAATCTGTCATATTCTCAAGACATCATAAGTGGCTTCAATAAATGCTTTCAAGTACATGAATTCTAAAGGTACTTTCTGTCTATGAAAGGACAGCATTATGTAAATGTGCCTTAGTATAAGTAGGGCCAATCTTGAAGAATAACTAAGAAAAGGTTTTTGTTGCAATCTAAATTTATGTCTATATTAATATTAAACCTATGTATTAATAGAAATAGTTCCTAAAACATTTGCTATATATCATAATCAGAAAAAGGTAAATATCCCAAGATATATAAATCATTTAATAAATTAAGGTTCATACCAGTAATTAAATAAAATTCAATCAGAAATTATATATTGGGTAGCTACTATGACAGGTGATATGAAGAACTTTGAAAAATCATAGCTACCATGTACTAACATATTATATATACATTATATATATAATATATGTGCATACAGAAATGTGTATATATGTATGTGTATATTATATATAATCACAGCTACATAATCACATATATAATATATAACACATATAGGTATATGTATATTTTTGTCTCATTTAATTTCTATTAAATTTAGACACTTTCTATGTGTTTCAGCAATGAGGAATTTGTAGCTGTAAGAAATGTATAACATGTCAAAGATCACTGCTAATATTTAACAAAAATAACACATTAATATAAATTGGTCTAATACCAATTCAGGCCAATACAATTAATGATACAGTCATTTTAGATAAGGTCCCATATTAGTTAGAATATTTGAAACATAACATTGGGGAAAACGAATAATATGGAATTATTTTAAATGGATGTATAATGTTATGATTGTGTATATCCATGTATAGAGTACATTTGTGTAAACAAGAAAATATTTGAATATGCAAAAATGTTCACCATTCTTTTTCTCTAAGTGAGAATGACCCTAAGTTTCTATGTTGTTTTTGTGTTTGTCATATTTGCTGAATTCAATTATGCTCAATAATACTAACTCTGAAAAATAGAAACTTATAAACTACTTTTGTGTGTTTCTTTAATGGCTATTAAACAGCCTTTAAGGGGGCGCCTGGATGGCTCAGTTGGTTGGGCGTCCGACTTTGGCCTCGGTCATGATCTCACGCTTCGTGGGTTCGAGCCCCATGGTGGGCTCTGTGCTGACAGCTCAGAGCCTGGAGGCTGCTTTGAATTCTGTGTTTCCCTCTCTCTCTGCCCCTTCTCTACTCACACTCTGTCTCTCTCTGTCTCTCAAAAATAAATAAACATTGAAAAAAAAATTTTTTAAAGGCCATTGAGTATTATAAACTATTTATTATGAATATAATAAATATGATAATTAGATAATTAGAATATCTACAATTTTAAAATATTTTTAGGATGTTCAAAAATAATTCAACCATAGCTCAATAGGATGGATGAAAATAAAAACTCTAGGTAAATGTTTATCTCTGGGTAAGTATCATCAGAAGGACACTGGTTATCTGACCTGATGTGGCAGAAAAATATGAATTTAGCAACTGATATCAGAGCATTTCTAAGAAAGATTGTATTTTTTTCTGAAAATCACAAAATGAACCTTTTGGAAGATGGAAGTTTCGATGTCAAGGCCATGGATAGAAAAAGATACTCAAGTCATTACTAAATGGCTTAGCAGAATAACAAGACCTGGAAAGGAACTTAGAAAAGGGGTAGTGTTGAAAAAGAAGTGAAAAGGTAAGCCAACTTTCTGAGTGGGCTAAAGTTTAAGCTACTGAGAGTGAAGGAAGGAAAAACAGTCAAAAATTATTTTTATTTACTTATCGTTATTATGAATCATTATTCATTTAATCATCTACTTTATTGAAAAAGATACTTTCAAAATAATTGTTTGCCAAGCATTATGATTAGAGTGAAATTTATAAGATACTCTCATGAGTCATACTTTGTGTTGATGGTGGGAGAAATGGGTTGACAATAATGAAGTACAAACAGATTAAAACATGTATTCAAGATGAGAAGAGCAGTATGAAAAAAACAATAAAAGCCATCTTGTGTTGAGTAGATGGGAGGCAGAACCTTCAGTGGAGTGAACAGGAAAGATCATCTGAGTTGGTAATATTTTCAGGGAAAGCTAAATGATGATGAGTGAAGTTCTCTGGGAGAAGACTATCCCAGGTCTTGTGTTTGTAAAGCCCTGGGGTCTGTGTTTGGAAATATTTTGGAGAATTTCAGCAACTCTGAGACTCTTAAAGATAGAAATTTTGTGAAGATACAGCTAGAGAGATAGTTAGCAGCATTACCCCTAGTGGTAATGACTTTAATTTTATTCCAAGTGCAAAAGGAAGAAACCGCAAGTGGCTTAATCCATCTGCTACTGATATCAATCTAAAAAAAAAAGAACTTTATTAATAAAATGTATGTTTTGCATAAGAGTTGTTTCGTGGTAGGCTGGGTAGAGGTTGCTGATCATCAAGAAGAAGGAACTGTATAATCCATTTGGCTCTACTCAAAGACTAAAAATAAGTATTACAAGACAGAAAACAAAGAAGAAAAACCATACATATTAGAAATTTTACTTAGAGATATTATGAACTTTTGTCTTATATTTTCTAATTTGGGGGTACAATTTGACAGATGATGTAGTTATCTGAATATATTGTGAGTTTTTCTTTTCTATTTAAAGTGGCTTGAGATAAGATAAAGATACAATTGCAAAATACAAACAAAAAGTTGCTTTGAATATAAATATTATTTATATAAATATATAAGTATTTATTCTTATAAATATGAATTTTGAGAGGAGGCAAAATGTGTAACTAAGTAATATCCAGTACCCTGTACATGACATGTTTAGACCTTAATTGGACTGCAAGAAAGCCAGTTGCCATCTTTTTGTAATGTAAATAATGTTGGCAATATTTCAAAGATACGGGCATGGCCATTCACACTAAGTCTTCCATTTTGAGGACAGTTTCAGTTAGGATCTGTTTGGCTACAAGTAAAATACCAGATCACAGTGTCTTTAATATTAAGTATCTCACAAAGCAAACAGCATGGAAATAGTTGGTACTGTGAGCAATTCTAGAAGTCAAAAATAACATTAAAAAAACAAGTTCTTCTCATCTTTCCATCTGCATTTTCAACATGTTACTTCTTTCTTCATTGTCACAAGGTAGCTGCCATTGCTCCAGTTATCATATTCTCATAGACCCATTCAGAAAGAAGACAACCAAAGGAACTTCTCTCCATCTATTTCTATGTTTAATTTTTTTTAATGTTTTATTTATTCTTGAGAGAGAGAGACTGAGCACGAGCGAGGGAGGGGCAGAGAGAGCAGGACACAGAATCCGAAGCAGGCTCCAGGCTCTGAGCTGTTAGCACAGAGCCCGACGCGGGGCTCAAACTCACAAGTGGTGAGATCATGACCTGAGCTGAAGTTGGACGCTCAACCGACTGAGCCTCCCAGGCGCCCCCATCTATTTCTATTTTTATCAAGAAACAAAATATTTTTTAAGGCATCATGGACTATGTCTTACCTCTCCACTTTGGTAGAACTGAGTAGCATAAGTTCCAGTGCTCCAAGTAGAGACAAAATGGTGTGACTTCCCTAGATTCTTCCCTAGGGCTGGTCATTTGCCACCTAAGCAAAATCAGGAGTCAGTTGGTGAGGAAGAGAGAAAGCCAGGAAAGCAACCAACAGTATCTACCACAGTAAAAGAATCGATATATGCTAAGCAAGAAATTAACCTGCTTACATTCCCCAGAGAAAGACTGGAAGATTATTTTCAATAAAGATGCTTATCTTTATTGAACATAATTTAAGGGAAGAAAACCACAGTGATTGCTCTCTTCAGGGAAAGAAGCAATAAGGAGATTAAGACCATCCACAAGAAATAATCACTGGGAAATTTCTTAGGCAAATCACGGTAATATTTTGATATATTCATGAAAATGGGAATTTTGTCATATATTTTCTGATTAGACATTATTGATAAGATATCTTTTTATGAAGAACAAACCAAAATAACAGAAAAGTAACAGCAATGCATCAGAAAAACAACATAGTTCAAAATGGACAACGATAGTAGAGTGGCTAAAATCCATAATGCTGACAATGCCAAATGCGGGGAGAAGGTGGAGCAGCAGGAACTCTCATCCACTGCTGGTGGGAATGCAAACTACTATGGCCACTTGAAAGGTAGCTTCACAGTTTCCTGTAAAACTAAACAAACCCTTACCATACAATTTAGCAATTGTGCTCCTCAGTATTATCCAAATGAGTCGAAAACTTACGTCTAAATAAAAGCCTGCCCTTGTATGTACCTAGCAGTTTATTCATCATTTCCAAACTTAGAAGCAACTAAGATGTCCTTCAGTAGGTAAATGGATAAATCAACTGTGATACATCTGTACAATGGAATGTTATTCATGGGTAAAAAGAAAGGAGCTATTGAGCCATGAAAAGTCATGGAGGAAATTTAAATGCTTATGACTAAGTGAAAGAAAGCAATCAGAAAAATCTACTTACTGTATCATTCCAACTATATGACATTCTAGAAAAAGCAAAACTGTGGAGACAGTAAATGTATTAGCGAGTATGAGGGGTTTGTGTGGAGGGAGAAATGAATAGGTAGGGAATAAGGTATTTTTAGGGGAGTGAAACTATCTTGTAGGACACGATAATTGTATACATGTCATAAGAGATTTGTGAAAAAAATCATAGAACATGTAATATCAAGAGTGAATTCTAAGGTAAACTATGGACTGTGGGTAATAATGATGTGTTAATGCTGGTGGATCAATTGTGACAAATGTACCACTCTGGTGAATGTTATCAGGGCAAGAGATATGTAGGAACTCTTCTTTCCATTAAATTTTGCTGTCAACTTAAAACAGCTGAAAAAATAGACAAATTTCACATTTTAAGTCTTAAGGGAATACATTTTAAAGGTATTACTCTTCAAAACGATTTCAAATTTTTTTTAACGTTTATTTATTTTTGAGACAGAGAGAGACAGAGCATGAACGGGGGAGGGTCAGAGAGAGGGAAACACAGAATCTGAAACAGGCTCCAGGCTCTGAGCTGTCAGCACAGAGCCCGACGTGGGACTTGAACTCACTGACCACGAGATCATGACCTGAGCCGAAGTCGGCCGCTTAACCAACTGAGCCACCCAGGTGCCCCTCAAAATGATTTCAAAATGTATGCTCCCTTAAGCTACGAATTGGGAGCATTTATGCATTTAATAGTATGAGGTAGAAACTCAATGTATATATTAGAAGCATCAGTATTTAACACAATTATTCAGTTACCAAAATTAAAACTGTATGTAACCCATCAACTTTAGAAATTTATACCATCTACTATTAAAGTTAAATTAGTATTATTAGCCAAAATCAGGTATCGAGAACCTGATAGAATCAATGAAGTAAAATACAGAGAATTGTATTCTAACCAGTGATCTCTAGAATAACCCCATAGTTAAATGGTTGTATGAACACAGAAGTGTGTGTGTATGAGTTTATGAGTTTATACACATAAAGGTTAAGGAACCAATCAGGTTCTGAGAAACCAGGTCTGACTTTGTTATTATTTCAAAAATGGAATCCATGAGAATTTATTATTCAGTTTATAAAATCAATGATTAGAACATTAAGCCAAGCTTGGAAAATATATGAGAAGCAAGGTCAGGTCCCAGATGAATCGTGGTCTAAAGAAGCCACTGCTTCTTTACAAGTGCTACTTTTGGGCTCTGGCACCAGACACCATCCCTGACACAAATTCCAAATAATCCAATTTTGTGTCTATGCCGCTTGCTCTAGATTTAAAATGCTGAATAAGAATCCAAATGAAAATAATTGAAGAATGACACTTTAATCCCCAGATTAGTGTATGAGGAGAATGGAGAGGGCTGTACAAAAGAACAGATGTACTAGAAGTGACTCATTGTAATAAATTTGAACAGAGGAGTATAGACCAATAGCCTAATTTAATAGCTTGGTTCTCACCAGCTCAAAGTCTTCTTAAATATATTACAGCAGGAAATTTCAGTAAAACTACCTTTTAAAACAGAACAGGAAGCAGCTGCTGTTCATAATTTATTATCATCGAGCAATGTACAATATAGACAGACAAGAATATTCCAAATTTGAAATATTACTTTAAAACTAGAAGGATCATTTTCTGCATGGCCTGTTCTGTTAGATTTAATGTGCTTGAGGACTCCTAGAGCCACTAAGAATTGCCCCAGGAGTCTCGAAGGCATTATTGAGGGACAGAGCAGGCATGGTTCCAGACTTTTGTTTTAATTAGAACAGTTCTTATCCCTTTTTTGACACTGAAAGTCTCCATAAAATAGTTTTTACAAAAGGGTTTTGAAGCTCCAAATTTTGAAAATCAGTGATGTATAAAACAGCACCTTCTAACTTAAACTCTTGGAAAACAATTGTATGTATAAATGTATTTTGTTCTTGAAGGAAAATGATCCTTTTTTTTTTTTTCATGTGAGCTACTTTTGAGCAAGTACTTACTATGGGATAGAACTTCGCTAGCACTTTCTGTAAGCTATTTAATTGAAATAAGAGTTCAATTATTCCTTTTAAAGATAGAAATATAGGGGCGCCTGGGTTGCTCAGTCGGTTAAGTGTCCGACTTCAGTTCAGGTCATGATTTCACAGTTCGTGAGTTCAAGCCCCGTGTCCGTCCGGCTCTGTGCTGACAGCTCAGGGCCTGGAGCCTGCTTCGGATTCTGTGTCTCCCTCTCTCTCTGTCCCTCCCCCGCTTGCACACTGTCTCTGTCTCTTAAAAATAAATAAATGTTAAAAAAAAAAGTTAAAGATAGAAATATATACACATATATACGTACACACACATACACATATATACAAAGAGAGACAAATTGAGAGTCCCTTCAAAATTCAGTTTTGTGTTTAGAACCTCTTGGGATGTTTTGTTTTAGCCAGTTAATTTTTCTCCAGCCAAACATTCTGGGCTATACTAATCCATAAAAGCCTTGCCACAGTTGGGTTGACACAGCAGGAGGCTCAATAGACTAGTGGGACCAATATAATATCCCCCTACTGTGTTTACACAGGTGAAATCCCTCAACATAGGACTCAGCAAGTCTATGTTTTCTTTAAATGTGCACTGAATGCTTTGGAGTTTCTGTATTAGATGTAATTCTAAAAGGCCCTCATATACTCCAGACAAGATAAATAAATAAATAAATAAATAAATAAATAAATAAATAAATAAATAAATAAATGTTTACAGTAATCCTCTAACTGGCAACAAACTGCTCTCACTTCTTCTTAACAGTTGTGAATCACTCATACTTAGTCTACAGCTTTCTCAGCAAAAGAAATTAAAAGGTACATGGAGTGTAAAGAATGTCTTCCTATTTCATGTTTTCTTTAGATGCAATCACTATAACCAGCCACTACTCCATGTTGATTTCCCAAAGTCTACACTTCTGTGCACTTTAAACTCTGGCATGGATTCTTTCTGGTTTAATCGTCGCTTTCTTCTTTGCCTTCTTCCTAATTCTGGATAACACAAGTGCTTTACTCACTCTTTTATCTTTGGTGTTATAGCTCTGTTCATAGCTACAATGAAAAGGTTTCTAACTCTCTGGACTGCTGCCCATGATCTGGTTCTCAATTGCAATCCCTTATGCTTCAAGAAAATTAAAAATGACTACCATATATTTTTTCTCATAATAAAAGCTGTTTTATCTCTTGCTTTTCGCTCATCAGAGCTGGCAGACCTATGGAATACATGTGCACCTTTTGACGATCACCTTTCGTCTTTCCTCTATCTTTTACTCTGGGGCACAAGTATGATAGCGAGAGATGCAGAAGCCATTTTATAAGAACGAGGATAAATGCTACATGCCAAGAATGATGGCATGGAAGGCTAAAAGAAGGTAGGGTCACTGAGGATGCAATGAAGCTGCTATACCTTGTCTGAACAGTCCTCCTTTATACCTCTTATGCAATAAAAAGAAATTTCTATTTGATGAAGTCAAATTACTAATTCATGCAGCCATCATGTATCTAATTGATAGGGAAACTGCAGCTATCTATTGAATTACACAGAAATCAAAAGCTGAGATGAAGATATGTGAAATGAGGTATAAATGTACATTTATTCTTTTTTCCCAGGTTGCCACAGATTGATACAAACCTCCCAAATTAAAAAGATATAGACATTCTGTATGAGCTATATCAGTAAAATAATATTTTAATTTAATAAAAGATTTTTAAATGTGTATTTTATTTTTGAGAAGGGGGGAAGAGGCAGAGAGAGGGGGACAGAGGATCTGAAGCGGGGTCCGCACTGACAACAGACAGAGACAGCCTGATGTTGCGCTCGAACTCCCAAACTACAAGATCATGCCCTGAGCCAAAGTCCGAAGCTTAATCGAATGAGCCATCCCAGGACCCCATGTAAGAAAACATTTTTAAACACATATCAAAATTAATTTATTACATGAACACACAGATGTATTTTTCCAAGACAAAATTAAGCAGTGTCGTTCAATAAATGAATACAGTATATGAAAAATATTTTTCCATGTTCATTTAGTCTATATTCAACTTAAAGCAACTCACCTAAATTATTGGTCATGATTCAACTTGCTTATTCATCACTTTTGGAAGAAAAGAATTTAAGCTTTTGCATAATAAAAACTTATATGGACTTTTAAAAGAGCATTAGTTTCCTAAGTATCACCTGAGTAACTCTGGAAATTTTGAAAGGTATCTATGAATACTGTGGAAGAAATGGGTCTGTGTGCGCTGTTTGGATCAGCTCTGTAGGAGGCCACCTTAATTAATTCTTGAAATGTAGCCTCTACGGGAGGAAACACAAAGCAGTGGCATATTTTCTGCTAAAGAAAGAAGCCAGACTTGGGGCACCTGAGCGGCTCAGTCAGTTAAGCGTCGGACTTTGACTCAGGTTATGATCTCACTGTTCACGAGTTCAAGCCCCAAATCAAGGCTCTGTGCTGACAGCTGGGAGCCTGGAGCCTGCTTCGGATTCTATGTCTCCCTCTGTCTCTGCCCCTGCCCACTCGCTCTGTCTCTCTCTCAAAAATAAGTGAAAATTAAAAAAAAAAAATTTTTTTTTTTTAAAGAAAGAAGCCGAACAGCATTTGTAGTTAATTCATACACTTGCCAGTTCTTACATTGTATAAGGTAAGCGGACAAATATGATGATGTATTTTAAAACAGTTTAAATGGTAAACTGTTAGCGGTCGTCCGGTTACAAATTGCACGTACCAGCCTTGGGGACAGGATTCTGCTCTTTGCTCTATTGCTTCGCAGCCCTGGGCGCTCTCCCGCTGGAATCTGAAACTCGCCTCCACCGAGGCCGCGGAAACACGGAAGAAAGAGGCAGCCGGCCGGACCGGTAGGTGGCAGGAGGAGCAAGGGAGGGAACTTACTCCTGAGGCTGATCTCGTGGAGACGAGATCTCCACGCGCGCGCCGCCAGCAACTTACAGGTTCATGAAGCTACCTCAACTGGATTCTGCCCTACGTATGTGCCCAGGGGGCCTCAACAATACACTGCTCTCTCAAGGCCCTGGGCTTGAAGCGGCTCCCGCTGCAAGAAGGGTGCGGCGAACATCCCTTCCACGGGGAGGGAGTGAGGCGCCTCCCATTAATTGCCCGGATGGACTCGCAGGTCGACCTGCGGCCACGTCCTCTCAATGACCTCCTTCAACATGCTCATTGAATAAAAGTCATCACAAGGAAAAAAAAATTTTTTTGATAGCCCTGAATATGTGTGGTGTAAATCCAAAAGGAGACCTTGGCCACACCTGCTTTTTTCCTCCCAGAAGGACTTTGGTTTAGAAGACAAAATTAAGGAATATATACATTTTATATAACACCTCTTTTTAACCACTAAAAATGAAAAAGCCAGGGGCTCCTGGGTGGCTCAGTCAGGTAAGTGACTGGCTCTTGATTTCAGCTCAGGTCATGATCCTACAGTTCATGAGTTCAAGACCCTCATGGTTCAAGTGCACGGTCAGTGCAGAGCCTGTTTGGGATTCTCTCTCTCCCTCTCCCTCACTATTTCCTCTCCGCTTGTGCTCTCTCTCTCAAAATAAATAAATAAACTTACAAAAATTTTTAAGTGAAAAAGCCAAAATAGGATTTGAAACTTTCAAGGTGCATACAGCTATAATATTTTTTCTCATTACCAGATTACTTATCAAACATAATCATAATTTATAATTCCATAATGAAGCTTAGTCAATGGTGAACACACATATATATTCACATTAAAAATATCATCATTTTTCTTGTTATGTATGGACCCTAATTAATCAATGTGATGCTAAGATTCTGGGGAGCAGAGATGGCATCTTATTGTCAGTTTTTGACACTAATATGATAATATTGGTCAGTGTGTTTACAATTTAGTCAAAATTTCTATCTTAAATTCATATTAATCTATGTTTTCAATTGTTTTTAATATGGGAAAATATATATAACATAAAATTATTCACCATTTTAAAAAATGTTTTTGTTTATTTTTGAGACAGCATGAGCAGAGGAGGGGCAGAGAAAGGGGGGACAAAGGATATAAAGCAGGCTCTATGCTGACAGCAGAAAGCCTAATGTAGGGCTCAAACTCAGGAACAGTGCGGTCATGACCTGAGCTGAAGTTAGATGCTCAGTCGATTGAGCCACTCAGGTGCCACGAAATTTACCATTAAAAACAATTTTTTTTTAATGTTTAGTCATTCTTGAGTGAGACAGAGAGAGAGAGAGAGGGAGAGTGTGTGAGCAGGGGAGGGGCAGAGAGAGGGAGACACAGAATCTGAAGCAGGCTCCAGGCTCTGAGCTGTCAGCACAGAGCCCAATGTGGGGCTCAACACAAACCATGAGATAATGACCTGAGCCGAAGAAGTCAGAGCCCCACCGACTGAGCCACCTAGGCAGCCCCAAAATTTGCCACTTTAAATGTGCAATTTAGAGATATTAAATGCATTCATGATGCTGTGCTGCCATCACTGCCATCCGTCTCTGGAACTTTTTTCATCTTGTAAAACTGATGAAAATTCTGCAGTCTCCCTTCCCCCAGCCCCTCGTAACCATTCTTATTTCTGTCTGTATAAATTTGACTATTCTGTGTACTGCATGTAAGTGGAATCATGCAGTTGTTGTTTTGTATCAACTGGCTTCATTCACTTAGCATAATGTCCATAAGCTTCATGCATGTTGTGCTATTTGTTAGAATTTCCTACCTTCTTAAAGCTGAATAATATTCCATTTTGCATATATAGATTTTTGTATATATACATTTGCTTATCCATTCATCCATCAATGGACATTTGGGCTACTTCTACATTTTAGCTTATTTGAACAATGCTTTTATATATATGAGCATACAAACATCTCTTTGAGGGGGGTGCCTGGTGGCTCAGTGGATTGAGCGTCCAACTCTTGATTTGGGCTAAGGTCATGATCCCAGGGTCGTGAGATTGAGCCCTGTGTTGGGCTTTGTGCTGAGCATGGCACCTGTTTAAGATTCTCCCTCTCTCTCTCTCGCTTGCTCTCTCTCTCTCCCTCTGCCCCTCCCTATATATATATATATATATATATATATATATATATATATATATGACCCTACTTTCAATTATTTGAAAGTATATATAGGTATATACCTAGAAGTGTAATTGCTAGATCATGTGTTAATTCTATTTTCAAGTTTTGAGGAAATTTCTTACTGTTTTCCACAGCAGCTATACCATTTTACATTCCCATCAGCTGTGTTCAAGTATTCCAATTTGTCCCCACCTTCACCGACACTTGTTATTTTGATGTTGGCTATCCTAATGAGTATGAGGTGTTTTGTCCTCATTCTTATTTCAAAAAGTCAGTATTGGTTAACATTTTTATGTAAAATAAAAATTTGCTTCCCATGGAGAATTATGTATAACACTGAAAAGCATTTTAATAAGTAACAAAAATAATTATACTGTTGTATTCATTCTTTTTCCTCTACTGTCATAAATCTCCACAAATTTTCTAAGGTATTCTCACTGATATTTAATGTTAGGTGTAATACTGAAATAATATCTTTAATTAATCATTTTTGAGCACAATAACAAAGCTCAGTAAATTGATTATATTGAAATATGTCCAAGAAAAAAAAGTATTAGAAAAGTAACATACGATGTATGAGTTAAGCAAACTTTGAGAAGAAAATACGTAATTTAAATCTCTGTGAACTATGTGTTGTTTTGATTGAATACATGCTGTGAAATGCTAAAGAAATGCATATTAAGAAAATGATCAAACCCTTGGCATATGTTACCAGTAAGCACAGAAACGTAGTAAAGGAGAATCTGGTAAAAGATGAAAGGGATGTTATTTTCACTGATGTTCTATCATAGAAAGTTTCAGCCACTGGTAACAGTATATAATAAAAGAAACTGATGCTGAGTTTTCACTGATATATTTTCTGTCATAGAAAGTTTGGACCATTGTTTTTCCAACACCTCAAGTGGGAAAATAAATACCTTCTAGGCAAATAAAAAGTTTCTGTAGGCCAAGGTAATTTAGTATCTGCTCTGGCAGATGACATATGCAATTTTTCATCCTCTCTGAGACCACCTGAACAGCTGTCCTTGTGTGCTTAAATGGTTATTAAAATACCACTTTGGAAGTGTTTACCTGAAGGCGATAGAAAAAGTGAGATGTCTTCTCAATTCTGGAGAAATTCAATTTAATAAAGTTGATTTTAAGCTCTATTACACCTCAACTCTATTTTCTCCATGGTCGTTTCAGATGGAAGGAATGAATGTCTCTGTCGGAAAACAGATCTCTGGTGTCAAAAGACAGTATTTGGATTCCTGTCATCATAACTGTGAAAATATTTCATGGGTAATCCGTAAAGCCATCCAAAAAATAAAATAAACCCCACAAACACAAAGACTTTTTAGGAAGGGGAGATAAAGTACAAATATATCTATATTTCTGATAATATTTCAACAAAAGTAATTTGTGTTCCTTGAATATATTAGATGTTTCCTGTTTTTTCTCGGCCTGGAGTAGTTTTCATTTAGAAATTTGAGTGGAAATCTAGCTTCCTTCCTTCGGATTTGTTCTATTCACAGTCTCTTTATGAGGCCTATCTTACTGGACTCCCTATACGAGCATCCTTAATCCTTAACCTGTTCTATTTTTTTCCTTTTCCTTGTTAACATTTCTCTCCTATTAATGAAATGGATAATTTACTTACACGTTTTTATTGTCTGATCTCTTACTAGAATATGTAAGTTCCACAACGGCAGATGCTTAATAAAATCTGTGGAGTTGATGAGTGAATGAATGAATAATTAGCATATCAGGAAGTGTTTAATTAGTATTTAGTATGTGCAGGTCTTTTTCTGAGCACTAGAGGTAAATATTTTCTCTTTCATGCAGATATTCTTCTAGTGGGAAATATAGACATTACATAAACTATTTTGAATGTAATCAATAAATTTGAAGCATCCTGGGTACTTATTAAAAAATATAATATAATATCATCTGGGGTTTCAGAGAAGTTCAACTAAGGAATTGCACTAAAACTCTATTCTAATAGATGAATAAAAGTTCCTAAGTTTAAGCAAAGCCTTTTGTTTTCAAAACTTGTTTGAGTCACCATCTTTGTTGACCTAAGATTGTTTTCATACTGTATTCCACAACTTTTTTATCAGTAACTTGGCTTCATTTTTTCTTTTGTCCCCCCTCCATAGTTTTCAAAATAAAAATGAAATCATGTTATTGGTCAGGAGAGGTAGTCAAGACACTCTTACAAACAACTGACCACACATGAAACTGAGATATGGCAAATATTTATTTCATATGCAAGTGGAGGGGAGATGGGGTTAGGACTACTACATCTCTTACTTTTGTACAACAAATTCATCAGCAACTGCTGATTAAACCAAATCCAGTAAAACGCAGCATAAAATGTGACCTAATGTAGAATAAAAGATTTTCTCCTTTTTTCATGATGCTAAAGTACAAATATTACATGGAACAGCAATCATAGAGAAGGGATACGCTGAGAAGAAATGCTGGTTGGGCATCTGGATTCTTATCAGAGAGATTGTTCCTCTTTATACTCCTTTATTCCTAGGCAGAATGAAGCAAAGGCTAGAAAAGTGAAAATTGTCTGCATTGTAGAGACAAGTACATCAGGCTTCCCGGGTTGCTTTTGAATATGATTGGCAAAGGTCAAACACAGACATCCTGTGGGTTCCTAGAGGCCAGTTCACAGTCACTTACCACCTCTTTGACAATCCTCACACTCCTAAGATGATGCGTTTTTGACAAATATCATAACAGTCTCTCTAAGAGAATCTAGAGGTTAGGTCTGCTGGTACAAATGTGCAGCTAATGTACTGGTAGGAACTGTTCTCTATGTGCTGTGAAATAAAGAAGGAAGAGAAAGAGGAAAGGAAGAAGGAGGAGAAGGAAGAGGAGGAAATCTCTAATGTATATGCCATTATTTGATAACATTAAAAGATAAGAGAACCACATGAGGAATTCTGCTATTTCTGAGATTTGGGTAAACTCTAAGCCAAAAGAGTCTTTCTTTCTTTCTTTCTTTCTTTCTTCCTTTCTTTTCTTTCTTCCTTCCTTCCTTCCTTCCTTCCTTCCTTCCTTCCTTCCTTCCTTTCTTTCTTTCTTTCTTTCTTTCTTTCTTTCTTTCTTTCTTTCTTTCTTTCTTTCTTTCTTTCTAGCATTTCTGCAGCAAGACAATATAAGAGAGAGGGTAAAGGATGTGTGATTCTCCAGAGAACACACAGAGAACTGGTGAGCCCAATGAATTGGGCATGTGGAGTGTCCTTCCTGGTCATGACTGCAGTCTTTTCACTGCACAGGGAGAAGAATCGTGATTCATCACCAAATATTTGGTTGCTTCTTATCAAGATTTATATGAGACATAATATATGTTGGACCAGGTGGGCATTTTCTTCTTCACCATCAAAACTCTCAGGTGGGCTTCCTATATTTTATTAAGAACAATATATATTTGCATCTAAGCTCTAGCCAGGTATTACTGTTACTTAGTTAGCTGGTTTACTTTTCAACCGGTTTATGCCTGACTTTGGTCATTGTAATTCCCACCAGCTGTACACTGAAACAGCTGTGTCTCCCTCTCCTTCACTCAGAGCAATTTCCAGGGACTCGTATTTAAAGGAGAGTGAAATGTTGTCTCTAATTATAACAGCAATCTGTTACCCAGCAGTTTTCACACTCTACTTACATTCCCTACTGTGTTTTTCCAATAGTCTTACCCTTTCTTCCATTTCTCTAATTTTGGATTTAAAACCATCAAACTGCCGGTTAAATCAAACAACTGAATTAACTTTAAAGGACCTTACTTCTAGCACACTTTTTTGAAGTGTATATGATTGTTTACACTGATATTTAAGATTAAGCTTGAGTTATTTCTTCAAATATCAAGGGCAGGGTAAACTGTTGGGTGTTAGTAAAGGATAGTTAGTCCTGGACATCTATTTATCTTCTGCCATTGGGGCACCTGCTTTATGATGACTAAGAAAGCATGAGTGGAAGAAAAGCAGTGACTTGTGTCAGCACAGCGGCCTTTTCAAATATGTTCTTCCAATTCCTCTGCACAATTGCTATTTTACAGAAGAAGAAAACACGATGTAAACCAGTTAACAAGCATCTGCTTTATTTAAGAAATGTGGCAAATCAATTAAATCTCCACTAACCATGCAACAAAATATGTGCTCAATTTCCAAAATTGAGCATAATGATATATTTTAGAATTATCCCTGTAGTTATTTAAACCTGGTTCTTAATTTCATAACAGGTTACAAGCTAAAGAAAGAGTATTTAAACAGTCCCTCAACATGACCTTAAGCAACTTTATCCTTATGCTATGATTTGGAAATACTGGTAATATTAAGACTTTAAAATAACAACCTTTGCTTAATAGTCAGGAATTTAATACTCAAACATAAAAATGTCTTATAATCTAAACATGTTTTATGGACAACCAGGTTGTTATTTTAAAATGAGATATAAGAATAAAAATCCATAAATTATTTAAAATTAATTTCATATAGTATTGCTTCAAACTATATTTTGCTACCCAAGATTCTAGCCACTTTACCACTCTTCTTTTACAAACTTTCATGTCAAACTAATTCTTTTTCCACAAGAAAGTTAGCATATTTTGCCAATTTATTAAAAACATACCCTCTGTGATTTACTTGTTATTGTGTTGAACAGATAGGTTAAGGAAGAACTTCTGTCTTTATACTATTTTTATTTGCTATTGAAATGAATTTTTTTCCAAAATATTGTTTATCTTACGATAGTTTGCATATTAAAAAGTTCTTGATTGGTGATTGTTAATTTAACCTGCCATCTTACTTAATTCGATTATTGACTCAAAACTTATTATTTTAGATTATCTATGCATATAATCGGATCAACTGAGAATAATACATTTCACTCTGCCTCTTTTTTTCATATTTACATCTCTTGTGTCTTTCTTGGCTCTAATAGTTTCTTCCCTTAGTGCCAGAACAATAATATGAGGGTGATTTTTGGCACTATTCTCTGTCTCCTAGTCTTAAACACAGTGCTTTCAGTCTTTCGACATTAAACTTTTGATTCTGATTTGAGATATTTCTCGTAATATTTTCTTATCCAATATGTGACATCAATGAAGAGGGAACAGGGGAGGAGTTGGAATGCAGGAGGAAAAATCCTAACTTTCCTTTCATTGTGATTGTCCTCACAACTTAGAATTTACACTTTCTCTAAAACCTATTTTCTATCAACTAGTCTTCTCTTACTCAGTTAAATTCTATACAGAGGATATAAACAGATACTTAGTGACCTCTAGTCTCCATATCAAAATAAAAATGCTAAAAAAATTATTCTCAGTTAAAATTAGTTAATGGATCTGTCTGTTTCCTATAAATATGAAGTTATTTCACTAGCACAACATCATATATCATGAATTTTAATGGCAGGAAATGCACTGAGGTGGTCTGGTCTGTATGTTTCCCCAGTTGGACATGAGCCCTCTTCCTCATCAAGGAGGGTGTTTCTCCTTTAATGATTTCACCAAATTTTCCACACATTTATACAAAACGAATATGCTAGATTCTTGCGAAATTTCTGGCCACAGACTGTATTGCTTATTATTTCCATTCTGCACAGGGAACCAGGGTGAAATAGAGAGAGTAACAAAAGCTGCAGAACTATAACCAACTAGAATCAATGGAGTGGAATGAAAGCATAGACTAAATGACCATTAATACTGTGTGTGTGTGTGTGTGTGTGTGTGTGTGTGTGTGTGTGAATGAAAGCAAATGAAGTCTTTGTATTATGTACACATGCTGCTAAGTGCCTAAGGAACAATACTCAAACTTATGTCTCAGGGACACTAAACCATGGAAATTCATTCTTTAATAAATGACAGCATTCCCACTTTTCTCCACCCCTGTCTTAGTTACTATGAATAAACTAAAAAAAAAAAATGGGTACTGTTGCTTTTTAGATGTAATAATCTATATTTCTCAACAAGAATTGCTTTAGTTAGTTTGTATTTAGCCTATATTTGTTAACAACAAACACTAAGTCTTTATGATAGGCACTTATGTTAAACACAGCTTTATTTATTCCTTTTTAGACTGGTAAACAAGAACATTTTTATGTGGAGCAGAAAGACTTCATGTCAACCTCTCCCCTCAACAAGGTGTCTTTTGGGTAGAAATAAATAAATCATTTTAAGGAGGGACATTTCTTGTCATGGCCCTTGTCTTCTGACAGTTACTCGCTGATGCATAGCTGAAAAGGGCTCTGTGCTTATGGTGAAAAATAATTACCAGGACTTGACAAGGAGAATATATTCATTCCAAGCCTATGGCAGAGGTCTGCTGCAATAAAAAGAAAGATAGCGAGCAAATTCATGGAGACCAATATCATGCATTTCTCCCCCTGGCCTGAAGGCTGATGTTGCACACTTCCTATAAGCAACAAACTATAAAACCAGCATTACAGAACAGAAGCACCTAAAAGTCAATGGGAGCCCATTTTTGCTCAACAAGAGATCCTGACAACTAACAACTAATAACCATCTGCCTGAGGCTCCAGTTGAGGTTTTAAGATGCATCAAATCCCCCTTCCAGCCTCCAGTTTCACATCCAATAATGCTTCCAGTGCCTGACATCTCGAGCCTTGGAATGATGAACACTTAGAGTTCGCCTGGGGGATGGACAATTATCTGAGGCAATATGCAGACTTTCCAGATAAGGATAATGAGCATAGGTTAATTAGACAACAGTTCAAGGCCGTACAGCTACTTTGGTTAAGCGATCAGAATAAAATCTAGGTTTTAAAATCCTAGTCTAGTGTTCTTTCATTCTATGCTGCCTCCCTTAAGTGATAATGTTTTGAAGTAAAACTACTAGTAATCAAGTCAAAGGAAGGCTCTGAATTAACATGTCATTTTGAAAAGTAGAATGACACTGATTTTTCCAAGTAAGCCTCCTTAACCCCTTCTCCAGGCAATCAGCAGTAGTTTTAATTTTATGATGAATCTTCCATGCTTTTTTGCCAGATGTCACTGGTGAATGCGTGGAGAAATCTCTGAGTGCGGTACAAGTTTAGGAAAACAATCTGTAGCCCTGGAACGGAGGTAAGCTAACTGGCACATATGGGGAGTGAAAACATGACCGTGGCCTCATTAGCACCATGTGCTAAAAAACGGAGCTAAGCAGCCAAGTGTGAAGGTGAACCAGTCATGGGGAAGGTCTGGGCACCCTAAAATGGACGTGTTTTGCTTCACTGTGGAGTTTTTCCTGAATGTAATTAAAGCCTGATCCTTTCCAGCTGTAGTGCCACAGATTGTTTTAAGATAAACTCAATCTACAATTAACAATCTCATTAATCATTTCCCAAATTATTTGTTGTACTATAAAATGGAAGTTGAAACCATTCCTGCTGTGAAAAACAGTTATAATATTAATAACCGTGGCTGTAACAGATGTTAATGGTGAAAGGACCTTTGTGTTACTATTTATAGTTTTCTATTTTCACACCTCCCTCACAAAGCAAGCAAGTATTCTTTAATCCAATGTGTTTTCTGACTTTGAAATACATTCAGCATTTTAAAAAAGTTTTTACTGTTGTATGAGAAGAATATTCTATGATTGTAATTCCAGATTAAAGTTATAAAATAGACTTAATGTGCATAAATGTAACTGGATTAAAAATGAGATTATTTAGTTTATTTTGTGATTAGCAATCCATTCAGATACTTAGACCCACTGTCTAATAGCTACCAGACTGAGGTGTTTTTTTTTTTTTCCCTTCCTAGAATGTTAAGATTCATACCAGCTTTAAGTTTATAAAGACAATAATGGCCCTTCGCCATAATGATAGGAATAGGCAACAGAACTCTAACCAGATGACAATTTCAAATGTGGTTCTATGGTAAAGAAGTTCTACTATCATGGGTTTCCAAATGTTGGTTTTCCTGGGAGATACCCAGTGTACACCTACTGTCCTTGAGACCCATCCAGTTCATTAGCATTTGTTCCTGATTTGTTGTTGTTCTTAAAAATTAGTATCAATAGTTGCATTCTCCTAGGGGAGGCTCGACGTATTTTCACTTTGTACTTTCATCTTCTGTCTTTGTCCCTGTGGTGGTGTGTGAGAGACTCGTGGGTAGTGAACTGAGCTTTAACAATTAAATCTGAAAGACATCTAAAAACCCAGTTCTCGTTTCCTAAACTTTCCAAGACCCAAGGGAACAAACCTCTTCAAGGATAGCATTCTGACTAATAAAGTGAAGTGCGTTCTCTCACTCGGCTGTCTTTCCTGACCATTTGATAAATGGCTAGCCGTGTCATGCATGGCACCCGATGATGTTCACAAGAATACCAAAAGCCACCAGGAGTAAGATGAAGTCATATGTTAATTATATTTTAAATATATGTATTACACAGAAATTGAGTAGCCTGCAGTAGAATATATCGGTACGGATACTTTTGTCATACTGATTATTTTTGTCATTTATGGTTCAAAGCTACAGCTCTATATTTATTGCTTAGTCATGCTTTTGTTTGGCTGTTTTGTATTAGTAAAAAAATTCAGTAGCAATAAACTAAAAATATATATACATTTAATGGTAAATTGAGTTATACATTTTTATACTTCAAGAAAGTTGTTATTGATAATGTAACTACATAGAAAGCTGGCAACATTTACTGCCTCACATGGCAACAAGATATCAAATCTGCTGAGGAAGAATTAGTACAGCTAGGTGATGTGTGAAGAAGCATTTGTTCAAATAGAAGGATTTAGCAACTGAAGTTTCTATGGTAAAGAACTATGTTCTTTGTTTCTGTGGTAAAGAACTATGTTTCTTTCAGAGAACCACATTTGAAATTGTCACCTGGTTAGAGTTCTGTTGTCTATCCCTATTACTTTGGTCAAGTTCTATTATTATCTTTATAAACTTAATGTAGATATGAAAGAGTGCTCACATATCATTCTGTGAAAAACAAATTTTCACTCAAAGATTGTTCTTTTATTTTTGTTCTATTTTCATCTTCAGTTTTTCTTAATTATCATGAGAAGTAGTCAATATGTAGCTTTGTTATCAGAAAACTCTTCATAGATAACGAAATTATTCCAGTTTTATATCAGTGCCATTAGATACTTCAAATAAGTTTTTTAATACTTGATATGGGTTGCATATTTTTATCCAATTTATAAAAGCAGAGTGAAGCTGTTAGACATTCATTTTGTCAAAGATTAAACAGAAACATTAGTCAATGCTACTATAAAGTCAATATTAAAGATAAATTTTGGTAGGGCAGAGTATCATATTTAAAAAAAAAGACCCTTGGGGCGCCTGGGTCGCTGAGTCAGTGAAGCGTCCCACTTCGGCTCAGGTCATGATCTCGCGGTCCATGAGTTCGAGCCCCGCGTCGGGCTCTGTGCTGACAGCTCAGAGCCTGGAGCCTGTTTCAGATTCTGTGTCTCTCTCTCTCTCTGACCCTCCCCGTTCATGCTCTCTCTCTGTCTCAAAAATAAATAAACGTTAAAAAAATTTTTTTAAATCCTTAATACATTTAAAAACATATGGGATAGAATGTATACTTGAAATAGACTTCAAGGCATTAACATAATTTACTCTTATATTCAAATAAATTGTCATATTCCAGCAACTGAAGTAGAAGCTGTAGCTATCAAAAATTAACATAAACAGACATATACACACACATACACATGCATACACATATGCAGAGACCCACACTCACAAAGACTGAATGTAACTGAACTAACACATTTTAGTTATGTAACTCTTGAACAAAACAACAATAATTATTGCATGATATTACATCTTTTTCTTCTAGTGCCCATTATAGTTGTATTTAAGAAGTGTCTGACCTTTGGGAAAAAATCGCCTTTAAGAATCCAGTGTGGTATTAGACACTTCTTAAAGCAGCACTTTATATTTTAGTTAAAATTTATTTGAAACCAGTTGGAAACATTAATAAAATATTCAGTGAATGGAGAACTAAAATCTAATCCTTTTAACCTTTTAGTATATTGTAGTTATTTAAAACAAAGCTTGAAATAAGAAAGAGCTAATAGAATGGCTTTTTTTCTCATACAAATATTTATCACAAAAAATGACACTGAAATTCACAGGCAAAGAGAATAACTATTAGACATTTGGGCTGTAAAATTTTCACAGTTGAATAGTAAAAAAAAAAAAAAAAAAACATACTTTTCTTTTTTTACCAGAATTTTTCCTGAGCTTTCTCCCAATTAAAATATTCTGGTCCTGGGGTACCTGGTTGGCTCGGTAATTTGAGAGTCCAACTCTTGGTTTCAGCTCAGGTGATGACCTAATGGTTCTTGAGTTCAAGCCCCACATCAGGCTCTGTGCTGACAGTGCAGAGCCTATTTGGCATTCTCTCTCTGCCCCTCCTGTGCTATCTAAATAAATAAATAAATAAATAAATAAATAAATAAATACGTAAATAAATATTTTGGTCTAAGATTAAGTGTCAATTGAATATGTCAAATATTTTTAATTAATTAAGCATAAAAATAAGTTGTGATGGTCAGGATAAAATATATTTAAAATTTTTTAAATACTGAACCTTTCAATGTGGAAAAGAACATTCTTCAGAAATGTACAAATCATCTGGCATTTGAGGCTCATATGGCTTGGAAAGTGAGTAAAATATGTAAATATGTGACAGGAATAAGTTTTCTGTTTTGCTTGTTTTTGTTTAGGCAATCAATATAAAGTAGTTTTTTTTAAGTTTTTGCTGAGGTATATGTATATATATTACTTTGTACTTTTTATAAAGATATTTTTTGAGACATATAGAGTGGGGGAGGGGCAGAGAGAGAAGGAGAGAGAGAATCCCAAACAGGGTCAGCACTGTCAGTGCAGAGCCCAACGCAGGGCTTGATCTCCCAAACCGCAAGATCATGACCTGAGTAGAAATCAAGAGGCAGAGGCATGGGGTGCCTGGGTGGCTAAGCCGGGTGAGCAACTGACTTCAGCTCAGGTCATGATCTCACAGGTCGTGAGTTTGAGCCCCACATCGGGCTTTGTGCTGACAGCTCAGAGCCTGGAGCCTGCTTTGGATTCTGTGTCTCCCTCTCTACCCCTCCCCCACTCGTGCTCTGTCTCTGTCTCTCTCTCTCTCTCTCAAAAATAAATATTAAAAAAAAAAAATCAGAGGCTTAAAACCCACTGAGCCACCCAGGTGCCTCATAAAGAATTTTATTTTTAAAAACTAAAATAAATTATTTTGAGAGGTATTTACAAATACCTATTTAATAAACCAATTTTTTATTATAAAATTATTGTTTTACAACAAGTTTCGTTTTACAATTTGTTATAAATTTGAATAATTTCAATTATTTTTAGCAAAACTTTTTACTTTCAAGTATCTTAGTTTAGACAGTAAATTACATGTCCAACTTATTGATAATACATATAGATCTCTTTCATTTGAACAAATATCATATCAACATATCAAAATACCATTCCTTGATTGGAAGATACAGAAACAGATAAATCAAGAAGAATATTGTTTCCAAGATTCCTTAAGAAAACCTCCTAAAAATACTCATGCCATTAATTAGTGATTAAAAAAATATAATTATAAGAAAAGAATCAGTTGCCTAACACTGTAGCAATTGTTATAAATTAGAATTTCCGTGTAGTGCAGTTGTACTAATCAGGATAATCTAACTGATCTTACATAATCCTACAATTCCCCATGGTTTATCTCATTAAAATTTTGTGACTGTCTCATGCCATATTACAGTGCAGGTAAGCAGTAGCCCCTGTTCCACATTGTCAATCAAGGAGGCTGGCCCCCTCCCTCTCAGAGCTCTGCCGTGTTGAAGGTCTCTGAATCTTCCACTTACTTGTTTGCATTCAGATAAAGAAAGAGAGCTCAAAAGAGGTCAGGGAGGCATTAGAGGCCAAACCTCGGAGGGGCTTCATCATTTCCTTTTGTACACCCCTAGTGAGGACTCAATCACATGGTCCTCCCTAACTGTGAAAGGTCCTAGAAATGTAAACTACAAGTCTGTCAAAGAAGAGAAAATCCAGATATTTGTCAGTTTCTGCCAGTCTTCCAAGAGAAGGTAGCTATTTACCGACTATTGACTCAGTCCATTAACAGAGTGCTTCAATGCTTACTACAAGCATACAACATCAAATGCTTCCAGGGAGCAGATAACAAAGACAATGGGTAGAGCAGCCAAGAAGGTAAGTAACAGGAAGTGGTGGAGACTGAGGGAACAGAAGAACATATGTCTTAGCACTGAAGCAACAGATGCCACCAACTTGCACAAAAGGTCACCTAGAGTTACTAGCCCATGGACACTGGTTTGGTAGAGAAACTGGTTGTACAGACTTTTTATGGAATGTTTCTGATGTTCAAATTCTTTTTCAAATAAAAAGTTTCCCTTAAAAAGACTTTGCAATCTAACTCAACATTTATGAGTCTTTTTTTTTTCTTTATAAGGGAAGGTAGAGGGAGTAGAAAGCATTGAATTGCCCAAGTCTTAAATATAAAAGAAATGAAGAAAGGAAGGGGCTTATAAAGAGGCAATATGTAACAGAGTCACAAATATCAAAGGTACATTTATCTAGAAATGTGGTTTGAAGCTGAAAGTATATAGTATGACTCTAAGGAATGGCTTCAGAAAGGGAGACAGATTAAGAGCTAGAGTGACAATCAGGAGAAGCTGAAATAGTCAAAATGCTCCAAATGAGGCAAAGGGCCAGTGTCTTGATATGACTAATAAACCTGGTAAAATTGGTCAGTTGACTAAATGGAGTATGGATAACTTCTCTTCATTCCATTTTCCTTTTCCTCCGTGCTATTTTATCACACTTTCATCATAATCACTTCTACTTATCTGTATAGTTAAATATTAACTTCTCAGAAAATGTTTCTCATGCTAAGAAGTTGCTGCTGTCTTGTCAACAAGAGCTGGTTTAGCAAATACCTGTGTACTGTACTCGGTACCACGTTCAGTTCTCTTGATGATATCATTTCCTAGACCTGCCTGAATAAGTCAGACTCTCAGTATCTGGAATGGCACCTTACTTAAGCACCAAGGGATCCTTAGCTAACATTAATATAAGTAGCAATATAGATTAAGACCTCTCTCTTGTGCATTTGGGTGTTAGCCATACATTGAGAACTCTATAATAAAGGATTCATGAACTAAATCTTTAGTATTGTTTTTTTTTTTAATAATTCAAGTTTCATTTCTGGTAAAATAATTTTACTAAAAGCTCTGAAAGACATGATGAGTTCACTGAATTCATTTCTTATACCACAGTCTATCCATCATTACATTACAGTACTTCTTTTTTTTTAATTTTTTTAATGTTTATTTATTTTTGAGAAAATGCAAGAGACAGAGTGCAAGCAGCGGAGGGGCAGACAGATGGAGGCACAGAATCTGAAGCGGGCTCCAGGCTCTGAGCTGTCAGCCCAGAGCCAAATGCGGGGCTTGAACTCACAAACCATACATTACAGTACTTCTAATTAAGATCAAAGAAGTAGATAGATAGATATATATATATATATATATATATATACACACACACACACATTATATATATATATACTATACATATATAGTATATACATATATATACACTATATATATACAATATATATAGTGTGTGTGTATATATATATATATATACACAAAACAATAGTATATACACTATATATATACACTATATACAAACTATATATACACTACATATGTATATGTATATATATATGTATATGCACTATATACAGTACTTCTAATTAAGGTCAAAATAGTGTAGATAGATAGATAGATGATTGATGCTCAATTTTATAATGATTTTTCAAATCACTGTTTTTCAAAAGTATTTTTAAAAATACTTACCTGTGTTGAATGTCAGTGTTTTTGAAGCTGTAATACCCTGTCCAACTCATTTACACTTAGTAGATCAAAATAATTATTTTCTATATCAGTAGGAAATTGGCATTGTCTTTACAAGTGGAACCAATTGAATAAGACCATGTTGGTAGGTTTGTCTTGTATTTTCTATTTGGAGACTACATTAAATGGTTATTTAATTGAATTTATTGTATTCATTTTGCTTCATGAAAAAATGGCATATAGGGCCTACAAATATGTAGAAACCTTTCCAAAAAAATGATTTGAAGAAGCAATATGTCTATTTTTGCTTTCAGGTTACTAAACAGGTCAGCATTGACACTGACTATCAGGTGAATGGGATTCCTAGTAAATGTTTCAAAGAACAGGAGAAAAGGCAAAGAGGGCAGGCAGTGATGTATACCAAGGGAAGAAACAGTCCCTAGTTAGCAGTTGGATGATATGGATCATTGTAAGGTGTAAGCCACATGGAAGAGAAGGAAGGGAATTGCTTCAGATGACTCAATTGAATTTTTGGTCCACAGAATTGTCCTGTCAATTCAGGCACAGGCAGACATTGCTTTGCATACCAGCAACCTCACTGGTATGTCTGTTCCCATTCATCTAGCATTGTGTGATGGTGTAGGGAGAAATACAAGTTGTCAAAGTCAATCTTTCCTCATTTGATCATTTTGGCTAGCATTGACATTTTGTAAAAGTCATTTAATAGTACAATAATGGCATTTTAAAAGTATTTGTGATAAAGTGCCTTGTCTACTACCTGAGCAAATGGAGTATAGAAGAACCTTTACATATTTTAATATGAATTTGTTTCTAGCTAATTCCCAAAGATGATAACTACAATAATACCTTTCAAGCACATCCTATTATTCATTACCAGTTCACTCTAAATCTCCCTGAATGTTCCTTTTTCAAGTTTGGGGTTTTTCATTTGGATTAATTTATCAATATATTTATCTTCATATAAATATCTCTAGTGAATAATTCAACTCTGAAATATAAATTCATTTTTTTCATTAATTTCATTAATGTTTTGTTGTTTAATAATAGGTAAATAATTATATAGGGAGGTGATATTTGAGTTAGAGATCATTCAGTAAATTACTTAACCTCAGGATTTAATCTACTAAGTTGTGTAAGATAATTTTAATAAATGCATGACAGCAAAGCAATATTAGAAATTAATGATAATCTCCAGTTATGTTTTTAAAAAATGGATTTCAAATTCAACCTCCAAATATTTAATTACTTTTTGAGCATATATTATTTTTAGAATATTTGCATTCTCAGCCCAAATTTGGAATGCTAAATTCAAAAGACATTTTATAAAAATGGAATTTGCATTCTAGAATGATTTAAAACATGAATTACCATTGAAAATATTCTCATGACAAAGCAAGCTGAATTTAGTGATATATTCTAAAATTTTCAGAAACAATGTCCATTCTGATCATATACGTGATATCTTTAGTCTGGAAAATAGAATAACCTGAGAGGTTTATATTGCAGAAAATGAAATGTACTCATATTAAAATAAAAAAATTAAATTTCTCTCTATGTATGTGTGTATATGCATATATATTCCTTTTAGATCACCAAATATTTGTAGGGCATCTAACAGTTGATCTAATTTGGGGTCCTTTGAAACATGCTGGAACAATGAACCACTGGCCTGCTTTCCTTCCTGTTCTCTGACCAAATTATGGGTAATATATAATTAACGAGCAGTAAATAACCATAAGAAATATATTGCACAATTTTTTTACCTAAGGTCAGAAAACTCTTCTCAGGCAAATATAGGACTAGAATAAAGCTCTCCTAACCTCTAGTGCAGTGATTCTTTTTTTTTTTTTTCATGAATTTATATATATCTGTCTGCATATATCAAGAGCTTGGTAGAGTAGGCTCAGCGCATATTAAATTGAATTGTTTTCCTAATGTAGCATTTGCATCATCAAACTTTTTATATAGCTCTGGTTCTTATCACAGACAACAGGGACTATGTAAGGCAAAGACAAAAATGAAGGTAAACTAATATGGTTCTTTGTACAACAGAATCTTTTGGCCACCAAGTCATTAATTTCTCTATTTTTTTTCCTTCTTTGAGTCTTGCATATGCAAAAGACAGTGCTGCCCTTTATGGATTATAGCATTTTATTGCCAATGCATAAGAAATGTGTTATTTTCCAATGCCCCTTCCCCTTACTGCTAATTTCTTTGTTAGTTTCGCCTGATTGCTTTAGCAGTTCTGAGGAGCTGTTGTGCTTTGTATTTGGATGATGTTTGAGTAGCAATTTTAGGCTAAAGACTTCATTCAATTGACTCTTTTGAAACTTATTAATCTTGTGGTGATGCTGGTGACGGAAGGATAAATTAGGATGCCTTTATTATTGATCTGTCCAAAGCTTTCATGTTACTTGATCATACTCTATTGTTAATACAGCTGAAGGCAATTAATTTTAGAAACAAGACAAGTGTTAACACAGTATAGTTTGAAAGTCTTCCCGTTGAAGGAACTGAACTTTATTGTAAAGTGTTGGATCATTTCAATTAATTTTATTTCACTTCTAAATTAGCAGAGTATTTAAATGTGTACTTGCTCTGTTCTATGAATCTATCTGTTCTTTGATCTTTCAAAACCAAGTGTCATCTTCAAGCTTAAACTGGAGGGTCAAATGTAAAAGTGATAAGGATCTTAAATAGTCCTGGCAGGCTCCGTAACACTGCATTGCTCACTTTCTTTTTTATACTTGGTTCTTGGCATATTGAATAGGCTAAGTATTTTAGCTAAAAACAATTGGTTTCTCTTATCTCTTAGATATATTTTCCTGCTTAAAGATTGATAATTCCTTCATATACCCAGAATTTCGATTTCTACTAATATTATAGATTCACTGTTAATATTATAGAAAAGAATTTATTAAAATGACAAAATAAACTTGATAATACTGATTTCACCATTTAATTCTATATAGTTTAAATTAGAAGCAAAAATCAACTTAACTTGAACAGGTTAAGTGTGTAATTCTATGAAACCGAATGTCCCTTTAAAAATAGGGACACCTGGGTGGCTCAGTTGGTTAAGCCTCAGACTGTGGCTCAGGTCATGATCTCACGGTTTGTGACTTTAAGCTTCACATCGGGCTCTGTGCTGACAGCTCAGAGCATGGAGCCTGCTTCAGATTCTGTGTCTCCCTCTCTCTTTGTCCCTCTCGCACTTGTGCTCTGTTTCTCTCTTTCTCTCAAAAATAAATAAACATTAAAAAATCTAAAAATTAAAAATAAACATACTACAGAAAACATGACATAAAACAAGTAAAAAATATTAGCCAAACTTGCCAGAATTTAATTAAATACCCTGTTTTCTTTCCATTTTAATTTACAACCCTAACTTCTTAGAAGATTACATTGCCTAAAATTTATGGCCTGGTATTTTGTGAGTGCTATTCCAAAGGATTTCATGACAAAGGATAAAGACTGTAAAAGATGCAATGTACCTATCAGAATCATGGCTACAACAAAGTTGTGGAAACATTAGGATTATACACATTTTTATTACATTCCTGATACTTCTCTACTGAGATCATAAATGTCAGCATCAAAATATTAGTTCAAATTTGAGAAAGAGTTTGACTTCTGTCCCCAGCATTTAGAGTTAAGAATTGCTGTGTCTAGTGAACTGTCAACACAACTAATGAGTTGAAATGTTTAAGTGCAAAGCAATTGGATATAGTGACCGTATTTTGAGATTATTTTTATGAAATAGAACTAATTGACCAAACTATAGTACATATGAATTTTATAGAAAGGAGGATATGCCCTTATTTGAATTTTCTTTACTCTGAGTTGATCTAAATCTTATCTTCCAAATTCTACATTAGGGAGATATTTCTATTATAACAAGAGCCATCAGAAGCAGCTTCACTGGGTTATCTTATGGGATGTGTTGGAGATGAATATGCAAGAAATCGTGTTAATACAGGTCATGTGTTAAGGGACCTTAAGAGAATCTGTTAATTTTAGGAGAATTACACACTTACATTGTAGGTTTTCCTTCCTTTGTTTTCATGATGACAAAATTAAAGCAATAAATATTTCAGCATGTAAAGGTGAAAAAAAAGGAACTTCTGTAGGCCTAAAATAAAGGCAAAGTAGATGGAGATTTCTGAAGAAAGCTAAGAATCAATTGTAGTTGAAGAATGGAAAGAAACATATTTTTGTATCTCTCCTGTTTAAAATGGTAGGCTGCTCTATCAGGTAATATGGGGAAGTTTATGGGAAATTGTGAAAACTGCCTCCAGGTAAACAAAAGGCACAGCATTCCTGACACAATTTTCCCCTAGACAGGTCATGTGTATTTAGAAGAATATATAATGTTGTTTGAATAATGAATTCTGTACATGATAATGTCCTTTTATTTTTCTTAAAACTATCATTTATCTCTAAGGAATTTCGTTTAATTCTTGAATACTGGAATTTGATCATCTTGTATGAACCCTAGAAATAGAGTTACTATTTTAACACAACAATTACATGGTGCTTAAATTACATCTAGATGATAAAACTTATGAGAATGTGTATAATGTGTCAAAAGCAGTGACAAATACATCCAACCCCTACAAAGGGACAGAAAATATGCCCAGACTTTAAGAATACATAGTCCAAATGTCTAAATTACTTTAAATAGACATGTGTGCAGAAATGTGGACATTTTGACCCAATGACTTTAAAACCATGAGGCTAATCAAAATGTTTGAATAACATCTGGACTCTAAATCTGTTATGGCCTCTAGCATAATTTGTGTATCACCACCTGAGATATATAATGGATAGTTTGATAGATTTTCTTCTGAGACATGGTCATATGTAGAATCCACCTCTTTTTTTAAATTAATTTTTCAGTCATTTGCTTAGGTATGTGTAGATGACTGAATTCAAGTAACAATTTAAGTATTTTCTCAGATATTTCCCTTCTATTAATATACTATATTTTGGGGCGCCTGGGTTGCTCAGTTGGTTAAGCGGCCGACTTCGGCTCAGAGCATGATCTCGCAGTCCGTGAGTTCGAGCCCCGCGTCGGGCTCTGTGCTGACAGCTTAGAGCCTGGAGCCTGTTTCAGATTCTGTGTCTCCCTCTCTCTGACCCTCCCCCATTCATGCTCTGTCTCTCTCTGTCTCAAAAATAAATAAGCGTTAAAAAAATTTTTTTAAACATATATATACTATATTTTATTTTAGAATTAGGATATTTCACTTTACACAAAGCAAAAATTATTCATAATCCAAACACCAAAAAGTAAGCAAGATCAATAATTTCAAATTATTTCAGACTTCTCTCTCAGTGTATAGATTCAGATGGTATATTTAATTTATAAAATTGGAATCTATGATACATACTATTTTATAATCTACATGTCATTTAAACCTTCTGTAGGTGACATGTTTTCTAAGTAGTGTATACACTGGTACTGTAGAATCTTTATTAGTCTTCAATTATGCCATTTTTCATATGTCCATTTACCAAGCCTAATATCTACTGATGGATTTTAGATTGTTTTAAATTTTCACTATTACACACACTTAAACACCTTTCAAAAATAGTAGTGTTCTATTACAACCAAAGCTAAATAGTGAGATGTTTGGTATTTATTAACATACATCCTTAAAGCAATTCAGTACCAATTCATTCTGCCTTTAGAAATGTATGTCTTATTTCTAAATACTCATATGCAGTCTTAACATATTTTCCAAATTTACATATAAAAGAGTTACATACCAATATACATCTATATTTTATCTTCAAAATTAGATCTGCTTCAGCTAAGTGCTCTTTGGCATGATACAGCATGGCTTTCCACAACTCATCATAATTCTCTTAAAACTTTAAATCAAGGATTTATGGTCACTGTATAACTTTGATGATTATTTTAACTGATGCTATATTTTAATTCTGTCTCTACCTATCTTTCACTGAAGTAAGATAAACAAGTTTTGAACTGTGTAACCAGATGTACAAAAACAAAAACAAAAACAGTATGGGGTAGCTATTGAGCACATGAGATTGATACATACTGAAGAATCTGAATTTTACCAGAGACTTACCCATAAAATAGAAAGTGATCTTATATACTGTTTCTGATTCCAATAGTCTTCACACCTCTCTTAAAATTATAAAAAAAAAAATTCTTGGTTAGATTTTTCTCAGCATTACCAGCTCATAGTATATGTTTTCAGGACCATCTGGCCTGTTGGCCTGTATAAGAGCAGTTTCCGAGTGAAATAAATGTTGAAGCCAGATGGATGAATATACAAAAAGTGAGAAAGTAAAGTCAGTGAACATAAAGCATTATTTCTAGAAACTTTACTTGTAAAGTTAGAAGAGAAATATATCATTGTCTAGAATTTAACTCTCAATGGAGAGTTTGGTGGTTTGATGATTTTGTTAGTGTGTTTCATTTTTATGATGGAAGAGATTTAAGTATTATTATATATTTGCAACAAAGATTCAGGAGAAAAGGAGTTGGTGCCACTAAAGACAGACAGTTGATAGAGCTAAGACCACCCAGAAACCACAGGAGAGGATGAAGCCATGAGCACAGGTAAAACAGTTACTTGTGGATTAGAAGAGATACATCCATTCCACTTAAACTGAAGGGAGAGAGGAAAGAGGAGATTTATTAGTGAAGAAAGTAGGTAGTTAAGGGAACTCATGACAGATAGCCTCAATTATTTCTCCATAGTAGAAGGTCAGGTTATATGGTCCAAAAATGTTTGAAAGGGGGAGAGAAGTGTAGTGCAAAGTTTAACTGATTCCTGCAATGATTAAAAATAACAACTGACTGTAGATATGTTTTCAAACTGTATTCAAAACCCAACCTGAAAATATAGGTATTGTTTCAATTTTTTTGAGTGAGACAGAGCAACAGCACAAGCAGGGGAGGGTTAGGGAGAGAAGGAGAGAGAGGGAGGGGGAGGGAGAGAATCTTAAGCAGGCTCCATGCTCAGCCGGGAGCGCGAAGCAGGCTCTGTTTTACAACCGTGAGATAATGACCTAAGTCAAATTCAAGAGTCAAATTCCTAACCGACTAAGCCTGCCAGGAGCCCCTGTAGGTATTGTTTAAAAGCAAAAAAGCAAGGGGCACCCCGGGTGGCTCAGCCGGTTAAGTGTCCGACTTCAGCTCAGGTCATGATCTCACCATCCTTGAGTTTGAGCCCCGCATTGGGCTCTGTGCTGTCAGCTCAGAGCCTGCAGCCTGCTCAAGATTCTGTGTCTCCCTCTGTCTCAGCCTCTCCCCTGCTCAACTCTGTCTCTCTCTCAAAAATAAATAAACATTAAAAAAAATAAAATAAAAGCAAACAAACAAGCCAAGCATGACCAAAATCCTTTGTAAAGTTGGCTGAGAAATATTTGAAAATTATTAAAATGTTTGAGAAACATTAAGAAATGCAGGTTTAAAGATATACAAACAAGAGATTGTTTTTTGCTGGAAATGCCTTAATATAATAACGTTCATGGGATTTGAAGAAAAAGAGATGAGCACATTGAATGTCCTGCTAAAATAATGATTACAAGCATGAAGCAGAAGTAATAACCCATGCAGAGAAGAAAGTGGATATATAGGATATATAGAAAGGAAGATAAGGAAAGATCAAGATAAGGACAGACTAGCTAAAGAAAAAGATTTTAAAGGGTGCCTGGGTGGCTCAGTCAGTTAAGCATCCGACTTGGGTTCAGGTCATGATCTCATGGTTTGTGGGTTCGAGTCCCGTGTCAGGCTCTGTGCTGATGGCTCAGAGTCTGGAGCTGTTTCAGATTCTGTATCTCCCTCTCTCTCTGCCCCTTCCTTGCTCTCTCTCAATCTCTCTCAAAATAAATAAACATTTAAAAAATTTAAAAAAGAGATTTTAAAAAATTGTTGGGAAGACCATCACAGTGTGGGACACTCTTATTTTTATATAAAGCATTGCCGATGAGTTGCTGAGGTTGACTGGGGTTGATCACTTGCCACACCTTTATTTATTAACTTATTGGATTTAATGCATATTTTACTGAAGTAACACACAATGTTACATTGGTTTCAGGTGTGAAACATAGTGATTTGACAAGTTTAATCATTATGCTATGCTTACAAGTGTAGCTACCATCTGACCCCATATGTTATTACAATATCATTGACTGTATTCTCGATGCTGCACCTTTCATCCCCATGACTTATTCATTCTGTAACTGGAAGCCTATATCTCCTTCTCCCCTTCACCCATTTTGTCCAACTCCTTACCCCCCCCCCCCCAGTTTGCTCTTGCCACACTGTTTTGTTTTTTATTTTATTTGAGACAGACAGAGAGAGGAATGAGAGAGAATGAGCTGGGGAGGTACAGAGAGAGAGAAAGAGAATCCCAAGTAGGCTCCATGCCCAGTGTGGAGCCTGACATGGGGACACAGAGCTTGATCTCACAACTGAGATCAAAAACAAGAGTCTGTGCGTAACTGACTGAACCACCCAAGTGCCCCTACCATACTGTTTTAAAGAGGAATCCAGGGTTGAATGTTAGCAAATCTGGAAAGAGTTTGCAGAAGAAAAAGAATATCTTGTAGAAAGGCCTTAATAAATGAAAAGAAATAATCTAAACATTAGTAGGCCACACTAACAAATCCAGGGGGCATAATCAAATAAAATGAACTTCAAAGCAAAAGAGATTTTTGCCTGAGGGTTGAGTCTAGCAAAGCCCCGGAGAATTAAGAAAAATGGGAGCAAAGAAACTTATGTGCTTAGAATCTCTTTGAATTTTATTTAATTGAATGTTACTTAAAAGTATGTATAATAGCATTAATATTTATCATTATTAAAATAATAATTGGGTGGAACACTTAACCCTTGTCAAAATTGTATTGTGTGATCAAACACATGTATACAGTAGCTCAATAAACTCTATTTTAAGAAAGTGGTATGACCACTTATAGATGAAAAAAATCAAGACTTAGACATTTAAGTAAATTTTTGAAGTCCAAACAGTCAGAAAGAAAAAGGGGCTGTATAAAAAACCGGGTCTGTGTGGGAGGGGAGAAGGCAGAAGGTTGAAGGTAAGAAAACTGAGGATCCAAAGGGCGATTAAAACAATTGCCATTTCTTTGAAAATATTAGTGAGAAAATTAGTGATAAGAAATAAGATTATATACATATGTATATTTAGCAGTGAGATAATATGATAATATTATAGTGTAAGAAAAATCAGAATGAAATTTGGTTTGTTTTTATTTTTACATAGAGAACAAACAACTTTTAGTACAATGGGGAGAGAGAACACCTCATGTTGAGAAGGGACAGAAGAGAAGCCAAGATAAATTGGATGAGATAACTTCATAAAACGAGATGAAATGAGAGACAAAGAGTATGGAGTGCAAAGCATCAAAGAAAAATGAAAGATCAGCAATTTATGTCAATCTCTTGTCAGTTTTTAGATAAACATAGACCAGGCTTTGAAAAGCTAGTTCTTTCTTTTGAGTAGGTATCACTATTAAAAATTCATTCCCCGCATAGGTATTTCTACTGGGAGGATTTCAATTAATTCAAAATGTATTAAATCATTTTTCTGTCAAGAATCACCAAAGCAAGAATGAGAATTACTCAGTTAGAAAGAAAGAAGGGATGAAGGAGAAAATAGAATAAGAGAAGGGATGGCAGAAAGTGTTGTTTATGAATTTATTATTATTGATTGATCAGCATCTTTTCATTTGTATTTATTCTTGGTGAAAGGCATTTTCAAATATCTTGCCCACTTCTAAGTGTGTTTGTTTTTCTTCTCAGTGAGTTTAGATAGTTCTTCATATATCTAGAAACAAGACATTTTTTGGATGTTTAAATTGAAACTATCTCTTCCCCAAACTGCGGTTTGTGTTTTCATTTTCTTAAGTGTCTTTCACAAAGTTACAGTATTTACTTTTGATGAATTCCAATTTATTAATTTCTGTCTCTTTTAAATCATGGATTTAGTGCCATATCAAACTCTTTGTCTTGAAGATTCTCTCATGTTACCTTCTAAGGGTTTTTATAGTCATCCATTTTATATTGTAGAAACCCAAGGCAGACCACCTCAAGATGGGCCACTTTGGCATAGATTGTTTTGTGTTCAAAGTAATCACAATCCAGCAGATAGAGGAAGAGCTCAACTGCTTAAACTTGCATTGGAAAGGAGAGCCTGTAACAGGAAGAGAGCTATTAACAGAGACTGCCCTTTATCTAAGCAACTTACGTACATAATAGGGGAACCTTATTTTTCCAAACATCTTTTTTCACCTTCTTGGTAATGAGCTTTCTGTCTTTTGTATCCTCAGGACCCTAGCCCTGTCCTTAGCTAATATAAACTTTCTGTTGCCTCATTGTCTTTGCAATTTCATGTCTGTGTGGAAACTCCATACACACACCTATTAAATGTACTTTTCTCCTGTTAATCTGTCTTATGGCAATTTGGTTCTGAGGACCATAAGGTAGCCAGAAAGACCATAGAGCACAGGACAGTCTTCCTCCCAGATAATACTTATTCTATTGATCCATTTTGAGTTAATTTTAATGTAACATTATAAAGTATAGGTCAAGATTCTTTTTTTTTTTTAATGTGGACATCTAAATATTCCAGCACTATTTCTAGAAAATATTTTTTCTCCATTGCATCCTTTTTCCCACTTTTAGAAATCAATTGATCATATTTCTGTGGTTTATTTCTGGACTCTATTATGTTCCATTGATTTATGTGTCTATCCTTTCACTTAGCTTGATTAATGTATCTTTCCAGTAAATCTCAAAATGTATGAATCTGTTTCTCTAAACTTTGTTTTTCTTCTTCAAAATTGTTTGCAACTTTAATTCTTTTACTTTCCCATGTAAATTTTAGAATCAGCTTATCTATATCTACAAAGATTACTGCTTGTATTTTGACTGGATTTGTGTTCGTTCAATTTGTAGATCAATTGGGGCAGAATTGACATCTGAACTGTATGGAGTCTTCCAATTCATGATCATTTTGATTTCTTTTAACAGTGTTTACAACATAAAGATCTTGCACATATTTTATTAAATTTATACCTCAGTATGTCATTTTTTAATCTTACTGTAAATGGTACTGTTTTGTGTTGAGAAAATCATATTTATTCAAAAAATGAAATTTTTATTTTATTTTAGAAAATCAATATAATTCAATGTAATAATTAGGAAAATGACATTCAATAATTAAATTAATATAGGAAGAGCATTTGATAAACATACTAATTTATAATTTTTTAAAAATCTATTAACATAATATAAAAGAGAGGAAGTTCTTTAACCTTGTTAAGTTGTATTTATAAAAATATAAAGCAAATGTTATTAATGGTTAAAATTTGAAAACAACCTCTGTAAAGTCAAGCATAAGACAAACACTTGACTTTGTACTCCATCCAGCTGAGGCAGCTGAGTAAGGCAAAATAGGGAAATCAAAGATATGTAAATTAGAAAGAAAAAAACATTTTATATGTAGGTGATGCTTGTCAACATGGGAAATCCCAAAGGACCTAATTAATAATGATAGCAAGTTGTCTGATTTTTTTTTAAATCATATATGAAACTCCATTCTTTGTCTATACAACATCTGCCAATAGTATATACATAATAAAGTGTATAAAAAGCATATAATATTAAAATACCATTTAAAAAGTCTCTAGGCTTATGGGCGCCTGGGTGGCTCAGTCAGTTCAGCGTCCGACTTCAGCTCAGGTCACGATCTCACAGTTCATGAGTTCAAGCCCCGCGTCGGGCTCTGTGCTGACAGCTCAGAGCCTGGAAACTGCTTCGGATTCTATGTCTCCCTCTTTCTGTCTCTGCTCCTCCCCTGCTTGTGCTCTCTCTCTCTCTCTCTCTCTCAGAAATGAATAAACATTAAAAAAAAAAAGTCTCTAGGCTTAAATGCAATGAAAGACTTGCATGAGTTTTATTAAGAAAATAATAAAACATCATGGAACAGTATTAAAGAAACGAAACAAAACAGGGAGATCCTGATTAATAGTATCTGGTCCAAGAGCAGATTATTGCTGCTAGTAACACAGTCTTCAGTGTCAATGCCTCTGTTGTATTCTAGTAATTGGGAAAGCACTACATAATCTCCTTAAATCGTTGTCTTCCAAACACAATTAGAGAAGTGAAAACTGTTTTTCTTTTTTCTTATTTTCATAAAAAACATGTAACTTGGCCATAGAATAGGGAGCTGCTATAGCTCCTGCAGGCTTATTTTGGCACTGCTTTGTAACACAGCTGTAGACATTGATAACTGTCCTCAAGCAACACCTTGCTTTCTTGAGAAAACCAACCTGAAGTTAGTAATCAAAAATTTCAAAATATCACCTCGATTTACAAGAAAAAATGTGAATTTTTCAGGTTTGCTTACATAAGGTAGTGTCTAGGTATAGCCAGCTTCGGTGACCATGTATTTCTAGACTCAGAACATCAGGATCATTATTTCCTTTCTATAATTTAATTCCAAATGACCTGAGGAAGTCAGAACACTTTGATGTTCATGAAAAATAGGGCTTTGTGGTTTGTCATTATCCCAGAACTGCAAATTATTAAATTGCATATGAGCAGATACCCTAATTTAGCATCTTTGTTATTTCAAGATCACCTTACTTGTGCTTTGTAGCTGGGGCTGATCTGTGCACCTAAAATAAATGACACCTTTAACAGTCCCTTCAACACTAAATATAAAGAACTTATAAATGAGGGGTGCCTGAGTGGCTCAGTCGGTTTGTTAAGGAAAAATCTGTCATATCATGGCCAACAGGACTGATAAGGGAATTTCAGTCCCTGCCTGAAGACTTCCCTTCCAGACTCTTGTTCCACCCTGCTTGCCTCAAGAGCCAAATTACTACTGTTGGGAAAATAAGAAAAGTTCTGCACCATAAGATGGCCGACAGGACTAAAACAAGTTCTAGTTCCTAGCTTAGAGACTCCTCTTCTGGGTTCTTCCTGCCCTGTTTGCCTCGTGCATGAAAGCCATCACAGATGCAGAAGATGACGCTATAAATTACCCTTCCCACCTGCATTCGGGGCTCAGATCTCTGGAGAATGATCTCTGAGCCCACCGGCGTAAAATAAACCTCCTTGCTTCCAAGATCTCTGAGTGCGCCTTGGTTCTTCTGCCGGGTGATCCAGACCAGTTTCTGTAACGGTGAAGCATCCTACTTCAGTTCAGGTCACGGCCTCCTAGTTCACGAGCTCGAGCCCCACATTGGCTCTGTGCTGACAGTTCAGAGCCTGGAGCCTGCTTCAGATTCTGCATCTCCCTCTCTCTTCTCTGCCCCTCCCTTTCTCTTGCTCTGTCTCTTTCTCTCTCAAAAATAAATAAACATTAACACAATTTTAAAAAAAAGAATACAAGCAAAATCAAATATTTTAGTTAAGATAAAGATGCCACCAAACTTCTTGGTAGGCACTAGGTTGATAAAATCTATATGCTACATTTTTAGCTTGACAATTAAGGCACTATACTCAATTATACTTCATCCTTTGGCAGAAGGGACAAGGGACTTCCTTCAAGATCTATGCTGTTTTCATTTCACTTTATCAGCTACAGGCCATGACAAAAATTTAATACTACAGTAATCTAATCACTACACATATTTTTGTTTTTGTTGCTGTTCCTCATACATTGACTTTCCATTGACTCAAATTTTCCTAAAGTCATTATTTTTTTAATGTTTATTTTGGAGAGAGAGAGCAAGCCGGAGAGAGGCAGAGAGAGAAGGAGGGGACACAGAGTCCGAAGCAGGCTTCATGCTCTTAGGTGTCAGCACAGAGTTCTACACGGGACTGGAACCCAGGAACCATGAGGTCATGACCTGAGCTGAAGTCATCCACTTAACCAACTGAGCCACCCAAAGGCCCCTTAAAGTCATTATTTACATATGAATGAAATAATTGAAATTGAAAGGAGATTCCATCAAAATGGTTTGTGTTCCCTCTGTAAGACTTCCACAATTATTAGCAATAGAGTTCTTTACTACACCACCTTACTCACCTAATACTCTACCCTTACTTCTAGGAAAGCACTTGAATTTTACACTTAAATTTTGAATCTTTTCTGAATAAAAATAAAGTAGAGCAAATAAACAGATTTTTCTCCATTGGATGTCAAAGGATCTCTATAGGTTTATTCCTGAGGTGTCTAAAATAAGCTGTGTTATTTAGAGGTCACATTTTCATTCTCTTTCTGACACAAAGATTGTTTTAGTTTTTAATGCAGAGTTTTAGTTGCTGTAGAAAGCTGCTCAATTATCGAAGCTGAAAGGCTTCTTTCCAGGTTGGTTTCTAGAAGATAAGTAAGACACAGGATGGAACAGGTGTCAAAAGCAATTGTGAGCAGGTAGGCATGATTCTATGGCAGCCCACTCCTTTGCACCTAAACAGTAAATCTTGAAGACATCAGTTCACACCATATTTAAAGACAGTATATACCTGAGTAATTCTTAATTTATTATTTTCTCTGCCCCTTCCTTTGTTTTAGAATCTAATTATCAGTAATCTAGTTTAGAGGCTTTGAACTTGTCACATTTCATTTGCTTTGCTGTGCCAGTTTAAAATGAATTTTGCAAGAGGATATTTGAAAACCAAATTTCTACCACCATCACATAAATATTACACACTGGGACTTCTAATTTCAAATTATTTTATCTTAAAAAGGTACCAGTTCCTTGGTATGTTGAAATATTGTTCCATGGTGTAAATATGTAAACAAAGTATCATGCTTTTTTGTATATTTTCAATTATAACATTAAATAGTAAAGAAGGCATACCATAAAATGCCCCTAAAATAAAAGTTATATATTGGAGTGTTCACAAATACAACCTTTAAAAAAAATTACAGTATTATGTTTTTTTACTTCCTCTGAAAATTTCTGTTACATAGGGAAATTGAATATTTAAAAAAATGATGCATCAATATCTACAGGAGAAGAATTCCTGGTAAACCTGTGAATAAACATGATGACAACGAGAAGCAGCAAAAACCAGCACATCCACAGATACTACTTTCTAATTGCATAATCTGGTCCCTAAAGTTATCCTAAAACAGTAAGTAAAATCTCTAAGTTCTAAACAATGAGGTATCACTAAGGACTGTCCCAAATAAAGGCTCTAGAAATGATTCAATTCAGCACACTCCTCTGGCTGAATCCCTAGAATTTTCCCCTACAATGTCCTCAGTGCCTCACTTCACTTCCAGTACACATCTACCTGCAAGAAGAGATCAATGGTAGATAAGATTATGTTTATTTTCTCTTCATTCCTTTTCTTTCCTCGTTTAATTCCAGGAACAAGCTGAAATGTCGGTGGCATTCCTTCTGGTGGCATTAGAGATATGTAAAGATGTGATGTGTATTCTCTATTTCCCCCCAAAAATGAGAAACTACTATGATATTTTGTTCCTGGTTAGTTAAGCCTGAGTATAAGGGGAAATGATTTAATAACAACATGATGTTTCTTATATTCTGACTATAGGATTCTAAGAACAAGTTGTCCATATATTCTAATTCTAGGAGCTTTTAAATAGCATGTATGTAAGCCAATATTGCAGAAAAGAGTCTCAAATTTAAGTTTGACTTTTTATGCCATCTGTGACCAGATAAATTGGATCCAGATCAATTTTAGAGCCATGTTATTTAATAAAATCAAATTGATTATGCAGTGCTCTCAAAACCAGGCACTGCTGTTCATTGGGAAACATCAATTTTTTCTTCTGCTTTTGCAGTTACAAATTAATATAGTACTCCATTAGTGAGATGAACTTCAGGTTACTAATTAGTATAGCACCCCATTAGTGAATTCTATTTGCTTTGTAATTTGGCAAAATTTATTTGTCTTTGGAGAATGTCCTAAATCTTTGGTCCAGAATAATCTGCCGTTTTATTTTTCCCCTCAGGCTATCACAACCTCAGAATCTCTCCCTTTGCCTCTATCCACTCCTCCCACCCTCATTCCAACAGATGAAATTGACTCTACCTGCTAGCGAAGAGAGAGGAGAAAAGAGTCAATGTTTTAGTTACATCCTCCCCAGCATCATATTTTACTCTTCCCTTCTCTTCTACCAAATTATTCTGTTCCCCTTTTAAGAACTCATTTGAATCCCATGCAAATAGGTCCATTTATGAGAGGGAATCAATATTCTTATTGCTGAGATCGGCTCTACAATGAACGCAAAATACTTGTCCAACAGTGGAGAGTATCTAAATTGCTTTGTAACATCTATGTCATTGGATATCTCTGAGAATCTACTCCAAATCGCCTCCAAACACCTTTCCCATACCATGTCAATTGTTTCTGGGAATTCTGATTTGAGATGTGGTGTAGGTATGCTGCCTGACTTTATAATATGTTCTATTCTGTGCATCCTTACAGGCCTCCTGGATCTGGTCAAAATGCAAAAGTGACACTTACTTTCAAATGAATCCAAATCACACTCTTGAGCTCCTAAGGAAATACTTGTCTGGCAATTACATAAAGCATTTATGAATAGGTTTAGGCAAATGAGCCACAAGGGACAGCCATTTTATAAAATTATATAGGCCATGTTTTTGCCTAGATTTGAACCTGGTGATAATATACAATATACTATCTGGGATGATTATTCTTCAAAATCCTTTTGTCTTTACCTTCATCTCCTACTCCACTCAGGGCCCTGCCTATTTGAAGATCGTAAACTGGCAGAGTGACCTGAAATGGAATGGTTGCAGAAGTCTCTCCTTCCACCTTCAGAACATTTCCTATTTGCAGCATTTTTTTAGTGTTTTAGACTTAAAGATACCAGAGATGATTTCTTTTAAAAAAGCGTTTTTTTTATTGATTTTGAGAGAGAGAGAGTGCTGGGGAAGGGGGGGGGAAGTGAGAGAGAGAGAGAGAGAGAGAGGGAGAGACCCCAGCAGACTCCATGCTGCCAGCACAGAGTCTGATGTGGGGCTCTAACTCATGAACTGTGAGATCATGACCTGAGCCAAAATCAAGAGTTGGAAACTTAATCTACTGAGCCGCTCAGGCGTCACAGTACCAGAGATGATGTCTTATCACAGTTCCCTTTTTTTAATAGGGGAAAATCACAATGTTAAGAGGTTTTGTGGGTGCCTGCTTTTTGGTTTACAGGCATAACTGGGGGATAGTACAGGTTCAGTTCCAGGCCATTGCAATAAATCAAATATTGCAGCGAAGAGAGTCAAATGAACATTTTGGTTTCCTGGTGCATATAAACATTATGCTTACACTATACTGTAGTCGATTAAGTCTGCAGTAGCATCATGTATAAGAAAATAATGTACATACCTTAATTTAAAAATACTTCATTGCTTAAAAATGCTAACCATCACCTGAGCTTTCGGTGAGGTGTAATCACTGATCACAGATCACCATAACAAATATATATTAGTGAAAATATTTGAAATATTGCAAAAAATTTATACTCTCAGGCCCTACCCCAAATGTACAGACTTGCATCTTAGCAAGATTTGTGTGTCCATTAGACTTAAAAAAAATAAAAATTTTTCTATAGTACTTGTATCATCTGCATGATCAAAAGTACAGAAAGAAACAGACATAAAGTGAGCAAATGTTGTTGGAAAAGTGACAGCAGGAGACTTGCTTGGGGTGGGGTCGTCACACACCTTCAATTTATTAAAAATGCAGCTTCTGTGAAGCATAATAAAGCAAAGCACAGTAAAACAAGGAAGGCCGCTTTTTTCACCTTCTCAGTCAGCATTGAGAAACTTGAATAAGACCATCCCTAACCCAAGTTCCCAAAATGTGGCTGGCACACCTAAAAGACCTCTAGCTGTTGCAGCTGCCCCTGTCCCACACTGCCTGCCAGGCAGCATGCCTTCTTCCAAGTTCTGTCCTTCCTCTAAGGAGCGACAGCTGGTCCTTCTCCGTGGACCCAGTTTAATATAACCTAGTTATATTAAATATATAAATAGTTTAAATAACCAGAAAAAAACAAAAAACCCACAAAAACCTAGAGAGTGGTCACATTGCGTCAGGTTAAGTTCAGAAAAAAGTTTTCAACTAAATAACTGCAGCCTGAAACTATATCAAGCTGATCTATTTGTGCGTCCAAAGCCCTTTGGTCAGAGGCCCCTACACCAAAATCTCCAGCCACATGATGTATATAGACATCTGTTTCTAAGCCTTCTGATAGATATTCATGTTTTACTGCTTTATAGCTCCCTGGTTCCCTCATGCCCATGAATATTTGGACATTTTGACTCAGTCTTCATAGGGCTATTTCCTTAAAGGACTCAAATGATCTCATAGGCTGAGCTTTTAACACATCAGCAGCCTCTATCATATATCAGACTCTGATACTTGCCATTTAGGCAGCATCTAAGTATTGCTCCCTAACCAAGAATAAGTCACACTTCTGGAAATAGCCCCAGCTTTCCATAACACCATTTCTCAGTTATAAAAAGCATAGTTTCTCTAAGGGTCTGTCCTACTCTATGCCTAATCTTTGATCATTTAGAAGAAGCTTTGCATTCCAAAAGGAAACTTATAAATAAAATGTATAATGAAGCCCTCTAGGAGTTAAGCCAGCATCTTAAGGAAAGCTACATTAAGGCAAGTGTTTTGTATGTTTTATCTCAATCCTTCCACATTTGCTCTCCAAACAATTCTTGGGGAAAACTATATGACAGTCCCTACTAACTTTCTATTCTAACTTCCTTTCTTCCCTATTTTATAAGAAAGATGTGAATATATTCGTTTGCCTAAGTAGAGTTGTATTAAATTTCAGGGTCATTCTTTTTTTTCCCCTTTTTTAATGTTTATTTATTTCTGAGACAGAGTCAGAGCACGAGAGGCAGAGGGACAGAGAGAGTCATACACACAGAATCTGAAGCACCTCTTGGTTCTGAGCTGTCAGCACAGAGCCCCATGCAGGACTTGAGCTCACAGACCGTGAGTGAGATCATGACCTGAGCAGAAGTCAGATGCTTAATGTACTGAGCCACCCAGGCACCCCTGAGGATCATTCTTAATAGCAGCCATTTTCGCTATCAATATATGGCAATACTCCCGCTAAGTTCTGTAATCATCCTATTTATAGTAAAACCCTAGTTGATCAGAATCAAAACTATATTTCTCCTTTTCAGAAAAGTAGGTGCATATGACTAAGCTCTGGACAATAAGATACAAACAGAAGTATTGTGTGGGACATCCAGGAAGTCTCCTTGGAACAAAAGACATGCCCTTTGCCTTCCTATCTCCTGCTGCCAATATGGAACATAGAGACAAGGTCTAGTCTTTCAGCTGCCATCTTGGATTCTGAACAAATTTCAAGATAGAAGCCACATGTATTAGTTAAGGTGGATGCTGGTAGCCATAACTACTTGGAATAGATTAGGAAAAAAAGCAGTGGTTTAGAGATATATTACACTGATTTCTCTTTCACTCAACAATTCTCAGGTGAGTTGTCCAAGACGGGGAAATAATTTTGCTCTATGTGGACATATTGAGACCCAGGTTCCTTCTACCGGCTTCCACTACTCTGTAGCTCCTTGCTAACTCAGAATATCGCCCGCAGGACAGACTCACTGATATCACTGAGGAGCTTAGTAGAAATCTGTACTTTCATGCCCCACCCTAAATCTATAGACTTGCATTTTAGCAAGATTTGTGTGTCCATTAGACTTAAAAACAAATCATTTCGGGGCGCCTGGGTGGCGCAGTCAGTTAAGCGTCCGACTTCAGCTCAGGTCACGATCTCGCGGTCCGTGAGTTCGAGCCCCGCGTCAGGCCCTGGGCTGATGGCTCGGAGCCTGGAGCCTGCTTCCAATTCTGTGTCTCCCTCTCTCTCTGCCCCTCCTCCGTTCACGCTCTGTCTCTCTCTGTCCCAAAAATAAATAAACGTTGAAAAAAAAAAAAAAACCCAAATCATTTCTCTATAGTAACGTTATCATCTGTATGATCAAAAGTACAGAAAGAAAATATTTTAAATTCATTATTTTAAAAATGAAAAATTGAAGTTTTTTTCCCACAAACTAGTAACTCCTTAAGCTTATAAGATAATTCTATCTTAAAGAAAATGTGAAGTTTGCTGTCAATAAAAAGTTCTAAAATAATGTATTATTCTGGTAAATAGTTGCATAATGCAGGCTGGCCACTTAGTGAGAGCATTGTCACTAGAATTGGATTCATATTACATAGGTAATACTAGAATGTGGGGGCCTGTGCATCAAGCCTCTAAAGAGGTCGAAAAGGGATTCTCTCCTGGGGAAATAAAGTCAAACTTTATGGGAAAGCTTCCACAAAAGTGGAAACCAGCTCCATATAAGAAATATAAGGTTGACATGGTAAGATAAAGGTATAAAACTTAGTCTTATATTTTCTCTCAAAAAGGCTACTAGTGGTTGAATGTCCTTCCATGTTAAATAATCAAAAGAGGTAAAAACGCAACAGAGAGCATGGAATATTTGCCACCAGTGTAAATAACCCAGAGAAAAACCAACCTCATTTTACTTGACTTGAGGTTCCACTTTATATATATCATAGCATTCACATTAATCCAACTCCCAAACGTTTTTGAAATATGTAGTTGTACCACGAAAAAAAAAAAAAAAGAAAAATCTTGAGGACCCTGTAGAGACTTATACAGTATAATGAGTTTCCATAATTTTTTTCTTACCTGGCAGCCGCCTCCAAAACTTTACACTTTTTTCTCTAAAATTCCTCTGAATATTTTTTCCAATCTCCAGACTACTGATAGTGCCTGCCATCTCCTTTCTTTCTCTTTATTTTTAAAATACATATTAATTTTAAATAAATACAATTTTATAATTTATGTAAATTTAAATTATAAATAAATATTTTAAAAGATAAATTTTAAAACAATTTAGTCTTCTCAAAGGCTTTTTTCCCCCCTCTTTTACATTTTATTGATCACTTTGGCAGCTCTAAGGAAAGGATTTTGAGGAAGAGAAGTGGAAGGTTTGGGGTTAGGAAGGGTGTTAAAGTCTTACTTTGGGGCTTTGGTCTGTGTAACAGTAATGGCAAAGCAGGGTCAGGTAGCTCACTAAGAAGAGGTTACAGTCGTAGCTAAGACACTCACCTAATTTTTGGCCTCCATTGAAGGTTTAAATCAGTGGCTTTCAGGTTCACTTGCCAAATACAAGTATCACATTCCCATATGTCCTATTAATTTTAAATTAAATTTAAGAAAAATATGAAGCTGCTTAGCATAATGGTTGTTATTCTGCAATTGGAGATCAAACCAACTTGCTTTTGATGTTTGCCTCTTCCACATATGCACTCATTATGATCCTGAGCAAGTCTCTTACCATCCCAGAACTACAATGCTTTCATCTGTAAAAGGGAAGAAATAATAGTGCATATTTAGTGGGGGGTAAATTATTAAATGTGATGAATTTCTAGTGTGTAGCAGAGTGTTGACACCGTTTGAGCTCTTGATAAATTCCAGCTATTGTAATATATATAACTAACTCTCTTCGTAATATAAATCTATTGAGCAGAGGTTGGCAAAAATTGGGGCCATTAATTTTTTAAATATTTTTTTTCTTCCTGACCCTCTTTTCCTTTAGGAGCTTCAATAACATGTACATTAAGCTACGTGCATTTGCTCCACAGATCATTGTTTTTCTGATCTTTTTTATTATTTTTTCTGCATTAAATTTTGGATGGTTTCTACTGTTATGCATTCAAGTTTACTAAGTTTTTCTTCTGCACTGTCTAATGTTTAGTTCATCACCTCCATATATTTTTTTATCTTACATAATAAATTTTTACATCTAGAATTTTGATCTATAAATTCATATAGATAGATAATTCAGGTATATATCTGAATAATTGAGATACTTTAGATATAATAGATAATTCAGAATATACCTGAATTATACATATATATAATTTTATTTATATATTATATATATAATTTTGCCTCTTTGCATGCCTGATAATTTCTGATGGATACTTGGCCTTATGCTTTTAACTTAATGGTAGTATGTATTTTTATATCCTTATAAATATTCCTAAATATTGTTCTGGGACACATCTAAATTACCTGGCAACAGTTTGATCTTTTCAAGGCTTGCATTTAAGTTTTGTCAGGCAGTATTATAAACAGCCTTCAGTCTAGGTCTAATTTTGCCCTACTACCAAGGCAATGTTGTTCTGAGTATTCTAAGAAATGAATTGAGAGAGTTTTCTTCATTCTGACTAGGGAGAGCAAAAGCTATTCCTGATCATATATGAACTGTGAGGATTACTACCTGAAATTCTTTTAAGTTTTTCATATGGGAGCCTTGGCTAGTTTTATCACATACACGCAGCTAAAGACTCAAAGGGAATACCTGTAGACAACCAAAGTTCCTTCTCTGGGCAGACTTGTCTTTTATGGTAATCTACCTCTTCTACAAAATCTTGTCACCTTGGTCTCCCCAAGGTGGTCTTCCCATCTCTCAATTCAGGGAAAGGCCAGATTCTTTCTCCTAAATTAGTGGCAGGCTAGGCTTCCCCTTTGTAGGGAGTAAGCTTTGACAGTCTTACAGACCATTTTCTGTTTCCTCTTCTCAGATTTCACAGTTTTGCATTGACTGATACCTGATGCCGAAAAACATTCCATCTTTATTTTGATAAGTTTTTTAATTGATTCAGTCAGGAAGATATGTCTGGTCCATCATTCTACCTTGATTAGTATCAAAAACGCTACCATAATTATCTGTCAAGTTTATTTCTAATATTACAAATTTTTAGAGGATTACTTAAGACTCTAGTTGTTCGTTGCTTTATAGCATAGTTAGGAACTTTTTCTCCTCTTCTCACTTATGTAGTGAGTAGTAATATAGTTTCACATAGATTACTGGTAAATGCATTTTTGTTTTTTGAGAGAGAGAGAGAGAGAGAGAGAGAGGTAGTATGTTGTGTGCATGTGCGTGCAAGTGGGGGAAGGACAGATGGAGAGGGAGAGAGAGAATCTGAAGCAGGCTCTGTGCCCCAGCACGCAGCCCAAGGCAGGGCTTGATCTCAGGACCATGAGAGCATGACCTGAACTGAAACCAAGAGTCAGATCATTAACCAACTAAGCCACCCAGGCATCCCTGTAATTACTATTTTTGAGATTTTGTATCACTGATGACAACCTTCATGATTCTACTTTTTTGTTAAATTTCTCTTCCTTCCCATTCTACTTGGTTTTGCTATTATTTTTAGTTTATTTAGTAAATATCTTTATAACCCAAAAGTTTTAAATCTCTAAAAATGTTCATTCTTTATTACCTGATTTAATAAATTCAAACAGTGTTGACTGAGCTATAGCTATGAACAATAAAAACATGTGCATACATGGACTTTTACCCACTGCATCACTCACCTTGCCCCCAAAGTTTTTGTAATTATATTTACCATTGTTAGGCTAATCATATTTACATCATGATATGCAATTGTAATTATTTTTTTATTTTTTTGTCTATTGATCATGAAAATGGATAAACATCTTTGTTTATGATTGTGGTTAAGTAGCCATTATTCACTTTAATTCCATGTATTATAGTTAGTCCACAGAGAATTAAATAGAATTCTATTTATATCACTAAAACAACCAAACTTTAACCATTTCTTAAAACTCAGCTGCACATTAGAACTGTCTTAGTGGGGCACCTGGGTGGCTCAGTTGGTTAAGCGGCCATCTCTTGGTTTTGGCTCAGATCATGATTTCGTGGTTCGTGAGTTCGAGTCCTGCATTGGGCTCTGTGCTGCCATTGGGGAGACTGTTTAGGATTCTCTCTCTCTCTTTTCTCTGTGCCCCTCTCCCACTCGCTCTCTCAATAAAAAAATAAACTTTACAAAATAATAATTAAAAAAAGAATTATCTTAGAAGTGTTTAAAAAATACAAATGGCTAAGGTATTGTTTTTTATCTCAAAAACTCCCAGTGTTATTCTAATGAGCAGCCACATTTGAAAACTGGACTATATGATGTTCTTTTAACTTTTTCTAGTTTGTTTTACTTTCTCCATTACATGTTCAGCTGCTCCCATGTCATTTAGTCTGTTTTCTAATTTTTCTGTCTCTTTTGTTTTATTGTAGTTCTTTCTCAAGTCTTTCTCAAGTACATTAGAAAATCTTTTATATGTATAATATACATAAATAGATTTGTTATTATATTTTAATATAGGTTATGTAATATACAAATATTTTATTATATAAAAATATATCATATAATATATAAATAGTATATATAAATTTTAGAAAACTGTAGGATTTTTGCTTAGCTAAAATTTTTATGACATTTTGCATCCACTTGTTTGACTAGGTATGAACAGAATGCTAAGCTTCTAATTTTTTTTCCAAAACTTTGATATTATTCCACTTACTCTGGCATGCAGTGTTACTGCTAAAAGTCTTAAAAGCTTTTTTAGTGATTTCCTGAAAACCTTGCATGAAGTTTGAAACTGCTAATCCAATTCTGACAATACAAGGAAATACTAAATGGTCAATTAAGAAGTTTAAGCTGCTTTCTTTTCCTAAAATTTCCACACATATTATTTCTCTTGGTGTTACTTAAATAAAGATAATAAATTTGCGTTTTAATGTTAATTGTAATTTGCTTTAAGAGAAACCACATTCTTGAGGTATAATGTAAAAGCATCATCTTCATATTGTACAATGTACAATATGCCCCTGTGAAAAAGGGTTTGTCTTTGCTTTTCTTCACACACTATTAAACTCAGTCTCTAAGTTTAGATTAAAAGCACACCTGAATGAGACCTGTAACATAAAAACTGATTTATGACACTAGGCGGTTTCACGTTTAGTCATTCATCAGTGATTACATGACATCAATCTCTGGGTTGCAGATTACTACAATTTAATAGTCAAATAGATTGCCTGGTAAAGCATTTCATCCTCAACTTTGTCTGACTTTTGGAATACAACTTAATTTGTTCTCTGTAAATAAAAAATTTTTAGATAATGATTGCAAGTAATGGTTTGCCTCTATGTAGGTAACAGAGAAATTGATAATGTTCAGTCAAAGGAGAATTCCTCTATTCATCAGGATCTGTCAGAAGAAGCCTGTTTGCTCCCTCAATTCCACTCCACACATAAATATAGTGTCTGTGGGTATCAGTGGACACTTTTCCTTTTCCACTTTTGTCTTTGCTTTCCCTATTCGTTTATGAGGATCTAATTTTATTTCTTCAAAAGTTTTCAATAAAGATGAATGTCATCTTACTGCCTAGTTCCTGCAAAAAATTGATTTCTGACCCTTTGTACCACATTTCCAAACCTAAGTGTCATGTAACTATCTGGTCTTTGCCTTCCTTGCTGGCCCTGTAGTTCTCATTGGTCCCTATGTACACTCTCCTCCAGTTCATGAATTATACTTACTTACCAGCACATTTGAAGATGTGTAGCATTGACTTTATGTTCAGTGTCAACTCAGACTTGCTGCTGTTTCAAAAGCAAACTTATGTATCGGTGTTAATGACAGGAGCTTTCCCTTCTAGAAGGCAAAAAAACCTGTCCTCTTTCACTGAGCTCCAACCACACCTGTATCTATTCATCTTTTCTTTTCTTTTCTTTCTTTCTTTTTCTTTCTTTCTTTCTTTCTCTCTCTCTCTCTCTTTCTTTCTTTCTTTCTTTCTTTCTTTCTTTTTTAATGTTTTTATTTATTTTGAGAGAGAGAGAAAGAGAATCCCAATCAGGCTCCTGGCTGCCAGCATAGAGCCTGATGCGGGGCTCAGGCTCACAAACTGTGAAATCATAACTTGAGCCAAAATCAGGAGTCAGATGTTTAACTGACTGAGCCACCCAGGTGCCCCTGTTCACTTTTTCCATTGATCCATGTAGCTATGAATCTAGAGGTTGAAGTGTCATACAATAGGTGTGCAAATGGTCCAATTTACAAATAAATGCAAACACATTTCCCAAAGCAGTGGTACCCATTCAAATTCCTTAATGCTGTATGTAAACAGAGTTCCCATTGAATAACTTCTCAGATCTTCGGTATTGTCTGATTTTCTCATTGTAAATTGTATCTCATTATCATCTTGGTTTACCATTCTCTAATTGTAAATAAAGTTGAATATCTTTTCATACCATAAATGACTCCAAATTGATGATTTTTTATTTATTTATTTATTTATTTATTTATTTTATTTTATTTATTTATTTTTTTTTTTTGATGAATCCTCAGACCATGATATCCTGGAATATCTGATAGAAATAGTTAGAATGCCATTTGGAGGCAAGATGTCTGGGAAATGAGGAGGCATATAAAAGAAAGACCAAACCATAATTACCCAGGAAAGGCTCTGAAATCCTAAGTTTCTCCAAGAAAATACTCTGGGAGAGGTTTAAAACAGCAACAAAGGCCAGCACCCTCCACCACCACCACCAACAACAAAACGAACACAGCATAACACTCGGGCATAATGTGAAGGACTCTGTTAGAATATTTTGCTCAAAAAATAGTCTAATGATGTTGGAGGATTTTTAGTGGAAAGGCAGGGTTTACAAAGCCAACAAGTACTTTGTGAATTAAACTATAGAGATGGAAACTTAAACATGTGTAAATTAAAACAAACTACTGGCCATGGAAAGAAAAAAAAAAGATTTGCCTTTAAGGTTAGGGTTTTAAGTCCTGGTTCTAGGTGACTGGCTTTGAAAAATTGCCTCCAATCTTCTTAAAAAGATCATATGTGGCTTTTGTTGTTTTTCTAAAACATTTATTGTAAAATGGATAGTCTCTTACCCATTACCTTTTATATTTCAAAAGCCAATAAAAATATTATCATTGAATAAAATTGGGACATGTAATGTTTTACTTTTAAAGTTCATTATGATTTTTTTGATGCTTTAGATAGAGCTATGTGAGGTTATTAACAGCTTGAGCAACCATATATTTAGGTCTACAAAAGTTGTTGAAATCCTACACTAAAACTAGTTATAAACTTAATATGAATGCATTATAAATCATTACATTTTAAAAACATATTAAACTGAAATATGCTAACATTGTTAAAACTGTTGTATATAAATTTGTTTTCATAAAAATCTAGGTAATCAGAAAAATATATGAATGAAAACAGAAGATTTTATTTGAACTTTCTAGATCAAATTAATATGGAATATGTGATTTTTCTGATTATTAATGATTATAATATTTATTTTCATATACTCTATTTTAAATATATTTGGGAATTTGAAATATAGGATTAAAGAAATAGATTTATATTATCTCTTAGAAATTGGTAATACTATACTAAGGTCGTCTGAATATACAAAATAAAAATACTAGAAACAACTGCATATAAAATAAAGCATGATTTTTACCCATGAGTTAAAAAAAGGATTTAATATAAAAACACAAAATCCTGTATTTACATGTCTTTCTCTGATAATAATACAGGGTAATAATAATACTACTTGATCCTCTTACTTACACAGTAAAATTAAGACTTAAATTGATACCGGATAAGCTAATACTATTAGGAAAATCAAATGTGCTAATGTAACACACTGATGAGATTACTATAACAATACAGCATGTTACACTGATAAGAGAATATAGTGTATTACAAAAAAGAAGACAATTTTGAAGATTAGAAAAGAAAGCAAGACAAATTAAAAAGCATTAAGTCAGAATAGAATTTGATCAAATTAAAATTTAATTGAAAATATGAAAATATAAATGTCATATAGTACTATATATTAAATAATATGTAGAAAGTTTGTCTAATTGTAACATAGACATAATTTCATAAAATTAGAACTTATATATTTAAGTATCTCTAACTCTATAATAAGTCAAAATGGAAATAAATTGGTTGCAACATGGAAGTCTTATGTTTTTTAGTGTTTATTTATTATTTTGAGGGGGCAAGGGCACAGAGAGAGGGAAACAGAGGATCCGAACAGGGCTCTGCACTGACAGCAGCAAGCCCGATGTGGGTTCAAACTCACGAACTGAGAGATCATGACATGAGCCAAAGTTGGATGCTCAACAGACTGAGCCACCCAGGAGCCCCAGAATGAAAGTCATATACAAAACTTTGGGAATTAACATGCTGGAATTTCCTTATCATCTTAAAGTAAACTAGTAAGGAGCCTCTTGTTTCTCTTTCAGTTGCTGAATATGATAATCAAGAAAAGACAATTGCCTTAGAGTCTTCACCAAGCTGGGACTTAGAATCATCCAATATTGTAATAATAATTTCCTTGATTTGAAAGAAAACTAGAATAGTTAACTAAATGGTCCATCAGATAAGTAATAATAGAGTCACAAAGAATGATGATTTATGAGACATCTTAGAAAAAAAATATACTATGCATACATATCTAGATACATCAAAAAAGCAAAGGAAATGTAAATATACCCTAGAGTTTTATTCAGTACTGTCAATATTCACATTAATATTGAATTGTTATCTTCCATTTATTTCTCACATAAATAAGTTTGTCATTTTCATTAGGAATGAAGTTATCCAGTGTAAGATAGAAGGTAAAGTATTGAAAAGAAAAAAAAAACTGTACGAACACTTTAAAGTTGGATTGAGGGCAGAGCGGGGCACTTGATGGCTCAGTTGGTTATGTGCCAACTTCCGCTCAGGTCATCATCTCACTGTTCATGAATTCGAGTTGCGCGCTCTCTCTTTCTACCCCTCCCCTGCTCACGTTCTGTCTCCCTCTGTCTGTCTCAAAAATAAAATAAACATAAAAAAATAATAAAGTTGGATTGAGGGGCACCTGGGTGGCTCAGTTGGTTAAGTGTCTGACTCTTGGTTTTGAGTCAGGTCATGATTTCAAGGGTTTGTGAGATCATGACCCGCATTGGGCTCTGTGCTGACAATGTAGGGCCTACTTGGGATTCTCTCTCTCCCTTTCTCTATTCCCCTCTTTCACTTGTACACTCTTTCTCTCTCAAAATAAATAAATAAACATTTAAAATAACAATAAATAAAGTTGAATCAAATTGTACATATTTTATCAAAATTATCTATCATCTAAAACTCCCCTCTAGATCTGTCACTGAAATATACTCAGATCAAGTCAGTCTATACTTAGACTGACAACCAGTGATACCTATAAAATAAGTGGATTCCATGCCGGGGGCAGTTTACTACAGACAGAATCGTTAACATTGTAATGTTTAAACAACATTAATTAATAAAAAAACATTCATGTTTAAAAAAAAATTTTTTAAACTGAGTTGAATCCTCAGCAGCTTTTTTTTTTTTTAAGTTCATTTATTTTTGAGACAGAGAGAGACAGAGCCTGAACGGGGGAGGGGCAGAGAGAGTGGGAGACACAGAATCGGAAGCAGGCTCCAGGCTCTGAGCCATCAGCCCAGAGCCCGACGCGGGGCTGGAACTCAGGGACAGGGAGATCGTGACCTGAGCTGAAGTCGGACGGTTAACTGAGCCACCCAGGCAGCCCTCATGTTTTAAAATTTTTATGTTAACATTTGTTGAGTCAGAAAAAAGAATGCTTCCAAATAGTAATAGAGTCATGACAAAGCACAAAGAAGCCAACCAAAAGAAGATGTGAAAATTTGAGCATTAAAAGGAAAATAATAGCTGCATTTAATTAAAATACATTGAATTGATGTAAAGTCCATAATAATCCACCAAAGGATAAGTTAACATAAAGCATTTTAAATGAAGATTAGTATAAGAAAAATATGATTATTTTGAGCCCTCTTACTTATATGGTATTACTGACACATTTTTTAAATCAATAGAATATATAGAAATTAGTTAACATTATAAACAAAAGTCGGAAGATCTTCTCTGACTCAAGGAAAATATCAGTTTAATAAGCATATTTGTCAAATGAAACCATGCAAAATATCTGAAAATCAATTGAATATAATCTTAATTATCTTTAAGTGTTCCATGAGACTAATAACATGAAGGGGAAAAAAAGGCAAGAACTAATCAAGGCTAAAAGTCCTTAAGTTAAATACATATAGTTAGGGATTCTATTAAGTTTTAAAGTCTTCAGAGTTAGGGGAAAGACATTTATGTAACTTACTTTGTCAACTAGAATGGAGATGCATATTTTTATAAGTAGATGATTAAGGAATAGGTGTAGCTTAAATCCAACATATATGCTAAGTGATCGCATACTTCCTGGAGTAATAAAATTATTCACACAACCACTAAAACTATGGTTTAGAGTGTCCCATCTAGTTACTACATCTAGTCTAACTCTCCCGTAGTATGTACTCTAAATTAATTGGGATGGCAATAAACTTCTTCCTTAATGGATAAGCATTTTTTTAAGCCTGAGAAGACTTTGGACTAGGCAGAGAAATATTTATGAGCATCAACCCCATAGTATTAATATTATAGCATTAAAAAGGAAGTTTTGCATATTTGCTAATTTATATGCTTGCAATGCATTAAAGATTTTGGCTTTTTACCATGATAGCATTGTAACTTTAATCTGAAAAGTTAAAAGTTAAAGTTAATTTGAAAAGTACTTTTATTTAGGTAATAAAACAAATTTTATATGAAATGAATACAAAATAAGATTTGTCAGCTGAATGTAAAAGTTATTACCTTATGGGGGCTTTAGCTCAGAGAGGAAAGTGATTACTCTGTATAATAATCCACTACAAATTGAAGACTATGATGAAATCGTAAAGGTCTTGCATGAATCTGTGCATCAACTACTCTCAGGACTTTTGTTAGAGACCTGAAAAACAGTAAGCTAATTTCCCACTGTAAAAGTAATGCATTCTTTCCAATGTCTTACAGTGGCTACTGCAGTTACAGTTATTTCTGGAAAATACTTTAATACAATAATATATAAATTTATGGAAGGTATAACCATAAAGGGAAGAAAGGAAGAGGAAATCAATACTATCATAATGAAACAGCAATATGTATTGATAGAGAGTTTCCATCAATCCAAATGCTGGGAGGGGTTCCAAAGGTTTCATCTGTACTCTTTTAGACTATCTTGGGTATCAGAAGGAGATGAAGCTACTTAAGTTGTGGGAAGAAACTGGAATGTGATCTCAGCCTATAGTATGTGAGAATTCTCATCCTTCTTTCCTGTGATGTATTTTGGCATATGATGAAAGATTTTATGAAGGTATTTTAAAACTAATTTTGAGTCTGTGCTTTTAATTTCTACTATAAGAAGTTTGTTGGTTATTTTAGGGTCTATTTTTAACATACAAATAATAGGATTCTGATTAAATGTAATGTTAGGAAGTGTCATTATTTTTTTGAGTATAACATATACTCTTTTGGTACATTGGAGGATGGAAAGGAAGGATTCTTGTGGATTTAGAGAGACCACTTACAGTGGCATTCAGGAAAAGGTTTTTATGGACTGAACGTGTAGCCCCAAATTCATATATTGAAGACCTAATGTGATAACATTTGGAGATGGGGCCTCTGGGAAGCAGAGTTAATTTACTTTGGAGATTAAATGAATTAAACATTAATCCAGATAAATACTAAAATTTATTTGTATAAAACTGAGAAAATGTATGATCCATCACATATAATTAAATCTCAACCTTTAAAATGTAATTTAATTATTTGTTGAGTTTAATGAAACTGTCTTCCTTACAAAGCATTTCACATGTGAAAGCTACTCATATAACATAAATAAGAAAAAAGTTACTAACCAGATTTAATAAAGCATTGGTTTGATATGTTAATTAATGCTCAACTCATGTTTCTAAGATAGTTTATCTTTTTTCTAAAATGACATATACACCAATCACAATGTAATATGAATTTCTTCTGAAGAATCAACTTTTACATTTTGTCCAGATATTATTTCTTATTTTATATTATAAATTTATTATTTCATACTCTTTCTATTTTATATCTACCTGAGCCAAGAATTATGTCTATCTCACATAATATTGTAAGTTTGATTCTAAAAGTTTTTATTTATTTTCAGTTGATCATCTTGGCAACTGGTCACCGTCTTGATATTTCTCACCTTTAAGCTCCATAAGAGAAAGGACAGTCATTTCTCCTAGGCATCACCCAGAATGAATTTACATGTAAGTTTTTAAGATTTTGAGCCAGGTCACATTATATGGCACAAATCAGACTGTATATTATCTTCCATTGGAGATGTCCACCACTAGCCCATCAGCTGAGGCTGAGGTGATTGGATTCCACATAAGTTTAAAGAATTACCAAATGCATCTCTCTGGAAAGGAGTCATTCATGTGGAAATTTCATTAAAAGAGGCTGAGAATAGGAGTCTCTGACTGGCTCAGTTGGTAGAGCATGCAACTCTTGATCTTGGGGTCATGAGTTGGAGCCCCACATTGGATGTAGAGATTACTAAAGAAAAAAAAAGATGCTAGAGAATGACAAACCTGCTGAGCATCATAAACCTTTTTCAAAACACGTGTATTCTTTCACACACACAGATAAAAGTAATACTATACATGGAAAAGTATAGTCTCCACAACTAGAGGCAGAATAACTCCATTGTATGTATACTCCACTTGGCAGCCTGTATCAGGGAATTCAGTCACCACTGAATGTGACAAAAAGCTACTGGTACTAAGAAGCATACCATAGGGGCACCTGGGTGGCTCAGTCGGTTAAGTTGTCTGACTCTTCATTCTGGCTCAGGTCATGATCTCACAATTCATGGAGTCAAGTCCCATGTTGGGCTCCATGATGACAGTGCAGAGCCTGCTTGGAACTCTCTCTCTTCTTCTCTGTCTGCCCCTCTCTAGCTTGTGCTCTCTCTCTCTCTTTCTGCATCTTTCTCAAAATAAATATTCAAATATTAAAAAGGAAGAAGAAGAAGAAGAAGAAGAAGAAGAAGAAGAAGAAGAAGAAGAATCATACAAACCAGCTAATTGTGTTTAGAGACCAGGAAGGTAACCAGACACTTTAGAGCATACTGGGAAAAAAAAAAAAAAGAACATCATGAAAAGAAATAAGCCAGACATAGGCAGGGGTAAATAATATAGGCTCTTGCAGATGATGGTCAGAATGTTTTTCTTTTTATTCTAAGATTAATGACAATCACTTTTCACTTTAGAGTAGAGGCATGATGTGACCCAGTAATACTTTGAAAACATTACATAAAGCTATAGAAAGAAATAGAAAAAGTGGAAGCAAAGAGATTATTAAGGGACCCACTATTGTAATAGAGGCAGGAAACTATGTGGCCTTGGATCAAGACTATAGGGAGGGAGATGGTGATGAAATTTTTTAATTTCATTTTTTAATTGATTCGTTTTTTTAATTCATTTTTAACTTCATTTTTAATTTATTATTTTGGAAATAGTGCTGATAGCATATACTGAAGAATTAGATATAGAGTTTGAGGGAAAAGAATCAACTGTATCTTCCACGTTTGAATTGGTGCATTGGCTAAGTGGTGTCGCTTAACAAGGGAACTGACTGTAGACAAAGCTCAACAGCTTTATTTAATCTGTATTTCTTTGAGATTAATGGCTGTACCTCCATGTTTTCATGCCAAACAAGTGGTGGGAGATAATGAATCTAGAGCTCAGTATGTAGGTCTAGCTCATTGCACAGTTATAGCATCTAGTGCCTTGTAGCTCCATAGTAAAATCACCTAAAGATACCGTGTAAACAGAGGAGAAAAGCAAAGTGAAACTTCAATAGTTTGCTTATGACATGGAGTAGGGAGTTTTCTCTGGATCTTGTTATGGAATGTGCTCATCTGGTATATCTCTGATCTTATAGTTTCATTACATTTCTATTTTTTTGAGCCTCTGACTTCCTGCCAAGCAAATTTGACATCTGGACCTCATTCAAGGAGTTGCCTCAGGAAAGTACGGGGGCCAGCTCAGATTTCTTTCCAGGGCTAAATCCCAAGTCATTGAAGACTGCTCCCATGTCAGCCACACATGTTGATATCCTCACGCTTCTAGTACAACACCCTCAAAATCAACTTCTTCAGGGATTCCCTTTATCCTGCCAATACATATTAGCCAGATCTTGCAATTCATTTAATGAATAAAGTATTTTCTTCCTACGCAAGGTTTATTTTTCTCTGCAAAGGCTATTCTGAGACCGGGCTCTAAATCATCGACCTAGAGGCAGTGAAGGGTAAACAATGAGTTGATATGGTAAGATTCCTTATGCTCATCTTCAGTAGCAATCAGAGAAAGGAAATATTTAAGCCACAATGAGACACCGCTAGCTGGCAAAACTTAAAAAGGTTGAAAGAATGCAGTGCCTGAAATGGTATAGAGCAAAGAGACTTTGCATTAACTGATGGCCAAAGCCTGAAATGGTAAAAAGGCATTATCTAGTAAATTCAAACATGTGCAAACATGATGACTCAATATTTTTGCTCCTAGGTATATAGCTTAAAGGAAACCATGTGCAGAATACATGTACAAGGAAGTTCATAGCACTCATAATGGCCCCAAACTGGAAACAAAGCAAATGTCTCTGTATAGTAAACAAATGAGTACATTATTTTAATGAAATCAAAATAGAAAATATGGAAGATGTACAAAAACAAAGAAGAATAACTACATTCCAGTTCTATAAGTTTACAGACAAAATGACCATCTTGCTAAGGGAGGCAATCATAAATAGTAAACTATGAAGAAAAGCAAGGAAATGATAACTTTGAAAGTTCAGGAATCTTGGGTAAGAAAGGAGAAATTTACTGGGAAGAGAGACACAATGCAAGGAATGTACGTTTCTAGGATTCTGAGTGCCCCATTTGGTAAGGGCCAGTTCTCCTCAGTCAGATGGAGTTTCTGTGTGTTAACCCAAACCCCACAACCTTATCAGAGGTTGCTTCCAGCAGTACAGAGGGAAGTATGTCTTTTCTGTAATGTAAATATACTTTATTATACGAATAAAATACAAATATATCAATTATTGAGATTATTACCACTAAGACATCTTTAAAACACTTAACACCCACGATTACTATATCCATTGGTCACCCATTTCAGTTGGCTAGGGATCATCCAGTTTTACTGCTGAAAGTTCTGGTTCCAGGAAATTCCTCAGTCCCAAGCAAACTGCAGAAGACAGTTCAGGATTGAAATTACATTGTTTATACCTATCAAGACTCTTAGGGACTTACCAAAGCTCTCTGCAGGGAAAGCATTCCAAATTTCCCTACTGTGGAAGATGGACTGAGCCATAGGAGATGTTCAATGAAACAGCATGAATGAATGTCTGAAACCTGGAAAGCTCAGGGCCATAGCAGTGTTGTGATGGTAATTTTTAGGTACAGCCTCAGCGTTACTACTTGTGGGTTAACCGCTGTCAGGTATGTTTGCAAAAGAAAGAAGTCACAAAAAAGAAATGCAGTGTTTAGTAGCACTATTAGAAGACTTCAAACCTTTCACCAAAATAGAACAAATATGTTCAAATACGTAAAAATGGCAAAAAAGAGAGATGACAATAATCAGATAAACACAGTATATTTGAGGAATATGTAAAGATTCATGGACTCTGAATATACAAATTAACATTGAAACATGTAAACAATAAATATTTTATTTAAAACTATTTAACATTTTTGGGGTGCCTGGGTGACCCAGTCGGTTAAGCATCCAACCCTTTGTTTCAGCTCAGGTCATGATCTCATGGTTTGTGGGTTAGAGTCCCCATACCAGGCTCCACACTGGGATTCTCTCTCTCTCTCCCTCCCTGTCCCCCTCACTCTCTGTCCCTCCCCTATTCTTATTCATATTCTCTCTCTTTCAAAATAAATAAATAAAACTTAAAAAAAGTAATGTATAAAAGGGACACCTGGGTAGCTCAGTCTGTTAGGTGTCTGACTCTTGATCTCAGTTCAGGTCTTGATCTCAGGGTCTTGAGTTCAAGCCCAAATCATTGGGCTCTGTGCTGGGTGTGGAGCCTACTTAAAAATAAATATAATATAATATAATATAATATAATATATAACAATATATAACAATATATAATAAATACAATAAATATATAAAAGTTTATAATATAGATTGTAAAATTAAGTAATTTAGCTTTTAATGTGAATGAAAATACACCTGGTAAAACATGTATTTCTTTGTATTAACAGCAATGAACTTTTTCCTCTTTGATTCAACTTTTCAATATTGTGAAGAATTCTAACCAGGAAACAGTCCAAGCTAATATGTTTAAAAGCATGTACTTTTATGGAATTATTAAGCATTCTTAACCATAATATTTTATCATTGATTGTAGAATGTGAACCAATGAGCAGGATAATTTTATGAGACCAAGTTCAAATGTCACCCAACCCTTAAATCTGTACTCTACCTCCTAGACATACCAACAGGCTAAACTATTTTCTATTCTACTGGATTCCACTCATTCTGGCCTCCTCAAGGTTTTTATATCTGAAACTATTATCTTTTCTTTTTTCTCTTATATCAACAGTGTTTTTTTCTGCATCTTCCTGAGGTAATTCCCATTTATATGATCTCCTAGTCATAATAAGTATACAACTAAACACATAAATACAAAAATAGCAAAATAAAATAAAATACTCATAATGCCCCCCCCATCTTCAGGACACTGTAAATTGGTACATACTAATGATGGATAATTAAACCATTCCTCAGATTAATTATATTTTCCTTTTAATAAGATCAACTACAATTATTTTTATTAAGTAGATTTGGTCAAGATCTTTGGGCCTATGTTGAAAGGAAATTAATAACATATATTAATCCCCTGGATGATCCTACTTTTGCTTAGGAATCTGTTCCCTAGCATTCCACTGAAAAGACAGAGAGAGAGAGAGAGAGAGAGAGAGAGAGAGAGAGAGAGATGTCTTTTGTTTCCCCCAAACAGAAAAAAAACAAAATTGGATTTCAACTTAGGTCCAACTCTGCACTAGAAAATGTAATTAAATAGAACACTGTCTCTCATACTACCTGGTATGTTAATCTCAGCAGATTACAATAACAATTTCTTATTTGCCCTTAGTTATTAAATAACAACCATAGCTCTGTGGTACAGAGACATTGCTAGTGGCCATCTGAACAGAGTACAGGTAATGTTTAAATTCTGCTTGTCAGTAAAGGAAAGTGAAGGGAACATGAAAATTTTGGCTGGTTTTCCACATGTTGGTTAAAAATTTGAACATATTTTGATTAACTAATATTGTTTGGTCTGCCTATTCTATTCTATTTTATTCTATTCTATTCTATTCCATTCCATTCCATTCCATTCCATTCCATTCCATTCCATCCAATCTATTAAATTGTAAAATATCCTAATTAAATTATATTCATCCTATTCAAATTAAATTATATTGATTTGTGTTGAATCACAAATCAGTTTATGCAGTTTATGCATACTGCAACATTGTAATTATTGGGTGGGTAGGGGTGCTATTATAAAAGTGCTCTTTTGCTTAAAATTCTCCTAGATTGATCTGAAGAAAACAAAGTCCATGGCTGTTTGCATTTACCAAACAAAAGAGTGAGTGATAAGGGACCAATTACTAATTTTATTAAGTAATTTTCTGCATGTTTCAGTCATCCATAATTTTTTTTAAGTAGGCTCCATGTCCGGTGTGGAGCCCAATGTGGGGCTTGAACTCACAACCCTGAGATCAAGACCTGAGTTGAGATCAAGGGTCAGACACTTAACCAACTGAATCACCTGGGTGCACCTTAGTCATCCATAATTTAAAGAAAAGAAAAGAAAAGAAAAGGAAAAGAAAAGAAAAGAAAAGAGAAGAAAAGAAAACATTTAGCCTATGGTATATAGCACAGAAAGGAAAATATCAGTTTTACAGCACTGAATCTGAATTCTTGCTGAAACATATCAGGAGGTCACCAACAGTCCATCTTTAAATTTGGGTTTATGAATAAATGACTATAAAATCTGACCTTTGAAACTCAAATATATATTTTTTTTATAGTGGAAACTTAGAAGTGGGGTTTACTCTTCAGAACATTCAGGCATTTGTTTACATCTTGGGTATGCCTGTTACATGTGGTACAGTGTTAAACAACTTACTTAAATTCGGTATAAGAGAATCAAACTCATGGAGTGTTGTTTGATTAAATGACAAAAATGTCTATAAAGTGCTTAGCCATATACTTGGTGAACATTATTATTAATAATTATACCATTGATATTTGCAAGAAATTCAGAATATCAGAAAAACCATTATGTAGTGTAACAGTGAAAAGCTGTTTAGATCTGTTTTCCCTTTGAAGAAAGAAAGATCTAAAGTATTCTACATTGTCTGTTTGATTTTTTTCCTTGTTTTTTCAATTGAATAAAATAAACTGAGAGTATGAAAAAACAAAATAAAATAGCCTCCAAAAAATAGTGTTTAGCTTCATATGTTGAGAATAACTATTTGCAAAAAAACTTAACTACTCTTTTTAAAATTTTTTGACTTTTGGGGGTGCCTGGGTGACTCAGTCGGTTAAACGTCTGACTTCAACTCAGGTCATGATCTCACAGGTTGTGAGTTCGAACCCCACATTGGGCTCTGTGCTGACAGCTCTGTGCTGAAGCAGGCTTCAGACTCTGTCTCCCTTTCTCTTTGCTCCTTCCCCACTAGCGCTCTGTCTGGCTGTCTGCCTCTCTCTCAAAAATAAACATTAAAAAAAAAATGAAAAAAATAAATTTTGACTTTTAAATGAAAATGTAAATATTTTGTCAAATTTGATAAAAATTAAAATATCATTGCATTTCTACTTATTCATAACATGGAAGAAAATCAAGGTAAAATCATCATCAGAGTTTAAGGTTTAAATCTTACTTATAAACCAGGCCAATGGGCAATTAAGATGTACTTATTAAGTAGCTCTATTAAGATGAATTATCCTAATATGGTTCTTAAATTAGCTCAAAATTTACATAATAAGCAATAATTATAAATATGAAGGGTCCTATCTTCTGTTTCATTATCAACACCTCCTTTGCATATATCAACTGAGGTTAAGGAGGGCAAGTTCAGAATATAATAATCATACAACCTGTCTCCTTGGCAAGCTAATCTCTTCTACTAAAGTACAAAGGTACAGACACAAATCTGCCTTTAGAACAAATAATTACTTCCTTTATGATTTTATTTTAATATTAAGCTTTTCTTCTAAAGAGTTTAGGAAATGCCTAAAGACAGAATCCAGCATCATAATTAAATTTAGCTAACAAACCCCACACAAAGCCCACATTTTCATCATAAATTAGAACCCCAGGAAATAAATCTCTACTGTAAATTTTAATTTTGTTAATAATTAAATAAATCCAGACTAATAAGTGGCTAATCACCTTGCATTGAATTGTAACAAGAAACAGTGGATACAAAAAGGTGTGTAGGCTTTATACACATTCTTTATGCTGAGTCCCATTCATAGAGGGGGAGGGAGAAAAAAGAGGAGAGAAAGGAAGAGAGAAAGAGAGAGAAAGTAAACCTCTCTTGTGTTTTGGCAGTCAAGAATAAAATATGTAAGACAGAGAAAGACAAACGCCATATGATCTCACTTATATGTGGAGTCTTAATCAACAATAATAACCAAATTCAGAAATCAGAGAACAGCTTTGTGGTTGCCCAATGAGGGGATGGGAGTGGGTGAAGGGGGTCAAAGGGTACAAACTTCCAGTTGCAAAGTAAATAAATCCTGGGGATGTAATGTACAACATGATGATTACTGTTAACAATACTTTATTGTGTATTTGAAAGTTGCTAAGAGAGTAGATCTTAAAATTCCCATCAAAAGAAGAAAGTAGAACTATATATGCTGATGGATACTAACTAGACTTACCATGGTGATCCTTTTACAATGTATCAAATCATTATGTTGTACCTCTGAAAATAATATAATGCTCTATGTCAGTTATATCTCAATAGAAATCATTTTTCAAAAGTCAAGTTTGGTAAGATTAAAGGAAGGAAAAGAGGTGGCTTGGCCACTTTTATGACATTTCCTATGACTAGATTAAAAACGGTCTTGTAGTTCAAGTTTAGGAAGGAGATGGTTATTCTATCTCATGATAAGGTTCAAAACTTTAGGCTGCCATCTAACAATTTGAATCATGAACTTAAATACTCCCAAAGTATATAATTCCCAACATATTACATTGTATCTGACATTTGAAGATTACATTTAGATTTCACATGTATACAATACACTATAATGACACAGTGAAGTTGATAATAATAATTATCCTCTTAATTTTTTTAATGTTTGTTTATTTTTGAGAGAGAGAAAGACAGACAAAGCATGAGCGGGGAGGGGTAGAGGGAGAGGGAGACACAGAATCTGAAGCAGGCTCCAGGCTCTGAGCTGCCAGCACAGAGCCTGACACCGGGCTCCAACTCACAGCCGGTGAGATCATGACCTGAGCCGAAGTCAGACACTCAACTGACTGAACCACCCAGGCTCCCCAATAATAATAATTATCCTTTTAAAAGTACATGAAGGGCGCCTGGGTGGCTCAGTCGGTTGAGCGTCCGACTTCGGCTCAGGTCATGATCTCGCGGTCCGTGAGTTCGAGCCCCGTGTCAGGCTCTGGGCTGATGGCTCAGAGCCTGGAGCCTGCTTCCGATTCTGTGTCTCCCTCTCTCTCTGCCCCTCCCCCATTCATGCTCTGTCTCTCTCTGTCTCAAAAATAAATAAATGCTAAAAAAAAAATTAAAAGCACATGAATAAGCACTTCTTTAACAGGTGGTAATTTTTTGATGTCTCCTTTTCCTTTAAAATCTGTGCTAACACTTGATTTCCATACCAGAGTTTTATGCTAGCATCTTTCACTAATCCTGTATCATACATCCCTGGAATGAAAAACCTTTCATCATACTCTACATTACACTTGAAATGCAATTTTTATTTCTGTGATTAGAAGCCTCCAAGTTTTAAAAGAAATTATGTAAATTGAGTTTTCATTTCAATTATTAATAGTAGGTGATTAATAAAAAAACAACATAAAATGCTATAAATTTTGCTAATGACTAATCACTGGGAAATGTTTTTCTTAATGACAGGAAAAACCTAATACTTATTGCTAGAATGAAGCCCAAGTATGTAATGACTTTATTTTTTAGATGCCAACGCTGAGAAAACGTGTTTATGTAAATGAGAATGGAAGGTGTTTCATTATAATATTTCATTCAATGATTTGAATGACTTTGGATTTATAGGCTAGAAATCATACAGTGATTGATCATTACAAGTTAATTTTTATTAATTTATTTTCTGGCAATTTAATTTGCCTATCCTTTCAATTTTGTGGAGGCAAAGAAATGTACAAAGATTTCTTCCCCAGTTATTAAAGTCAATCTAAAGTCAAACTAAAGACATTTTTAGTTTCTTAGAAGTATACTATACCTGTTAATTTTCCCCTTAGAAAGAAATGTGTTTAAAATATTTGGATAATTTGGACAAATTGTTTTTAATCTCAATACACAAATATACATAAATAAATTTTCATCACATGATTTAAATATATTTTCAGGAAAACTCTGGAGCTGCACATGTAGCTCCATTAATTTCAAATATATCTACCATATAGGCTAATTGGCAAACCTAGTCCTCATTGTCTAACCAAGAAGGCAAATTAGAATTGCTTTCTATCATGAAAAGACTGAATACACTTTTCAATGAAAATATTTGTATTAATACAAATCCTAAGACCACTGGTTCTCTTTTAGTTTCTACTTAAGAGAGAAAATTTAGTCTCTCTCAAAAGATAGAAAATAGGTCTTACTGAAATGAAAAAGAGTTGGAATAATCCCTTTATTTGGCACCTTGGAGATATTTATACACATAAAAATGCAGCATAGCAAGACTCAGGGTGGCCAGGAGGTGCGTATATACTTCTTTTGGGGAGAGAGAGAGAGAGAGAGTGTAACTGGGAAGGTGAGGTGAGAGAGAAAATCCATGGGAAGGACTTTGTGTAGACACAGGATCTCAGGTGTCCAAGCCCATGCCCCCTTTAGGCAATCATGGGTACCTCCCAAGTGTATGAATATTTAAGGTCAAAGCCAATGGGAAAAGAAAGAGGCTTAGCTTATTTCCCACCATGTAATTGTGAAGACTGTCAAGATCCAAGAGGTGTTTGAAATGGAAGAAAGTCAGAGATTTCAAGTAGAGCAAGGAAGTTAAAGGAACCAGAGAACCAAAAAAACTGACTGGAGGTTGTGATGTGAGAAAGGAAGAGTTTCTTGTGAGGACACACTCTGCCTGAGAGCAAGGCTTGTGTTGATGTTCCCAAATTCTGAACAGGAAGGCTCCATGTTCACATATAATCCATTAGAATGAATTAGCTCCCTCTTGTGTTTCAGTGATGCTTTCCAGGGACATAACCCTCACTGATAGAGAAGGAATGCTACAGTCCTTTGTACTTCTATGATTTCCATTCCCACTGGCTGACTTTCACTGAAATGGTCAATCAATCCTAGCACTTGTTGAAATAATCTGAAGAATGCCATTGCAGAAATTTTACCAATAAATTGATATACAGATGATTTTTTGCTTCAGCAAGATCATTTTAGAAAGAATGGGGCTGTTATGGTTGTTTAAAATCTAGATATAAATTCAAACCAAAGGGATATTATGTTCTTTCAGCAATAGCCCTTGACTCCAAGCTAAAATGCATTGAATGACTTTTGCCCTGCAGATGTTCATGTGAGTCCTGAAGGGACTGACTGATTTTAGTGTGTAAATTAGTATCTAGATTGAATGGTAATCAGAGAGCTATGAATAGATAATTGAGGACTTTGAAAATTAATCTGATTAAAACGATAAAAAGGATAAAAATATGCAATACCTCAAATTCATTGCTAATCAGTGGGGTTTTGTAGTGGTTTGAGTTGTTCTGTACTAATAATTTATGACTTTATATAAATTCTTCTTTGAAAAAGTGGTATTCATTTAATGTGACTAAATAGACCAGGAATGCAATTTGTCCTCGTGAAATAGAATAATATTCTCTGTCCCACATAGGAGAGGAATCCAGACCTTGGCTTATTATCTATCATCTATGAAACCACAAGTAAAAGAATTTGAGTTACTTTTTCACAGACAATATCCTCATTATTTCAGTCATTTTACAAAAGGATGTTCATATTCAAAAGAAATTTGGTCAGCATTCATAGTATTTCAAATAAAATAATTGGGTCATATTAGGTGTTTTAAAGGGGGCATTTTGGATACAAGAACAATATTATAGCAATTTTAGTAGTAGTAAATTACCACACATCTTTCATTTTTAAAAAAGTTATTTAAGGATTTCGATGTTATATGTTAAGACATGATTTTCAGCATCTACATTTTTAATGTTTTCTTAAAATGCAGGCATAGATTTTTAGAGAATATAAAAAATTCAAATAGTTTTCTCCAAAAATGTAGTCAGTGAGTGACAATTCTGTATGTCTTTAGTTTTTATTAAATATGATTTAATAATTAAATTTTTCTATAGCAACACTCATAATATGTTCTTTAGACTTCTAGAAAGAAAGCAAGACTTTGTTTTTTTTTAATGAAATAAGACTTTGTGATAGTAATAGTAATCCCTTATGAAACCACTCAAATTTTAATCAATACATGAAGAATAATAGCAAAATGAAATTATAGTAATTCTTTTTTTTTGGACTTCCAGCATATAGTACAAAAATTTTATATTCATTTTCATTAATTAGGCATAACCTATAAAACAATCTAAGAAAAATGGTTAATCAGAAACTCAAGTTGTGTGTTAATTATGATCCATTGAAACATTTTATATCACAGCATAAGCTTTTTATATTATCTTCAGCTTGCAAAGCTAATGTTAATTACTGTATGGATTAATAGCTGTCAAGTGTGTCCTACTTTCAGTATAAATGAATATAAATTAGCTTCATATTTTGGCAATAAATAGGGTACATCACTTTTGGAATTCTTTTAACTCTTATATGTACATATCCTCATAGAATTTAGAGAAGTCATTATGTATTTCTCTGAAAATAAAATTGTTCTTAATTCTGAAGCAAGAATAACCTTGGTTCTGTTTCTTCCTCTAATTGACATTGCTGATTGAGCAGACAGCAGGATATCAGGCCACTAAGGAACATGCACTGTGGAGAATGAACCAGGCCTAAGGCAATGACCCTGAGCTGCCACCATTAAAAACCCTTTATGTAATTTCCCCCTAACACACTGCTTTGCTCGTTAAAAATGAATTGGTATTAAAACATTTTATTTTTCCCATTAGTTATTCAAGGTTTCAAAACTAAGTTCATTTCATTTAAGATAAAACCAAATAAACCTGAAAAATTTAAAACAGTTTATCAGTCTTATTATGAATAAATGTTAAGAATTTCTCTCTCTCTCTCTCTCTCTCTCTCTCTCTCTCTCTCTCTTTCTTAATATATTGAAAATGGTTCATAGATCCTCCAGTACTAAATTTGCTTTCTCTAGAAATCAGATTGGCTATAGTTTCTTTCCTATAGATTATGGTTCTCATTTTACACCATTAGAGTCTTGCAACAACAATCCTAGTGTTTGTTTCCTGGATTCCACTGTCTCTTTACTCTCATTAATCCCATAGTTCACTGCCAGAGCAGTAGTTCTTATTTTCTTAAAAATGTCATTATTTCATGCAATGTCCCTCTTTTCCTTACCTATTTAGTATTACTAGTAAACAAATAAAAACTAGAAAACTGAAGAGATACCGCTATCCCCAAACAATGGAAGGTTACCTTCAACCATGGTTATATTCCAGTACATTAGACCAACCAAATGGAAACCCAAAAAGATGTTGCTTCTTGGGGCTCAGCTCTATATTCCACTATCCACCTTTATTCTGTAAAACTTGTCTTGGTCCAGTTTTGACACTAGCCATTTATGGCCAACTTCAGAAGTATAAAAGCCCCAGTTAGAATATGTCCCTAGCCGATCATCTCAAGAAGATGATAAAATTAGAGTACAGCATGATAAATCTAATTTTTGAAGAGCCCAAATTAATGCAGCAATTGAGTTGTTTTGCTAATGAATACTTTGACCCTGTATTAGATTCTTATAACAATGTGCCATAACAAATGACCACAATAGGTAGCATAAAACAGAAATTTAATCTCTCAGTTGTAGAGGCTGAATGTCTCAAATCCAGATGTCAGCATGTCCCTGCTGCCTCCAAAGCCTCTAGGAGAGTATCTTTCCTTGCTTCCTCCATCCAGCTTCTATTAGTTCCAGGTGTTTCCTGGCTTATGGATACTTTTTCACTCCAGTCTCTGCTTCCATCTTCACATGATAGTCTCCCCGTGAGTCTGTATCAAAATGTCCCTCTTATAAAAAACACCAGTTAGGGGCGATTGGGTGGCTTAGTCAGTTAAGCGTCCAATTCTGGATTTTGGCTTAGGTCATGATCTCATGGGTCATGAGATATTGAGCCCCATGTCAGGCTCTGTACTGATAGCACACAGCCTGCTTGGGATTCTCTATCTCCCTTTATCTCTCTGCTTCTCCCTCCCTTGAGTGTGCACACTCTCTCTCTCTCTCAAAATAAATAAATAAACACTTTAAAGAAAAATACCAATTAGAGGGGAAGCTGGTGGCTCAGTTGGCCAAGCATCTGACTTCGGCTCAGGTCATTATCTCAGGGTTCATGACTTGGAGCCCCGCCTCAGGCTCTGCGCTGATAGCTCAGAGCCTGGAATCTGCTTCGGATTCTGTGTCTGCCTCTCCCTCTACCCCTCTCCCACTCTCTCTCTCTCTCTCTCTCTCTCTCTCAAAAATAAATAAAAACATTAAGAAAATTAAGAAAATAAAACAAAACAAAATACCAGTTGTATGCAATTAGCACTCCCACCAACAACCTCATTTAATTCATGTATGCCTACAAAGACCTTGTTTCCAAATAAGATCAAATTCACAAATACCAGGGTTAAGACGTCAATATATCTATTTTGGGGGGATATGATTCTATTAATAAAAGAACCTATTTCGGAAAAGCAACTTCAGAGAAATTGCCTCTGTAGTTTTAGGGGATAAATAATTCTGGATGATGAGCTACAAAATACAACCACTGGAAAAAAGTTCTCCTGGGTTAGTTAGATAAAACTTATTTATTATTACTTAAGCCCCACTTATCTTTTTCATTTTATGACATAGTTATGTTTGTTTTTAATACGCTTACAGAGGAGTTTTCAGAAACTTACCCTTTTGCTTTGGATGGGCTACTGTATTTTATATATATATAATGATAATTTATATATATAAAATATATAGTAACCATAAATCCTCATATAACTAAAAAAGAAGTCAAATAATGAGTGCTCTTTAAAGCATTATATCTGGAGAAAAAATCTGAGGAATCAGGGAGTTAAAAAAAGTCATTTGGTAACTGTCTTTGGAAAGATTTTATGGGGGGGGTGTGATTTGAGAAGGGATTAAAGTAACTTTGCTCATCTCCAGGAGGCATAAATAGCACAGAAGGGTCAAGGGTATGAGGAGACAAATTTCAGTACAGTGTCAAGAATGATGCATTTTATGATATCCAGGCTTAAAATCAAATACGTGTGACAGTAATCTTATTAAAAGAAGTCTTCAGATGTGGATAATCCCTTCCATGAGATTAAAAAAAAAAAAAAAAAAAACACCGCATTTAATACGCACGGACTATGTGACAAGATCCAGGGATGTGGCCAACACCAGCCCTGAGGATGTAAGTTTTGCTTGGGTGCACTGAGCTGGACCTAAAGAGTCCTTCAATCTCCAGGATTATGGCTCTGGTATACTATTAAACCTTTAAGGACAGGTCTAGCATGTTATTGAATTTGTAACTTAAATTCAATAAACAGACTGATTTTGATTATAAAATACAATACAGTACAGAGAAATCATCATAATATATAAAGCCATCTTCTGGTCAGATACATCTGCTCCTTGCTGAGGACCAAAGACATGGCTATTTTTTTCCTACCATAGCTTCAGCTTCATTGAGGGTCCTGATAAGGATAAAGTATTGTAAGCTGTAAAGTACTGTCTCCCCAGCCTAAAGGGGAGAAAACATACTGGCACATCCGGTAATGGAGATGAACTAATTATTTCTAACTGAATTACCAGAAATTCTTGTATGGTTGATGTTGGTATCAATTTAGCTTTGAAAAGCAAATATGTAAATAGAATGCAAATCACAATAATCAGTAAGCTAAATTGTTTGTAATAAATGCAGATATTTTACATTTTCTCTTGGCTCATCAGAAATGATTGGAGAACATAAACTATCTCACTGGAATTAATGCAGGTTCTCCACTGCCATTAGTATTTTCCAGTATTACTTCACTCTTTCAAGAACTGAAATCATAAGGCATTAAAATGGAAAAACAGTGCTCTTTTAAGATGTAATTATCCACTATAGCAAATTAACACTTTCAAGCTTCAGGTTCATAATTAAAGACCGAGAATCACCTAAGGTTTCCACAATCACCTGCCAACCTGGCCTTATTGTTGAAGGATATGAATAAATGGAGACTTTATTTCATTTTCAATTTGGTGAAAACATAGCTCAGTATAACTGATTAACTTCAGTTAGCTACAGTGATGAAGAAAAAAAGTAAGAAAACACAGATAACAAGTTTCTCAAATGAAAGTGGTATCATCACTGAAGACTGACATTCAAAAGATAATAATGGAACACTGCAAAATATTTTATACCCATAAATTGACAACTCAGATGAAATGACCAATACTTTGAAGTGTGCAAACTATTAAATATTCCTCAAGAAGAGACAAACTGCATAATCCTGAACCTATTAATGAAATTCTATTCGTAGTTAAAAGCTTTCCATCAAAGAAAACTTCAGATCCAGAGAGTTTTACTTGTATGTGATACCAAAACTTTAAGGAATAAATAAAACCAATTCTACACATACTGTTCAAGAATATAGAAAAGCAGAGAATGCTCCCCAATTCACCTTATGAGGCCTGTATCACCCAGATACCAAAAGTAGACAAAACATGAGAAAAACACACTGTCCTTCATGAATAAAGATGCAGAACTCTTCAAAATATTAACAGACAGGATCCAACAATATATGAAAATGATAATACATCAATACCAAGTGAGGTTTATCTAAAAAAATGTAAACCTGACTTGACGTTTAAAAACCTTTCAATATAATACAACGCATCAACTGACTATAGGTGGAAGGGGGCATTTGACAATGTTATTATTTGCAGAAAAACATATTTAACGAAATTGAATCCACTTATGCTAAAAACTCTCATAAGAATGGATGGGAGCTTCCTCAAACTGGTTAGGAGCATATACTGAAAAACTACAGCTAATACTGTATTCCACTTAATGGTAAAAGAATGAATGCTTTTCCCATAAGATTAAGACCAAGGCAAAGATGTTCACTGTTACTGCACTTATTGAATATCTTACTGAAATACCTGGGCAGGATAATAATGAAATAAAAATAAATAAAACATGTAACAGGCAAAATATTAGAAACAAAAAATGAATTGCTCCTATTTTCAAATGGCATGATTGTTTATATAGAAAATCTCAAGCATCGTTGAAGACAATGTTAACAGGAACAATTCTCAAGATGGAAAAATATGATCATGTCTGATTCAGTAAACAGTTTTAAAATAGATAATAATTGTCAGAATTACGAGGACAGTTTTTCAAATCCTAATTCAAAGTAGGAGAAAGTTATAGCCTCTACTGAGAGTTGTTAGGCAGGCAACCTTAAAAAAAGAGTAATGATTTAGAAATGTTGAATAATAACATTAAGAAGTATCATCTTACTAATAGATAAACAAGGTTTACACTTACCTATCAGAAATACACATTTTTTCAAGAATACCTTAAATATTTTTCAAAATTGGCCATCTGACAAGGCACAAAGTAAACAAATGTTAATGAATGTGAAAAAATTAGTTTCATATACTCCACAAACCTTTAACCACAATGCAAATCAATTAGAGATTCTAAAAAAAAGATACATTCATATATAACTACATAAACTAATTAAAATATATTTTAATATTCTATCAGTTACAGAAGAAGTTATAATAGAAATGAGAAACTCTTTAGAACTGAACAGTAGTAGAAATATTCTTATAAAAAACTATGATATGCATATATATGTATATATATATATATATATATATACATATATATGCAAATCTTAGACATTTCTAGCCTTAAACCATTACATTTAAAAACAAATGAAAGAATAAAATTCATGAGCTAATATTTCAATATAAAAAGTTATGGAGGGGTACCTGGATGGCTCAATCCATTAAGTGTCCAACTCCTGATTTCAGCGCAGGTCAAGATCTCAAGGTTTTTGAGTATCAAGCCCTGTGGCAGTGCTGTGCTGAGGGTGGAGACTGCTTGGGATTCTCTCTCTCCCTTCCTCTTTATGCTTATGTGCTCTCTCTCTCTCTCTCTCTCCCTCTCAAAATAAATAAATAAACATTAAAAATAGGGAAACAAAAGTAAAATAAGGGAAATACAAGCAGAAGGGTGGAAATAATAAAACTAAAATCATAGGTTAATGATCTAGAAAGCACAGGTGACTTAGAGGAGTGCCCAAATAAACAAAATCTAGTGATTTGTTATGAGTAATAAACAGCCCTCTGGTAATATTGATACAGAAAATAAGGACAACGAATTCCACTTAAATTTGGCACATTTTAATCTCTAATCAATCGCTTGCAACTCCATGAATGTCACAATAAAGAAATAAACACACAAAAACAAAGAGAATGAACAAGAAACAGCAGACAAGTGATGTCATGATTTTGAATACAGGTAACGTTTGAACAAACAGTAATGGCAAGGGCAGGAAAAAGGAAAGATGAATGTTGGCTAAGGATGAACCAACTTGATTGGGCCAATTTACATTCCAGTTTTCTGGAAAGGCTCTAGAACTGAGCACATCAGACTCCTCTCTTTCCAGGACGAGGCAGAAACCAGATCAGCCCTTCCCCAGAGCCAGACACAGCTGCCTTCACTCTGACCAAAGCGTGGGTTGCATTACAGCTCTGGACTCTGAAAAGCAGGCAAAATTGACGCCAGGAGGTGAACTCAAGGTCTACGCGTTTAACCATATATATACTCCCACAGAAATATACATATAAACAAATACACACACAGTACCATTTTTTAGATAGGAAATTCAGTAATCAATTAACTTAGTCATGTTTAAAAAAAACAGTGGGAGGGTTTGTAAAAGCAAATATTTCAAAAATTCTTTATGACAGGGAAAGTGCTATTCACCATCTAGCTAATATTTCATTTTTAATTCTTCTCAGTAGAGTCTCTACTGACTCATCTTACAGGAGTTGTCTCTTTACGTGGACTTTGTCTTTCACTGACAGCTTCTTTTCAGTGTCCTGCCAGTCATCATCCAACTACGCATTTGGGGTACTGAAAAAATCAAGAGAAAACATGACGTTGCTTCCCGCTGGGCTTTATAATGGTATTACCGAGCCAGCATCAGTTTTTATATTAATTTCTGGGCTCTTCTTTTACCTTAATATGTGAGTAATTTAGACCGGTTCTTATCCATGCGAGGAGGAGGCTTGAGATTTGTATTTTTCATGAAAGCCTTTTTTTTTTCTTTTCTTTTCTGTTTTCCAACCAAAATCACAGGGAGAGACAGATAAGCTTCATTGTTTTCTTTGATTCAATAAGTGGGGTATTTTCCTTTCTTTTATGAGCCCATGAGCTTTCCAAAGTGACAGCTCCAATGTTAGGTTCTTGTAGTGAACTCTAGTCCCCCACAGATGCCTTTTAGCACACCAGGATATCAATCCCCCAGCTGCTGTAAGTATGGACTTCTCATGACTTAATGCCACCCCTTTTCTTTAACAAATGGCTTTTGGTTGAGAGGAGCCATCTGATCGGAGGGCACCTGGCTGCCACACCCCAGGCCACAGCCAATGTCCCAGTGAAGTCAGGCTATAAAGTGTAAATACTTTTATACTCCACAGTCTTCCCCATGGGTTATGCCAAGGCTTTCCCTTCTCCTGACCTGCTTCATTTGCTCTCTATGGGCTTTCCTGAAGAGCATTCTTGAATAAATCATCTGCACCTGAATCCCTCTCTCCCGGCTCTGTCTAAAGGCCTAGAACATAGGCCCATTTCCAAGAAAAAATTTCTACTCTTACCTTTCACTATCCGGACCTGCTATGGTAGCAGCTCAGCACTTCTTGCAAAATGGAATCACCCTTTCTTTCAAGATCAAGTTTGCATTTAACTTTGTTTTTTGTTGTTACATGTTTATGAAGGAGTCCTAGCTGTTTCTAATAGGCAAGGTAGTTCTTATTAACTCATTCTTCTATGCTGTTGTTTTCTTTAAAGTTTTTTATTTATTTATTGTTTATTTTTGAGAAAGACAGAGAGAGTGCAAATAGGGGAGGGCCAGAAGGAGAGGGAGAATCCCAACCAGGTTCTGCACTATTACTGTAGAGCCCGATGTGGGGCTCAAACTCAAGAAACTGTGAGATCATGACCTGACCTGAAATCAAGTCAGACGCTTAACCAACTGAGCCACCCAGGGGCCCCTATGCTGTTTTCAAACTACAAAAGAGAAAAAAAAGTTCTTCTATATCTAATTTTATTCTTAGTTCCTCTGAATATAGTTACATTTGTCCTATATGTTTCAATTCATCTGTAGGGGCTCCTGGGTGGTGCAGTCCATTAAGCCTCCAACCCCTGATCTCAGCTCAGGTCATGATCTCACGGTTGGTGAGTTCAAGCCCTGCACTGGGATCTGTGCTGATGGTGTGGAGTCTGCTTGGGATTCTGTCTCTCCTTCTCTCTGCCCCTCTCCTACTTCTGCAGGTGTGTGTGTGTTCTCTCTCTCAAAAATATATAAATAAACTAAAAAATTTTTAATTCATCTGTAAATTAAAATTAAAATTAAAAATATTCACTTTATGTATAAGCACTCGGGCACTTTAGTCAGCTTGAAGAGGGGTTAACTGACCATGTAAAGCACTTCTGATTAAGACAAGAGGACAGAGAACAGGATAGTTACCTGTATATTGGGAATGGAAATAAGCACAGCTTTTTTTTTAAGTAATCTGGCACTGTGTACCATGGATATTAAAAATATTCACACAATTTCACTCAATTGTACTTCTTAAGGAAAACCTTTAAGGAAAAAAATTAAAATAGAAGGAGAAACATGCATAAAATGACAATGATATTTAGTGTTACTACAGAGAGTAATTGAAAACAACTTAAATGCTGCACAACAAATGAGTGTAAAATAAACATAAAAATGCATCACAGAAAATGAACCCAACAGAGCTCTTTTAGTAATTTATCAGATTTAAATAAGTCTCTGAGTTAGGCAGTCTCTGCTCTATATTCAGGCACAAAAACAGCTAAGCTTTCTGTAATCAATCTGATAAAAACAAATTGAACAAGCAATATTATGGTTGAAGAGGCCAAAGCCACTTGAGCAATGGCCTTTGATTGATCAGTGCTATAAAAGCATCCTCAGAATCGAAAATTTGGTGTTGATAAATGCACGAATAAAAGAAAAGTCATCATAACAAGCCAAGTCATCACCATTTATCTTATGGAATTAAATAATAAATGTGTTCTAGGAGATAAAATATAGCTGGAGATGAATCCGAAAATCTGTTTTCACTCTTAGATTAGGCCATGGTTGTTATTTTAGCAGACCTCAAGAGAAATCCTGTTACATAGTTGCACTCTTATTTGAAACTTGATAATGTTCTTCCTGTTTTTTCCCTCTTTGGAATTTTTTTCTTCTATTCTCTATTTTTCAACATTTCATTTACTGTGTAGGGACTAACACAATGGTAATTTATCTTATTAATAATTTCCTGGTAAAAATTCCTTTTCATGCCGTGTTGTAGCACATATGAAAAGATGGTGTACTATTAAGTAAATATACCTCTTTTCCCTACAACAGGATTCAAAAGCCATCAATACACTTCATCGTGATAAGTGTCTAGTAAACAGAAGTAGTTAAGTAAGAGCTGAGTTAATGTAAATTGAATTAACTGTAACATAATTGAATTTTATCCACTCAGTTTTTATCACCCAAATTTCAGCTATCATAACATATTCCTTCTTTGAAAAAACTATGATTGGCAGATAGAGGAGAGAAGAAATTGTTGGAAAACAGGGTTTCAACGTTCCTTAAAATCTCAAGAATTGGCATCATCCAGTGCTTTCTTCTTTCGGACATTGCTCATGCCCTGTTCTGAATATGGGTTCTCAAGAGGTGGGCCATACTTTCACATTTACTGAAAGCTGAAATAAGTTGGTACTAGACAGTATCCCAGCCATGCAAGACTCATTAAATTATTAAACTGTTTTCACTGTGCATGACTTACATGTCTTTTAAGAATTTTTCTTTCTACCATTCCCATTAATACATTGCAACTTGTTTTCTCCCACTACCAATCTATGAAAACTGCTAGAATATCAATAATCGTAACATCAAGATTTGGTACTCACTACATGCTTGCATTTGTTCTCTAGACCACTGACATGTGATGATTAATTTAACACTCCCAACAACTGAATAGGTAATTGTCTTTTGAATATTATAAAACTTATTTATCTCCTATATTTATGCATTCTAAAAAAGCTACATAAGGTGAATTTTATTATTATTATTTTTAGAGAGAGAGCTAGAGTTGGGGAGAGGGGCAGAGAGAGAGAGACAGAGAGAATCTTTAGTAGACTCCATGCTGAGCATGAGGACTGATGCAGGGCTCAATCCCACAACCTTGGGATCATGACCTTAGCCAAAATCAAGAGTGGGACGCTCAACTGTCTGAGCCACCCAGGCATCCCTGTAAGATGAATCTTAAACAATGTTTTATTATTGAGAAATATAGCTCATTTATAAATAAAGCAATCAATGAGAATGAGTACTTGAATTGTTTAAACTGCTTCTAGTTCTATATAAAAGTGAAACTGATTATACTGTCAATGAGATATAAATGCAATATTTCCTATCAACTGATATAGTTCTGTGAATTTTTGTTCCATTTTATTCATTTATTTATTTATTTATTCAGTAATTTTGTCTATATTTTTCAGTGTTACTTAGTTTAAAATACTATTTTAAAATGTAATATTGAATTTTATGTGGATTCTCTATACCAGCAATATGTTGCTTTATAAAGTATACCATGTACCCATATGCTATTGAATAATTTATATACATAATCAGGAAGTGGTTTGTATGTGTTATTTGTATGTGCACCACACACACACACACACAAACACACACACAAATTGGAAAAGACATGCATGCCATTTAAAACATTTAAAAGTAATAGAAAAGAAGATTTCACTGTGTATATGGTGTATAGACCCAAATCCATTGGGAAGAGATTGGTATTGGTAGATACCAATGGTAAGAAGTGACTGAATTTGGTATATCTAGTACACAAAACTAACAAGACTTTTAACGAATGAGTTATAAGTGGAAAAGAAAGGATAATTCGTGGGGGTTTACTCTCATGGAACAGGTGAATATTTATAGGATTTAGGTTTTAGAATTGCCATGTATACAGATAGAGCGCTAACCAAATATTCTGTGGGCTACCTTGTGGTTAAGCTAGGGCCATATGATTAGGTCTGGCCAACTTGGTTACGATCAGAAAAGAAGGTGATACTTCCAGGCTCAAGGCAATGAGGAGGGTTTGGGTCTTGTCCTCTTCTGTAGTAACCAAATAGTCCAGACTGTGTGCTGAAAGATGTCAGGTCTCTATCAGCCACGGTTCTAGAAGGGCGGAAGGAAGCAGAGTCCCTGTAATCCACATGTACCATGAATAAAAGTGCACTTTGGTAGTATTATCTCAAAGTTACTATATTCAGAGTACAGGGTTTTACTGTTTTGGAATAATCTGATATTATTCTAAGAAATTTCTTAGAAAAGGCATGAAAAATATTAAAACTTCCTGGTATCCTGAACACCATATTGAACTTAAAATACTTTCTCTCATTTTGTTAGGACTTTTGGAGGAGGAGAGCAGAACTTGCAGTTTGGTGTATATATTATCAATACCGGGTGAATAGACAGCCGGAACTAAGAGAAATGGAGTAAATGCTAAGAGAGTGAAATATATGCAGCAATTGAGGCATTTGGAAGCCCCGAGAGGCATAGTATTGTGGACTTGGGGTTTGTACGGGACATTTTAATTGAAGCCAGCCAGACATAGGCTTTTATAGTTACACAGTTGTTTGTAATTCTGAAGCCTGAACTGTGGTGGAAGAAAACACGGCTCCCCACACCCAAAGCTATCACGTCCTAATCCCTAGAACCTGTATGTTACACTACATGACAAGGAGGAATTAAGGTTGCAAATGGTCAATCTGATCAGCTGACTTTCAGATGGGGAGAGTAGCCTGGATTACCAGGGTGGATCCAATGTAAGTAATCACAAGCGTCCCTATAAATTGAAGAGAGAGGCAGCCAGGAAACCCCAACACAGAAGCAGAAGTCGGAGTGGGGCGGTAGCCGGTTTCCAGATGGTTGTGCTAACCCACACGGAGGAACGAACACAGGTAGCCTCTGGAGGCTGGGAAACCTAAGGCGAGGGCTTCTCCCCCTGAGCTTCCTGAAAGAATGCAGCCCTGCTGATGCCTTGATTCTAGCCCAGTGTGACCTACTGCGGACTTCTGACCTCCGGAACTGTAAGCGAGTAAATTTCATTTGTTATAAGCCACTAACTTACTGGAAACTTGTAGCAACAGTAGGAAGCTCATTCACAAAGTCTTTAAGCCCGCTCTGTACAATAGCTTAATTTTGCAGTTGGTGAAAGCTCGTGGGGTTTTGGTTTTGTCGGCAGGGGTGTCCTTATAACCTGCAACAGGGTCCCCTTGTGGTCTTCTAAGCCGAGGGCTGCAGGAAGGCCTCGCCTGGGGCTAGGAGAGTACCCTGAGGCTTTAGTAAGCTCTCACAGCTGAGTCACTGATTTGGGGTGGGGGGTGAAGACCTTAAAATAGCTAACTGGGGCACCTGGGTGGTTCAGTCCAGTCCTTAAGTGTCTGATTTTGGCTCAGGTCATGATCTCACAGTTCCTGAGCCCAAGCCCCATGTTGGGCTCTGAACTGACAGCAAGGAACCTGCTTGAGATTCTCTTTCTCTCTCCCTTCCCTCCTCCCCCACCCACCCCCTACCCCATGGCACTCCCAAAAATTTTTTTTAAAAAATAGCTATGTTCCTAGCAAAACATGGGGTTTTGTAGGCATAGCAGAGAATTGCAAATCAGACCTGCAAGTCCGAAGTGCCTGAAGGAAGGTCAGCTCTTACTAGGCTCTAACAGGAAATGGGGGGGGGGGGGGGTAAGGGGTTGAACAGAAGTTTATTGGAGAACAAGAGTTTGAGGCTGTGGAGGTTTCTCCCTGGTGGCAAGCAGTGACTAGTGTGTTGCTGCTGGGGAAGGGAGTGGTCTTCCTTTTTTTCCTTCAAGGTAAGTGATAAATTCCTGCATGAGAAATGACCTCCTTTGTCAAGGTAAGAATTGTTTTCCTTCTCTGAGCTGGTTATGCAGGCTGCCCAGGAGTACATGTGTGAGAGCTCTCCTTTCAGAGCTTCTGGATTCCACTTCAAATGAGGCTTTATTTTTTACTGGCTTTCATGGTTGATTGGGGGGGGTGGGTAGAAAATAAAACCATCGTTCCCCCATCCCCAGAGCTTCTGACTTACATGGTTGTGGAACTGCTTCTTAAAAACCCGATAATCCTGTTCAGATGAGGTCAAAGGATGGAACCAAAGAACCAGGTTAAGAGCAGCACAGACACCAGGTTTGTTAGGGTAAGAATGAAGAGAGACTCCCGCTACCCGGGAGGGGCTCCTTAAGAAGGCTGCTAAGTGGAGGGAAGGCTTATATGGGTTACAGTGGCAGGACCTTTTGACAGGGAGTTACTGTGTAGCTGCTAAACCAAGATAGGGTCCAGGGCGTTTGTTCCAGGGAGCAGGTGTGTCAGAAGGTCTGGTACTTTCTGCGTTATTGTTAATAAGGGGCCGTTCCTCCCTATCTGCCCAAGGTCAGTTTGTCTCCTCAGTTGCAGTGTAGCTGGGGCGCGAAGGTGTTTAAGAACTCCAGGTGATGCTAATGTGCAGGCTAAATTGAATATTCCTGATTTAGAGGGTACAACGGTCTGTAGGTCTCTTAGGAAAGCCAGGTAGAAAACCACGAACTATTGCTTGACAGCCAAGATGGTATCAGATCCACAATACCAGGGGCTTCCTGAGTTGTAAACTGCTAGTTTGAGACCTAAAGAGAAGCATTAGCTCAGCTGGCCCTCTACCTCAAGTCTGAGGAGAGTGGGTCATAATGAACCTGGGATTTCCTTGGCTGGAGATGGAGTGTAAGAGGGGTGGAAAAATGTTACTGTGAGTTCAGTGTGACCCAGGTTTTACAAGTATGTGTATAGGTTTTTCCTGTTCAGGCAAATATACCTGAAAATATGGAATTCAACAATGGCGGAGCAAGTGCCTTAGAGAAGTACGTATCCTCTCTAGTCTGAGGAAGAGACTTGAGAAGTACCAGCAACTTCATCTTGAGGAAGGAACCCATTGAGAGTAAATTCCCAGGTGAAATCAATGCCTGAAGCAAAGAACACTAGGGCAGGTTTTAATAAGACCAACCTGTGGCTCTGTTTTGTGTACATATGAGTCACCTGGGGCATTCTAGGACCAGGCACTAAGCCAACCCAGCTGAGCTTGCCTGGAGTTGGTCTTTAGGTGCCTCAAGTGACTTTCAGGTGATCTCCATGCACAGTTTAGGTGGAGATCCCCCTGCCTAGACTGCCAAAGCAAAGCCTGCTAGCAGTAGGCTCTGTGGCACAGAACCAGTAAGGTCTAATCACAAGATACTGTGCGGCTGTTTTTATTCCACAAACAACTTCCCAAGGATCTAAAGCAAAATCTTAACAAAAGCTGCTTTATATATAATGAGTTAGGAAAGCCGTATCTCCAATTGTCCTGGAGACCAGGCTTCCCTCTGCCAGTTCACAAACACTGCAAGAAAAACACTATTTCAAAGCCACCTATTAAAAGAAATAGTGGGTTTGATAGGTTTTATCTCATTCCAAGCTCCTCACCCCCGGGATATGGGAGTAATGCCAGAGTACCTTGGCCCAAAGATTCTTCTATGGGAGTTGATTGTGCACACATGCATAGGCTGGGCATTCCAGTGAGGTTCAAAACAAGATGACTTTTTCCTACTATGTGCTTGGATGGGGCGATGTGCTGGGTATTACGGAAACCTAATTTAACCTGAGATCACCCCAGTAAGAACTTCACATTTACTTTTCTAAATGAGATGAAAATGGAGTCTGTATAGTCATTCCTTTAACCGTTTGGACTCTAAAAGGAGGCTATAAGGTGTTAATCTAGATTCTGACATTAAAGGAGCTACTCCTGCAAAAGACCATATATGCTGGCTGAAAATAGCTTCAATCTACACTAAACCACAAGAACTTCTCTAGCTGAAATTTCTAGAGACTAAGATGGAGGACTTTGATTTTATTTTTTTGGATTCCTGATACCCAAGGATAATTGATCTAATGTTTAAGAACTACTTTCAAGGGTGCTTGTTTGAACTTTACTGGGAGTAGGACAATGGAAAGATTTTTAGGACCTGTCTGTTTTATCTTGGAGGGTTTTTATATGTTCAGGCACTTTATTTCAATCCCTTGATGTCTCGATTTCCTAGAAGATCTGACTTTTATTATATTGAACAATGACCACCTAATTATGATGGAAAATAAGGAAAGAAGTTGGTTATATAGTACCTTTTGTGTAGACGTCATGTATTCTACTGACCCGTAACCATTCACTGGGGAGAAAAACCTAAGCTGCTCACCAGTCCTTTTCCTAAAAGCCAGTAAATAGCACATATTTCCCGATGTGAGGAGTTCTGTCCCATTTTTACAACCACCTTAGGACTCAATAGCAGAGTCTAATGAAGTTGTCATTCTTGCACACCTAAGACTATATCCTCTATTCTAACTTTAAGAATACTTCCCATACTTTAGACCTCTATGTGCTATTCTTGCATTATTTCTTCCAAACATGGGAGATGATATGATTGAGCTTTCCCCTAAATGTTCAACATGTCTTAATGAACTGTTAAAGGAGCAATGATTTATGTATCCCGGTAGACCTCTTCTGTATACTAATGATTTTTCTGGATGATTCCATTAGCCCCAACAATAGTAGCATTACTTCTGTTAAGTAGAACTTGTTAGCATATTTCCATGTAAACAGATCCAGCAGAATTAACTGAGACTACATAGTTGACCATACTTTCAAAACTTGATCAAACTTCCTCAAAATATTGATAAGTCAAAAGTACAAAATAGTTGAATATAATTCTGATAAAGAAATCCCTGAAATCCTTACATCTTCAAAAGATAGCTGGTAATCTACAAGGAGAATTCTAAATTCATTTCCTCTGTGAATTGCAAGTATATATATATTTTACTAGTACCTTGATATTCAGCTTTTTTAGAAAACTTCAAAGTAATTTTGAAGGTTAATGCTTAGGCATGCATTATCTTTATGGAATTTGACCCTCAAAATCTTATACATAGCATTTCTAAAAGATTTGAGGATATGTAAAATACCTAATTCATCTAGATCCTTAATAAAATCAAGCGCAAAACCTTCAAATAGGGATAAATTGCCACTGAATTTTTACACTGAGGTAGTACAAATTCCAATATAAAGTGTGCTTGAATGTTAGCCTAGTGGAAATAACTTATGTCCCTTACAATGTCTGGAGCATCTGCTGTTTTACAGATATTTTTGTACTTGCTAGATAGCAGTGTTCTGATACCTGGAAAACCTATCACAACTTCTAGTCTTCGGTCAATTTTCATAAAGCTAGATATTGAATTATCACTTAACACTTGGTTTTGGCTGTAACAATTCTTGAAAGAGTGGGAAGGAACTTTTAAAAACCTATTTTACAAGTGACAACAGTGATTTACTGAAACCAAGATTTCTTAGACCAATAAGGGGATAGATCTGCAAAGGGACATTTCTCATAGTATTGACCTCTAGATTGAAATTAGAACTAAATCTGGGTCATTGTGCTTCTAAAACTTTAAAGTGCTTAAATAAAAAAGTAGAAATGCTTACACTTTTGAGGCCTTTATCTCCATATGCGTGACCTTACCAAGTTTTAAAGAATGAACTAGAGCACTTTCTGGTTTAAAAAAAACCTCTGCTTTATCAGTACTACTTTGGTAATATTTTGTTTCACCCATAGAATGGATCTGAAACTTCGGGCCTTAAGTGAGAGAACTATTGTAAAATTCTTGTCATTCTAAACTATCTTTCCCCCATGGAAAGTAAAGTGGTAAGGAAATAACCTTCATGCCAAGTCTGCGGCGATGTTCAACAGATTGATGTTGGTGGCAAAGACGATGCCTGAATGGAGTAAGATGTTGGTAGCTTTCAGAATGGAGTCCTGAGCCCATCCCCCATTGCCAAGAGAAAGTTGATTATGTATATGAAGATTCTGTGAAAAAATTAGCTCACTAAAACTCCCTATGTGTACCAATTTTCTTCCTTGTAAATTCTACATTTAAGGATAGGCAATATTTGTTAGAAATACCTATTCTGACCTAGTACTTCACAAGATATGAAGGAAATGCAAAAACATAACTTATATGAACATTTCAATGAATAACTTGAAATATCTAAATATTAAAACTAGTGAACTATGGTTCATACAAATATTGGCCATTACTATTCTCTAAACTTCATAGTGTTCTTGTGGTACATCAAAGGGAATCTTGTTGGAAAAGGTGTTAAAACTACATGTACTATCTGGTAATAGGTTTCATTTTATAAGTTTTTATAATCCTAAGGTCTGTGAGATCTAGTATTTGCCTGGTGATAATGAAGAATGGGTAACTGTAGGAAACCTGAACAGAAAAGACCAAAGGTTCAGACATCTCCAGGTTGAGGGTGAAGACCACCCCAACCTAGAAAGCTATGCAGACCAGAAAAGGTAGAAAAGGATTAACTCCAATAGCATTGAGTTGGTTGCAGAGGTACTGATGTAGCTTACAGTTTGGCTTGCATTTTGACTGTTTGAAGTCAGCCTTAATATCAAAGACTGATAACAAAGTGAACACAACTGTATCTGCATAGAAAAATGGCATGTAGAAAACCCTACTAACACCCCAGGTTCTTGCTCTCAACCCCATCTGTTATCAGATCTTAGACCATTTCTTTCAAGCTCAGAAGAGCCTCCTTCCACCTCCTGCACTGACCATCTTTTGCTGGGTTCTAACTTTTGCTGAGGTGCTAAGTACCTGCTGGATCCGTACACAAACACAACCTTAAAGTGTTGGGGATTTACTGCTCCCAGAGTTAGACAAGACCCGCTGTATCCCACCTGGCTGTTCTATACCCAGATTTCTGGGAGTCACTCTCAATACTTTCAGAGGGCCTAGAGCAGGATTGGTCCCCATTTTCCACAGCATAGGTTTGAAACACTTCTTTGGCTTTCTTCCCTAGGTTTCCCTACTCTTGAATCTCTTGCCAAATCCACTACTTAGGCTCTCCTTGGGGAACTCCAAATAAGTCAGTAACGCTAATCTTAGGTGGTTACTATGATCTTAATTCTATAGTCCTACCTATACTGAGATATTACAACTAAATGAAATACTAATTAAAGTACATTAAAAAGACTTTATCCTGGAGTGCTCTCAGGAATAGATACTAAATGCTGAAGTCCCATTTTTTAAAAAAAAAAATGCTTGTCCTCCCTGCACAGAAAATCAAATACAGTGAAGACCAAGGTTTTCAAACAAACTAGTTCAGGAAGATTGCTACATTAAGTCCTAGTAGTCTTTGTATACAACTAGTATTAGGAAACATAAAGACCACTCTTAAGTCTATAGTAACTAAGTTAACCAAAGCAGAAAGGGACCATGTTTATTAAAAACATAACCAACTTAAAATCTTAACAGTATTAAGACCTGAATTTTGTCTACCCATAAATTCTATCAAATCCTATTCTACATTTTAGCAAGTATTTTAGAAATATTCTCAAACTGAACATAAAACTTAAAAACGCAAATAAGCTGAGTGGCTTAGTTGGTTTAGCATCTAAATTCAGCTCAGATCCTGATCTCCTGGTTCATGAGTTTAAGTCCCGTGTCTGGCTCTGGGCTGACAGTTCAGAGTCTGAAGCCTCCTTTGGATTCTGTCTCCTGTGTCTGCCCCTCTCCTGCTCACACTCGGTCTGTCTCAATCTTCAAAATAAACTTAAAAAATTCAAAGAATCAACAACAAAGAGGAGGGACCTGTCCTTCCAGGTAGGATATGAAAAGTTGAGCGATAAACTGTATTATGTAAACACAGGAAGGTTCGAACAGGAGCTGGAAAGATCCTGGAACAGAAGTGTATGTATGGGCGCTATTAAGCGGGACCTCAGGCAAGGATGGACTCGTGGAGACCGAAAATTGGCTCCATGTATGGGGAAGAATGTCAGAAAATCCTAGAAAAAGTTATACGGAGTTGAGTTATGGTAATAGAAACTTAAGTAGCTAATAAGAGATGTTGTACCTCACAAGTAGAGCAATGGAAACGAAAACCACCAACTTCACACACTTCCATTTTGTGATACCTAGGTCTACAGTGTTGCCAAGGAGATGGACGAACAATCCAGCTATGCTATTTAAGTACAAGATGTTCACTCTAACCTTTAAAATAGTTGATTACTATGCAGTGTGATAGAAAAAACTAATAGTTACTGAGCCAGATACTAACATAAGCATTTAAATGCTTTCTCTATCAGCCTACCAATCCTTTGAAGCACATACAGTTGTATAAGTAAGGCTTAGAGAAGAAAAAGCTTCAGACTATGTACCTGGTAAATGGCAGTATCGGGACTGTAGCCTAAGATTGTCTGGGAATTGACATTTTACGGTGTGAGGCTCTAGGCTGATGCTCGTCCTTCTGGTTTATTGCTACTGTGCAGAGGATTTTAATGTGTGATCAACTTAGAGGTCTCTGATCAACTTTTAAGGATTTCCTGTTGCAATAAATGACTATAGTGTAGGCTGCACAATAGCAAATGTAGTTAACTTATCCACAACTAGCTCTCCCCTGCCAAGTGTTTAGCACCCTATAGCAAAAATGCTGAATACTTTTGAGTGGAAATGTAAGGGAGCTTTGCGAAAATAATACACCTATCAAAATTGCTTCCACTGCTCCTGTTGCTACCACCTACATCTGTACATCTGATCAGAAAAAGTAGGTAAAATATCCCCAAGTACTATCACTGTGATTATTTTTTAGTGTTCTACATTATATGGCTCTTTTCATACAGTGGGTTTGGACTCTGGGCAAATATGGAAAAGATGATTCTAAATTCTCTGATCTTAAAGCTTTCTATACTGGCTATATAAACACAACTGGTATTCTGAACTTTGTATATGCGTGAGCTGGTTTGGCCTTTGAAAAAATACTTTGTATATTTAAGAAGGATGGTGATATGTGGTTCTCAACATTCACAGTAGGTATGTAATTTGTTAGGTTGACATCTTATCCCTACTGTCACTGTATAACATCTAATCACTAAGAAGATACTGAGCTAGCTGATTAAAATCAAAGAATAAATCTGGATTGACAAGGTATCCAAAAAAGAAGAAACTCAACCCTCTCCAAATGGACCTTAATTTATTGTTGGCATGGGTACTAAATAGAGGAAACTGGGTTCTTCCTATCTTCTTGGTAGCCTTTTAGAGATCTTTCAATATCTGAGCTTTCATGGGGAAATATTTTTATGCTGGGAAAACCTATTCTTCCTGCCATTATCTCCCATATGAAAGTCAAGAACTATTATTTTTCTTTACTTTTCTGCATTAAAAGGTGGAACTCCTCTTGATAAGCAGTAACCAACCCACTAAGGTGGTTAGAGATCATCTCTAATGAGACTAGGGTCAGAGAGTAAAGCAGCCTACATGCCAATTAGCTGATGCACAGAAATACATCATCCCATGACTGCCCACTGGGTTTCTACCTAGGCCAAAACTTATAAGGTGGAGTTAATTAGGATGCGATAAGTCAGCCGAAACCTTCCACCATTAGATGAAGCAGTGGGGTGAGGGGGGATTTCAAGTTGATGTTGTCTTGTATGTTGGCCAGTTTTCTTAAGTAAAAGAAACCTTGAAGAAGTCAGGCGTTTGCTTTTGTGCTGGATAGGTGTAAATTGGAAAATGTAAGAGCTAAAACACTTTGAAAAAATACAGTGCAATTGTTTTCCCAATCAGCCTCTGCACTGCTTCAATAAATGTGTACTTATGTTATGGAACAAAACTCCAGTTTCCAAAGAGCATACGTGAAAATTCACCCTTTCTTTCCTATTGCCCACACAGTTCCCTCTGTGTGTAAATTCAATAGCTCTACCAGCTTCTTGTTCATTCTTCTAGAGAAACTGAGTACAAAAATGTAGGTTATCTCCTAACCAATTCATCCTTTGAAATATTCATATGATGGTGTCGGGGAAACTACCTTCCCCACATCATTGTCAAATAACCTCTATAAAGGTTATTCCATGTAAAAAGTGCTGAATCAAAATCTGTGTTGCTGAGGAATCCATCACCAGTTTAGTTCTCCAGTACTAACTTAACACTTAACATATACATCAAATACTTGACTATATATTTACTTTGCATTTCCTAGTAATTTATGTGCTACACAGATTGGTGTAATGACTCTTCCTAAAATCTCACGTCAGTTAAGTCCTAGGCTACATTGCCACTTGAATGTTTTATAAAATCTAACACTTTCAATTATTGCAGCTCATATTGGAATACCTTCTAGTGACTTCAAACATGTAAAGAAAACTTGACACCTATGCGTATAGACAATATTACTCCAAATTCTAGTTTATCATCAGCTTCTTTGTACCCAGATGCTTTTATGGTAGTCATCTTGTTCTCTAGTTATCCTCCTGAAAATATCTGAACGCTATCCATGAAGACTTTAGGAATTAAGACTTTAGTAACATGCCAATCCATCAAATACAGTTGTGCAGGTTGTACGTTGAATGAATCTGTCCAGCCAAGAAGACCTCCAGAACTGCAGCTTTCTCCCCTCTACTTTTCATTCTTCTACCTTGCTGTACAGCTGGGTACACTTGGAGGAAGGCACATCATTTTCTGAAGTGAACAATAGTTCCCAATGCTGTGTCAGCCTCGAGGAGTTTGGTTACAAATCTAAAAGTGGGGCAGCATAATTTTGCTGTCCTTTCAAAAGGTAGTTTGTTTCCCTAACCTTGAATCTTGGCTTTCCTTGTGTATTGACTTGACCAATCTAGAATGTGGCGGAAGGGACATTTTGTGAGTTATAAAATCAGGCTTTAAGAGGCTTTGTAGCTTTTCCCCTTGGCCTCTTGAATCATTACCTTAAGATCCCCATGTAAAGAAAATAGTCTAGGCTCTGAGAGATGAGAGACTCACATGAAGATGTGAAGGTGCCCTCAGCAACATCCAGCACTTAGTAGTAGACAGGTGCGAGAGACTAGCTGATCTGCCAGTTAGATGCAGTCTCGAGGGAAGGCAAAGTAAACCACATAAGGAACTGCCCAGCCAACCCACAGAATCAGGGTAGGGTGGGTTGGTGATTGCTGTAAGCCATAGCTTTTGGGTGGTTTAAAAGTAATAACAGATATGTGTCTTAATCCTTTCAAGCCCAATATCTAAAGACACAAGCATGGGGCTTTTCTCCATTCTCAGAAAGCCTCCATGTGTGCTAGCACTGATACTATAATGAAAACCATATGCAAAGTGTTAAAACATATTCAGATAGTATGAAGCCCAGCTCAGAGCATCAGAGGGAATTGTTCATGGGTGACCGCATTCCTTCTGATATCTTGTAGAGGGATAGTGGTCTTCCCTCCTAATTAAGTCATAATCATTCACTTGCCAAATAAAAGTTGTAAGTTTAGTCATTATAAGGAATAAGGTGGAATACACACTAATGGAATTGAGTAACAAATACTGCTGGGGTGCCTACGTGGCTCAGTTGGTGAGGTGTCCAACTTTGGCTCAGGTCGTGATCTCATGGTTCATGAGTTTGAGCCCCGTGTCAGGCTCTGTGCTGACAGCTCAGACCCTGGAATCTGCTTTGGATTATGTGTGTCTCCCTCTCTCTCTGCCCTTCCCCTGCTCATGGTCTGTCTCTCGAAAAACAAAAATCAAAAACATTAATTTAAAAAAAGATGCCAAAATTTATATCCAACATCTACCCTTGGACTCAGACAAAACACTTTTTTAGGTCTTGGTAATCTGGTTTCTGTCCAAAGTTGTTTTGATTTGGGAAAGAGAATATTCTGTTTCTGTAATGGAATAGACCATCCAATGAATGAGCTTATTTTCATTATAGGCTAAGAAAATGCTACGGTGTTTTTGAATGTAAGTAGAATGAACATGTTCAATGAGTAATTCACATAAACTTAAGATGATAGAGTAGTAACCTTACTGTATTAAACTTACAGCATGTGTGTGAAAACAGAACACCTTATTTTTCATATTCTAAAACCTCTTTTACTTCTATCTGCCTATAAAACTAAATGAACAAGTTAAAACAGCTTACATACTATGTGCTTGTGATAGTTATGTGATTTGATATTTTGATATTCATATAGAAATGTCTATAACTGGGCAGTGTTGCTTTTAAACCTACCTTAAATACTTGCCTTGAATATTTTCACTGCAGTTGACCTATGATATGTGTCAAGAATGTGATTCAGCAACTCTATACATCGCTCAATGCCCACCACGGTAAGAGCAGTCCCCATCTGTCAGTCACCATATGTTATGTCACACAATGTTACAATACTGACCATGTTTCCTATGCTGTACACCTTCGTCTCTTGTAACTGAAAGTTTGGACTTTTTAATTTACTTCATCTATTTTGTCCATTACCCCATCCCCCCTCTGTCAACCACCAGTTCTCTTTAGTTGTAAAATCCTAAGGTATTTATCTTCGACTTCTTTCACTTATCCTAATACCCTCTATGTTCCATCCATCTTATCACAAATGGCAAGACCTTGTTCTTTCATGGCTAATCTACCATTTGTGCGTGTGCGTGTATAATCTATCTTTATTCATTTATGGGTGGATACTTGGGTTGCTTCCGTAATTTGGCTGTTGTAAGTAATGCTGCCCTAAACACACGGGTACGTGTATCTTTTTCAAATTAGTGTTTTTGTTTGGGTAAATATACAGTAGTGTAGTTATTGGATAATATGGTATTTCTCTGAAACCTTGAAGAAATTCCATATTTTCTTGTGGTTGCACCAATTTACATTCCCACCAGCAGTCCATGAGGGTTCCTCTTTTTCTCCACATCCTCAACACTTGTTCTTGTCTTTTTGATACCTCCTACCTCTTGATCCCATTCCGACTGAAGGGTGATCCCTCATTGTGGTTTTGATTTGCATTGTGAAGCATTAGTGATGTGCAACATCTTTTCATATGCCTTTTGGTAATCTGTATTTCTTTAGAAAAATGTCTATTCAGGTCCTCTGTGTTTTAATCAGACTTTTATTGGCATTGAGTTTTATAGATTCTTGACGTATTAGATATCAACCCCCTATTGGATAGATCATGTACAAATCCCTTCTCTCAGAAAGTTGCTTTTTCATTTTGTTGGTTTCCTTTCATGGCAAAGTTTTCATTTTTGTGTAGTCATAATGTATCTTTGCTCTTGTTTCTCTTGCCTGAGGAGACTTACCTAGAAAAACATGTTGCTTAGGCTTTAGAGATTGCTGCCTGTTTCCCCCCTGCCACCCGGGTTTTATGGTGTCAGGTCTCCTATTTAGGTCACTAATATATTTTGAGTTTATTTTTGTGTGTGGTGTAAGAAAGCAGTCATTCCATCCTTTTTCAGGTAGTTGTCCAGTTTTCTCAACACCATTTGAGATGTTTTTCCTCATTGTATATTCTTGCCTCCTTTGCTGTAGATTAATTGACCATTAATCTACTTTTGGAGTAAGGATGCTAAAGAAAGTATGGATAAAACTTGGAATAAATGAGATCTTTAAAAGCAGAAAAAAGTATATAATCGTTTTGTAAACTTGAATAACAAATTTAGAAAACCTATTTTATTCAAAGTATGTCTTACAGAATCTTTAAAATTTTCACACCCAAACTAATTAGGAATGCTGAACTACTGATTCTGCTTAACAGCACATACATATGAAATGAAAGGCCCTTGATACATTTAGTTTCCTTGCTCAAAATAAAAATAAGCCTATCACATAAGATTAAAGACCTGTAACAAAGTTTCCTGAAAGCCCAACATAATGACAGCATTATCCACATAGAAACATCTAGTCTGATTTTTAGGGAAAAAAGAATATATGGTTATTAGTAATACTGAATTGCCAAAATCAAGGGTCCTTACCTAGTTTGGACTTAAAACCATGCTGGCTTAAAATGATGCTCAGAATTGCAAATTAAAAAAATTCTTAAAAATTAAAAATACCTAAAGCCATTTCAATAAGTATATAACTGGTTCATGCTCACAAAGAGGGTTTCTGTGCTAGGTTTAGAATTGTGTACTTTTTGGTATACTCCGGAAGTACAGGTCACAATGTAACTATCGACTCTACTGGTCTGTTTTTTTTTTTTTTTTTTTTGACACTTATTCAACATGATCAGACCACTACATTTAGCAATCAACAGCTTAGGTACAAAAAAACTACATTAAAACCTTTTCTTGGAATACTTTATACTTTCCACAGAACAGAAACTCAGATAACCTATAAAACCATCACAAATACAGTTCTCCAGGTTTTGCCCAGACACCTAGGTATTGCCTAAAACATGGCATCTTCGTAGCAGCTGGGCCCTGCCATCACTGTGCTCAGCTGAGTTCACAGATCTGTTGTAATCTGTATCTTCCCTGTCACTTCTCTGGCTCTCCTCTCCTGCTAAGCTTTGTTTCCTGGCAGTAATTAAAACCTTCTGCCACTGCCGTAGCTACAGCTGTTGTTGCTGGAACCGCCATAGCCACCTTGGTTTTGTGGTTTGGCAAAGTACTAGCTTCTATCACCATAGGGACTAGAGCTTCTGCCTCTAAATTTCCACCTTTCATTGGTCCAAGATTTCACCATTGATTGTTGTCATTGCCGAAATCATCATAGCTTCAGCCACCTCCCAAATTGCTTCCATTGTTACCAAATCTGCTACAGCCAGCTGCACTCCCACTATATCCACCACCATCTCAACTGCCACCAAAGCCACCCCACCTACCTCAGTTTCCTCCCTGATGAAAGTTGTCATTCCCATCAAAACCACAACCACTTCCATGACGGCCACCGAAATTTCCAGAACGACTTCTGAGAAGGAAGAAGTGCTTGTCATCTCTTGCTTAACTAGGACTCTCCTTTACAGATGTGGCCATTCACAGTGTGGCATTTTTGAATGACGATCTTGCCTGCGGAGTCACTGTCCTCAAGTTATAAAACCAAAGCCTGTCGTCTTGCCACTCGTCCTCTCAATCACTTCAATTTTCCCATACTGCTCAAAATTATCTCTTCGATGATGGTCTTCAGGGTCGTCTTTAGGGCCACCAACAACCTTTTTCACAGTTAAGTGGGCACCAGGTCTTTGAGAATCTTTTGAGACCGCCCTCTTTGGTTCTACAACCCTTCCATCCACTTGTGTGGTCTTGTGTTCGTGGCTGCACCCACCTCCTCCACAGTGGGTTTGGGTGACAAACCCAAAGCCTTTGGGGCACTTGCTGTTTGGATCTCTCATAACCACACAGTCCATGAGCGTTCCCTATTGCTCAAAATGGCTCCTCAGACTCATTAGTTGTTTCAAAGCTCAAACCTTTGAAGAGCTTCTTCAGCTGTTCAGGCTCTTTGGGAGACCCTGACTTAGACAATGATGGGGAGTGGGTGGGGAGACCATGCTTCCTCAGGCAGCCAGTGGCGTCCGTGGGCAGAAAAGCTACCTGATCCCTTGGATACAATCACTCTGCCACTACCTAAACAAAGCTATGTGGTTTGTTTTTGTCGTCTTGGTTGTGACATGTTTTAGCACACAGGCACTGTGATTTTTTTTCTATTAAAACGAGCTATAATGGAGAGATAACATTGCATTAGTTTCAGGTGTACAACATAATGACTTGATATTTGTAAATACTGCTAAAAGATCCCCACAAAGTCTACTTAACCTCTATCCCTGCTTGTTGTTTATTTTCTTGGGATCAGAATTTTCACATCTACCTTTAGTAACTTTTGATTATACAATACAGTACTAACTATAGTCCCTGTGTTCTTTATTACATCCCTTGGACTAGTTTTATAACAAAGATTGTACTTTATTTTTCTACCTTCACCCCAATCTCCAGCAACCACTAAAGTGCTCTATGTTTACGAGCTCTTTTTTATTCTGCATGTAAGATCCTACAGTAATTCTTTCTGACTTCTTTCACTTAGTGTAATTTCCTCAAGGTCTACCCATATTAGAAATGGAAGGATTTCCTTTTATGGCTTAATATTCTGTATGGATCACATTTTCTTTATCCATTAGTGGGCACTTAGATTGCTTCCATCTCCTGGTTGTTATAAACAAGGACATACAGGTCTATTTTCCATTTAGTGTTCATTTCCTTCAGAAAAATAACCAGAAGTAGATTACTGGATCCTATAATAGTACTAATTTTTAAGGAACTTTCATAAAGTTTCTGATAGTGGCTGTGCCCACTTATGTTCCCATCAGCATTGTAGAAGTGTTCCCATTCTTCCACATCCTCACCAACACTTGTTTTCTGATAATAGCCGTTCTAACAGGTGTAGAGTGATCTCATTGCAGTTATTATTTGCATTTCCCTGGTTAGTGATGTTGAGCCTCATTTCACATACCTGTTTGCCATCCGTATGTCTTTGGAAAAATGTCTATTCAGATTTTCTCATTTAACTGTATTTTTGAGTTGGAGTTCTTTATATATTTGGGGTATTAGATACAAGATTTGCAGACACTTTCTCCCATTTGGGGGTTGCCTTTTAATTTTCTTGGCTTTCATTGTGTGAAACTTTAGTTTGGGGTCCTACTTTTAGTTTCATTTGCTGGTAGCATAAATCCAAAAACTTTAATCTTTAGTTTTATACCATTGTGCTTAGTAAAAGATGCCTGATGTATTTCAACCTTAAACTTCTTAAGGCTTGTTTTATGGCCTAACATTTCTGTCCTGGAGAATGGCCAATGTGCACTTAATGTATTTTTGGCTGGAATGTTCTATGTATGTCTGTCAAGGTTATGTGATACAATGTGTCCGTTAAGGCCAATATTTCCTAATTTTTAAATTTTTCTGTCTGGATGCTATATCCATTGACTTGAGGTACTTAAGTTTTCTACTATTCTCTCTTTCTCCTGTTGGTGCATTAATATTTGCTGTATAGATCTAAGGGCTCTTGTTGGGTACTTCACAAATGTTACCCTCTGGATTGACTCCTTTATTATAGAATGACCTTACTGCCTCTTACAGTCTTTGTTTCAAAGTCTGTTTTTTCTGGTAGAAGTATAGCTACCCACTGTTCTTTTTGTTTCTCTTTGCATGGAATAATTTTCCATCCATTGATTTTTTTTTTTTTTTCTCCGTCTATTTCTCACCTGAAGCGAGTCTTTTGTAGACCGCACATAGAGAGGATCATACATTCAGCCACTGTCTTTGATTGAAGAACTTAATCCACTTACATTTAAAGCAGTAAGCACATAATTACTGCTCTTACACTCTGGCTATTTGTAATTTCTTTATTCCTTTCATGTTCTCTTACTCTGCCTTGAGTGATTTTTCTGTAGCCGTCTGCTTAAATTCCTTTATCATTCATGTATCCACTATAGGGTTTGCTTTGTGGTTACCATGAGGCTTCTGTAAAACAACTTCTATGTAACAGTGTATTACAGTTGATTACAGTATTAAGTTGATTACAACTTAAGTTTGAGTGCATTATAAAGATCTGTATTTTTATTGACTTCTCCCACCATGTTTATCTTTTGTCACAATTTACATCTTTTTATCTTGTGTAACCACTAACCAGTTATTACAGCTATAGTTATTTTTGCTAAAATCTTCAAATGTCATGCTAGCTTTATAAGTAATTAACCCATTGAATTGACAACATTCTAAATTTAACTATATCTTTACCACTAAGGATTACAATTTTTGTTCTAATTAGTGCTCTTTTCAGCGAAACAAAGTCCCTCCACCATTTCTCACAAGACTAGTCTAGTGGTGAACTTATTTAACTTGTCTGCAAAACTATCTCAATTCTGAAGGGCAAGTTTGTTGGGAAGTTTTGTTTGGCAGGTTTTTTTTTTTTTTTTGGTTCCCCAGCATTTTGAATACTTGTGCCACTCTCTTCTGGGGCCTGCACAATTTCCCTGAAAAATCTAATAGACTTATGGGGGTCCTCTTGTATGTAACAAGTTTTTCTTTTGCTGCTTTTGATTCCTTGTCTCTTAAACTTAAAAGGCGGGGAGGGGGGGTGCGGGGAAGAGGGGCACCTGGGTGGCTCAGTCAGTTAGGCTTCTGACTTCAGGTTATGATTTCATGGTTTTGTGAGTTTGAGCCTCATGTTGGGGTCTGTGCTAACAGCTCAGAGCCTGAAGCCTGCTTCAGATTCTGTGTCTCCCTTTTCTTCTCTTTCTCTGCCCCCCCCCCCAACCTAAAAAATAATTCCTTGTCTTTACCTTTTGGCACTTTAATGATGTGTCTCTGTGAGGGTCTCTTTGGGTTCACCTTATTGGGAGCTTTCTGGCCTTCTTGGATCTGGATGCCTTTCTCCAGATAAGGGAAGATTTCAGAAATTATTTCTTCACATTTTCTGCCTTGTCTTCTCTCTCTGGGATCTTGATAATATGAATGTTAATCTGCTTGATGTTTTCCTGTAAATCCCTATTAAGCTACCTTCTCTTTACTCTGATTGGGCAAGTTCCATTGCCCTGTGTTGGAGTTCAATGATGCTTTTTCCCCCTTGCTGCATCTAGTCTGTTTTTTTAATCTATTGAATGTATTTAATTCAGTGAATTTATTCAATTTGGGACTTCTATTTGATATTTCTATATTCTGGTTAATTCTTAGTGCTATTTTTAACTCCAGTAAATTCCTTATCTCTCTTTCAAGTCTTTTTCTTAGGTTTTATCTTGTTCTTAAAGTTGGAACCTATTCCTCTTCATTTTGCTTGATGGTGTTGGTTTCTATGCATCAGGTAAAACAACCAAATCTCCTGGTCTTGAAGGAGTGGCCATGTGTAGGAGATGGACTTTACTGGTCAACTCTGCCTTAGCTCTTGACTCTCAAACATTTTTTCATTGCCTAAGAAGTCTACCTGATTCTTAGTGTCTCCCAGTAGTTGAGGATGTGACAATACCTGTCAGTGTCCCAAAGGGGAGGACCTCTGAGTTCTAGACACTCAGGCAGTAGCTCTTAAAGTATGCTAATCTACATCTTTCAGAGGGAGACCGGTTGGTGTGTGTTTGCTGCGTCTGCTTGAAGTTCTGGAGTAGTACCCAGTTAACTGTTTGCCACTGTCCCATTGAACCTGTGAATACAAGCCCTGTGCCTCCATAGACACCAGAGCCAGACTATTAGGGGATGTGTCCTTTGGGCAGTAGCCACAAAAGCCAGGGCGCCTGATGTGTATGCATGCTCCTTTCTCAAACACCCTGCCACCTGCGGTAGGGCAGAGGGAGACTGCCAGGGTGGTACCTATTCATGTCTCTGATCCCTGAAGAGTTGAGTCACTTTTGAGATGTGTTTAATAAGCCTGATCCTCCAGAGGACAGCTATGAAAGTAAGCTGATAATAGCATGCCTGGGGGCACATTTCAATCTGCTGTGACTGTGCTGGGCCCTGAGGGTGGGCTTCCTCCATTTGATGCAGTGCTGTGGGGTCCACAGATGTAAGCCCTACTTGGCAATCAGAGCTAGGTGATCAAGTTGTGACCATGTGGCAAAAAGTGGAGTATCACAGGTCTACTAGGTCATTTTCAGAAGATAATGGTGACCTGGAGCAAGGCAGAGGAAGACTAATCACAGTGCCTGCCCTCTGAGGTCTCTGGGGAGGATTAGTCCCCTGTGTTAAATTAGATACCTGCTCCTGAGGCCAAGCCTTGAGGATGGGCAATTAAGTGTCACAAAAAGGGTAGACACTTTCAGTGGTTGCCTCTACGCTGGGCCCTTGGGTGGGTGAGTTCACATGAGCCTTGTTACAACATTTTCTCCGTTTGTTATAACCTTGTGGGTCTCATGGGTGCAAGCCTTGTTTGCTTTCAAAACTAGCTGTTTTGGGGTCTCATTTCCCCAGTTCAAGTCTTAGAAGTTAGAGTGACAGATGTGAGGTTCAAATTTTATCTTCCCAGGGAGAAGCCTGAAGTTAAGTCCCCTACCAATTGTGGCCTGCCGTGTAGGGGGCTCAGGGGGTGAGGTTGATCCCGAGATTGTGTCTTAGCCTCTCCTACCCAGTTGGATGTGTTTCCCTCATTTGCCTAGTAGAAGAGTGGCTCAGCTAGTTACTGGATTTCTTTCAGAAAAAATTTGTTTCCTATATTGTTGTACATTTGGTCTACCTGATATAGGAAACAAAGGCAGAAGTAAATGGCAGATAAAATTAAGTTTCCTTATAACTGGCAGTCTGTTGACAAACACGAGGCTGGCAGAGTAAAAACGTTTCTCCAGGAACTCTCTACTGTCGTAATGCTAATGCTTTGCTAGAGGAAAAACCACCTTAGCTTGACAATAGCTAGGCCTCCAGTATCCTGTGAGTCGTCTTTAGCATACGAAAATCTCTTTGGAAACTTCCCCTGGATTTTCCCTCCCTCAAGTCCCAACTATATAAGCAGTCTCTCCACAGGGTCCTGCAGAGTTCTTTCTGCCCCCCCCCCCCCTTCTTGTCCCATACTTCAATAAAATCACTTTTTCCACCAAAGACCTCTTCAAGAATTCTTTCATGGCCATCAGCTCCAGACACCACGAACCCCAACATCACCCTGAAGCTGCCTCATGTCCATGAGAACAAGTGATTTCAGGATTCTCTCATGTCACCACTTTGAACCAGAAGCACTAGTAAAAGTCTTAATTATTATGATGGCACTACAGTCATCACTGCCCATTTAACACCAACAAAGACCTCCCAATTTCTACTAGATCAGTGAGTCACCTAGTGGCATTACCCTATGCTAAGGCCACATAGTGGGGGGAAGAAAGAATACTGTGCCTGGATTTCCCAGAAACCATAAGCCTGAGGAAAAGTTTTCTGTGCTTTTGTGAATTGCAGAAAGCAAGCACATAAGAGTGAGCCAGATACGAAGAGGAACAGATTTAATAGCTTGTTACTTAACCGGCCACACTTTACTATCAAGACTGTATGCTATTGCCAGACTGTCTTTTGAAAGACAACAGCTTTCCAGGATAGCTTATCTGGTCGAGGAAGGAGGAAAAATTAGAATTCCCTTGCACTTTCCAGTTGTATATGTAAGCAAGTGTTGCATATTAAAACTTTAATAACTGGGGTAGGAAGCAAGTCTGCATGGTTGGTCTGTGAGGCAAAGCATTGTTAGGTCTACTTGCAGATAACTGGCTGGTATCCCTGCAGGGTTCAGTGATTGCAGAAGCTACTGGAATTCAATACTGTGTCCTCTATCCTGCAGCCTCCCATCCCATTTCTAATGCACTCTTGCGTGTATTTTTCTAGTTTGTTCCATTAATCCTTAAACTTGATCAGAAAAGACTGATCCCAGAACAATATATCCTCCTAAAACACTTAGCTCCATATATCCCCATCATATTTATAACCCTACCTTTGATATCCATATCCCCTGTTGGCTCCTGCCCTGAGAGCTTACCGTCCCTGTCTACCTTGTTTATTACTCTTCATGCTAGCACAGTACTGAGTACAGAAAAGTCTGACACACATGCAAATCTACAAACCTGCACAGGAAACTACATGCACAAACACAGGATTGCTTACACAATCCAGTAAACATACATGGTTCTTCCAGAGTGTGGTTTGACAGATGAAATAGTCCACTGGGAGACAAATGAGGATAAACCTTAATTGGGTATCAGTTAATGAGATGTTTTATTAAACTAACATAAGAAAATCAGCTTTGTAGAGTGTGTCTTGTCATAATTCTTAAATATCTTATTGTCTGAAAGTTGTTCCTGTATATTCAGGATCCTTCTAATTGCAAGTATAGCACTGAGTTCTCTCAGCCACCTGTGAATCCCCCTATGTTGATACGTATTAAAGTAGATCTGTTTTAATAAACTTCTGACCTACTTATCTAAAACATTTTAAATGAGCAACACTTAATTTTCTACATTAACTAAAACTTATGTTGGCATCCAAGATCCAACTTTTTCATTTGGCACTGAAAAGTATGATTTTCTTAGCATCTGAAAGGAACTCTTTATTGCATGCTAAAGAAAGTATAAAAAATGTATGAAAGTGTAGTTTTCACATATTAAAATGAGAATACTTTGAAGTAAACACAATTATCTCAATATTGCTAAATATTTTAATGGTATTCCATTGGTATGAATTCTAAGCATTGTAATCAGATGATTGATTATGTAAAGAATCTGGATTTAACATTACACTTTTAAAAATGAGTAGGTAATTCCAAGAAAACAACTTCCCCCTCAGTCTACATATAATGATAAAAGAACAAATCCATTGCACAAAACTCTAATTTGGCCTTATTCTCTGTTCATTCAATATAGCATGCTGTGATTTCTTGGGAAAAATACATCTTAAAATAGTGACTTCTGAATTTTGAATACATAATGTGTGTGTCTTAGATAAGTGATTTCTTTTTTTTAGGAATTGTAATTTTAAGTGCTCCCTGAAAAAGTACTTAACTATGAAATTTTTAACTCCATCTTTATTTGTGATAACATCAATTGCTTTTAAATGCAACTATTAAACATTCTATAAAATTGCCCTTTTCCATCCCATCTCTATGTCCTGATATTTGACTACATTGACTATTTGCTTTTTTCTTTTATTTTAAGTTTTTAAATGTTCATTTTTTTGAGAGAGCATGAATGGTGGGGGGAGAGAATCCGAAACATGCTCCAGGCTCTGAGCTGTCAGCACAGAGACCAATGCAGTGCTTGAACTCATGGGCCATGAGTCATGGACCACCCCCCCCCCCCACCATCAATTCTGTATAGTTGAGTCTGTTTCTTGTCCTCCCACCCCTGCCATTGCTCCTTTTGTTTCTTAAATTCCACATAGGAGTGAAATCCTATGGTATTTGTCTTTCTCTGACTGACTTTGCTTAGCATTATAAGCTCCAGCTTCATGTTGTTGAAAGTGGCAAGATTTCATTATTTTTCATCACTAAATAAGTGTGTGTGTGTACATACACACTGCATCTTTATCAATTATTCAAGGACACTTGGGCTGCTTCCATACCTTGAGCATTGTAAATCAAGTGGCTTTAAGCATAGGGGTGCATGTATCCCTTTGAATTAGTGTTTTTGTATTCTGGGAGTAAATACCCAGTAGTGTGATTGCCAGATCATAGGGTAGTTCTATTTAAAATTTTTGAGGAACTTCCATACTGTTTTCCACAGTGGCTGCACCAGTTTGCATTCCCATCGTCAGTGTACAAGGATTCCTTTTTCTCCACATCCTTGCCACCTCCTGGTTCTTGTTAATTTTAGCCATTCTAACAGGTGTGAGATTGGGGTTTTCATTTGCATTTCCCTGATAAGTGAGGAGCCTCTTTTCACATCTGTTTGTCATCTCTAGGTCCTCTTTGGAGAAATTTTCTGTTCATGCCTTCTGCCCGTTTTTAAATTTTGGGGGCTGTTGAGTTTTATGTTCTTCCTTGCTGATTTTTCTTGACCCAAGTATTTTGAATCCTTTCTAGTCCCCACTTGGACTGTCTACAGTGCAACCTTGACCATGTCACTTCAAGTATTTAATCTAGTGATTCCTGTATGGTTATAGTAGAAAGTTTAAACTTTTTAATGTGGCCTGAGAAGTATTTCATATGCTTTTCACTCTGAAAATAGCTTGTCAGGAACTTTCTACAACCTTGGTGAAAATGAGATAGCCCAGCAGTAGTGAATCTTCAGGCTTCCGGGGTTATGGCCAAATCACTTTTTTTTTTTTTTTTTGACCACCTAAAGGAAGAACATATGGTTTCTTGCAGGTCTCTCCTTATGGAGTGGGGGAGGGAGAGCATGGTGTGTTTTTTGTTTTTGTTTGTTTTTGTTTTTTTTTTAATGGAAGCCACATTCCTTATGTTCCCAGTAGAATGGCTCTTAAGTTTCATTGATCAGGACAGGGAAGTATACTCCAAAACCAGTTACTGGAAGTGATTAAACACTAAACTGTGATCAGTTTTGACTAACTGATTCATTTACTGGAGCTCTAGAGAAGCCTTCCTCTCCTGAATATATTGCCACCTCCACAAAAATGGGGTTGAATTTATTTGTCAATAATGAGGAATGGATGCTGGTATGCAAATAATGGTGTTTCTCAAATCCTCTTAAACTTCGTGAAGGTTTGCCAACTGGCTCATCTGTCCTCAGTTCTCTCCCCTTTGTTGTTTTTCTCCTCTTCCATTCCTTCAAATCTACAATGTCCAGTGTTCTCATTTTAAGCATTCTCAAATGTAAAGCAAATATGGAGGTCTTCAATTGCATATCACTAAATTTTGAATAAGCACATCTTGGGTATTAACTCTAATGAACAAGAGAAAAGATCATTATAAACTTGTCTGTCCCATCACATTAAAACTCTGAACATATAGGTTACTGTCAAAACTATACCTGCCGTATCTATATACGTATGTACTTTTCTACATCCCACTTCTGCTGCATTGACAGCTGCCAGATTGTCTCTAAATAGTCTTCTCTGACTTTACTGGCGTTTGGTCTCCCTACTCCATGCTTTCAAAACACACTGGACATATTTTTGTCATTGTCAAAATGACCTTCATAAAATCAAATGACATGTACTGTCCTAGGATACAGTTCTGTTAATTTTGAAAATGTAATATAAAAGTTTTTACATTTATATAAACTGTGCATTAGCTCCAGCTCTCTTGACTGCACAACTTAACCAAAAACATCTGTTACTTTTTGTTAGAATTTTGTTCATCTGCATTGCCTAAACACAAACTATATACCAGTATTTGCCAATGCTAAAAGTTATTTGAAAAGGATTGTTGACTAATTCATGTCTCTCCCATTAAGAACATTAAACTCATTTTTATACTAGCTGTACCAGGTTATTGCAATCCTAACAGTAGAGGTAAGCTGTTGTAAGCATTGATTTGTTAATGGCTATTACTAGAATTCCTTACCCTATATACCAGAATTTCTCCTCCTATTTTTTCAGGTGTTTTAGATCTTTTTTGAAATGTAACAAGATAATTATACTAAATATAAAATTGATTAAGAATAAAAGTACACACTACATAGTACAAAATAACATGAATATGTCAAGACATATTGTCACCACTCTATACATACTAGCTTATTTGATTTTCATACAACACTCTCAAACTAGGTATTATCCACATTTTAAAGAGAACTGAGGCAACTTATCTGAAGTCCTACAAATCAGTTTAATCAGGATTCAAACCAGAGAATAATAAATGCCTCAAGAACTAAGTTACATATTTTCCCCCTGCCCCCCTGCCCAAAAAAAAAAAAAACCCATGAAAAAAATCTGTGTCCCCCAAATAAAGAACGGGAAGCTTGGACGACAACACCTTTCTCTCTTGAACTTTGGTACTTAATAAAGGCAATTTATTTGATCCTTCCAAATTCATACACCTTCAGTGACTCCATATTACTTTGAAGTTAAAATGTAAATTCTTAAAAGGCATTCAAGATGACCTATAATATGACCCCATCCAACTTTCTCACAATTATCTCCAGTTGTCTTTTTTAGGGTAATGTAAAGTAAAATGAAGCATATACTTTAGCTTTTGATCTGAGGTGAATTATAAACTGTTCCCTAGTTCTGTTATACTGATTATCTCCAGCTTTATCCCCACCATGTTCTCATCTGTGAAGGAAAATGATCCCTACTACATCTTGGGTAACTGGGAAGGTTATATACAAGAACTTCATTCTTTTCCTGATCCCTTCCAAGCAATTGATGCCAAGCAGTATTCTTGAGGCAGAGTGCACTTTCATCATTTAGGCCCCATTTCTAAGATCACTAATCTATCTCCCATAGTGTCCCCTAAAGCACTCTGGCAACCTCTTAATGTCATAGTAGATCTCTTAATAAGCGCTGCTGTCTTTTATCTGAACTACTTAAGGACAACGACTTGTCCTAGGTCTCTGTAAGTCTTTAATTTGTCTTACTGCCAAACTTTTCACTTTTTTTTCGTTAATATATACTGTAATCCTAGAGGTCTGCATATTGAATGATTGAACTGTTAAGCATGCTGACAATGATAAATTGACAGCGTTTTGCTTCTTGTACATCTTTTGTTATATTCTTGCCTTTAAAATACATCAAATTTGGGGCATATGAGTGGCTAGTTTGGTTAAGTGTCTGACTCTTGATTTTGGCTCAGGTCATGATCTCCTGGCTCACGGGATTAGGTCCTGCATCAAGATCTACACTGACAACATGGAGTCTGCTTGAGATACTCTCCTTTCCCCCACCACCCCCAACTCATGCTCAGTCCCACCCCCCCCCCAAAAAAAAAACCTTAAAAACAAAATTTGCACTCTTGTTTACCAGGTAATTATAGGTGGGAGTGGGGAGCCTACTTCATATTTGGAGGAGAAAATTAGCCCAGTACCTCTGAATCACTTGCCTAATGTTTCAGTATAAATTCTTTAATTCTGCATAACAGACCAATACTAAAAAGTACATATCAAATAACCCTTATTTGCAGGCATGGTTCTGAAATATTAGACTGTTAAAAATCATGCAGGTTAGAATAAGATATGGCTTTTCTCTGAAATTTTAGCTAATGTAATCAGTCTTATCACTAAAAGACTGTCTAAGTCTGAAAGGGTAATTGAAAACTGTAGAATCTCAAATCTAAAAGTATCCTAAAAGAACCTGGTATTCTAAACAAGTAAGCAGGTTCATTTTTCTTTCAAAAGGTTTATGGCTATAGAAAAATAGGCCTTTGTCATATGCTCTAATGTTCAAGGTGAGCTGACAGGACCTTCGAGGCCATCAGGAGGAACCTGAGAAGGACAGGTGTCAATATACCTGTACTTCATGATTTTTTAGTCCCTTCTTGCCTCGGATGCTTCTTGTATTTCTTAGGTTCTTGCCCTAATTAGGTCAGGAACCATCAATCGATTTATGACTATTCATGTATGAATAAAAAAGGCAGTGGTTTTGGGGGTCAAGTTTATTCTGACCTCAAGATCTCAAGATACACACTAATCTGAGATGCCTATAAATACTTCATCTCCATCTGTAAAGATGCTGTTCTGAATCTCATGTTTTGAAAATTGGTAAATTGGACCATAGAACTTGGAAAACATCAAGAACCTCCTTCTTACTTTACTAACAGCAACTTGAAACTTATGAAGTGTTACTTTGCCATTTATTTAGGTCGAAGAAAAACCATTTATTATCTAACCTAGAAGAGTCACCCTGTATCTCTTTTTCTTGCAATCTATGAAGTTCCTGAGAGGTATGGCTGTCCATGATCTAAAGCACCTTCCTAATGGAAGGAATGTGCATTTTAAACGAACAAGAGAGGAAACAGAATTTGAGAAGGGTGGAGAAGATTGGAGAGTTCCCAGGCAAAAGCCTACAGGCCAAAAAGGATTATTTGCTCTTAAAGCCTCTCCCTAGACCTCTCCGAGTTCTTCCTCAAATGCTCAGAATCCAGTCCTCATGTGTCATGGTAGTGTTGGTAGGCTCCATGCCCAGAAGTTTTACCTGCAAAGACTGTGAATTCTGGTCATTGAGAAACACTGACTACAGAGGAGCCAGAGCAGGTGAGAGCCCCAAAGACCTACATCCTGCCCATTTGGCCTCAAGTTTTGAGTTACCTGGTATGTGAGACCTCAGGGGAGTTTGTGTCAATTCTACCCTTTCTTTATGGAATTGATGCTTGGCTCCTTTCTTTTTAACTGTTTGCATCATTTTTTTTACTAAGTGAATTTTCTACCTATATATACAGATATGTATGTTATACATATGTATAGTCATAAGATACAAAGGAAAGTTTAATTTTTAAATTTTAAAATGGTATCTGACTTGCAAATGATTATGCACGTCAGTTAAAGATATGATGTCAAGGTGACTTTGTGATTGCCTGCCATAGTTAAGATTTACACAAGAGGCCAGTGATTTTCTGCAATGTGTCCCCACTGCTCATAGGGGAGGAATGGTGTCCTCTGTCATGTGGTAAGACCCAGAGGAGGCTGAGAATACTTAGTGCACGACCAAAATTAATGCAAGGTTTTCCCAGTCACCTGGTTGGGGGGTGAACTCTAGGGGGAGGTAACTTTATACTTTAGTGAACAATGGCATTTCTGAGGGATAGAGGACTGATGACAATAAGTCAAGCAATAAGGTCCATGGCTATTGCTGTGTAGGGGCTTTCAATAAATAGAAATCATTTTGAAGACTGAGAGAAGTCCACATAGAGGCTATTTGATACTAGCCCTTTACTGTTGGCTTACAGCCCCTCAGGCTGCTCCCAAGGTTCTGTGATCTCGTTACAGATCCCTTGTGCTACCTCTCTGTGCTTCCTGCAAAGCAGAATCTGTGAAATGCCCAATGAGGAGGACTATTTTACAAGGAAAACTGAGTGTGCTCATTTGAGACTGCATCAATCGTTAGGTTTTATTGTTCTGCACACTGTTGACAGAATTTATAAGAAAAGAGAACTAAAAATACAGGGGAGGGACACTAAAGCTGAGGTTCTCCTCTACCTTACTTTATCAGACTGTAACAGGAGCCATGAATATTTACCCTGACTTGTTTTATATGGGGCTTCCTACCTCCCATGTTATACTCAGGCAACAGTGCTCTTGTCTGTTCCTGGAACGCACTAAGGCCTGGGCATCCACATGTTCCCCTCTTCCAGGAATGCTCACAGGAGTGACTTCATCTTCCTAAATTCAGTTCATTATTTTGGCATTAGCTTAATTGATGCTTCTCCAGAGAAATCTCTTTGACATCCATCCCCAAACCTACTATAAGCTACCCATCACACTCTTTCATACTTGATATTAAATTTTGTAGCTATGTTTTTGCTTTGACTAGATCATCAGTCTTACTAATAGACTGGAAGATGATCTGATGTTAGCTTCATAGGAAGTTATCAGGGGTCTTTACAAAAATTCATGCCAATTCTAGTTACTTAATCCTGATTCTGGATAATCAGATGTGATTATGTTGAGATGGGTCTGGCTCTCAAGTATTTAAGAGCTTTCCAGATGATTCTGATATGTGCTGGTTAAAGCTGAGACTGTATAGTCTTTGGGACAAGAGCCTTTGAGGTTAAGGACTGTATCTCTTTAGTTTTCTATTCTCTGTACAGTATAGTGCCTACCACATACCAGAAAATCTCAAACAAGAAAAGCGTTCTGACATTGAGTAGCTCAAGGATGTCCTTCAGAATGGGCATATTGTCCAGTTATGATTGATAGGCTTATGGGTATTTGTCCTAAAGTAAGGGCGGGAAGATCATTTTGATGGGAATCAAGGGATATTCAGAGCAAGATGGTCTGAGGGGGTTCAAGACATAGGGTTTCCAGATATAGGTACAGATGGCTGAAATCTTCAACCACTCACTAGCTGTGTAACTTCTGCCAAATTTTTACCTTGTCTGTGCCTCTTTCCCCCATGTGAAAAATGGCAATGATCCCTACCTCAGTGTTGGGAAAATCCAATAAATGAGTGGGAGTATACAGTAAATGCTAAGCAGTTGCTGATTATTTGGTGTCCTTACCAAGCAGCTGGGTATCTTCCTCTGGGTTTATAAGTAGTTGTGTTTTCAAAGGGCATGACATAAAGAAAATCTTCTATCTGCCTCTATTGCCCTGAAAGATGAGTAGTTGTATCAACATTTTGAAAACGCTCTGAACACTGGTAAAGTCTGAGGTCATGGTTGTACATCAGAATACTGGAATAAGGCCCAGACACACAATTCATGAAAGCACTGAGAATTTCCAAGGAAACCCTTAGACTTATTCTTTTCCTTTGCTTTCTGTGTTCTGCTGACATCAATTTTTCTTCATGATGTAAATTACCTGAGTAAACACATACATATGAAAGTTAGTGAAATACAAAAAAAGTAGCCGAAAAGAGGCTTGGGACTAACGGAGGTTTGAAAAGAATAATAATAAAAAAAAAGACTCCAGAATTCTATGAGGACAATATTGAGAGATCTTATAAACACCAAAGCTCTCAAAGCCCATTTGTGAGGATATTCTGGTTATTAATCTCATCCTTTCAAATGTATGTTGCCAAGGACTGCAAATTTATAAAACATCTAAATAATGTATTGGTGTCCTTCATTTTCCTTTCTGAAGGAACCTGTTGGAGAAGCTATCCAGCAGCTTAAAACTTCTTAAACATAAACTCTGGTTCTATAGACGACTTTTGTTCAAACTCCTTCTCTTGATGCTCAGAACATAACCAAGGCCAGGAGTGCTGACAGTGATGAATTTTTCTCAAAGCATGCTTGAGAATGTGGCCGTCTATGGCCCATAATTACTGCCACTGTTATTTACTAACAAGGGGAATTGGTGCATTCGAAAGGCTGCCTTTTTTCAGTCCACAATTCTTAACACCATTTTTGCTGCAATGAGTGCTCACTTTCCAATAGAACGGAATGGTGTAAGTCACAAGGATGAGTCTGGTCTTCACAGTGTATTAGTTCTAATTTGGGAGTATAATTAGAAATGCTGCTGGGGAAGGTCATATTTCAGAAATAATGATGCTAAATCTCTTCTGGAAAGGTCTTCAAGCCAGAGACTTTTCCTCCAGACATAGCTAACTGGTAATTCTTTACCATCATTACAAATACGTGAACATTGCCAGGGTAACACAAAAGTTTCAAAGCTGTTGGCATCAAGAATTTTAAGTACTTCCATTCTATTGTAAAACATAAAGGCGATGAATGTCAGCTCTTTAATTTTTAGTTTCAACAAAACTGGTAGAAGCAGGGTAAAAAAGCCGTGAAGTTTAGTTGGCTGTTAAAAAGTGCCTCCTGTAACTTGGAATTCAATTTAATAGACAGCCAATCCTTAGACCAGTGAGGCTTTCTATTGGACAGCAATGTCAACAGAAACCTAAGGCATGTGCTTCACTTAAATCTCCTTTACTGAAATTCTTCTGAAAAGCCTCTTCTCCATATTCCTATCCAATGCCTGTTATCTCAGAGGTAGGCTTTTTGTCTGTCAGAGAAGTCTGATCAAAAAATTGCTTAACTACTTTCGGAATGGAGAAAATGTTTTCTTTGAACGTTTTAGAACCCAAGGATTGGCTTAATCCAGGTTCCATTCTTCCTCGCAAAATTGCCAGGAAACTGAGGACTGTAAGGTTTTTCATACAGTCAGAACATTCACAAACCACACACAGCTTAATTGCAGCAACATAAACTACTTTAGTGGGTCGTGGGTCGTTTTGAGTCTTAAACAGGTGGCAACTGATCAGTTTGATCTAAACTGAGAACTGTTGTGCTAGCTTAGTAACTAGTCATTTCAGTTAGGTATCTAGACATTGATTCAGCAGATTTTATCAGCACGACTGTTGTGTGACGACTGCGACCATCATAGTAGCATTGCAATTTTGAAAACCAAGGTAAAGGCCCTTAGTCCAAATTTTAGCTGCTTATATTTGCAAACTACTTGATAAAATTTCTTCTACAATACGTAACGTTAAATTATCCAATAGTAATTCTGCTAAATCATAACCTATTTTGACTTTCTCTAATAACACTTTAGTTTTAGAAACACTAACGTGTTCATTGAAGGAATATAGTGAACAAATTCAGACAATAGTCCTTATCCTTCCCACAGAAACACCCAAATGGCTTTTACAGAATGCTGTTTAATACCATCCCATGACATATTTTAACATTCTCTGTAAAAATGATTCCAGTTCTGGAAATGTAGCATTTGTCATTATTCAGGATACAGACTCCCTTAATAATTGCCTGAAGGAAGTCTCCATGTTATGTGAAATATGAACTCAGTGTGTAGTTTTGGAAGTGAGAATGGCCCACAGGCTTTGATCTATACTTAAAAGCCTATAAGAATAAGAACAATTTAGCAGTAGCTTTCTTAGATTGGCATCTCCAAGATCGTACTGGTAATGTTTTTCACTGCATAACTGACTGGAATGGGTCAAAGGACAAAAGCCTATTAGAAGGGCTGTAATGGTGTCATTCTAAATCTAAGCCATATCTGACACTTTTTTTGGAAACCCATTGAGTGGATAGAAGTAGGGTTCTGATTTTTCTTAGGCACTCAGAGTTGCTTGAAAAAAGTACTACTTTAAAGTTCATTGTGGCTGTCTACATCACTGGAAAACTTAATTTTCTAAAGCCAAATTTGGGGCAAAGAGTTCAGAGCAAAGAATAGCATGTGTATTGCCTGGAGTCTGTTGGAAGCCTAAATTATAGATTTTGAATATAAAACCATCTTGTTTCAAATAAAACTGGATGTTTTTGATGCTCTAAACCTTGAAATGAAAATAGCTATTCTTTTAGTTTGAATTAGAATTGAAGAACAGGGAGGGGAAAAAACTTATCAATGGTAAACTATAAAAGGGAGAACAGTCAACATCATAGGATTTTTTTTTTTTTCAGACAGCCATCATTTGTCATCAGTGACTCTATTTTCGGAATTTTACAGGCTTTTTCCCTGGTATTCCAGCCTATATATACATTCCTTACAATGCTAGGCGATAATAGAAATGAAGTTTATTTTGACTTTCATTTCTCTATTTGATCTATGATAACCTCAGGGGAAATGGTAACAATATGGTTTTTAAATTTTTAGGAAAAAGCACATCCGATTCTATTCTAGAAAAGCTGATCCAGTTGACACTTGATATTACATGTGACAATGAAAACTCCAATATAAACTGCCAGAGCTAGAATAGACCGTTTTCTATGCTTTTCTCCTCCCTTTGCTTTAAAGTGAAAACTTTTGTCTGAAGGTAAAGCCCCCATATTTAGGCTTTGTGTGCAGAAGTTTTTTAGCAAGTGTAAGTTTCCCTCAGGATGGATGGCTACTTTGAGAAATGGAAAAAGGCGATGTGTGAGTGTGTGTGCGTGCCCGCGTGCATGTGTAGTACGGCTTGGAAGGCCAGCTCCTCTGTAGTAGAATTTCTGTAGCTATCCTACTTTGAGGTAGACAGATCTTCCTCAGACCTTGATAATCCCCTAGGTCTTGGCCTTTGGGGATAGAGGCTGGGGGAAGCCTAAGACCAGAAAAGGAGCAATTGTCAGTTCTATCCCTCGTCAAGGCTGGACTGGGTAATCCCACTCCTTCCCCCTGGCACTGGTGAAAGGAAGGACTGAATTATTGCAATAAAACTTATCCTAATTTCTGAGTAGTATTTACAGATTCATCCTGAGTATTCTGTGAACCCCAAAAGTGGCAGTCTTCTTGAAAACAAAGATATCTAATGTACTTCAGCTAATACTAATCAGTTAGAACAAAATCCTAAAATCTTGACTCCTCTACTTTATGAACTGGAGTGACCTGCCTCAATTTCCTTATCTGTAAAATAAAAGTGCCAATAATTACAGCTTCCTAATGTAACTGCAAGGATTCAATTAAAATACATGCAGAGGACTTGGAACAGTAAGTCACAACTTCTATTTGCTCCGTAACTTCTATTAATCATTACTATAACTACAAGGCCTACAGATCTGCACACAAACTTAGGACAAATTTTACATGCGTGTTTGAATAGCCTTGAGATTTTGCTGTTTGGGGCACCTGGGTTGCTCAGCTCTGCTGCTTGAGTGTCTGACTTCGGCTCAGGTCATGATCTCAGTTTGTGAGTCTGAATCCCATACTGGGCTCTGTGCTGACAGCTCAGCCTGGAGACTGCTTCAGATTCTGTGTGTCTCTCCCCCCAGCCCCCTTGTGAGTGTGCATGTGTGTGCTCTCTCTCAAAAAAAAAAAAAAAAAAATTCTGTTGTTGTGACCTTAGTTGGTCTTTGCATTTAGTTCCTTTAAAAAGGATCTTTGCACTTCCTGAAGTATGTAACTTTATGGTACTCCAATAAAATTGTAAACATACGGAAGAATAAAAATTCTTATTTGCTGCTTCATGGTCACTAAAAACCTAACGTTGTTCTACATGTTTGGTGTGGTATCACTTTTTATCACTTAAGAAAGAAAGAAAGACCAGGCTCTTAGAATGAGCAAAGTTCATACACAGGTCTAGTAAATATGCTTGTAACGTTGGGATGTTTTGTTGTAGTAAATTGAAAAAATGCCATGTGGTATATGTTACTACCTCAAGCTCTTAGCACTTCTAGGATTTTTTGAGAAATCATTGTTCAATTTTGTGTGTTCCTTGAACATCTACAGACCCAATCTGGAACGTATGTAGTAGATATCAAGAATCTAATACATGTTAAGTAAGTGAAGATGAAAATTTCTCTTTTCTTAAATACCTGAAACAAATGGTTTATCTTCCAATATTCTCTCAGCATCTCATGATGAACTACTTTCTCTCCTATAGGTCTTATCTCTTGATTTCTATTTGCCCGTTACCTTGACTCTCCTCAATTTTGATGCTTCTTGCTGTAGCAGAATAGCCCCACAAAACCCTTTCCTTCAACCTTTAATGGTATCTCCTTTCACTTACACTCACCATGAAATCTTTCATCCTGTGGCTTCTACTCATCAAATTATTTAAAAATCTTACTTTTAATCATGAACTTGGCTATTTCTGGTGCTGTTTGAAACTTAGTGTGTATATTTGAGCATAGAGCCATCCTCTCAGGGTCAATATGCTTGCTTATAACTAGGCTCTTTGTCTTCAAAACTGGATTATAATGGAGATCGTCAGGTCTTTTTAAGGTGCTGACCATCTTCTAATCAACCAGGTTGAAAACCAGGAAGATGCTGATAGCGTGCTCCAACTTGGCTAAAGACCAGATGTCCCAATTCCAATGGTTTCTTTTTGGAGCACGTCTTGCTGATGTTTCAGTCTCCTCTGGTTCCACAGTTTACCACCGAAGTAGAGCGTTTTCAACTTGCATTATGGAAAAGACGTTCTAGTTTTCCTACCTTTGGCACTTCCACAATCTTGTGTAACCTACACATCACCCCAAAATGATCTTTGAGACACCAGTTTTCTCATGTCACTCTCTAGCTGTTCTCTGTGTACAGTGCCTCTTAGGATCTTGAAAGTACCCAATAAATCCTCCCTACTCCTTTTCAAATACACTTGTCCACAACATACACCCTCTGTCCAAATTAGTTTTGGAAACTTATATGTCTGGGTTCAGACTAAAATCCCTAACACTGTCCTTCCTCCACTGCCTGTGTTCACATACTGGTCATCCTTCAAAGCCCAGGTCACACTCTTTATTATCTAGAGCCTCTGAAACAAAATTATTTCAATCCTTAATATTTTTCTTTTTCTACTTCCACACTGCATTGAGAGTGAACACTGCATAGTTAGGCACTTGTGACTTTTATAGAGAGATGGTTTATTCTGGTCAAATCATGAATTTCTTAGTCAAGACTTGGGTTCTTTGGATCTTTGTATCTTTACAGTATTAGCAGAGTTTTAAACATGCCAGAGGTTCAGTACAAGCTTGCATGCTTGTTTTGAATTGAGTCCTGTTATGATTATTCAGTCCCATTATCCTACTGATTCATGGTGTGACTGCTATCCTATACTAAAAGTACTTATTTTCAAGAGTCTGATCCTAGGTTGTATTAAGTACCATGTATTGAAAATTATAACTTGGTAATAAGTGTCAAATAGTATCAGAGTTTAGTTTAGCTGAAGCTCATGGGTCTGTAGAAAACACTTTAAAATTCTTTTTAAGAGTTCCTTCTCATCCCTTTACATGTATGCATGCATTTTAAGTGCTTTCACTGAATATGGATGAGTATAGTTCATTAGGGACACCTGTGTGGCTCATTTGAGCGTCTGACTCTTGATTTCAGCTCAGGTCATGACCTCGTGGTTCATGAGATCAAATCTCACATCTGGCTGTGCGCAGACAGTATGGAGCCTACTTGGGATATCCTCTCTGTCTCTCTCTGTCTCTGTCTCTCTCTCTCTCTCAAAATATTTTAAAAAAGTATAGCTCCTTAAAATTTCATACAACGAACCTAAATTCATACAACAAATGCTAAAAATGGCTTTCAAAATTGCTGCCAGTGCTGTGCATAGCCTATATCCTCTCTAGGGATTGTTTTATTCCTGTAATTAGGATGTTACATCACAATGGACTTTAAGAAGGCCAAAGCCATATATGAGCCTGACCTAATCAGATGAGTTCTTAAAAGGGACTGGGTTCTTTGTGAAGACTGATTCTGAAGTGAGAGATTTGGGTAAGCAGAAGGGTGAAAGGGAGATGCTTGTTGTCTTTTAAAATGAAGTGGGGCAGGGGGACATGGCAAGGAAGGCGACTTTATTCCTACCTACTTGAATAGAATTCTGTCAAAACCCTGTCAGCTTGGAAAAGAACCCCTAGCTCTAGATGCGAATACAGTCCAGCCAATAACTTGACTTTTATTTTTTTTTTAAGCTTTGGGAGACCCCAGGCAGAGGACCCACATACACACCATAATTTTGACCTACAAAATTGAGATAACAGGTGTTTCAAGGTGGTAAATAGGAATCTGACATGCCACTCAACATATAACACCCCCCAATGCCTTCTCAACCCAGAAACCCATTATTTAGTCCATTAAAATGAGCCAAATTCTTTAAGTTCTACCATAGTTATGCCTTCTACCTCTCAAATTTCCTTTCTGATGCTTCCTAGATCTATGTAACTTGGTTTACTCTCCAAGAGCACATTTATTTCTAGAGACCGAGGAATGCCAATAATGATGGAAGAAAGTGTATGTTCTCATTCACCCAGTTGCCTATCAGTATCTCATGACAATGAGCAATGCACTTGAAAAAATAACACCTTCTGAAAGACCATCATGATAAAAGTTGATACAGGTGCCTCAGTTAAATGATTAAGTCTCAGGACAACAAAAAGAATGTACGGCCGGGTACAATCTAGAGCCCTTTGAGTAGTTTCAGGCTTTCAACTTCCTCTGCCCAGAATTGAAGACACTGACAGTAAAACTCTGCAGTCAGAGGTGGACTCTACTTTAGCTTCTGTTCACCATTTAAATAGGTGGTATTGAACATTGCAGAAAACAGGCTATCTTGAGCATATTACATCATGGGACTAAAACTTGTCATATACAGTGTGATAGACATACACGAATCTTATTCCTTGCTAATAATACAGCTCCTTCACATAAAGCAGTCCAGTCCAGTTAATTTATGTTTCATACTTTTAAACTCTTAATGGCAGTATCACCCGGACATTGAAGCTCTGTGTTAAGTGATGAAAACCTGAAAAAGACATTGTATTTTGCACATCCAGGTACTATTTTAATCTTTCCTGAACTGCCAAGCAAATGTTCAGGTACTAAATAAGTTTCAAGGATAATTAAAAGAAAAAGCCTTTAAAATAAACCTGTCAGCTTATTTTTCATAAGAAAATAAAAGGTTCTAATCCCTTCATAATGAATAGCAACAAAATTCAGCTCAATCTAATTTCTAAAAAGGTAAAAGAAAATATTAGAAAGAAATGTTTTTCCAAGGCCCATGAGCTTCAGCTAAACTAAACACTACCTTTCTAGCATATTTCTAATTAAATATGCAATTAAAATTTTCACTACACCCCAAGGCCTCCCATCCTATTTAAATCACTTTTTGTCCTACTTTAAAAGGCAAGTTATAACTTCCTAAGTAATTAAAAAAAGTCCTTTAGATTTTCTGTGATTTCTCTAACAAATCTATTTCTAATTTAAATGTACTACTTTAGACATATGAACAACTTCTTAAATGTTTAATAAGCATAAATTGGATGTCTAAGTAGAAGTCAAAGGAGAAAATTCTGTAAAACTAGTGTCTCTGAAGAAAATTTAGGTATGATTCAAATAACTACATACATGTTTCTGACTTTAAGTACCAGTGGAAAACTATGAAACGAAACGTTCCAACTTACTGAATATCCGGTATTTAATAGAAATTTTTACATCTTTCTGATTTTAAGTAATTTTTTTCTGCTATACCTATAAATCCTATTATAATCCTAGTTTTTAGCACACTAAGATGTTCTAACTAAAATAACATGTTACAGGCATCTGGAAAAAGTTAATTTCAGTTTATTAGCGGATTATGTGAGGACTCAGGTTCAACATATAACAAAGGAAAAGTACTTGCCTAATTATGTATTTGAGCTTTACAGTTTATTGCATTTACCCAAGAATAAAAGAATGACAAAGTCTAGTAAAATTTCATTTAGATGTATTACTTGTGTTCTTAACAGATTGATTAAAAAGTTCTTATAATCTGTGGTAGTTTCCAGAAAGACCTCAAACTAGTGGATTTTTGGCCGCCTCATTAGAGGGCCACCCTAGTGATTATACTAAGCATATCTAGGTTTTTTGATTTCTGCTAAAAAATGAGAAATACTTAAAGATGCTTTGGTTTTATGATCCCCCCCCCCCCGACCCACCCAGCACACAATTTTCCTGGTAGTCAGTGTGATACTTTCATGAGCTAAAGGACACCATTGTGATTCTGTGAGGCATCTAGGAGCTAATGTCAAGCAATGATGAAATGTTTGAAGAAAGACGATAAGAGCATCACACAGATAAGTCAGCTATGATTCTGTCACATATCACCCTATGTGAGTAAAATTGTTATGTCATAAGAAAATTGGGAATCCCTGTTAAGAGAACCTCAACATATTTATAAGGTATATGGAAATGACTGATGTTTACAACATCCTACAGTCCTTAATGTCTAGAAGTATATGAAGAAATTGCTGCACATAGAAAAAGGCAGGAAATCCAAAATGGAGTTAATAGACAATATGCAGCTAAATCCAAAAGACTAAAACTTAGGAAAATATTAAGTCAGACCACATAAACTACCATATTAAACCTGTAAAATGGACAAAATTTAAAAGTCAACAGCAAATAATAAATTTGGAGGAATATCTGTTGGGAGTTTCCATTGCATCACCTTTTCTACAGAGCAATCGGTCAGTATTTAGTGAAATTAGAAATGTGCAGATCTTGAGGCCCAGCTGTCTTCTATTGTGGCTGCAGAGATTAACTCACGAAGGTCACATGCAAGGATCTTCACTGCAGTGGCACTTGGAAACAAGTGGGCCCAAGCTACCCATCACTAGAGACTGAATATGGTAGATGCATACTTCTAATCATGGGATAATGAGAAGAAATAGACCAGCTGTGAATGAATAAATATGGATACACCTTAAAAACACACTATTGAATAAAATATAAAAATAGAACAAGGTTTATAGCCTAAATGTAAGACCTATATTAGACACCCTATATATGACTTCAAAAGCTTAGTAGATGCCTGTGAGGGAGCATAAAGTAGCATTGGGGTGCAAGAGAAACCCTTTTATACATCATATTGGATGATGTGACATGGACTGAAGACTCAGTCCCTGCACCCGAGGTTTAGAATAAAACCTGATAATATAAAGCACAATACTGAATATACTTTTGCCTATTCAAGAGAATAAATTAAGCACTTGACAATCTATAAACAGTATGCCAGTTATGAATGTCAAACTATTTCCTCCCAACTTCACAACCTTTTTTTACAAGGTGAATTACTGTATGGAAATTGAAAGCTTCCAAACTTATTCTGTAATTCAGTCTTTTTACTAAGCAAATGTTTTTCAAAGTTACACCATTTTTCCCCCAAAGTTTGCTTTTTATTTCATTCTTGCATGATGTTACTGTGTAGGGTTTGAGGGGTTTCCTTGTTTCTAAAAAGCCAAAGTTAGATCTATTCCGAAAATGGCAGTAATTCATTAACAATAGGAAGGACCAGAAAAGTCACACCAAATAAATCAAGCCTGTAACTATGTAGAGACTATATTCTAGTAAACACTGAAATGTGAGCAATTCAATATTGAAATCTACAATCATAAAATCTTTAGTAAAAACAACTTGATAATTTTCCTCCTTAAAAATAGCATTTTTGATTTTAGCTGCTGTAACATAGAACAGGTACTGTAAAGGGAAAAAATCTCAAAGTATGAAATATTCTCTATTTTTCTACTTCTGAGTTTAAAATTCTGCAATTTTTTCCATAATACCACCTTTTATATTAGATGCAGACAATTTTCTACTTGATTTCATGTATAGGACTACGTTGACAAAGTGTACACTATCCGAAGGATTTCCAGCTTAAAAAGAGCGTTAGAGGATTTGGTGTAAGCCTAGAAAACAGGAAAAGAATGGTGTGCTCATAATGTATCCTTAGTTTTACTTTCACCTTTAACATGAATCACTACCGGTGATGTGGTAAGAGACTGAACCTGGAACTCAATATTAGGTCTACATGATTTGTCTTGATCAGAAATGCATGAAAAGCCTTGGTATGTGCCCGCTCACATTATTCAAGTTGGCAGGAGCTCATCTGAAAAGCAGAATTCCATGGCCAACAAAGTGTCTAGTGAGGAACAGGAGATGTTCAAGAAGCCACACACACTAAACTTCCTGGCTCTTCTTCAGTCCTCATTGTTGAAAGTCCATCCATTTGGCGAATTACAGCCAAACGTAACTTGCACAAGATTTTGGGCTAAATGTTTTTACCATGGTTCTGAGGCTACTTCAGCTTCCTTATAGGAATTACATATGGTTTGAGGTAAGCTTTGAAAACTGGATAGGAAAAATTGGCAGGAAAAGATGGACATGAAGACAAATCAAGCTGAGCGAACAGCTTTAGGGAAACCACAGAAGTTTTAAATTGTAGCATGTGTTCAGACATGCAAGGAATTCATCCAGGAGATTAGAGATCAGATTAAAAACAGGCTTAGGTTCCTTCATGTATCGTTTACATTTAGCACGGGGAATTCTGGCATGAACATTCACATCCACAGATGAAATTCCTACTGAGTGTATCCCCAAATGTATACATTATGTGTATTCATATGTGAACATATATGTATGTATATAGTAAAACCAAAGTTCTAAAGAATTCTCTAAATACATAGAAATTCTAAAATTAAGCCAAATGGATCATGTGACACCCTTCTAGGGTGCATGTACTCCAATTCAGACTGAAGTTATGAGTATTAATAAAGACTAATACAGGTATAGTATAGTGATCCTAAATATACATATTGTCAGCAACTTAATTGTGGTCTGCTAGAAATTTGAAAATTTGATATATCAGTTGAAGAAAGTAAAATGTAAGAAATGGACAAAGATCATATCTACTCTCTAGGTGTACCATATAGCTCTGTATTTCTTTAGAAACTCTTAAGATAATTCCACTTGCACCAGTTCTCAAACTTTCCTAGACCTCTTTTGTATAGCTATGGGAATGACAAAGGATTGGAGAAGATTGATGTGTATGTCTGGAATGCTCTTTCGACCATAGCATCTTTGATCATTGAATTTATACACCGAAACTTCATTCCCCTGCTTTCAAAATGAAAACCACTGGTTAAGCAGATTATAATGCCAAGAGGAAGGAGCATTTCCTTATAATTTCAAACTTTGCTTCCTGAGATCCCTTTCTGTTGGCTACATATAGTTGTAATCTTGATTCTCAATAGAAATTTACTTTTTTCAACTAGGTTGCTTGGACAAATAGCATTGAAACATAGCTTACTCTGCTAACATGGTCCAGTAATGGAAATTCAGAAATTGGCTGTTACACTACAATGCAAAACTTTTATGCTAAAGGAAAAAAGAACAAGAGAATAAAATATCCTGTTATGGTGTAGAAGTAACTGCTTTTTTCCATTGAAGGAAGCATGTTAATCCAGTCACTTCAGAGAAATATTTAATGGAGTTTCATATTGGCACCAGAAAATTCACTTTTATTCTTTGGCAAAAACATCACATTTGGATCATGATTGTTTGTAGAGAAAGGACATAATTAACAGCAGGAGGGTACTTTTTGATTACATCTTATCAGCTAACATTTAGGAGATCTTTTTCCTTCTGAAATACTAACGTTTACAATACTGTGAAGCTGGCCATATAATTGTGATGAAGATATAAATGCTATAGTTAATACAGAAACAATTACTATAATGTGGCTGCCATAATAGTTCTTGATTGAATTTTGGGAAGATGTGGATAACAACTAATACCAGAAGTTCTTGGAAATCTATTCATTTGCTATAAATAAATATGCATGTGACTTGGTGGCAATCCATCAGTTCCACAGCAATTATCTTTGTGTTCTTTTTGACCGAAGATACAGCCTATAAATTTACTTGATGTGTGAAATTCAAGACGGTTGTGAATCATTAATATCTAAACTTAAAAGTAATTCAAAATCATGAAAACTAGTTTTGCAACCTTATTTTCCCTTTTCTTTCCCTGTACTTAACACTTTAAGCAATAATCAGTATATAAGTTCATTGAAGAAAGATTGAGCAGATACTTTATCTTACTGTCAAGGTTATTGACAAATGATACCAAGTAACTTCTTAAGTCTATTTACTAATTTTGAGGCAGCATGACACATATATAACTGGGAAGGAGCAGAGAGGGAGGAGAGACCATCTCAAATAGGCTGTGTGCTATCAGCATAGAGCCTGACACAGGGCTTGATCCCATGAACTGAATTGTGAGCTCATACCTGAGCTGAAATCTCAAGTCCACTGCTTAACCAACTGAGCCACCCAGCACCCCTTAGATGATGTTAAATCTTCTCAAATTTTATCCGTTTTAGGGTTTGTGCTCTGTAAACTGAGATTTTAGTCCATGATGTGTCAATAAATGTTTAACTAAAACATATTCTTAGGCCACCTTTTGAATATGTGATACCTTTTGAAGTTTTGTTGTTGTTGTTGTTGTTGTTGTTTGTGGTCTTCGGGGAGGTTTTTTTTCAGTGTTAACTAGGGAGGGAAATACCTTTTTCCATAATACCAACTTCCAAGTCAAAGAGGTCTGGTCTTGAGAGTATCCTGTTGAAATGACTTATCCTTATGCTATACTTCTGTATGAATTCATTAAATAAAAAAATTAGATCTGCACTCTTGAGTGAATATTTTTCATGCCACAACACATACGTTGTAAATTTTCTATAAGACAATATTTAAATTATAAATTAAAAACTTGCATTTAATATCCAAACAGTTATATGGTATTTCTCAACCTCTGCAGTGTCAACATTTGGAACCAACTTTGTAGAGTTTACCTGTACATTTGAGGACATTTAGCAGCATCCCTGGTCTCTATGGACTAGATGTCAGCACATACATACACCTATGTGTACATTTACACAATATAAAAAAACACATTCAGATATTGCCAAATGTCCCCTGGTGAGAAAAATTGCCCCAATTGAGAATCACTGTTGTAATCCATTACTTCATTAAAAAATGTTTTAGGCTACAAGTTACATCCCATTTAGGTGGACTGAAACTACCAAAATTCCCTATTTTAGCAAATAGAATTCTTAAAAAGGTAAGGTCAATATCCTATGTTTGGTTAAAAAAAAAAAGTAATTTACTGATAGAAAACCATTCAAGGTAAACAGATTTCAAGATACTAGAATGGGTAGTAGGTCTTCATGGATCCACATAGAAGTTATGTATAATTTCAATAAATTAATGCATATGAAAATTCCTCTAATATATATCTACTGGAAAAACTTCATATCTACCTTTGAAACATTAGCTAGGACTTTTTTCTTTTATTATTTTTAATGTAATCATATAAAAATAATATTAAAATATTATTCAAGTAAGTTAATATTCAGTGTAGTATTGGTTTCAGAAGTAGAACCCAGTGATTCATCACTTAAATGGGAACACCCAGTACTCATCCCAACAAGTGCCCTTTAGTACCCATCACTCATTTGGCTTATCCTTCCACCCACCACCTCTCCAGTAACCCTTAGGCTATTCTCTGTATTTGAGTCTCTATGGTTTTCCTCCCTCTTTTTTAAATCTTATTTTCCTTATGTTCATCTGTTGTGTTTAAATTCCACATATAAGTGAAATCATGACATTTGTCTTCCTCTGACTTTGTTTAGCATAATACGCTCTAGTTCCATTCACATTGTTGGCAAATGGCAATCAAAAAGAGTGAAATCTTGCCAAGAAGTATTTCATTGTGTGTGTGTGTGCGTGCGCGCACACACCACATCTTCATCAGTCAATGGACATTTGGGCTTTTTCCATAATTTGGCTATTGTTGATAGCACTGCTGTAAACACTGGGGGCATGTGCTCCTTTGAATAAGCATTTTTGTATCCTTTGGATAAATACCTAGTAGTTCAATTTCTGGGTCATGGGGTAGTTCTATTCTTAACTTTTTGAGAAACCTCCATCCTGTTTTCCATAATGGCTGCACCAGTTTTCATTCCTGCCAACAGTGAAAGAAGGTTCCTCTCTCAGCATCCTCACTAACGTGTTTTCTTGTGGTGTTAATTTTAGACATTATGGGAGGGGTGAGCTGGTACCTCGTGCTTTTGATTTCCTAAGTTATTCTATACTACTATGGTAAAAAGAGGGAAGGGGGCCTATAAACAAAACTCAGACATATACACAAAAACTTGAAGCAAAAGACTGAAGGAGTTTTTCCAGAGAACTTCATCCTCATTTCTTGTTTTCCAGAAGACTTATGTCTGCTTGAGATTGCAGGTCAATATGAATAGGAGCTCCTAGAAGGAAACTGAAGTTAGTTACTTTCTGGAAAACAAAAATTCTTGATGGTCTCTTTCCTTGAACTTCATTGATGTGTTATAGTGTGTTTGAAGTTTAATAGACTAAAAAGTTATTTTTAAGTGTATTCCTCCTAATTGGGACAAATAGTATCATGAACAAATACAGGGGGGAAATTAAAACATAACTGAGCTAGTTGTAACAACCCTGGCAGCACTTACTCCAGCAGCAATGGGAGCCACAGCAATGGTAATGCTTATGGTCTCAAGTAGAAGTATAGAAATATTAGCGAATTTCTACAGATACCACTTTTTAAACAGTACTAACATGTAAAAGATAACTGACCCAGTAGCATAGCATGGGATTTAACAACATGAGCAACTGTAGAACATGGCTGGCACTACTTTTAAGCATGGTTAAAACAACAACGAGATCAGTGCCTCAATGAAGAATGGATGCGTGATACAACACTGTTCTGGAGAGTTAGCAAGTAGCGTTCTTAGAAACCTCTTTATGCAATGCATGTGGAAGTAAGACCATTTACGTTAATCTATAACTTCCATTCACTGATACATCATGGTATTCAACATACCAAAGAGCAACTTAAAAACAGACTACTATATATGCATGTATAGAATTAACACTTGGAATAGATCTTTATAAGACCACTACAACAATGACTAAGGAAAACTGTGCTTAGACACTTATAAAAGACTTAACCATTGCTTTACAGGGGTAACCAGCATATTTGTGTAGTTCCATACACCCACATGTAGTTGAACGTGAAAGTGCAATGTCTTTTCCTACAATACCACTTGACTATTACCTTGCCAAACCTAACTGCTAAATGAGTGCAAAAGTTCACCTTTGGTTATTTTTCATTTTTTGACTTAAAAAGTAATGCAATGAAATAGTACTCCAGTTTGAAAATTAGAAAAACATTCAGAAGCCCAGAAGGCTTATTCTACCAATGCTTACCTGCCGAAGCATAGACAGAACATCCGTCAACATACATATTTACGAAATGTTTTTCTTGAGACAAATTAAGATGTACTCTGAGCAACTTTCAAACATGCAATACAGTGTTAACAATACGTGCAATACATTACATTTTTATGACTTCATAAATTGGAAGTTTGTACTTTTGACCCCTTTACCCATTTCTCCCCCCTCCATCCTCTTGCCTCTTGCAAACAATGATCTGTTCTTTAGATGTGAGATTTTACCTTTTAGATTCTATGTATGAGATTATATGGTATGTGTCTGACCGATTTTACTTAGCATGATGCTTTTGATGTCCATCCATGTCACAGATGGCAATATTTCCTTAAGGCTGAACAGTTTATTGTATATATACATTTCTCTTTTCACCTATCACTGGACAGACTGTTTCCATATGTTGGCTATTTTCAATACTACAATGAACATGGGATGCATATGTTTTCTAGTTAGTGTTTTCATTTTCTTCAAATACCCAGAAGTGGAATTGCTGGATCATGTAGTGGTTCTATTTTTGGCTTTTTGAGACCCCTCCATGCTGACCATAATAGCTATGCCAATTTACATTCCCACTGATTGTATACAAGGGTTTTTTTTCTTCTATATCCATGTCTTTTTTTTTTAACATACAAACAGTCAAAAGGTACAGAGTTTTTATAAATATGTGTGGCAAATTTCCTACAAAAGATGTGAATAAAACCTACCTATGCATGAAGAGCTCCCCTGTCCTCAAGTATTAGTGTTACTTGCCGGGAGCCTAGTCTTAGCCAGTTACAGGGCTTCCCAGGAAAGACAGGAATGCTTTGGGACCAGATGAGTGCTTTGGCATCTTCTGGGAGAGCAGAGGTGACTAGATCAACTGTTGCTCAGGACCTGAGAATGATTACATGGTTTCTTCCCCAAACTTGGTCATTTTTGTCAAGCTGCTGATGAAGCAGTTGCTTTCCGGGTAGTTGCCTACAGAAAGGAAAGGAAAATACAATAGCGTGAAGAAAAACTCACAAAAACATGCTATGGTGTCTTAAAGATCTTATTTTCTCACTTAAAAGAAGTCCAATAGTCTAGTGCTTGTGCCAAATATCCCCAAATCACTAGACCCTATCTGTTCAATTGTTAGAACATGGCTTTCATCCTGAAGGTAATAGGATGGATGCTTAATCTATCTCCATGTAAGGAATAGCAAGGGTGAAAAGATACCTTCCTGGTCAAGTCGTCATCTCAAAGATATTCCCTGGGTTCCTGAACCTGTGACATCTGTGCAATCAAACTGCTATTCATAGCTGCAAACAGCAATAAGAAATACGATATTTTACTCGAAGATGATGTCCTGGATAAAATCAACTGTTATTAAGCAGGGATAATGAATACTTGGGAAGTTGATAGAAGTCCTAACCATAGCATCCTAGACTTCAGGCTGCTTTAACACAGCAGGGATTGTTTGTTACTCAGCAACCAGCCCCACGTATGGCATATTAAAGATGCTCAGTAACTGGTAGAAGGAACCCTGAGTAAATGAGTGGAGCTTTCTTTACACTGGCAATAATTACTCTCGTTATTTGAAATGGAATAATCCTAAATTAAGTAGTCCAAGTATCATGCAGGGGCTTGTGGCCATTGTTGAGTCCACAAAGACAGAGCAAAGTCTTTTAGAAGGACTTTAGAATCTATTACAATCTCTAAACTAATACACGATCTAACCTAGAATATTGTGTCCATATCACTTGATCTAAGCAGAAGCAAACTGACTTAACACGTACATGTTTATATTCTATACTATTGCAGTTTTGTAATATGAAATGCTACCAACTGCACAAGTTGTGTGTCATTTGAAAGAATTTCAAGTAATACCTTCGAGAATCTAAGTTCATAAAGCTAGAAGTCTTTTCCAACGTAAGGCAAACATTCCAGACGTACTCTGTAAGGGCTTTGTTTTCTATTTTTCTAGAGTGTCAATATTTAACAAAGGGTCTACAGAAAACCAATACTTATGTTATAGCTCTTACAGCTATGTGAATCTTGGGGCTTAATTTTTTTGATTATGTGTCTCAGAAAAGGACAAGTACGATCATCTGAGGGTATCTTTGGTAATCTCATGAGCCCTTGTCCCTTACTAAAATTTTAAAGCTCTCATGATTAGCTTGCTGTTGGGGGGGGGGGGAACTTCTGTGTAAGTATATATGAAGAACAAACACCAACACACATGACAACTGAAGAAATGTCTTTCCTAACATGGCTTCCATGGAGTGGTCATGGTCAAGCTTTGTTTCAAGATGTTCAATAAACATCACAATTGCCTTTTTAAATCTAAAGAAAAACAGTGAAAAATCTCATAAGGTGGAAAATCGTAGATTAAGAAATAAGAGGTCAGCATTTATAGACTCTGAAGTATGCAGAGAAACTCAGAAGTTGTAATTAGCTGAAACAGATTATACACCCATAATGTAACTTTTGAGAAACTGTAGAAAACTCAAAATTCCTCTCAAGATTACCTGAGTTTCAAATGTGAAAATTCTGTGCATGTGTGTGCACACATGCATGTGCTTTCAAGCCCTAGAGTCCTCACACATGATTAGGACTTACCTTCTCACAAAGAATAAAAGTTTTGCAAAACAAGCCTAGAAACCACTTATGCGTGATTATGCACATGTGCAAGAGTGTGCATATTGCCTGATGTGCATGTAGATATTTACAGATTAAAAAAAATGGCCAGATTTGATCTGTATGTTCTTGAAAATCAAACCTCTTAAGTAACCACACCAACAATTGTGAAAGTGAAAGAAAAGTACCACTGTAATCCGGGTTTATCTATGTAAGCTGTCTTGGAAAGGGAGGGTACCACAGACTACTGCTGAAATAAAATGTCTCATCCTAGTTTCCAAATAATGCTTATTGTTTCATCATAGGGCTAAATAGAATGTGGCCTTCTACAAGTTTGCTTTCCCTCAGTATAAAAAATAAACCCCAGAATTTCTATCCTGCATCAGAACCCCTTTGTTTACCTGCAATGTGGCTGCAGGTAGTACAGAAGAAAAGGCAGGATAGGACCAGTTATTTTAGCTTGTAACAGAAATATCTTAAATTTCACCTAACTTACCACCTTGCCACCATATATATTTAGAAAATTTTTTTGCGGAATAAATGATTAAACATACATCAAATCTAAAATGTGTAGACAAGTTATGCAAGCCCTCTTAAATCTTATGGGAACTTAGCAATATTTTCTCAGGAACCACATAAGGAACCAATGCTATCTATCCATAATATCCCCCAGGTTAATTATAAGAGTGTGTTTTATAAGGCTATGTTTCTATCCCCCGTCAACAGAAACAGATGATACCTAGTCAATTATCCGTATCAGTACAGCAGAAGTACACAAAGGCTAAAGACAGCAATCCCAGTGTGCAGCTTTATCATCTAATTTGATCTAAGGACAGAATTTGGATTACCCAAGGCAGGAACTTCCAAAATTTAATATGCATAAGAATTACATTAAATGATTATAAAAAAGTGATACTTCTAGTATTTGATCCATGCATCTCTGATTCAGTCAGGCTAGGGCTGGTTGCCTAAATCTTTGTTCTTTAAATTGTTGCTGTTAACACTGGATAAAACTGATCTGTAGAAACAAGGTTGACTGTATTCTTATTTCTCAGATGTCAGTTTTTGACAAATGTCTGCCAGAGACCTTGAAATCCTATTCAACTGTAATAAATGAGTGAAGGGATACCATTTTGCTGATTAATTTATAAAACCTGCACATTAAACAAGTCATTTGAGTTAAATTATGTAGGAACTAACAAGGATATTTGGCTAAAGAGGAACAGTGTACAACTTTAAGCTAAGGTTTTCCTTATGAGCATATCTGGTCATCAGTTTAAAACTGGATGGGTCACAAAGGTGTGCTATGAAGTGTGGGCACAATAGTTTGTGTCTTTAAAACTTTAAAAATGGGTGATTGCCTAATATGGCCATAAAATGTAAAAGTTTCAATGGAGCCTACACAACCAGAGCAATCATAGTGGGTTCATATGTACATTTAAGTGAATGAATTAACCTGATACATTACAATTATTAAAAGATCAATAACTTTTGGGAGGACTATGTGCAAATAACTTGAAAATACTTGATAATAAAATGTTCCTACAAAAACTTAAAATGGTCACCAATGATTCCATCTTTAAGTTTTAAAAAGCCAGAAAGGCATAAAACTTTTGATTTTTGCCAGCCCTCAAAATAGAGAAATGTATACATATATGTACATACACATTCTATATGTGCATGTATGGGTGGCATGTTTATATCAAGACTATCTAAAATTATCAAATCATGAAGTTACCAGTTAAAACGTTTTTGGCCTCTCAAATTTATCTGGCTTCCAGGAGATTGTTGCTATTGACCTCCAACACCATGGTTGTTTTAAGGTTTTTATTGGCATCATTTTCGTGTCTCTGTTGACACCAAACAACTTAGGTATTGGTTGTCTCTCAGGGTCAAATCTACGGAAAGATCAATAAAAGCTGCAGAGCCTCTCATGTTCTGACGGAATTCATAAGATGAGAGAAAATAAAAAGCACATCTCCTCTGTTGACTTCTGTATCTGGATTCATGGCTCCAAAACGTCAACATAAGGTCAATACTTAATAATTCTGATGGTTTTCATCTTAACTTCCATTCCTAAGGACAATTAGGAGAAATTGTGATGCACTTGGATCTCAACCACATTTTTTTTTTAGTTTTAGTTTTTCCAGCATTGAGATGCAAAAGAAAAAACATTGTGTAGATTTAAGGTATACAATGTGGTTTTTAACGTAAGTATACCTTTAGTGATTAGTACAAACTAACCTACCCTTTACCACATAGTTACTATTTATGTGTAGTGAGAATACTTAGGTTGGCAAGGATGTGGAGAAAAGGGAACCCTTGAACACTTTAGTGGGAATGTAAATTTTGACAGCTGTTATGGAAAACTGGAGTTTGCTCAAAAAACTAAATAGAACTGCCTTATGATCAAAGGAATTGAAATCCATATCTCAAATAGCTGTACTCCCCTATATATTGCAGCATTATTCAAAATATGCAATATATGGAAACAACCTAAATGTCAGTGGCTAAATGGGTGAAGAAATTGTTCTGTGTCTACAATGGAATATTAGCCTTAAAGAAATCCTATTTGCGATAATATAGATGGATTTGGACTGCATTATCTAGGTGAAATATGAGACACATGAAAGATAAATATTGTAGAACACTTATGTAGAACCTAAAACAATCAAACTTAGAGAAACAAAAAGGTGGTTTCCAGGGGCTGGAGGTGGTGGAGGAAATGGGGAAGATGTTGGTCAGGGGATAGAAACTCTCTCTGCTCTAAGTTTTAGAGATGTAATGTACAGCATGGTAACTACAGTAAAGTGTACTTTAAAATTTGCTAAGAGAATAGATCCTAAGTGTTCTCAACTACCTTCTTGATACAACTGGGATATCTGACATTAGCTCCAGTTAGCTCTGCACCCGTATGATGTGATACAGCTTCAGTGGGCTGCCTGGTTTCACTCTCAGTTCTAACAGACATGCTTACAAAGAGAGGTACTATGTTTCTCAGGATGCCACCTCAAATTGGGACAAACCAAATTCTTAATTTCCCCCCTAAAGTTATTCCTCCTTAGACTTTCATAGTTTGAAAGTAAACTATCAACAGATGATCATCAGTTTGAGATGATAAACAGGTTGAGTCATTGGGAATAAATGGAAATTGAAAATCCTTTTCTACTGTTGCTTACGTTACTTTTTGTTGATCTTCTTGAAATAGAAAAGTGTTCACATACGCAAAAAGATTGAATATTGGAAAGAGGGAATGTAAGAATAAATTGAGGTAATTGCTTAGAAAATAGGACTTTGATAATGCTCAGAACACTAAAAGATAAATTGGGGTGACTGAGTGCCTCAGCCAGATGAGCTTCTGATTCTTGATTTCAGCTCAGGTCATGATTTCATGGTCATGGGATTGAGGCCCCACATTAGGCTGTGTCCTGAGTAGGGAGCCTACTTAAGATTGTCTCTCTCCCTCCACACCTCCCCTACTTGTTCTCTCTCTCAAGATAATTGTTTAACAAAATCAAAGACCAATTTAAAAAAATGGAGCAAAGAGGAAAAATAATCACTAATGTTTATACCACACTAAGAATTAAAACACGTGAAATTACGGGACATAATATAAAAACCTTGAACTGAAGGATACTCCATTTTGCATTGAGAGCACTCACCAGGCCACAGTAAAACCAGGAAGGAAGACTCCACACCAAAGCACACAAACTGTAAAACCTGAGAACAGGGGAACAATGGAGCAAGGTCTTTAAAAAAACAAACAAAAAAAAAAATTGCTGCACAAAGAATTGAGAACCAGAGAGGCATCCGATTATGAAGTGATACCGTGGAAGCTTAAAGACCCTGTGAAGGTACTTTGAAGAGAAATGTATCTACAAAACTGAATTATTAATGAAAGTTTAAGACAGTAAAATGACATTTTCAAAAATACAAATACACCAGAGTACCTCCAGATTACTGTTTCTCAGTTTACTACTTGAGGCGAGGGTGCCCGGAGAGAATCATGGGATCCAAACCAGGAGCAAGACAGGTTCTGCAGGGTGAAAGCAGGCAGGAGGCCTCCAGGGCAAGCATCCAGATCAGAATGGAAGATAAGAGCCTCAAGGGAAGAACTGACGAATGCCAGCATGGAGAAGGATGTTCCAGACTTCCTTCAGAAATCAGGACCATTAGTGGTAAATTACCTTGACAACTGAGCTGATAAAGGAGAAGTCCAAGAAAACTCTTCCAACCTAAACATCTTAGCTGTTACAATTGGAATATTAACAAAATATTGTGAACTATTAGAAGATTAAGAACAGAGGCATGTATATGTGCATGTGCTTAAGGAGTAGGGAGGGTGTGTGCTGTGGTGAGCATGAAGGGCCAGAGACTTAAATCCTCATTTACCAGGGTAAGAAATCAAGTAATAGTGTGAGTGGTATAAACATATTAATGGGAGATAGGGATACTTGATATATTTACTTCCATAAGAGATTATAGTAGTCTGAGTATTGAAAATTTGGAGTAAAGTTGTGGTAAGATAGGGACTGCTTATGTGTATTTAACTTTTGTTTTTATTTTGAGAGAGAGCATAAGCAGGGAGGGGCGAAGAGAAAGATAATTCCAAGTAGGCTTCATGCTCAGCATGGAGCCGAGGTGGGGCTCAATCTCCCGACCACCCAAGGTCATGACCTGAGCCAAAAACAAGAGTTGGACACTTAACCAACTGAGCTACTCAAGGGCCCAGTGCTTATTTAACTCTTAAAACTGTGCATCTATATTTCCTTATAAACATGACTGAGTAAAACCATATAATAAATGCTTAAATTTTTTAATGTTTTAAAATCTTCAATGCCATGCATGTCCATAAAAAAAAAACTGTACTGTTGTTTGAAATAGCAAGACTGGAAGTGGTTTAAATATTCATTAAGAGCATGGGGGGAAAAACTACAATTTTTACATTGGGATATAATATGCGTTTGTCAACAAAAATGCAAATATTGATCTGGAACTCCCTCTAAAAGTACTAAGCCAAAAGAGCAGAATGTTTTTAGGTTACACCCTTTGTAGTAAAATGTCTGTGGTATGTGTGTGGAGGGCAATCTATATAATGGGATATGAATTCTATGTAAAACATATTCACAGTTATGTATATAACATACCTATGTACATGTAGATGTGTATGTTTGTAGTATTTTATACGTACAGTAAAAACAAATGTGGTTCAGTCTTCACCTTGGCTCCACAATTTCCTTGCTCTGTCACTAAGGAAAGAGCTACTATACTGTGCCTCAGTCCTCACGTCAACACTGTGAATACACCTATTTTCAGTTGATCATTATTTACTTAACACCGGTTGCCAGAGTGTTTCAAGTTTAAAAGCAGACTGTTGGTCAAAATCTTGTCTACATTTATCAAATATTTAAAAATGTAACTAGTTTTCCTAGTAACTTCATGGCTGTGATTTTTTAAAATAAGTTTTTAATGTTAATTTACTTTTGAGAGAGCAGGAGCAGGGGAAGGGCAGAGAGAGGAAAACACAGAATCCGAAGCAGGCTCTGAGCTCTCAGCACAGAGCCTGGAGCAGGGCTCGAACCCACAAACCATGAGGTCCTGACCTGAGCCGAAGTGGGATGCTTAACTGACTGAGCCCCCAGGTGCCCCTCATTGCTGTGATATTCTAAGGAATAGTCTCAAATGTCTAAAAACCTATCCCTAAACTTTTCATCACAGCATTAAAACATTAGAAACATTAAACTTCCAATAATAGGCTGCTATTTAAATCAGATGAAATCTACAAAATAAAACACTTCTACTACAACTGTCTTTAAATGCTGATATGTTGAAACTAAAAACAAGGCAAAGCTATATCTTCCACATCAAAATGAGAATGGTGTCCACTTAAGTATGTATTGGTCTGCCTTCCTCTTTGTGGATATAAAGACACTAAAATGATAGTGGTTACCTGTGGTTGCTGACAGTATTTGTTTTCTGCCTTTTACTTAATATCTACCTCCTCCTCCACATTCCTAGGTATGCTTTCTTGCTTGAAGTGTTGCCTGAACAAGTCATGTTCACAGGGTAGTAGAGCCACACGGTTACGCTTGCATTCACTTTGACAGATGTTTTTCCCTTGTGTCCTCCTGGGTGCGTCTACTTCTGACCAGCTCTATGCTTACCTGGAAGGAGAGGCGGCTTGGCTGTGATGCACTAGCACACGAACTGCTTTCACTTCTTGATCACATACCGAAACCTACACCTTGGTCATTAGCAAAAAATAAGCCAGTATTCTGAATGTTTTCTGGTTAATGAGAATCAACTGTTAGTAAAAGCTTATAGTGGAATCTCCTCTGGATAAAATCATTCTATAGCAAAGCAAATGTTTGGTATAGATCAATGGCAGGGCAGCCTGAAGGCCTAGGGCTGAGCTTTATAACTATTCTTATTTTGGGACCAATTAGCTACTGATTCAAATTGTGACAAATTATAGTGCTTTCTAGCAACTGCTTTTGGAAAGGTAATTCAGCACTTCAATATTAAACTTCTATTTCTTAAAACCTCCCACTTTATAACCACTAACCTGAAGTTACTGCTAACGTAGGGGGGTTTGATACCAGCCAGTACAACCAAGTTTCCTATTCTCATTGGGTTTAAAACATTTTTACATAATTAAAAATTGTCTATGTATCTTGTAGACAAAAGCTACCTTCCTACCTCACTGGAGGGAGTAAAAAGTGTCCTTCCTGATGCGGGAGATCTTTTTGTTTGTCATTCTAAAGCTCATTGTACACTAATCTTGTTTCTATAGTTACTTTGGAAAAGAAGAATGCATGTTATTACACACCCACTATTTTAAGAATGACCAAAAAGGGTAAGAACCTGCACATTGCCATTATTTTTAACCTAGGTCCTCACAAGATTAGAGAGAGAGAGATTAGAGAAGGAAGTGAATGTCAAAACACAAAAAATGCATGGAAATCTTTGAACACAATATTATTCCCTCCAAGGACATAAAGCACACTGTGTATGTGTGACTTCTAAATCATGTCAATGGATGGGAAGGAGTAAGTTTGATGGAAATAAGAGTTTTAAGGAGGATGGTCTGCAGTATTTTAAAGTTGGGGAAAAAATTTTACTTCTCTGTGCAACCATTAGGATAAAACTGAATTCCTGATAACTTATTTCAAAGCTGGTGAGCAATTACATGAAGAGAAAAGATGATAGAACTTCTTAATGTATCATTAAGTGGTGTGGGCAAAAAAAAAAATCCATAATATGTAGTTTCAGTCCTAAGGAAGATTGTGTGTATATTTGGCAAACGAAGAGAAAACTATGTGATACATTAGATGTTAAAATGCAAGGGTGTGAAAGAGGTACAATCGAAGTAGACCAAAAAGATCTGAGGAATGAGGTTGTAATAGATGGATGCCACAGAATGTTAAAATTTTTAAGCATGTGCTAAGAATGTGTTTACAAAACATTGTCAAACATGTGGGGAAATAGGAATCTTCATTTCCTTCTGATAAGAATATGAACCAAGTAGCCATTCCAGATTGTAGTCTGCTATTGCTTAATGGAAGTGAGGGACCACATTCCCTATAACCCAGCAATCCACATCTGAAAGAATGTAAAGACAGCACTATTTATAGCAATGAAGAATTGGAATGAAGTGGTCTTTCAGGACATGAAAGTGTTACACAGGATTCTATGAAATCCTCTTCAGCAATTTGATACGTAAAAAGACACATTGAGCTTGACGAAAAATCTTAGTACAAACTAGGGAAAGGAATGACCGATTCAAGATCATTTATATAAAACAATACAAATGGACACCTATCTATGGGTATTTGTTAAACTTGTTATAGAAGAAACCTAAATGGGAAAGGAAATGAGGAGTGGGGAGAAAGAAGTAGGATAGGGAGGACCTGACTCTTGATGATGAAAAAGGATAGTTCAATCAACTTCCTAGCTCTCTTCACTGGGAAAATTGGAATAATTATGTCTCTGATTTCTTGGGGGGGGGGGGGGGGGACTCAATTGCTGTAAAGTATTCCAATTCAACCAAGTAGCTTTCAGTACGAGTGAGAAGGGTTGACAGAGCTTTCAGGCATCCCTGTTAAGGAACTTAGCTATTTAGATATTTGCACTTCTCTTACCAAACGTTTACTTGTTTAACGTATTTATCTTTTTACAAGTTACATCCATTCATTCTGTAGTTGTGGCATTTGTTTCTGTAAGGAACCATAGAATTTAAAGGACATGAAGTCCTACCCTCAACCTGGCTGATATCATTATAGGATTTTTTTCACATGTTAAGATACAATGTAAAACAATTACCTATATCTCTATTTATTGAAAAGCTCCCATTGTTTTCTAAGATCTGACTTCCTGGAAGGAAATCATGTTCTAGTCTAGAACATTTTTACTTAAGTACAAAACCTAACAGTGTTTAGATATAAGGGGATTTGACTATTTCCATCCATCCTGTAGGTAAATTATTCCCACAGTTTGAGTACTGCTTTGAATTTCACCGAGACGGAAGAAAAAGGTGCATGTACAGAAATAACGTCAAGAAGGTAGTTAAATAGCAAAGTACAAATCCTGCTTTCAAGGACTTCATTACCTAATGTAGAAGGCCAGCTGGAAAGCAGCTATTTTTAACCCTGAGTGAAAATTGAGGGTTTTTCTACCACGATGAAGACCTAATGCAGAATGCTACATAAGAGTTTAGTGTTAGGTTATCTTCACTTTGAGAGGAAGGTACTATATCAAGACTTGAACATGTTCAACATAACCAGGTAATGGGAGAGACATGTCTAAGTATATATCGATGAGATAGAATACAGTTCATTCTGTAAACTAAGTACTTTAGTATTGCAGGAATAGAATAGGCAACTGGTAAATTGTGTGAAATGAAGGTAATCAGGGGCCAGATACAAAAGCTATAGATCCGCTAATGGGGACTGGAGACTGGAGGCAATGAGAAGTCATTTAAATATGACGGTGGTATGATCACCTTGTACATCAGGTCAACCTTCTTTATGGAAAACTTGTAACAGGAGGGAAGATTTGATAGGAGAGGTGGAGATCTGTTAAAACGGGCATTACATATCCCGAGTGAAAAGAAAAAGCAAACCTGGAGGCAGTAAAAAGATTAGTGTTGGCCAGGGATTAAGGGAGAGGGACTAAAAGGCAGAGCACAGGATTTTTGGGCCAGGATTTTTTGTGTATGATACCGTAATGGTAGATAAATGTCATTACACATTTGTCAAAATCCATTTAATTTTAAAACCTGAGTGAACCCTAACATAAACTGTGGAGTTTGGGTGATGATAATGTGCCAATGTAGGTTCATCAATCATAATCAGTGTCCCACTGTGGTTATAGAATGTCCATAGTGAGGAAGGTTGTGGGTATCTGGGGACAAGAGATATGAGAACTCTTCCCATTCAATTTTGCTATGACCCAATCTTGCTCTGAAACTGCTCTGTAAAAAGGTTTTTAATTAGAGAAAAAATGGACGCAGTAGAGATGGGAAGAAATACTCAGGAGTTACTAAGAATGAGGACGAAACAGGAATTAACTAAATGTACATTTAATAGAACATAGAAGTGAAAGTGTCACCCGAGTTTCTCATGTCAGAGTATGAAGTAACTTATCAAGGGTAAATGGAATAGAGGAGGGGAAATGTGTGAGCAATGTTTATTTCTGGTAGTACTCAATCTCTGCGACGCACTATATATTGCAGTAGAGATAGCTGGAAAATGATGGCAGAGGCCAACAACTTGAGACGATGGCCCCAGAAAAGCAAGCTCTAAATATGGGTATAATAACTGTGTCTGGACTTGATGTTATATGATGTAGTCCCATAACACAGCTTTGTGTTAAGATTATAGTATCAGTAATAGTAATGGCATTCCTTTTCGGATATCCTAATGACCACCTTATATATATGGAAAGGAGAACAATTTGCTACTTAGATGGTTACCTTTAATAAGGCGTGCTTATTACTAGAATCCTTGTGATAACTAAGGGTAAGGCAAGATGGAGGAAAGGTTTATGGTAAGAACATACAAAATCTACCCTGTTTTTCATCAGAGGGAGGTTAAAATAAAACTATTCTCCATCCCCATGGCAATAAAAAGATGGCCATTGAAAACTGCCTTGTGTGTAGATGTATCCTTAACTGAGCATCAGGGATCTATTCATTGTAAAGGGTTATCCAGCACCTATTAATTCTATAAATAGTCTTCTTAATATAGAAATAGGCTATATCCTTTTGACCAAAAAAAAAAAGTATTTGGAAAGATGTGTTTTCAGAAAAGGTTACTTACTAAAAGGACTGGCATGTTCAGAGCTCTTACTACTGAGAAGAATGAATTAGAATTAAATGACCCACTTTCAAACTTGCTCATGGCTTGGAACTCAGTATCCTTCTGGAGCCTTGTTAAAAGGAGTTGAGAAGACCTTTGAAGTCATTAACCCAGGAGAGACCCAAGAAATGAAGTCCCCCCCCCCCAACCCTTTTTTTTAAAACAAAAGAGCCAGTTATTGGCTATCTAAGCCTAACTGTAAGTGACTTCCTGTCTGCAGTAAGGAAGGTAAACAGAGGTGACAGAGCCAAGCTAAAAAATGGAGAAATTTGTGGGAGAACACATTCCATACAAAGGACCAAATCTTCACTTTCCTCATGTAGAAAAGTGGACCTAGTTGCATTAAAACTATAACAAAATTATGTGTGCATAATCTGAATCACGTGGATGTATAGGTTCTCCACTGACACCGAGCCAGTAAGAGATGTATATATGCATGTGTACCAATTTAAGGAAATGACTCACAAATATGGAGGTTGGCAATTTCGAAATCGGCGTGGTAGGCCAGCTGGCTAGAAAGTCAGGAATGAACCAATGTTTCAGTTTCAGTATAAAGGCAGACTTAAATTCTGCTAAAGATGGACAGAATTTCCTTTTTCCAAGGAGGTCAGTCTTTCTATTCCTACAATTAGAAATTGCCCACCCATATTAGGAAAAGTAATTTGTTTTACTCAGTCTACTGGTTTCAATGTTAATCTCCTCTAAAAATATCTTTATTTTGGGTTGTGTATTTCTTTATAGAGATACTTATAGTAATGTTTGACCAAATATTGGATAATATGGTCTACCCAAGTTGACATATAAAATTATGTATTTTTGCCCCAAAACTTGTATATCTCATTCTCAGTATAATAGTATAATTGATCTCCAGTGGTGGGTACGAGATGGTGACCAAGGAAGGATGAATATGGTCTGCCAGGTTTGCTTTTGCACTGTTGCTGAGACATGGAATGGGTCTAATCAGAATGGATGAGACAGCAAGAAAATGCAGACTGCCCACACGCTGGAGATGATAAAAACAAGTTTTCTGATTTCCCTGTGAATTTTGAAATGTGAGAAGTCTCATCTCTCATTTGACAGGAAGAGACATTTTGCTCCTAAAAGTACTTTGGATATCTCTAAGTTCAGACAAACACCTCTCCCTTTCTTTAGGGTATCAATAAGATCTGTAGAAGTAGTATCAGATCTTAAATCAATGAAATATCAAAAATACTTGTACACTCATGGGAGCCCAGTGGTGCAATTTCTAAGAAAATTTCCATCTGTTAATCTCAATACCCTGGTCTCCAAGAACCTTTGTACTTAGACTTTGGACTTATAGGCACATTATTCCATAATGCCTACAGAGGCTATTATTACAGTCAGTTCTAGAGGCATCCAAACATGGCTATCTGAAACCAATTCCAGCGAAGATGCTTTTATGTTGAGGTCCTCAGTCACTGAAAATCTGGCTCACCGGGTTTTTGAGTAGCTCAGGTATTTGAGTCCAAAGATCATTTCTCAGACCTTACATTGTAAGGTATATTATAGTAATGGCTTTCCTGTCTTCAGATAAGTTTAAAGACTTGCTGAAAACTTTTTTTGTGAATCTCTTTTCTTGAAGCCTACACTGGATAATGAGCTATGAAACCTGAGCCAGCAGAAATTCCTCATCAGCATTTTGGACCATGATAGTCTTAGCACAAGATAAACTCCCTGTTCTTATATTTTCCAGGGCATGGCAGGTGAGGTTGAAAAGTTGAAAACACCTTACCAGAGGATATAGGCGTGTTGATCTAAAAACCACTGTGCCTTCCCTGAGAACCAAGCATGAAGTCAGTTGCATAGTTACAATCCCATGACACAGGGGATCCCCCTGCCTCTTGTTTCTAAGGAATTTGCAGGGCCACCTATGGGTAAGCTCTAGGGTGGGGTAAGTAATTCTAGTGAATGACCAATAGGTGAAGCACATGAACCTATTTCTGACTTCCATTCCTAGGATCTGTTATATCGTAGACACACTTAGCATCGGCCACCATCATTCGTGACCTGCCACTCAAGTTGGAGCCAGATATTTTTGTAGCAGGACCTTTTAAGTTATCCTGAATCACTAAAGGCTTTAGAAATGGACTCGAGAGAGGGAGAAGAGCTAGGCCATCTGCATAAAAACCCTGCTGTATCATTGGCAAAATTCCATTTTTTCTCAGTGAATGTTGTAAATATTTAGTGTTGTAAGGTACGTAAGTTCTGACAACGTTGCTACCCCATAACTAATGTAACATTTTCAAGAGCAATAGTCAAATATGGAAATGTAGCTGGAGAGGGTTGGAGGCACTTAGAAGTCTGGAATAATGCACAGTGAGGTATGTTTCTTGGCCTGGTTTTCCAGGGACCCAGTAGGATAAGGTAATCAAAGGGTATCAAGCTTCTGATCAGTTACAATAGGGTTAAGTTTTTGCAGACATGGAATTCCTACAACAACCATAACCAATTTTTTTTCAACATTTATTTATTTTTGGGACAGAGAGAGACAGCATGAACGGGGGAGGGGCAGAGAGAGGGGGGGAGACACAGAATCGGAAACAGGCTCCAGGCTCTGAGCCATCAGCCCAGAGCCTGACACGGGGCTCGAACTCACGGACGGCGAGATCGTGACCTGGCTGAAGTCGGACGCTTAACCGACTGCGCCACCCAGGCGCCCCAACCATAACCAATTTCTTAAACAGTTTCATTAATATCACCTATGGGCCTTGTATAACTCAGTAAATTTACACCATATGGCTAAAAACAAGATCTGGGAACATGGTGCATTGTCAAATATAGAGAAATCATTTACTGAAACTTGTGCTGAGCAGAGAAAAATCTATTTAATGACCAATATTTATGTCCCCAAACAACTCATAGATGACAGGTAAATTTGGGCAGATGTAAAGCAGTCTACAAAAAAACTTTAGAAACACAGGTGGAAGGACCACAGTGGATGTGGTGTGGTTGTGGGATGCTGGGGGATAAAAATGAACACCTAATCAGCTCGAAGTAATTGCAGTAAGAGGAATGACTCATTTTGAGCAAGGACAGCCTTTGGGGAAAAAAAAAGTCAAGTCATAAACAGAGTTGGCAATGATTATTAACTTTCATTTGTATGCTGCACAATACATTGCAAAAACACTTGTACATGTTTTATCTCCATCTAATTGGAAAACAATCCTGAAAGTTAGAAAAGGCAGGTATTGTTCTGCCTGTTTTATATGCAAGGAAAGAAATACAGACAGGTTAATTGAGCTGGCTGAGGTCACATTGTTACTTAGCAGAACCAGCAAGGAATAGAACCTGGGTTTCTAGAATCTCAGTGTAATATATTTTAACCACCCCTGACTGCACACAGTTTTGCTGAACAAAGAAATTCTTGCAGTCCTGTACAGTTTAGAGAACATTGGTTGTTTATCCAGTCTTACCCTACCAATAACGATGTTAGTTTCACCCTTCTCCAGCCGTGAAATCAGAGGTCTTCTGGTTCATCCATCATTTGTGCCACAATGTTCACCAGTCTGAGATTACACGAAACTTTGTCAGCCTCCTCAAAATGCCTATTGATCTTAATGCTGAACATGTGCTTTAGAGAAATGCATGATGCACACAGTAACTTAGTTTTACTTCTGAAAATAAGATCTTCCCTTGGGATGCCCCAGGTGGCTCAGTTAAATTTCAACTCTTGATTTTGGATTGGGTCATGATCTCATGGTTAATGAGTTCGAGCCGTGAGTCAGGCTCCCGGATGACGGTGTGGAGCCTGCTAAGGATTTGTATTCTCCCTCTCCCTCTCAAAATAAACTTAGAAAATAGATATTGCCTAAAGAACATATTGTAACTGCTTTGACTCCGGGGCAGGTGAGAAGAATGCAAGGTACTTGAGATGTGTATTATCTTGGCCTACGGATGTTTAAAAACCACCTTAACATACAAAAGGGTTCGTGTTTATTTTCCAACCTAACAGTTTTCCTTATTCTAAAAATCAAATTACACAGCAATCAGTGCTGGAAAGGAAGGAGAAAAACTTCAGTTGGATATCTAATGACAAGTTGTCAGTATCTGCTGTTGATCAGCAGTGGGCTCCTCTTAGAATTGTCAAACAATTTTTTTACCCAGGCAATAAGGGTAAAATGGAGGGGAAAATCTCTTGTTTGCATCCAAAACAATTCCTCCTATTTAGGAGAACTGAATCCCAAACCAAAATAATTTTGCTTCACATCCTACTTACATCACTTCTCAATGTCTCCAGAATCACAGATATCTCCTTCCAGTTGAGTATCTCAAGCACACAAATACATAATCTAAGATTGAGAAGTGTGATCTGTATCAAGAAAGCTGTTTTGCATAAGGCAAAGCTCCATTTTACTTTCATTGGAATATACTTCAACTTTTAAAGATCTACATTTCTCTTTCTGCAATGGTATTATTGATTGCACAACTTGTATGAATAAATGAGGCTTAAAAGGCAACTACATGACTTAAGGTCTTTTTGCCAGTGAGAATACTTGTAATTTGTCCTCCAGTTGGAGACTCAAAATACTACTGGCAAAATCTAAATTTAATGTTCTGCCTTTTTCCTCAATGGCTGCCTAATGTTTTCGATCTAGTCAATTCAGCCCATTTCTGATTGAGCACCATGACAATCTAGTGGCCAATGCTGCTTCCCTGCAATAAATAGCAATGGGGCATTGCATCATGTTATATATAAAAATGATCTGTTCCTTTGCTATGCTTTAGTCACATTTCCTTTTTTTAAAAAATCAATTACAAATGCTTGAGTTTGAAAGTAATGACAAGTCACTACCTATGGGGAGTAAAAGGAATGCAAGATATGGTCATTGATCTCAAAGAATGAGGTAACGATTGAACCCTTAAAATCCAGGCTATACGAGGCCTTCTAAATGAAGAGATGGATATCCTCATTCTTTTAAGTAAGACACTGAGACTCAAAGATATTTAATCATTGGCTGAAGGTCACTCAGCAAGTACAGTGGTATGTTTCTGGTTCCCAAACCGGTGCTTTTTGCATCACATTGCAGAGTCTTCCAAAATGCGGGCTGTGATCTAGTTGAGAGATAAGACACAGACTTGATCCATGTTACACAAGAATAATGAATGAAATAATGGCGTCTTTGTGGTCCTAGAGACACTAGGTAGTGAAGTAATGGTTGGATACTAAAGCTGGAAATTATTTCAGGTAAAGAGATTTTTTAAAAAGGCTTTGAGGTTTGAGATCATGAAACTCTCTTGCATAGAATTTGAATGGATGAGAATCCTGGGTACTTGCAAGGGAATGAATGGTATGAGCAATCACTCAGACGTTTAAAGCAATTTTCCCAGGTGTTTGAATAGCGTTCAGAGCTTACCGTGCACGCTGTTCTTGGTCTTAAGGAGCAGACTGGCTGGAACATGGTGGCATTAAACATACCGAGAGCAGATATCTACCTGAAGGTTGGCAGTGGAAGTGAAGCTCAGCAGTTGGTTTACTCAAAAATATCTGCCTCAAATGGCTATGTGATTAAATTCTCAGGAGTAGGCAAAGAGGTGGTAGAAAGTGCTTCAGAAAAGGCTAAGGATACACTGGTAACACACAAGGATATTTTTAGTGATGGTAATGTAAAAAAGTCCATGAGCTTGGTTACTATTTATTTCTTGGAAGTCTCTGGATTTATTTCAGTAGTCCCTACATTTGGGGAAAGAGTTGCACCTGGGAACAAACTGCTCTTCACAGTCCTAAATGTTTTGAAATATTGAATTAGAGAAAACTGGAATTTATTTACAAAATGTCAGTATTTTACATTGTATTACATCTTGGACCACAATAAAGTACATCTGTATTTTAAATAGGGATTGTTTGAGATATATATTAGTTTTAGATGTATAATACGATGATTTTATATTTGTACGTATTACGAAGTGATTACCACAGTTAAGTGTAGTTAACATGGGTGACCATACACATTGTTATTTTCTCTTGTGAGGACTGTCAACACCTATTCTTAGCAAACTTCAGTATTACAATAGAGTATTAACTGTAGTCACCACACTATATATTACATTCTTAGTATCGTTAAGACTGGAATTTTATACGTTTTGACCATCTTCACCTATTTCACCCATTTCACCCACTTCCTACCACCGGTCTCTAGAAACCACCAATCTGTTCTCTGTATCTATGAATTTTTTTTTTTCCCTCTGAGAATCCATGTGTGAGACCATAGGATATTTGTCTTTCTCTGACTTAGCTTATTTAACATAATGCCCTCAAGGTTTATGTTGGTACAGATGGCAAGACTTATTGTTGAACGATACTCCTATATATACATTTTTATCTCTTTATCAATAGACACTTAGGTTGCCTCCTTGTCTAAGCTATTATAAGTAACACCACAGTAACATGGGGGTACAGATGTCTTTTCAAGTTAACGTTTTCATTTCCTTCAGAAAAATACCCAGAAACAGAAATCCTGGATCATGTGGTAGTTTTATTTTTAATGTTTGAGGAAACTCCATACTCTACCCTCCCCCCCCCCCCGCCCCCCCCCTCCCATCGTGGCTGCATCAATTTACATTCTCACAAACAGTGCAAAAGGGTTCCCTTTCCTCCACCTTCCAAGACTGATTTGTCTTTTTGGAAATCGCTATTGTAACAGGTGTTAGGTGATAGCTCCTTGTGGTTTTGATTTTTTTCCTGCTTTCTTGATTTTCCCTTATGCATGATGATGGGCGACTTTTCATGTAGCTGCTGGCCATCTGAGTGTCACCTTTGGGGGAAAAAAGTATATTCAGTAATTCTGTCCATCGTTAATCAGATTTTTTATTGAGTCGTATGAGCTTTTCAATACTTTATCCTTTGTCACATATGACTTGCAAACATTTTCTCATTCAACATGTTGCCTTTTCATTTTGCTGAGTTCTTATTTTTCTGTGTAGAAGCTTTTTACTTTGCAGCCCCACATTTTCTTGTCTTTACTGTGAAAACTGAAAAATCAAGTTTTATGGCTTCAGGTCTGCTGTTCAAAGTCTAATCCATTTTGAGTTTATTTCTACATGTGGTATAAGATAGTCCAATTTGATTCTTATGTGTTTGGTTGTCCAATTTTCCCAGTACCATTTAAAGATCTGTTCTTTTCCAATTATATTTTTGACAGCTTTGTCATAAATTGGTCATACATGCAGTTTTATTTTTGGATTCTGTTCCATTGATCTGTGTTTATTTTTACCCCATTACCATACTGTTTTGATTATAATTGCTTTGTAATCTAATATGAAGTCAGATTGTGATGCCTCCAGCCTTCTTTCTCAAAATTATATTGGCTACTTGGGGTTTTTTTATGGTTCCATACAAATCTTAGAATGGTTCCATTTCTGTGAAAAATCCTATTGGAATTTTGATAAGAATTGCATTGAATCTGTAGATCACTTTGGATAGTATGGACATTTTAACAATATTCTTTCAACTCCTCAGCAACGGATATCTTTCCATTTCTTTGTGCAATCTCTCTAATCAGTGTCTTAGAATTTTCAGTGTCCAGGTCTTTTGCCTCCTTGGTTACATTTATTCCTAGGTGTATTTTGGGAAATGCAACCGAATACAAGATTGTTTTCTTAATTTCTCTGATAGTACATTATTAGTGTACAGATGCAAGAGATCTTAATATATTTATTTTTGTATCCTGCAACTTTACAAAATTTGTTTATTAATTCTAACAGTTTTGGTAGAGTCTTTAGAGTTTTCTCTATAATATCTCAGATAACATGACTTTGCTACTGAATGCAAAGGGCTTGTTGCTTGGGGTGCATTAGCCAATAGATCAGCCCCAGTTTTCTGGTTTGAGCAAATCATTTTCATTACTTGAAGCAAGTAAAACCAAGAGATCTCAAAGCACTGTCTCCTTGGGTTTAGTGCAGGAAGCTTTTATTCAGTGTATTAGGGGGAACCGGGTAGGGAGCTTCTTACATTAAGGAACTTACATGTTTTTTGTGAGGCACTTTAGCTCAACCGTGCATTCTTAACATATCAGCATACTAGTGCACATATCATTTTCAACAAACAGTGGAAAAATCCACCTATAGGAAGGGATCTTACTACTATCTACTACTGCTAACGTTAGGGTAACTTTGATGCTCATTGCCAATCAGACTCAAGCTGGCTCCTAAAAGGAGTATCTGACAGAACATCTGACTGTACATCTCCTTGGTGAGAGCTACATGTCCTGTAAGACACCTTCTTTCCCTGCTTTTGTCTCTTCTGCCTCCTTCTGATACCCTTTGGCCCTCTGATCTGAGTAACTCCCTGTTACTTCCTAGCTAACAGGTTCAGTTCCACACCACTGCAATAAAGTGTGTCAAATTAATTTTTTTGGTTTCCCAGTACATACAAAAGTTTACACTATGCTGTAGTCTATTAGGCATGCAATAGTAATATGCTTAAAAACAATGCACATACCCTAATTTCAAAATACTTTATTGGGGGTGCCTGGGTGTTTCAGTTGGTTAAGTGTCCAGTTCTTGGTTTGAGCTCAGATAATGATCTCGAGGTTTTCCATGAATTCAAGCTACATGTTGGGCCCCAGCTGGCAGGGTGGAGCCTTCTTGGGATTCTCTCTTGCTCCCTCTGCCCACTCACACTGTCTCAGTCTCTCTCAAACTTTAAAAAAAAATTCTTTATTAAAAAATTCTAGCCATGAAATCTTGCTGGTGGAGGGTCTTGCCTCAGTGCTGTTGGCTGCTGAACTGATTAGGGTGGTGGTTGCTGAAGCCTGGGGTGGCTGTGGCAGTTTCTTAAAAGACAGCATTTGCCTCATTGATTGACTCTTCCAGTAGAACTTCTTTCAAAATTGGAGCGAATCCTCTCAAACCTTGATGCTGCTTTACCAACTACAGTTATATGATACTCTAAAGCCCTTGTCATGTCAACAGTCTTCACAGCATCTTCGCCAGGAGTAGATTTCATGTAAGAAGGCACTTGCATTGCTCATCTATAAGTAGCAGCAACTCTTGTGTTTTATCATGAGAATGCAGCGATTCAGCCACATCTTCAGGCTCCACTTCTAATTCTAGTCCTTTTTGCTACTTCCACCATATCTGCTGTTAACTTCTACACAAAAGTCCTGAACACATCTAAGTCACTCATGAAGATTGGAATTGACATCTTTCAAACTTCCATTAAAATTGATATTTTGACCTCTTCCCATAAATCACAATTCTTAAGGATATCTAGGATGGTGAATCCTTTCCAGGTTTTTCAGTTAACTTTGCCCAGATCCATCAGAAGAATCGTTGCCTATGGCAGCGCGAGCCTAACAAACTATAATTCTTAAATAAGATTTGAAAGTCAGAATTACTCCTTGATCCATGAGCTCTGCAGAATGGATGTTGTGTAAGGCATGAAAACATTAATCTCCTTGTTCATCTCTGTCAAAGACCTTGGGTGACCAGGTGCATGGTCAATAAGCAGTAATATTTTAAAAGGAACCTTTTTACTGAGGAGATTTTATCAATGAGCTTAAAATATTTAGTAAACCATGTTGAAAACAAATGTGCTGTCATCCAGGCTTTGTTTTATTCATAGGACATTGGCAAAGTAGATCTAGGATAATTCTTAAGGGCCATAGGATTTTCAGAAGAGCACATGAGCACCATTGGCTGCAACTTAAAGTCACCAGCTGCATTAACTCCTAACAGTCAGGCAGTCTGTTGGAGCTTTGAAGCCATGCACTGATGTCTCCTCTTCAGTTATGAAAGTCCTAGAAGGCATCTTCCAGCAGAAGGCTGCCTCGTCTGCATTGAAAAACTGTTCAGTGTAGCCACTTTGGTTCTTTATTTTAGCTAGATCTTCTGGATAACTTGCTGCAGTTCTACATCAGCACTTGCTTCTTCACCCTGCACTTTTATGTTGTGGAGCTGGTTTCTTCTAAAACTCATGAACCAGCTTCTGTTTCAAACTTTTCTTCTGTAGATTGGTCCTCTCAGCTTTCATAGAATTACACTTAGGGCCTTTCTCTGGATTAGGCTTTGGCTTAAGGGAATTTTGTAGCTGATTTTATCTTCTTTCCAGACCACTAACACTTTCTCTTATCAGCAATAAGGCTTTTTCACCTTCCCACTCATTTGTTCACTGAAATAGCACTCCTAACTTCCTTCAGAAACGTTTCCTTTGTAAGCACAATTTGGCCAACTGTTAGAGTGAAAGTTAGGCCTCTTGTGCCAATCTGAAATTTCAAGAGGTCTTCCTTACCACACTTCTAGCTTTTGATTCAAGGGGAGATAGGTGCAACTCTTCCCTTTAGTTGAGCACTTAAGGGCCATCGTAGGGTTATTAATTGGCCTGCTTGCAATATTAGAAGGTCTCAGAGCACAGGGAAGGCCAAGGAGAGGGAGAGCGATGGAACCACCAGTTGGTGGAGAGTCAGGATACATACAATATTTGATTAAGTTCCCCATCTTACCGGGTACAGTTTGTGGTGCCCCCAAATGATTATAACAGGAGTGAACACGGCTCATTGATCACCATAACAAATACATTAATGAAAAAGTTTAAAATGCTTCAAGAATCACGAAATGTGACAAAGAAAATGCTGTTGGAAAAACAGGGCTGCCAGACTTGCTTCATGCAGGGTTGTCACGAACCTTCAATGTGTAAAACACACAATATCTATGAAGCACGTTAGAGTGAAGTGCAAGGAAAAGGAGTATGCCTGTAAGTCCTCTGCTAATAGTGACCGTACTTCCCAATTTGGTTTCTTTTTCTTTTTCTTGCCTAATTGCTCTGGCTAGGACTTCCAGTACTATGCTAGATAAAAGTGGTGGAAGTTAGGATCCTTTTCTTCCTGATCTTAGAGAAAAAGCTTTCAGCTTTTCATGGTTAAGTATGCATTAGCTGTGTGCTTGTCATATATGGCCATTATTATGTTGGAGTACATTCCCTCTATACATATGTTGAGAATTTTTTTTATCATGGATGTATGTTGAATTTTAGCAAATGATTTTTCTGCATCTATGCAGATCCTATCATTTTTAATCCTTTTTGTAAATGTGTATCAATTTGATTTTGTGGATCATTTTATCCCTGAAATTAATCCCATTTATTATTGTGTATAATTCTTTTAATCTGTGGTTAAGTTCATTTTGATAATTGAAGATCTTTGCATGTTCATTATGGACACTGGCTTATAATTTTCTTGTGGTGTCTTTGTCTGATTTTGGTATCAGGCTAGTACTGGCCTTGTGAAATGAATATGGAAGTGTTCCCTCTTAAATATATATTTTAAGGAACATTTAAGATTAGGATTCTTCTTAAAAAGCATGGTAGAATTCACCAGTGAAACCATCTGGTCCTGGACTTTTGGGATGTCTCCTATTACTGATTCAATCCCCTTATTAGTCATTAGTCTGTTCAGATTTCTATTTATTCATGATTTAGTAGGTTATATGTTTCTAGGAATTTATCCAATTTTTTTCCAGGTTCATGGGAATCTTCACTAAAGACACAGTGGATAAGTCATTTGAAAAATGGTGAAATGAGACATAGAATCAACTAAGTCATTATTACCTTAAATACCCCTGTAGTGTGTTGCTTTCTCCCCCTTAACCTCTTTCCACATTTGCTATCTTTCTATTCACTTACATGATAAACAGCAATATTTTGTTTCGCAGTAGATCTTCCACATCTTTACATACCTGAAATACCTGTTTTTATACACAGCTCTCACGGTTACTTCTTAAATCTAATGTTCTCACATGTCTTGAAGTTCTTGAAATGTCAGAAATTTTTATACATCATTGAATGGTAGATTCACAATAACTACTTGAATGTATGAATGAAGAAAGAATAAGAGTGTGCGCTTATGTGCTATTCTACATGGTTTACCTGGTGTTACATATTCTTTAATATTAAAACTTGTGACATAGGTAAACTGTCTCCTTATTACAGGTAATACCAACTGAGTGCCCACAGTCAGTAATTCAGAGCCAATATTCAAACCCAGACACCTTTACACAAGTCATTTCTATTAACCATTATGCTATGAATGAATTAAGCTCAATAAATGAATAACTGGAACTACATAGTTTAAGGTCTATCCATTTTTTAATGAATTGTTTAGCTCTAATAAGTTGGGCTGTTTTATGTTGCATTGTGACACCTTAATGGAGTTTGGTAAAATGCACATTAATAGTAAATGTTGGTGTGATTTCTTCAACTTGAGGGGTCCTATCTTATGGGATGTGTGGACAATGCAAATACTCTGCCAATTTCAATACTAGTAGCACTACAAGGATGAGGAAAAGTAACAGTTGAGAAATTACATCATTATGGATGCAATTTCCTCAACATCTTTTAAATGTACCTAACCAAAGATTGATAGCCCATTTAATGAGCAATCTGTTCTGATGCTGAATGTGCATGATGCTATTATATGAAATGGAAACAACTGGAAATGTGTCAGAAATGCACTTTACAACATTAGTTGAAAATGCCATTGATCACTATCACACTGTGTTTGACCCCAAGAATTACCTCTGCAGCAAGCAAAACAGATGACCTGTAAAAGTTTTAAGTAAAATCCACGTTATTAAAAAATGGCTCCTTCATTGAGAAAGTGTCATTATCTTTGAAGCAATATGCCAATGTAACATCTCCTGATACATAAAGGAAAGCAACCATTTTAGTAAATGGTGTTGTCTTATCATTTGGATCTACCAGGCACTCATGTGGTAAGCTGCTGCATATATTTTATTCTTAGAACTATAAATTCTACCTGGTTTCTTCTAAACTGCAACTTATTTACTGGAAATTTATAGAGAAATCATTCTTGACTGGTGAAACAGAAGAAACAGGTCATTTATTGCTTTATGGAATGCCAGCTCATACTGAGGAAGAAGCAGCTTATAATGAACAGGAGTTTAGCTTTAGTGGATCTCAAATGATTCCTTTCAGTTTCCGTTTTCACATCAACTGCTAATTGATAGGTCTGACTGATTAAATTTAGTAAAAAGGGCCATCACAGCAGCTGGAAGCAGAGAATCAAATCATAATCATTTGGTTGAAACAAGAATTGGCAAACTCAGAGGTCTTAGCTTTTGACTTTAATTCTCCTCTACCCCCCCAGTGGGGACTAAGGGAGGATAGAGGTGCTAATTGAGCCAAAAGGCCATTCATAAAACTACCAGGGAGGATGGCACAATTTTCCTAAAGCATGAAGATGATTAGCTAATTTGGAGGGGGAATTGAAGGAGTTTGGGGTCATGTCCTTGGCTGATCTAAGATCAGCCAAGGACCTGATCTTGTTACCACCCTAAGAGTGAAAATTGGTAATTTCGGAGAAAATAAAAACAGATAAAAGACAGGATTGTTTGAGGTACTATTAAATGATTCCAATTAAAGAGAACACAGAAAAACCTAAATATTTTTAGTATGTAAAATAAGAGTATCCAAGGATTTACATGGAAAATCTGTAGTTCCCACTCCATAACTTTGAGTACCCAGAGGCAGTGTCATTTAACCATATCTGTTATTGGTTACTCTGATGGTAGTGACCTTATTTTAAAAATATATGCATATAGAGCTCTTTCGTGATAGTTTTGTCCATTGTTTTTGACTCCTATGAAAGTTAAGGGTGCAACTCTTTATTTGCCACTTGGCTTCTTGCCTCATACCCACTCCACCAAAATCACTTTTAGGGTTTCGATTGATTTGTTTGTAAATGTAAATGATACATATTCTGTTTCTAGTTTAATCTCCCTTTAGACATCCTTTGTATTTGTTTAGTTGACAGTGTTATATGTTAGGTATGCAACATAGTGATTCAACAATTCTATACATTACCCAAATGCTCACCAAGCTTAGTTACCATCTGTCACCATACAACACTGCAACAGTTCTTACTGTGTTCTCTGTGATGTGCTTCCATCTCAGTTTAAAACTAGAAGTACCTCTTAATCCACTTCACTTATTTCATTCATCACCTACCCTTCTTCCTTTTGGCAACCTCCGATTTCCCTGTAATTATAAGTCTATTTTTTCCATTTTGCTTTTTAGGATCCACATATAAGTGAAATCATACAGTATTTCTTTCTCTGACTTTCCCTAGCACAATACCCTCTAGATCCTTCCACGTTGCTATGGATGGCAAGATTTCATTCCATTTTGTGGCTGAGTACTATTTCTAGCACATCTAAGCCATTCATCTATCCATGGACACTTCTGTAGAATCTTTATCTTGGCTATTATACAATATATGCTGCAATAAATAAGGGCATATATATTTTTTAATTAGCATTTCTATTTTGAGTAAATATCTAGCAGAATTGCTAAATGGTAGGGTATTTCTATTAATTTTCTGAGGAATCTCTGTATTGTTTGCCACAGTGGTTGTACCAATTGACATTTTCACCAACCATACACAAGGGTTCCCTTTTTTCTCCACATTCTCACCAACACTTGCTGTTTTCACATTTCTTAAAGGTAGTCTCTTACTGGTGTGAGAGAATGTAGTTTTGATTTGTATTTCTTAATTACCAATAAACATCTTTTCCTGTGTCTGCTGTCAATCTGCATGTTGTCTTTGAAAATGTCTTTTCAGATCTTTTGTTCATTTTTTTTAAACTTAAAAAAAATTTTAAATACTTTTATTTTTGAGAGAGACATAGCATGACCAGGGGAGGGGCAGAGAGAGAGAATGAGACTCAGAATCTGAAGCAGGCTCCAGGCTCCAAGTTGTCAGCACAGAGCCCAATGTGGGCTTAGACTCATGAACCGCATGATCATTACCCGAAGCTGAAGTCGGACACTTAACTGAGCCACCTAGGCATCTGTGCCCACTTTTTGATTGCATTATTGGGGGGTGGGGGTGAGTTCTAGCTCCTATGTTTTTGGATATTAATCTTTTATTAGATATATCCTTTGCATGTATCTTCCATTTAGTAGGCTGCCTTTTGGTGTTGATGCTTTCCTTCACTGTGCAAAAACTTTTTAATTTTTGCTTTGGTTTCCCTTGCTTGAAGATACCTATCTAGAAAAATGTTGCTAAGGCTGATGTCCAAAAGATTACAGCCTGTGTAGATGTTTTTAGGAATTTACTGGTTTCAGATCTTATATTTAGGTCTTTAATCCATTTTGAGTTTATTTCTGTGTACGGTATTAAAATAAAGTGGTCTAGTTTCATCCTTTTGCATGTAGCTGTTTGTTACCCAAACACCATTTACTGAAGAGAATCTTTCCCACATCCTGTGTTTTGGCTGCCTTTGTCACAGACTAATTGACCATATTAATGTGGGTTTACTTCTTGCCTTCCTATCCTGTTCCACTGTTCCATGTGTCTGTTTTTGTGCTGATACCATACCATTTTGATTACTATAAATTTGTAGCATACATTGAAATCTGGTATTGTGACACCTCCAATTTTGTTTTTCTTAAAATCATTTTGTCTACTTGGACCTTCTGTATTTCCATACAGATTTTAGGATTATTCTCGATCTGTGAAAAATATTGCTGGCATGTTGATCAGGATTGCACTGAATCTCTAGGTTGTTTTGGGTAACATGGACATTGTAACAATATTCTTTTGATCCATGAGCATGGTATGTCTTTGCATTTTTGTCCTTTTCTATTTTTTTCACCATTGTCTTAGTTTTAAGTGTACCAGTTTTTCGTCTCCTTTTTAAAATTTACTCTTAGGCACTTTATTCTTTTTGATGCATTTGTAAATGAGATTATTTTCTTAATTGCTCCTACTTTATTGTACAGAAGTGCAATGGATTTCTGTATATTGATTTTTCCTGAAACTTTACTGAATTGATTTATTCTAATAGTTTCTGGATGGAGGCTTTAGGGTTTTCTGTATATAATGTCACCTATAAATAGTGGAAGTTTTCTCCTTTTGTCAATTTGAATGCCTGTTATTTCTTGTCTTCTGAAGCTAGGACTTAAGATATTATGTTGAATAAAAGTGGTGAGAGTGGACATCTTTGTCTTGTTATCTTGGAAGTGCTTTCAATTTTTCGCCACCAAGTGTGATGTTAGCTGATGTTAGCATTTGCATATATGACCTTTAGTACTTTGAGGTATGTTTCCTCTAAACCCACTTGGTTGGGAGCTTTTATCATGAACTAATAGTTTTACAAGTGCTTTTTCTGCATCTGTTGAGATGATTCTATAGTTTTATCCTTTATTGTGTTAATGTGGCATATCATGTTCACTTGTTGGTATTGACCCATCCTTTATGCTCAGTATACTCCTACTTGATCATCATGGATGATGCTTCTAATATATGGTTGAATTTGCTTGTTAATATTTTGTTAGATTTTTGCATCTATATTCATCAAGGATATTGGCCTGTAGTGTTCCTTTTGTAGTGTTTTTGCTTTAGGTATCAGGGTAATATTGGCCTCATAGAACGAATTTGGATGCATTCCTTCCTCTTCTATTTTGGGAGTCGTTTGAGAAAGACCAGTATTAACTTTTTTAAATGTTTGATAGTAGTCACCTGTGAGTCCATTTGATGCTAGACTTTTCTTCAGTTTTTTTTATTACCCCTTCAATTTCATTACTTGTAATTGGTCTGTTCAGATTTTCTATTTCTTCCAAATTCAGTCTTGGAAGATTGTATGTTTTTAGGAACTTATCCATTTCTTCTAGGATGTTCAATTTGTTAGTATACACATTTTGTCTCTTACAATCCTTTGTATTTCTGTGGTGTTCTGTTTTCTGATTTTGAATCCTCTTTTGGTTTAATTTTAATTTTTTAATGTTTATTTTTGAGAACGAGAGAGTGGGGGAAGGTCAGAGAGTAGGAGACACAGAATCTGAAGCAGGCCCCAAGCTCTGAGCTGTCAGCAGAGACCCTGCTGCGGGGCTGGAAGTCATGAACCATGAGATCATGACTTGAATATAAGTCGGATGCTTAACCAACTGAGCCACCCAGGCGCCTCATTTTTTAAAATATTTTTTAAGTGTTTATTTTTGAGAGAGAATAGGTGAGAGGGAGGGGCAAAGAGAGAGAGAGACAGAGAATCCCAAGCAGACTCTGTGTTGTCAATACAGAGGCTGATGCTGGGCTCAAACTCAGGAACTGTGCGATCATGACCTAACTGACTGAGCCACCCAGGCCCCCCTCAGAGTCCTTTTTTTTTTTTTTTTCCCCTTGATGAGTCTGGTTAAAGGTCACTCCATTTTGATTATCTTTTCAAAGAACCAGCTCTTGGTTTCATTCATCTTTTTTGTTTTTGTTTTTAGTCCCTATTTCAGTTACTCTGCTTTGATCTTTATTATTTCCTTCCTTCTACTAACTTTGGGCTTTGTTCTTTTCTAGTTCCTTGAGAGGTATGGTTAGATTGTTTAAGTGAAATTTGTTTAAGCAGGACTTATCACCCTAAACTTCCATCTTATAATTGTTCCTTGTGTCTCAACGATGTTAGGTCATTGTTTCTATTTTTGTCACCATGTATTTTATTATTTCCTCTTTGATTTCTGTGACCCATTGGTTATTTAGTTACATGCTTAGCCTGTTTCTTCCACTGTCTTGTAACATGTAGTTTCATACAGTTGTGGTCAGAAAAGATGCCTCATACATTTTGGCCTTAAATTTATGGAGACTTGTTTTTGTGGCCTAACATGTGATTTCTCTTGGGGACTGTTTCCTATGTACTTAAAGAATGTACTACTGTATTGTTTCTGGATGGGATGTTCTATAAATATCTGTTAAGTCCATTTGGACTAATGTTTCATTCAAAGCCAATGTTTCCTTTTTGATTTTCTGTCTGAATGATCTATCCATTGATGTAAGTGGGGTATTAAAGTCTACTATTATTGTATTACTATCGATTTCTCCCTTTGTCTTTAATATTTGCTTTATATAACTTATGTGCTCCTATGTTGAATGCATAGGTATTTACTATTGTTCTATCCTCTTTTTGGATAGACCCCTGGCTAAAGCTGAACTTGGCACTGGCTGGAGGGGTTTTGGGGTACTCTGTACAAGGGGTGCCACTGCAGGACAGCTGGAGCTATAGCAGGTATGAGCTCTCTGCAGGGTTGTCCTGGCTAGTCACGTGGAACTAAGGTGGGTGCTGGACTTGAGGTATCCCAGGGTGCTCTGTATCTCTGCCACCTTGCTGAGACAGCTGAAGCTGTAATGGGCTTGTTTTGGGGGTGTCCTGGTGCATGCCACACTAGAGCCTCTGTGGTAGGATGGCTGGACTTTGAATGGGAATGGGTGGGGGAACCTGCTTTGGGAAAATGGTTGCTTAGATGCCCAGGGAGATGTATACAATACCATTTACTAGCACCTTCAACCCTGGAGAATGTTACAGCCGTTCCCCTGTCATTTAGCAGATACTTTAGAATTAGTTCACTTCCAGTCTAGTTGCCCTTTAAATCACAGCTTTTTTCCCTATGCCTCAGGGTAAGCAAATGGACTCATGGTCCCTCTGTGCTATCATCCCTACTGCAGTTCGCAGTGTTGAAGGTGGTGGTCCTGTCATTTCCACGTTTTGTGTCTGACCTCCTGTTCTCTGTGCATCCCTCTATCCTTGTGTAGTTAGCTGTTCAGCCCTTCCTCAGGAGGAATTGCTCTGTATGTGATTGCAAATTCAGTGTGTCTATGGAGATGGTGAGTTCATGGTCTTTGTATACCACCATTTGGATTCCTTTCCCTCATTCTCTCTTAATTACTGACCAGGTATGAATATTAACATACCTGTAACAGCTCCACATTTCTACACCATTCCCCACTTCATTTTTTAACATTTGTAGTTTCCCAGGGTAATCTCTCAGGGTAATTTTTTTTTAAGAGTAACTATTGAATTCTTGGTCCATAGATAATTTGTAAAGGTTGAAAATAAGAATTTATGTGAATCTACAAAATACTTTTCATTGAAAAATATACAGAAATGAAAAACAGTCTAGTTTCTCTAAGGTCCTGTGTTAGGACAAAAAATGTAGGAAAATGTTTCTAACATCAAGGACAAATTATATTCCATTAATTGTTCCAAATAATGACATATTTTACTTTGGCTCATATGTATTCCTTGACTTTCCAATGCTTGCATTTGTTTTTTTGTTTCAAATTAGTTTTCCTTAATTTCCTAATTGTAAATTGTTCTATCTTGTAATAATAATAAAAAAAAAGTAGACAATTCATTGTATGGATGACGAAATCTTCCCCCCCCCCCTTTTTTTTCTTCATTCAATAACATGTCTACTACCCAATGTCTTTTTAAATAACCATTCTGGAGCCACAGAAGTTCAGTCCTTAATAGAACAACTTTTAAAGTTCTACAGACTGAATATTTGTGTCACTCCTCAAATTCATATGTTGAAACCTTTTCCCCCAATATGATGGTAGTTGGAAGTTGGGCCTTTGGAAGTTGATTAGGTCCACTCTCAGACATGCGATTAGTGCCCTTATAAAAGATTTCTAAGAGCCCTTTGCACATTCTGCCACATGAAGTTACAATGAAAAGATGGCTATCAATAAATCGGGAAGTAGGCTCTCACCAGACTCTGAATCTGCTACTACTTTGGTGTTTGGACTTCCCAAACTCCAGAACTCTGGAAAACAAATTTTTGTTATTGATAAGCCAAGCCACTCAGTCTATTACATTCTGCTCTAGTAACCCAAACAATGTAAGACACAAAGCCTGCTACACAACCATTGTCCCAGGGCTTCATTGCTTTGTTGAAGGTGCTGTCATTTGTGAAAATGTATTTTGCATCTATGAGACAGTTTGTTTCATTGTAGAATTCCAGGTTGAATATAATTTTCCCTTAGAAATTTGAGCTTATTCTGCTTTTCTACAATTCAAAGTTGATAAAAAAACAACCAAACAAACAAAAACAGGTCTCAACTTTCTTTGGAGCTGACCTTGCAGTCCTCTTCAGTCTTGAAGTATTTGAGAGCTTCTCTTGATTTTAATACACTGAGAATTATGCAGACCTTTTAAAATTTCTTCACATAAATCTGTAAATACCTTTGGTTTAAATCTTTTAAGTGTGGCAAACTTTCTCTTCGTCTAAGTCCCTCTTCTTGGTCTTCCTCCTTAAAATTCTAACTGAAGTACAGTAGACCCATGAAGTACATAAATCAGTAACTAGACATTCAGTGAGTGATCTTGAAGTAAACCTATTTCTAATATCTTGACCATCCATGTCAAAAATAAAAGATTGTAAACAAGATTCCCTTATGACTTATAGCTACATTTCCCATCCTATACAATTTAAACTCATTCCAATTTCTAAAACAAAAAGGTGATAGCTGGCTGGCTCAGTCCGTAGATCATGAGACTCTTGATTGTGTGGTTGTAGGTTCAAGCCCATGTTGGAGATGAGATTGCTTAAAAATAACATCTTTAAAAGCAATATACCCTCCCAAACTGCCTATTTTAATTTTACAAATGGAGTCCTGCAATATTCGTACTTAGGTCTGACTTTTTATTCAACATTAGCTTTGAGGTAAAACCATGCTGAATGTAGTGGTAGTTCCTTTAGTTTTAGTCCTATTGTTAGAATATCTCATTGTCATGTTTACTTATATTTTTCCATTAATACTTGATTAGTTTTTAAACATTGAATACTTAGATGCCAGTTTTTGGTAATTCTTTGCCTTTTGTAAATTTTCTATTAGGTTGTCGGTCTTTTCAATAGTGATGCATAGCAGTTATGTATAGTTTCTGGATATAGACCATTTGTAGGTTCTATTTCTTGAAGTATTTTCTTCTCTGGAACTTTATTTTTTCCACTCCTTTAATGGGCCACTTTATAAACACAGTATTATCCAACTTAATGTTTTTTATATTCAAGACTATTGTGTGCTGTTTACTTATCCTAAATTTATAAAGATTTTTTTACTATATTCTAAGAGCTTTAATGTTGGGCCTTTTGTATATTATATGTACAATCAACAGGAAACAGATTTTTGTTGATAGTATGAGAATAAAGGTCAAGTTCCGTTTATTTCAAGGGAATGCAATTCATCCAAACCTTTTAATAGAAAACATCTTTCCTTTAATATTATCCAATATCCATCTTGTCATAAATCAAGTATCCATATGTGTGGATCTATTCTATTCCATTGCCCTTATTGATATTCATCCAATTTCATTCTGTATTCATTCAAACAGCTTTAAAATACTTCTTGGTTTCTGAGAGACTAAATCGTTATTTCTTGTTATTCTTCAAGAGTGTCTTAGATACACTTTTCCCTTTGCATCTTGAACATTTTAGAATAATTTTGTCAAAATCCATGATAAAAGTTACTAGCATTTTAAATCACATTGCTTTAAGACCATAAATTAATTTGGAGAGGGTTGAGATCTTCACAATTTTCAGTCTTTCTGTATTTGAACACTGTGTATTCCTCCTCTGATTTAGGTCTTCCTTAAGGCTCCTAATGTTTTATGACTTTTGTAAAAAATTTCCAAATAATTCCTTAGAGCCCAGGCATTTGATGACTTTCAGTATAGAATGGTTATATTAAAATTTTATTTTCTATATTATAGCTTTTAGATGTAATACAGACCTAATTAACCTTCAAACTTTAACAAGTATGGAACTGGACAAAATATATGAAATGATGACTTCAGACAATGGTGGAAACAGGCAAAGCAGGAAGGCCTTAGATGAGGAATATGAAGAGGTAGGCCCTAGAGTTACCTCAGCTGGCTACTTGGAGATAATGGTTGAGACTATGCAGGGATGTAGTACCTTTCTAGCATCTTGTGGTGGTGCTGAGTTGAAGAGATTAAGATAGGAATTTAAGGACGCCAAGGTAGTTATAATTTGCAGAGCAGAATACTAGAAATAAGTGGTGCATAGAGCCCAGGGATTTATGAAAGGAATTTTGAATTCCTAAGTATCAGACTCAATATGCATAATAGGAACTTTCCTGATAATAGAGAAGTAACTATTGGAAAGAAGTAGGTCAAAGGATTCCTGAAGCTCACACAAGGCTGAAAATTTGTGTCCTATCGGCTGGAGTGGAAACACCTTATAAGCTATAAGATACTAGGTAGAATTCTAAGGAGGAGATCCTCTCACAAGGGGGCTAAAGTGGGGTTATACTAAAAGATGTCCTAGTCCTCCAATAACTAAGAATGCAGGTAAAACTCAAAAGGACAAAACTGGCAAGTAAGTTAATACCAGAACAAAGTCTGAGACCCAACAATGTAAAACTCAGAATATACAATATCCTATCAAAGTTTACCAGCCATGCAAAGAATCAAGAAAATACGGTCCATAACGAGGGGAAAAAAGCCATATAAACAGACCCAGAAATGAGATGATATTAATAGCTGCTATATATTCCATTATTTAAGAAGGTAGAGGAAATTGTGAACAAATTAGAGAAACATTAGATAAAAATTTTTAGCTTATTGGTTGTATGTAAAAAAAAAAAAACATAAAAACATTCATTTTATATATTGGTGTCAATTGGAGGGCACAGAGATGAATAGGTCAGAAAGCCCTTCAGAAAAGGACTTCTTGCCCACTTAGAAAAGGCATAGTTAAGTGACAACTTCTTCCTATTATTTCTGAATCTGCCTCGGAATTTGATCTGAGGTCACACTGATTACAGAGTGACCCCTGGACACTAAGCAAGAAGACCATGGCTGAAATCACATTGTTCTTTAGTAGCCCCTGAACAGTGGCTGACCAGATCAGTAATAGAGGGCCTATCCATTTACCTTAATGGGGAGGGGTCTCATGTCAAGCAGGAGAAGGAAAATAATCTTGGTTCAAATGTGAATGTAAGTAAATGTGAGTTGGTTCAGTGTATGGGAGTGAACTGAGATACAATGTCGTTGTGGTATAGTCCCACTCAGGGTTATCCTTGAAGAGTAGCACGGATGGAAGATTATCCCAATGGGCAGAACTTGCAGCAGTATACTTGACCTTCCATTTTATACGGAAAGAAAAGTGACTTGAGGTTAAAATGTATAAGAAATAATGAGAAGAAACCAATGGTTTGGAGAGGTCTGGTCAAGATTAGAAGATGGGTACCAAGAAGTTCTTGGGTAGAGGAATCTGGATGGACCTTTGGGAGACCGAGCATAGTAAGAAGATCATTGTATTTGATGCAGATGCCTATCAGAGGGCATTCATCATGAAATAGGCACTAAGCATCCACAGCAGCCAGACTGTTACTCTGCAACATGAATGTGAATGGACTCACTGTGGTGGTTCCTACTCACCAAATTTATCTACTGCTTGAGCCAAATACTCAACCTGCCATACAGTTGAGCAGTTGGGCTCTTGTTACAGCATCAAACTTTGAGTCATAGACTCACTAGCTACTTGGTGCGGCAACACAGTGGACTTCTTTTAACTCAGAATTTTGACTAGAAGACTTGAAAATTTTTGTACATTTTGCTTTTCCTTCCTGCAAACCCTCAGGAAGTGCCACTATTACAGCACTTATAGATGGCTGATAACACTACCAATGGATCACTTGCAACCTTGAATCAGACCAAGAAATCCACCTCAGCAATTGGTTCATGACCACAGTATCCACTGGTCTTGTCTGTACCACACTATCTAGAAGCTGCTGATATTCTGGGATGATCAGTTGATGACATGCTTAGGTGACAGTTTGAAGAGGATAGCCTTTGAAGACAGACACTTTTTTTCAGGAACCTGTATATTTTCTAAATCAATAATCCTCTGAGGTTAAACCCCCAACAGATGAACTACATAGGTCTAAGAACCAAGAGGTAGAAGTAGTAAAGGTCTCACTTCCCATCACTTCCTGTAACTCACTTGGGGAATTTGTTTCCCTCCTGGCTCTGTACTCTGCAGGTTTAGAGAGATCCAGTTTTCTCAAAGGGAAATATTTCCATCAGGAGACCTAGCAAGGTTGCTGTTGAATTTTAACCTGCCATCTGGGTACTTTGAACTCCTTATGTTAAGAAAATAGAAAGCAAGAAAAGGAATCGTCATCCTCATGAGGGTAATTGAGCCTGCTCAGAAAGACCAGGTGTAGGGCTGATGTTACAAATGGAGGTGGAGCAGAATGTGTTCAGAATCAAATGATCCAACTGGGTGTGTCTTGGTTTTCACTTCCTCTAGCTTATTGGTAGAGGGACAAGTGTGACAGCCAAGTCTTGAGAAAGTTAGGAGGCTGAAACCCTTTAGGAGTGATGATCTGCTTTATCGTGCCAAGTAAGCCATTTGGATGCTGAAATGTACAGACTGAGAGTTTAAGGGGATCTAAAATGGATAATATGGTAGATTGAAGATGGAGAGCAGATGCACCTTCAAAACTTGAAGGATGATGAAAACTAATTACGTCAGCCTTATAATTTTCCTTTGGAACAGCCCACCATTATTCTAAACTTCTCTCAGGACTTGGACCACTCCGATTCATTTTAATAGTACAAGGGGCCGCTATCACAGACCCTGCTCCATTACCCTTCAGAACTAAAGGATCAATTTCCCAGTCCATTGCTGCAGTACTGCCAGCTCTTAACCCTCGCTTCTGGGAGTTCCCCTTGGATGAAGAGGGCCCCGTTGTCTAAGGTCAGGACCTATCCCAGGCAGTCTGCATTCAATGACCGGTTGACTTATAAAAGCCCATTTGATTGCCCCAATAAGGGACAGATCTTGAAGTTATACAATGACTGAAGACTTGACTTGGAGTCAGCTGAGGCCATTGAATCAGGATTCCAGTTTCTCTTCTGAAACCTGCATTCTTCCCTTACATCCTCAGATGTTGATCCAAAGAGCACTCCTTAAGAAACTTCCAAAATGCCTAATCTTCAGTCTACTTCCTGGGAAAATGAAACTATAACTCCATATCACTGCAGCCAACCTCATCTTTCATAAGCTTCTAGAAAACCTATCCCAGAAACTTGACAACGTCTATCACTAAAGATCAAGATCATCTGCTTTTACTTCACTGTGTTTATTTCACTTTATATTCTTTACCTTTTTTCTTTAAACTAGTACATTTCTGTCCCTTTCATTCATTTCACCCAACCCCACCTCTGTTCTGTTCCTGGTATATGAGTGTTTTGTTTTATTTTTAAATATTCCACATACATGAAATTAGTATGGTGTTTGTCTTTTTCTCTGATTCACTTAGCATAATGCCTTCAAGGTCCATCCATTATTGGAACAAACGGGAAGATTTCCTTTATATGGCTGAATGTGTGTGTATCACATTTTCTTTATCCTTTCATCCATTAGTGGACACTTTATGCTGTTTACATAATTTGGCTATTGTAAATAATGCTGTAATAAACACGGAGTGCGTATATCTTTTTGAATTCATGTTTTCATTTTCTTTGCATAAATATCCAGAAATGGAATTGTTGGATCATACGGTAGTTCTGTTTTTAGATTTTTGAGGAACCCTCCTGCTGTTTTCCATACTGGTTGCACAAATTAACATTCCCACCAAAAGTGTATAAGGGTGATTTTATTCCCCACATCCTAACTAACCTTGATTATATCTGATCTTCTGGCAATTGCCATTCTTTAAATTTTTTTTTTTTTAATGTTTATTTTTGAGCGAGAGGGACACAGAATCTGAAGCAGGCTCCAGGCTCTGAGCTGTCAGCACAGAGCCTGATGCAGGGCTCAAACTCACGAACCATGAGATCTTGACCTGAGCTGAAGTCGCACGCTTACCAACTGAGCCACCCAGGCACCCCTGGAAATTGCCATTCTGTGATTAGTGATGTTGCATACCTTTTTATTTACCTGGTGGCTATATGTATGTTGTCTTGGGAAAAACATTGATTCAGATCTTTGAGTTTTTAATCTAATTGATTTTTATTAGAGTTGTAGGAGTTCTACTTGGAAATATTTCCCCATTCATAAAATGCCTTGTCATTTTGTTGATGATTTCTTAGCTATGCAGAAGCTTCTTAGCTTGATGTACTTCCACTTACTTGCTTTCGTTGCCTTTGATGTCAGGTCCACATTGTCAAGACCTCAAAGAGTTTTTGGGCCTATGTTTTCTTCCAGGAATTTTGTTTGAGGTCTCACTTTCAAGTCTTTAATCCATTTTGAGCTATTTTTGTAGATGGTTCAAGAGGGGTGAAGTTTCAGTCTCTTCCATGTAGTTGTCCAGTTTTCCCAATGCCATTTATTGAAGAGATGTCCTTTCCCCATTGTACATTCTTAGCTACTTTGTCATAAATTGGAGACACATGTTTGGGTTTACTTCTGGGCTCCTTATTGTGTTTCATTGATCTGTGTCTGTTTTTAGGCCAGTACCACAGTATTGTGATTACTGTAGCTTTGTAGTATAGTTTGAAATCAGGAAGCATGTCGTCAGCCTTATTTTTTCTTGGGATTGCTGTGGCTACTTGGGGTATTATGTGGTTCCATAAAAATTTAAGGATTTGTCATTTCTGAAAAATGAGAATTTTGATAGGGATTACATTAAATCTGTAGATTGCTTTAGATGGTATGAACATTTTAACAGTTTTCACCCAGTTCATGAGCAGGGAATAATTTCCATTTATTGCTGTTATCTCTAATTTTTTTCATGAATGTTTTAGAGTTTTCATTGTACAAGTCTTTGACCTCTTTGGTTAAACTTATTCCTAGGTACCCTATTCTTTTGGATGCATTTGTAAATGGGATTGTTTTCCTTCTATCAGCATGCAGCAATGCAGCAGACTTAGGACACAAAATCAATATACACAAACTTTAATGAATTCATTGATTATTTCTAATAGTTTTTGGTGGAGTCCTTATGGTTTTCTGTGCAACATCCTGCCATCTTCCAATAGTGACAATTTTACTTCTTTTCCAATTTGGATGTGCTTTGTCTTTTGCCTAATGCTCAGGCTAGGACCTCTAATACTGTGCTAACTAAAAGTGGGGGTTGTGAGCATCTTTGTCTTTGTTTCTGATCTTAAAGCTGAAGGTTGAGTATAGTGTTAGCTGTAGCCTTGTCATATATGACCTTTATTATTGAGGTATGTTCCTTCTATACCCACTACATTGAGAGTTTTTATCAAAAATAGATGTTGGAATTTGTCAAATGTTTTTTTCTGCATCTATTGTAAAATTAAGAATTTCATCCTTAATTTTGTTAATGTAGTATGTCATTTTGATTGCAGATACTGGAATAAATGGCACTTGATCAAGATACATAATCCTTTTAATGTTGAATTCAGTTTGCTGATATTTTGTTGAAGATTTTTGCATCTGTGTTCATCAGAGATATTGGCCTGGAGTTGTTTTCTTGTGGTATCCTTGTCTGGTTTTTATTATCAGGATAACATTGGACTTGTAAAAATGAGTTTGGAAGTGGTTCCCTCTTAGTTTTTTGGAAGAGTTTAAGAAGCACTGGTGGTATTTCTTCTTTGAAGGTTTGGTAGGTTTTACCAAATTAACTTTTAATTAACTTTCATCTTAATGCTTTTGGTAAGAAGGATATATGTATTTATTGACCCAGATCTTTCAGTAAAAACAGTCAATGGACTGATACTTCTACACTTAAACTTTCAGTGACAATTTTATGTGAATTTAGATCAGTGATCAAAAATTTAAGCAAAACTTTTTTTAAAAAAGACAAATCTTTAAGGATGTAGTTCTGAGATATAAAATTACTACTGGCTTTTACAAAACACAAATTTTGGGCAGAACGTAATATGACAGCAAAAAAAGAAATGCCATTGTGTAAATAGAGCTATGTTTCAAGTAGCATTTATGTTATCATAAATGGCCAACACAAGCAATCCATTGTAGGAGGTTTTGTGGCTTAGGTTGTGTTTATTTTTGAAGTTAAAATACTGCACTCATGACTGTGGTTCGTGTACTGGAATAATATTTCTATTTTTGATTCTTGAAATATTTTCTAAATATTCTAAACATAGTAGAACCTAAACTGTATTTCTGTCTACACACATGTCTGAGTATGTTTCTATAAATCTGGAAATAAAATTAAATTCCATTTATATATAGACAGGTCAGTACCTCAAATTCCTGAATGGCAGATTACCTTGAAATGATTCCTTTAGCACATTGGTTTCCTAGGCAATGAGATCAGCTTCAATATAACATGTCTTCTATACTGTCCGTGACCCAAAACTTTCAAATCTGTCCTGTAGGTTCAAAATCCATTTTATAACTATGGTACTGAAATGGTCAGTAATGTACATGAAATAAGAATTTGTTAATCCTCCTAAGAATGTTGAGGAAAAAAAAAACAGTAGGTCTATATGTAATTATTTATGTACTAATGTATTTATATTTACTTCGGAAAGACAGTGTTGAGTGGAGGAGGGGCAGAGAGAGGGAGATAGAGAATCCGAAGCGGGCTCCAGGCTCTGAGCTGTCAGCACAGAGCCCAACCTGGGGCTCGAACCCACCAAATGGGAGATGATGACCTGAGCCGAAGTAAGACATTTAACCAACTGAGCCACCCAGGTGCCTCAACTGGCTATGGGCTGTAAACAAAGGTGAAGAAACTTGGCTTTGTTGTTTAAACCGATGCAATGTAAGACCATCATGAGGGAGGGGGTTAACAAAGTTCTGCAATCCTCTTGGGCGTGGTGTGAGAGGCACAGAAACTTAGCAAATTGCTATTCAACTTGTCCGGCAATGAGAGCAAAGTAACCAATGTCTGCTGCTTCTGGGACAAATAAATAATATGAAAATCAGACCACAGCTTTTGAGTTGCCGTGTAGTAGAATAGAGAAGACAGAGCATACAATTTAAAGTCCGAGAACCTGGCCTAGAAAATTCCTGGCTGTGTCAAGTCAATCTCATTAAACATCGATTTCCTCATCTCTAAGGCAAGACTAGAAATGAAAATACTTCGCAACCTTTTCTCCTAGGCATGTTGTGAAGCTTGAGGAAGAAGGCCTGAGAAAATATTTTTCATAACATATAAAATGTCACTTAATTGGAAAATGTATAAAAAGTATAGAAAAACTTGTTTTTTTAATCTATGGGGAATGAATTTGACCTTATGGAAAATAGTGACTCCAGCTCATCAGTACCAGAGCCTAACCAACTAAGTGAAGTGGTTCAAATGACTGAGCCACCCAGGTACCCCATACATGATTATTAAAAAACTTAAAAGGATTCATGTAAATAGTGTAAAATTTTGGTAAGAAAAGTATAGACCTACTTCTAAGAAACAAACTCTAGAAAAAGTATGCTTGGGAGCCAGTGGTAATTTTCTTTTATGTTTATTCTTGAGAGCAGGACAGAATGTGAGTGGGGGAAGGGCAGAGAGAGAGAGACACAGAATCAGAAGCAGGCTTCAGGCTCCGAGCTGTCAGCACGGAGCCCAACAGGGCTCGAACTCACAAACCATGAGATCATGGCCTGAGCTAAAGTCAGACACCCAAACCAGCTGAGCCATCCAGGTGCCCTGGTAATTTGTTTTTATAAATCACTTAGAGCAGGGTTAAGAGCATGGCTGCATATTTTTCTTGCATCATCCCATGTATTTCATTGACACAGATGTGTTGATCCAGTATCTGTTTCTGTTTCTGCACTAGGAATTATTCACAAGAGTTTTGCCTCTATCTTGCCTAATAGTAGAAAATTTTCTTTCAGAATTCCTTCCAGTCACACAATTTCTGAATTAAGGAATGACTATACAAGTTACAAAGTGCATGGGGCATCTAGGTGGCTCAGTCAGTTAAATATCTGATTGGGGATTTCAGCTCAGGTCATGATCCCTCGGTTTGTGGGATGGAGCCCCCATAGGGCCCTGTGCTGACAGTGCAGAACTTGCTGGGATTCTCTCTCTCCCTCTCTCTGGCCCTCCTCTGCTTGTGTTGCCTCTCTCTCTCTCTCAAAATAAGTAAACTTAAAAGAAAAAAAGTCAAAATGGCCAAAAGAATTCCCCACCCTAAATCTAGCCTCAGGTATGTCACATAATAAGTGTTCAGTAATATTCATGTGGACCATATATGCCAAGGTCTGTTGAACTTTCTCTTGACCTGAAGAATGATTAATGTGAAAGCATAGCTTTTGTTACTACACATACTTTGCTCTTTGTTAAAAAAAAAAATTTTGTAGAATGATAAGCTAACAGTATTTGTAGATATTTTTTTAAATGGGATCCTCAGAACTGTATTCCCAACTGGAAAACAATATTTAATTCTATGCCTCACTTTATTACATATTTGTTTGTGATGTTTGCTGTGGAAAAAAAGTCATACTGGAATTAGGCCCTTGGCATATTTAAAAGTCCATCACAAATAGCATGTAGAATGTACAAATAAAAAGAATGGACAGATATATGCCCAAGTCAGGCTCTGGTTACAGACCCTTAAAGGTATGGTGACCTAATGATTGTAAATACTGTGCCACTCTTAGAACATGTTTTGTTAGTAACAGTGTATTTTCCCCTATATATAGGTCATTTTATCAATGAAATTAGGCTGTTTGTCTATTCTCCAGTTCAAATTTCATTACTTAATATGGGCACTTCCTAAATTTAAACTACATGTATAAGAACAGGAAATGGCAGAGGTGCCTGGGTGGCTCAGTCAGCCAAGCATTCGACTTTGGCTGAGGTTATGATTCCATGGTTCATGAGTTTGAGCCCCATATCGAGCTCTGTGCTGATAAGCTCAGAGCCTGGAGCCTGCTTCAGATTCTGTGTCTCCCTCTCTCTGCCCATTCCCCCTTGCATGCAAGTGTTCTCTGCTCTTCCTCTCCCCCCTCCCCCCAAATAAACATTAAAAAAATTTTACAAAAAAAAACACAAAAACCAGAAAATGGCATACCCAAATAGGAACCACCAACGGATCCATATTAACTGGTCTATTTTATTCTTGATCTCAAAATCTTGAAGCAAACACAATTGGCCATGCAATTGAGAATCTATAAATATGTGAAAACTGTTACTTAAAAACTCTTGTTATTTAACTTGACCCTTAATAAATATAAAATGAAAAAATAACTTCCATTTTTGTAATGAGAACTATTTTTTCAATTCTAAATTTTTAAAAATGTTTGAGAGAGTGCACACACATGTGTGCATGCGACTGGGGGAGGGGCAGAGAGATCAGGAGACAGAGAATCCAAAGCAGGCTGCACACTATCAGCTCAGAGCCCAACAGTGGTGTTTGATCTCAGGAACCGAGGGATCATGACCGGAGCCAAAATCGAGTCAGACGCTTAACCAACTGAGCCACTCAGTCTCTCCTAATGAAAAATAATTTTAATGAACTGTCGACACTAACAGAAAATGTGTCCTACAGTATTTCATTCTGTGCTATGTGTCCAACGAATTCTAACCAAGCAGCTAATAGTAAAACTACTAGCTTATGAGAGTTATCCTGATGAAATACCAGACAGGGTGGCTTATACAACAGAAATGCATTTTTTCCAGCTCTAGTTGATGGAATCCAAGGTGTTGAATGGGTTGGTTTCATTTGAGCCCTCTATCCGTGGCCTGCGGGTCACTGCCTTCTTACTGTCTCCACATGTATACACATTGTGTACTAATCTTCCTCTTATAATGATACCACTCCTACCAGGGCCCACCTAGATATGACCTCATTTTATCTGCATTACCCTGTAATGATGCCATTTCCAAATACAGTCACATTCTGAAGTACTGGGTGTTAGGACTTGAACATATGAATTGGGGATAGGGGAGATGGGGCACAGGGTACCCCATATCAAAAACCCTTAATTATTGTGGCTAAGATGATAAATTCTGTTCTTCAGCCTGTTCTCTGGGCCCCACATTGCTCTTGTCTCCCATTCTCTGGTCTGTTCTGGAATGTACACTTCTACTTTTCCAAGTCCTTTAAGTTCTTTGTAGAGAGTTCTTAAGTCTTTGTCACTGTCCTCAGAGGCAAGGATGGTGAGGTAGTGAGTTCTTTCTCTAAATTGTGCAATATTGTGCATTCCTTTTTTTTTTTTCTTTTTTTGCTTGCTACTTTCCTCCATCAGCATTGGCATTTTCTTTAGTCTGAAATGATGAGAGCAATTTCGAAGTTCTTTCCTGCTTGGAATCCATCCAAACTAAAACTTGGAACTAGAATCTACTCTCCAATTTAATTGGATCAGAGCATGTTCTGTGTCACTCCTGCAGCCACAGTAACTGCTTAGCACAGTTATTGGGTGATCAATGCCGGCCCAACAGCTTGGGGGTTGTGCAAGGCCATAGCATTAGTACATAAATGAATTTAATGTGAAATCCCTACCTGGTAAATAACTAGAAGTAATTTCTGGAGCTAGACTCTTAATATTTCCTTCAAAATAGTATTCTTTCCGCTAATACAGTAATTCTATTTCTGTTTTAGGCTCTAAAGGCATTTCTTTGGAAATACTCATAACAAGTTAAATTTCAGTTATCAAGAGCTGCTCAATCCACAAAGCTAATCATACAAACTACTAGTGTTCACTACTTTTTCTAATCTTCTGACTAGTCATTCTAGGTTATATAATACGGGCAATAAAACTATAGATGTTTTCAATGCATGTAACTTATCTTTCATATTTTTATAAGTGTTCTCTATGATAAACAGAACTATAAAGCCACTATATTACAAACGTAATACTTCTGTTCTAAAATACAAGATTGTGATGAATTACTGCCTGAGCTCTTCACAGCTCAATAGTTCCTGTACATTTAGAAAAGACTGAACTCTCTCCTCCCCCATATTTGCTTTGGTTTTTTACCATATCTGATAAGCACCATCTGAAAGCTCATGCTTTGTGTGTGTGTCTCATGGCCTACAGGGTGAATTCTATGCTGTCATTGTGTTGAAGTGTTCTGCAAAGAATACCAATTTCGAAAGGGGGGTGGTTAATTTTATGGGTCAATTTTGTTGGGCCATGGTGCCCACATGTATGGTCAAACATTGTTCTGTGTTTGAGGTTTTTTGATGAGATTAACATTTAAGTTGGATTTTGAATAAAGTAGATTAATCTTCATAATTTGGGTAGGGCTCCACCAATCCGTTGAAAGCCTCAGCAGAACCAAAGAGTGGCTTCCCAAGGGAATTCTGTCCACAAATGACCTTCAGGCTTAAAGTGCATCCACTCTTCCTGGGGCTCCTGCCTTTGGCCTCCACTGCAAATTTTGGAGTTGCCAGCCTCCACAATGGCATGAGCCAATTCCTCAAAATCTCAAATACATGCATACACACATGTACATACATATATACACACACATAATCCATACATCTACACCCCCAGTTGGTTCTGCTTCACTGAAGAACCCTGGCTAATAGAGTATCTCCAAACACTTTATTAAAAGTAACAAAAATGAAGGATGGGAGAAGGAAATGTGAAGGAAAAGGAAGAAATGAAGCAAAAGAGAAAATATATATTTTAAGCAGTTACAGACTTAAAAGGAATGTGCACAAAGGTAAATCTAGCCACTTACGAATCATAATTTTTTCCATTTTGTGGACAAACTTTCAAACAATGGCTTATCTGCACTCGGAGAAATGTGTCTAGTTCAACCTGAAGTAATACTTACCATTTATCATAAATAGTTTGTATATTTAATCCTTACCATAATCCTATGTATTTGGTATTCTTGCTTTTGTCAAACAAGGAAAAAAAAATTGAACATGTTCTCTGATACTCCAAAGTACCAGGAAGCATTACTAAATGCAGACAATGTTTCAAGATCATATGTTTCTATAACCTACATTTTTCACAACTCGTTTGTGTTTCTGTAAGTGTGAATTCTGTCATTTGGGTACAGATAGCATCAATAACCCACAAATTTTCCTTGATGACATAATAGATAATATGGCTAAGTTTCACTACCTTTTAAGTATATATATATCATTTATAAGTGACCATATTTTAAAATATTTTAACAGATTTTTAATTAAAATTTACTTATATTCTGCTCTGTTTAATATGGATATATAAACTAACCTCATATAAATTAATAATTCTTTAGTTTTAATTCTTATTCAATATTTTAAGCCTTTTCTGGCAAAATGGAAACTTAGCATGAACTAGAAAATCCCCAGCCCTTGCTCTTGCTAAGTTTCACAAGTTCAGAAAAGTTCAGAAATACTCGTGAATAAGTACACATAGAATCATTATGCTTTAAAGTTGGAAGGTACTTTATGGGTAGTCTGAAACAACTTTTTCAAATGAGGACTTGAAGTTGCTGGATGAGAAGTGGCTTGCTCTTGGTCACAGGTGTGCATAAAAAATAAATGCAGAGGCATATTAAAAAGATATATTTAAAAGTAAAGGTCTTTAATCACTATTTTCCAAAGTTAAGCAATTAGGAGTCTTCAATAGCTAAATCAAACATCTAGAATAAAATATTCAAAAGCAGTATGAAGGAAAATTGAAACCTTAAAAAGCAACTTCTTTATATACATGTGGGTCAAGATTTTGCCCCACAAAATAGTAACAATGTTTGCAGAGCAACGTATTTACAAAGAACGAATGTTTTGAAATGCTCAATACATTTGAATGTTTTGAAAATACTCATTTTTAACTTTTTATAGTAATTTATAAGTAGCCTTTGTTCTAATTCAGAATTATGATTTCAATTAACTTTTTAATTATAAAATCTTTTTTTATAAACCACATCTTTCAAGTTATGAAATTATTTCAAACTTTAAAAAATACCCTTGTACTTATCTTTGGACAAGTCATGAACTCAATTAGAAATCTGTAAGGGTTTATTAAAGAACATTAAATAGGAGCTATCTAGAATCATTGTAAGTCATTTGGTGCCTGTATCTCAGCAAACAAAATACGTTTGAATTCGAGAGTTCGACATTCAGGTCTGCAACAACCAGTGTAATCATCTGTACTGAATACAAACCTGTGTGAGGAATGAAAGACTTTGTGTGCCTTTGTAGCCTCTATTCTCCAATACTCCATTCTCAAACCCTTATTTTAAAGACAGCATTAAAGACCAATAAGCAAAATAGACTTTGGGGTTCCCCCAAATATTCTCTCCTAATGTCATCTTCAGATGAACGTTCAGTTTGGCACTTATTTTGACCTTTGATTTACACCTTTAATAATCTTGCGTTTGAAGAAGAAAATCTTGCATTTGAATTGTTAAAGCCTTGTTTTCTTCTGATTCCTGGGCTCAGACTAACCAGAGTCCCTTCTAGTGTTAGAAACTTAGTGCTCATCCTCAAAAATCACTTTCAGACACAGTAAACAGGGTTACCCACATACCATTTGTAACCCTTAATATATTAGGATTATTTTCTATGTCAATATAAAAGCCATCAGCAGAGAACTTCACATATTCCTATCAACAAAACTTCCCCATCCATCAACATTTGCCCCTTGTTTTTCCCACCTGTTACCAGATCTTACCAAATTTCTAAGTAAATCCAGCCCCCCGCCCTTTCAGGAACACTAGATCCTAAAAGTGGTGTTCTTAAATAGGTGAGACATGATGGGTGTATATATCCAAAAGAATGGAAATCAGGATCTTGAAGAGCTGTCTGCCTTCCTGTGTTCCAATACAGCATTATTTACAATAGCCAAGATGTGGAAATAATCTAAATAGCTTTAGATTTAGATAGGTAGATTTAGATCCATTTAGATAAATGGATAAAGAAAACGTATATAAAGGGGGGGATCCTGACATTTGCAAGAATGTGGATGAACCTACAAGACCTCATACTACTGAAATAAGTCTGTCATGGATGGGCAAACATTGCACGATTCCACTTATGAGGTATCTATAAGAGATTTATGGAGTAATTTTCCTAAAATAAATGTTGTGTGAGATCTTTTCTCTGTTGTAAACACCTAACACCTGCTCTGCATTTTACTTCTAGTAAAAATCACAGTTCTGTACAATACCGCCAAGGCCAGTCATTGTCGAACCTACTTACCTCACTGACCTTCTCTTGAGACCAGGACTCATGGTCTACTCACTGTGCTCCAGCCACATGGACCATCCTTACTTTCCTACAGTACTTAGCACATGGTTTACCATAGTACATAACTCTATTATTTTCTTGACCCAGGATACTCCCTCCCCAATTATCTACTAGCCTAAATTACTTCAGTCCTTCCTTAGATCTCACTTTTTCAACCCAGCTTACCCAGACCACAGTTCCTAATTCTGCAAAGCCCCTCCTCCTACCCCACCACTCATGATCCCTGTGTACTTACCTAAAATGGTAAATAATGTTTATAATTAGGCTTATTTTACCTCTCCCTAGAAATAAATTGCACAATGGTCTATTTTGTGGTTTATTCTCTTCATTGATACATGCTAAGTGCCTAATTCATCTCTTGAAACAGACCTGAAATACTTGATTATTGGGAGCACCTATACACTTAATTCTAAACTGTTTTTGTAACTTTCTTTCCATTCTTTCATTTGAAATGCTCTTAATTTCTATGGATATTTTATGTAATAGTCAAGTCCTGTTTTTGTTTTTTTTTTTTTTTGCATATAAGAAAATGAATAAGATCTTTTATAATGGTTAGCCAATTATTCCTATACCATTTGTTCATTCTTTCCCTATCCTGGAAGTCACATGAAGAAAGAGTAAACGAAGGTAAAATGAACTGAGCCTAAAGCTGGTAGGACAAGAAAGTGATGGTTGATACTGAATAGGTTTAGTGACTACTTACATATAGGCTGCATATGTGCACTTGGGTCTATTTCTGGACTTTCTATATTCCCTTATATAGTGTATTCACATTCCAGCAGCTTGACTGATCCTTTTAATACATAATGTTCCTTTTCTCAAAAGCCACCTCCTACACTTAACTCACAGTAAAAAACTACACATCTGTTCCTTTGCTAATAACTTTAAAATGGTTGATTCAATATTTACCTAGATCTAAATTTTAAATAGCATACATTGGGGCACCTCAGTGTCTCAGTCATTTAAGCATCTGATTCTGGATTTGGGCTCACATTTCGTTAGATCGAGCACGTGTCAGGCTCTTCACTGACAGTGCAGGGACTGCTTGGGATTCCCTCTCTTCCTTTCTCTCTGCTCCTCACCTATGTGCCTACCCTTTCTCAAAAAAAAAAAAAAAAAAAATAGCGCACACTAATTTTTGAGATCTAAAAGGACTATAAAGATGAACTGGCTTGAATTTAGCATAGGTTGACATCAGCAGGTCAGTGGCTGTGAACTGGCCACACCTATCATACAGAACATGAAAATTCTTATCTGGAAAGGAGAAAATGACGTGAAGCTTGAACTAATATGTGACTGCCAGAAGACAGATAGGTTGTGCCTAATGATTCCATATCCCTTCCTTTTAAAGAGTACAACCTACCCGCTCCACCTCACTGAATCATGCCCAACTTGGCTTACTTCCATAGACCTAGGTGGTCTAGGGATAACTGGCTGAAACAGGCCAACCTGATATGTGTGGAACCCCAATACTAATGGCTGTTGGTAACTTCTAAAATAAAGGTCAGCTATTTTTTTTTTTAGAACCAGATATTGTAAGGAACCAGATATTAAATATCTTGGGTTTTGTGGGTCACATATAGTCTCTTGGGTCTTCTCTTCCTCTTCTTTTTCATTTCCTTTTTTTTTCTTTACTCTTTAAAAACCAGTGTTAGTCCAAAGGTCATACAAAAAGAGAACAGTAGCTGGGTTTGGGCCATAGGCCATTGTTTGCCATCTCCTTGTCAAAAAGATATCACCATGATAGCTGGAGTACCATAAACAGATAACTTCTAGCTGACCTTCAAGAAATATTCTAAGGGATCTTCAGATCCTCCAGTGTGGCAACCAGGGAACTGTGTTGCTCAGATATCATGCTGTGGGGAACATAGTTAATGGACAGCCCAACTGCCACCCTGCCACTGTTGAATTTGTATTGAGGTCACACTGTCCTCAGGCTTCTCTGTGAGTAAGCACAACAGGGATTCTATGAAAGCTTACTACTGCAAGACCTGGGACTCCTGTGATACGTAACTTGAGGTAGAAGATTCTCTGTTAACCTATCTTAACCTTGCTTAGAAATATGCTCTATTCCAAGACTCCTTCACCCAGTCCTTCTTTCCTCCCCACTCCATTTTCATAGGAGTTAGACTTGCATGTAGTTAACTCTCCCCACCTCACCCCCTTTTTCTTCCATAGGCCTTTCCCCCAATAAAATTTTACACATCAAATCCCATCTGTTAGAGGACCTGAAATTACCAGGTGATTCCACTCCTGAACAGATTCCTTTCATGCTAATTTTTTTCACCATGTTAAAAAAAAAATAGTGTGCTAGCATTAGAATAACAAAATATCACCAACTGGGTAGTTGGTAGAATTTATTGTGTCACAGTTTTGGAGGCCAGAAGTCTAAGATCAAATTGTGTGAGGATTGGTTCCTTTACAGAGTTTTTGGGGGAAAATTTGTTCCATGCCTGTCTTCCAGCTTCTAGTAAACTGCTAGCAATTTTGGGTGTTCTTTGCAGATGGTGTTCTTTTTCTGTCTTAATATCCTCTTCTCTCTATAGGTGTCTTCATGCCAGACATACTGGATTAGAGGCTTACCCTACTTAATCATATCTGCAATGACCCTCTTAATAAATCAGGTTACTTGATGAAGTGCCAGGGGTTAGAACTTCAACCTATGAATTTTGAGAAAACACAACTCAAACCTGAACATCAAACATGTCACCTAACCACCTCCTCATGGGCCACATGAACAAAACCACCACATCTGCAGGAATAGTGAATATTTGAGGGCGACATGGTTGGAATTACAGCCCTCGTCTCAGAGCAAGTATTTAATATTGGTTGTTGATATTAAGGCATTTCAGCCAGTCACCTCTCAAGGGACAGTTTGCCTCAATAGACAATCGCCCACTTAGTGTCCACCTCCCAAGATTTCACTGGTGTATCTTCCCCTCCCATTTTTCCTTCTTTCGTGTCTTCGTCTCTCCTTTCCTTGGGGAAGAGAAACCAATCCTTCTGATTTTGTTTCATATCTAATAACTATTGCCCTAGAGTAACAAATAGGACTACTGTAATAAACAGGTCTAGTCTCCTTGGATGCAAAATGCACCTTGAAATAATATTTTACCCTCCTCCTTCAGGCAGCAGACAAGCAATATAAAATGTTATCACAGGAGCTCATGGAGTATAGAACAGAAATTTATTGCTTCATAAGACTGATAGCTCTAGAATACAGTGAAACACAAATGGGATATGGCACATTTTATAGTAAGGTAATTTGTCTTAAAAACATTCTTTATTGTAAGGTTTTCTCCCCTTTAGGAAAACATTAGTATTGATAGTTGATCAACAGTTTAATGTCAGGTGAAATGTAATTTATCCTCCCATAATTTCTCATATTTTCATAACTGCTTAACTTTCTCTCTGACAGAGGTTCCAGTTTTATACCTAGGGGGCTATTCAGAACAGCATTGAATAATTAAATGACAAATATTCCCCAATTCAGGCAGAGATGCATTGCTCTTGGAATCCAAATTTACCAAGTTAATGCAAACTAGCAATCCCAGTGAGATAACATCCCCTGTGGATTATGTGAATTTTGTCTATTTTGCTCTGTCTATTCTCTATCTGAACACCAATTTTGGATAATTGTACTCTTAAAGAGAAAGAAATTAGGACACTTAAGTATGGCAAAAAAAAAGTATTTTGCTTTTAGCTGACCCGTAAATAGCTCAGGATTAAGTGGTATATTGAATTCAAGTAGAATGTAAGTTTATCTAGCAGCCTGCCCATTAAAATTACCATATTGCCATAGCATAGGATAATCGTAGGTATGATGGACATCAATACCAACTTACACACCATATCAAAGTAATTTCCCAAGCAGACTATTAATTTCCTCATTGGGACCTGGAACTAGGTGTTAATATAGTAAACTGACATTACCTTCTCTAATACATAAAGAGCTGTCTTGCTTTCCTTTCAGTTATGGAGCTTAGAAATCCAAGAATTGTTATAAACTTCCCACTTTCCCTCACCTCATCTTTCTATTTTCCAAGACCCTTTTCCTGTTTTCCTTACCATCTCTTCTCCCTACAACTAGAATTTTTAAATAATAAGGCTAGAAAGCAACTTAAATACATACTCTTGTTATAAGTGTTCATGGTTTGGGGCGCCTGGGTGGCTCAGTCGGTTAAGCGTCCGACTTCGACTTCGGCTCAGGTCATGATCTTACAGTCTGTGAGTTCGAGCCCCGCGTCGGGCTCTGTGCTGACAGCTCAGAGCCTGAAGCCGGTTTCAGATTCTGTGTCTCCCTCTCTCTGACCATCACCCGTTCATGCTCTCTCTCTGCCTCAAAAATAAATAAACGTTAAAAAAAAGTATTCATGGTTTGCTTTGTTTTTTACATGATTAATGCGATCTTCATACCACCCCATGTCAGCATGGAGACGTTCTGGATTGTAGACCGTGTCTTAAAAAGGCTCTTTCTGTTTTAAATCCTTGTAAGCAATGTCCAAGTTCTCAATTTCCCCTTTGAAATGAAATAAAAAACCTTGTCTGTACTTGCTGATTCCCATTTCCTTAACTCTCCACCTTTTTCCTGTTAAAATATAGGATCCATGTTACAGATTACGTAGTACTAATATGTGTGTGTCCGGCATAAAAATAATAAAATGAATGCCGATACCAAGGTTGGCCACAGAGTAGAGCATCAATGGAATATCTGAATTTCTCTGTAAATTTTTCGCAATTACATTTCTGGTTGTCTTCCTAGAGGTAAAACTTTATCTTTGGGCTATTTGTGGACATAGACTGGCTTATTTTTTTTTTTTTACTTAATTGTTTTGTTTCTTTTTATTTTTCATTTGTTTTCGGTTCAGGAGTAGAATTTAGTGATTAATCACTTAGATATGACACCCGGTGCTCAACACAGTAAGTGCCATCCTTAATATCCATCACCTATTCCCTACCCACCTCCAGAAACCCTCAATTTGTTCTCTATAGTTGAGTCTCTTATGATTTGCTTTTTTTCCCCTCCCTTTTCCTATGTTCATCTGTTTTGTTTCTTAAATTACATGTTAGTGAAACAATGTGTTTTTCTCATTTGTTTTTCTGAGCATATAATACTCTCCATGTTGTTGCAAATGGCTGAATTTCACAATTTTTGATGGTTGAGTAATATTCCATTGTGTATATGCTATTTTTTCTTTATCCATTCATCAATTGATGGACATTTGGAGTCTTTCCATGACTTGGCTATTGTTGATAATGCTGCTATAAACATTCGGGTGTGTGTGTGTGTCCTTTGAATTTTTAGATCTTTACAGTAAATACCTAATAGTGCAATTGCTGGATCATAGGGTAGTTCTACTTTTAACTTTTTGAGGAACCTCCATGCTGTTCTCCAGAGTGGCTGTACCACTTTGAATTGCCACTAACAGTGTAAGAGGGTTCCCATTTCTCTGTATCCTCACCAACATCTGTTGTTTCCTGAGTTGTTAATTTTAGCCATCTTGACAGGTGTAAGGTGGTATCTCATCGTGGTTTTGATTTGCATCTTCCTGATGATGAATGATGTTCATCTTTTCCTGTGTCTGTTGGCCGTCTGGATGTTGTCTTTGGAAAAATGTCTACTCATATCTTCTGCCCATTTCTTAAATTTTTTTTGTTTATTTTTGACAGAGCATCAGTGGGGGAGGGGCAGAGAGAGAGGGAGACACAGAATCTGAAACAAGCTCCAGGCTGTCAGCACAGAGCCCAATGCGGGCCTTGAACTCACTGCAAGATGATGACTTAAGCCGAAGTTGGATGCTCACCTGACTGAGCCACCCAGGCGCCCCTCTTCTGCCCATTTCTTAACTGGGTCATTTGTTTTTGGGGTATTGAGTTTGATAAATACTTTATAGATTTTGAATACTAACCCTTGATCACATATGTAATTTGCAAATAACTTCTTCCATTCTATAGACTTTTAGTTGATAGTTTCCTTTGCTGTGCAGAAGCTTTTTATCTTGATGAAGTCCCAATAGTTCATTTTGCTTTTGTTTCTCTTGACTCTGGAGACATTCCTAATAAGAAGTTGCTGCCTGTGTTCTCCTCTAAGATTTTGATCGTTTCCTATCTGGCTTATATTTTAGAGCAGTTCCTTTACAGAGAAGAAAAACACAAAAAATATAGAAACATTTTAAAGTAATGTGTGAAGAAATTCAAATGTTAACAAGGGAGAGTGTTCTTTAAGAACAGTGAACCTAATATTCTAGGCCTGCCTTCTAGGCATTAATCAGGAGTCATAAGTTTGAGAAGTTAGGTGGGGTATGGAAAATGGGAGGTTTAGTGGCTGAAATCTTCAGAGCATCCTACAAGAATAAGGAACAAAACTGGATTGCAGAGCTAAGATGAGAGGTCTTGGTAAATACTTTGAATGTGGTAGAGAATGTGAGGAAGAGAAGGAATAACAAATAGATAAGCCTAGCTACAAATTAACTTAAACTCTACTCAGATTGACATTTGCCCCTCTCCTAAATGCATATTAAAAACAAAAATTCCCTTTAGAGAAGATGACTCAGGTCTTTAAAATTTCTCTGCAATGTTTTAAACACATCTGTAATTAAATCAAACTTACCTGGAATATCCACAGGTAAAGATGGATATCAAAAGCCAAAAATAAAAACACAACAAAGATACCTGAAGATCAAGATTGGTTTAATAAGACACTGTTAGTAATTCATTAAAATGTTAAAAATTTTTGAGAAAACAGAAAATACTTTGAGAGAATTTTATGGAAGTAAAAAATTTTTAAAGTCAAATGGGTTAAAGGTCACCTGGGTGTCTCAGTCAGTTGAGCTGACTTGATTTCACCTCAGGTCATAGTCTCACAGTTGTGAGATCAAGCCCCGTGTCAGTATCTGCATGGAGGTTGCTTGGGATTCTCTGTCTCCTCTCCCTCTCCCCTGTTCATGTGTTTAATCTCTCTCTGTCTCTCTCTCAAAAAAAAAGTTAGAAATCAAATGGGTTGTACTTATAAAGTTGTGAAGTGTAATAACTGAACTTGAATACTCAATCTAAGAGTTTAAAAGATTTTATGTAGCCGAAGAAAACAATTAAACTGGATAATAGGCCCAAATAAAATATTTAGTCTGAAGCCTGGGTGGAAAGCTGCCTTACTGTGAGAATTTCTCTAAACATCCCATAGGATAGCCTCTCCACTCTGATTTTGTTACTATTTTTTTTTGGCTGATTTTCATTTATGGTGTCTTTTTCCCTTGTCTATTTCTTTATTTTTTTGTATTTGGAGATTTACAAGAATTCTTTGTGGCCCCAGATGAGCATAATTCCTGTAGGAAAAAAATATTTGCTTCTGGATATTTGAAAACATTTCCAATTGAGGATTTAATTAGAAACCAAGTAAGACTGAGGATAGAAACTCTGAAGAATGTATTTAGGCCTCAAAACGTGTGAACTAAGACTTGTGATCTAAAAGTACTTAGTAAGTATATTTTCTCTTGACTAGAGCCAAATTTGTAACAAATAAGTGTTTTGTGTGTGTGTGTGCGCACATGCATGTGCACGTGTCTTATATCACCTTTTCATTGACGATTTAGCTCTCTGCTAGATTCCCAGTGTTATATTAGGGTCTTTAATCCAGCTCCAGGCAATTTTATGGCCTAGATTTTTTGTTCTTCCTGTCTGTTTTTGGCAGTTACAAATAATGCTATTGGCAAATAAAAATAATTTTAGGCTTGGTATGCTGTTTGCTATGTGACAGAATGTCATAGAAATAATAATTCCCTTTCTGTTTTTTTTGGTTTGGCCTTCAAAAATTTCCTTCACATTCTTCAGCAATGTTTAAAAAAGTTTTTTAATGTTTAAAAAACTAAATTTTTTAATATTTTGGGTGTTTTACTAAAGTCTTATGGTATAAGGAACTTTTAGTAGGAAAGATTTTAAGCCTATCATATTACCATTCTTCCTCAAACTGCCCTGATTGCTTTCACCAAGGCCTCCATATTGTTCAATCTAGTAAGTTCTGAGTTTTCCTTGAGTTATTCTTTGAGTTACTGGTTGCACATGCCCTCATTGATCACTCCTTCCTTCTTGATGTGCTTTCTCCACCTTCCTTCCAGAATACTCTTTATTTCTTCCTCACCATTCTTCCTCAGGTGTTAATATCAGACCCTCATTGTCTCAACACTAATGCATGATAAAACTCAGAGGTTCTGTACTCAGTCTTATTTTCTATTCTGTTTCTCTGGGACTGATCTCCTACACTCCCAAACTCAAAAGATGAGTATCTTTAGTTCAAGGTAAAGTTAAAGTTGGGCACACACATTAGGAACCATCAGTGAGTGCACAGATGGTATATGAGCTTGACCGAGTATGAGATCAGTCCAGAGAAACAGCGAGTAAGACAGATTGAAATATCCATGTGTATGTCTAAAGAGCCTCCAATAAAACTCCAGATTCTATTCCTCACCAGTTCCTCCTCCTGTGTTCTGACACCTTTGAGTCAAGTGTGCTTTCAGTGGACACCTTCGTTTCTTTGGATGCTCAGGCCAAAAACCCATCAGTCATCCCAGACTACTATTCACATCTCACATTTGATCCGTATAAAAATACTGTAGCCTATACCTTCCAAATAGCTGAAATTCGACCACTTTACTGCTGCACACTTCGTTCTCAGCTGGTTTGCACTTGCTGTCTCGTCTGCCTGGACTCTGAACACCACAAAACCACTTGGGAACCTGATGAGCAATCTCCTCTTCAGACCTACCCTAACACCTTATTTAAAATCATGGCCGCCATCATTCTACCCCCCCCCCCCAATTCTGCTGTCGTTCCCCTTGTGGAATTTCTCTCCATGTTACATACTGTGTATGGGTTTATTACTTGATTTTCCTCAAAAATTTAATGTGCATACAAGTATGGAGTTTTTTTTTTCTTTCTTTCACTGCTATATCACCAGCTCCATAACAAAGCCTGGCATAGAGTAAATTACAAAAAACAAAACACACCACATAAATAGGTATCATTTTATTGTATAGGAGATTGAGGCTAAAACAGTTTGTGTTTCCTAATGTCCTAGAGATGGTAGAATAGCTACAACTAAATCCTGATCATTTTAAAAGAATAACAAAAAAAAATGTTGTTTCTTATTGTCCCTTGCTGTGGTCATAAAAATGTCTTCACATGGTATCTGTGACTTCACAGTCTGACCCCAATCTGTCCTTTGAACCTCATCTCCCATATGAATCACTTTTCTTACAGAAGACCTATGTGAACCTCAGCTCTGTTCTAGCTGCCTTTCTCCAAAGAGGTCATGCCCTGTGGACACTGCTCCACCTCCTATTTCTCCCTTAGCCTGGGGTGACCTCTTTCCCTGTTTCTGGCTAATCAAATCTTCCACTGTCTTCGACTCAGGTCAAATGTCACTTACATCATTAAGTCAGATCCAGTCATCTCAGTAAAAATTAATCTTTTTTCCATTTCAGGCACTGCTAAAGCACTTAGTTTTTATAGAACTTTTGGCACATTACACTGTGCACCTTGTGTTGAATACAATCCTATGCCTGCTTCTTCTGGAACCTCAGGAGACACGAAGCTTCTTGAGGACAGTATTTTGTGTATAATCACCTTTATAATCTTCCTTTAGGTCTTAACAGTGTTGCATATACAGTCAGCACTGAGTTAAATATTGCAGAAGTGCTTTGAACTACTCCATCATATCCAGTTGTCCCTATAAGGAAAATATCCAATTCTTTTTTCTTTTTAAGTCAAAGATCTTCTGTTTGTTTTTAGACAAAGGCCTTATAAGAATCACAGATGAAAGATCATGCACAAACCACATTTTTCCCTCAATGACAAAAATACATGTTCAGTAATTTTTAAAACATCCATTTTTAGCGACCCAGCTAGCTGGGAAAATGTTGCTGGATTTTTTCTGGTCAGAGGGATGCTGCCTATCTTGGCTGTATTCTACCCACCACAAGAAGGAGAGCATAGATAGACTATGCTCATTTCAGACAACTAACTCTAACCAGCTTTGAAGAAGACTTGGTTAAGCTGGAGATACAGTTGCAAACTTTGCTTCCTCCTTCTCCCCTGAGGAAGTGGACACAGAAGCACACATCCAGGAAGTTCTGGGTCAGTGAATTATTCATGCTTTCACCAGTCAGACCTCATTGTGATGCCCGTATGGCTTCATGGGAGAGTCCTACCCGGTGCAAAAGTAGATGTCACTCTGGCACGTGGCTGTGCCCTCCAAGGTGGTCCGTAGCTGGGCGGCATGAGCTGTGCAGTCTGCTTGCTCGGTGTAGCCACCAAACTGCAGGGAATAGATGTGTTCCCTCTCCATCTTAATGCTTTCATCGATGCAAACTGGCAGGTGGCTCTGAAACTGGTTTGGAATCCAGAACCAGACTTCTTAAATTTCTTCTGTAGGGAACCATCCTCACTGAGAAATACAACAAAGGAGATAGGAACTGTCATCCCCATCCCGATTCCCTTGTCCTGGGGGCCTCCCACGTACTTCATGGCTTTGGGCAATGCTTCCCGTAGAGCCTCATCCACAGGCTTATCTGTCAGTTCCACTGTGGCAAACCGCCTGCCTTCACAGGTTGCGTCCTCATAGGAGACTTCTTCCTTGCCAACAGTCTGAAACAGCAAGTTCTTGACCATGCTCAGCAAAATGTGGCTGTGGCACTCTTTTTTTCTGACTGGTTTCTAAGGTACTATAATGATGAATACTACAACCAATAGCACTTATTTACAACATGTTTTCCAGTAAAACCACATTACTTAAAAACGAGAACAGATATTAAGAGAAAATACATAGAGAAGCAAATGTGGGGTGGTCAAACATGTATCTAGGAGGGAAATTCTCCCTGAGACGTGAAGGGAAATTACGTCCGCCCAGACTGTTTAGTTCTTTAATTCTGCCCTGTATAACGCCTGGGTGGTGCAGTCGGTTAAGCGTCCGACTTCAGCCAGGTCACGATCTCGCGTTCAGTGGGTTCAAGCCCCGCGTCAGGCTCTGGGCTGATGGCTCAGAGCCTGGAGCCTGTTTCCGATTCTGTGTCTCCCTCTCTCTCTCTGCCCCTCCCCCGTTCATGATCTGTCTCTCTCTGTCCCAAAAATAAATAAATGTTGAAAAAAAAAATTTAATTCTGCCCTGTATCAAGTCCAGTGGATTTTCAGCTTTTATTGTACATATGCTTTAACCCATGGGAGCTTGAAGTATATATCAGGTAAAGCAGATATGTTGATTCAGGTAATTCTGAAGGTACTTTGTTGGAGATAGTGTAAGTTGGTAAATACAGGAAAGATAGAGTTCAGACTAGAAAGAACCTTATCATGCTAAGACACTTGTATCTATTCCTTACACATATGAAGAACAAATGAAGGATGTTGAGCAGGGAAGGAACTTAACCATATTTGACATTTCAGAATTTAACATCAGATTTAGCAGGAAGTATAAAACTGTCTAGGGAAGAAATTTGAGTCATGCAGTTTGTTAGAGTAAAAAAAAAAATGAAAGGTTCATTCTTGGCAGATCAGCAATAGTTGGGGGGGGGGGCGACCCATAAATGATTGCAAATTTAGACCACAGACCCTACAAAAAGAATTTATTAAAGTATTTACTAATTCTGGTTTCATTAACTTTTATGGAATGCTTACGATAAATCTTGCACCTAAGAATATAGTGCTATTAAAGTGTTATATAGTGAATTATTTTACCCTGTCAAGGAGAGGAGAGTAATGGCTGCAGCTGAGAAGGAGCAGTGAGGGTTAACTGAGGTGAAGAAAGAAAAGAAGGGTATTTCAACCTATACCAATAGCCTGCCCAACTCCAGTGGCAGGACAGGGCTTGGCAAGTATGAGAAACTGGTTTAGGTCCAGTAGTGACTTCAGAAGACAATAAGAGGGCTCATGGTATTAGAGGAGACTGAAGAGACTGGTAAGGGCTAGACAAGGAAGGATGTTGTAGATCATGTTATGAATTTCTCTTTTTTTATGTGTTTTTATTTAAATTCTAGATAGTTAACAGTATGGTAAAAATTGGTTTCAGGTGTAGTATGGGGCTTAGAAAATATATTCATTTGCATGAGGCCACCTTAAGCACTCAGGATATCTGTTCGGGACCATATGGGGCCTTCTCACTTGTATCCAGGAGATGGGATGTGCGTAAGCATTGTTGGATGCCTTTTGTGGCTATCCTAGTGTGTATGTGCCCTCAAGATCTCTAGCATGCTTTATGGAGGAATATATATTCTCTGTACATTAGAGGGCTGGGATTGTGCTAAGCCACCTTGAGATTACTGGACTGAAGTAGTAATTACATTCATTTTTTCTGAGGACCATGAGAAGGCAATTGATGGTCTCAATATATTTGTGTTTTAAAGAAACATTCTTGCTGCAGATTGGTGGAATAAGGGATTCTGGAGGGAATTCATGAAGCATTTGCTTTGCTGACTGTTGTAAAGGGCACATCTCCAGATCTTAGACCAGTGAGGTCATGATGGAAATGGGAAAAATTGGGGGGTGGTTGGACATGAAAAGATGATCATGTAACTTAAAACTAAATACAGCTGATTGACTGGATGTTGAAGATGAGAAGTGAGCAGTTGAGCCAAGGGTTCCCAAGTCATCTGAAAGAAGAGGAAAACTAATCAGTGTGGTGGTAACAAGTTGAATAGAAAGTTAAAAAACCTGTATTGGCCATCAGGAAGTTGAAAATGTAGATCTGAAAAAGTTAAAAGTTGGAGGTTAGTGATTTCCATTATTTGCAGAGGAACAATGACAAAACGTAGTAAGGGTTAGTTGCTATAATTTGCAATTTCATCTAGTATTCAAAATACCACAGGATAAATAATATCAGGATGCCAATTTACAGATGAGATAAGCAAGGCTTATAGCATGTAATTTGCATAGGATCTGATTTCAAAATTTGCCTTCTTGAATTACCATCATTTTGTGCCTCTATGAATGGATAAGGTTGCAAAACAAAGAGAAAAAGAATCTCCAGCAAGGGATAATGAAAACAGAAGACTGAGGACCATATAGAGAGAGCCAGACACTGAAGTACTATTGAAGTCCATGGTGGAGATTTCATGATTTTGAATACTGATGTTAATGAAGTGTGTTAACCTTGTAGAGTACCCGAGGAATTGAAAGCAAGTTATTTTCTTTGCCATTTAAAACATTTTGTTGAGCAAGTAATCTCTGCCAGGTACTTTTCCAGCTGCTACAAATAGAATAGTGAACAACACAGTAAAATCACCTAGTAGCAAGCAATTAAATTCTAGTAGGACATAGATAATAAGCAGGCATGCAATTTTTAAGACGCATTAAGTGAGGAGCTCACAGGAATTACCAAAGAGAAGTAGTCTCTGGGGTGGAAGCCAGATAGCCAGGAGTTGATGAAATCAGAGGAGTTAATGCTGGAGTGGGATAAGGGAAGCATGATTACTTATTCACATTGTGTTAAGAGAAAGAATGTAATGTACAGACTACTGATGTTGATAATGTACAAAAACCATACAGAGATGGGACTACATGCATTTGAGTGGTCCTTGGATATCTGTGATTTCTTTTATGCAGTTTCCAACTAATAGGTAAAAAAAAAATTCTACTTTAACCTAACATACAACGTTAGTTGTATATAATGTATTGATTAAACAATTCTATACATTATTCAGTGTTTACCACAATGAGTATACTCACCATACAATGTTACAATATTATCACTAATTCTCCATGCTGTACCTTATATCTCCATGATTTATAACTTGAAGTTTGTTGCTCTTAATCCCCTTTATTTTTTTTAATGTTTATTTCTTTTTGAGAGAGAGAGAGACAGAGTGGGGGAGGAGCAGAGAGAGAGAGAGAGGGAGACACAGAATCTGAAGCAGGCTCCAGGCTCTGAGCTGTCAGCAGAGCCCGATGCGGGGCTCAAACTCAAAAACTGTGAGATCATGACCTGAGCTGAAGTCGGACGCTTACCGACTGAGCCACCCAGGATCTCCTCTTAATCCCCTTTATTTCACCCATCCCCCTGCTGTATTTCCCCCCTTCTCTTTGGCAACTACCAGTTCTGAGTCTTTTTTTGTCCATTTTTAAGTGAAATCATGTTATTTATCTTTCCTTGACTTCACTTAGCATTCCCCTCCAGCTCATACATGTTGTTGCAAATGGCAAGATTGCATTTTTTATGGCTGAGTAATTTTCCATGGTATATATACCACCTCTTTATCCACTTACGGATGGACACTTGAGTTGCTTCCATATCTTAGCTATTGTAAATAATGCTGCAGTGAATGTAGTGGTGCATATGTCTTTTTGAATTAGTATTCTTTTCTGTGGATGAACACCCACCAGTGGAATTACTGGATCATACAGTAATTCTATTTTAAATTTTTTTAAGAACCTCCATACTGCTTTCCACAGTGGCTTCATCAGTTTACATATATACCTGCACTTATTTCTTTCCTTGATTCCACTCATTCTGATGTAAGGTGATATCTTTATTGTAGTTTAGATTTGCATTTCCCTGATGATTAGTAATAAGGTGGGAGGAAGTTCTAAGTACTGGTTCTCAAAATTAAGGGTTTTTTGGAATCATGTGGAAGGGTTATAAAACACAGTGCTGGATTTACCTCAGGATTTTGATTCAGTAGATCTGAGGTGGGACCCCAGAATTTTCATTTTTTTTTTTTACCTTAGAATGCAAGTGGGGGAGAGGGGCAGAGAGAAAGAGAATCTTAAGCAGCTCAGTGTGGAGCTTGATCCCATGACCTTGGGAACATGACCTGAGGTGAAATCAAGAGTCACTCAACTGATTGAGCAACCCAGGTGCCCCCTTTTTATTTTTATTTAAGAATGTTCATTTCTAATGGATTCCCAGGTGATATTGAGGCTGCTGGTTGGTTGATGACACTTTAGGAATAATTGCCTTAAACAATCGCTTTAAATTACTTACAAAATACTTAAATTTTGTAAGTAATCAAGATAGTGCAGACTTCAATGACATTCCTTATTCTGTCTCCCAACCAGTTCTTAATCAGAGACCAGAAGACGCTCTTGAGCTAATCTGGGAAATTCTGTTCTTAATTATTTAGAAAACTGAATATAAATGTTCAACAGGCTGTGTTGCTCTATCCCTGAAAAGGTCCCTATGTCTCATTATCATACAGGCTCCACACACATTGCAAAATGCCAATTTTGCTGCCAAGGAGCAAGTTCTTAAAAGTGCATTTCACAGAATATAGAAAACAACCAATTAAACTTTTCTCACAGCAGGACCTCTCTTTAAAGTATTCTAATCATAAAGAAGAACTTTTACTCCTGCAAAAAGTTGGGTTGTGACTAACATTAACTTAAGGTGTGAGATTTTAACATTTGCTTTCTTGTAAAGTTATTTACTTCATGTATTTTTAGTAAGTCTTCCCATTGCACTAACAAACTAAACCTATTAGAAGCATCTTGCCCTGTCCAGATTATTCCAATGACACTCTGCCTGGGATCCCAATCTCCTCCTCCATTTGTGAACACTACCTTGACCCCTATACCGTTTTGTACACAGTTCAGTTTTTCTATTGCCATGCAGTTCTGGTTAGATTCTTCTGTCTTTCAGGTCAAAGCTTAAATGCCATTTAACTTAATGAGCTCTGTCTTACTCCCTAATGCGAGGTCCAGAATACTTTGTTATAAGTGCACATTGGATGTTGATTTTTTTTGTTTATATTGAAGTAAAAAACGTGTATATTTAAAAATACAGATGTGTGGGTATATCTAAAATACACAAAGATATACATATCAATATATTTTGTAGAAGTTACCACAATTGTATACCAGCAGCCTTTGGCAGAAGTTTGGACAGGAAGTCTTAATGCTCTCAGTTTCATGCTCCTGTAGACCTGTCTTCTGCCCTTCACTAGAAGGCAGGTCTAGGCTTTTCCCACTAAATGTATTTCCTGAATTATGGACAACATACATAGAGATTCTAGAGCCCAGCCTAAGGAAACATGAACACGGGATTTGGTGTCAAGAAGAAAAGTGCATTAAGCTCCTAGAGCCACAATATCCTCTTTGGAAGATCGGGAGTTAAAAAACAAAACAAAACAAAAAACCTACTTTATAATATTTTTGTAGAATTTTGATACAAAATATATAAAGCAACCAGGGAAAAATAGGCACTATTTACGAATTCTTTTTCTACTGCTTTTCTAAGGAAGATTCTCTATTTTCCATAATTCTGCCAAATATTTCTGTTCTTTAATTCTTGGCCATCTTATAAAGATGAAAGATACTTTCTTAGAGGACATAAATAGGATTTTTTTGGACCACCTAATAAAAACATTCACAATTTTATCTAGTATGAGCTAAGTACGGCTGGTCAATTTATATTCTCTCCAATCTTCATAATCTTGCTTGAAAGTAGATATAATTATCTCAGATGTTAAGTGATTTATCCTGTGGAAAGAGCTCAAACTCTTGAAAGAAGGATTCACATTTAGGTACCTGTCATTCCCCATGCCTCACTGCTTCTGTGTGCATTGTGTCACAGTAAGGTTGGGCACCCATGAGAAGAATGCGCTGGAATGGAATCAGGACAAAGAGTCATTTATGTGATGCTCTACTACAAATTGGTAATAATGGGGGCGCCTGGGTGGCTCAGTCGGTTAAGCGGCCGACTTCTCTCAGGTCATGATCTCACAGTCCGTGAGTTCGAGTTCCGCGTTGGGCTCTGTGCTGACAGCTCAGAGCCTGGAGCCTGTTTCAGATTCTGCGTCACCCTCTCTCTGACCCTGCCCCGTTCACGTTCTGTCTTTCTCTGTCTCAAAAATAAATAAACGTTAAAAAAAATTAAAAAAAAACCCAAATTGGTAATTTTTCAAAAATATTTTGATTATAACTGTACATTTCCATTTTGAATTGCTTATCTGTGTTGTAAAATTTTAAGCAGTGCTTAAAAAGTCTCTAACTGAAATCAAATGGTGAGGTTACAATTTCTGTATGAATACAGCAAAATACTTCACGCCTAGAAGAACATTGCGTTTGTCAATTCTATACTATCTCTGGAGGAATAGAATGATTAGGCAAATAAGTTACGTGGGTAAAACATCTTTTCAAACATTGACTTCTAATGCCTACATTCCACTCCTACTCTATCATATCATGTCTCTCAGTAGAAACATAAACTTTCAGTACAGGTTGCCATTCAGTCCACAATTCTAATAAAATTGTGGTTGATAAATATCTTCAAACAGACCTATTTCTATGTATGTCAAGAGTACTGTGATTCACTGTATGTGGTTTTGATGTATTGAGTTTCTGTACCTGAATGTTATACGTTTATGAACATAAGAATTCAGTGTTTTACAGCAGCACATGACTGATGCACGATCTTCCTGCCCCTTGCTGTGTGTTCAGTGTTTGTTTAGATTTAACTGAAACCTTAGTTGTGCCAATGATTCTAACTTAGTTTATTAAAATTTTGAATGAAGATAGAGACTAAAATGTACCAAGAAGGTGGTTTACACTCCACTGACTTTCTAGTTATTATGATATAAACTAGAATTTGTGAGATAAACACTAATAGAAATATAAACGAAAATGTTTTTTTTTTAATTTTTTGTTTATTTTCAGAAAAAGCATGCACATGTGCAAGTTGGGCAGGGACAGAGGGGGGTGGGTGAGAGAATCACAAGCAGGCTCCACACTGTCAGCATGGAGCCCCATGTGGGGCTTGAACTCATGAACTGTGAGATCATGACCTGAGCCAAAACCAAGAGTGAGATGCTTAACCAACTGAGCCACCCAGGCATCCCAAAAGTAGTATTCTTAATTATGAAATTCCAATCCAATATTCTTAAAATGTGTTATTTCAATTTTCTATAATTTAGGTTTTCAAAAGGACCAACTACTATTTTATGTTTTAAATTTTCTTGGTGGGACATGATTATAAATAGAATATAACATCTGCAACTTGTGAGCAAATGCCAAATTAATCTGAAATTTTCTGGAATGATTTATTCAAGTGCATTATTAATTTTTTGAAAGTAAAAATTCTTAAGATGACCTCTTACTATTCTATGAATAGGTTGAAGGGGGGAAATGTAAACCCAAATGATTAAGAGTATTTTAGAGAATTTTTTTACCCTGCCATTTTTATTTTTGAGACAGAGAGCATGAATGGGGGAGGGTCAGAGAAAGAGGGAGACACAGAATCTGAAACAGGCTCCAGTCTCTGAGCGGTCAGCACAGAGCCTGACATGGGGCTCAAACTCAAGGACTGCGAGATCATGACCTGAGCCAAAGTCGGATGCTCAACTGACTGAGCCACCCAGGCGCCCCTACCCTGCCATTTTTTATAGGTTACCTCATGTATTTTAATAAAACATGCAATAAATTAATGCCTATTTGGCCTTGATGCTTGTGATAGATAAACTTCAGATGATTCATTTAAATATCTAAAGCTCAAATATGATCGTATGAGGGATCTAACTTACGAAATGTGGATTCTCAAGGTAAAATTGTAAGGATCTCTTTCTAATCTTGAAAGCCCAAAATAACCTCTTATAGGATATTTGATACACTAAATAGGAAGAGTCACCAGTACACTAATTGTCTTCAAACCTGTGGGACACAGAAGGCCGAGGGAATTTGGTAAGAACTCCATTAAACTCTGTAGTTGGTTTATCTTTGGTTTTCGCTAAAGGTGAGGAATAACTAAAGAAAAATGCCTCAGTAACATGGTTGCATAATTGATCCAATATCTATTTCATAGGTTTTTCTTTAGTATTAACTTGGCAGAGTGTGATAAAAAAAGACAAGGTTCTTGGTTTCATGGAATCATGACTAGTATGTTATGCATACGTGCAACAGAAAATCACATAAATTATTTTAATGCATTTGCTAAATATCACATGAAAAAAATAAAATGAGATACTATAACAGGGAACCCTCAAAATAGCCTAGAGAGTCAGGTATATTTTTCGAGAAGCATAGGATACAATCTCAGCCCTGATGAAAGGTGATTCAAGATTTTCAAGACTAGAAGAAATAGGGAAAGCTTTCTGACAGATTGATAGATATCATGCAGTGTTCAGAGGAGAGAAAAGAGGATTCATTTTTAAGTAAAGAAATGGAGACACAGGTGGCTAAAACAGTTGCAAGAGTTCATTAAATTGAACCTAATGAGCTAGGCAGTAGTGAATATAGTGAGCTTTTGTCACTTAGGTTAAATATTTTGAAAGTTATACTAAGACCAGTGGGAAGTCAAAGCATATTGAAGAGAGAATTGACATGATCAGATGTGCAAGTTTGATTTTTTTTTTTTCAAGCTTATTCTACCTTCTTGGGGTTTCTGGTTCAGTGTTGGTTAAGTGTTCAACTCTTGGTTTCAGCTCAGGTCATGGACTCACAGTTCATGAGTTCAAGCCACATGTCAGGCTCTCCGTTGACAGCATGAAGCCTGCTTTGGATTCTGTCTCCCTCTCTTTCTCTGCCCAGCCCCCCACCCCCTGCTTGCTTGCTTGCTTGCTCTCTCAAAAATAAAATTAAAAAAAAATTAAGGTGATTCTAGGTTCTCTGTAAACAATGGCAAAGTTAGAACAAAGTAAGAGAACACCTAGGAAGACAACCTTAGAGGCCAATGGAGTCATGTGGACAACAATGTTAACTTGGCTTGGTTATAATTATAATGCAAAGGGAGAGAAGTGAATGGATTTGAGGTATGATCAGATAAAAAACTAGAGATGTGCTGATTGGTTACAGAAGGGAATCAGTCTCCAAGGATATCGAGGGTAACAGTAAGTAATGAGGCTATCAGTGGATAAAGGAAACACTGGAGGAAAAATGGATGGGGAGGGGAAGAGGAAGGAAGATGATGAGGTATTCAGTTTGGATAGATTGTGTTTCAGATGCCTGAGAGTTACCCAAGTAGAAATGCTGAATAGGCAGTCAGATATGTGTGCACAGAACTCAATAATGAGGTCTCACCTATCAGTAAATTTGGAGTTTGTTGACATTGTAAGGGAAGAAAAATTTTTCTCTTACTCTCCTGAGTTCTTGGCTGAGACCCCAGTTAATAAGACGCAAATTAGCAAGAGAAAAACAGGAGTTTATTAACGTGTATGTCATGTATAGGTGGGAAGATAACCAGGGAAAAATGAGTAACTCAAAAAGGTGGCTTGAGAATTCAGGGCTAAATACCATCTTAACAAGGAAAAGAGATGCAGGGCTGTTACAGTCCTTTGAGGGGAGAGCCAATGATTTTTAGGATAAGTGAGTCTTTAGAATAGATGGGAGGTGTGATAATTGGTAATAATTTGTGGCAAGCTGGTCTGGGTATAGTGTTGACTTTGTCTATTCTGATTAGTCAACCTCCCTTTGTTGATATAACTCACTCTCAGGAAAGGGATCTATGACAATTAAGTTCCTTTTGGATAATTTATTTTGAGGAAGGGACGTTCAGAGAAAGCCTCGACCATCATTTGCTGTTTTTAGGTTTTACAGCTCAAAATGGTCAATATGACAAAGTGGCATGTTTGGGGTAGTACATTTTGCTACCCTTCAATATACAGATTAGTTTTTATTCCATAGGAGGCGATGTGATTCCTTACAAGAATAGTATAGTTTTCAAAGAAGAGAGTGTATAGGACAAAGCCCTAAGGAACTCTTGTATCTGAAGTTTCAACAAAAATGGAGAAAACAAGAGTGCAAAGAAGGAAGAATCAGGGAAATAAACCGTGAAAAGTGCAGTAACTGTCTCTCAAAAATGGAGCAGTCAACAGAATCCAGTTCCTGATTTTGCATGTGTAAAGTCATTGGTAACTTCGGCAGGAGCAGTCACATTGATTTTGATTGGCCTATAAGTTGAGTTGTGGAATATAGGGAAGAGAATAGTAGTTTAAAAAAAGGAACATGGGCTTTGGGAGGAACTTCTATGCAAAGTACCAGATTATGTTTAAATAGTAATTGGGAGGATGCACAAAAGAGTTGAAAGATACAAGGAGGGGCCAGGTACATTTCGTGTATCCAGTTCTGAGAAGGGAGCAAAGAAGGGATGAAAGTAGTATCAATGGATAGAAAAGTAAATTCTGAACGAGTACACGTTATATAAAGATAATTCCTATAGGTGAATAGGAGGGAAAAAGGGTAAGAATAGCTATTGATGATGGTAGTTTTATATATTTAATGTCTGAGTTTTCTAGTGGTTTTGTTTTGGTTCTTCTTGCAAAGACACAATCATCTTTAGTATGTCTTGACCATAAACAACATGGGTGGTGGTAGTGAGGGAGAATGCTTAAAATGTTGGAATATGGAAGAAAATTAAAGGACTTTCTATGGGGAAGGGAAGACTGATGAAATTTGTGTTTCAGAAACATTCCTCTGGCTGTGACGGAGGAATTTAAGATGGCAGATCTGGAAGTAAACCAAACTGAGAATGATTTTCATGAAGACTGTTGCTGATATTTCTGTTTTTATTCTTCCCTCCCTCCACATCTCGCACACATACAAACTACCACTTGTCTGTCCTTCTCATTGGCCAGAAAGGATCGTGCAAGGTTTGACTAGTATTGTCTTGCATCTGGGCATTAGTGGTGTAAACAGTGGCAGTTCTGATCCTCTTTATGCTACCATGTAGGCTCATGCAGGTCAGTTAGACCAGTAAACAATAGGAATTCTTTATTCAGCAACATTCTTTCAGGTGTTCTGCTCACTCTGTATCAGGCACTGAGGTTTGCATAAAGTGGTGAACCAAAATGAAAAGATTAAAGAACTGTTCCTTCAAGAGATAGACATGGCCACGGTTTGGAGACACATGGCAAGGTATTCCTTAATTTTTTTTTTAATTTTTTTTTAATTTTTTTTTAATTTTCTTAATGTTTTTTTTTTTGAGAGACATAGATGGCAAGAGCAAGGGAGGGGAAGAGAGAGAGGGAGACACAGAACATGAAGCAGGCTCTGGGCTCTGAGCTGTCAGCACAGAGCCCGACGTAGGGCTACTTTAATTAGTATTTTGTTTGAATTCTGTTTGGTATGATAAGCATATAATAAATAATCCACGGCTACTTATGGAAGGAACCAATGGAGTGGCATATTCTATTCCATTTACAGTTAGTGGTGAACTTGAGCTCCTCTACACACTTGGTGTTAAGGCACCAAAGCTAAAAACAGAAGTGTCCCATTTATTTTGGGATTTGGAACAGTAGAGCATAGAATACATCCCCTAACAGCAGTGCATGTAAAATATCTAGCCACCTAGGGCTATTGTTACATATCCATGGTAAACATTATTTTTTTTTCTTGGCTGCTAACTGTATGTTGCTAAGCAATTTGTTATCGTGCTGGATAATCACATCAAAACTGTTAAACCCCCTACATATATTCTCATTATGCACAAATTCTGTCCACTACCCAAGAAAACCTACCAAGCATTAAAAAACATCTTTTTCAGAAGCCAATTTTTGTCTTCTGCATTGTGTCACTTAATCAAAATGTGTTATCGACGCTTGCGAGAAAGCTAAGAAGTTTATAAATCACTGTGTATGAGGAAACCAAGCCATATCTGTTAAAGTAAATAATTAGAACATGCTATGTGATGAACTGATGCATTTTTATCCCACTTGATTGCCTTACTGGCCTGGAAAATACCAGTAACATGTAGGTTTACAGAGAAATACACAGAGGCTCTAGCAATGGAGAATCTCTTGTCGGCAACAACAGCTACTTTGTCAAGTCTTTTCCATATCCTCGCTCTTTTTTTCAGGGGAATTTGCCCTAGCAACATAAAAAAGCAGTGGAACTTCTACAGAAATAGGTTAACAGTAGGTTAGGGAACAGTAGGGATGGAACTCCATGCACAGGGAATAAAATGTCTCATTTTACTTCTAATACTTTCCTCTGCAAGGTTTATCATGAAATTTTAATTGCTTTTTGAATAATCAATTACTGTGTAACTTTATAAAACTCACAACTAATTTTGGATGTGTTGAAACTTTGTTAATTTCTTTTGGTAGATGATTAGATTTAACTTGAAGTAGGACTATCAATTATGACAATTTTGGAACATCAATTACTTAATTGTTCCAAGTCAGACTATCTTGGTTCAAATGCTGCCTCATCTATAAAGTGAGACTAATGCTAGTGGCTAGCTTATCTAAGCATTAATTTGAGCATTATAAAACTTATATATGTCAATGGCTTAAATCAAGGCCAAGGACATGATAAACATGATATGTTTCATTATCATGTTTATGAGCCTGCTTTAGTCAAACTTTTGCTACTCTGTAGTTGTAATCCTTAGTCTACAATGTAAGAGTGAATATGGTTGAGTTCAGAATTCTTACTCTATTTTTTATTAAATAAGATGAAAACTCCAATCATTAAAAATTCTTTTGAATAGAGTTTTAACTAAATTGAATTCTTCCTTTGCTTAAAGTAAGTTCAACTGATACAAGTCATTTTTAAATGTCCTAATGCATTTATCTTGTTTATAAAAGGTTTACATATGACATATAGCAGATTTGGGCAAAGTAATGGGATAGTTTTATTCTTCTGCAAGACTCTATACACACAGTGATGAAGGGAAGTGCATTAGAAATCTAGGGCCAGAATTCAATACTAAATAGTAATTGGAAAAGATATGTTGCTTGGAAACTGCAGAGAGCACCGCTTTGTTTCAAGTGAAGGGTAATACAAATCATGCATTAAAATAGTAGAACCTTTTTAAAATTTCAACTATGCAATTGATGAGAGTTTTAATAAGCTCTGACACATAACTCAGAATAGTGCATTTCAATCATACAGATGGTTCATTAAGATAACCCACAGCATTGATAGATTTATACAGAGGTTTGGTTACATACCTTATGAGGCTTCAGGTTCTGGTTGCATAAACTGGACTCAGATTAAAGGTAATGAAATATTCCTTCTAAGAATAATCACCCTTTTAGAGAAAACTGCACCTAATCAGAGTGTCATGCACCATTGAGTCTTGTGCATAGGACTTGCTGTTTAATAGCTGTTTGGTGACATTTGCAATTGGATGCAGTTAATAAACAATGTAAGATGCTAATTTGTTATTTGGCAGGAGGAGTGAGTCCCTTTGCTCCCTCCTAATTTCAAAACATGATGACCCTGAAAGTTAATGAAAATAAAGATCTGCACATAGCAAAAATAATAATGTAGTGGCAGTGACTATTCATCTTTTGTTTGGCTGTTTGAAGGATGAAATTCAAATACCTACAGACAAGACCCCTGAATTGTGAGGTGTTCACTCCATCATTAGTTTCTCTCTCCTGAAAACTCATTATATGCAAATCTCCTCCAATGGTCTTGAAAGATCTTCCAATTTGGAAAATAATTGATCTGTACATAAAGCAGTTTCTGAGGCCCTGCCTCACATTTTGGAAATCCGTTCTCTATTTAACCCCAAACTTAATCTTATCTTGTCTTAGCAAGCTATGACCCAGCATTAAGCTTTTTGTTTATGCATTTGTCATCAGAGGTTGGTTTTAGCTCATCTTAAATAGATCATTTTTATCAACTATAATTCAACAGAGGAGAAAATATTTGTTGGATCCTATTGTACACTGTACTTACACGCTACAAGCTCACAATGCACTGTAAGTCACACATGAATACAATCAATTTTATGACAATTATCAGCAATTGACATTGTAAATATGCCCAGAAGTTAGTTACTTATGATGGATTTTGTTAACAAGAGATTGTGGGAGCTTTTTTTTTTAGCATTATTATATTTTTATTTTTATTTTTATTTTTTTGGTTTTTATTTTTTTTTCATTATATGAAGTTTATTGTCAAATTGGTTTCCATACAACACCCAGTGCTCATCCCAACAGGTGCCCTCCTCTCCCTCCCACCCCCCATCAACCCTCAGTTTATTCTCCGTTTTTAAGAGTCTCTTATGCTTTGGCTGTCTCCCACTCTAACCTCTTTTTTTTTTTCTTCCCCTCCCCCATGGGTTTCTGTTAAGTTTCTCAGGATCCACATAAGAGTGAAAACATATGGTATCTGTCTTTCTCTGTATGGATTATTTCACTGAGCCTCACACTCTCCAGTTCCATCCACGTTGCTACAAAGGGCCATATTGCATTCTTTCTCATTGCCACGTAGTACTCCATTGTGTATATAAACCACAATTTCTTTATTCATTCATCAGTTGATGGACATTTCGGCTCTTTCCATAATTTGGCTATTGTTGAGAGTGCTGCTATAAACATTGGGGTACAAGTACCCCTATGCATCAGCACTCCTGTATCCCTTGGGTAAATTCCTAGCAGTGCTACTGCTGGGTCATAGGGTAGGTCTATTTTTAATTTTTTGAGGAACCTCCACACTGTTTTCCAGAGTGGCTGCACCAGTTTGCATTCCCACCAACAGTGCAAGAGGGTTCCTGTTTCTCTACATCCTCTCCAGCATCTATAGTCTCCTGATTTATTCATTTTGGCCACTCTGACTGGCGTGAGGTGATATCTGAGTGTGGTTTTGATTTGTATTTATTTCCCTGATGAGGAGTGACATTGAGCATCTTTTCATGTGCCTGTTGGCCATCCGGATGTCTTCTTTAGAGAAGTGTCTATTCATGTTTTCTGCCCATTTCTTCACTGGGTTATTTGTTTTCCGGGTGTGGAGTTTGGTGAGCTCTTTATAGATTTTGGATACTAGCCCTTTGTCCGATATGTCATTTGCAAATATCTTTTCCCATTCCGTTGGTTGCCTTTTAGTTTTGTTGGTTGTTTCCTTTGCTGTGCAGAAGCTTTTTCTCTTCATAAGGTCCCAGTAATTCATTTTTGCTTTTAATTCCCTTGCCTTTGGGGATGTGTCAAGTAAGAAATTGCTACAGCTGAGGTTAGAGAGGTCTTTTCCTGCTTTCTCCTCTAGGGTTTTGATGGTTTCCTGTCTCACCTTCAGGTGCTTTATCCATTTTGAGTTTATTTTTGTGAATGGTGCGAGAAAGGGGTCTAGTTTCAACCTTCTGCATGTTGCTGTCCAGTTCTCCCAGCACCATTTGTTAAAGAGACTGTCTTTTTTCCATGGGATGTTCTTTCCTGCTTTGTCAAAGATGAGTTGGCCATACGTTTGTGGGTCTAGTTCTGGGGTTTCTATTCTATTCCATTGGTCTATGTGTCTGTTTTTGTGCCAATAACATGCTGTCTTGATGATGACAGCTTTGTAGTAGAGGCTAAAGTCTGGGATTGTGATGCCTCCTGCTGTGGGCTTCTTCAAAATTACTTTGGCTATTCAGGGCCTTTTGTGGTTCCATATGAATTTTAGGATTGCTTATTCTAGTTTCGAGAAGAATGCTGGTGCAATTTTGATTGGAATTGCATTGAATGTGTAGATAGCTTTGGGTAGTATTGACATTTTGACAATATTTATTCTTCCAATCCATGAGCAGGGAATGTTTTTCCATTTCTTTATATCTTCTTCAATTTTCTTCATAAACTTTCTATAGTTTTCAGCATACAGATCTTGTACATCTTTGGTTAGATTTATTCCTAGGTATTTATGCTTTTTGGTGCAATTGTGAATGGGATCAGTTTCTTTGTCTTTCTGTTGCTTCATTATTAGTGTATAAGAATGCAACTGATTTCTGTACATTGATTTTGTATCCTGAAACTTTGCTAAATTCATGTATCAGTTCTAGCAGACTTCTGGTGGAGTCTATCGGATTTTCCATGTATAATATCATGTCATCTGCAAAAAGCGAAAGCTTGACTTCATCTTTGCCAATTTTGATGCCTTTGATTTCCTTTTGTTGTCTGATTGCTGATGCTAGAACTTCCAACACTATGTTAAACAACAGCAGTGAGAGTGGACATCCCTGTCGTGTTCCTGATCTCAGGGAGAAAGCTCTGTTTTTCCCCATTGAGGATGATGATAGCTGTGGGCTTTTCATAAATGGCTTTTATGATCTTTAAGTATGTTCCTTCTATCCTGACTTCTTGAGGGCTTTTATTAAGAAATGGTGCTGGATTTTGTCAAATCCCTTTTCTGCATCGATTGACAGGATCATATGGTTCTTATCTTTTCTTTTATTAATGTGATGTATCATTTGGATTGATTTGTGAATGTTGAACCAGCCCTGCATCCCAGGAATGAATCCCACTTGATCATGGTGAATAATTCTTTTTATATGCTGTTGAATTCGATTTGCTAGTATCTTATTGAGAATTTTTGCATCCATATTCATCAGGGATATTGGGCTGTAGTTCTCTTTTTTACTGGGTCTCTGTCAGGTTTAGGAATCAAAGTAATACTGGCTTCATAGAATGAGTCTGGAGGTTTTCCTTCCCTTTCTATTTTTTGGAATAGCTTGAGAAGGATAGGTGTTCTCTCTGATTTAAATGGCTTCCCAGGGGAGTTCTATCAGACATCTGGTCCTGGACTCTTATTTGTTGGGAGATTTTTGATGACTGATTCAATTTCTTTGCTGGTTATGGGTCTGTTCAAGCTTTCTATTTCCTCCTGATTGAGTTTTGGAAGCGTGTGGGTGTTTAGGAATTTGTCCATTTCTTCCAGGTTGTCCAGTTTGTTGGCATATAATTTTTCATAGTATTCCCTGATAATTGCTTGTATCTCTGAGGGATTGGTTGTAATAATTCCATTTTCATTCATGATTTTATCTATTTGGGTCATCTCCCTTTTCTTTTTGAGAAGCCTGGCTAGAGGTTTATCAATTTGGTGATTTTTTTCAAAAAACCAACTTTTGGTTCTGTTGATCTGCTCTACAGTTTTTTTTTTTAGATTTTATATTGTTTATTTCTGCTCTGATCTTTATTTCTCTTCTTCTGCTGGGTTTAGGCTGTCTTTGCTGTTCTGCTTCTATTTCCTTTAGGTGTGCCGTTAGATTTTGTATTTGGGATTTTTCTTGTTTCTTGAGATAGGCCTGGATTGCAATGTATTTTCCTCTCAGGACTGCCTTTGCTGCATCCCAAAGCGTTTGGATTGTTGTAATTTCATTTTCGTTTGTTTCCATATATTTTTTCTTCTCTAATTGCCTGGTTGATCCATTCATTCTTTAGTAGGGTGTTCTTTAACCTCCATGCCTTTAGAGTTTTTCCAGACTTTTTCCTGTGGTTGATTTCAAGCTTCATAGCATTGTGGCCTGAAAGTATGCATGGTATGATTTCAATTCTTGTATACTTATGAAGGGCTGTTTTGTAACCCAGAATGTGATCTATCTTGGAGAATGTTCCATGTGCACTCAAGAAGAAAGTATATTCTGTTGCTTTGGGATGCAGAGTTCTAAATATATCTGTCAAGTCCATCTGATCCAATGTATCTTTCAGGGCCCTTGTTTCTTTATTGACCGTGTGTCTATATGATCTATCCATTGTTGTAAGTGGAGTATTAAAGTTCCCTGCAATGACCACATTCTTATCAATAAGGTTGCTTATGTTTGTGAGTAATTGTTTTATATATTTGGGGGCTCCTATATTCGGTGCATAGACATTTATAATTGTTAGCTCTTCCTGATGGATAGACCCTGTGAGTGTTACATAATGCCTTTCTTCATCTCTTGTTACAGCCTTTAAAGTCCAGTTTCTCTGATATAAGTATGGCTACTCCAGCTTTCTTTTGACTTCCAGTGGCATGATAAATAGTTCTCCATCCCCTCACTCTCAATCTAAAGGTGTCCTCAGGTCTAAGAGGAGTCTCTTGTGGACAGCAAATAGATGGGTCTTGTTTTTTTTTATCCATTCTGATACCCTATGTCTTTTGGTTGGCGCATTTAATCCATTTACATTCAGTGTTACAGAAAGGTATGGGTTTAGAGTCCTTGTGATGTCTGTATGTTTTATGCTTGTAGTGATGTCTCTGGTGTTTTGTCTCACAGGGTCCCCCTTAGGATCTCTTGTAGGGATGGTTTAGTGGTGACAAATTCCTTCAGTTTTTGTTTGTTTGGGAAGACCTTTATCTCTCCTTCTATTCTAAATGACAGACTTGCTGGATAAAGGATTCTCGGCTGCATATTTTTTCTGTTCAACACATTGAAGATCTCGTGCCAATTCTTTCTGGCCTGCAAGTTTCAGAAGAGAGATCAGTCATGAGTCTTATAGGTCTCCCTTTATATGGGAGGGCACGTTTATCCCTTGCGGCTTTCAGAATTTTCTCTTTATCCTTGTATTTTGCCAGTTTCACTATGATATGTCGTGCAGAAGATCAATTCAAGTTACGTCTGAAGGGAGTTCTCTGTGCCTCTTGGATTTCAATGCCTTTTTCCTTCCCCAGTTCAGGGAAGTTCTCAGCTATTATTCAAGTACGCCTTTAGCACCTTTCCCTCTCTCTTCCTTCTCTGGGATACCAATTATGCGTAGATTATTTCTTTTTAGTGTATCACTTAGTTCTCTCATTTTCCCCTCATACTCCTGGATTTTTTTTATCTCTTTTTCTCAGCTTCCTCTTTTTCCATAATTTTATCTTCTATTTCACCTATTCTCTCCTCTGTCTCTTCAATCCGAGCCGTGGTCGTTTCCATTTTGTTTTGCATTTCGTTTAAAGCGTTTTTGAGCTCCTCCTGACTGCTCCCTAGTCCCTTGATCTCTGTAGCAAGAGATTCTCTGCTGTCCTCTATACTGTTTTCAAGCCCAGCAATTAATTTTATAACCAATATTCTAAATTCACTTTCTCTTATATTTAAATCCTTTTTGATCAGTTCATTAGCTGTTGTTATTTCCTGGAAGTTTTTTGAGGGGAATTCTTCTGTTTCGTCCTTTTGGATAGTACCTGGAGTGGTGCGGGACTGCGGGACACTTCCCCAGTGTTGTCTTGAATAACTTGCATTGGTGGGCGGGGCCGCAGTCAGACCTGATGTCTGCCCCCAGCCCACCACTGGTGTGTGCCTTCTCTTCCCCTCTCCTAGGGGCGGGATTCACTGTGGGGTGGCGTGGCCCACTACTTGCACACTGACAGGCTTGTGGTGCTGGGGATCTGGCGTGTTAGCTGGGGTGGATCGGCAAGGTGCACAGGGGCGGGAGGAGCAGGCTCAGCTTGCTTTTCCTTTGGAGATCTGCTTTGGGATGGGCCCTGTGGCACCGGGAGGGTTCAGACCTGCTGCCAGAGGGATGGATCCGCAGAAGCACAGTGTTGGGTGTTTTCGTGGTGCAAGCAAGTTCCCTGGCAGGAACCGGTTCCCTTTGGGATTTTGGCTGGGGGATGAGAGAGGGAGATGGTGCTGGCAAGCGCCTTTGTTCCCGCCAAGCTGAGCTCTGTTGTCTGGGGCTCAACAACTCCCTCCCGTTGTCCTCCAGCACTCCCGCTCTCCGAGCAGAGCTGTTCACTTATAACCTTCCAGATGTCAAGTCCCACTTGCTGTCGGGACACACTCCGTCCGGCCCCTCTGCTTTTGCCAGCCAGACTTGGGGGCTCTGCTTGGCTGGTGGGCTGCCCCTCTGCCCCGGCTCCCTACCGCCAGTCCATGGAGCGCGCACCGCCTCGCCACCCTTCCTACCCTCTTCAGTGGGCCTCTCGTCTGCACTTGGTTCCAGAGACTCCATTCTGCTAGTCTTTTGGCGGTTTTCTGGGTTATTTAGGCAGGTGTAGGTGGAATCTAAGTGATCAGCAGGACGCTGCGGTGAGCCCAGCATCCTCCTATGCTGCCATCTTCCCAGGATCCCTTTTTTTTTCCACTAACAAAAATAGTAGGGTTAAGAATGTGTGTATAATATAATGGAAAATTATAACTTTGGTATGAAATTGATAAGCTTCGGAACTTAAAGGTAGTATAACACATGGTATATTGGAAACTAGAAGAATAATTCTCTAAGACAAATTTTTGTTATATCTATGCTAAAAATAATTTTTAAACTATTTTTCCAATTTTTTGCCACCTATATTTCAGATTAGAAAATATCTCTGGCATGCTTTTGTTAAACTTTAAAGTGAATGTTTTGACAATAATTAAGAATATAAAAATATATAGTGATTTGTGGCAAATACTTTTGTTTTTCACTTATGTTTCACAACTGAATACCACTTAGAATAGAGTAGGTTATTCTGAGAAAATTCTAGTATCACAAAAACTCTCCAGACTCCAAAGAACAAAGGCTTGTTTCTTGCTCAAGCTAGACCATCCTGGAGGAGGAAGGAGTTCTCCTGCTTGTAGTGTGTTGGGCCAATCTGAGGGAGCAGCAGACATCTCAAATATTGACATGTCAGAAGAAAAGAGAAGTGGGGAAAAGGGGTCTTGCATCCACCATTAAATACTGTATATTTGAAAGTTGCAGAGAGAGTAAATCTTAAAAGATTTCTTGTCATCACAAGAAAACATCCATCACCTCACATAGTTATTTTTAACTAAACTCCTTATGGTAAATATTTCATGATACATATGAAACCATTGTGTTGTAAACCTTACGCAAATACAATGTTATGTGTTAATTATATCTCAAAACTAGAAAAAAAAAAACACCCTGAGCTTCATATGTGACATTCATCACTTCTCACAACTCATGGGCTAGAACCGGTTCAACCACAGGGAGACCAGGAAGTATAACCTATCTTTGTTCCTAGAAGGTAGGAGTACCAGAAATGTTGACTAACTCTTAGAAATACCACTACTAGGTTTTATTCTTAGCATTGCCTTACAGATAGAGACAAGACAGGTGCTTAGGAAATTTAAAAGGCTTGTTCAAGATCACCTAGTAACTAAACTTCAGAACCAGAATTCAAATACATATTTGTAAATTCCGAATTCAATGCTATTTCCATTAAACCTTTGGTTACAATTGTATTCAATTCACATCTACTTGAAAGGTGCGTGTAATGAATTTGTAGCCATTGGTTTGTACATAACCAGCCATATTTTTTTTCTCTCATTGCAGATCATTGTTACAACAGCAACTATTAGTACCTACTATGAAAATCTGATATGTAGCAAGTTTTAAACTGAACTTACTAAAAAAAATTCTGCTCTCGTCTTCTAGTTCAGGCACTTGATATGATTATCTACTTAGCTACACATCTCAGGATTATCCTCAACTTTTCCCCTAACGATTACATCTCAGAAATGTGACTTGATCCATGCACTTCTCTTCATTTCAGGTATAAAAGAAAAATTACCCCAGACATTTATTTAAAACTTCAAGAAAGACTTGACTCAAGACTATTGCATGAGGGATCAAGACTGTTGCAGTGTAGAATGCTTGAGCTCCACTGAAACTGAATGTAGGAGAAAGTTTTAAGTGCTTGGAGTGAGCTAGTGGGGAAGTAGTAGAGGACATTAGTGAGGGGGATTGTGATCAGGCCCCTTACATTACCAATTTGGTAATTGGTGCTTAGTGAAGTTGGGCTCTCACCTTCCCATTAAGACCGGGCAGTAAGGACCTCACCTTTGTTGCTGATTGAGTTTACAAAGGATGGCTCTTGGTCTTTGAGGAAGACATTCATGAGTTGTGAAAATGGAAAGAGGCTATGGGGCCCCTGGGTGGCTCAACTGGTTAAGTGTCCGACTTTGTCTCAGGTCATGATCTTGCAGTTCGTGAATTAGAGCTCAGAGCCTGGAGCCTGTTTGTGTTTCTCTGTCTCTCTCCCCTGCTCGTTCATTCATTCTCTCATTCTCTCATTCTCTCTCTCTCTCTCTCTCTCTCTCTCTCTCTCTCAAAAATAAACACAATTTTTTTTTTTTAATGGGAAGAGGCTGGGAGAAGAGTTACGCCTCAAAGCGGTAAAGAACTTACAATTGCACATTTTCTCAAGCAAATGCTGTAAGAAAAAGGAAGTCAGGGGTGTGGAATTAGGAAGAAACTTGTCTAAAGTTGAGTCATGCTGAGAGGAATGTTAAGGCCTTCTTGGTCACGTATTCTCATCTCCCTTTCCTGCCCCTGTTGTCTCCTCATTCTCATCTGTGTTGCTGTTTTTTTTCCCCTAGCTTCTGAGATGTCCTCCTCTAGTAATACAAGTTATATCATGTCACTCCTTTCCATAAGAAAATAATCGCTAACCCCACCCATCCTCAAAATATGTTTACAACTTTGGACTTTCTACTCCATTTGCCCTGTATGTACATCTCCTGTCCCACCACACTGTTCTTAGTGTTCTCAAAATACAGTGCTATCTCTGCACATCCCAGTCACTCCTTCTAAAATGGGCTTTCTTCCCTTCTCTTGCCAATATTTCAATAGACCACTTCAGACTTCACCTGCTTGGTCCTTCTCTTCTAGGCAGGGTTAGTCTCTCCATTCTCTGGCCTCAAATAATACACAAAACAGTTTATCCATTGATAGAAATCACCAGATGGTTCTGTTGGTCTATTTGTAGTCCTGCCCACTTCTCTGGTACCAAGCATCCCTAGAACCTGGACTCTGTATAATTTAGCTTTGTATTTTCAGTACTTAACAATTTGTCTTAGTACGTAGTTGTTGCTCAGTAACATTTTCAGATGTTCTTTCATACGGAATATTCCATATACAATGATAAGTTGATTTTATAATTTGTTTTTTAAATACAGTCGATAAATCCATTATGTAAGTATATTTACTGAAGACGTTAAGCAAGTGTATATCCTTGATAAACTTTAAGCTTCTTCAAGAGCTTAGTATTTAATGGTAAACAAGGTAGATGTTCAGGACTCCTTTAAAAGCAGAACGAATAAGCGTGATTTGGTCATCACTGGAGACCCTAGTTCTCAGAGATCACCTCAGCTGCTTGAAGGAGCATTGTGCAGTAGGCTGAAAGTGCAGAAAGCCAGTTCAGGCCAACTCCTGGGATGGAAGCATTCTGCATAGATCAGTACATGTGAAGGCATGGAGGCATGAGAAATGGAACATTTTCTGGAAACTACATGGAATTGAGGATTCTTGAAGCATAAAATGAAGAATGGAAGGGGTAAGAAGAGGGGGTGCAAAGGAAGCCTGAACTAATTAGTCAAGGAGAGTTCACAAGGACAAATAATGCCAAGGCAATTTGGAGTTTATGCTGTCAAGATGACAAAACTGAAGCCCCAAGTTTTTATGTGATTTTTTTCAAGCTCACACAGAGCTCACTAGTCGGGTAGAGATAGAACCTTGCCCACAGCCTGATACTTAATGAGTGTTTGTTTCTTCGGAATATGTTGTAATCAGTAATTAACACTGAATCCTGAAATCCCTATGAGATAGAGCTAAGTTTATTTCACTTTTCAAGATGAAGCTGATTAGCAGAACCAAGGAGTCAAGGCCACAGTACAATCATTTTGAATTAAGGATTAACATTAGGCAAATTTTAAGGCTCCATTTTATTCCTATTGCTTGCCTCTTTGTAAATTATATGTTTACATCTTTGAATCAAGACCCCAATATTCAAACTAACTCTGATTTTTAAAATTCATGTCATTTTCTGACCTAAAATTACATGATAGATTTGTTATTCAACTGAGAATCTAACAATGAAATACTTGATAAACATGTTGAGAAAATAAAATGCATAATATAGAAAAGAGCAGTACCTTTCTCCACACCTGTGTATTAGTGGTTAGAAGGAAAACGTGATGGTGTAGCCCTACTACTAACTAGTGAAGATTACTATTTGTAGTAAAGAACAAAGGTAATAATAATTTTTTCGGGTGAGAACTGCTTTTTAGGGACATGGTATGCTTCCCAGGTAGACTGTGCACTTTGCAAATGAAAATCTTGCTTTTAACAATACGCAGTTCCCAAAAAGATTTCTTTTAATCAAAAAAAAAAAAAAGTAATCCTAAGGGCACGTTGCTTAAATGAAATTATTAAAATGCTATCTGGAAGCGGTTGGTGTTCAGAGAATTTACAGGACTCTGGTCTCACTGTATCATCAGGATGATCAGCTTGCCTCTGAAAGCTTTTGAAATGATTTTTATTTCTTCATTTCTTTGTCCTTAGGACATGTGGGGATGCTGGAGAGCAGGAGATAATTATAATGGGAGTTTTCCCCTCCTAGGATATGAATTCTCTTTAGAAATCTTTCCTCTTCAGTGATAAACAATAGACATTTTGATCAAAATAATATGAATAATACACAGCAGGAATCTTCCCCCTTTTAAAAATAAACTGCTTGCTTTTACTATTCAGACTAAAAGCTTTATGTTAGAGAAGATGCTCATAAACGTTGAGCTAACATTTGAAGAAAACAAAACTTTCTGGTTGATTTTGGCAAGGTTCTTCTGACCCTTTGAACATTTTCACCCCATCACAGAGAATTGTTCAAGATTGTATTTTTTTCTTCCACATTTCTTTTTACCGAGAGCCACCATGTTCATACCGTTATATTAGCTGGAATAAAATTTTTTAACTATTTCACTTATTTCTACTTTATTCAGTCATTTAGAAAATTTTAATCCTGTTCTATGTTTTAAATGTGCCTGTATTAGAACGGTGAATGTAACTTATTAATGGTTTTACTTATATGGACAATGGACTCTAGTTTTGTTAAATCAGTGTCTTCAAAATTTGAAGCCTTCTGCTCTTTAAGATTTCCATCGTGGAGATTAACTTTCAGTTTTACAGTATTTCTAGACACATTTCATCTCTTCCCTAATGTTTATGGACTAAGGATACTTGATGGTATTCATGAATGGAATGGCATCTTTTCATTGCTTTTTCCTCTTGGCGTTGAGTTGTGACACTACTCATTATTTCGCTCTTTATAAAAACACTACTAAAATTGGGCTGCTTGGATAAGGCTTTGTTGAATTTCCTTCTTTTGCTCTGTTTTCTTTTTGCTCATCCTCCCGAGCTTCAATTCTCCACCTAAAGGTGACGTTTCTGATCATCTTCCCTTCACTTGTCTTCCTGTCTGTCCCTTGGGCTACTACAACCACAGTCCCTGTTTCACCATGTTCAACTCCACCCACTCGTTGTTTGCAGGTACTCCCCTCAAGCTCTAGATGTTTGGAAGTCAAAATCTTCCCTTCTCAAATGTGTTCTATTCCTACTCCCTGAGAAAATGAAACACTCACTAGGTTACACAAGCCAAAAATGTGACTATTATTCTAGATTCTTCTTCTCTTCCACCACACATCAAATCAGTGGTAAAGTCTGTATAATTATATTTCCCTAATCATTGTCTTAATCTTCATTTTCCTCTTCATCATAATGTACTCTTGAATGGGCCCCATAACGTTTTTCATGTACATTAGAACTAAGTGGCTTTCCTTATTACCATCTTGCCCCAATTAGTCCTTCCTCACTATCTGGATCATCTTTGGGTGATGAATCTAATTATATTGCTCTTTTGTTTAAAAATATTACCTCTGGATTAGCATTGATTAAGTGATTAAAATATGACCTTATCAACACACTTGGGACTTGTCTAGGATCTGCTTTTTTAAGACTTGTTTCTACCTTCTCTGCTTAATACCACTGAAATTAATACTTATATCAATTATGTATAAGGTATAAAAATAGGACTATTCGGTTAATAAATGAAAATTTGAAGTACTATTCTCATTATATTGAAAGACAGCCTTAGTTGAATATAAGAGACAACATTTACAAATTTAGGCAATATCTAATTTAGATTATCAAGCCAACCACCTACTCCATCAATTACTGGTTTTTAGTTTGAGAACTAAGCAGAAATTGGTTTGTCTCAAAATATTACATCGACCATCACAGAACAGGACTATTTATAAGGCTGCATTTTGGGAAAGACATGGTCTTGTTTTATCCCCTTTAATCTCCAGGAGATCTGCCATTATATAACTTTGACCTACATTTTATCATTCCAGCAATACAATTAAAACTACAGTTTCCAATGATGTCTTAATATTATTCTTGAAAAGGAAGAAAATCTTCAGTTAGTTATTTGCTCTTCAATCTTACTAACCGAAGAAATAACAAACTTTATTTTCATTAAGGCACTGAATATAAGCTCCTGCCACATGTTTTTACATAAATTATAATTACAACATATTAACAATATTTTGAAAGCTATTTTGGAACAGAAAAATAGAATGATTCATATGAAATGCAGGGAGTCTGATGGTGGTATTAGGTGGACTTTCCATTTTTGGTAGACTTGTCATTTAGGACAAATTCACACCCAGGCCTGTAGAAATTTTTCTTGATTCGGGTGTTCTAAAGATCTTACTGGCGCACTATTCAGTGGTTCATGAATCTGGCAGCGTACCATCCAGCAGATAGAAAGGAGCTCTGAAGACCTAACAAGAAGGTTTTTACAGGTAGAAAAAGATGGAAGAAAAAAGTTTGTAGTAAAGAGTGGATTGTTTCAGGCAAGGATACTTTGCTGTGGGGGACAGAGAGTGTCTTTGATGTGGATATCTTTACTATATTGATCAGGTAATGCCAAAATGACTCCTGGGAGAGGCTGAAACTCAAATTAGGTATTATGTTTTGGTTTGCTGAAGTGGGGCTTAGCTCAAGTGACTTTATTTTAGGCTTATTGTCTTTTTTAATAGATACAGACTTACACTCCCTACAGTCATTTGGTAACTTGTGTAATATCAATTTTAATATGCACTCTCCTTACTGTACGTTAGTTTTCACATCTGATCCCTTTGAGTCCTTTACATAATCTCAGAGATTCTGCTTTGCTGTATCTTTTCCCTCCTCCCCTCCTCTTAAGCCAACATCCTTTGGTTTATAAACTTTTTTGTATGCTAACTTTTACCTATAATTTCTGAGAAAAAAATACAAAATCCAGCAAACTTAGTCTATTTTCTGCAAATGATGTTTTAGTCAAGATCAGGCACATAAGGCTTTATTCATTGCAACTATTATTGTTATGGGTTGACAGCCATCTGGTCCTTTATGTACAGTTGTAACCAGGTTGTGTAGAAAATTAAGCTGCAAATCAATGCTTTTCTGCAGTTTGGGATTTTAATTCAGGAGCACTAGCTAATTCCCAAGTTTTTAGCATGATTATATTTATCTATATTTAAAGTACAAAGGAATCCACATGCTGGTAAGTAATTGCTCTGTTGCCATAGGGAAAGAGATTAGGAAAACTGTGAGTTTAAGGAAGAAACTGCCTGGGTGTAGTAATCCCTTTTATTATCTACTCTAAGCCATAAATAATTCTATCCCTAGCCCAATAAATAATTATGTCATGAACTCTAAGGTCAGAGGACTTTGGCAAGATTGTTAAGAAGTACAACGATTAGAAACTTTCCATGTTCCGAAGGTCATATTGTCTCTCTTAAAATATGTATTTGACAGCAGTGAACGCGATGCAGATGCTAATGTGCACAGCAGGGGAGGACAATTACCAAAACCATCCATTTACTCCATGATCTCTAAGTCCCCTTCTAACTTTAAAATTCTATGCCTACGTCTAAATTAGAGTCATTTTCATTTAAATTGACAAAGCTAATCATATGTTTTAATTAAAATATGTTCCTTCCCTTAAGTGACTGTGTGTCAGATCAGGGAATTATGTTAACGGGGAACCCAAAATTTGTCTAGAAAGCCGGGGTCCTAGAGCAGGCAGAATTTAGGCAGTGACTGAGATCTCACAATACAAGTGTTCTGGCAGAGCCTGTGCTCAGGCCTTGGTCGATTGGGCAGGGGGAAGACCAATCTGTAGAGGAGGACCAGAACAAGAATCGGTGGTGAACCGATTTACATGGAGTAAATAGGTAAGGCCAACGTGCCTTTCATGAAAAGGCAGACAGAGCAAGCTCTGGAGGTGTGAATCTAAACCTGTTTTTCTGTTGGGTTTCTGATTTTCTCCTGCCAGTTTTGCTCCCAAGACAAACTCTGAAGCTTCATTTCTCCTAGTACTGTGAAAATAGTTTTGATCCATTTTGCCACTTTAACAATCTTTAATAATCCTACAGAAGCAATTCTAGACAATGTTGTTAGTGGCAGTTCATTAGATTCTAACAGGGACCTGCAAGCCAGCAAAAAAGGAAGTCATGATCAGCTACTGGGAAATTCAGATGTCTGTCCTGGTAGCACTCCAAAAACAACCACAAGAAGCTTGATCAAACTAGATAGGCCCAAGATGGTGGGTGCCATGACAGGAAACCCTTGACCAGATAAGGAAGAAGAGGTACAAAACTTTGCTTCCAAGAAATCGTTGGTCCAGGTAATGAATATTCCACCATCTTATTAACACCTGTCAATAAGATAAAAACCCAAACCCCATTGACTGCAGCTGTCTTGAACTTGCCCATTCTGACATCTTGAGACTGTGCTTTCACTTTAATAAACTTTCTTACTTGTATCACTTGTCCGCCGTGTTGCCTCTGTCCTTGAATTCTTAACACTGAGACCCTTTGGTTGACATCTTTGGTACAGGTCTCGGGGCCTGAGGTCTCCTCAGCTCACCAAGAAACAATATGGACAAATCATAAGCATATCATAAGAGCTGGGACTGGGGTAGGGTGAGTTCTAGGATCTCATGTGGGTTGGCTAGGTAGTTGCTGACAATTTAGGGGCTTGCGAGTCTTCTTCATTGCCATTGTCTGCTCCTAGAACCCAGATCTCCACTGTCAGGCTGAAAAGGAGTCTGAACAGTCAGGCCTCTGATCAGAATTGAAAGGAAAATAATCAGCTCCAATGAGTAGATAATAAATTTGACGCAATGTCTCTGGAATGTCCTATTTCCTCCTTACGTGTGTAAGGCTCACCATCTCTGAAACCCCACTCCTCATATACAAAGCTTCAATAATGATTCCTGATCAAGGTGGCCACCTCTAATTCTGAATTCCTCTGTCTTTTTCATTAGAGTCACTGGCTGCCTTATAGTAGCTTTTACATTGTTTCCTTGGATGATTTAACTAATGCAATTTAATACTTCAGATGCTTTTCAGAAGTACCCACCAGGGCCACTACCTCCTTGAAAACATTAACCAGGAAGTGTAAGATACAATAGCATAGTTCTGACAGGGCGGTGATTGTGTCTTTCATGTTCAATGATCTGTCACTAAAGATTGCACCCAATAAATACTTGATAAATACATGCAAGTGAGGACAAGGAGTGGACAATCCCTAGTTCCAAATGGAGTGAATAAGTAGATATTTCCATTATTGAAAACAAAGGAAAGCTGAAGAGAAAAAGATAAATCTTATGTCAAGAATATTAAATATGCCCATGTGGTAATCCAGCTGTTGGTACACACATCTCCCCTCATAGGTGTGTAATGTGTATTTTTTTCTTCTGGGTGCTAAGTTTCATGATGGAAGAAACTGATTTTTGTTTGTTCCTATATAATAGTGGGATAGTGCCTGTCACACACCAGATACTGAATAAATCTTGGTTATGTTAATAACTGAGTTAATTTAGTTAATATCCTATGCATGCCTCATTGTAGGAGTGTTGAAAAGTCATTTTTTATAGTTAATAATGTAGTGTGTTTTGCATGCCAGTTAACATTCTAAGCACTTTGATATATCGACTACTTCAAATCTCAAAACTACACTGAAATAGTCACTGTTGGGGTTCCTATTGTACATATGAAGACATGCACAGATAGCTTAGGTAAATTGTCCAAAGTCACCAAGCTACCAGATATTGGGTCTGAAATCTGAATGCCAACGGTATTTCTACAGGCTATGCTGTTCATCTTATTATTCTGTTACTTCCGTAATGGAAGTAATGCTTCATACTTTTATACTGGCTAGACTTTAAGCAAAACAATTGGCTGATGAGAGAAGGATCTGAAAAGAATTTATACCCATTTATACTTGGTGTAAAAAAGATGAAGAAAAAAGAAAGCACTCTACAGTAACACAGAAGCATAAGCAAGCCTGTTAGAAGCTAACACTGGGAAGAGGAGAAAGGAGGAAACATAAATACGTTTTCTATTTTAAATAGCTCACCCTAGCAGCAATGTAAATGTTCATTTTAATGCTGCCACTGAGGAAATGGTTTGAATTAGCAGGCTCTTGGAATTCTCTAAGAAAGAACACACTTCAGTGAGAAGGGGACCAGGGTAAGGCTGAGGAAACTTAAAAAGTGTAATTAGAGGGACATGGTGATAGAAGACTCGTGAATAATGAAAACATGTGGGGAGTAACTGGTTCTCACACTCCTGGGTTTGAGAAGATGGATGCTAGACCCATGATCATAAAGATGTAGGAGAATCTGGATCATATTTCATTGCCATGATGAATTCAGTTGGGGATACTTTAAGAAACTTAGATGTACCTCCAGCCTCTTTTCGGGGCAATATGTGTTTAATTGCCTACTTATCACTCACACTAGTTTATCTCTAGAACCCCTTAAATTGAACACGTGCAAAACTGGATTCATGAGCTCTCTCCAAACCCACTTACATGTCAGTGTTCTCAGTTTTAGTAAAGGGCATCATCACCTGTCTGGAAGCCCAGCCTGAATTTTGGAACTTCCTTAACTTTATCCTCCCCCTGACCTTCATACCTTCACATGTATACCATAACCCAATTTACCAAATCTTCATACAAATGAATATATATTTTTTCTGTCCCCAAACTTAGATCCTCATTATTTCTCATCTAGATTTACTGCTACTTTGCTAGATTAATGAATGTTAACTGAAAGGTGAGAAAGTGAAACTTGCTTTTCTCCCATCCAAAAAAAAAAAAAAATTCCTTCTCCCTACTTCACAGATCAACTCTTCACTTATACTTAGAACTCAGCTAAAAAATGATTCCACTGGAAACTTGTAACTAAACTTTATCTAAACTAGGATAGGTCACTCAGTTCTATGTCCCCTTTTTCTAACATTTGACAACCCCATAATTACCCATTCAGTGTCTGTCTTTCAAACTAAATTGTGAATACCATGAAAATGTGGTCTGTCTCTGTCTTGTGGACTTATTTCCCTAGTACCTTACAATGAGAGATATTCAGTAATTCACTAAATGAAGGAGTGAAAAGAGGTAAAGCAATAAAACACCAAAAAACATCCATTTACCTTCATAACATGAAAACTTGCCAGTTTACACAGGAACAATTTTAACATAGAAGGTGTACTAGGAGGCATAAAAGGAAAATAGTTCAAATACACTTCCAGGAAGTACTGCTGACATTTTAGAGGAATTGAAAGAGGAAATTGAAACAATTGGCTGAAGTACCTTTGCTCATTGATAGTTACCCACTGACCTGAATAATTGAGAACTTAGCATCCTTGAAATCTTGTAAACAACGGAATCAGCACTAACAACTACAGTAATGCTTTATTAAATTTCCTTGAAAATGCCAACCACAGATTTTATTCCTAGCTTGAGCAAAATGGGAAATGTAAAATCACTGCCTGCCTATTATCCTAATGCATTTGTAATTCCATAGTCCAAAAAGCATTGTAACATCCTAAGTGTCAGCTATACAGTAGTTATATTCAGAGAAAAAAATGGCCAAGGCCTTAATCCTCAAAAGACCTGGAACAATCTGACAGCCTCTCAGGCAGTTAATGCCACAGAAAAACTTGTGGAGGTTGAATCTGACCTGCTTTTCACCCTTGGGAACCTCATACTCAAGTTGGCTCTAAGATTCCCCCTAACTGTCTCAGGACTCGAGAGAATAGCAAAAAGGTATAATCTTTCTTGTCACTTAAAATTCTTCAAGGGATAAAGAGGAGGTCTAAGATGAGTTCTTATAATAAATACTGTTCTTCATGTAAAAACTTTTTTCTTTGAAGACCTTTTTTTTTTAATTTCCCAAATGATTTTTAACATGTAACCATTGCCCTTTTATTTCCAACATAGCATATAGACTAGCATTAAGTCACTGAGAGATTTAAAATCCAAACAGGTGACTTAAAAATACTAACTCATTTTCAACTTTGGTCACTCTGGGGATCTGAATTAGATAAGTACTCCTTTTAAGTGGTTCCAGTTATACAGCAGATGCCCTTTTACTTTAAAAAAAAAATTAACTGTAGATTATAATAAGGGATTTCAGTTTTTTTCAGCATGGACTGTCTCAAAGGAAGAATTAAAATGCACCAGATTAGTAACTATATTGGAATGAGTATAATGGCTTTATGCAGTAAAGAGTCAATGGGGCTAAGATTTCTGCATAATGAACATTTTTCACAAGCTGATGAAAATGAATTAAGTGATATCATTTAATAATGCCTAAGTGTGAAAATGAGGTTTTTAGTTCCTACCTCCAATATTCAAAACCTCATTCTGGCTGGGGAGGCAGTGGAGGAAGCACTTTTGAAAACAATTAGAAGTGGGTACTCCTTTGATGATGAAGACAATCAATATTCAAGTTTGTCCTTTTGTGTTCACTAGTCAGCTTTATAATTTGTCTCATTAAGATGTTTTTATTTAATACACAAATTCAGATTAACACCTATTTTTCCCCCGTACGTATTAAAAACTACTAGATTCTTTAGAGGCTTCCTTCAGCCATGAAAAACTGGGTTATCTTGTAGGAAATGAGGATAATTCCACTAACTGTAAGAATTCTTAACCTAAGAAGTAGGCCATCATCGGTTCTGTGTGTATATTTATATTAAATAACTTTAGAAGGCCCAATGTGCTGACCTGTATATAAAAGGAGCTCTTAGAGCAATTCTCTAGAGAATTCTTGTTGGACTGGAAGACCCCTGCCTTCACCACCACCCCCCTCCCAGCCCCTAATATGGTTCTTAAGTTGCTCTCTGAGTTCTTTGGATCTGGCACAGCACTATTTTTTTAAGGAAAATAAGCCCAGGGGAAGAATGTTACTGTGAAGACATGTAGAAAAGATGTGGAAGCCTCTAAAACCGGTAGGACTGTGCTCCAGTGTGGCGTCCATGCTCTCTCCCATGGCATATTTGAGCATTACCATATGCCTCTCTACCAACATTTCTCTGCTAGAGAGTAAGTCCTTTTTTTCAGACCTTTGAATTGAGCATTTGTCATTGCGTGTTTTTTTTAAATCCTTCGTCATGACCATTCATCTGATGTTCTCATATAACGAACTTACTTTCTCAGATTTAATTAGTTAATATTTCAGAGTAACTTTATCTTTCATTTCAAAAGCCCCTGATCAGGCTGTAGATTCATTGCCCCTGGATAAAGTATTTGCTCAGGATTAGTCAACTGTAACTAAGGTGAAAAAGGGCAGTGTGTGGTGGGAAAACAAACAACCAAAAAAACACAAAAAATGTGGCCACCACGAGAACTGTGTATAAGATAGTTAAGTGTTCTTTTGGGGATAGGCATCTGAATAAATTTAACATAAGAAATGGATTTATTAGATACTGTCTATTAAATTGTAAACATTTTTATTTGGATGACATAATGGCAGTAGTAAGGAAAAACACATTGTTTTGAATAACTGCAGTTTCCAGTTTAATAGAGGTCTGTATTTTTCACTGTAATCTAAAAACCGTGGAAATTAATATCTTGTATATAAAATTTTGAGAAATAATTGAGTAGCTCCACTTCTCTCCATCATTATGAAATAATTTTACTAAAGTGTTTTTAACGCTTCATAAGATGGATGCTAAGTTAATTTTTGCTACGGATTAAATCAGATACTTTTATTTAAAAAAAATTTTTTTGATGTATACTGTGGGAGTGGGAGAGGGACAGAGAGAGACTGAGACACAGAATCTGAAGCAGGTTCCAGGCTCCAAGCTAGCAGCAAAAGCCAGATGCAGGGCTCAAACTTATGAACCAGCAAGCTCATGACCTGAGCTGAAGTTGGCCACTTAACTGACTGAGGCACCCAGGCACCCCAGATACAAACCTTAATAAAAACATTTTCAGATGTTACTAATGACACTTTGAGAAATAGATAACCATAACCAAATATAATTGACTTTCTTACAGCAGACATTAGTGAAACGTACCCATTCTTTGCTTCTTTCAACATGTCCTTTAATTGCAGATCACTTTAATATTAATCTTAATTTGTATTTTGTTCTTATAAAGTTGCTCCTTTATTTCTTGTTTTGAAATAAGATACACATTTAAAACATGAATTTCTGTCCATTTTTAAAAATTTTATAAGCTCCTTCTCCATGAGGACAGGTCATAATTGCTTTTATCTAACTCAAGTTGCATAAGCATTCAATATGCCTAGTCTGGACTTTAGACATATTATACATACTGTTATTATTCTTATTACTATGTGGTACATACTTTTCCAAAATGACATGCCACTGTACTAAACATGTCTGATACTCCTAAAATTTACATTTTCCTTCTTATCTTTTCATTTCACCTTACCACCTTTTCAGTGATACTTTCTGAAAAGGAATTCTCAAGCTCAAATAACTTTAAAGATAGAAAAAACTGTTAGAAATATCAAATGGTATTCAAAATTTTGTATGTTTGAATGTGAGCATATCCAGAAAAGACAGATGTAATTAGTGACAAAAAACAAAATAAATTGTTCCAATCAAGGCATCTTTTTATTATTTCATTCTGTAGGTTACTATAATTGTGAAACGTATGGGTTCTGTAGTATCAATATGTCTCTAAATCCTTTTTGATTCCCTTTGAAAATCTCCGGTAGAAGACAAATGGGTTGGTGGGTTACAAATAATATCTCAATAGTTCATGGTAATAACATAATATTTAAATATAGTTATTTAATTCTTTGTTTTTTAAATATTTATTTTTTGACAATTCAAGAGAGAGCATGAGCCAGGGGAGGGGCAGAGAGAGAGGGAGACACAATCCAAAGCAGGCTCTAAGCTCTGAGCTGTCAGCACAGAGCCCAAAGTGCGGCTCGAACTCACAAGCAGTGAGATCATGACCTAAGCCAAAGTCAGACGCTTAACTGACTAAGCCACCCAGGTGCCCCTAAATCCACTTGATAAAAACAAAATATTGTGGAATATTCAGAAAATAGGCTACTTTTAGCACCTAAGACTTAATCATTAAAATTTACTTTAAAAATAAAAATTACTAACTTTAGGGGCTCCTGGGTGATTCATTTAAGTGTTCATCTTTTGATTTCAGCTCAGGTCATGACCTCACAGTTTGTGCATTCAAGCCCTGCATCGGGCTCTGCCCTGATGGTGTGGAGCCTGCTTGGGATTCTCGTTCTCCCTCTCTCTCTCTCTCTCTGTCTCTGTCCCTCCCCTGCTATGCATGTTCTCTCTCTCTCAAACTTTAAAAAAAGTTACTTAAAAATTCCCCTGTCCTGACACAGTCCTTGACCTATTATGTGCTCTTGATAAATATTTGTTGAATAAATGAACACCCAAGGTTAAAAAAAAAAAAGTTACCTGATTCTAGTAAAGGTGGTTATCTACCATTTAATGGCTTACCAGAGCCCTTTCAGATGCATAATGAAACAATTTCCAAGAGCATATACTTTACAAAATACACATAAGTGGTTTTTTCTGAGGGGCATATTAGAAAAAGCCTGTGGATCCTGAGAAACTTAAGAAGACCATGGGGGAGGGGAGGGGGGAAAAAAAGGGAGGGAGCCAAACCATGAGAGACTCTTAAAGACTGAGAATAAACTGAGGGTTGATGGGGGGGGGGGGGTGGGAGGGAGGGGAAAGTGGGTGATGGGCATTGAGGAGGGTGCCTGTTGGGGTGAGCACTGGGTGTTGTATGGAAACCAATTTGACAATAAATTTCATATTAAAAAAAAGAAAAATCCTGTGGACTGATAAAAGTGATTCTGATGAGGGCTCAGAAAGGAAAAGGGACCTGTAGAGAGGTTCCATTGTAGAGAATACATAAGTTATGTACAGAACTTTGATAGAAATATGGGTGGTGAAGACCATTCTAATGAGGCCTCAGAGGAAAATGAGGAACATGTTACTGGACAATGGAGAAAAGGTGGTTATTGTTATAAAGTGACCAAGAACTTTGCTGAATTCTGTTCATGTTCTAGTGTTTTGTGGAAGGTAGAATTTGTGAGTGATAAAATTGGATATTTATGTGAGTTTTTTTTTTTTTACTGTAGTTGACATACAGTGTTGCATTAGTTTCATGTGCACAGCTTAGTGATAGGACAAGCTTGTACATTATGCTAAGTTCACCACAAGTATAGCTATGATCAACATCATTGATCATGTTCCTTATGCTCTGCTTTTTATTCCAGTGACTTAGTCCATAACTAGAGGCCTGTATCTCCCTGCCTTCTGCACCCATTTTGCCCAAACCCTCCCCATCCCTCTGGCAACTACCAGTTCTTTGTATTTATAGTTCTGATTCTGCTTTTTGTTCATTTTTTTTTAGATTCCATTTATGAGTGGGGATATATGGTATTTGTCTTTCTCAGTCTAACTTATTTTACTTGGCATAATATCCTGTAGGTCCACCCATGTTGTCTTAAATGGAATGATCTCATCCTTTTTATGGCTGTGTGATATTCCAGTGTGTGTGTATGTACACACATACATATACGCCATTTATTCTTTATCCATTCATGTATTAATGGGCACTTAGGTTGTTTCCAAGTCTTGCCTACTATATATAATGCTATGGTGAGCATTAAATATGGAGTTGTATATATCTTTTTGAGTTAGTATTTTCATTTTCTCTGGGTAAATGCCCAATTACGCAATTATTGGATTATAAGGTATTCCTATTTTTAATTTTTTGAGGAATCTCCATATTGTTTCCCGTGGTGACTGTACCAGTTTGCATTCCCAGCAACAGTGCATAAGGGTTCCTGTTTCTCCACATCCTCACCAACACTTCTTTTCGATTTTATACATTCTAACAGGTGTGAAGTCATATCTTATTGTGGTTTTGATTTGCATTTCCCTGATGAGTGATGTTCAGCATCTTTTCATGCGCCTGTACACCATCTGTATGTCTTATTTGGAAAAGTGTCTGTCATATCTTCTGCCCATCTTTAAATTAGATTGTTTGGGTTTTTTGGTGTCGAGTTGTATAAGTTTTTATACATTTTGGATATTAACCCCATAGAAGGCACATCATTTGCAAGAATCTTCTCCCATTCAGTAGATTGCCTTTTTGTTTTCTCAAAGGATTCCTTTGTTGTGCAAAAAGCTTTTTATTTTGCTGTAGTCCCGATAGTTTATTTTTGCTTTCTAGAAAAATACTGTGATGGACAATGTCAGAAATCTCTTCTGGGATTTTTATGGTTTCAGGTCTCACATTTAGATCTTTAGTCCATTGTCGGTTTATTTTTGTGTATCATGCTCAAAAGTGATCCAGTTTCACTCTTACACATGTAGCTGGCAGTGTTCTAGCACCGCTTATTGAAGAGACTTTTCGCCATGTGTATTCTCACCTCCTTTGTCCTAGATTGACTATATAATGGGGTTATTTCTGGGTTCTCGATTCCGTTCTATTGATCTATGTGCCAGTAAAATACTATTTTCATTACAGCTTTTGGTATGTATTGAAATCTGGTATTGTAATACCTGAAGCTTGTTCTTTCTCAGGAGTGCTTTGGCTAGTCACTATTCAGTGGTTCCATATACATTTCAGTAGCACTGAAGCTTTGTGAAAATTGTTGTTGCTATTTTGATAGGGATCACATTGAATTTGTATATTGCTTTGAGTAATATGGACATTTTGACAATATTCTTCCAATACGTGAACATGGAAAGTATTTCCATTTGTTTGTGTCATCTTCAATTTCTGTCATCAGTATTTTATAATTTTCAGAGTACACATCGTTCACCTCCTTGATTCAGTTTATTCCAAGGTATTTTGCTCTTTTTGGTGCAAATGCAAATACTTTTTACAATTTTTCTTTATCTGACTTCATTGTATATAGAAACACTACCAATTCGTATTAATTGTGTTAATTTTAATTGTATTAGTTTTGCATCCTGCCACTTTGCTAAATCTGTTTATTTTAGTGTTTTGGTTTTTTTGTTTTTTTTGTTTTTTTGTAGAGTCTAGGATTTTCTATGCCTGTTACCAGTAAATAGTGACAATGTAACTTCTTTATCATGGCTGCTCCTTATTTCTTGTCTGATTGCTGTGGCTAGGACTTCCAGTACTATGTGGAATAAAAGTGGTGAGAGTGGACATCCTGATCTTAAAGGAAGCTCTATTTAGCTCTATCTGAGTATAATGTTGGCTGTGTGTTTTTCGCATATGGCCTTTATAATACTGAGGTATGTTTTCTCTAACTTCATTTTGTTGAGATTTTTTATTGTGAATGGATGTTGAATTTTGTCAAATACTTGTGCATCTGTTGAGAAGACTGTATGATTTTTATCATTTTCTTGAAGTGGTACATGTATGGCATTGGTTTTGTGAATATTAAAACATGTTGCATCTCAGTAATTTTACTTGATCATGGCAAATAATCTTTTAAATGCAGTGTTGTATGCAGTTTTCTAGTATTTTGTGGAGGATTTTTGCATCTATGTTTATCAGGGATGTTCAGGGATGTTTGTGGGGTCTTTTTCTGGTTTTTGTACCTTGGTAATGCCTCCTAGAATGTATTTCAAAACTCTCCTTCCTCTTCTATTTTTTTGGAATAATTTGAGAAGAATAGGTATTACTCTCCTTTAAATATTTGGTAGAATTCACATGTGGATCCATCTCATCCTGGAATTTTATTTTTTGGTAGTTTTTTGATTACTGATCCAATTTTGTAACTTGTAATCAGTCTGTTCAGATTTTATATTTCTTCCTGGTTCAGTTTTGGAAGATTATTGTTTCTAGGAGTTTATACATTTCTCCTATGTTGTCCAGTTTGTTGTCATATAATTTTTTATACTATTCTTTTAACATCCTTTGTATTTGTGATATTTGTTGTTACTTCTCTCATTTCTGATTTTATTTATTTGTGGTTTTTCTCTTTTTTTTCTTGATGAGTCTGGCTAAGGGTTTGTCAGTTTTGTTTTCCAAAGAACCAGCTCTTGGTTACATTGATTTTTTTTTTCTTTTCTATTGTTTTTAGTCTATAACTCATTTATTTCTGTTGTTTAATTATTTCCATTTCTATTTACCTTGGACTTTGCTCTTTTTCTAGTTCCTTTGGACATAAAGTTAGATTGAGTTTTTACTTGTTTTTGAGGTAAGCCTGTATTGCTATATGCGCTCCTCTTAGAACTGCTTTTGCTATATCCTAGAGATTTGGGGCTGTTGTGTTTTCATTTTCATTTGTCTCCACATATTTTTTTTCTTCTGTGATTGCTTCACTGATGCATTAGTTTATTATCATGTTTAATCTCCACATGTTTGTGGTTTTCCAGAGTTTTTTCTTTGGATTTATTTCTCGTTTCATGCTATTTAGAAGGAAAAGATGCATGGTATAATTTTAGTCTTCTTAAATTTATTGAGGCTTGTTTCATGGCCTGATAAGTGATCTCTTCTGGAGAATGTCGAATGTGCACCTAAAATGAATGTATATTCTATTGTTTTGAGATGGATGTTTTGTATGTATCTATTCTATCCATCTGGTCCAATGTGTGATTCAAAGACATTGCTTCCCTACTGATTTTCTATCTGGATGATCTATCCATTGATATAAGTGGAGTGTTAAAATCCCCTACTATTGTCATGTTACCACCATTAGTTTGTCTCTTTATGTCTATTAATATTCGCTTCGTGTATTTAGGTGCTTCAGCATTGGATGCATAGATCTTTACAATTGTTGATCCTCTTGTTGGGTTGATCCCTTTTTTATTATGTAATGCACATTTTTATCTCTTGTTACAGTCTGTTTTAAAGATGATTTGGTTAAGTATTGTTACCCTGGCCTTATTTTCTACTTTCGTTTGTATTATGAGTGTTTTTCTACCCCTTTTTACTTTCAGTCTCTATGCATCTTTAGGTCTAAGATGAATCTCTTGTAGGCAGCATATAAGTCTTTTTTTTTAATCTATCCCACTACTCTCTTGATTGGAACGTGTAGGCCATTTACATTTAAAGTAATTATTGATAGGTATGTACTTAACAGCATTTTAAAATTTGTTTTATGGTTGTTTTTGTAGTTCTTTGTTCCTTTCTTGCTCTTTTTCTTTGTGATAGATGAATATCTATAGTGTTTTGACTCTGTTTTTGTCTATGAATATCTGTCATAGGTTTTGGGTTTGTGGCTACCATGAGATTCATATATAACATCCTAAGTAAATAGCACTCTATATTAATTTGATGGTCCTTTACGTTCAAACACATTATAGAACAAAAAAAATAAAAATTCATTTCTTCTTTTCCTCTTTTTACTCCTTTCTACGTTTTATGTATAAATTGTCTTATTTTACATCTTTTATTCATAGTTTTCTTGTCTATTTACAGCCATTTATTCTTAAAGTCCCATCAACATTTCTTGTAAGGCTGTTGTAGTGTTGATACACTCCTTTATCTTTATAAGGTTGATAAACTCCTTTATCTTTTGTTTGGAAAGCTCTTTGTCTCCTTCATATGTGAGTGATAACCTTGACTGTTAGAGTATCCTTGGTTGTAAATTTATTCCTTTCAGAATTTTGAATATATCCAGTGTGCCAAGTTTCTGCTGAAAAATCAGTTGATAGCCTTATAAGTTTTCCCCTGTACATAGTTTTTGTGTCTCTTTTAAGATTCTCTCTCAATCTTTAACCTTTGATACTTTAATTTTTATGTACCATGGTGTGGACCTCTTTGGGTTCTTCCTGTTTAAATTCTGCATTTCTTGGACTCGAATAAGTTCCATACACCCTTCTTTTTCTTTCTGGGGGTCATTATGCAAATGTTTGTTCACTTTATGTTCAAGAGATCTCATAATCCTCATTTTAAAAAAACTCTTTTCTCTTTAGGCTGTTTGTGTCCTTTCCATTACGCTATTTCCATTACCCATATTGAAATATTCTTTTGCATAGTTGAGTCCCTCTAGTTTATTTCAGTTACTGAATTCTTCAGCTCTTTTTGGTTCTTGTTACTATTCTCTTTATTGAAGGTCTCACTGAGTTCTTGCACCCTTTCCTCAGCCTCATAATTATCTTTACAGTCATTTCCTTAAATTCTTTATGCAGTGTATTGCTTATATCTAATTCACATAATGCTTTTTCTGAGGTATTTTCCTTGTTGTTTTGGAGCATATTCCTTTGTCTCCCTATTTTGCTTGACTTTCTGTATTTGTTTCTATGGATTAGGCAAAATGGCCACTTCTCCTAAAGTTGAAGAAGAGGTCTTGTGTATGGTGTCCCCTATTCATACTGTGTGTGCTTGTTCACTTTTGGTGGCTGGCTAGAGCTGTGGCTGTATATGCTAGTTACTCTTGTAAATTAGGGCTTTGTACAGAATAAAGAAAAATAATTAAAGGGAAAAGAAAAAGGAAAAAAGAAAAAAGAAAACTAAAAAGAATATATAAAAATAAGACAAATTTTAAAGTTAAAAAGCATGGCTTAGTTGGTTAAGCATCTGACTCCGTTTTGGCTGAGGTCATGATCTCATGGTTTTGTGAGTCAAAGCCCCATACTGGGCTCTGTGCTGGCAGGGTGGAGCCTGCTTGGGATTCTCTCTCTCCTTCTCTGACCCTCCCCTGCTCACACTGTCTCTGTCTCTCTTAAATAAGCTTTAATTTTTTTAAAATAAAAATTTTAAAGGAAATAAGCAATACACAACTACCCTTTGTTATCTGTGGCACAGCATCACAGGGTGGCTGATGCGGGTTTATAAACCATGGGCTCGCTGAGGTTGCAGGCTTATTGTGAGCTGGATCTTGCTTCCATCTAGACTTTTAAGGTGGATGGGGAGAGTATATTCCTGCAGTTCCTTGGCTCTTTTAAACATGGTATATATCTGTGCCCCAGAAAAACTAACGATGGTGTGGGCTTGAGAGCCCTGGGCTTGCCAAGGTTGCAAGCTCCCTGTGATGACAGACCCACCAATTATGGCATCTGCCCCTGCCCCTTTTGGCATCCAGACCCTGCTCCATTAGGGCTTTTGGGGTGGAAGGGAAGAGACTGTTCCCACAGTTTCTCTGCCCTTTTAAAGCCCCCAGCTTCTTATCTGTGCCCTAGTGACTCTAGAGATGGTATGGGCTTATAGACCCTGGGCTCACTGAGGTTGCAAGTTCACAGAGCCTACAAGACTGGCCTCTTTTGATATACAGACCCTGTTCCAGTGTAGGCATTTAAGGCAGCGTTGGAATGTAAATTGTGTTCTTCTCCAGCCCCTCTGACCTGTAGAACTTTCTCACAGCTCCTCAGTGGAGTTCTTGTGTTCTCTTTCATATGCTAGTTGTCTTTAAACTGTAGCACTATTTTTTCTGTGCCCAAGGATAGAGGGATCTTTTCCTTGTCCCACTTTCCCCTGCCTTTCTAGCATTAGGGGTGAGGGCTCCCTTTGTTACCACATTTCCATCTCTCTTACTGTTCTCTCACCATTCTGTCTTTGGTTGTTTAGTAGCTGTTTAGTCAGTTCTCAGTTATTCTTCAGGAGGAACTTTTCTATTCATAGGTGCAGTTTGGTGTGTTCTGTGGAGGAAGTGAATTCAGTCTTCCTACTTCACCATCTTGAACCAGAAACCTAGCTGGAGGAGGTTTCTAAGCAGTGTTGAAGCAGTGACTTATTTCCTCCTGACAGCCTATAATAGAATGCAAGGAGAGAGAAATAAATTGAAGGATTTGTTAAGCAATAAGAAAAAAGGAACTAGATTTTAGAGATCTGAAAAAGTTTTCAGCTGATCTGTTTGCCCCCCAAAAACGAGAAAGCATGTTGCAAAGAGAATACTCAGAGTGTGACTGCCCATGTAGATAAGGAAATTACAGTGGATATAAACCATAGACCTAATCAGCCATCTAATAGAAACCAGGAATAGAGATGGGATTAAACCAGCAGGAATACTGCCAGCTGGGACTAAAGAGAACACAGCTAAGTGGCATGAAATTAGAAAGGCTGCTGGACTTCTATAGGACAATATAATAAAGTTTTTTGTTTGTGAACTTGAGCTATTCTTTACGAAAAGGGGAGAATGGCCCTAAACTCAATGCAGATCTCATTAGGGCCACTACCTCAGGCCTGCCTGGCCCTGAAGCCATGAAATTAGAGTTACCCAGAGCCATAGGGGCGCAACCTCTGCCCAGCAGAATATTATAATTTATATCAATATTGATAGGATATTTTGCTGGCAACAGTGTTCGCAATCTATTTTTTCCACCTTGTTTACACAGAACTACAGAATTGACTTACCTTATAAATATTAAGTATTACAAAGCACTTTATATTATTGCCAGTAAGGAGTACTTGTTGAATAAAAACTTGGCAAAGAATGAAATTATTTTGATTACTGTTTTCTCTTAATCATTAATTATCTATGTGATTTTTTTCTTGGGTCCTGTCATTCTCTCTGCCTGGGAATTTTTATGAAGAGAATAATACTTAATCTATATACTCCCTAGGGTTGTTGTGAGCAAAATAACTGTGGTAATACTGTAATTTTGGAAATGTGAATGACAAAATATAAGATCTATCATTGCTGGTGCAATTTTAGCAGTTTAAATAAATTTGATTATTTGAGTAATGATAGTTATATTTAAATATAGTTCTGGATATGCAAGTTGTTAGTGTGTGAATGTTTTTGCCTTCTCTGCTGGATATGCAATTTGTTAGTGTGTGAATGTTTTTGCTTCTTGGTACATTAGTGTTCATTGTACATCTTAAAATACTTGGAGCAGAAAATGTTCTTTAAATTATTACCTCTTACATAAGAATTTAAGTTCTAATGGTAAACGTGTTTTAGCTTTAGTCTTAGAAAAACCTACTTATAATTGTTTGTCTCCCACTGCTAATGTCACTTAAGGTGTAAAGAATGATTTTATATTAATCCTGAAAACATCACCTTGCCATTTAAAGGGAAAGAAAACATTTTATGAGACTGCAAATGAGCACTTAAGATATTGAAATGTCTCTTTGATGAAAAAGTAAAATGCTCTTTTGTTTTTCTTAAAAATGCTAACTTTCGTCTCCAAAGTAACATGTCAGAGCATCCTACATAGATTTGAGGTGAAGAAGCCAGCCCATAACTCTTCAAAGTATCATTGGGTTTTGCTGTGAACTAAAGCTATTTTTTATCTTGAAAGATGGACCTACTTAGGAAATAATTTTCAAGATGTCTGCTTTGGGAATGAGCAAATTATGCTTTGAGGAAAAACAGTAGACAAATCAACCATTTATTCAGTGACATTTGTTTATTTAATGTGACTATACATTTTGTGGGCATCTGACAGACAGATGCATTTATCCTCTTCAAACAGAGGTTCATAATGTTTGAACCATAGGAGGATGACAATTGAGGCTTCAGGAGGGAGGATGATATTGAGGTTTCAGGACATCAAAATGGGTCTGGGAATCCATATGCATGACTACAGACTGAATAGTTCATTTTTCAAGTGTATGCTGATATTTATATTGCTTTGCCGATATATACACTCAAATTCATTTGCCACTTGCTGTTATCAATTAATCTGTTGCTACCAAAATCACAACTGCTATCAGTTGAATACCTACATACTTTACTTTTTTTTTTTTTTTGGAAAAATTTAACTCAAATTCATTAAAGAGGTCATTAGACTCAAGTGGCCCCTAATGCCGTGGTACCCTACCTAAGCAAACTAAACCCTCAACTCATTAGTTTAAGGTTACAAAATTAAAACCTAAGGACAGCTAATTCCAAACAGCCAACAAGGCTGTAAGCTATGGCCAATCTATAATTTTCTTACTTGGCTTCTGCCTATTCTGTCTGAAAGCATCTCCCCCAAGTTCCTGTCATGGAGCACTCCGAACTGTTTCACATCTGGAGCTGCTTGGTAGGAATGAATTTTGGCTCAAGTAAGTTCTTAAAGCTTTTAATGTCTTAATTTATTTTTAAAAAATTTAATGTTTATTTTTGAGAGAGACAGCGTGAGCTGAGGAGGGACAGAGAGAAAGGGAGACCAGAATCCGAAGCAGGTTCCAGGCTCTGAGCTGTCAGCACAGAGTAGTGTAGGGCTCGAACTCACTGAGCTCTGAGATCATGACCTGAATCGAAGTCTAGACACTTAATTGACTGAGTCACCCAGGTGTGCCTCATCTTAGTTTACTTTTAACACTACTGTCTAAAACTAATACAGAAATTAAGAAATGAGAGGTTACAGAGCTTAGAGAAAGAGTGGTCAAAACAATCTGTAAATAAAATATAGTCAGATGAAACAATCATTCTTGGCATATATTACGAAGGTTACTACTTCAGTTCCCAAATTAGGGATATACTTAGCTTTAAAAAAGAAAAATATACATTCAATATGTCTATAGGCACAAAGAAATAGACAATGCAAATTACATCCATAGAGAAAAGGAGAATTACGTTTGGACAGTAGAACCATTCAATCTTTTTCAGTGTCCTTTTGAATTTCCAATAACTTATATGAAAAGTAAAAATTGCCCTTACAGTTGAAAAGGAAAATTTAAGCCAAATCAATCTACATAGCAAAAATTGAATCTTTATTTCTTTGTGTGTGTTTTACTTCTTTTAGCTATCCATAGGTTGTGATAGGAATTATGTTAATACAATCAAAGCTTCCTGGGACTTGAGAATGTTCAAACATTTATTGATCAACAGTATTTATTGAGCAACAAGTATTTATAGCCACTGTCTTAAAGCACTTCAGGTAAACTAAAGAATAACAAAATTGTGGTTCATTTACTTACAGAACCTAGTCTAAAAGAATTGTGGAAATTAGAATAAGCAATACAATCAGGAAAAATCTAAAGGAAAATGAGTGGTAATAAATAGGACAAAGATTTTTAATGTATGAAGAACTCATAAAAGCTGGTAACAAAAGCACAAAAACACTAATGTTAAAAATTGTCAGAATCAGGAATTAGACAAAAATGTGAATAATGAATGGGGAGAAGAGGCCAATGTTCAACTCACTTCCTGTAAGTAAAATAAAGTGCACCTCTTTTAGTACCTCTTCTCTGACATTTGGCCTATATAAGGTTGTTAAGGGAAAGTTCAGTCTGGCTGTCTCAGACAAACTTTCTGTACTTCAGCATAACTTTTTTAATATTACAAAGTTCATTACAATATGAACAACATTTTTTCTTATAAATAAGTACAAAAGTAGTAAAGTTCAAACCAATATTTATAGCAAGACATTTAATAAGGAATTATATATACATGTGTGAAAAAGATCTAAGAAATAGTAATATATTCTTTGTAGTTTTTATACAGTTCTTCAGTTTCCCGAGACCTTGATCTCTGAGGAGAAGGGAAGAAGAGGTAAAGGAACAGGTTGACAGACATGACATAAGGATCTTTGGAACAAGGCATTTATTATCTAACTTCTGGTATCCAAAATGGAGTTTTTGAGTACACATCAGAAATATTCTTGAATTGCCAGGATTTGTGAAGAAAAACCCATGTTTCTGAATTTTTAAGGACCTCTCAGAAGGCAGGTCTCAGAGGAAAAAATGGATATTTTACAACCAGAGAAGACCTCTCCTCTGCCCCTGATATAGGCTATGAGGCAGCAGGAGACCTGAGGGGGTCGAGAATGATGATGATCACATCATGTGGTCCTCACGTAGGCCCCAGTCTCTCCCTATGTCCTGTGAGGTGATACAGAGTTGCTAGCAGTCTAAGTCTGGAAGCAAGGAAAAGAGGTAAATGTCTGGGACATGGGTTCCCCAAACTCTTCATTCCAAAATGCCAGTGAGACCCCATCATGATTTAGTTGTCACTAATCAGGACCCAGGCCAAACCAGGAAGGAACCAAAGGATACCAGTTGTATCTGAAGAGTTCTTTCCCACTTTGATGTAGACACAGTAAGCCCTGATTGTAAAGTCTTATGCCAGTCGGAAGCCTCCTGAAATTGACACTCAAGACTTAAGATTTAATTCTATTCCCAGAGAGCAGGTAACACATTTCACTTTTTAGTTACCTCTTAGGTCACTCTCACCATAGGTTTTGGTCTTATTCTTCATTACAACTGAATTCATTACAATTAGCTAGACCTTTTATGAATTACATCTTCATCTAGTGAGTTCTTTTTATTTGAAGCTCTGCTCTGTAGGTTTATTTTTACAAACAAAACAAATACTAACCAATGAATAAATTGTTTTATAATACAATTTAGACCTCCCCACATTATTTTATATCACTGTTGACTGAGGCATGGAATCATTAAAAACTGATTGGGGATGCATTTTCAATTCTTGGCATAGCAAGACTAGCTTCAGACCCTTCATGTTATCCCCTCTAACAAAGGTATTAGTGATACTTAATTTTGTATTTAAAATTTTCAAATGCTTATTTTTGAGAGAGAGAAAGAATGAGTGGGGAAGGGGCAGAAAGAGAGGGAGACATAGAATGTTAAACAGATTTCTGACTCCAAGCTATCGGCAGAGAGCCCTACGCAGGGCTCAGACTCATGAACCGCAAGATCACGACCTGAGACAAAGTGGGAGACTTGAAACCCTACTTAACTTTGTATTCAAATGCCAGGACTTCAGTATATAATACTCCATGACTCTTTAATCATGAATATTGTGCTGTTAAAGAACAGTAAACACTTCTGCATTTGATTTCATAATTATATTATTCAATAAGATATAGCAAGGCAAATAACGTGCTTTCATATAGATAATTTTAGTGTATCCTAATGAGTACTTGAACTTATTAAAACCTGCCCATTATTTTGCAATATCATGTGTTGATCAGAACCTTAAAATTCTGTGTAACTAGTAGAAAACCCATTTTAACTTTTCATATATCAACACTAATATAGGAAATATTTCTCCCATTACTAAGTATTATTTTTCATCCTGGTTCACAGGCCCTCTGTTTTTAAAGATATTCATTATTGGTCGATATCGTGGTTAATTTGCAATATTTGTACAAAAGAACAAATGAACATTGGCCAAATCTGAGATTTGATAAGTATCAGAGTTACTAGACATAAACTTTCATCTATCCAGAAGGTAAACTAAAGATGTGTCTTTAAAAGATGAATTTGCCCCATTTTAGGAAAGATGTGGACAGTAGAGTCAGTTCTACCATAGATTAATATCTAGTGATTACAGAATCCTTAGCCTTCCTCCTTGAAGGATGGACCTCATCTCCTCAAATGCAGGCTTTGATTAAAAAGAAGACAAATGAAAACTATTTTCTTGGTTCTTTCCTGCCCATTTCTGAACCGACATACCCATTTAAATTCCATTTATTTCTCTTTCTTAAGTGCTCATACCTCCCATCCCCACAACATATTTTCACCTTTCTTTTAGTCTCTGTGCTAGTTCAGACCCTGTGAAAAGAATGCACAAGATCGCTCTGTTTCAAAACTAATTAGAAAAATAAGGGGCAAAAACTTGCATGGAAGAACAAGCCAGAAAAAACTTGGATAAGAGAGAGCTCTCAGGGGAGTCCTAATTGGGACTAGTTGGGAAGGCCTGGAAATAGCTTGCTCTATTTTTGCAAGTGAAAAAGTTCTGCACTGGTAGAAGAGCCCAGAGACTTTGACAAGATTCACAGGTTTTCATTCTAGCTCTGATGCTTAGCTGTATCACCCCCACAGGACTCGTAACCTTTCATTATGAGAGAATGCCTATCTCACAGGTTTTAGGATTGTTTCAGATAATTTGTGTACTAGGACTTTATGAAATTGTAGTATGTTAGTGTAAGTTATTAAGTGAGAAAGGGGCTCAGTATTATTAAATGGTTAGTTTACTTGGGTCAGTACTTTTATAAATAACTATTGGCCCTTGTTATATTTTTTGTGTAAGTTTATTTATTTTGAGAGAGAGCAAGTTGGGGAAAGGGTAGGCAGGTGGAAGAGGGAAAGAGAATCCCAAGCAGGCTTTGCACCATAAGTTTGGAGCCGGATGCGGGCTCGAGCTCATGAACTGTGAGATCATGACCTGAGCCAAAGTCAGATGCTTAACCAACTGAGCCACCCAGGCACCCCCATTTTATTCTTAAATGTTTTCCTGTATGAGTTCTTCTCTGAGTTCATGAGAAACAAATGATTGTACAAGTCCGTTCACTTAATGTTATTGAGTGCTTACTGTGTATCAGTCATTGTGCTAGGAAATTTGAATGCATTATTTTCCAATGTTATTCCAGTAACTTTATATGGATGTCACTTTCTCTACATAGAAAACAGTGGCCTGAATAAATGAATCAGGGTAATATTTTTATATATTACACTATTGTGTTTTCCCCTATATATTTTTTTGTTGCTCATGCATCCATATGTTAGGATATTTTATGGACAACACTTCAATAAGTCACCACAGAATTTTGTAATACTGGTTAAAAAAAAAACCCTCATTTCTTTCAAAACTATAGTTTGAGTAAGTAATAGCATTAATTTGTTTTGACTTTTTACTCTATAATAGTGAGTTTTGAAAGTATCTTACATTATTTCATTTAATCCTCTGTAAAACACAAGGAGATAGATGCTATGGTCATACACATTTTATAAAGCTGTACTGTGGTACTATAAAAAACCTTACACAGACCTGAAATAAGGTACCTTTCCCAGGTTACATGGATGTTAAGAAGTAGAATGAGGCTTCAGAAGTCGAATCTTTACCCCCAAGGGAAGGCCTCGGTGACGGGAGAGATTCTTATGCCCTGTATTCTTCGGATTTTTAGATTAGCCTAACTAAAGAAATAATTTTTTAAAATCTTGGAGGCCTGAAGATCCAGTGCACCTGTGCCTTTATACTGCAGTTAGCAAAGAAATTGCAAGAGTCCCAAGTTCCTCTAAGGGCACCATCAGACCAGAGTAGAAGAAATGTTAGCACAGTATGTCTAGGTAGATGGTCCAAATGCAACTTGTTGACCTCCTATCATATTCAGATGTCTCCAGCATTGAAAGGAAAATAGTATGACTTTTTCCTGATCCGTAGAAAAGCACAGAGAATGGAGCATGTCACAACTCTGCTAAATTTCTGAGAGCTCCAGAAAAGCACAAGATCAGCCAAATCTTTACAGGGCTTCTCAGGTGGGGAAGAGAAGAGGTGGAAGTTGCAGAAGTAACTGAGAGAGCTGCCCACACCAGTGCCTGCATGGACAGAAACAAGAGGGCACAATGGAATAAACCACCAGCCATAGTTTTCCATGAAGCTATTGAAGGTGAAGGTTCAGAGCTCCTCACTTGCACAAGATCCTGTAAAGACACGAAATGTATTGAAATTGCCTTATTATTTTCCAGCACTCTAATTGAAGATTAAATTGCAAAAATCTAGTGAATGGATTTAAAATGTAGAGGTCAATGAATTTTGACAAACTTATATTCTCATGTAACTAGTAATCATATCAAAATACATAACATTTTTATCATGCCAGAAAGTTACTTGTGCCCCCAAGGCTTCTGTCCCACTCAGGCAAACACCCTGCCTATTGTATTTTTCCCCCCAGGTTGTTTTGGCAATCTTCAGTGTACACGTTTTCATATAAATTTCAGAATCCCCTTATAATTTCTTCAAAAAGACTTTTATCAGGAGTCACACTCTAAATCCTGCCTCCTTTAGTACTCAGTGCCTGTTGATATTCTGTTCTCTTAGCCTTCCCACTATTGTTTTTTTCTGAGCAGCTTGGGGTCTCCCCCAACATGTGCATAGTTCAAGGAAGAGCTAAAGGTCTGGGGAATCTTGAATGTGGGTTTTGGGAGCTTACATTTATGACTGTTTTCAAATAGCATTTTCTCTTCACTTTCCCACTGCTTTTGACCTTGAACTCTGGCCTCTGACTTCTCGATTCATTGGGACTTCACCATTTGAGAGCTCTATTGCTGGCATGGCTTAGCAAAAAAAAAAAAAAAAAAAAAAGCTGGATACATCTAGTTATAGACAGTCTCTTTCTCTTCTCCTAAGGACCATGTAATCTCTGGTTTCTAGCTAGTTTTGTTCACTTTCCAGCACTTTGAGTTACATAAAAAAAATAATTTGTCTAGTAAAAAAGCATAATTGTCTTTGAAAGATATTTTAATTTCCTATATGATACTTTGGTATTTCCAGAAGCTGAACCTATCCTATCCTTTTAAAAACTCATGGAAATAATGCGTTTTAACTGCATTCTGTTAAGAGCACTGCCTCTTTCTACAGTGACTTCCACTCTACCACGCTTCGCTTATGTCGGGTCACATTAGAGTTGTTGCAAGCGTTTTAGGAGTCTGGCAAAGGAAAAACAGGCCTGGCAATACATATAGCTTGAATTTATTGGGATATTAGGTGATTCTCAAATAGATTATTACTAGCATTCTGTAAATGGATGGCTTCCAGGAATATTCTTATTGCCCATTGCACTTTCTCAACCGATACAATAAGTGTGTAATGCCAGAGGTTACCTAACACAAGATATATATGGGTAGTGAGTGAGAACAAGATTTGACATGTTCAAAGCCAGAAGATTTTTTTCCCCTTTAATAGACTTTATTTTTGGAACAGTTTCAGATGTACAGAAAAATTGTGAAGATAGTACAGATGGCTTCCTTATACTTCACACCTCACTCACTTTATTAGCATTACATGTTAGTATGGTGAGTCAATATTGATAATTCTGGTTAGTCAAAGCTCATATTTATATTTCCTTAGTTTTTGTCTAATGTACATTTTTTGTTCTAGAATTACATCTAAGATACTAGATAACAGTTAGGTCTCTTAGACTCCACCTGGAAGTGACTATGTCTATTTTCCTTGTTTTTTTTGATGCTTTGAACAGTTTACTTTGTTTTCATATATTTTTAAATTTCTTCTTTGGTTGACCCAGAGGATGTTCTTTAAACTCCATGCATTTGGAGGTTTTCCAAAACCCTTCCTGTGGTTGATTTCAAGTTTCATAGCATTGTGATCTGAAAATGTGCATGGTATGATCTTGATTCTTTTATATTTATTGAGGGCTGTTTTGTGACCCAGTATGTAATCTCTCTTGGAGGATGTTCCATGTACACTTGAGAAGAATGCGAATTCTGCTTTAGGATGAAAAGTTGTGAATAGATCTGTCAAGTCCATCTGGTCCACTGTTTCATTCAGGGCCATTGTTTCTTTATTGATTTTCTGCCTGGATGTTCTGTCCATTGCTGTAAGGGGAATGTGAAAGTCCCCTGCAATTACCACATTCCTACCAATAAGATTGCTTATGTTTGTGATAATTGTTTTGCATATTTGGGTGCTTTCAAATTCAGTCCATAAACATCTATAATTGTTAGCCCTTCTTGATGGATAGACCCAGTAATTTTGATATAATGCCCTTCTTCATCGCTTGTTACAGCCTTTAATTTAAAGTCTAGTTTGTCTGATATAAGTATGGCTACTCCAGCTTTCTTTTGACTTCCAGTAACGTGATCTCCATCCCCTCACTTTCAATCTGAAGGTGTCCTCAGGTCTTAAAGACCACAAATAGATGGGTCTTGTTTTTTGTTTTTGTTTTTTTATCCATTCTGATACCCTATGTCTTTTGATTGGAGCATTTAGTCCATTTACATTCAGTGTTACTGAAAGACAGGGATTTAGAGTCATTGTGTTACCTGTAGGTTTCATGCTTGTAGTGATGGTCCTTGCAGAATTTCACTCACAGAGTCCCCCTTAGGATCTCCTGTAGGGTTGGTTTAGTGGTGATGAATTCTTTCAGTTTTTGTTTGGGAAAACCTTTACCTCTCCTTGTATTCTGAATGACAGGCTTGCTGGATGAAGGATTCTTGGCTGCCAATTTTTCTATTCACATTGAAAATTTCTTGCCACTCCTTTCTGGCCTGCCAAGTTTCAGTAGACAGGTCTGCTACTACCCTTAGGTGTCTACCCTTGTAGATGGTTAAGGCCCATTTATCTCTAGCTGCTTTCAGAATTCTCTCTTTATCCTTGTATTTTGCCAGTTTCACTATGATCCGTTGTGCAGAAGGTCGATTCAGGTTAAGTCTGAAGGGAGTTCTCTGTGCCTCCTGGATTTCAATGTCTTTCCTTTCCCAGATTTGGGAAGTTCCCAGCCATGATATCTTCAGGTATACCTTCAGCCCCTTTCTCTCTCTCTCTCTCTCCCTCCTCCTCCTGGAATTCCTATGATATGGATATTGTTCCATTTGATTGCATCACTTAGTTTTCTAATACTCCCCTCGTGGTCCAGAATTATTTTATCTCTATCTCAGCTTCATCTTTTTCCATAATTTTATCTTCTATTTCACCTATTCTACCCTCTGCCTCTTCAGTCTTTGCTGTCACCGCCTCTAGTTTATTTTGCACCTCATTTACAACATTTTTAAATTCATCATGACTAATTTTTAGTTCCTTGATGTCTGAAGCAATAGATTCTCTATCTTCTATACTTTTTTCAAGCCCAGCAATTCATCTTATAACCATTATTCTAAATTATTGTTATATTGTTTATATCTGTTTTGAGCAATCCTTTAGCATTTCTTCCCGGAACTTCTTTTGAGGAGAACTCTTCCATTTTGTCATTTTGGCTAGTTTTCTGTCCCTTATGTGCTTTAAAAGCTTGTTATGTGCCCTGAACCTGTGAGCACTACTATATTAAAGAAGGGGTCATATGCTGTCTAGGGCCTGGCCCTTCAGGAGGTGTTTTGTGGAGTGTGTTACCTGCTCTCTGTTGTTGTGACTTTGGATACTTTATCTCCCTATTCATAATGATGTTTTGGACCCTCTGCTAGGTGTGCTTTGATTTTTTTCATTGAAGTAGCCCTGGAAAGGAAAACAAACAAAAAACAGAAACACCAGCTACAAGTAAACAACAAGGTGGAGGCAGTGCTGATGGAAGAAGTTTTATCCCATACAAAGAGAGAAATGACAGGATCAGGGAAAAAGATAAGAAAAGAAAACTGACCAGAGAAACTGTATGGTTTAGTCCAGAGAGAGAGAAAGGAAAATAAAGAAGGAGGTGTAGAATATGTATCAAGAGAATAGATTATATATGTCTGCTTAAACCAACAATTAGAATAATCAGACTAGAGGAAGGAAGGAAGAGAAAAGGAAGAAGAAAAAAAATTATATATATAGATACATATATATGTGTATATGTGTGTGTGTGTGTATATATATATAAAATAAGAATTTTTCGAGAATTAAATCAGGCAATGCAACAGCACTGGTCTGGAGGAGGGGCTGTCTGGTTGGTCAGCGTGTATCTGGCTCCAGTAGATACACAGTTACCAGGAGTGGAGGAACGTGGTTTGGCGTAGGTGTGTCCTGCCTCCACTGTAGTCCCCCCACCCTCTGCCTGCCATTCCCTGAAGCCCCACCTTGATGGTGATGGGGAGAAAAATGGCAACACCCTGGTCTCTTCTCCCCGGATCAGGTGTCCCACACCACTCTGTTCAGGCAGTCCTCACAGTGCCGTGTGGGCTCTAGCGGGCCATTTCCCTCTCCCCCTCCAAGTCTCCGGTGCCTCCCTGGGGCTTCTGTGGGATTCAAATTCAGATGTATTGAAGGGTCCTGTTCCATGTGCCCTGGTTTCAGGGAAGTGCCACTCCACCCCACCAATGGAGGGGCTCCTCCCACTGCCACGTGGGCATGAATGAGGCAGTTTGTCCCACTCTGCTGACTCCCAAGCTAGTGCTCAGCTGGGATTTAAACCCCAATGTCTCTGCACCCCAGGTCTGGGAAAGTGCTGCTCTGCCCCTCCAATAAATGGCCTCTGGCTGGCGGGGGCAGGCAGTCTTTGTCCTTTGAATGTTCTCCAGGGAGAGTGTTGCTTTCTCCCACTGTGGACTGCACCTCTGAGCTAGTTACTGGGCCTAGGGCTGGCTCCCCACCTCCCCAGGTGGGTGAACTGGGCCGCCCTCCCCAGTCCAGAGAAAGACCTGAAATTAGAGATTGGATCTTTCCCTTCCCAGGTCGTGGTTTTTTTCTTGTCCAAATACAGCCCTACACTTCTACAGCCTCTCTTTCTCTTCGCTTTGTGTCTCCGCAGAAGGGGATCCCTCCCCTCCATGCCTATGGTGACTTTTTATCTTTCCCAGTTTGCATTCATACACCTATGGCCTGCAAAGTTGTCTCCGTGGGCCCCTGAAGATGTCTCTGTCACTCTGCAGCCCAGACTCTTGGAATTCAAAGTCCTTTGACCTTGACACTGCTGTGTTTGAGGGAGGAGGGAACTTCAGGTTCCCCTCATCTGCCATGTTGGATCTCCTTTCCAGTCTGAATCCTTTTGTAAGACCTTAGGAATCTCTTCCTTAAATATCTCTAGGAGAACTTCTCCTATATTGTTTTACTTTCAAGGATTGTAGTTTCGGGCTTACCTTCTTCTGTATTTAGAAGCATGGTCTTTTTGAAACTCTCTCACACAAAGTGATAGAACTAGAAAATGTTGCCCTCAAGACGATCTCTCATCGATCTAAAAATTAACAAAAAGATAAGGCTCAAAGTAGTTAAATTCTCACAGCTGTATGTTAAATTAGCATGACAGAACATCTGCTTTCTAACTTTGAGCTTTCTACCACGTACCATGGTAAGTAAGATGGGCATCAGTTTTAAATCTTGTGCTGGGCTTTTTGTCTCTGAATTATTTGACGAGACAATATTTTAAGTATATTTGTGGGGAACTAAGGAGAGCCACAAGTCACACTGGACACTTGATAGAGTTTTGTTTTTTGTTTTTAACCTAAGGATGATGATTATAAAAACCCAAATGTAATTAACATTTTAAAAAAAAAATCCCTAACTTTTAAGTGAACTCAAATTACTCACCAATGCAACATTATCTGGGACCAGTAAAGCAATTACAGGAACAAATACTTTGTTTTCAGTAAAATGAGATAGACCCAGGTGCAAGACCTATTTATATCTGTCTTCCCCCCCCCCTCCTTTTTTTTTTTTTTTCTGGAATGAGTTTCAAGGACAAATGAAATTTTGAAACTAGATGACTCGATTATGTAAATGCATTAATTATATGTGGAACAGATTCTATTTTATGTTTTTTTTCTACTTTTCCTTATGACTAGAATTGTTTTTAGATACGTGCATTTTCCAGGGTTCTGAGAAGGTAAATGTTCCATAAATGTGCACCACTTAGAAATACAGTTCAATTAACCGTGCCCTCTATCGCTCCTCCAGGTACAATTATTTTGTAATGGGTAATACAATTTTAGTATCAGTGAGATGCATTGCTAAAAGTTTCCACGGACCTTCCACCTAATTTGAAGACACGATACTATTATGGCCTCATAAGTAGGTTATTAGGCTTAAGTTTACGCTAGAGGAAGTTTAAAAGCTGATATCCTTCCGCAGGACCACAACAATTACTGTTCTTTAAAAAAACAAGTGCGTTTTTCACTGTTGGCAAATACTGTTTGCACTATCACTTTTTAAATCATGATGCTTTTTTGTGTACATAGGCCTACATCCAACACAGCAGAACACTGGTGCTACCATATGGTTCATACGGAAATCGTTTACACCAAAACGACCCTAAAGGGCTTCTGAAAGTCAGGACGTTTGAAAAATCCCTGTGACTCATTTCAAACATGACTGTTAAGTAGAAGAAATAGATAGACATGGATGTGTCTCTGATCTCTGCTCTTCAATCAACAATCCATTGTTCTTTCATTATTTCCCTTTTCCTAAGTGGAAATCTCTCAGACTCCTAAAGGAAAATGTCTTTATTCTGACCACATTCAGGTGTTTTCTAAGTTTTGTTCCTTCCCTATACACCCATTCTTTGATTTCTTTTGCCACATATAAATTTATATTGTGATATCCCTCCCATGTGTAAGACCTATATCCTCAGTCTGTTAATAAAAATCACAGAATTTACTAAAAATACAGTTTCAATCCATCAATTGCAAGCAGACTGACTGTCTTTAACACTTCCTGTGAAATAGCTGGCCACTTACTACCAGTGAGCTTTAGAGTGGTTCTCCTTTGTATCTTTGTGACCTGGCAGCTTTCTTATCTTAATTCTCAGCCCAGGGCACATGCATCCCAATGTTTATAGCAGCATTATTGACAATAGCCAAGGTTTGGAAAGAGCACAAAAGTCCAACTGAGGAATGGATAAAGAAAATGTGGTCTATATAATACAATGGAGTACTGGCGATCAAAAAGAATGAAATCCTGGCATTTGCAACAACGTGGATGGAACTACGGTATATTCTGATTTCACTGCTATGTGGAATTTCAGATACAAAACAGATGAACTTAGGGGAAGGGAAGCAAAATTATAAAAAAAAAAAAAAAAAAAAAAAGACAAACCATAAGGGACTCTTAAATACAGAGAACAAACTGAGGGTTGCTGGTGGGGTATAAAGGCTAAAGGAGTGAGGGGGGAAAAAAAACCCCAACAACTGCAGAGTGAATAATTGGAGAATTAAAAGAACAGTATAATTGCCAGATACTAATTTTAACTTTAAGATTTCCATATAAAAGATTCACTTAGGGGCGCCTGGGTGGCTCAGTGGGTTAAGCATCCGACTTCAGCTCAGGTCACGATCTCGCGGTCTGTGAGTTCCAGCCCCACGTCGGGCTCTGGGCTGATGGCTCGGAGCCTGGAGCCTGCTTCAGATTCTGTCTCCCTCTCTCTCTGCCCCTCCCTCGTTCATGCTCTGTCTCTGTCTCAAAAATAAACGTTAAAAAAAAAGTTTAAAGATTCACTTAAAAATGTTGATCATCTCCTGTATATGAGAAATTGTGCTTAGCATTGTTCCTGCTGCAAAGGTGACTAAGTGAAAGAGAGTGCTTCCCATGCTTCCTCAGCCAGGACCAGTATTGAACGATACCATACATGCAGGGCTGGCATGCCTGTGCATCCAACTGGAAAGTCAATCATGAGCTTCGAACCCTGGAAGTTACTTTTCACTGAACAGAATAAGAGTTAATACCATCAACACACAAAAATCTCTCAGACTCCTAATGTATTGAAATGATCTAGACAGCTCCTACTTGAAGACTACCCATTGTAGAACATTTATATTTTAAAGGAGTAATAAAAACATTTAAAAGGATTGAGTACAGTATCTGTCTAGCAGGCCAGCATTTGAAAGGGGATATTTTATCCACTTTTTTAATTTATTTTTAAGAGAGTGAACACACACATGTGAGGGAGCAGGACAGGGGCAAAGAGGAAGACACATGATCTGAAGCTCGCTCTGCATTGACAGCAGAGAGCCCGATGCAGGGCTCAAACTCCTGAACTGTGAGGACGTGACCTGAGCCAAAGTAGGATGCTTAACCAACTGAGCCACCCGGGTGTCCCTGTGTGTATCCACTTTGAATTAAAGCTCTCTGTTTTTAATTTTAAGTTTATTTTTGAGGGAGAGGGGGAGAGAGAGAAAGTACACACAGGGGCACCCGGGTGGCTCAGTTGGTTAAGCATCCTACTTTGGCTCAGGTCCCGTCCTCACAGGTGTTTGAGCCCTGCATCGGGCTCTCTGCTGTCAATGCAGAGCGAGCAAAGAAAGAGAATCCCAAGCAGGCTCCATACTATCAGCGCGGAGGTGGGTGCAAGGCTCAAACTCAACAATGGTGGGATCGTGATCCCAGAAGAGAGAGAGTCAGAAGCTTAACCGAGCCACCCAGATGCCCCGAGTTAAAGCTTTCATAAGCACCTGACGCACGTCTCTGCCCCTTTCCACAGGACTCGGCTTTCACCATCCCCTTTGCAGGCCCCTTCTCTTCTGGACAAAGTCTAGAGAATGCTGGGAATTTAATATTTCTACTTCAATTATATGTATTGTGAATATACTAAAAATACACCGTTAGGGTATTTTTGACACGGGAGTGGTGGTTGTCCCCTTAGCACCATCAATGATTTCTTCAAAAGCTGCCATTCCATTTCTCAGAATTCCTTTTCTGTGCTGCTCATGGCTATTTGCTGAGGAGAGGAACCAATGAGAGATTTGCAAAGTGGACGTTTAGTGGAAGTCAGGATTTTCAGTGTCACACCGGCCCCTGATGGGGAGTGTTGCCAGAGCGCTTCCTGCCGTGCAGTTTACAGGCTTTCCTGCGCTGTGTGCCTGCCTCCCTCCCTCTACGCCAGCACCTCCTGCTTTTGTAGCAAGTTAGCGGTTGTGGTATCTGATTGCTGGCTGCCGCCTTCCTAATCTTTAGAACTTCATTCAGCTCCTTCTGCAAGGCTGGAAACCCTGATTCCTACATGAAATTTCTCATCCCATAATAATTGTAGTGGTTTTTTTTTTTTTTTCTCAACCAAACCCAGTCTGATATTACTTGCAGAGAAAAATGTTAGCATTTTTTACAGTACAAAAAAAGCCTTTCACATTTGGAGGTGATAATGATGGCTGAGGCTTACTCAAGCCAAAAACATAAGTAATTTTCAAAAGTATGTTCAACTTTCTATGATTTTGATTTGTAATAAGGAGCAAGGTTTAAGACTTAGAGGTTTTTCTTTTTCATAAATACCTAAAATTGAGGCCCAAATATGTTAAAAGATATAGCCAATACTGTGTTTTGTTTTAAATTTCATACAATGGATTGAGGGTTTTTTTTTTGTTTTGTTTTTAGATTTCAATATATAAAGTTTTACTCTATAAAAATTGCACATAAAATGTTTTTTTACATAGGTTATAGATGCTTTCTAATATATTTCCATAGAAAATACAGAAATAAAGATAATTATAATTTCTAGATATTTTCTGTTGTAGTTCTCTATAATACATATAAATACTGTTGAATGTATCCATACCTCCCATCAAACCAAAGCCAGCAAAAACATTGTTACCTCACTAAATGCTTTCAAACAAGAATTCTAATTTTAAATAAGATCATCTCTCTTGATTTTACTGGAAGTCAGTGGTACGTGAAAAAATTACATTACTAAGATCATTCTCATCAATCAGGTTGAAGAGCAGCGTGACCAAGAGAAAGCTAAGCAAAATTTATTTCTTGATAAAATGCTAATTTCAATGTTCTCTCATGCAAATTTCCTACTCTTAAAATGTTTATGCTCACCGTGCATCATAGTATGTATGAAAATAAGATGACTTAACAACTGCATTTTTTTGAAACCCGTGCTCTTATCAAAGAAGCTGTGCCATTTTCAAAGGCCATTTCCTAATTCATTATATAAAACAACCCAGTATCAAAGATTTTCTTCTTGTGACAATAACATGGGTCAAGCTAATGCTTTGAAAAGGACAATAAGGGTTGTAGACAAGCTGGCATGACTTTGGCTGCAATAACGAATCATAAAACACTGTTAAATAAATTCCATGTGCTACTCCTCACCATGAATCCCTCTAAATAGAGTTGTCATGGTGGGAGGGCCACATTATCAAGCTCAGTATAAAATTCAGAGCATCAGCATGGAGTTAAGAGTGGAGAGCTCAAGCCTGAAACTACTTATTGTATCACCCAGCAATGGTTTTTGCTGGAAGATAAATGTTTGCATCTGAAAATCAATCAATATATTCCTTGACATATAATTTAAAGAAAGAACACGTGTGATAAAGAATTTAGAACTATCAAAACATTTGAAGTCCAATTTTACTATTTAAAATTGTAGTAAAATTTTAAATGTTTGATACATAGTACAGGAGTTAAGTTCTTAACACTGCAGGCTACACTCACTCTTCTATGCTTTTTACAGTTGTACATTCCAGTACACGCTGATTTGCAGCTGGCTCACTAAATATCACTAAACATATTTTTGCAGGAGAAATTGTTCAGAAACAAAATGTTTTTCAACATCAGCTTTTAAGAAAACAAGTTGTTTCTTTCATTTGTACCTTAGGTAGCTCTCAAAAGCAACTTGTTCTTAGTCAAAATATTTGGTGTTCTAGCACAATTATTTCAGCAAATTCGATTAAAGTTTTAGCCTCCATAAACTGAACACTCTAAGGAATTGTTTTAGAGAAAGTTTACTATTGTTGTTAAGCATATTTTAAACTCAATGCGGTTTTGAAGGCTTGTTATGCAGTTTCATTTGTGGAAACAAAATATGTTGTTGGTACCTCATTTACTTTAACTCTTCAGTTTTTTTGTACTTTTATGTTCCTTTTCAGACCAGATGAGAGATAATTTATTATAGATGTCCTAAGTGATTTTGGCAATTTTTCTCAGGGAAATTGGAGGTGGCAAAGTTACTGTTTTAACTTCATTTCAGTGTCAACTACGTGAAGAATTTTCAGTAGGACTTTTCTTGAAACAAGTATGGTCTGAGTGGAAGTAAATGACTATGAGATAAATATAGTTGAGTTATTCTTTTTAGTTTTGGGTCTAGTATAATTTCTAAACTTTTTATAAACCTAAGTTTGCATGAAAAGGCTATTCATAATAAGTTGCTTAGGTAATGTAGTCTTTTTTATTGAGGTATAATTGATATACAATATTCACGTGTACATCCGAGATTTGATATTTTTATACATAAGGAAACAATCCCTACGATAAGTCACCATCTGTCACCATACAAAGTTATCATAATATTATCATCTAATAACTGCTAATCTATTTTGCTAATTATTAAAATATTTTGAAGTTCGGGCTCCTGGGTGGCTCAGTCGGTTGAGCGTCTGACTTTGCTCAGGTCATGATCTAGCTGATCATGGGTTTGAGCCCTGATCAGGCTCCATTGCTGTGACAGCTTGGAGCTGGAGCCTGCTTCGGATTATGTGTCTCCCTCTTTCTCTGCCCCTCCCCTTCTTGTACGCACGCTCTCTCACTCAAAAATAATAAAAATAAAAATATTTCAAAGTTCTTAATTGCCTTATTACAGTTAATGACCATCATATCCATCACTGAATATTGTACTATTTTCCTCAGAATATGCTTTTTAACTGGCAGAATTTTAAAACATGCAGCATAGAAAGTAATTTTATTTTTACTGTAAGTTCCATTTGTAATTTTAAGTATTTTGTTATTCATTCCTTGACTCTATTCCTGATGTTGTGTTACTGATGAGGTACAATGGTAGCCTGTGTGCTAACATAATCATTGATCACACACTAGTTCAGGAATGTCAGAAGTGACAAAGAAGTTGACATTTCCCTATTTTGTCTTTAAAGGGCTAAGGCTGGAGCAGAAGCTAAATGACTGATTTTACTAGTGACTGCAGCCAGAAATAATATTGAGCATTTTCATCCATGTACACCTTTCACAAGAGATCTTAAGTGCTTGCTTTCTGTGTATAAGGCGCTAGTCTCTGCTGGACATACTGTGGTAAGCAAAACACATAGCAAAACTTGCCCTCCATTCTGGATCCGAGGAAGGAGAGGCAGGCAAAAAAAAAAGGTAAAATAGTAAATGCATAACTTGGCCAGATAGTGATAAAGCTGTGAAGAAAGAAAAAGGAGTTTGGGAAAGCAGAGTGAGGGATGGTGTTTTACAAATCATAGTCCGGAAGACCACTGAAGAAATAACCATTGAGAGATCTCTTACTTAGCAATGCATCATCAGGGTCTCCCCTATACCATAGTGTTGGGTTTGCTGAAGAATGTCTGCCTCTATCTTTGGGAGAATACTTAAGATGAGTCAAAAGTATTATTAGGAAACTGCACTCTAAATTCAATGAAAAATAACAAAAGCAATGAAAATCTGTCTAGCCATTTTACAGAAGGTAGTTACAGACTATATTGATGGGATTTCATGGCTGATTCACTATGCTTTCTACATTGTGCTTTTTTTTTCAACTTTTTTTTTTGTTTTTATTTTTGGGACAGAGAGAGACAGAGCATGAACGGGGGAGGGGCAGAGAGAGAGGGAGACACAGAATCGGAAACGGGCTCCAGGTTCCGAGCCATCAGCCCAGAGCCTGACGCGGGGCTCGAACTCCCGGACCGCGAGATCGTGACCTGGCTGAAGTCGGACGCTTAACCGACTGCGCCACCCAGGCGCCCCTACATTGTGCTTTTTACATGTCCATTTAAACAGGCATCCAGCTATTAACTTTTTACATGTTAAAAATCTCTCTACTTAGGTAACTTTATTAAAGCAAATTGCAGCCTGTCCCTTTAAACAAGAATTATTATGGTTTAAGCATTTGAGCTTTTAAGGGAATAGACTTACCATGAAGAGGTAGGTACTGAAATGGGGCATTTCCTTCTAGCCCTTTGAGTCTGTATGGTATTAGGTGAAAACTGGAATAGCAATGCTTTGACTGTGGGTGAGAGAGGGTTTCCAGATTTTCAAAACCATGAAAAGAACTTTTCTTTATTTCCCACACCTATTCCATCATAGAGTTCTATGCTAATCTGATCAGCTTCCACTTCTACCTGCAATCTGTCATGAAATCCAGTATTCACTTCAAATATATACATGTGTTTAGAAATACACATGTATCTGAGTCACCATTTTCTTCCTCCTGGACTACTAAAATAATACAGTGAGTAAAGAAAGACTTATTTGCCCTATCTGGGTTGTGTTGAATTCAAGGCTGAGGTTGCAAATTTAGGAACTGCCTGGAAGAAGTAACGACTTATGACCAGTGTGTACCATGTTCTCATTGTGTTTCTCTTATTACTATTCAGTCTCTGTCTTTTGGGGTCACATGTAGAGCTGAGTCTGGACTTCACATGGTCTGATGTGTTAAGGGGAGGAAACTGCCTATGGCTTGGAGGAAACATACACCTACAGGAGAAACAAGCAGTTGATTTCAGGGGCCCACCAGGTTGTGAAGCAACAATTCTGAAGGAGGTCGGCAGTCCCCTGGATGGTTTTGTGGAGCATTCAAGCCTTGTTCAATAACATGTTGAATTTTTTTAGGAAGGAAACCTAGTAGAAAAACCAGATGTTGGACTTTACATCATTCAAAAGGTAGCAACTCTGGGACTACTGGAAAGGAAAATTTTTATTTCTGCAAGCCAGAGGACTACTGAAATTGGGGCACAGACCCATTAGGCAATATTGTGCTTTTAGCATCGCTGTTAACAGCAATCTGAGAATGTTTACAAGTTGACAGTTATTGATGGAGCTAGACCACAATGATAAATAGGTATTTAAATGGGAGAATAAGGAAATGAGTATTCTATCAGTGCATCTTTAATCTCCAGCCATGAGTCTAGTTCTTCAACAATTATGTCTCAGATGAAATATCACCAGGCTTATTTTTGCTGCCCTCTTGATTAAGCTAAGAAATCACTCAATAAGTCACCTGGATTGGATTCTTTTCTACCATTTGAACTGAATAGCTTCAACTGGTCTCTTAGAGACCCATCAGCTAAATATACTGCTGTAGTGTCCTTGCCATGGGGCAACAGAGTGTAAATTTTAAACACAATTACAGAAGTTAGATCTGGAAGAACTGGGATAATTTTGCATTTAGATACTTGAGAAATGAGGTTTGTTTTTAATTCGGTAGGTGATTTGTGGTTAAATTTATTCTAAAGAGTTGCTCGTTAAAAAAAAAAAAACTATGCTGGCATTTGACTAGAGTACTCAGGGAAATAATAAACAATAGTTACCTCAGCTATAGATTTTCAACCAAGAATGATGAATCACGGTTTTAAAAATGGTAAAGTTAAATTTCAGTTGGTGATTAAGTAATTCTCTTCAGGCATTTATGCCAATGATCACTGTTTTAAATCCCTGAAATAGAAATATCCTTTTTAGTTTGATAGAATGCATTTCTATCTTCTATAGTTCTTAAAAGATACATGAAAGTAATAGAAATATTTCTATTTGTATTAGATAACAAAGGTATTATAAATTAATGTAGGTTTTTTTCCCTATGAACTTAAAAAGTTTTAAAAGCTAGACAAAAACATTCAATATTTCAAGTTTGTTTAAAGAAAGTTTACTTAGATCTCCTTTGAAGTTCAAGTAGATAATTTTTTTTAATAGGACAAGATGTTATAATGTGCTTATAATGGCATTGCTTCAATTCTGTTGACAAGCCTGAGCTCATCTTTCATAAAAGAGAATTTGACTTCATGTATATATCACAACTCTAATAAAATATGTAAAAGGTTCTACTTTATTTCAGTTAGAGGAAAAAAGAGATACTCCAGATAAAGAAGGAAAAAAAAAATCCCTGAGTATTCTAAGCTAGGCAATCTGATTTTAGGGTGGTGGGGGGGGGGGAGGGAGGAACCAGACCAAGAGTAGCAAAGGCTCTCAGAGCCTTTTTAGAGACTGTTGCTTAGTAAAATAAATAAATAAATAAATATTACTGGAACAGTTGCAGAAGAAAGTCTGGCACAAAGATAGGGTTCTGGTGATAATATGCTCTATTGCCTACTAAAACAGAAGGAATCACAGTAGCATAAATGTACAAAGGACGAGAGGGTAAAGCACCTATACAACAGTCGATAACGTAAAATGTCAATTCTTACTCAACCCTATTCAAACAACCATGCATGATTTCTCCCGAAATTACTACTCCGGGCTTGATGGTTTCTTCATTAGATTTCCTATTGCCACCTCCACATGGTGTTAAACCAGGGGTGAATAATGGTGGCCCTGCAGCATCATAAAGCAGAACCCCTTTGCTAACAGTCTCTAACTACAGAGCGAGAACACTGATTAGCTGTGGCATGTTACTTCGAGGGAACTCAACTGGGAAATAATTTCTCTTCCATCATCCCAGGTGATTAGAAGAAGTAAAAAGCAATGTAACTTGCAGAGTGATTTTATTATTTAAAACATACATGAAACCTAGTGTGGCCTTAAAGTTTAGGAAATATAAATACTCTTTTGTGAAGCAAACACAAGATAGTTTTTAAAAGGAAAGCCATGATTGATTTTGACCTTTAGCTATGAGCTAGTTCTCAAAAGCAATATTTTTGGAATGGGAAAGAAAATGATACTCTTGAGTTTTAGTTTTTGCTTCTATTAAACTCTATTACAGGGGCTTTGCACAACTATGTAAAAAGTTACTCTCAAATTTCAGGATTTAAAACAACACTCTTATCACCTCATAGTTTCTGTGTGTAGGAATATGGGTACAGCTTAGCTGGGTGCCTCTGGCTCAGGGTCTCTCATGAGGTTGCAGGCAAGCTGTTGGACTGAACTTCAGGCAACTCAAGACTAGGCTGTGGCAGAATGATACTCTCGTAAGCTCATGCACATGGCTAATGGAAGGCTTTGGCTCCTTACCACCTAGGCCTCTCCATAGGCTGCCTGAGATGCATGGGCTGCATTCTTCTTGTTAAAAGTCAATAATAGGTCCCCACTCAACTGGAGGCAATTACATAAGGGTATAACTAACAGAGGGCTAAGATCTTTGGGGCCATCTTAGAGGTTGCCTACAACACCTGTGTTTTTGGGGTTTTTTTTTTTTGCTTTTCACTTCTACTTTTAGGAGGAAGCAAGCCTTATTCTATCTAATGGCAGACATTGGAACAAGGTCATCTTCCTAAAATCACGATATGATGAATATAATCTTGTATTTAAGAGCACATAACTTAAAAACAGAGCATAAAACTTAAAAACAGTCTTGAGGAATGATCATCTTAATGTTCTGTAGAAAATGACTTCTGTTAATATTAATATTTACTGTTTCAAGAAAATAATGTTCACATACACATACTCATGTAGGTTTTAACTTAGGTTTTAGAAGGAAATTTTATTTTTACCGCCCATTTGCCAGATTCTATTTGAACACTGGCCGTTCCTTCTCTGTGTACAGCACTTGCTAATTTGGATGGAAAATTTAATATGCATGAATAGGGAAATGCAACAAACTTCTTTTAAAAGTTATATGTAAATTAGAAAGGGGTTGGTATTCTGGAACTAGCTCTACAGAGATCTAATTCCACTCTCCTATCTGCCACTTCTCAGCTATGACCACAGGCAAGTTGCATAGCATCATTAGATTAGTGTCTTAGGTTAGCACCATTCAGGGTGCTGTATACACTGGATGGTTTACAAACAACAGAAATTTCTCATAGTTCTGAAGGCTGGAAGTCCTCAGAGTTCCACCATGGTCAAGTTCTGGGGAAGGCTGCCTTCCAGCTGCAGATTGCCAGTGTCTCCCTGTGCCCTCTCATGGTGGAGGGGACAAGCTAGCTCTCTGGGATCCTTTTTTATAAGGTACTGATGCCATTCATAGGATTCAGTTTTTATGACCTAATCACCTCCTAAAGACCTAACCCCAATACCATCCTAAAAAGGAGTGGGTTAGAGCATTAATTTTCTATCCTTTGTAAAATGCTGTCATTTTAAGTGAAACATGCCATTATGTAAGAATGAGGGCAATGACAAAATAGTATTCTTTCATATGTAAGAATATTCAGAATTTTAATTTTTAGATGCTAATATTCATAGCCCTATAGCTACTAATTTAGTGTATTTGCAACATGTACACTGACCTTAAGTAGAATCATATTTATTGCATTTCAGTTTATTGAAAGTCTGAAACATTAAAAAATTCTCTGTATATTAATTTTTTATTAAATTCCCATTTTTAAAATGTAATAAAATACTATTAAAATTTTATTTCAAAGATCATATTTTCCATATGCTCAAATACATGTAATATATATCGCTTGCACTGATTTTAAATGGTAAATAATGGAAAGATAGACCAACAAACTGCTTGTTTGTCATCATAAGCATTCAGTAATTGAGTTATTTGTGATAGAATATTGAACTTGAGCACACACTCAATGTTTAATTGACGAGAAAATATATGCAGAAAAGCTGACGAACTAACGTAACAGTGAAAACTAATTGTTGATTAATATGTTTTTAACACATTTCATACTTTGCTAATGTATGTTTGAAAAAAACAAGATTTAAGGTTAAGTTATACTGAATAATGTCTATTAAGGAGTATTAGACACAATTTTTCATCAGCTTTTTATTAAGACATACTGTATTAAATATTTTTGCTTCTAATTATTTAATATCAATTTAACTTTGCCCCTTTTTATCAAAAAAACAGCTGAGAGTCCAGTGTTATTTTACAGCTCCATCATTAAGTAAATCTGTAAATTTATTTAAGTAATTTTGTTATATTCAATATCAAATGTTAAGATTATTTAACTCATATATAATGGAAATATACTCTAATGAAATAGTACAATAGGTGTCTATAAAACCTTAAAGTATATTATGTGTATTCATAAATAGCTATATTTTAAAAAATTACATGGATAGGCTTCATAGCCAATGGTAAATGGCAGAGAAAAATATCAAAAGATCAGAGAAATTATTTGAAGATTAAAGGATGAAGTCAATAAATCTAAACAGAAAAAACCATAAAGTGTGAGATAATATCAGTCGTTTTATCATGTGTATTTTCAATCTTAAAATTAGAGATTGGAGTATGAAACATGTTAGAAAAATACTAGCTAGAATTTACCCAAATTTAATGAATAATAAATTTAGAAATTAAGAAACGGCATGAACTTGTAACAAGATAAATCCCTGTGCTCTAAGAAATCTAACAAGCATTTTGGGCTGAAGGAAAATGACATAAGAAAGAAGGAATGAAGTGACTGAAAGAAATAAATGTCCTTTATTAGTATATTCCAAAGATGTAACTAAAATATAAAGTTATATTGTGGAGCTTATAATCTATGTAGATGTAATATTAGGGCCACCTGTTTTTTTTTAATTTTTTCAACGTTTTTTATTTATTTTTGGGACAGACAGAGCATGAATGGGGGAGGGGCAGAGAGAGAGGGAGACACAGAATCGGAAACAGGCTCCAGGCCCCGAGCCATCAGCCCAGAGCCTGACGCGGGGCTCGAACTCACGGACCGCGAGATCGTGACCTGGCTGAAGTCGGACGCTTAACCGACTGCGCCACCCAGGCGCCCCGAGGGCCACCTGTTTTGATGAGTACTGTGTGTTATACATAAGTGATGAATCACTAAATTTTCCTGAAACTACTATTACACTAAATGTTAACTAGAATTTAAATAAAAATTTGAAACAAAAAAATGAAAAAATCATAGCAAAACCATGGGAGAAATGGTACTTAACTGTTGCAAAGTTATTTTATATGAAGGGGCACAGTGGTAACTCTAAGTGAACTCTGACAACTGGAGGATACCTATCGTAGGCCCTTGAGCCACTACACATGCAGAAATGAGATAGGGCTAAAATGCCAATAAAGGAATTAAAATGAAGTAGTAAATAACATACAATTAATCCAAAGTAAATATATATAATTTTATATGTATGTACACACATACATATAGTTGGGCACACACCTACACGTGCGCACACACACACATATAGTAGGGCAAATAGAAAATGGCAAAGTAGCAGACCTAAATTCATTTATTTAATTTTTTTAATGTTTAATTTTGAGAGAGCATGAGGGAGGGAGGAGCAGAGAGAGCGGGAGACACAGGATCCGAAGCAGGCTCCAGGCTCTGAGCTCTCAGCACAGAGCCCGATGCGGGGCTGGAACCCACCAGCCGTAAGATCAGGACCTGAACCGAAGTCAGGTGCTTAGCTGACTGAGCCACGCAGGTGCCCCAGACCTAAATTTAAATATATTAAAAATCATATGAAATCGTAGACCAAACATTCCAGTTAAAAGGCAGAGATCATTAGGTAATATTCTAAACTGAATTGTGTCCCTCTCCCCCCCCAAATTCATATATTGAAGTGCTAAACATTAGTACACGAGAATATAATATTTGGAGATACAATTTTCAAAGACACAGTTAAAATAAAGTTTCAAGGGTGGGTCCTAATCCATCACGACTAGTACTTATAAGAGAAAATTTGTACATGGGTGCACACAGTGGGAAGTGAGGACATAGAAGGCAGGCATCTCAAGCCAGAGTGAGCACTCAGAAGAAACCAAACCTGCCTACACCTTGATCTTTAAATTCTAGCCTCCCGAATCAGGAGAAAATAAATTTAAGTCACTCGATCTGTGGAATTTCTTTTTGGCAGCCCATACAAATAGAGTGTAAAAAGGCAAAATTCACTTTTATGCTATCTAAAAGAGATGAGCTTTAAAACAAATTAGTATACAAATAATACAGGAAAGTGAAGTTGGTTAATATTTGTAAATCGATGTCCTGTGAATGAGTTGAATAACAGAGAAAATACATATGATCTCAAAAGATATTTAAAAAAAAACACAAAGGTGCCTGGAAAGACATTTAGAATTGAAAAATAAGTTTACCTTCAAAGAAGGAACAGGAAATTGGGCAGTTAGTCAAGGACGACATACTATTAGCATAGGTTTTCTTTTTTCTTTTGTTTTCCTGATGTGATAATTATTTCAGAATAAACAATATTGGAATAATACCTCTTATATACTAATGTCTGATTCTAATGGCAAGGATTCAAAGCATTTTATAGTTAGTAAAATAATATTTAAAAAATTCTTAGTACTATTTGACATGAGCTAATAGATATCTCATATAAAAAAGCATTATTTCTATTAAATGTTTTGACTCCGTGATTATGTAGGAAATTTCAATTTTCAAGAATCTTATTTTTTTTCTTTATTCATTTGCTTTAAATTGATGTTTTGTATGGCTTACTGTATCTCTGCTATGAAGAGAGATGTGAAATAATTTAGCCATATTCGTTAATTCTAGCTTTTATAATTTTTTCTCAATTTAATAAGTTTTAAATAGTATTTTCTAAATAGTGAATGATTTAAAAACTCATTGCATACTATGAAAAATATGTTGCCATCTCAAGTTACAGATAACAATTCTGTGTGCTCTACTTTAAGAAGATTTTTTTATAGGCTATACCTTCCAGCTTATGATTAAAATATTGGCCTACCCAGTTGCCATGTACTATCTACCCCAAATGTTAAGACCTTACGTTGACATACCAGTTCAAATTTCCAGAACAATTTTTGCTTTTCTGGGAGAAAAGATAGAAATAAAACTTCAATAGACCTAGAATACGTTATTGATAAAGATGCAAATTTTTATTCAATGTCCTCCATGCCTACCAAGGTCCCCTCCTTGGGGAAGTAGGACACCTTTTCATATAGACATGCTTATCTCTTTCCTAAAGCAAATAGATCCAACCACAGCCAAAAACTCAGGTTACTTGTGCTTTAAGTCATCAACTAAGGATAAAACTAGAACTCTCTACTACTTCCTATTATAAAGTTTAAGAGACATGAAGTTTGGTGAGCATTGTCTGAAGAGCAGGGCTTAATTTTGAAACACAAGAGAAAGTAAGAGCTATAGATCCTCCTGCATTAGGTTAACTTTATAAATAATAACCTACGTATAAACAGCATCATTATCTTTATAATGTTTAGATACATAGATACCTGTAGTGTTTAGATACAATAGTTTAGATCCTTATTTTTCAAATGGAAATCCTGTTTCCTGTAACATCGTTACCTTTATTTACCCAAGCAGAGGCAAGTTTGGAGTACCACTAGGAAAAAATATGCAGGTACCATTTGCTTGAAACAAGTTGTATATTTAACCTAAAACGGAAAGAATGATTCAGAAAATGTAAACTCAAAATTTTTGCTCAATTTTGTGTCTAATTTATAGGGTCTATCATAGAAGTATGTAGTCCCATGTAGAAGGGACCTTATGTCATGTAATGTTATAAACATGCTTAGTATGCATGATCAAGTGTTGATGAATAAGCAGTATAGAGATGACACGAGAGAATAAAAGCAAGAGAAAGAAAGATGGATGGGCACAGGAGTCCCTTGTTACATGAATGTAAACTTTTATAGGTTTTTGTTTATTGAAGAATGTTCCCAACTTGGTGATAAGAGAACATACAGAAACATCATTTAATTTCCGAGGTCTCAGAACTCATGGCTAGGGCCACCAATTGGTTTAGGATTGCCTTTCCCATATGTTGCTTTCAATTTTGTTATGTTTAGTGGTTTAAAAAAATAATTCACCCTACTATTTTATTTTGGAATTCAGATGTAATACATACACACACCTATCAGTTATGTTATTTCGATTTTAAAGAAAGATCTGAAATGGAGTGGTGAAAGGAATATGGTCCTATATTTGAAGCAAGATATTAAAAATAGATTAACAGGAGATATGAGATATTCTGCACAAAGACTTAATATCATGTCTAAAATTGTACAACAGAATGTTTTGCTTTAACTTAAAATATGCCTACTGTTGACTGTGCTCCTATTGAAAAAAAAATCTGAGTTGGTTAGCAAATCAAAGCATTACATTTGTAGTCAAACAGATTATTTACCTAACTCTGACACTGGCTGGGGCATAAATATCACTTTCACAGCATTCAGTGTATTATGTAAATTGAGGGATGATGGTTCTCTTAGTACCTGAGATTACTTCGACAATTCACAGCGTAGCATCTTGATAGCCAAATTTATGTCTTTTGATTTTATAAGCCCAGTCTCTCGTAATTTTTTATGTATTAGTAGTTTTATTCTGTTCTGAATAAATTTGTTTTAAGGTAAATTTTGTAAGGTGACCATGAATAAGAAATGCCGACACTTTGTTTAAATGCTTTAAATATCTGTGTTTGGCCAATTATTTTCTGTGTTTACATATGTATATTTTTATTCTTTTCCTGGTAAGATCTGGATTCTTGCAAGAGCTGAATGTAGGACAAAAGGTTATTTCCTTTTCTTTTTCTAACCATTAAACCAAGCTAAAATGTTCCATATTCCCATAAACTGTGAATCAAAACTTAAAACAAGGTTCCCTATGAGAAACCAAACACTGCATTTTTATACACAGCTGCTAAATCCTTGTCAACTCTGAGTTCCTAAGGCATTCTCCTTGTTTCACTATCATTTATAAAGGGAAAAATGAGTATATGTGCTGTTTGCTTGAATATATTTGAGAATACATTGTTGCTTGAGGGAGTATTTTTTATTTGTTGACATTTATTTCTTCTGCCATTTTGTATTTATACCTTGTCTTCTCTTATTTTTATTGTCTCACTAATCTTTCCCCTTAGCAGATCCTTTATATTTTATTAGAAATAACCAGCTTTTTCAGAGAAGTACTTTTTATGTCCCTGTAGAACTAAATTGGCCTCAGTTGTTCATTTAGCACATCAGCTTTCTAGGGATGAATTGGAGGCCTTACAAGTGTTTCTTAACATAATGCTGATGCTTAAAAGAAATCTCTAGAAGATTTTCTGGGTAGAAACAATCATGTTTACACATTCAAATTCTTAAAAATCTTGCCAGCCATTTAATTTTGGTTTCATATACAAGCTGGATTTGTATGCCTTTGCAGTTAAGCTTTTTTTTTTTTTACAGTATTCCAAATCAAATCCTTCTAAGACAACACGCAGTTATTCATTTATACTCTCGAATATTTGGAAAGAACTGTAGTTGTTGGAATGAGCATGGCATTGATTTAATTGAAAAGGAGATTACATATTAGTCCTTTTTCCCCAAAATGTGTCTTATATTTGTAGGGAATATTTTTGAATACATAGATCATCTTATGTAATAATATATCCATTGACACTCTATCTGAATACAATGTTGTAATTATGGTCTTTCTAAGGCTATGCACGTTTAGCTAACCTGTCTTCCTTGGAATCATTTCTTTGCAAGCTTGTATAAATCTGCCTGTAGTAAGCTCCCTTTTACCTTTATTCTTACCAGGGAATGTTTCATCTCCTATAAATCCTTTTTAGAAATATGTAACAAACACTCATATTGGTTGGCAGTGGTAAGTTTTAAACTAAATTTCATTAAATGTTTTATCACCTTGTTCTTTAACCATTCTAATAGATTAGGTACACCATCAGGATGAGAATGTGTTTGTGACTCTTTGGTTACAAGAGCCTCTTCATGCCCTCCTGGGATGGTGCTTGTTGTGGAGTTAAATGTCTTACACAACTTCTTCTAATTAGGTGACTGCTTACTATTTTCATCCTCAGTGTCATGTGTATTAGAGTCCCCTTTCATCTAGAGAATGAATACTTTGAAGTCTCAGGCAGTGCAGCAACCTACAATCTGCGTCCAAAGCATCTTTCCATCCTGCCTTGTTTTTGTTTCTCGTTCTACATCCTCATAGCTCACACAGAGTTGGGGAAAAAAATTGGTTTAATCAATGAATCAGTACAGGGTGAATAAATTAAACTCGTACTTTTTCAAGCCAGGTACCATCAATCCAGAAAAATGGGTTTACTTGACTGCTCTAAAAGATCCTTGCTTTTCCACCCCCTCTTTCTTCTTGCCCCTTTCCCTCCATTTCTACATGTTAGAATGCTTCTTAGTTACAGCTGCAGCTCAATCCCAACTTATTAAAAGCCTTTTCTGATCCATCTTCTCAGGAGCAACTTTCCTATTGTCTGAATTCCACAGAACTTTGCATCTCTCTTAAGAGTGAGTATTATGCCTATTGATATTAAAGCTAGTTAATAGTTATTAGTTTTCATTTAAAAATGTTCATTTTTTTTAATCTCCTGTAACTTTTAAAAATCACCCAAAATATATTTTAAAGATGAGGAAACGGAGGTACAGAACATTGGTATATAATAGAATTTGGATTTCAACCTGGAGAGCCTAATACCAGAGGCCAAGCTATTAACATTATGCTGAATATTTTAAAGATGTAGTGTCGTGATTCCTCTAAGTTTTAAATAACTCCTCATCTGTGTGTGTTCAAGAAATATTGTTAAATAGAATTGGACCAACTCTATGATTTGGATTGGACTTATATGCTTCTCACATTATAGCCCATCAATAACTATTCTTAAAGTACCTACCTCTTGGTTTTTTCAACATTTATCGTGTTCTCCAAAACCAAACTATATCTAATTATGCCATTAGACTGGTCTTGCTTCCTATTTTTTTTCTTTCAGTTTATTTTGAGACAGAGCTAACGTGCGCCCGCACGTGAGCGGGGGAGGGGCAGAGAGAGAGAAAGAAAGAGAAAGCCCAAGCAGGCTCCGCACTGTCAGTGCACAGCCATGAAACCTCAAGATCATGACCTGAGCCAAAACCAAGAATGAGACGCTTTACCAACTGAGCCGCCCAGGCGCACTTCCTGTTTCTGAATAATTATCATTTTCTTCATGACCTTTTATCTTTCTGAAATGAATACATCTATCTTCAACTAAATTTAGCTAAGTACATAAGAGGCAACTTGTAGGATAAATTAACTATAAACAAGTTGAAATAATGACAAGCTTATATTACAACAGCGTTCTAAAAGATTATATTGCACACTTTATCTATATCCAAAACATAGTTCAAGAAGCTAATACATGCAGATAGACAAATGGGCCTCTTGCACTGGTCAAATTTGTTTCATTGTCTGTATTCCACAGCTCAATATTTCAAGCATGCCATTTGTGCAATTTCATTATATCATTTTATTATCATGTATTTTTTCCATATTTCTTGAGGACAGAGAAAATATACTTTTACCTCTATGCAATCTTGTGTGTGCATGTGTGTGTGTAACACACACACACACAGACCTAGTGTGGCATTTTCTGACTACCTTGCCTACAGGAAAAATTCCCACCCTCTCCCCTGCCCATTTTATTCCTTTCCTTCACATTATTCTGTTGTATTTTCTTAATAGCCCAAAATAGTCTTTTATTTATTTATCTTTGAACACTTTCTGCCTCTAATATTTTACCTTAAGAGCCTACCTCCCATAAGAACAAAGACATGTTTACCCCTGAATTTCCTAGAAAAAAAAGTATACCATGCTTTCAATAAGTAGTCAATAACTACTTGCTTACTGAATAACGACCATGTTTTCAATATATTGGAAGCTAATTTTGTGGAGTTAGTGATAATTCCAAAACTACAGCATGTGGTTGTGACAGGTACAATAAAAATCACGTTAGTGTCCAACATATAGGATATTTCTCAGAAATACTTTCTGGAGTTTGACTCAAATTTTAATTTTCTTTTGAATTCACTAATGGGGTAAATCTATATCCTTATAAATTAGAATCATGCTAGACTATTATCCTAACAAAAATTTTTTTTCATTGTTTTGGGTTAAATGCTATAGTTATCATATCACTTGTTCCCTTGTTTGGATGGCACCTCTATAACACTGGGATTTTTTGTTTTGTTTTCTTAAGCTTGGGGTCACAGACCACTTAGATGAAAGAATGGCATTTTTCTACAGAAAAAGATGTAATGATATACTCATAATTTTATACATAATTTCATGTGGTGTCTGAGGAAGGCCATGACCAGGCTTGCCAAATTATCTTGTGTCATCTGATGGAGGACAAATGAAACATGTATATATCTGTAGCATAGCAAGAAATGGTTACTGTTGCAGAATCATGGTCTATAAAGTTGACCCTGGGTCTACTAAAGTGGACCTTGGGTTGGGGGGGTGGTTTGTGGGAAGACCATAACCTCAAGCCTCTGGAGTTTCTTCATCAGGGTGACTCCTCACTCTCCACGAAGAGTACCAAGACCTCTGAACTGAGGTGTGCCACGGGGAGGAACCTGACAAGTAGGTGTTGCCTTGGTGTTGCCTTGACCGCATACATGCATATTATATTGTTTATTTCCTGGTTGAGTAGTAAAATTAGGTGGAAGCAACGTCAGCTGTATCTAATGATTCCTTGTTAGTCCTCAGCCCAGATCACCCCTTTGAGCATGGTCTAGCTCATTTGGCATACTCCTAAGGATCTGTCACATTGATGTGATTATATGAGAATGAGTGGAGACACCCAAGAATGAAACCTTCTGGTACTGAAATTACCTGTAAGAATTCTTGGTATCTGATGGCCTGTGCATTTTTAGGAAATGAAAATTGAGGGTTGAACTGTGGTTTAGGGTTTTGGCTGCTGGCTACCCCTTACTATCTAAAGAGGAATGGGCTTTTAAGTGTACATGTTTGAAGTTGTTAATTTTTAGTTAAAAACGATTCCTGTGAGTATTCAGGATAATCCTCTTAGGTCTTTGCCAACCCTTGCTTATACTGTGCAACTGTACTGATTCTACGCAAGTACAGACTATATAGAAAATTCTAGGAGGATGGGAGATTTATAGAACACAAGTATTCTAACCCAATAACAGCAAGAGCCTCTGATTGATAATCTTATATGGAAATAATAAGTTTGTATCTGTTCCTGGATATTTCAGTGGGACCAGAAAACAATAGTGTATTGTTGAGGAGAATCTCTTAGGTGTGATTCGCTGGGCTACTCATTATGTCCTCTCTGCATTTGGGATCCCTGCTCCTGTTGCTCCCCATTAAGAAACTCATTTCACTACCATTGATGTTCAGACTGTGCTCTTAGAACTGCAGTTTCACTTCTGATTTTATCTTTAGGCAGGGGAAGTAACAGAGATCGATGGCCTTTTAAAGGAGCAAATATGTGAAAATATTCTTAACTTCAACTTATGGACATTTCCTAACCAACAAGAACCCCGTTAAAGACTGGAGCCAAAATTAAAGAAGACCTTAATTTCATTGGGACTTCATGACAGTCACTAACACAAAGGAATTTTTTTGGCTATTTTAACACTAATTCTAAGTTGTTTGTTTTTTTGTATGGTACTTTATTCCGGTTGCTGCCAAGGACTCTATGATCCTGTACTCCTCTGGCCCATCTAAGGGAATAATAGATGCAAGAGAAATGGCAATAGTAGTCTCATGTATTGTACCAAAACAGTGGGTCAAAGTGATTACAAAGAAGGAACGAAATGGATAGCACAGGAGGGCAAGGGCAGTATTGGTTACATTCTTGGACGAGTTTATTACATTCTTGGATGGGTAGCCCTACCGAAATCCATCAGGTATTACCCATGTGATCAGTTATCATCGGGACACCCTGATTATATTGGCTCTGAGTGAGGCTTTTCATCACCATCCTGAGGTGAATGACAGCTGTGAATGCATTCATGGTATTTGGCCCCACAAGTGAATACTGACATCAAATCTCAAGAAATGGCCTGGAGAGATTATACCAAATAACCAGAACTCCATAAACTGAAGTGTGAGGTGAACTCACCCACATCTCCTTTACTAGTTAAAAAGAGGTTTGCTTGTATGTGAGGAAAAAAACCAAATAACTAGTAAGTCATCTAGCTGTTGAACAAGATGGAGGGTTTTTTTGTTTTTTTGTTGTTTTTTTTGTTTTGTTTTGTTTTTCCTAACAAAATCTGTTGGGGCTTTTTGGTCCTGGAATGGCATGGTCTCTGTTTTACAAAATAATCAGGAAAATTATTCTTCCAGTTCATTGTTCTGCCATTCTAAAGGTGATAGCTCTTGTCCTCAAGATCCATTGTCTTAGTCTGCTCAGGCTTTCATAACAAAATACTGTAGACTGGGTGGCTTAAACAACAGAAATTTATTTTCTCATAGTTCTTTAGGAGAATGCTAAAATGGACAGGTTCTGGTGAGGGCTCTCTTGGTGACTTGCAAGTGACCATCTTCTCACTGTCCTCTTACCTGGTGGGGAGAGAGTGAGAGAAATCTCTTGGTTCTCCTCTTATAAGGGCACTAATCCAGTAGTGAAGACCCCACCTTCATGATCTCATCAGATCCAATTACCTTCTAAAGGCCTTGTCTCCAAGTATCACACTGGGGTTTAGAGCTTAAACTGAATTTCAGGAGACACATTCAGCCATAGCAGGATTATAGCCCCTGATCTGGGTGACCACAGTTTTAGGTAAAAATAATAATAATAATAATAATTACACAGAGAATCAAATATTGAGGGACATCTTATAGTGTTAGGAGTTGAAAAGTGAGCTATACTAATTCTGGGAACACTGGCTTCCAAACACCAGATGTTTGAAGTTCTGTTACAGCTATGGCCTGTTCTAAGAGTTGGTTCCCCAACTCTTAGCATCAAGGGTTCCCCAGCATAGGGGTTAGTAAACTATGGCCTGTGGCCAGATCTGTCACATTGCCTAATTTTGTAAATAAAGTTTTATTGGAATAGACTCCTGCTTATTTGTTTGCTTATTGTCCAATGGCTGTTTTATAGCAGCAGAGTTGAGTAGTTTGGCTAATAACCTTATGGCCTACAAAGCCAGGAATATTGCCTTTTACAGAAAGATTTGCCTACCACTTCTCTAAAGCTTCCATAAACTCACTTTATGGGTTTGTGAAAACTGAAATGACAAATAGAATGATATGTATATGGGTCCTTATCGTGGACTGGAGCCAAAATGTTTACCGACTTTTCAACTTTTCAACAATATGTGATCTGAAAATGTTCATAAACTCTATAAACCTTGAGTGGGAATCTTGGTATAAGATTTGCTTAAAGGAACATGTTGATAGGTCCGTAAAATGCCAACTTGTGTGTGAGTTGACCAAGTATTTGGAGTCCTTTAGATTAGTACCATGAAAGTAATGGTTATAAAACCAGTTAGTTAGAATGCCTTGTGAAACACCAATAGAATTTGGACTTGATACAGACATTTTACACCTTTGTAAAATTATTTTTAAATATTGACATTTTGAGGTTATTAACTAAAGCTACAAGAAAACTCATTAGCAACTCGAATTCTGTTAACATAATCCACTGTTTTGGGTCCCTTCACCAGTTCAAAAGTTCTTTGAAAAAGAGATCATGATGCCATAAAAATACTACTTTTCTTTATAGCCATGATTGTTTTAAATATGAATATCTCTAATCTTTTCAATTAAAAAAACTTCATTCACTAGACTTTATGCTTGAATTTTAGATGGTTTCCTTTCTCAGCTCGAGATTTATAAGGCTATTTTCTTCTTTAACAAGTAGATTAAACTATTGAAATGAGACCTGTCAATACTGCTACTCCTTAGAAAATGTGTCCAGTAGCCTGGTTATCTCAAAGTAACATCAGTTTGCTCTGTCTTATAAAGGCGTGTAGCATGATAACCTTAAAGTTCAAGAAAGAGGTAACACAAGGTCAAGGTTACATTTTTTAATTATATAAGCCTTTTTAAGTTTATTTTAGGTTGGCACGAAGAAAGGCATTAATGGGTCAGAAAGATTATATCTCTGCCTGCTAAGCATCTAAAGATCATTTACATAAAACATTAAAATTTATCATTTCTGGATTGTAGGCCAATCTTTCATTTTTATACAACAATCTCTTAACACCTTGGATTTGCATATCTTACAACAATGTTTTTAAAAGTGGTTTCACATCTATTAATTCACAGCCACCCTGTGAGTATGGCAATTATGCTCTTTTTATGGATTAAAATTTTGAGGTTGAGAGAAGTTAGGTCTGTGATAGAGAAAACCTGACTTGATTGAATTAACATCTCCAGTTTTGTGCTATTTTTTCTAAACTACACTCCTAAAAATACCTCTACCTTTTGTACACCAAGAGCAAAGGAGTGAGTGCTCACATACTGAACAAATGCATGCAGTTATCAACATTAAGAAACAGAAAATATACTTAATGATCACAGGTTCAACCTATACACATAGCAAGTTTAGCTTTATTTAAAGAGAAGACATTGAACTTCAGGTTTCTCAGCATTAAAATGCTCCAGTTCTCAGGGTGCCTGTGTGGTTCAGTTGGTTGAGTGTCCAACTTCAGCTCAGGTCATGATCTCGCGGTCTGTGAGTTCGAGCCCGCGTCAGGCTCTGTGCTGACAGCTCAGAGCCTGGAGCCTGCTTCGGATTCTGTGACTCCCTCTCTCTCTGCCCCTCCCCTGCTCATGCTCGCGCGCGCGCTCTCGCTCTCAGTCAAAAAAAAAAAAAAAGTGCTCCAGTTTTTAAACTGACACAGATAACATAGGATATTTTGGTCATTATTGCATGGATATTTTGACATATGGACATTTTAAGTTTACATACTTCTCATTAACCATAGAGGAGCATCTCACTCCACTCTGTGTCCCTTTGTCCAAGCATTACCATTGATGGAGAGAGGAAGGAAGGAAAGTGAAGGTTGCCAGAAAAGAAAGTTATTGCCACAGAATCACAGGGATGAATATTTAAATCAGATCAAGGTGAACATAGGTTTTCTTTTGAATAGTTAAGTTACAAGGATTTTGTTTATATGGGGTCATGTTCTGCTTTCCATTTAAATTTAATAGGTATAGGAACTAGCTCCTCTATGTGTATTGGGCCAAATGGTCAATTACATATTTTGAACCTCTGAGGATTATAGGAACTTGATGCTATTTTCAGTAATGTGAACAATTCTGGCTCAGTCTGAGTATAGATAAATCAAAACTCAGTTCTGTTCCATTTTCTCTTAGCATTTTAGTCTACATAATCACTATTTGTACCTATTAAGCCAATAACCAAAAATAATTCAGCTATTTGGTCTTCTGAATAATTGAAAGATGTGTCAACTAATTAAGCTGTTTGAAGATACAGTTGTAATTAAAACAATATGTACTGAGGGGGTAATGTCTTAGTATTTGTTTTTTAGGACACCTGTGAAGTTACTGTAAATGTGCACCACAATAGGATTCAGCATAACAACAATGTTAGAATTTACAAAATGTCATCAAATGCTTGTGGCCCACTTCTACAAAAAATATGAATAATTCACAATACTATATATAGAATTAGATTTTGCTGCCCCGATTCCATTTAAATAAATGTGTTTATAAGTCACCAATTTCATTTTCCTCTACTTATTCGTGGTGACCTTTCACTTATAAGCTGAAAAGCAATCAACTCTGAGTACAGCATGAGGTAAAGGAAATTTAAATATTTATAGTAAACATTTATGATGGCATGTGCATTAATAATTCCAAACACATTGTTGTGTAGAGAAAAAATACGTACCAAGTTTATTCACTACACAAATATTTGTTGAGAAATCACCATGTGCCTATTGAAGCATGTTGCACGGTTCCAATGAAAATTAGTAAAATATACAGATGTGGGCAATACAGTAATATTCAATACATTTTTCCTAACTTTTTAAACTCAGAATGATACTGCTAATATGAGTGATTCTTCCAAATTTCTACCTACTGGTATGTTCCACACAGTTAGCCAAGGTATTCATCATGATGATTTGATGGGACCTATACTGAAATACGGAGGTAATAATGAAAACAGTGTTAAAAGCCAAAAGGAAATGGCTTATACCTGCTTATATCAAATGTGTGTTCTACTCTCCTTTACTTGAAAATTCATCTCAACCCCCGCTCCCATTACCTTGATATCTGAATTTATTTGGGGACTGTCAGTACTCTTTATAGAGCTCTGCAGCTTTGTTTATACATCTGTATAGCACCCATTTCACTGCATCTTGTGTGTTTGCATGACCGTTGTCTACTCACATGATACCATTGAGATATGCCTTTATTCCATTGATTCCTACAGTGTTTGAGCAATTATTTTGTTCATTTTGGATGTTGACTCACTAGTTGGAAAATGAACCGGTCACACCACTCATTTTTACAAAAGCCTATCATGATTCTCCATTACCAACTGCATTTGATTTATCTAAGCCCAACAGCTCTTAACAGCCTGGCCCCAGACAAATTGTCAAATGTCTTCACCGCCATTCTACTCACAGTGAACACCTCTGTCATCCTGCTCTTTTCCATTCTGCTTTATTCAAGCTGTTGTAGTCTCTCTTAAATATCTACTTTCCTTTTCCTTTGGCCAATTTTTTAAAATTCAGGTCCTACGTCCATTGCCCTCCTCTTCTTATCCTGTGCTAAACATTTCTTCCTCTACTTATTTGCATAGCATTTATTTCTACCTTGTAAGGTCAAATGGAATTTGGAGTTAAAACTGATTTGCTATGAACAGAATTCTATGCAGAGAGCTTACTTTTCTCTCTCAAAGTAGGTTTTTGTCTTTTAATTGAAAAAGACCCATGACCCAAAGTAAGTCTTTTAACATTTACATGTCTCTGGTCAAGCAGAGTGAAGAGCACAACTCTGGATTTCAGATGGTTATTTAGATCCCATTACCTTTTCTCCCTAGTTATGAATTGAATAAGCTACAATAATATTCGAGTTAGTTTCCTTATTTGCTAATCATCTCTACACCACAGGATTACAGTGAAAATTCTACACCTTAAATATATACAATTTTTGTCATTCAACAACACTGAAAAAGTATTGAAGTCTCAACTTCAGTATTGGCAGCAACTAAACAAGTATACAACAACTCTTAGGTTTTATTACACCAAAAGTGATGTTTTTTTGAGCCACAACATACCTCATCTCTGCTGTTCAGTATATAAACTTGCTTTAAGGTCAATTTTAGAGTCAGACCGCCTGGACACAGATTGCAACTCTGCCCTTGAAGCCTTGAGCAATTTAACTTCTGTGTGCCTTAAATATTTTAGAGTTGAGAGGATTAAAACTAATATGTAGAAACCCCCTGGAACAGTCCCAAATACAAATATGCAGTATGTATTAGTTATTGCAATTATTGTATACCTTAAAATAGGATCACCTTATTTACTACAGTAATAATTTCTATGTGCAATTTTAAAGACTAGCAACTCAAGATAATTTAACAAAAAATTAAAAGGGATATTCCTGAAACTGGGAAAGGTAATAGGGAGATCACAGGGTCAAAGTGCCTTGGCCTAAGTATTCAGTTCAATGCCACTATGATATAGTAAGTATCATCTTTCATGAGCTTTAAAAAAATTATTATATATTGTCTTTATTTTTACCTGTTGTGGTTAAATCTTCAAATGTCAGGGAATGTATATGAGTCAAACATACTTTATTGTGACCAAAGATGGAAAATTTAAGTTTTTTTCCCTTTCATTTTCCATGTGTCAATACCAGAGAAGAATTCACATGCCCACTGTTTGGATTAATCATTTTTTGTTGGAGAATGGAATAATCAGATTGTCCATATCTGACCATTGTGCTGAGTTCTCTTATTTGCAGTCTTTCCAGAACTGTGTAATATACAAGATGGGTGCTTTTATTTATTTTTTAACTTTATTTTGAGAGAGCGTGCACATGTGTGTGAATAGGTGAGGGGCAGAGAGAGGGTAAGAGAATCTCAAGCAGACATCATGCTGTCAGTCTGCAGTAAAACAGACTGTGGGACTAAGTCTCACAAACTATGAGATCATGCCCTGAGCTAAAATCAACAGTCTGACACTTAACCAAGTGAGCCACCCAGGCACCCCCAAGATGAGTGCTTTTAACCAAAGATAAAGGGATTCTTTTTAGGCAAAAAAAAAAAACCAAAACCTGTTTACATCTACTTCCTAGAATAGAGAACCCCCTGTAATGGAGAGAGAACAATGCCAACTTCATGACGAAGGTAGGAAGAACCTGTTACCACACTTTATGAAAGGCACATAATTTCTCAAAGCTAAGCCAGAGAAGTTATTGCTCAAGAGCTAGTGGGTTAGGATTAAAGTATAGTAATTTCTGAGAGCATGTGCTGATGGGGGTTATGCCAAGGAGAAGCCAGTAAGCAACTAAAGTGTTAGTGGTGTTAGGGCAAGGCAATGAAATACTGAAGAAAATTCATGGAGACTTCAGAATTTGATCAATTGCTAATCATGTTTGCCTCATTCTGGTGAAATGTAGTATAAATATACAGTTCCACATTGTCTGGATATATGTGATAAATTTTATGATCACATTTTCACTCTAGAAGGAACTGCACATGGATGATATTCCCCAAATTAAAGAACATTGAATCTAAAGCATACCCCAGCTAGGGCTTAAATATGCCATACGGAGAAGGATGCAAAATACTCAACGGATTTTACATCAATATGAAGGAACTAATCCTAAAAGAAATGTTTCAGCAGAACAGTGGACTCTTTTATTTATTTTTTAATGATAGTAGATAATATGCCATTACACTTCTTAAGACAGGCGTTCAATAAATGTTTGTTGATAAGGGGAATTTATTTCATTTGACTCTCAATATAGACAGAGCAATTGAAAAATAGAATCTGATAACAGTAATAGATAGGGGGTACATCTGTAGAAATTTTGCTACATCCCAACTACTGTGGAAAGTAATTTATTCTGCTGGAAGCATATCACAGAAAACCAAAGGAAGTCTGATGTAACCTAGGTTGCAACTCCCTGAGAACATTTATTTGCTACAGTAATTATCTCTGATTAGGAAAATAATGATAAGAGTCCCCACGTTCTTATCAAAGATTCATGTTGACAGCTCTCCCAGTGGAAATGGTTATGATGGTGTTAAAATTATGACCGTTACTATGGACAGTGTGGCAATGCTTTATTTTAGAAAACAGAGTCAAGACTGTAAGAGAGGAATTATTCTATCAACCTCTTCCCGGGGATCTAATAACAAGAAATTAGTATAGGTGCCAAAGATTGTTGGTAGTTGACTAGTGGTTTTGGCTGCAGATTCTGGGCAGTTGCAGCCATCTGTTCCTCCAAAATTGTTTTTAAAAAGATATATAAAACAATTAGCAAGTTGGAATTCTATAGACTAAGCCAAGAAAATGCAATTCAGTTGAATTTGGTACAAAATAAGGCTCATTTTAGATAAAAGAGGGAATAAAATGGAATTTGTTAGAAGCTGCTGGAGGTCAAAACAAACTACCATGATTCGATGGTGGACAAATTGGAAAGAGAGGTGGTCTTTGACAAGGCAAACTAGGTGGTGAAAGATGATACAAATTGAACAAGGAAGGGCAATAAAAAGGACAAAGTTATAGATGGAAACAGGGCACTCTCTGTAGTATTCATAGTGTGTTCCTCATAACACATTATTCAGTAATGTCGCTCATGAGTCATACTTAATGCTAAATAAGGAGATAAAAACATCAAAAACAAGCTACTAAAATTCACTCAATGTGCAAGCAAAATATCAACTTAAGTCTATTGGACAGAGCTCATATGGAGGCTAATACTAATTGTATGTCATACAATACTTTGGATAATGCTCTGTTAGGTGAATGCTAAAGAAAAGTCTTGAGGGTATAATAAACACCTTAAAACAATGTAAGAGAGTTAAACCCAGTACATCAAGAATCAAGGTCTTTGCAACTATACAGTATGGAATGGACAGTTGGCTTATCAGGTTTCTCAGCCACTATAATATATGTAAAAATGGCACCACTGTAGCTCTCTTTGTAAATAATATTTAGGTACAGAAGTTCTGACCTTGAAAGATTTACTTTCTTGAATGCAAATCAAAATGGATGTAAAGTCGTTTCTCTAATAGAGCTCAAAGAAGACAAGATCTGGTTTAACCATATGTTATTAATACAGTGTGAAGTATGGAAATAATAGATTTCTCTTACATGTTTATATGGATAATTATATTAGACACAATTGAAATACTTCTTGATACACCATTTTCTCCCTGTTCTTCTCAGGAAAGTCTCAAGCTACTGACAAAAAGTTTTTAACATTAAATTAACAATATTTTTCATTGATAGTAGCTGGTGACCTCAATTGGCCAAATTAATTCTTGCCTTTTAAATATCTGTATCAAACAACTAAAAGCTTTTCAAGATCAGCATTTATAAATATCTGCTTATTCTACATCTAGACCTAAATACCACATATTGAAAACATACGCTAAAGTTTTTTGGATAGTATAGGTCTAAATTATAACTATGTTTTTAAAATAAGTTTTATGTTATGATAAAATCTCTTGGATGGCATATCGAATGGTGTTTTCAAAATTTTATCTTGCATATTTCATCCACTTACAACCATATTGATTCATTAGAATGATTAATCCTTAAAGTTCATACAATAATCACCTTTCTTCTGGTAAAAGTCACACTTGAAGAGACTGAGCCAAATTAGATAATGAAACGAATTATTTTCAGTTCAAATGTTTTAGATTTCATTTTTTCTGAACACATATATATATGTGTTTTTAATCTAAGATGGAGGAAAAATATAGCAAATTGTTACAGAATAATTACCTTAAAATCATATTTAATAAGAATCCAAGATTTCCTTGTCAATTCCATGTTTGGGATAAATATTTTATATAGTTTATTTCCTATTCTTTAAGCTTGTTCTTACATTTTAGCCTGAGCATATCACAGCAATTTTGCAAAAAAAAAAAAAAAAAAAAAAAAAAAAAAAAAAAAAAAAAAACCTCAGTTAAGAGCTTGACCAAGACGATTTAAGAAATAATTAAAATTTTATACTTTTGGTGGCCTAAATATATTAAGACTCTTTGCTTTGTCCCAAGTGTATTTAGTAGTCATCCTATGTCGCAACCAAAAAAGTGCTCCTAAGAAGAATTACTAAGTTATTTCTGTTCAATCCTCTTACTACTGTTAGATTGTGAATTATTAGTTGATGACTACTTTATTCTATCAAAAAGTATTCCTAGCAAGATTCTTTCAATATCCTTGACTTCCTTATGATGTATTTGAGATGAAATGACCAATTATGTTGCATAAAATAAAAATCTGATTCATGTTTGGAGAGATTTTGGCATTAACAGGCATCACAGTTAAAATTGAATATAGAAAAAGTTTGAATATAAAATTAAACCTGAGCATATAAACCAGCAAAGACACAAAAATCATTTCATTGGCTCTAGTTTTGAAACTTCCAAAGTAACCTAATTTTCTCCATTTTCACATCTACCACTCTAGACCAAACCAGCCCACCAACACCTTTGTAGTTTTCTTAGACAAATTGTATCCATAACACTTAGAATAAAAACCAAGGTATTCACTATGAACTACAAGGAAATCCTACATATTTTGGGCTCTGTCTACCACTGATCTCATTTCTTATCACTTTTGCCTTCCTTACTATATTTGCACAAATGCTTGCTTTCTGTTTACCAAGACGCTCACCCCTTCCAAGTTCTTTGTACCAGTGCTTCTCATCTCAGAATGTTCTTCATCCCTAATATCTGCCAGCCTCTCTTCATCTGTCAAATGTCAGTTTCAAAATCACCTTCTTAGAGGGCATTTTGCCGATCCCGCTTATCTAATGTTACCAGTTGCCAAATTGTTATCACATGGCTCTGCGTATTTCTTAAGAGTATTTAACAATCTCTAAAATTATTTAATTTCTTGTTCGTTAAGGAGAGGAGGGGTTTTGTCTGTCTTGTCCACTGTTTTATCTCTAGTTGCTGGTACCGTGTCTGGCGCATAGAAAGTGCTCGGTATATATTTGTCGAGTAAATCATTTAACGTAGCAAATCAAACTGGGATTCACAGTGAGGTTCAGGAGAAACTATACAATCGGATTCTTAAAAGAGCACTGAGAATATTTTTAAAGGAGAATAATGAAGATTCAAGGTGCAGGACAGCAGCCTTTCAGTGTCTCATGAATGTATAAAGAGAGTAATGAAAAATGTCAAGAAATGAGGAGACCATGCTTCATGGGTTGTGTGTATTTCTGCACTCCTCATGGAAGCTTTCCTTTCTGGATTATCTTTTCAAATATTTATAGGAACAGCTTTGGAAGATAGAGAAAATATTTCCTTATGGGACCAAAGGCAGATTTGTTTGCTGTCTAACATAATAAAGACCTCTCCCTCCAAGTCAAAAGCTGGACAGATTTGCTAGATATTTCCTAAGACTGGAAATTGCTTCACCTCAGAATGCCTCAGCTGTGGCACAAACCCACTGTGTATGCAACGTCTGTCTGGGCTCCTTCATTGCCCCCATGGACTTGTAGGGGAAAGAGAACTGATGTGAACATGAAGCTCATGCTTCCTATGGGGCCATGAGTGATAAAGTCCATTGTCTCTGACAGGGGAGTCTCCTGTCTTCTGCCAGCATGTATAAAACTACACAGGCTAACTTGTTAGTTTGTAAGCTGGGTGAGCATTCAGACCCTTCACAGTTTTTGACACAATGATACCATAAGCTGATGTGTTCTTTTAAAAAGTGACCATAGGGGCGCCTGGGTGGCACAGTCGGTTAAGCGTCCGACTTCAGCCAGGTCACAATCTCGCGGTCCGTGAGTTCGAGCCCCGCGTCAGGCTCTGGGCTGATGGCTCAGAGCCTGGAGTCTGTTTCCAATTCTGTGTCTCCCTCTCTCTCTGCCCCTCCCCCGTTCATGCTCTGTCTCTCTCTGTCCCCCCCAAAAAATAAATAAACGTTGAAAAAAAAATAAAAAAAATAAAAAATAAATAAAAAGTGACCATATATTCAAACCCAGTGGAAATTACCATTAAAAGTGCTGCAAATGGAATGATTTTTTTTTAAATACATGTGTGGGTTATATATTCCCCACATACTAAATCAAGTCAGCAGTGATGGCTCCCCCCTCTCCCATGGTCTGCTGCTAATCTGAGTTTTAATGGCTCTATCGATTTCCAAATCCATACTGGAATTATTGCAGAGCAGGCCCCCTCTCTCCCACTTTTTAGGAGATTGCAATTTGCTTTTAAAAATCCACAAAGGGTGGCACCTGTATGGCTCAGTTGGTTGAGCTTCCAACTCTTGATTTTGGCTCAGGTCATGATCCCAGAGTTGTGGGATCAAGCCCCATGCTGGGCTCCATGCTAAGCATGGATTCTCTCTCCCTCTCTCTCCGTCCCTTTTCCCTTCTTGCCTGCACGTTCTTTCTCTCTCTAAAATAAATAAATACATATATCCACAAAGGATTCTTAGGAGAACTAAATGTCTCCATTTTTATAAATCTTTGAGACCATGCCTAGAGCATTACAGTGATTTGTAATTTAAAAGAAATCACAAAATTATTTTTTTCAAGAAACACTGGGTTTGAAAAGAGAATGGAAGTTGTGCAATTACTAGGCTTTCTGGAGAAGACACGAGATCTTGCATTCATTTAACAAATACTGTCTACGAAGTATGTATTTATGTCACACAGCTTTTTTTTCTATATAGAAATATAAATATGATCTAATCTTAAAACGAGTCTTCCTTTCAGACAACAGAGGTGGTTTGTTTTTTTTTTTAACAGCTACTCTGGGCCAGGCATCATTCTAGATACTGGCCACTTGCCAGTGTGTAAAACAGACACATTTCTGCCCTCTGGCACTTAAATTCTAGTGAAGTAATTATATACAGGGAGGGTTGCAAGGGAGGGGGAGGTGATAGGGGTCCCAGATAACAAGTAAATATGTAAAAAAACTTGGATTGCAAAAGAGTGGTAAGTGACAGGAAACACTGGGATGAGCTTTATATTGGCCAATCAAGGACACGTCACTGAGGTTCACCATCTGATGAGATACACGTCCTAATCAGTGTGCCCACTACATTGTCTGAGTCACAGGACGACTTTCCAATTCACTTCTGTTTTCTAGGGCTGCTGTAACAAAATACCACGACTGGGCCACTTAAACAACAGAAGTGTGTTTTCGCACAATTCTGGAGGCTAGAAGTGTAAGATGCGAGTTTGTGCAGGTTTGGTTTCTTCCGAGGCCTCTCTCCTTGGCTCGTAGTCAGCTGTCTTCTCACCGTGTCTTCACATGATCTTCCCTTTGTGCTCACGCAGCCCTGGCATGTCTCTTGTGGATTCACTTTTTCTCTTATAAGGACACCAGTCAACCTGGATTAGGGCCTACCCTAAAGGCATTTTAACTTAATCACCTTTTTAAAGGTCTCATTTCCAAATACAGCCATGTTCTGAGATACTGTAGGTTAGCGCGGTAGTATATGAATTTGAGAAGACCCAATTCAACCCACACACTTCTCTGAGAGTTGGAGAGAGAGCGCTGGGATTAAAACACTGGTTTTATCTTTTTGTAACACTACTCTTTGAAACATAGTGAATTGTGGTACACTAAATTCACAGTACCCGTTTTTGGGGATTGTGAACCCCTGACATTGCAGCTGCCCAGGACATCTGCCTGGTGAGGCTTCCCGGCAAGTGTGTGATGCAAGTGATGCTTACGAGAAGGAGGCAACGCTCCCTTCCAGTCCTTTCCCACTCAGCTTTGTCTTGCAACAGAGCATACCCCATGCATGGAGTGGCCTGGTGGCTAGGAGAGATATTACAAGATCTTCTCACACAACTGCTATTTGTGTGTGTGTGTGTGTGTGTGTGTGTGTGCGCCCGCGCGCACACACGCTTAGGACGCCTGCTTTGAGTTAGTCTTTCACATCTAGGTAAAATCACTGACGGGAACCTAATCTAGTAAGCCTTTTGATCTTTTTTTCCCTCCTGTTCCAATGCTGAAACTAGTTAGTATATTAGAGACCAGGTAAAATGCAAAGTGAAAGAGTAGTCCTAAAGAAGTTTCAACAAACAGGGATTGAATATGTTGGTCAAGCACAAAAGAATGGTCTTCTCAAGGAGGACAGAGGAAGCAGCATTACCAGAGTGTGAAGGTGTCAGACTCTAAGGTACTGATTGGGGACTGTTTGCTATAGACAAAGCATAAATCAGGGTACGAAAGGGGAAATTGGGTTTGAGATCATGGAGGATTCTTTAAAGTTTCGTAAGAATTCATTTTGTATTTGGTAGTCATTTGATAGCAATTTAATGGAAAAGCATTGAACTGAAGAATTCGATGTTCACATTTGCATTTTTGAAAGTGAATTCCAATGGCCAGATGATAGAGTATTTTAAATGCTTTTTTAATATCTAGAGAAAATGTTTCAAGATATCATTAAACCAAGGAACTATAATCCAAAACATTCGTTTTGTTGAATGCTTTAGAAATGTGAGGCTTGCAAATGTTTCATTGCGGGAAACAACAAACATGTAACACTTTTTAAAATGAGGTGTGCTTATCACATTAGGGTGCTGTGCTTAAATCTTGACATGCCTCTGATCTAGGATACATGTAGAGAAATTTTTCCATGGGTGTATTGGATGTGTGCAAAGCTGCTTATTAAAGCATAGCTAAATTTGGATACAAAGTATCCACCAGTCAGGAAATGGATAAATATTTGTGATATGTTCATACACTTGAATCAGGTATAGAAATGTACAGAGAAGAGTTCAAAAATACTGTGGTGTGAAAATTGCTTTGTATAAATTGACAGCATTTATTTAAATTTGTGAAAACACAAAGCGATGAAACAAGGGTATAGATGTTTTCAGTAAAAGTGTGCAAACGTGGTCCAATAAATTTGGAAAACACCAAATTTATCATGGTGGTTGCCTCTGAGAGGGAGTGTAGGAAATAAGCTTTGAGGAAATAAAAAGTGGGGGTGTGGGGCTACAATTTTGTTTCTCCACTTTTTAGAAAATGGAAAAATTTAAACATAGTTAATTATTGGTGATAAATACATGTCTTTCATTCTCTGTACTTTTCTACAATTGTTTTAAAATTTTTTTGAAAAGTTTAGAGAATTTTTTCTTACCTGTAATCCCTTATATGTATACCATGCCCTATATTCATATATTTAATGCCTCATAACCACCTATGATGTAGGTGAGGTAAAGTAGCTATCTTATTATTCATCTACCGAGGTTCAAAGACATGAGGTGCCTCACCCAAATTTTTCTTGCAATTACTAAGAGGTGAAGCAGAATTTCAATCCCAGTTCTTCTGAGACTCACACCAGTGCCGTATAGCTCTCCTGAGTGTCTGTCAACATTGTAAAAACTTCTGCACTTATCCAGAATTGGCAAAACAAAACAACAACAAAAAACCACTAGGAAATTTTAGTGTGCTCATCTAGTCTCCCTACTCCATATTTTGTTTCTTTTGTTAAGAAAACGCAAGGGACTGGTGCTCTAGAATTTCAGTACTGGCATATGATGTAGTAGATGAAGGCTGTGCCTGACTTTGAATTTCAGCTCTGCCACATTCTAGCTTTGTGGACTTCAGCAACTACATACTTATTTACTCTCTGCTTTAGTCCATCAGTAATGGGGAAACTCATAGTACCGAGATGTAAGGTTGTTAACAGTGAACTGAATAATCCATGAAGTGCTTAGAGTACATCCTATTAGAAATATTACAAGTGAGAAAATAGAAAAAAATTTCGGTATGTAAAAACTCCAGGCTGGTAAGGAGAAAGTCTTGGGATTAATTTTTGAGTCAGCTATTATGTTCTCTGTTAGCACAGAGAATTTCAGAAAGGGGTTGGAGCTTTTTATTCCCATGATTTACTCATGCCATAACTGGAGGCCTGTGTCTCCCCTTCATCCATTTTGCTTAAACCCCACTCCCAAACCCTCTGGCAACCATCACTTTTCTGTATTTATAGGTCAGATTTTGCTTTCTATTGATTTTTTTGATTCCTTTTATGAGTGGGATCATGTGGTATCATTTGTCTTCTCCCGTCTAATTTCACTTACCATAATGCCCTCTAAGCTCAACCATGTTGTCTCAAATGGCACAATCTCATCCCTTTTTATGGCTGTATATTATTCCATTTATGTCGCATTTTCCTTATCCAGTCATCTCTTGGTGGACACGAAGGTTGCTTCCATATATTGGCTATTAAAAATAATGCTGCAATAAACATAAGGATGCAAGTTAGTGTTTCTGTTATTGGATCACACAGTACTTCTGTTTTTAATTGAGGAACCTCCATACTGTTTCCACAGTGACTGCACCAATCTGCATTCCCACCAACAACGCACAAGTGTGTTTTCTCCACATCCTTGTCCATACTTTCTCTTGTTTTTGATTTTAGCCATTCTGACAGCTGTAAGGTGATAGCTTATTGTGGTTTTGATTTGCATATTCCTGATGATGAATGATGATGAACATCCTTTTATGTGCCCATTTGCTGTCTGTATGTCTTTTTTGGAAAAATGTTTATTTAGGTCCTCTGCCCAATTTTAAATCAGGTTGTTTCTTTGGTATCGAGTTATATAAGTTCTTTATACATTTTATATATGAATCCCTTATTGGATATATCATTTGCCAATATCTTCTATCCAGTAGGTTGTCTTTTATTTTGTTGTTTCCTGGACTGTTTTGTTTTGTGTTTTGTTTTATGTTGATGTCCCACTAGTTTATTTTTATTTTTGTTTCCCTTGTTTAATCCATTTTGAATTTTTGTGTAAGGTGTTAGAAAGTAGTCCTGCTTCATTCTTTGGCATGTAGCTGTCCAATTTTTTCAACACCATTTATTAAAAAGACTGTCTTTTCCCCATTGTAAATTGTTGCCTTCTTCAACACAGATTGATGGACTATTTAATTGTGAATTTATTATTCAGTCTTCATTCTGTCCCATTGATTTTTGTGTCTGTTTTTGTGCCAGTACCACACTGTTTTGATTACTACAGCTTTGTAGTATATCTTGAAATCCAGTATTATGATACCTCCAGCTTTGTTCTTCTTTCTCAGAGTTACTTTGGCTAGAGTATTCTGTGGTTCTATACAAATTTTAGTATAAATAGCAACACTCAGTGATATTGTAATAGCTATGTAACCAGACAGATGGTAGCTATACTTATGGTGAACATAAGGTATAAACTTGTCAAATCAGTAAGTTGTACATCTAAAATTAATGTAACACTGTTATATTTAAAAATGCTATTGGAATTAACATTGTGTTGTTAGGAGTACATACAATTGTAGAAGATGAGTAGACAGTATGACAAATATTTAATGAAAGTTACCTGTCTGTATCTTTAAGGCATGTGAAAACAATGATCTTGGTTCTCCATTTTGTAGGTTATTCAAGAAAAGGTGTGTGAGAACCTTTAGTTTGGGTTTTCTTAAATCATTACCTGCATGGCCAGAGAGGCCTGATTTTGGTCTTGTCTTGTTTGTATAGCCTAGGTATCAAGATTCTATTTTTTCTCCCTCTCTCATTAAAAAAAAATAATAAATTGATATTTTTTTTAAAAAAGGAAAACTTTAGCAAAACACACTTTAGTTTGCACAAACACATTTTACTGCAAATCACAAAGGAAAAACTTAAGTGAATGTAAGTTTCATTTTGAATAGTTTTATTGTTAATAAAAAATAAAACTATGTAAAAAGGATAGAAGGCGATAAAGGCAGTTACCCTCCCTCCTCAAAAACAAATATCTCATTAAATCTATCTGCCAGTTGATTTTTTAAAATAGTGCAGCCTATTCTGTAGTATACATCATAGAATGCATCCTAAAGACACACAAAAACGTAATGTCCATTTACCTCCATGCATAAATGTACCTGAAAAAGCTAACTCTAACATGGAAAGCAAAACGAGTTTTGAAACTTAATGTTTCAGAGAACATTCTGTAAAAGGAAATAAGCATGAATTGCTGGTATCAGAGCTCGTCCAAAATTCCTTCATTAGAATTAGCATTAGAAATCCAAATTTGGAGGGGGGAAATCAATGATCTACTTTCAAAGGTGGAGTCAGCAGTTTAAAAAAAGAGGCTGTGCACGTTGTTTTAGTAGTGTCACTTTTATCTCACTCCGATCTTCAAAAGCAGATGACCTTGTTTTGGGTTTCAGTAGAAAAATCTCTCATGAATTTACATGGCCATGTTAGCTGTATGGTGTTGATTGCAAAGATATAAAACGAAATAATGCCATAAACCAGCCCTTGAGACACACTGCCTTTTAAGCTATTTGCATAAAGATGGACTGCACATTGTTATGTGCCTGTAGTTAAACTCTCAAATCCAAAAGAATAAAGTAGTCTTTGGGTTTTCTAGAGAGCTCTAAAAGTGTAACCTATACAAGAATCTCACAAAGCAACCTTAAGAGAAGCAAAACAGAAAAATATATTAAACTTGTGAGCATTAGCACTTAGCTTGTTGTTTATCACATGCAACCCTAAAGCAAACACTAGTCACCTAAAATAGCCTTTCTCTGCAGAAAATGTCAAAATAAATATCATTGACACTTTGGGTTTGGTAGGAGAAGAATAAGTAAAAATACTGTGATTTCTCAATTCTTCAGGTAGATAATGAAAATAATAAGCTAAGCAATAAAAGTATGAGATATTAGTCCCTTTGGAAAATAAAAATGTTTCACTGGTGTGACTTTGAGATTTCTTCTGATACCCAAATGTCTTTGTGTTTATGTGTGTGCCATATAAATTCATATAATTTATACTTCTGTGAATGATTTGTGTTTTAAATATGAATCACTGTTGAATTAGTATTTTAATTATATTTATGCAATTAGAATTAAATGTGTAATTCTAGTCAAAATTTTTGGATGGCTGAAATAGAGCTTTTTCTAGAAAATTAGCATCCATTTCCCTACCAGTATCACAAAACAAATAACCAGGCAAATAGTTCCTGATTTTCTTTTTACAAAATGTTTTGAAATAAGGACTCTTTTACTTCATACTCTTGGAGAATATACTACATTGATTTTCTTTTATTCTGTATCAACTGCAAAGAAAATATAAAAAGATGTGCCTCTTTTAACTTGTATGATCAAGGACTGTTATTTGTTTCTCAGGGATGGTTGAATCTTATTTTTAAATGAGGGATTTGATCTTTGGTAATGGTGTTCAATACTTGATGTTCAGTGACACTGAAAGTTCTTAAGAGGTGTCTTGAAGACGGATCACTCTGAAGACCAGGAAAAACTGAGTTGGTGGCACTTCTTCCCCCCTCCCCCAACTTGAGCCAGAGTGGTTATTTTACTTGTTTCTTTAAAACATGTTTCATAATTGGGGCACTTGGGTGGCTCAGTTGGTTAAGCATCCGACTTCGGCTCAGGTCAGATCTCACGGTTTGTGAGTTCGAGCCCGGCATCGAGTTCTGTGCTGACAGCTTGGAGCCTAGAGCCTGCTTCAAATTATGTCTCCCTCTGTCTCTGTTCCTCCCCCACTTGTGCTCTGTCTCTCAAAAATACATAAAAGTATAAAAACAATGTTTTATAATTAGACTAAGTTATCCAATAGTGAAAGTATCTATTACCATTTTTCTCCATAGTTGCTAAGATATCTTCAATGGTAAGAATTTTGTAAGTTCTTTTATAATTGACGATTTGTAAGTGAAGTACTAATAACCGTAAAAGCTAATATATGTAGCACTTTCTAAACATAAGGAACTCTTCCAAAAGGTATAAAGTTAATTCACTTAGATTTCAAAGAAACCTTTTCAAAAATACTTGTATTAATATAGCTCCAAGTAATATGTCTGAAACATTCAATATTCATTAATATTCTTATACAAATATTATACAAATCCATTAGAAAACCAAGACCTCCCCAAAATTAACATATTCATACTGTTTGTTAGTGGTCAAATTTAATTTTTAAATTTTGTTTTCGTGTTTATTTTGAGAACAAGGGAATGTGAGCTGGGAGGGGCAGAGAGAGAGGGAGAGAGAGAATCCAAGCAGGCTGATGCAAGGCTCAGTCTTGTAAACCATGAGATCATGACCAGAGCCAAAATCAAGAATTGGACACTCAACTGACTGAGCCACCAGATGCCAAATTTATTTATTTTTAAACATTTTTAAATGTTTGTTTATTTTTGAGAGAGAGTGCAAGCAGAGAGGGGCACAGAGAGAGGGAGACACAGAATCTGAAGCAGGCTCCAGGATCTGAGCTGTCAGCACAGAGCCTGACATGGGGATCTAACTCACAGACTGCAAGATCATGACCTGAGCTGAAGTCAGCCGCTGAACCGACAGAGCCACCTAGGCACTCCTGAGATTTAAACTTAAAAAAAATATTGCCAGATTGAAAATACCAAAAATCAAAATTTGCTAGTACTCCCTTCCACTGAAAGTTGATGAAAAGGAGATTTCCGGGGTGAGTAGAAAGTGGTAAGTTCCTGGAAAGTGATTTGCCAGTAGGTATCAATAGCGTTAAAGATAAAACTTCCAGGAATTTCTCCAAAGGAGGCGATCATATTTAAAACTATTTAAGTACATGGTTGTTTATTACAGCATTAAATGTAATTCCAAACTGATCTGAAGAAAAAAATCTAAGCAGAAATTTTAAATAAAATTTGGAGTGTTCCTTTTACAAAATACTATAGAAATTGTGTTTACTAATACATTTGTAGCTTTTTTAGAACAAATTATAGCCTCAAAAAATGAAGACATTTATATATAGTAAGATCTCAATTGCATATAAGCATATATCCACACAGATTTAGATTTTAAAAAAGTGACTCTATATTATAAACCACCAGTTAGCTAAAAGCCCACTGCAGATAAATTTGGATTTAATTCCCAGCGTCATTTCATACACTAGTTCAGATTACCCCCTCCACATGCATAGCTTCTGAAATTTTTCAAATTCTATACAATTTTCTTTCCCCATCTTTCTGTGTACTCCTGTTCCAGATTTGCTGACACAGCATCTCCTGCATCAAGCTAAACATAAAGACCCATTCTTTCATATCCTTCATCCCCCAACAGAATGACTTGCCTGAAACACTTCATGAGTATTAATTTACTAAAATTTTGAAGGAAGCTAAGGTGTCATCACATACTGGGCAAGAATCTTTCTTCTATTTCCTGCATCCCTACCTCCTCCTAAACCTCCTTTCTGGAATAGCCAGTTTTGCCCCTTCTTCATATGTGATGGTTCTGCTGGCTTGAGACCCCTGATGGTTTGTTTGACCTTATGTGAGTTTTAAAAATTTTTGAGAAGATACAATTGTAGCCTTGACAGCATTCCTGAAGAATACACATTTTTGTTATTATAAATAATAAAGACTTTTTAGTGGCAAATAATGCTTCTAGAAGTAGAAAAAAAGATTGAATCAGAATTTTCAATAGAGAAAAACAGATAATACAAGTCATCTCCCCATTGGTCTGTATATGGGTTATCTAAGAATGGCATCTACAACCTGGGGCTGCATGAACTGTTCTTGCTCTCTGGTTGTGTAGGGGAATTCTTTCTTACCTGCTATCCACCAACCCTACAGTTCAAACCACTGAGCTGTCCTTGCTACGCCACAGACCCGGTCAGTGTCTGATTCTCTCTCTCTGTATTTTTTTTAACTAAGCTCCAGTATTAAGTAACATTCATATACTTAGAAGGATACATTTAAATTGGCAGATGAGAAAAGAGCAATCTTCATCCTACAATCATTTGTCATCTTCATAGTCCTGTTTGGGTTCCTTCCTTTGGACTCCTGGGAAAAGGTGGGTGACTTTCCATCCAAAGGACTTTTGCACCAAGATGTGAACATATGCTACATAACTGAAATGGATTATTTTAACTGAATTTATTATTGGATTAATATTTTACTCTTCGTGTCTTACCACCTGTATCTACTTGGGATGTCAAGTAATGAGGCCATGATAATAGCCCACCTAAGATCTCCCTTTCCTTGTTTTCTGAAGTCAACTTAATATTCAACCTCATCACTTTCTCCAATATTTCACAATTTTAGAAGTATTTTTAAAACATACATGAACCAAATAATCAACTGTGTGCAGTAGTTACTTTTGTTGGAGTCTCCTAATTTGACTCAAACAGTAAAAGATGATAAGAGAGCTGGAGAACCACTGGCTAGAGACTCCAACCCTGCATACAACCTTGCATTTAGAGCCCCGGCTTCTTCACTTCCTTTTTATGCTGGAATACAGAGGAGAACACAGAAGAAGGGGTCTGCATCTTTTATTATTTATGTCAAAAGGTAGCTGGGATGTACCTTTGGTTTTCAGAAAATCCACATGGGAAAAGGAATATCTAAATGATGAAGAAAATATGTATGTAACAAGAAGTGGAGCAATTCTCACACAAGTCATAATGAAATCTACCTCAGTAAGGATATGCTTGAAAATGAGGCAGAAGCTTTGTGCAGTGGCAGTATCGTAGCCAATGAGGTTTATCTGAGGAGCGATTATTGCTAATTGAAAATGAGGCGGAGACCCTCCTTCTACTGTAACTTTCCCCTTCTCATTCTATTTTCAGTAACAAGGATGAAGAGAAGTATAAAAGGAAAAAAGGAAACAACATCCAGAATGTGGTGTATCACATCAGTTCTTATACGTACAGCTTGTTCCTTTTCCATACATACCCAGACTCTAAGAATAGTTGTTCCGTGCCCTTTTGAAACGTGTAACTCCCCTGTGCTCCCCATCTAGGACCTGGTTTCTCCCTCTAGGCACTCATGCCTCTTTCCACTAATAGGTAAGAGGGAAGAAGACACCCAATTTCAAGTGGAATATGTGTACTGAGTTTGTAAAGTTACTTTTGAGGCAATATCATCTTCAGCATGATACTTAGGACTTTAGAGGTTTGTAATGTAGTTCATTCCCCAGGTATGGTCTGTTTGAAATAGGCCTGTCAAGAATAGAAAGGGAACATAACCATCATGAGAGATGTTTATTTTTCAGAGTTTGAAATTATAGATTTATAAATCAACACAGACAATATGAGAGTGCATTATCTTCATTTTAAAGGGGATTACTATCACCTAAATGCTTCATAGTGCAGATTTTCTGGCAAATTTTATTTCAATGGACAATAGTGCTTAGACCAAGAATCCCAGGCTAGAGTAATTGTATCAGTACAATCCAAAGCCCCACTAATGGTTTTCTGTCTATAATTGCAACTAACCTTTTCTTGTTTGACATTACAAGTGTGTATGATATCAATTGCCAGTGTCCCTGAGGATTTATCTATCTAGAAAGAAAGCACTTTGATTCATAAAACCAATTTGTATTTTAATTACTAACTTGGCAGGATACTTGGTCAAATGCCAGCCCCATGGCAAATAAGATCAATAATTTAAACTATCAAGAAGTGTGAAGTTAGGAATTTCTCAACCATTTACTCGTTGCTTCTTTCAGTTTTATTAAAATCATTAATAAAAGTTTAATGGGCATCATAATGGGCAAAAAATTATTTTCTTGAATATTCTGACATCCATTGATGCCAACATTATGGAGTAGAATTCATGAATTCAATCTAAGAATAAAACAACTCTTGATCATTTGTACTTGCTCTGAGACATAGAATAAGCAAATGGAATTGGTACAGGTAACAGGTTAAAGTTTTTAAATAACTATAAATCCATTTATGCATTCCTTGATCTTCCACTGAGGCACTTTGTGATTCAAAGGAAGTCCAAAAAATATCTAACATGTGGTCACTTCCCTTAAGAAGTACATGGCCAATTTTAGGAAATAAATTCAATATAAAGTTAATCACAATATTACAATATAAATTTAATAGCAAAAATCTGACCATTGTCAGATTATAAGAGCATCCAGAATCCTAAAATGGTCAGAAAGGCAGATATTAACCCTGCAGGATTGATAGAGCTAAAAAAAAAAATAGAAAAGGAGCACATCTCAAAAAAGGAAGGCAAACTCAAAGGGGAAAAAATAAGCCATGTCCTCAAAGATTGCTTAAAATCCTTTGCAAAATGGGCACTAACATTAGATGCTGGAAAAGATCCCACAGATCTTCTGTGATGCATTATCTAACCATCAACTTTGCATTTGTTTTGAGATTATTAAATGACTGTCAACTCTGTGTTGACTGCATATGAATAACTGTGTAGATCATTCTAGTAATCTGTGGTAAAGAACATTACTGGGGACAAGGAAATCCGCATTCTTGTATAGGTTTTATGAACCCTGGGTGTGTATCTATATGCACTCTAGTATAATGTAGCAGTTAATATAAGAGGACTCATGAGTGTATATTTCTTAACAAAAAATGGTGGATGTTTAGCCTATCTGTTCTTTTCTATATTTAACCTATTAAATGGAGAATTCTATTTTATTAAAGCAATTATTAATTATAGCATTTAATTATAAAGATAGGTTAAAAATTGAATATAAAAATTTTTCACCTTGGGAAAAAAGGCTTTACATAAGTTTGTTTTTAGAATAGTATTGCAAAGCTAGTAAGTTGGAGATAATTCCAATGTCCCTCTAAATGCATTCCATCTGACCACGTAGACAATCTCTGAGCCACCTTTCATGTTTCTGGAGAGGACATTTTAAGAGCTGAATCAAGGCCATAGGCTTGTGAGCCTACTATTTTTATTAAAAATATTTTTTAATGGATGTGAATCTTTTTAAGTTCTGTTTTATAAGAAGTAACTTTTTTGTGAATTCATTTCATGTACTGGTACAACACACCTACACCTTATTATCATAGGAATGTTTATTTATACTTGCTCAAACAAATTAGAATTTGTGCACCAATAAACTCATTTAATTGGAACCAGTTTGAGTATCAGTGTAAACATAAGAAGGTGAAGGGGTACAAGACCAAGGGAGAAATCAAAAAGTTTTAAATTTAGCAAAATTGACTAAAAATATTTCCTTTGCTCATTCTTTTTTCTTTTTTCTTTTTTTTTTTTTTTTTTTGGCACTGGATTAGAAATACTACTTCATAGTTTAATCACACTTGCTGCTTCAGACTGCACAGAGGAAACTTCCCAACATCTGTGTGACCCATGGCCACACCATATCTGAATACTTTCTAAATACCCTTTAGTGTTCTAACTAACCATGTCAGAGCAGAAGCAACAAGCTTGTGCTATGTGACCAGAGATAAACGTATTTTATTATAATGTATAAAAGAACACATGGGGATTTTTTAAAATTAAAAAATCCATCTCTAAATGGAATGTCCAAAATCCCATGGGATTTAAAACGGGGTGATGAAACCTGGCTTTGCAAGGCTTCAGTCTTAGAAGGGGAATATAGGATCCATGCCTCTCTCTGCTTTTATGTACAATCACTTTCTGAAGCACAAACTTAATGTCTACTGAGAGCATAAGACAAAAGTGTTGCAGTGAGGAATTCATTTTTCACAATGCTAGATTCTGTTTCAAGTAGTAAATCACTAGGAATTTTCTATAGAACCATTTGAAAATGGGAAAAACTTTTTTTTGACAGGGTTGAGAGAGTATAACACAAAGATAATTCTTCATTATTTTCATTACTAACAGATATAAATCAAATTCAAGATCTGATGGAAATTTCCTTCATTGTGTAATCTCTGGGGTCATGACTCTATCTTTGCCTGTTAATTTGATTTAATATTCAGTATTGGGTCACAGTTATTTTCCTTCCTCACTACATATTTTCTAGCTCTTCAATAACCGAAACAAAACCAATGATTTTGCCTAGCAAACTATGAATGCCAAGGTAGATTTTCTTTAGTTGTAAGAGAACACACTGTTTCCTTTTTCTGTTTGTTTCAGCACATTGCAGGGAAATCTCACAGTGTTAAAAATAAGAAAACTTATTAAATTTTCAACTCATACAAGAGGGGCTAGAGGTACTTAAAAAATAGAAGCCCTTCAAAAAAAGTATCAAAATTCCTGAATGATATTCACTGTGTGCAACAGAGTTTAATGGCTCTTCTTGAGCAATAGGTTAAGCTAAGTGTTCTATTCCCCATTTGTAGTGCTATCAGGAGCATATAAATGTGTTTTGTTTTCTATTGATTTGTTCCTCTTATCAAGTAAAGATTTATGTCTTGTTTTCTAAACAGCCTTGAAATACACACTGCTGCTTTGGTTCCAGACATTTCAATAGAACTTTATGTAAACCAAATGCCTTGGTTTCTTCAGCCTCATCACTAATATCAGTGCAGTTCAAAGACTGCTTTTTTATCCATTAAGTAGATTAAACAAATCAGCATATATCCACAAGCTGGAGACTTATAAAGTCAATCCAATCTTTAAGAAATTGGGCAACCAACCAAAAGAACAATAGCATTTCTTGGTTTCTAAATTGCATCAATGCCATGTTCCAAGAGTTATTAGAGAATTAGGTGGAAGATTGAATATATTTAAAAATTTCATAATGTTGATTTTCTATGAAACCCTAAAAAATTAAAATATCTTTGGAGTTCAGCTTCACCAGAGTGTACTAGGAAAACACAATGATGTTCCAATTTGGAATGTCAACCACATCCTCCTCCTCTGGTATGTGCTGCAGAAGAAGTAGGTTCCCTTCCTACACTCAACTTGAATAGTGAAAACATTCATTGTAGAGATAAGAATATCAAGATTTCAGCTGTAGCAAATATCCTAAAGAAGTGAAGCATTCATTGAATTCCTAGTCAAAGCAGAGAAAGGCTCTTGAGTCTGTGTTCACAGATGAAGCACAGAGTATAGGAGAGTATCTGGACTGTGAAAGGGAGCTCGGTACCCAGTGAAACCACATGTGTGTGTATATAGTGTTCTCCAGAGAATCAATGGGGTATGTGTATATTACATAGTATATAGTATATATATTAAAGACTTACATAGAGATTTGTTATAAGTAATTGCTTCATATGAATATGGAGGCTGAGAAGTCCCAGCATCTGCAGGGTGAGTCATCAAGCTGGAGAATGAAGAGCCAATGGCTTAATTCCAGCTTGAATCTGAAGTCTTAAGAACCGAGAGAGAGAATGGTGTAGCTCCTATCTAAAGTTTCAGCAGGATTAATATCCAGGAAGAACTTATATTTCAGTTCCAATCCAAAGGCAGGAAAAAAGACTATCTCCAAGTTCGAAGAACTTTAGTCAGGAAGAATTCTCTCTCAGTTGAAGGTCTGGCTTTTTGTTTCATTAGGCTTCTGATTGGATGAGGCCCACTCACATTGTGGAGGGCAATCTTTTTTTTTTACTTTGTCTACTGATTTAAATGTTAATCCCATCCCCAAATACCCTCACAGATGCATCCAGAATTATGTTTGAGCAAATACTTGGGTATCCCGTGGCCTAGTCTAGTTAACACATTAAATATACCATCAGATGTCAACGATTAATTAGAAATAGGTGTGAAAATAGATGTGCACCCTTGTTATTTTTCCAAGTATATCTCTGTTTATTAGGTTGATTGCAGTATCTCTTTTTCACTGATATTACAGTAAAGATCTGATGTTAGGGATACAGGGATGGAGGAGCAGAGAATGAAGGTAACAGGATTTGCACAGTTATGGCTACTAAACTTGCTTCTTTAGGAATTCATGTACTCTCTGGCTGATATTATTTTTTGCTGAGCCATATAAATTGAGGGAAGTTTGGAGGCAGTTTTTTATTGTACATTTTTTTCAAGTGACTATTGTAACGGAAGTATTATAGGGCAAGCAAACATTTAAACTGAAAACCGTCAGATAGTAAAGACCTCTGCTTTAATCTGCTATGTGATAGGTAACTATTACTCATTTTCAACTATTATTATCAACTTAAAATGTGGGATTGGAGAGGCTGGTTCAGTCCAGTTAGAGGTACTCACAAAGGACCACTGCTTTTAGAAGAGACAAAATTGGGCCCTGGTAATAAATTGTCTAATAAAATTAGACCTCTGTTAATAAATTGTCTAAGCAAAAAGATCCCATTGTAAATTTTAAGGCATGGTTCTATACTCCCAGAATATCTGGTTTGCCATGAGCCGTGAAGTATGACTTTATAAACTCTTGAGCCACTAAGGAACAAGAAAGAAGATGTGTAGTGAGAACCAAAGAACCTAGACGATGGGCTGGGCACCTGTTTTTTATAAATTTTACTGGAACATAGCCATGTTCATTCTTTTATTATTATCATTGGACATGGCTGCTGTCAAATTAAAAACAGTTTCATCGTTGGGACAGACCCAGTATGGCTAACAAACTCAAAAATATTTATTCTCTAAGTCATAACAGAAGAAAGTGGGGAAGCAGATTATTGACCAAATAACGTTTACTATATATTAGGCGCTAGGAATATAGAAATGGGGCAACAGAAACATAAGGATCCTTGTCCTTTTATAGCTTACCTTCCAGAATCAGCTTATATTCCAATATTCCAATTCCATGTTATCTCTTCCTAGTCCCTTCCCCTCAGTATAAAAATATTTCAGTTATTTGAGAGTTGTTCTTGGTAACAAAACTTCCAGTCACGTGTTTTATTCTTCTTTCGAATTAATATCTAAGTTGTGTTGCTACTCACAGAATTTTGTGAGATTTGAAAGCTTCTATCATTTCCTGAGGAATTTTACTCTTTCTTAGAAAAGGGGATGGAACAGGATAGGGACTTCTGCTTCATAACAAAAAAGGGCTTGTTTGCCACCTAGAGACCAAACTGGGCATCACTGGATTTTTAGTCCTCCATTGTTGTCTGCAGGGAAATAAGAGCTCAACAGATAGAAATATAGGCCATGGCATGGTTTAGGGTATGAAGATTATATAAAAGGATGCACAAAAAATATCTCCAGCAGGGACTAGTATAAGACAAATAAGCAGCAAAAATTTTCTTCACATTTGAATTATGCAATATTTCATGTATTTGTAAACATAAATGCATAGTTTTTCTAGTTTGTGAAGATACAAACCTCCCCATATTCAGCACCTCCATCCATGTTGTCACACAATTGTGTACATATCATTTCACTCCTACTAGGAAACTGTAAGCTGCTTGGAGGTATCAGTTTGTCTTCATCTGTAAAATCCATCCAGTTTTGAAAACAAGGTTTGTGATGAAGTACACACTCCAGCAAATCTCTGGAATTGAATAAATAGTGGGATTTGGTGAAAGAGAACCCAACAAATGCATAGCCAAGTAGATATTTTCAAAGATCACCAAATCCTATTTTATGGAAGAAGCAGAATAGTTTTTTTTTTCTTTGACTCACGTTAAAAAAATGACATGTGCTATATGCACATTTGACATATTTTGTCTTGTGGAAATCATGGGGGTTTCTCAGAACTAACCATTGCGGTTTTGTTATTGGTCTCCTAGCGTTTGTGTATCATTGATAGAGTTGGCTATATACAACTTAGAGAAGCACGATTTTGTGATAGTTGACGAATGGTATGACATTTGTTCAAAGAAAAAAAAAGTTTTTGCTAAGAAAAATCAGATGTCCCAGAGAGTGTGGAGGCTGCACTTCTTTCTTTAAGGTTAATGTGACCCATTAATACATTTCAGAGTTTCTGGTGCATTTAAAATTGGTTTATTAAATTCTGCAAAGGTAAAAAAAAAAAAAAATCATCTAAATGTCATAATCCGTTTTGAAGGAAATCTAAAGCAAGGGAGCCCCCTTGTGGACTGACTCTAATGCCATATACAGTTAAATCAATGATTTCATCAGTACTTAGGAGTTAATTCAAAACTGACTGAAAAGAAATCCTTTATTTTCAGGTAAATCTCATCAGAAATGGATTAAAAATTACTTTGACATATATATTTTTATGTACCTACTGAGTATGATACAAAGTAATTCCTAATGCCAGCACTGCTTGGATGAATCCTAGACTTGGCAAAAAACTGTCCTATCCCTAAATGGTTTTTCTAACAAAGCTGCTTCAAGTATTTATTCCAGAATCAGTGGCTCATTCAAGAACTCAAAAGCATAATTGGCATTGGAAATCAACTATGTTTTTCCACAAGATGGTGAATTTATTGGTGAATCCAGTTTGTTTAAAAATGGGTACCTGTTATTTTAAAATGTACGTTAATCCTTCTACCTGGAAATCTGCTTTAAGATACATAAAAATATATTCTGTTATCTCAGTGAAATTTCTTTGTTCTTGAAAGTTCATAATGAAGTAAAAGTATAATTAGATTTATGGACAACGACGTAGAAACAAATGCACTTCCTGTAGGCTACATTCCTCTATCGTCTCAGCTGCAGATCTTAAAACTAAAATCTTTAAGACTATTTTTCCCCTGTTTATCCTCATTTCTCCTATAGCACTATATTTAAAGCAAAGAATGGAAATCAGTAACGGTAAATAGTTACAAAAATAACAGTTGTAGTTTTTAATTAATTTTTCACATGCTTAATACCATAAGCAATCTTCATGCACACTGGTAGAAAAAGAGGCCTGCATGGTCTGGTAATAATTTATAAGTTTATTGAATTTTTATTGCATTGGCAGATTGCCCAGATGTTAGCAGGTAGGGATAAACTCAATATGATTGATTCCATTTGAATACAACTCCTGATCTCTATTAGAAACTTCCTCTGATGTTTTCTCAGTAAGTGGTAGTAGCTGCCTGTGTGTTGTTTTCTTTGGTTGTTGTTGTTTTAAGGTATAAAAACGTGTTGTTTAAAACCACACAGATGACTGCCGTCCCTTCTGCACAAAAATATTTTCATAATTTTTCCTCTGGTGTAAGTTGCTTTTTGTTTAAAATACTTCCGTGAATGGAGGGAGATCATACAATAGTGACAGAATGACAGCTAAAGTGTTCTGCATGTGAATTCATCTAAATTCGGGGTGTGGAAGCAGTCTGAGGAGCTGGGAGGTAGAGATATTGAAGGGTTGAGAATGTGCACTATCGGCAGCAGATGGGGAAATGCGACACAATATGAATGTTGAGCTGTTAGGGTTAGTAGCCAAATACTAGGCACTATTACGTCTGATTTCACTTTGGGTTTCTTTTTTACTGTTGGTGGACTGCTCTTTCCATCACCAAAAAAGCCTCTGTTACCAAGTCAAAAGGTCATGTGTGAGTGCTGTACTGAATAAAGCATGGAGAATGAACTGCGATCTGTGGCTATCAAGTTGGAGGCAGAGAGAGGTTCAGCAATTGGAATAAACTGTGACAGACCAAGCGTCCAACAGCAGTGGAAAATCAAGTTAAAAAGTAATCATCGGAACATGATCCCTGAAGAATGAAAAGAAATTAAGGGGACTGTGTGCACTTCCTACAGAAATCTGGGTTCATTGGAGAGGAGGGTCTCAGGTGGCCGCTGAATTCCACAATTCACTCAAATTCCTCTGGTCAGTACTATTGATACAGCTTTATAGCTGTTCATTCTACACCCCTAGCCCTCTTGAAAGCAGACATTATTTTAGCCACCTGCTTAAAGTGTGTCCATGGCTTAAAGCCACTCCTAAAATGGTCTGCTTAACACCTGCTGCTCCGTTTCATCCCTCTTCACAACTTTGTACTCTAGCTACTTTGACCTCTCAACCTCTCTAATGGGCAAATTCCATCATACTTCAACCCTAAGAGTTGTGCTATTCCTAGAATTTTACTTATTGTTACTTATGTAAGACTTCTCATGACTTCTTGCTTTCCAACAGATAGCAAATTTAGGAAGAGCAGGGTGTATGTTCCATCACTGGGCAACTTCTCAGCGATATATCCATTTATTCCATACCCGTCTGGCCCGTTACAAGATGAATCCACTTAATATACACCCTCACTCATTTTAACGACATTAACAGGAATAAAAACAGTCTTCTAAAGGATTACTACTTAGAATTTGTCTCTGGTATTGTCATGCCTTCTATGGCTGCCTGTGAAAGCAGTATCACTGATGTCTTTACTTATCATGAGTTCCCTGTTAGATTGTCCTTCCATGTCCATCAGTCACCCAGGGTCCTTGAAGGGAGTTGCTGTTCAGAAGCCCAATTTCATGAAGCCAGGCAATTACTAATTTCAGCTTAAATAGACCACCTTCCTTTAAACAATTTTCAAGAGCAATCTCTCCGTGCCTTATGGTCATTCACATCTAACTTCCAGAAACCCAAAACTCCCAGAGCACCTATTTTACCACCACCCCTCTGTGTATCTTGTAATCTGAGCTCTACAAAACCTTTCCATTGTACTCTCTGAAATTACTGTGGATTGACCAATAAACCCTCTAATCTTTAAATTCGTTTGGCTTTTCTGTCACTTTAGTACATTAACTAAAATCTGACTTTCATGAGAATGCTGCTCTCATGAAGTATTCTCGGGTGGAACTTTGTGTTCAGACCCAAAATTGAGTTCTGGAATATTCTTATTACAAGCTTTAAGGGCACATTTAATAATCATTTCAGTGAAATGGACAATATTTAATAGTGATTGCCTCCAGGTAGCTTGGATATTTCCAACATCTCTGGGTTTTTTTCTGCCTCACATACCAAATAAAATTCATGTTGGATCCATGTTTTCTTCTCAGCTTCCTATTATATGCAGGTGAAAAATGTTGTAAATGCCTACGAATCAATAATAAAATATCTTAGTTTATCTTCTCCACAATGATTTCTGAAGTGTTATTGATGATGCCTGGTATTCTAGATGATGGATTTTCAGCATAATGCTTTTCACATAGATGAAATTTAACAGATAATATCAATTATTCCCTTTGGAGAATTCCAGTATAAACTGTGGAAGGAATCATTTCCTTCACATTGACACTATGCACAATAAGCAGTCGTTTCCACTTTAGGTATAAGAAGGAGGCACAGGGGCACCTGGGTGGCTCAGTCCGTTAAGCACCTGACTCTTGGTTTCAGCTCAGGTCATGATCTCACAATTGGTGAGTTCAAGCCCCACGTCGGGCTCTATGCTGACAGTGTATAGCCTGCTTGGGATTCTCTCACTCCCTCTTTCCCTGCCCCGTCCTTGCTCATTTGCTCACTCTCTCAAAAAGAAATAATTTTTTTTAAAAAATATAAAAAAGGAAGCACGTATGTGAAGCATCTAACATAGAAGTGGTAGTAGGTCACAGTATGTAAGTAGTTGGAGAACTTAAGCATCTAGCTATTCAGAAGAGACTTGTAATGTCTATGAAAATGGAAAATATCTCATTTAGGAAGAATTGAAATGGTTAAACACATCATGGCAGTTGTTAGCACAGAGAAGGGAAGGAGTATAAGAAAACTAGTTTCAAACTGTAACTTTTGATAGGCAATAACAAATACCTATAATCTTAAAATTTTGATTTTTTTAATGTTTCTTGAGAGAGCGCAAGTGAGCACAAGTGGGGGAGGGGCAGAGAGAGTTGGAGAGAGAGAGAATCCCCAAAGTGGAGCCTGATGCGGGGCTCAAACCCACCAGCCTTGAGATCATGACCTGACCTGAAACCAAGAGTCAGATGCTAAACCAACTGAGCCACCCAGGTACCCCTATAATCTCCAAATTTACGTAGCTTTTTCCATTACCTTCTTAACTGAAAAGTAGCTTCTGAGACTCTTAATGTTCCCCTGCAGCCTTCTCAGAGACCTGGCTTTCATCACACCCTTTACTCCAGAATCTAGAGGTGGGAGTATTGTCCTGCTTGATGCTGTAGAATCTTCCATTTGGTTTTCGGGTTTTGGGTTTTTTTCTCTTGCATCTTTCAAAGCACACATTGTCTTGAAGGACTTTTCCTACCACTCCTCCCTAAGCCATCATAAACTGACCTCCCAGTTAGTTTTCTTCTTTCACTGACGATGTTCACTTCAGGTCATTTCTATCTCTACTGTTAATATCATTCTTGATAATATTAGCACTTGTGGAAAATCCAGCAACAATATCTAGCAACTGTAGTGCTTATGACAGGCACAGTTAAGAAGTTTATGTAAATTCATTTAATCATTGCAGCAACTCCTATACAGTAGGAACTATTATCTCTACTATACAAATGAGGAAACTGAGATACGGTGATGCTAAGTAGCTCACTTAGTTCTTTTAATAAGAGATAGGATTGAACCCAGGAGGTCTGGCTTCAGAGTCTGTGCACTTAGCCACTAACATCTAGTGAAGATCACAGCTTTTGCTATTCGAAATAATTGTGTTGTACTTTCACATTTAGGCCTTCCCTACAAAATAGCATTTCCTTTTCTTACATTCTGCAAATTCAAGAACCCTCATGGTTTGGTTATTTCCAAACCATGCTCTTAATCTCTGTGCTCTGTGCTCTTAATCTCCAAAAATAGATTATATTTTTTCAGGTTTTTTTTTTTAATCAAGTCAACTTGATTGGGGTAGATTTCATCTACTGGGTCAGATGAACACTAATGATAATATTCACATAGCCTTGGCTTGCGAAGATACTTTAGCATTTATGATGAAATAAATGTAGGAATGCAAAATGTAGTTTTTACTGAAGTTAGTATACCAAATATGGGCTATGATTCTCTAAATATTTGCTTTAGGTATGTTATAAATTTGTCTCTGCAATTTTTGGCAGCCAGTATGAAGGGGTAATCAAAATATGTTACATGATTCACAAGGTTCATAAAATTAAAGCAAATCATTTTCTCAGGGGAAGCATAACTTTTAATGAAAATGAGATCAGAGAGACGTTTCCCCAATGGTTCCAATTAAGAAGACATTGTGAAATATAAACAACTACCTCATCAGCCATATTCATAGAGATAGTTTCTTAAAATATCCTCTAAATATACGCCAATGGCCTTGCACCACTGTGCAAATGAATAACGTTGCCTAGGGGACTAATAGAATATATTCCTTAAAAATACTTTCAGTTAATGAAATTTATTTTTATTTCTCAAGTCATAGTAAAATTATTTTTTTTCAATTTCTAGATATGCTTCTTTCTCCGTGTACCTGTTTGTTAAATATCTGCATTCTAGATGGTGTATTACAAAAAAGACTGACAAATATGGCTTACAATTTTAGAAGAGGAATAATTTTTGTAAGTCATGTAATCATTATAGACTATTAAATATTGGATAATAATAGGGAGTTGAAGTCCAAGGCCAGTGTTTAAATAACAGTGTACTGCATCATAATTAAGACCATTGCTCTGAAGTCAAAGTACTTATGTTAGATAGTAGCTGAGTAACCTTGGGCAAGTTTACTTCTCTCTGTTCCAATTTCCTCACTTGCAAAAGTAGAATAATATTGGTCTATAATTCAATTCATAGTAATAAAAATTAGTGACTAGCAAAAGGAAAACTGAAATTTAGTTTCAATGATATGATGATTTTCATCATCAGCTTTCTCATCAGTATAATGGAGATAATACTCCTCAACCATAGTTTTTGTAAGAATTAAAATACAAAGGTAGCATATAAGAACCATGTAATTCAGTTTCTGGTATACAGGAAACACTCAGTGTATGGTAGCTATGATTACTATTATCATTTATCAATAAACTTTAACCTAGGTTATTATTAAAAAAGCACTTTGTTAGCTCTAGAACTATGGATATGGGATATGGGTCTTGAGGGATTTTGTCCCAACTGATCTGTGGGGCACAGCAAATAACCAGGACTAGCAGAATTCTAGTGGCATGTTAGATGCTGGAAATTAAAGTTGGTCTTTGCTTCCTTCCTGGTCTTCACATATTTGCAGGGAAAGCAAGAGAACACAATATGGTCCTTCCCTGGGCTGTGGAGGAGACATTTCCTCCACGGTCCAGTTAGCTGTGTGCCTTCAGTGTGGGTGTGGTGGTTCAGTCAGTGCATACCCCTTCTATGAGATCCCTGTGGTTCACCTTGCAGCAGGAGAAAGGAGGAGGTGAAGTGCAGCTCTTCTTCATTGGACCAAGGTACCTGAGCAAACTAGAGTTCTTCTAAAGTTTTGCCTGTGTGACACGATGATCCAGAACTTAGACTGACCACATTCACTTAGCTTTTAACTCTCCTCTGAGGTTCATTTATGAAACTTCAAGCAGTTTTAAAGCAGCTAAGAGTGACATAAGCTAATCTGAAAAGGCTATATATGATTCCAACTATACCATATTCTGGAAAGGAGAAACTATAGAGACCAGGTTTTTTGAGGAACCTCCATACTGTTTTCCAGAGTGGCTGCACCAGTTTGCATTCCCACCAAAGTGCAAGAGGGTTTCCCTTTTTCCACATCCTCACCAACACCTGTTGTTTCTTGTGTCGTTAATTTTAGCCATTCTTACAGGTGTGAGCTGGTATCTCGTGGTGGTTTTGATTCGTATTTTCCTGACAGTAAGTGACGTTGAGCATCTTTTCATGTGTCTATTAGCCATCTGGATGTCTTCGGAAAAGTGTCTATTCATGTCTTCTGCCCACTTCTTAACTGGGTTATTAGTTTTTTGGCTGTTGAGTTTGATAAGTTCTTTATAGGTTTTTCAGATATGTCATTTGCAAATATCTTCTCCCGTATGTGGAATTTAAGAAACAAATGAACATATGGGAAGGGTGGGGGGAAGAGAAGAAAGGGAAACAAACCACAGGAGATTCTTAAGGCTAGAGAACAATCTGAGGATTGATGGAGGGAAGTGGGTAGGGGATGGGCTATAAGGGTGATGGATATTAAGGAGGGCACTTGCTGTGATGAGTACTGGGTGTTGTATGTAAGTGATGAATCACTGAAGTCTACTTATGAAACCAATATTACACTGTATATTGAATTTAAATAATGAATGAATGAATGATAAAGATCAGTGGCTGCCAGGGGTTGGCAGGGAGTAGGGGGATGAATAGATAGAGTGCAGAAGATTCTTAGGACAGTGGAAATACTCTATGATACCGTAATGATTGATTGATTGATACATATGATTATACATTTGTCCCAAACCATAGAATATACAACGCCAGGAGTGAACTATAACGGAAAGTATAAACACTGGGTAATAGTGATGTATCAATTTAGGTTCACCAATTGTAACAAATGTACCACTCTAATGGAGGATATTGATAACTCTAGTTGGGGAGGCTATGCACGTGTTGGTGAAGGGGATATACGGGAAATCTCTTTACCTTCCCTTCAATTTTGCTATAAATCTTAAACTGCTCTAAAAGCACATGTCTGCTGAGCAGGTATGTGTGTGTGTCTACATGAGCGTTCGTGTATTTTGGGCAACCAAATGCAGTTGGGAAGAGAATTAGGACACTAGAGAAGTAGTCTGTATGTGAGCATCCTGCATATATGCTCTGCTGGGGAAATGGGGCTTGAATATTTAGCCAACTGTTCTCATTTGTAGAAATGGGATACTCCAAATACTGTATTTGGAGTCATCCAAGGATCCTAATTTTAAAAATGACTATGGCCAGCTCTATCCTGAAAGATTCATGTGTGATAGGTTTAGAAGGGCATTATTTTCCAGTTTTTCAGGCCTAACGTGTAACCAGTGTCAAAAATCAATGTTTTAGACCATGAGAACCAGAATAAAGATTTTAATTAGCTGAGTAACATGATGTGATTTGCTTTTTAGAAAGATCTGTCAGCAGTATGGGCAGAAGGAGCACAATTGAACACAGCATATAATTTATTAGAAACATCAAATTGTTAGAAAACAATCTAAAACCAATAACCAGAAAACAGTTAATTGAGAGGAAATATACCTTTGACTTCATCTCTGTATTATTCTTTATTGACTGGATAAATTGAATTGCTCACACATCACAGAAGACAGTTTGTGTTTTTGAATTATGTGGCTCCTGAGGTCCTAACACATTCTGAGATACAGTGAATTTCAGTTCCTGGGTTAAATGTACATTTCCTGTTGAACATTAGATGTTATGCCTAGGTTAAATGTTACATAGATTTTTTTAAACTACATAAAACTGTTTTTATCCTTTTTGAAACTGTTTATGTTCATCAGCCATGAAAAAGAAAAATCACAAATAGCAACAAGGATAACCTGATTAGAGGTAACATCAAGATACCTATGTTAGTGAATCACAGTACCTTGAAAGAGATAGGGAAATTTATGGAAAGACCTAACACTAGATTAATTATGGGAAGGTCACCATTATTTCAAGCCCCAGGTGACTTTACACATAACTATATATTTATTAATGTTTGGGGAAGAACATTTTTAAAAATTTTATTCTATCCTAATCTTGCATTGAGAACTGAAAGTTACTGTTCATTCATTTGGATAAAGGAATTGTTCAGATTTCCATTGAATAAAAAGGTCCAGACAGGGACTGCCTAAGCTAGTAAGACCCAATATTAACTTATTATTTATAAAATTGTAACTAAAAGAAGATCACTTTATGGGAAGAGTTTAAATGCACAAGGGGAAAGGTTAGAGATGGAAATCCAGACTATAAAAATAAGCAGCAGTTAATCCTGGATGGAGGAAGCTGCAAGGCACATCTTAAAAGCAGAGAGAAAGGTGAGTTAGGCTGGAAGAGAAAGGGAAACTGAAGCACAACCAAGAGGGTCCTGAACTAAGTAAGAGTTGTGGGGATTTAGACCCAAGAGGGATGTGAGAGATTATATGTGCAATACAATTAGTCTGAATCAGCTCTGGGACTCAAAGCCGCCTCCATCCAAGGTCAAATGTCTTTTTAACTATATGTTGTCACCTTTCTGTCATATAAAGTGTTCTTTCTTGAAAATAAACGGTCACACACACACACACACACACACACACTCCTCTGGGCTTGTTTTAGGCAAATACGGGTTAAAAGGATTGAATTCTGGCTGAAAATATGTTCAGGGCTTCTCTCGAATACAGTATAAGATGCAGCACCAACATAATAAAAGAGTGATCATCTCATCTTTGTAATAGGAAACACTTTCTTCTCCCCCAGGATTTTCATGTTTGTTCATAGAGTTGAAATTCCCCACTTGAGAACTGTAGGGTGCTGTAGGAAAGAGTTTGTTTTGGAGCTTTTCTCCTCTGCCTGGATGTAAGTGCTCCCACCTCAGAAGTGCGTTAAAAATGCACCGTTGGTCCTATTCTCAAGATATTCTGATGTAATTGGTTAAACCGTGGTTGAGAAACTTGGCATGCATGGGCCTAGGAGAAAAGCTCTTATAAGATTCCTTGTCTTTCCACCTGTACCCACAAGCTCCTTTTCCCTAACGTGGGTAGAATGATCTAAATCATCCATTGTCTCTCTGCAGAACCTGATAATGTTTGTCTGGGCCATCCCAAGGCCTAGACTTGGGAATAAGTCTTAAGAAGCATTTGGCCAATCAAGGGATAATCTCAAATCCATGCATTTGATGGGATCCCAGTCTTATGCTGTTGGTTCAGAACCCGTAGGAGGAAATGTGGTGTAGTCAGTGGTCATCTTCACAATGCATTTGTTAAGGTCTAATCCATCAGAGAGAAATATTTTGCAAATTTGCTACATAGGATGTCAGATCGCTTATCTATATAGTTCATGTTCTTTAAGTAAACCTAAGCCAAATGTAAATGGAATTTTAACCAGGTATAAAAAGATCAATCTGTACACTGTGGCGACGGAGGGTAGATATAAGGGGAGTTTCTAAAAATCTTTGAGAAGTTTACCGTCACAATGTACAGTAGCTCATCTAAAGTCCTGTGTGTTTCAGTAAAGAGATCTGTTTAAACTTGTAAATCCAATGTGTCCTAAAAGGATTTGTCTATAAATTTATTTTTGCCATCTAACACCTATTAACAGGCTTATAAGGAGAAGTTACATGGGTACTCTTGCTCCAATTAGCATAAAATCATTGTTTCCGATATTATGTGCCATGCCATTTACTTCACTTAGTGCAGGGTCTGTAGTAGTCTCAGAGAGAACCCAGGTGGAGGCCTGGAGGATATGAGCTCACTCTTGTATAAATTAAATAAAAGTTGTAGTCTATTGGGCTGAGCTAAAAAAAAAAAAAAAAAAAAAAAAAAAAGGTTGAATTCACAGCTAAGCCTGATAGGCTCAGTGATGTGGGCTCCCCAGGACTCCCAGTTCGTCACAGTAGACACACAGCTGGTTGGCACAAAGGGATTCCGTCAGTTGAGGGACAGGACCCACCACATCCTGCCTCCCAAGAAGGAGCTTGTCAAACTTCCTTACTTCCAACCAAATCACATGGAACTCCCAACTTTTAGAAGCCATATCACGTATATCGAAGATTTAGATATCAGGTGTAATTTTTAACTTTGCCTCCAGTTTCCCCTTGCTTCCTGAACCACAGATTAGGTAATAATGACTAGGACTCATGCTTGCCCAGTCACACTGCTGCCCCAGGAGAGCTAGCCAGTGGACCTGAGCAGTCACATGCCCCATTATTTCTAGGCGTTGGCGGAACTGCTCGCAGCCTGGGATTGGCTTACTGCACTGTCCACATGAGAATGTTCTCTGCAGCTTGGATGCGGGGGAAACTATTGTCTCCCCTAATACTGTTCTTTTGTTTCTGATGGAAGCGTCATCACATTTTAACAGAACATTTCCTGCTTTTCCTAGTTTGACAAGGAGCTTAGGAGATATGTGTTATGTTCATTTGAAGCAGCATGTTTTGGGCACATAACTTTTTGTTTTGTTTTCTTTAATGAGCTACCTCAGAGCATGTTTATCCAAAATTGAAACACGTGAACCACTCAGATGATTCATATCTATTTTAAAACAGATAAAATAAAACAAACTAGAATGTAAAATTAATTTGAACACATATACGTTTTTCAGCAGCTGTGGTTTTGAAGAAATCTATTCTTTCTGCATTTGTCATGCTGCAGAATGAAATTTTAATGATAACTCTGAAGATGATTAACAATGAAATTTGTCAAATACCATTTACATGTTAAGTATATTGAATATGTTCTAATTCTTTTGTATTTGGTTAACTATTTATGGTATGTTTAGGCTGATATATAGATGTAGTAAAACACCAGAATTTGAATTCTATACTTTTTTCTTTTCTTAGGATGCAGTGTACATATCCCCATGGAAATATTTAACTCCTAGTTAGTAACTGGTCCCAGACCATGGAAAAACATATTAATCCATATATTTACTCAAAATATAGGAACAGGTATTACTAAGAGTCTTTTTCACACCTGTGCACAAACATGTGCATACACAGAGATGCACATGAAATAAACATCCCCTTGTTCTCATTAATCTTGATGAACTTTCCAAAAGCATTCAGTTGTTGGTATAACGGACTCTTATGATGGATTCAGACTTTTCCCAGGACACAGGGGAGAGTCAGATATGCACTGGCATAGAAATGAAGACTCTTTCAATGTAGGAGAGGATCAGGGGTTTGCTCTGGAGAGTAGGGAGACTCAGTGCCTAGTCATAAGTGCTTTCAGTGGGCTTCAGAGGGAAGGGATAAGATTTGGGGGAATAGATGGGGGAAAGTCTTCAACTCCCTTGACTTTCATAACAGTTGGTAGGGACACTAGCCTCTCAAAACCCCAGAACCAACCTGAACTATCTGCTGGATTTCACATGGCTCACATAGTGGTTCAAATATTTCCATTGCTAAATTCTGAAGAAATAAGAATCTATTGGAATACTAAGAGACCACATCATCGTATCTTTATTCAAAATATCTTTTATTCTGTCAAAAAGTGATTAGAAATGAAATTTGAAATGAGACCATACATGCTTCATACATTCATTGACCATCTCCCTTTAACAAAATATTCCTGCCTATACTGTTTATTAATGGGCCTTTTCTGCTTTCTTTTTTATGTGGTTCAATTTCATCATTTTGGTAACATGTGAAATTTACTATTACTTGCATCCTATATCAAACTCTTTTCTGCTGTAATGCCATCATATTCTGTTTCGTTATTTAATATCAGTGCCCGCTCAGCCATTACAGGTGCATTTGGGTTGCTTACAAATTATATTGAAGATGGAAAAAGTGTCTGTGGGTAGAGGGGGAGGGAATGCTAGAGTTCAGAACAATAAAAATGCTTCAAATTTATCTCCATGCCAAGTCCAGATGTCTGTTAAAAGAGGAGTGGCAAGTTTAACAAAGAATTATATTACAAACAGTGCTTAAATAATAAAAATAATTGTTTGACAAAATCTTCTTAGCACATCACTCTACTTAAAATGATTTATTCAGGATGCAAAAGTACTTTCATTTGTCTCCATTCATCTTCTTAGTCTTGAGAGCCAGTTGCAAATCTCATTCTGCATGTTGTCAGCTACTTGAATCCAGCACTTCCTTTTATGAACTTGAACTTCAGCTCTGTATTGTCAGAAGAATAGTGCATTAGTGCAGTGCTAAGATTGTGAGTCTATTTTAATGGAAACTATTTTATATTTATGATTTCAAATGAAAATCAATTATAAGTCCAGGATAAATCACAAATTGATTAATGTGGGTATCTTGCCAGTTTTAGAGGTTTTTAAGGGCTGACTGCAGTGTTTTGATTGTTTTTTTTTTTTAGGATTTTGAAACATTCAGAACTGTAGACATTAAAATTATGTGACAATTTTGAGCATTCAACAAGATAAAGGATTCAGTTATCCAGAGGCAGTTACATTCTCTTTACTAAGTTTGTTTTCCTATAATATTCTACTAACTTATCTCCACTGAAAAATACATCATTTTTATTACCATTACTGCATTATACATGTTCATGATTACAACTTAGTTATTGATTATTCAAAGAGAAAAAACAAACATGATATCTGGATTAGTGCACCCTTAAACTTGATAATGAATCAAAATGGATCACTTTGTTAAAAATCTACAAGATATAATTGCCTAAAATTACTTCCTCGAAAATAAAATTTAAAAGCTATATAATTTTTTCTGAATTATTTCGTAATATATATCAACCTCAATCCTTAGTGAATCTATTATTTTAGCCCCTAAAGCCACCTGCAGGAAGATCTGGAAACTTCTCAATAGTGTCTACTTTCCTTTCCTCAAGATCCCTCCTTTACTAATCTCCAAGCCGTTCAGTTTGCATTAAGCACAGTTGTATAGACAGCTCAGATCTACCTGTAAGCTATAACTAGATTGCCAACTTTTTTTTATCTGAAATAAGGAGGGAAGGAAGGAGGTAGAAGGAAATAGAGGAAGAAAGGAGTAAGTTTAGCACATCACTCAGGATTTTTATGAGAATTAAAAGAAAATAACAATCATTTACAGTATCGGGTATGTAGTAGGAATTCAAAAAATGCTATAAATCACTGTCAGTACTATTATAAAATGTACTTGTAAAAGAACTTGAAATGGAGTATGAAACACTGAAAAGTCTCCTCTTCTAACCCTTCCTTATTAGTGAACTCATCATTCCTGATCAAAGTACGAGTATGCCTTGCTTAGCAGTATTCTGCTCTAAGACTATGTAAAAGAAAAATAAAGAAAAAATTTAAAACTTTGCCAAGATTGAGGTGAAATGAAACAGGAAGCAATGTAGGACTTTATGAAATTTTAATATGTAAATATATTTTTGTCTCAAGCAATTCCAATAAAAATATATTTGTGAACGGGTCTGACCATAATTAGTAGGTCTCAGAATGATTGATCAGAGTGTGTACTCAAGGGAAAGACCTGGAGGAAAAATTTAGATTCCAACTGGTACTCAGAAGGCTAATCCTATCAATAATAAATTTTTTAGGTCCTGACAACCTCTTAAATATGGAGCTAGAATAACACTTGCTATAGCTGATTTGACCTCAAAATTTCTAGTTAAATCAGTGGGTGAGAAAATATTGAAAAGCCTTGTTATAATGGGGAATGGAGGTGGGAGGGGGGATGAGTTCATCTGGATGGGATAAAAATACTGCCCTCACAATTTCAAAAGCACAATTTTCAATATCTCCCAAATCCCAAATGAAGTAGGAGTGGTTATTGGGATCATATTCTTGACTGCAGCCCAGATTCCCATCTGGGATTTCAAGAACAGTATTTTACTTGTGAGGCAGGTAATTTGGATTGAGTTTCCTGGTTATTGTTAATTACTTTCATCTTTCAGACATATCTGCACTGTGCAACCCATTGTGTCCTCATTAGTCTTCTAATCGCCTATGATTCGGGTTGACAGGAATTGACTACAAGCTAAACTGTTCAATATGACTATCTAATTATGGAGGTTCCAAAAGATCTGTGTTTTAATTCTATTAGACTAATAGTCATTGGAAACCATCTTCTTATACATTAGGTGACAGGATTTAAACACAGTTGTCCCTCCTGTTTTTCCCTACTTCTGACCACTTTATCTGTTTTGGGTATCTGACTCCCTGGCACAGAGAATATGATGTTTGCAACAAAATGTGAATGTCAAGTTCTTTGGATGAGTTATGGACACATACACAGAAAGTAGAAAGTAAACATAATGACTTGCCAAATAAAATCTGTAGCTAATCAAAGTGACTGCAGAGTAGGGACATCTTGGTCACAAACTCTCTTTTCAATCCTTCATTTGTAAGCTTAAGCCAAGAGTGGTGATGTTGAGATGAAAAATGAGGACCAGTTGTTCCTGAGTGCACTGCGCTGGGTTCAGCTGTGTCCTTCATTCATAGGGTATATATTACACCAAGATAGATGAAGTGCACCTGCCTAAATTTAGGTGGTCTCTAGTATGTGCACTGAATGTTCTCAGCCATGTTTATCTAAGCCTGGATGGGAAAGGAGGCCTTTGAGCTTTCAGAAGTTCCCATGTGACCCTTTCCTTTACTCAAAGGATTTTCAATTGTGTGTCCACTTCTGAAATTTTGTAGAGAACTTGGAAACTTAAACCTCTGTCTGTCTTTAAAAATAGTGTGGATTTTCCTGCTATCTATTATAACTGGCTACCTTCTTTCTTCATCCTTTATAGGAACAAATATACTTGATTGGCCTGGGCCATTTGTATCTGATCTCCTTTAATTTAAACCTTTCTTACATTAGTGGATACTTTGATGCTAGAGTTTCTCATTATTTCCACTGATGCAGTCATTAGTTGAACAAAACATATATTTCTATTCTGATATTACATTGAGGAAACTCTGCATAGATAAAATTATATGAAGTATTAATTCAGGTAAAAGATCTGAGATGTAAGAGTAGTTGTAAGGATTCAAGTCTACACACTTTTTACTATATCCCGTTGTCTGTGTGGAGTTAGGGATCATAACCTCCAAATAATCTACAGCATTGTTGTAAAGATCAAAAACAATGATACATGTGAAAAGTTTTTGCACATATAACCATTCAATATATTTCAATGTATAGAACTTTCCTTTACCCTTGCTTCCAGCCTCTTAAAAGTAACTTTGTGATGAAACAAAAACAATTGAAACAATTTTCATTGTTTCAGTTACTTAAAAAATATCTAGGCTAAAAACTGACTTAAAACTTAATCTAAATATTTATGGAGTAGGACATGGATGTTAGGAATATTGATAGGAATACATGTCATCAAAGGAAATAAGAAATCAGGTATTTATGATATAAGTATTAACATAGAGTTAACACTGGTACTTTTATTTATTTTTATTTTTTAAATATTTATTTTTGAGAGATGGGGAGGTTGGGACACAGAATTGGAAGAAGGCTCCAGGCTCCAAGCTGTCAGCACAGACCCTGATGCAGGGTTTGAACCCACAGCCATGAGATAATGACCTGAGCTGAATTCAGACCCTTAACCAACTGAGCCACCCAGGTGCCCCAAGACTGGTACTTTCAGAGGGAAAATTGAATAAGAGAAGCATAAATTATACCAAATAGAAATTCACTCTAGAAGGCCCTGTTTGGAAAGAGTTGACACAGATGAATCTAGTAATGTTAAATCAAAAGTAATATAGTTAAAGAATTTTGTGGATAAAAGTCTGAGGCAAAATACTTTTTTTCAAAGACTTTTCTGAATAAATATTTTTCAAGAAAAGATACTTGAGTTTGATTTTCTACTAGTTACCCTTTAAAGTACCATTTCACAAGCCACGTTAAGATAATACAAAATGTGCTTATGTTACTACTAATGTTGGCTTCTTTATATTCCAAAATCTATATAAAAAGGACCCTTATTGGATATAAATAGGTGTCGTCATAAACATGATTAAATGGTCTTTATAAATATATGTGTAAATGGGGCGCCTAGGTGGCCCAGTCGGTTAAGCGTGCAACTTCAGCTCAGGTCATGATCTCATGGTCAGTGAGTTTGAGCCCCACATCCAGCTCTATGCTGACAGCTGCTTCACATCCTGTGTCTCCCTCCCTCTCTGCCCCTTCCCCGCTCATGCTCTGTCTTTCTCTGTCTCTCAAATATGAATAAACATTTTTAAAAAATAAAAAATAATTACAGGGTCTATCCATCAGGAAGAGCCAACAATTATAAATGTCTATGCACCGAATTTGAAAGCACCCACATAAATAAAACAATCACAAACATAAGCAACCTTATTGATAAGAATGTGGTAATTACAGGGGACTTTAATACTACCTTACAGTAATGGATAGATCATCTAGACACAGGATCAATAAAGAAACAAGGGCCGTGAATGATACATTGGAACAGATGGACTTGACAGATATATTTAGAACTCTGCATCCCAAAGCAACAGAATATACTTTCTTCTAGAGTGCACATGGAACATTCTCCAAGATAGATCACATACTGGGTCACAAAACAGCCCTTCATAAGTATAAAAGAATTGAGTGCATACCATAAACACTTTCAGACCACAATGATATGAAGCTTGAAATCAACCACAGGAAAAAGTCTGGAAAACCTCCAAAAGCATGGAGGTTAAAGAACACCCTACTAAAGAATGAATGGGTCAACCAGACAATTAGAGAAGAAATTTAAAAATATATTGCAACAAATGAAAATGAAAATACAACAATCCAAACGCTTTGGGATGCAGCAAAGGCAGTCCTGAGAGGAAAATACATTGCATTCCAGGCCTATCTCAAGAAACAAGAAAAATCCAAAATACAAAATCTAACAGCACACCTAAAGGAAACAGAAGCAGAACAGCAAAGACACCCCAAACCCAGCAGAAGAGAAATAATAAGTATCAGAGCAGAAATAAACAATATCGAATCTAAAAAACTGTAGAGCAAATCAATGAAACCAAGAGTTTTTTGAAAAAATAAAATTGATAAACCTCTAGCTAGGCTTCTCAAAAAGAAAAGGGAGATGATCCAAATAGATAAAATCATGAATGAAAATGGAATTATTACAACCAATCCCTCAAAAGTACAAGCAATTATCAGGGAATACTATGAAAAATTATATGCCAACAAACTGGACAACCTGGAAGAAATGGACAAATTCCTAGGCACCCACACACTACCAAAATTCAAACAGGAAGAAATAGAAAACTTGAACAGACCCATAACCAGTGACAAAATTGAATCAGTTATCAAAAATCTCCCAACAAATAAGAGTCCAGGACCAGATGGCTTCCGAGGGGAATTCTACCAGACATTTAAAGCAGAGATAATACCTATCCTGCTCAAGCTGTTCCAAAAAAATAGGAAGGGAAGGAAAACTTCCAGACTCATTCTATGAAGCCAGCATTACTTTGATTCCTAAACCAGACAGAGACCCAGCAAAAAAAGAGACCGAGGCCAATATCCCTGATGAATATGGATGAAAAAATTCTCAACAAGATACTAGCAAATCGAATTCAACAGCATATAAAAAGAATTATTCACCATGATCAAGTGGGATTCATTCCCGGCCTGCAGGGCTGGCTCAACATTCGCAAATCAATCAATGTGATACATCACATTTATAAAAGAAAAGATGAGAACCATATGATCCTGTCAATCGATGCAGAAAAAGCATTTGACAAAATTCAGCATCCTGTCTTAATAAAACCCTCGAGAAAGTCGGGATAGAAGGAACATACTTAAACATCATAAAAGCCATTTATGAAAAGCCCACAGCTAATATCATCCTCAGTGGGGAAAAACTGTGAACTTTTCCCCTGAGATCAGGAACACGACAGGGATGTCCACTCTCACTGCTGTTTAACATAGTGTTGGAAGTGCTAGCATCAGCAATCAGGCAACAAAAGGAAATCAAAGGCATCAAAATTGGCAAAGATGAAGTCAAGCTTTCACTTTTTGCAGATGAGGTGATATGATACATGGAAAACCCAATAGATTCTACCAAGAGTCTGCTAGAACTGATACATGAATTCAGCAAAGTTGCAGGATACAAAATCAATGTACAGAAATCAGTTGCATTCTTATACACTAATAATGAAGCAATAGAAAGACAAACTGATCCCATTCATAATTGCACCAAGAAGCATAAAATACCTAGGAATAAACCTAACCAAAGATGTAAAAGATCTGTATACTGAAAACTATAGATAGCTTATGAAGGAATTTGAAAAAGATTTAAAAAATGGAAAAAAAAAAAACATTCCGTGCTCATGGATTGGAAGAATAAATGTTGTTAAAATGTCAGTACTACCCAAAGCAATCTACACATTCAATGCAATCTCAATCACAACTGCACCAGCATTCTTCTCGAAGCTAGAACAAGCAATCCTAAAATTTGTATGGAACCACAAAAGACCCCGAATAGCCAAAGTAATTTTGAAGAAGACCACCAAAGTGGGAGGCATCACAATCCCAGACTTTAGCCTCTACTACAAAGCTGTAATCATCAAGACAGCATGGTCTTGGCACAAAAACAGACACATAGACCAATGGAATAGAATAGAAATCCCAGAATTGGACCCACAAAAGTATGGCCAACTAATCTTTGACAAAGCGGGAAAGAATATCCAATTGAAAAAAGACAGTCTCTTTAACAAATGGTGCTGGGACAACTGGACAGCAGCATGCAGAAGGATGAAACTAGACCACTTTCTTACACCATTCACAAAAATAAACTCAAAATGGATAAAGAACCTGAATGTGAGACAGGAAACCATCCAAACCCTAGAGGAGAAAGCAGGAAAAAACCTCTCGGACCTCAGCCACAGCAATTCCTTACTTGACACATCCCCAAAGGCAAGGGAATTAAAAGCAAAAATGAACTATTGGGACCTCATGAAGATAAAAAGCTTCTTCACTGCAAAGGAGACAATCAACAAAACTAAAAGGCAACCAATGGAATGGGAAAAGATATTTGCAAATGACATAGCGGACAAAGGGCTAGTATCCAAAATCTATAAAGAGCTCACCAAACTCCGCACCTGAAAAACAAATAATCCAGTGAAGAAATGGGCAGAAAACATGAATAGACCCTTCTCTAAAGACATCCAGATGGCCAACAGGCACATGCAAAGATGCTAAATGTCACTCCTCATCAGGGAAATACAAATCAAAACCACACTGAGATACCACCTCACGCCAGTCAGAGTGGCTAAAATGAACAAATCAGGAGACTATAGATGCTGGAGAGGATGTGGAGAAACAGGAACCCTTTTGCACTGTCGGTGGGAATGCAAACTGGTGCAGCCGCTCTGGAAAACAGTGTGGAGGTTCCTCAAAAAATTAAATAAGATCTAGTCTATGACCCAGCAATAGCCTATGTCCTAGCAATAGCTAGGAATTTACCCCAGGGATACAGGAGTGCTGATGCATAGGGACACTTGTACCCCAATGTTTATAGCAGCACTTTCAACAATAGCCAAATTATGGAAAGAGCCTAAATGTCCATCAACTGATGAATGGATAAATTAATTGTGGTTTATATACAAAATGGAGTACTATGTGGCAATGAGAAAGAATGAAATATGGCCTTTTGTAGCAAGGTGGATGGAACTAGAAAGTGTTATGCTAAATGACATAAGTCATACAGAGAAAGGCAGATACCATATGTTTTCACTCTTATATGGATCCTGAGAAAGTTAACAGAAGACCATGAGGGAGGGGAAGAGGCGAAAAAAAGGTTAGAGAGAGAGGGAGCCAAAACATAAGAGACTCTTAAAAACTGAGAACAAACTGAGGGTTGATTGGGGGTGGGAGGGAGGAGAGGGGTATTGAGGAGGGCACCTGTTGGGATGAGCACTGGATGTTGTGTGGATACCAATTTGACAATAAATTTCATATTAAAACAGAATAGTATTTTTCCAATTGATTGTTTTAGCATTGTATGGTCACAGTCCAAGAAGTTTATCTTAACCACAGTTCAACTTGAACATTTCAAAATTCAAGCTAACTAATTTTAAATCCAATAGTTTATGGAAAAAAAAAACCACACCCCACACACACATTCCTGAGAATCTAATTCACAGAGGTCAGAAATCACGGACCTGATGTCATTTCCTAGGCAAACCTCTGATGCCATGGGTGGATGCATATCTCCTCTCAAAGTACATTTTTGTCTGCAAAGTATTAACTAAATAATACATTTCAGTCTCCCTTCACCATTTTTGGGAAGAGGCAGCATATTGAAATAAAAAATTATCTAAGTCAGAGACCCAATGCCATGAATGTGTACTCTCAGCCTAACCCTGTGTTTAGTTCTAATACAACTAAATTGTATGCCTACCTTATCAATACCAATATGAATTCTATCACTTAACTCTAATTGTCCAAATTAGAAGAGTTGAAACTTTCAGATGAATTCACTGATTTTTAAATTAAATCAGACCTCAGAATACATTTCATTAGGGCACTTTTCACTTTGAGACCAATCTCTAACACCAGAATGAAAGATGTCTTAAAATTGTCCTTGTATCTTCTCACTGTACCATAGCCACATCTCCATAATTATTTATATGGACATGGAACCATTAGTTCATCCCAATCCAGAAATCATCCTATTTTTGCACTTCAGGGTAAGAAACTAATAAATTTCTATATTGTTTTTGCCAGTTGGAAACCTATTTTCCTTGATATTAAGCCAAAAATATCCTTACTGATCCATAGATTTCCTCCCAAAGAATAATCGTTATATCCAAAAACATGTGGTGTGGGCTAGATAGGAAGAAGTAAGCACTTGGAACTATAAACTGGCCGTAGGTAGGAAGAGTTGACTACACCTGATGAACTGAGGTCCAACTCAGTAGGAAGAATACAGACAACAGATGGTAAGGCAAGTAAACATTTGGCCTCCTGACTACTCAACACAAAGTAATGAAGGTGCCTCTACAGGCAGTACTCTGAAACTCAGCGGAGCAAATGATAAATCTGTCGCAATGTTATGTCCCAGCTATGGAGCCAGTGTTTAGGAAGAATTATCCAAATCTTAGAAGGGAAGGCATATTAGAGCAGAACAGAAATTCAGCCTTAGATAGACTCTGCTACAGGTTAGATGTCCAAAACAGGACTTGGACACTGGAAATAACAGAGGAAGAAAGAGAGGGAGAGAGAGACTTGGTATGAACAAAAAGGAAAACTTAAAATGTGGACAGATTTGGGGTAGGAGTTCATGTAGTAGGAAAACTGACTTGCTCTTGAGTTACCTTATTAAATCCTTGACTAGAGGCAGGTTTGGTCTCAGAACCTAGAATAAGGCAGAGGGAGTACATTGATGAGATAAAGCCTCTCTTCAGTAGAAAGGTAGGAATTCAGAAAAGAGAAGCTGGTATGTCCTAAAATGATGGCAGAGTCATCTGGAAAGCTCCTGATTCCTTCATGGTAATGAACAAGTTATGACCTTAACAAGTTGACATGTAGAACTTGCCCCACTTTGACTTTTCACAGGCCTGTGTAGTTAATACTAACATTTCAATTTAATCCCACAACTGATCACCTAGAAGGATTGGCCCCAAAGACACCTTAACATTTAAAAAGTAAATTGAATCATAAAGAAGTATCCAAAAGATTGGGGATGATCTGTAAATGAGAACAGAAGTCATTCCTCCTATTTTTCTACATTTGCTGAGCTTCTACTTAACACATTCTAAGAGAAGCAAAGTATATGAACCACAACTAAAACTAGTAATAGAAAAAAAGTCTGTATTTGCACTGAACCTCATAGGCCACCACACTGTGAGGAAGATAAGACACATATGACTATCATTGTTTAAAATGCTCAAATTAATCTCTTTTGTATGAATTTTGCATTTAATATCAGACCATTTGAAATTCAGTTCTCTCTCAGGGTTGTTTCTCTCACCTTTTCCCTACTTCCTAACATGGCATCTTGATTCAAGAGAAAACCAAGTCACAGCTCAGTGATTTGGTCTTTGCTTATCTTATGTACCTCGCATGGTTTCCTGGTCACAAATTCAGAGGCTGGTGAAACACATGGATGTTGTGTTAACACTGGCAGTATATGATTATAGCTTCTGGAATTATAGTTATGTTCCTTCCATTGGCTCCATATCTATATTTGCAAGTACTACACATCTCTGATTCTTGGACACAAGCTCCGTATGTTGCTTCAGTTAAGACATTGGTTTTGTAACTCCATATTCAGAGTCACCTCATCCCTCAAAATGGCAGCTTCATGAGAGGCATGAAATCTGTCATCTTTGCTCCCTTGTGTATAAGAACTTCTAGATCGATTATATATCAATGCAAGTCAAGGTGGTGGTATTATTTCTGGCTTTTCCACTTAAACATCAGCCACCACCAATGCCAAGATATACCCTGCACAGTTAAACAGAATATGTTTTGACCATGATTGGTCATCAGATCCAGAACATACATTGCTGTCCTTTTGGGGTCTCTACCCCATTGCTTTAGTTTGCTAAGAAGCTTAGAGGTATAGGATATGAGAATTCCTCTATATCGTGTTTTCAGTCCTCTCAACTCTATGGCTTAACTGCAAACAAAAATTCAAATTTCTAAGCTTTCTGCTGATACCCACACATGCTTGGTTTAGGGGAGGATGGTTAAGTTATCATCTTTATATGGACTGAAAAGACACTACAGACTTGCCACCTTTTGTCTCTTCACATTTTTTTTTTATCAATCTCTAACCTCTTCAAGGTAGTGAAATCTAATTTGGTACCTTTAGAAAAAAAAGGAGGGAAAAATAGAGGGAAAAGGTGATTCATATATTTTTAAGTGTTTTTGATTAGTTAAGTGCACTTACGATATTCCTCAGCCCAATAAGCTTATTAAATTATAAACCACTTCTCTCATCAAATTTACTATTAAACATTTGAGAAATAGTGTAGTTTTGTGCCTTTAACTGGGCTGTTGATCACTTTCTCACACATGAAATTCCTTTATCTACTAATTTTACTTTTTCTCTCTGGTCATTTCTTGTTCTTCTGAGGGATTTTCATTTTCAAACAGCACATCTCAAAGCCCGAGTTTCAAAATTGTGTGCTACCATTAAGAGCCACAACTGGAAGTTCAAACGCAATAAGTCAAGACCATAATGAATGTATCAACAGTGATAGAATATTATTTAAATGCTTTATTTTTTATATTAATATCTATACCTAGTTTTAAAAATAGTATTGCAAGGTTTATACAGAAAAATATTCATCGTGTACACTCCCACTCAACTCACTCTAAATCCTGTTCTCCAGTATCTATCATTTTCCACTTTTTTAACCATCCATATTGTTTGCCTCCCTATTTCTCTAAAAACTGCTCATTGAAGCTATGTCTGGGATTTTCAAGTTGGTCGTGTACTATTACAAATTGTTAACAGTCATATCCACCCTCCATGTTATAAAAGAAAATTAAATGGCTCTCTTGCTAGCACCATTGTTGCTTGGGATTTCCATTACTTGCAGTCAAAAGCCATCTTAAGTGATGCATGATGAGAACACTATTTGGGAAATTTCATCTCCTGCTTCACCCAAGTAACTACCCATATTCTTTAAAACATAGGTCTGGAGTTCTCCTTTCCTGTGAAGTCTATTGCTGTTACCTGCCTCCCACAACACCATATGAATATCTTTATCATTGCTTTCATTTCATATGTTAAAATGTCAGCCACTTATCTGTCTTTCCTAAGAGACTATAACTACTAAATAGTGTAGTCAAGTTTAAGTAAACTTTTTTATCATTTATGGGTAACTATGGAAGATTTTAGAACTCATTCAATACACATTTACTGAGTTGGATTTTTTATAATTCCCAGTTTCAGTGTTTGTTAATCTTTCATACCTCAAACTACTTGATAGGTGCTTCACACTTCTATTATAAATAGCAACTCACCACAGCAAGAGTCTCAGAGAAATTGGTAGCGGGGAGAAGGCATTCTATTTAGGACTTACCACAATTTTGAAGGAGAAAGAAAGGTACATACACAGTTTGGAACTTCGTCTCTCTAGATGATTCTGAATGCACCCCCAAAAACCTACACCAGATGATAGTCACTATTCTAAATATCTCCACAAAAGATAATAAGGTGTTGAATCTCAAATTTATCTGTCTATAAAAGTTCTCTTAGCTGAACTGAAATCATGCTGGGTGTCTCCAATTAGACTCTCATGCACTTCAAACCTTCAATTTCCAAAACTACTTTTTATAATCTGCTTTTCCTTGAAATACTATCTTTGTTAGAAAAACCATAATTAGTCACTCTGCTCAGAAACTTAACAATTATGCTTGAACTTCTGTCTCCATTATCCCCTATACACAAAATGTTAAATTCTGGTTTAATCCAATTTTCTAAGGCCCTCACCAATCTACTAAGTCCTCTCCAGTCCCTTCTGAAGGCCTTGGCTGAGGCCATGTGAGGTTCCTGTCTGAATTCTTAGCCTTCTGACTGCTTCTGGTTTTGTTCAGTTCTACAGTGCTGTCAGTGTGAACTTTCTGTAATGAAAGTCTGATCATACCACTTTCCTGCTCAAAAGCCTTTGAAGACACTTGGGATAATACATAATAAATCTTCTTAGTTTCAACTCTGACTCACATTCCAAGGCATTATCTCAAGTCAATCTGATAGAGGTGATTCAACGCAAGATGTCAACTCATGAGCACTATTTAAATTTGCCTAGACAGATGGTTTCTCATTGTGGAAAGAAAAATATATCATCCCCAAAAGTGGCTGTGGTTCAGCAATGTGAATAATGCTGAATCCCAGAAAAGCTTGGATTTCCACCATGGAGCTTCCTTACTGCTTCTTGGCAAGCTAGCCAACTCTCATGCCAAGGCTGTGCATGGTCATAAGCAAAAAGGTTGGGTGGTGACAACCCAGGTTGGGCTTCACCTTTATCGAAGGTGAATAATTCCAGCTTTTTCTCCAAAGGTTTTTGTGTCTCAGCTTTATCTCAAGGCAACCCTCCCCTGCCTGCCACCATGATGAAATGAAGCTCACTCCCCTTCCACTCCCTTCTCCAATCCCCACTATAGCAAAATGCTGTAAAACTTAAGCTCATGACCTAAAAGACCTGACAGCCTTCTGGCAGGAGTAGAGTGGGGGAATGAATGACAGGAAAGACTGAATGCCTGGTTGTCCCAAATTATCCATGCATTTACATAAAGTCATCCTACCTTAAGACAGGAGTGAGGGTGAAGGATTTTTTGAGTCTAGGAAATCTCTGCTACCATTTTCTACAGTCTCAGTACTGACACAGGCTGTCAATTCACACTTCCAGAAGTTTCCATTTATGCAGCCATGAATCCCACGGTTTCTATGGATTTCCTACGGTTGCTATGATTGACAACTATACCCAGAGAACAACAGGATATGGGATACTCACAAACTCATTGGAGTTACCAAATACACTAAAAATCATCAGTCTAAACTAGATTTTTTTTCAAAACATTTTGAAATAAGCTTTGACACTCTGGGTCTTCGTTTTTGACATACAATGAAACATGATAATCATTTAATTTGACTACTGCTATGTTCACTGCATTACCTTTTTTCCTCTTTCACCTTCGCTACATTATTCTCAGTCCCTCTGGCTTCTACATATTTCTTCCCTTTATTTTCTATTAATGATTCATTTTTTTCAGCAGATTTTCTTTTCATAATAATTGAGCTTTGGGCAAAAATTCACCATCACTCTTAACCCTTGAAACAGGTTTTCTTTTGCATCATTTGCTGTTCAAATTTAATGATAGCAAGTATTCTTAGTGTTCTATTATAAATTTCATCCCCCCAAAAAAAGAAACTTTCCAAATGTTATAAGTAAACAGATGAGTATTACATAAAAGATTTATTTGGCCTACTCTCAATTTGAGTTTTCATAATTATTTGCTACATGTTATAAATGTCTTCATTTTATCCTTAGGTCACATCTGGTTTTCTTAATTTAGGGAAAACATTAAAACATCTGAAGTGAAGAAGCAGGATATCTGAGAGTATAATTCTTGCCTCTAAATTCTTAGGAGCATTTCGCTGTTTGCCCTTTGTCAAATTCAGGAAAAAACTCAGGTTTTGAATGAAAAAAAAATTAATTATTTTAACTCAGACTAATTTCCTACAAAGAAATATAGTTGATCTTTGAAAAAAAAATGGGTTTAAACTATACGGGTCCACTTATAAATGGATTTTTTTCAGTCAGTACAGTATTGCAAATAGGTTTTCCTTATGATTTTTTAAATTAAGTTTTTATATTCCAATAAAGTTAACATACAGTGTTACATTAGTTTCCAGTAATTCAACCCCAATGATTTTTTTTTTTATTTTGGAGTATGGACACTTCTTTTAATTAATTTTTTAACATAATTTATTGTCAAATTGGCTAACATACAGTGTGTAAATTGTGCTCTTGGTTTTTGGGGTAGATTCCTTTGGTTCATCTGTTACATACAACACCCAGTGCTCATCCCAACAAGTGCCCTCCTCAGTGCCCATCACCCATTTTTCCCCTCTCCCCCACCCCCATCAGCCCTCAGTTTGTTCTCTGTATTTAGGAGTCTTATGGTTTGCCTCCCTCTCTTTCTGTTTATAACTATTTTTCCCCTTTCCTTCACCCATGGTCTTTTGTTAAGTTTCTCAAGATCCACAGATGAGTGAAAACATTTGATAATCTGTCTTTCTCTGACTGGCTTATTTCACTTAGCATAATACCTTCCAGTTTCATCCACATTACTGCAAATGGCATGATTTCATTCTTTCTCATTGCCAAGTAGTATTCCATTGTACATATAAACCACATCTTCTTTATCCATTCCTCGGTTAATAGACATTTAGATTCTTTCCATAATTTGGCTATTGTTGAAAGTGCTGCTATAAACATTGGGGTACATGTGCCCCTACAAAACAGCACTCCTGTATCCTTTGGATAAATTCCTAGTAGTGCTATTGCTGGGTCTTAAGGGAGTTCTATTTTTAATTTTTTGAGGAACTTCCCCAAGTAATTACTCATTACTCTTTTCCAGAGCGGCTGCACCAGTTGGCCTTCCCACCAACAGTGCAAGAGGGTTCCTGTTTCTCCACATCCTCGCCAGCATCTGTTGTTTCCTGAGTTGTTAATTTTAGCCACTCTGACATGTGTGAGATGGTATCTCAGTATGGTTTTGATTTGTATTTCTCTGATGATGAATGACGTTGAGCATCTTTTCACGTGTCTGTTGGCTATCAGGATGTCTTCTTTGGAAAAGTGTCTATTCATGTCTTCTGCCCACTTGTTCACTGGATTATTTGTTTTTCCACACCCTTATGATTTTCTTAACAGCAGTTTCTTTTCTCTAGCTTGCATTATTGTAATAATACAGTATATAATACATATAACATTAAAAATATGTGTTAATCAACTGTTTATGTAATCAGTACTGCTTCTAGTAAACAATAGGCTATTAGCGATTAAATTTTGGCTGAGTCAAAAGTTATGTGCATTTTCAACTGCATGGGGCAGGGTCAGTTTCCCTGACCTCTATGTTGTTCAAGGTTCAAAGGTATAGCAGTGTCCTTAACTTGGAATCCGTGGATGGACTTCAGGATTTCAGTGAATCCTCTAAAATTATGTCCAAAAAATGTGTGAATACTCATATGCAATTGTTATTCTTAAAATGATAGTTGATACATTTCAGAGGATTCTCTAATGTGCTTTTTTACAAGGGGTATTAGCACCGAAATCTGTAATACGAGATAAACACATGGGAAGGATAGTATTATGTTAGATAAGTATAAATATCCTTTTAAACTTGGGTTTAGAATATCTTTTCTTTGACAATATTAACATATATCTTTACAAGACTTTTCTTTAAAATACTACTGGAAAATGACATCATAATTTCCATATCAAAGTCTAAATGGATTTGGACAGATTCATTGTTTAAACTCACTTATGCTGAGAAAACAGTTATAAAAATCATGTCTTCAAAAAAGTTGTGAAACTCATTGTTGAAAATTCACACTAATGACCCAGTAAGGGTCTGATGGCTCTCATTGTGAATTATTCATTTTTTCATGTTCAAGATATTTAAAGTGATATATATTTTAAATAGCATATATCATTTTATATGTTGATGAATTTTGGTAAGCTTATTTCCATTCTGATCAACACACTGCAGATTTGTCAGGACAGACTATTTTTCTCAACAGATATAAGCCTAAAACTTTAAGTGACTTCTATTCATAATCACCAAGTAAGTAATATGGAGCTTAGTCTCATAACAAGGTTTTCTAAAATCAAGTCTAGTCTTTTTTTTTGCGTATAACCACTCTGCCTTCTTGAACAAAGGTAAAGTATCTCTTTGTATTATTGCCTCAGGAGATACAATTCCTAATACTTCTTAAGAGGACTGCTCAAAATAGAGAAACACCATTATAAGGTATCATAATGCAATGAAATTATGTTAACTTTCCAAGTAATTATCTTATATTCAACATATATACACATATATACACATACTCATACATACACACAGTTTTGATAGGGGATTTAAAAATATGTATACTTACATCCTTTCATAGAATTTTTGCATGCACTCTGGCCTTACAGTGAACTAGGAACACTGCTTTGATGATTATTTATTGTGCCAAGTTGCAACCTAATGGTGTGCCATAGAACTATTAGGAACTCTTTGCCCCCCACAGCAAATGTCTGCAGACTGAGTGACAGTTGTTGACTTTATCTCCTCCCTTCTCCTTCTCAACGCCAGGTGCTGAATCTTTATGCTTTGCTTCATCTTCTCATTTTCTCCTATTTGCCTGCCTCACCCTCCCAATGTTTTTCAAATAGCCTATTAGCTGTTAACTAGAGGGAACCCAGATAACTAAACTTGTTATCTCAGTTAACTTAATTTCATGTATTTAGACCTCTTTTTCCTGGAGACTTGGTCAAGGTCATGAGCGATCATTAGACATGGTTTTTTATACAATTCCTATTGAGGGCTGATTCCATCTGTGAGGCATTATTATAACTCTGTATCATACATAGTTTGGGAAATGTCACCAGTAGGAAAGGTGACGGAGCAACATAGCCCAGATTACCTTTTCCATGCTAAATGGAATTGATTTTTCTCCATCTTCCTCTGCACAGACCTCATGCATTCTTTTGATTATAGTAAAAATGAATAAAATATACATATTACTCCTTTCCCTTTGATAAAATTTGGAAATGTTGCTGACAGGAAAACCTAGGAGGGCATTTCATTCCAGCTTACCTTCTATTAGTATTTCTTAGAAAGGTAGGTTGGTAATATCCAGGGTCTCTCTATTGGCTTGCAAGGTGATTCCTGTAGTATATTGTTTATATTTTGATAGAACATATTTTATTTGAGACAGGAAGAAATATTTAAATTACGTCAATTTCTTTTTGTTCTGTTCCCATGTTATATATACATGCAAGATAGATGGAAACCATAATACATATTTATTGTTTTAAAAACAAAATCTACATGAGAAACAGTACGCATTTCTTTTTCAATTTTTTTACCCTTCTGAAACTATTGTGATTATCAAAAGCATGCAAACTATTTTTCTTCTATCAAAATGTTTGACAAATACACTTAAAACAGTATGTTATTGTTCAATATATGTCAAAGAAAACCCTCAGTTAACTTCTCACCATTCACTTTAATGAGCATTAAAGGTGCTAAAACAGAAGGCCTGTTCTGCCTGAGCATAGTTTAGGCTGAATTTCACATTTGAAGGAACCACAAATCTTGAAAGAAATAAACATATTTGTTATGCAGTTATTTGTTTCTGTTGCCTCTAGATCTGAAGTTTCTCAGATTTGCAGCTCTTCTAAAGCAACAGTGAATTTCAGTAGGCACATGCCAATAATGGGTCGTTTGTAAGCCCTCTTGAGATGAAGTCCAGAGATCATAATTCCAAAGGAGATAGTCTTTAGCCAATCCCTTCCTGCCTCTTGGGTGATATCAGGTACTAAGCTGAGAGCTGAGAGCACAGACCTTAGCTATAGCAAATAAGCAGCCGGTAGCTGCCAGAACCCCTGGTAGGAGGATATTAAGCAGCTAACACAGGCCACTGAGGGAAACATTTGCCCTAGGGCATGGCCTATGCCTTGTAATATGTCACAATTTTCCTTTGGTTTTAATACACAGTACCCTACTGTGCCACATAGTAGCCTGAGGCAAAAGGAAAGGTCAATACTGATCACATCTTTATTTAAAATTTTTATAGTTCATCCCTTTTTACATTTTGCAGTACTTTATATATTTTTTTAAATACTTCTTATTGCTTAAGGTTTTATTTTTTATTTTTTATTTTTTTTGGTGCCCCTTAAGTTTTGCATCCGAGGCAAGTACCTCACTGTATCTGTTGACTGACTATTCATCTGGTATCTCTTGGGTGCATCCTACAAATCCATATTTTTACAAAAAATTATGTTAGAGTGTTGTCCATGGACTCTTATATCAGAACTTAGAGAATAACTTCCCCCTAGACCCATCCTTATGTTAATAAGAGAGCTCCTTCTACAGAGTTACCAAGTCTCCTTGTGTACATCTTTCAGAGCTTAAATTAATAAGAATTGAGTAGATTTGTAGTAAACATATATCAACCTTGTTATTTGTGGTTTTTCTTCTTTTCCTATGGAAGCTAGACAAGTGGGATTCAAAACAGTTTCGAAAGAAGTCCCCAAATCCTTGTTGCATTTTTTTTCAATCTCTTTGCTGAGACTTTCCAACTACCCTTTCTTTTAGTTTGAAATACTTATGAACCTGAAGAATCCACAGGTGAAGTGGAAAGAAACCTTAACACTTTGCTATTAGCATAATGTAGGTATGAAGTATACACAGTCAAAATATGGTATTTGAAAACACTTTATTATGTACTTTTTCATTTAAAAATATTTATTAAATATTTATTGCATATGCATTCTTAGATGAGATTACAAATGAAGAAAAAATATTTTAGGAAATAAACAATTTAAGCCAAGGTCTGGTAATATTGCTTGAAAACTAAACCCACAGGAAACATAAAATATTTATTAATTCAAAACCAAGTTAGGTAATCTAAAATTCCTAAGGCTTCATGGGATTTCATTAATGCATGGAAAATTTGGCTGTAAATCCATTATTTCCAATATATAACTACAGGTAACATTACAAGTCACAAGACTGACATGCATAACCAATGCAAAACCGAAAAAGTTTCATATCACAAACTTTAAAAATCATTTGGAAGTTTGCCCAGCACAGTAGATTGGAACAAATCAGAAGATTTTGGCTAAAAGGGGGTAAGGTTAACAAAATATGAAATACAGAGGCACAGATTTAAACATCAGAGCTTTTATCTCTCACACTTTTACATTAAAAATGAAATATCAGGACTTGATTATCGGTTGAACCAGAAATTCTCATGCTCCCATTGTCCTGGAATAGCACTAATTCTGAAGACTTTGGGAAATCTGAAAGTTACCCAAATCTCTGGAAATTTTAAGAAAGCTGTGAGCTGAAGAAATATTATTACAGCAGCTATTAACAAAACCCTGGATATTGAGTCGTCTGTGTCTCCTCCTCTCTCACCCCCCAAGGAAAACCACATCTGATAAAGGCATAGGCGGGAGATGGCGACAGCTATCAGTCCAGGTGGATTCATTTAACCTGGAGCCAATACTTGTCAAATCCCTCCTGTGTTCTGAGAACTGTGCTGACAATCAAATTAGATCCACAGGTAGATCCTCAATATCTAACTCTCCAAAGTTTCAAGGTCCTTCTTTTATGCACCTGGCCTAGTCAAGTTCAGAATAACCAACTATTGGGATCAGGTTGGTTGGATTCCGGACAGAGGGCTAAGGGCATCTTTTTTCCACAATTGAAAGTATACACTCCCTGGTGTTAAAGCAAGATTAAGACTGATGAAATAGGCAGAACCAAACCCTCCACATCATTAATTTTCACCGGAATGACTTATTGATACCAGTAGATTAATTTGTATAGTCTGTGCTATGGATTTGCAACACAGTTCCTTCTCAGAAATATAAAGTATTGTGTTTCTCTTCTCAAGATCAATCCTGTTATTCCTTTGCTCTAGCTGCTGTCTATTCTCATTCTACACACTATAACAGGAAGGGCATATCTACTGCAGGGTTCTCCATAACTGTAGGCTGATCATGCTCCCTCAAAAATATCTCCAACACAAAAATTTACTCTTGAATTCTAGAGTTTTATTTATGTTGATGCCTAACCTTGACCTAGAAATCAGAGCCATCCTTAAAATCCAAAATTGAATTCACTTATTTTTTCCTTCAACTCCGTTCTTTGTTTCTTACCTGTCAGTGACCTACATATCCACCCAGTCTCCCAAGCCACCAGTCACTCTTCAGTCTCCTCAAAACTATAAGATGGAAACAGAATTGGCATCCCCAAAATGGGTTAAGAACAACATATGCATAAACAAATGGACGCCATTGCTTACTCAATTTTATTCATTGGCTTTAATCACTTAACATCCAACTTAATTACAAAAACAATTTTAAAAACTCAATTGCATGAGTGTTTACATATGATTTATAATTTTGTTTACTCTTTTTAATACGATATTTATTGAATTTTTTGCTAAAAATGTACCAAAAATACAAATGCGCTTTAGAATTTATCAACCATTTTTATGTAAAGAATAATACTTTCACTAATATTGTTACTTGTACTTTCCATTTTCAAGACAGCCTGCATTCTAAAGACCCTTGCCAAGTAACTGATTACATTTTTTATTGTGTTTACCTAATTTAGGCTTCTATTAGGAGGTCTATTTGAGACTAGTTAATTCGTCAGCATGGGCCTAATAGAGTTTAGCTGCTTTGTCAATTCTGCAACTTGCTATGTAGTTTCCTATCTTTATTTAACTAATTCCCTGTAATCATTTTGTTCCACTTCTAATAACATCAGATGGGAAACTGTACAAGTGTGTGTCTAGAATGTGCAGCTAATGTATTGTCTTTAGCATCTGATTCTCTCTAATGATTAACTGGCAACACAATTTCTTAAGCACCTTAGTAATACCCTCTGGGCAAAACAACAGTTTTATTTGAGTGAGGCAAGTTGAAGGAACCTCCTTACTCCTCATCTTGTATTCCACGCTATAGAAAGAGACTGACTACAAAATAAAACTTCACCAATAGAGCCTAAAGACCTTTAGGATTTAGCTCTCCCATCCAAAAAGAATGTGTGTAAATACTAGACACAGGTGTCTTAATAAAATACATTTTCCCCACAAGGATATTATATTCCAGGGATAGATTTTATCTGAAAGCTGTCTTCACCTCCTAAAAAGAGAGTGGCTTTTAAAGATAAATTCTTCTCTCCCGTACTTTACCAACTTCACCACATAACACAGAGATAAGAGATAAAATAAAATGAAAATATGGAAAGCAGACAGAGCAGGGAAATGCAAGGAGACACTGTATATTGGACAAAAGCAAATCTCAGAAATACTGCTGATAAAGACTTTGCACTTTGAGGAATACTTGGAACAAATACTTTGAGGAATGCACTGCCATCAGAAATAAAAGCTAAAACAAGGAAGCAATCATTTAAACGCATGGTGTTGAATGTGGACAGAAAAAGGAAATATATAAATGAATGATGTAAAATCACTTCTAGCGAAGATTTAGACAAACACTAATTGACAGAAATTTTTCCTTAGACACACATGGCTAAGAGTTTTGTTTGTCTTAGTGGGGAAAAATTAGGAGAATTACAAAATTGGGAAGAACTATAGTGTGATTCATTCTTTCTCAAAATTTTTATGTTCTCCTTATAAATTCAACATTCTGGCGCTCCCACATGGGAAAACCAGGGAAATGACACTTGGGTGTTGAATGTTGACTATCTTAAATATCAGTTAAACTAACAACCTGTTGTTAATCAAAGCTAGGTGTGCATTTCTCAGCAAGAGTGGGCACTTTCAGCCAAATCTTAGCCTTTCAGAAAGAGAGCAGGGAAGCCAGGATATTCGATAAGGTTTAAAATCAGGTTTAAGGCAAATCTTTCAGGAGGTGTGGTAGACAGAGGGTGAGGTGGGGATGAGCTTTGTTAGAAGAGGTAAGGGTCATAATATACTAGTTTAGTATTGGTGGACATAGCAAGGTTTGGTTTCAGAGTTTGGGGAGTAAACAATCTATTGATATCTTTTTAATTAAAAGTTCAGTTTGATGTTCATCTAAGTGATTTCCTTCATAGAAATTACTTGCAATCTTTATCTTCAAGAAACAGAGTTTCTTAGAACAATAAAATCATGTTGATGAGATCAGTGAAAAGGTAAAATTAGACTAATTTAATATCTACAGAATAATCCATGTGGGTACAGTTGGTTTCGGCTTTAACACTACATAAAAGAGCTACATTTTGAAGTTCAGAGTCTCCTGGTCTACATTCAAGGTGCTGAGTTTGAGTGTGTCTATCTCTCTCGCTCTCTCATCCAAAGATTCAGAGACTACAAGAAAGACACTTAAGAGACGTTGTAACACTCATTTTGCACATAGAACATGTAATGAAGTAATGAAAATTCTGGCAAGGTAACAGTTCAAACAAAAGTGCAGATTTCAGAAATATTAGGATACGTTAAAGGAACAGAGTAGTCCATTGTCCTAAATGATTGTAGTTAACATTGGTACAGCTCTTTTTCATTTTAACAGAGCAAAGTACATGTATCAGGAAATATCAAGTGTAATAGCAACCATGCCTAAAATGCCAGATCTACAGGTTTTTGCATAATATACCATTTCACCTACATAAGAAAGATGGTTAATGATCTCTTGTGAAATTTCTTTCTCTTATAATATAGAATTTGGCCTTCCTTTTTTCTTCTTCTAAAAAGATAACCAACTGAGATGCAAGGAAACATTCTGTCTGATATTTCATGATAGCTATCTGACTCACCTCATACAAGTTCCAAAAAAATCTTTTATCTCGCTTCCCATTAAATATCTAATTTCCCCTTAGAAATTTTAAATTGACTCCTTTCAGTGTATAATATTGCCATTCTCTGAGCCTCCAGTTATGTGAGCAAGTGAGGGAGTTGCTAATGTGGAAGACAGAGTGTGTCGAAGTATTCTTGTCACAGTATATGGTAGGTTCATGGTAGACATTCAAATTGTTTTTCCAAAAACTCTAGCTTCACAGTTTCATACCAGTAAGAATAGAGGTCTAAAGACATTGTTTCTAAAAAATGGAAACATTTTCTCTTACATCTTTATTAGCAAGATTCTATCATCTCTTGTTTCCTCCCCGGATCTCAAGTTGAGAACTGTGTATGGGAACTCTGAGGGAAAAGTCCAGATTGTCCTATGTATGTATCCTAGTATAGTTAGTTTAGGGAAGTAATGGATTACAACACATGCCCAGGAGCAAATTTGGAAACTGGAGTAGAGTCAGATGTCAAATGCACTTTTCAGAAGCCACAGCACTGACGTGAAATATCAGATTTTATTCAAACTTGTTGCAAATAACAAACCTATAATATGTGTTATAAATTCATGAAAAGAAGCACCAAACTATTGGCTCTCTCTGAAAAAGCAGTGAGGTACAAAGAGGGTCCCAACAAGAAAATTGAAGTCCAATGTCTCACTTCTCCATCTAAAATGTGTGATTTATAAATATTAAATAAGCAAATCAAGGATAAAAAAATCTCCAAGATATCAAATTTTTAAAGAAATTAGATCTACTTATTCACATTGAACCCATAGTGCAGTAGAAATAAAATTAAGGCAGTAAGTTAACACTTTGACAAAAATTTGCTAACAGATAATCCATTGCCAGGAAATATGAAATAATGTAATAAAATTGAAGGAGGGAATGATAAAATAGAAAACAAGGAAAATGGCTGTTAAAAGAAGTAAACTACAAATTCAGAATCAGAATTTAGTGTGCAATAGGAAAAAAGAAAACTAGGTAAACATTAATAGCAAAAGAGCAATATTATGCCACCGAAGCAAGAACAACCCAAATCTACTAAAATAATGTTTAAAAGCCTCAGAAAGAAGCAAACATTATTAAAAATGAAACGTATTTAAAATGGGAATTAAGAGGGGGTGCCTGGGTGGCTCAGCGGTTCAGTCAGCACCGACTTCAGCTCAGGTCATGATCTCACAGTTCATGAGTTCAAGCCCCGTGTAGGCTCCCAAGTTGGGCTCTGTGCTGACAGCTCAGAGCCTGGAGCCTGCTTCAGATTCTGTGTCTCCCTCTCTCTCTCCCCCTCCCCCTCTTGCGCTCTCTCTGTCTCTCTCAAAAATAAACATTAAAAAAATGTTTTTAATGAGAATTAAGGGGCACCTGGGTGGTTCAGTCAGGTGTCTGACTTTGGCTCAAATATGATCTCACAGTTCATGAGTTTGAGCCCCCTGTGAGCACAGAGCCTACCCCGGATCCCCTGTCCCCCTGTCACTCTGCCCCTCCCCGGTTTGTTCTCTCTCTCAAAGTGAATAAATCAACTTTGAAAATAAAATGTAAAGTCAAATATTATATATGAAATATACATCAATTGAAAAAAAAAAAAAAACACCTCCCCCGAGTGCCCAGTCAAAGCCTTACATAGCCTCCATCACGTCATTAATTTTGGCTTCTGTTCCCTGCTATTTGTGCAGCACCTAGAACAGGTCCTGGCACCCTTCAAACAAAAACTAAATATTTGTATTTTTAAAAATCTATCAGTAAAAAGGATTGGGCCACAAACTGAGCAGGTGCATCGTTTTTGTCTTCTGCCCAAACTCAGTTGAAATGACAGAAAAAAAAAATGTTTAACAAGTAATAATGCTGGATAGCAAATATAGGTCCAAAAGCGTCTAAGAAAAATATGGAGCAGTTCTTAGAGAAAGCAGACGGGACAGAATTGAGGAACAGGCAAGACTCCGAGAAGTTACACAGCACAGTGGAAGAATTTTGAAAGGTGTTCTAGCATCATAATCAGAGGAGTCCTTTGTGGTACTAGTCATTCAGAATTAACTGAAAAAATACCTTTAAGGAAGCTGGGAAAATGAATTTCTCTTCTCCTCCTGTTCCACTAAATTGAGTACAGCCATCAAGCTGGCTCGCAAGCCAGTACTGGCACTGGTGCCCTGTAACAGACCATCAAAGGGAAAAGAGCCTTCTTCCAGAAGGATACCTCTTAAAAGACAGTCTGCTGATTCACCACTTTTGACAGCATATTTCACTCTTCTCTCCAAATTGCCAGTTTTATGTATTAAGAACTTACAAAGGCAAATAGGTGAGTTTGTCAAATAAATAATAAGAAACATGAAACACTTTAGATATAAAGTGAAGTAAAAAAAAAAGGCTTCCATTTGAACAAAAATAAAGACAATCGGCACCAAAGAAACAGAGCTAATAAAGCAAATGGAAGACTGCAAGATAATTATAATTGTAAAGAGATAGAAGAGAATATCACATGCACAGGCTATTATGAAAGAAAATCAATTAAAGATCAAGAAAAGTAAAGGTACAGACTTTTGGGGAAAAAACCTCATGGAATGAGTCAATGGCAAAATAGCTGAAGCAAGTTATATTACTGTTAAGGTGAAAAATCATCATAATCAAAAGGGTAAGATAAAAACCTATGAAAGATGAGAGACAAGAAGGATACCACCAGAATCGCAAACACCTAACCAAGCAAAGTCCCAGACAGAAGCAATAGAGAAGTTGCAGGGGAGATAATTAAAAATATAAAGGGGGGGGGGGTGGAATCCAGGCCAGAATATATAATGAATTTTTTCATTGAATGGCCACCATAACCACTAAAAACAAACAAACAAAACCTAGATGCATCATAGTGAGTATTTTGAATGTCAGAGATAAATAAGGGTCAGATTTGGAGGCAAGAACCTCTCGTTCAGCAGCAATTAATACTAGAGAAGGAGAAGGAATATCTTTTTAAGTTTCTTCTGAGGGGGTGGGGGAGGGGCAGAGGGAAAGAGACAATCCCAACCAGGCTCCTTGTTGTTGACATGAAAGCCTGACATGAATCTCTGCCTCATGAACCCTGAGGTCATGACTTGAGACAAAGTCAGGACTAGTTGCTTAACCAACTGAGCCATCCAGGCACTCCACGAAGGAATATCTTTAAAACTCTAATGGAATATGAACATAGAATTCTATAACCATCTAAATTACCATTTTGGGGACAGAATGGAAGAAATTTTCAAATATGTAAAAACTCAGAATGTCTTCTATCCATAAACTGTGAAAGAAAAACTTAAAACTACATTCCACCTTTATCAAAACTGATTTCAGGAAAGAGGAAAATAGGGGTTTAAAAAAATCAATGCACCAAGAAATCATTACAATGTATGCTAGCTAAATAAATACAAATTGGAAAAACTCATAATATTCAGTATAGGTTCAGTTTGGAAGGGAGGGGCTAAAGAAGGAAGAGAAATGGAAACATGCTGGGGTTTTCTATTGTAGAAATTATATCTAGCTATTGATGCAAAAATAAATATAAGTTAGTTTTTAAATAGACACCAAAGGAATATGTGATAGATATTTTCTTCTAATGCTTAAATAAAAAATTTTTAAATTTAAAATACAGAAAAAAATCAGAAAAATCAATGCAGAAACATAATTCAGAAAAAAGTAAATTGGTAGGGCTTGTTCCAACATAACGGTGATTACAATAAATTTCAAAGATCTAGATCTCTGTCCTTCAAGGTAATAATCTTGTTTGAATAAGGTTTAAATTCAGTTAAATGAAAATACACCAAAAGTTGGAAAATAGAGAAATGAAGAGGGAAAAGAAGTACCTAGCAAATCCTAGCAAAATCAACCAGGTATGAAAATATTTTTTAATCCTAAATAAAATTTACCGTAAAAGCAGTAAGTAGGTCAGAATAAAATGAAGTTATTTTTAAGATTAAGTTAGAAATGTTCCAGTGACTAAAAGACTCATAAATGGTTATGTCAAAATTCACCAACTCAAATACATAGTGGGAGTTTTTGGGTTGTTTTTGTTTTGTTTCTTTTTTTGCTAGGTAGATAATGCAAATGACATAGGAAGCTATCAAGCGTGAGAATAGTAGGTAGTGCAACCATTTTAAAACATCCGGCAATTTAGGGGCACCCAGGTGGCTCAGCTGGTTAAGCATTCAACTCTTGATTTTGGCTCAGGTCATGATCTCAAGCCCCGCATCACACTCTGTGCTAACAGCACAGAGCCTGCTTGGGACTCTGTGTCCTTCTGTATCTCTCTCAAAATAAATAAAAAGAGATGAAAGGGAAGGGGAAGGGAAGATCATTCAACTAATACAAGAATGATTCACTGATCCATATCTAGCAGTTGATAACCAGTTTATGCAAACAGTAAAACTTCAAAATATGTGAAACAGAAATTGACAAAAACTCAAGGAAGACTTGAAAAACCTCACAGTTGTAGTGTGAGGTGAGTGTAATATTTGAGTAGCCATGTAAAGGAATAAAAAAGTGATCAACTATGCCAAAGGCTACTGATAGTCAAGTAAGGTCAGAACTGGGACTTCACCATTGTAATTAGCAACACTAAGGTCATTAGCAATACTGACTACAGCCATTTTGGGGAAAGAGGGAGAGATTTTAAAAACCCCACTGGAGTGAGCACCAGAGAAAAATCAAGGACTGCTAGTACAGAAAACTGTTTCAAGGAGGTTTGCAAATGGAAGCAAAGCAAAGGGATGATACCCATAGGAAGACTAACATTAAGAGATGGGGGTGGAGATGGAGGGATGGGTGTGATGATAAGTTTGGGGTAAATATGTGCAGTATCTGTTACTTTTTTTCCCAATAATTTGCAACAGGAATGCATTCAGGCATTTCTTTCCTAATTAAAAAACCATTAAGACATCATGTTTTGTTTCCGCTTTTCCTTCTTTAAATCGAGAAATAGCTTGTTTGTATGCTAACAGTAATGAAGTAGACGGGAAATTTGACAATATATAAGGCACAGAAGAAAATTGCTGGAGCAATGATTTTAAGTAAGTGAGACAGGATAGTATGTGGTACACCTGAGCTGGCGTTAGAAACAAAGAGTTCAATAACTGGAATAGGAGGGCAGTCAGGGTACTGTTGTCACCAATGCAGACAGGTGGGTATACAGTGGTAGGGATGTGCTGAAATTCTGAGTGTTTCATTTAGCTTACTGAAATAGAATGAAGATCATCAGCTCAGCTGAGATGACAAAGAGGTATTGGAGCTTTGAAGAGAGAGGAATAAATGTAATCATTGTGGTGCTTGTAAGACTATTCTAGAGAAGTATAAATTATCCTTGCCAGTCAGTGTCAAGGGCCCATTAGGAGTTAGTGATTATGGATTTAAAGTGAAAGCAACAAATTGTGGGTTTTCCTGAAGGCACATTGTTACCTGAGGTTAGATACTTAACAGGTGGAGAGTTGAATTTAACCTAGGCTGATCTAGCAAAGGAGTGTGGCATGGTGCGAGATACACAACAGAATTTGCCATATACAGAAAAGTGATCATGGTTACTGATCACAGAATGAAACTGGGTAGGAAACGAAGTGAGGAAAACTCTGTGAATATGCTTAAAACCATTGACTTTTACACTCTAATTGATTAATTGTATGATGTGTAAATTATCTCTCAATAGGTTGCTGCCAAAAGAAAAATAAAAGAGAGGCAGTGGAAAGGGGAGGAAGGAAGAGGTAGGAAGTTGAAGAAATGATGATGGTGAAACAAAACAGGGAAGTGGAAAAAGAAAATATGCTCCCAAGCCCAACACCATTAAAATTCAATTTGAGAGGCACCTGGATGGTTCAGCCATTCAGCTTCCAACTTTAGCACAGGTCATGATCTCATGGTTTGTGAGATCGAGCCCCACATCAGGCTCTCTCTGTCAGCGCAGAGCCAGGTTCGGATCCTCTGTCCCCCTCTCTCCTTGCCCCTCCCTTGCACCTTCTCTCTCTCAAAAATAAATAAAAATACTTAAATAGAAAGATTTATAGGTAAATAAAATTCCATTTGAACAAAACATTTCTTTAAATATGTCCTGAGTTTTATCCTGATTTTTGTCCTGTTTGGTGATTTTCAAATGAAGAAGATTAAAAATTTTTTATTCATGTTTTTATAGTCTTTGTATAATGGCTATTTCCACATTTGGGTTATGAATGATATTTTTATCATAATATGACCTCACCAATAAAAATATTTATGATGCTAAGAACTGAGAAAGGCTCTGCAGGCTGGTTGAAATGCCATCAGTAGTTCAGTAGGCTGCAAGGATGAATGAGTGGAAGGAAACATAGTTTGTGTATCCATCATGTTTAATTTGTGTGGAACCCTCTTTGCCCTGGTTCTGTGTTTCCCTGCGTAGGGACTTCTGGAATAATGCTGGAGGCCTCTCCCTGCATCCCTGCATACATGCCTCCTTGGGGTAAGAGTAAGTTATCTGACTGTTGAATTTGTAAAACTAGGCTTATGGGGTCAGCCCTTTCCTCCAATTCCTTCTGTAGGAGAACCTACCAACTCTAGGTAGCAAACATTCTCTTTCTATGTCATAATTTTTAGAGGATTGCTTCCTATAAAGCAAGACACCTGAAGTATTTTCAGTGGTCTCCATTTGGGGCAACACAACTCAAGTTCACACACCTCATAGATAGAAAAACTGGAATTTGAACCCATCAGTGTGACTTTAAAGTTTTCATTTTAGGCATTACACTGCTCAGCATCTGGAAGTTTGTGTAAAGAAATTGGAATTGGGCGCCTGCGTGGCTCAGTCAGTTAAGCCTCTGGTCAGTTAAGCTCAGGTCATGATCTCACAGTTCATGGGTTTGAGTCCTGCATCAGGCTGTGTGCTGACAACTTGGATCCTGGAGCCTGCTTCAGATTTTGTGTCTCCCTCTCTCTCTGCCCCTCCCTGCTCATGCTGTGTCTCTGTCTTAGAAATAAAAATGTTTTAAAAAATTTAAAAATAGATATTGGAATCAGTATCAAGCATGATAAAGAAGGAAGAAATCTCATCCCCTTGCTACATAGCATAAAGAGTGTAAGGGTTAACTGGAGTGTAATTAGTTGCATTTGTTTCTGTTTTGGTTCTAATCTGGATATAACCATGCCCAAATACTTCCTGCCACACCAGGAGACATGTCTATTCCAGTAAACTTAAGACCTCAGGTTATAGGGAAATAGAAACTGAATGCCTATAGTAGGTCAGTTTCAGGGAATGGATCAGGAGATACCAAGGATCAGAATGTATCAGGAAAAGAGTTTGGAGGTAGGCAATCAATGAAACTTTATTGAATACTCCAAGGTATTTCATCTATACAGAGTTATAAGTATTCCAGAAGTCAATATGAACCAGGAGAAAAAGGGTTTCAAGGGAAAGGAAGGAAACCATTTGAGAATACAGCCATGAAAAGTAAGACTAGGAAAAAAAAAACGAAAAGGAAAACTTGTATTCAGAATGAAACATTGGATGACTGCAGGATATAGATTTCATTGTGAGACCCAAAGCCACGTCGCTTTGAAAATTTAATCAGAGAGCTGGCAATCAATGACCCTGTTTTAACACATCCCAGTTAAACAAGCATAGTGAAACAGATTTAGCTACATCCAGAGAAGGGAAAAGCAACCAGAACTGATCCGTGTATCAGAAGTTTGAAAAAAAAGATTTTATTATTACTGCAAAATACATTTTTTGTCTTTTTAATGAATTTGTTTCACCGATATTTCAAATAAAAGATCTTGTTTTATGTAGCAAAAATAAGTATAATATATGCAAGTTTAAAAAACTTTAAAAGTAGGATTAGGTTGTCTTTTATTTTTTTAAGAGACTCTGATAGTTTACCTATAATATGTATTTGGTTGTGAACTATGTTTCTACACCAGGATGGTGCAGTTCAAACTACCAAATCATTCACAGGGGTCAAAAAGGAAAAGAAATAGCTACACCAGCAATAAAAGCAAACATCTGTCATTTTATGTTTATAGAGCTTTAACACCATAATGAAGCTTAGATCACACTCCCCCAAAATATATGATTATGCTGCCAAAGCCCAGTGGCAAGGAAATAACCAAACAATATGCCTAATTTATTTCCTTGAACAACTGATCTTGTGCAGTGTTCTAAAATTGAAAATAATCTCTGCTACTTGCTTTCCTGAAAATATCTACAGATTAAATATTTCTTGTGAGCGTTTAATGAAAGGCTGATTTTAATTATAATCATTTACCATGCAGATTAGGCTTCAATCAGCCTGTTCATTAATATCATATCTGGGTTACAAAATAAATATACCACCTAAATTTTATTAAACTTGCTTAGAGTTTTGAGATATTAGAGAATGTAAACTTTTAATTATGACACAAATTAACAGATTATTTTACTACTTGATACAATGTTTATTGTTAGCTGATGTAAATACTTGCAAATATAGTGCATATGCAGGATTTCTTTCTTTTGTTGACATTAACAAGAAACACCTCTTTATAAAGTTCATTTCCATTTACAATTGTAGCTTAGGCCTGAGCATTTTTTTCCTCATTACATGTGAATCATTAATCATACAAAATGAATGCAGCATGGCTTTTTGTTCTTGGGAATGATGTGCTTTGTGATGAATACTTATTATCATAAATCTTTCTAAAAGAGGTCCTAATAGCATCCAATAACTTGTAACAGTAGTGAGTAAAATTTAAAGTGTACTGTTTTCCACCAGCTTTTATATTTGAAGCCAGCATCAATTTTCACAAGGACAATTTAAAACACAGGCGTGTAAAAACAAATATCCACACCATCAGTAATGCAAAACACATTTTCTACTGTTTTTCTCCTGAACAGGATTCCACAATGCCCTTTGTTTGTTTCTTTTTTCCTCTTCTAATGTCATCAGAGCCTACTGCTCCATAATTAGTTTCTTTTGCCTTAGTAAAACAAATTTTCACTAATTTTTTGTTGAGATCCAGAGAATGTACAAACATATCAAAGAAAAGAAAAAATTGTGAAAAATAAGATCACTTTACCATTGTATGGCAATTTTAAAAGAGATTTTTTATGCCTACATTTTTGACATTTGGTTTATTTTTTTAATTGAAATCTCTACTTCTGACATTTAAACCCTTAAATTAGTCATTTGTGATGGGATTAAATAGGATTTAGGATATTTTTGTGTGTACATCCTATATATATATCCATATACTATATAATGTGACATGCATATTTTATATATTACATATATCCTAACATATATACATATACATATACGTGACTGATTTTCACACAACTATGCTCACTCCCAAAGTGAACCAGGATTGAATGTCCTTGTGAGAAAGGAATATGATAGATATCTGTAGATCTGTAGATAGATATCTGTAGATCTGTAGATCAAAAGACAAGTTTTTTTTTAAAAAATCAAAGAGCAAGTAAAAATTATCTCACAAAATTATACTATAGTTATAATTATTAAACAGCACTTTGGAGTCTTCTATAATTAATTTCCTCTTACAAATTACTAAATTTTGACATTCCTATTTAAGATCAGTATAGTTTGTACAAGGAATAATTTCCTGGAAACATTGAGATCATTTAAGGAACGATATGGAAGAAATTTTCAGATATATGTCATCTGTTGATTTTTGTTGCTCTTTTTGTTTCAACTTAAAATAGTTTTAGAAACATCATAAAAAGATGTCAACTTCTAAAATTTTCTATAATTGAGACACAGCAAAGTAATTGTTGCATCTTCCGCTGGTGAAAAAGGAATCATGAATAAAGCTATTCAAAACCTTTAAGCACTTCATGATTACTATAATAGTCATAATACTTTGCTGAGTTTCTACAATTATGACCCCAGTACTATTTTTAGTTTTAACTCCATTAATCTCTGTGAGTCCAGATAACAACTTCTAATGTAAGGATTTGTTGTTGTTTTGTTTTTAAATTGAAGTATAGTTGACACACAATGTTACATGAATTTCAGGTGTAAATCATGGTGATTGGGTTAAGTTCACACCTTATGCTATCCTCACCATAAGTGTAACTGTTAACCATCACCATACAATGCTATTACAATACCATTTGCTATATATCCTCTGCTGTACCTTTTATTCCTGTGACTCATTCATTCCATAACTGGAAGTCAGTATCTGCCACTCGCCTTCACCTATTTTACCCATCCCCCACTCCCTCCCCTCTGGCAACTATTAGTTCCCTGTATTATGGCTCTGTCTCTGCTTGTTTATTTTTTGTTTGTTTGTTTATCTTTTTAGATTCCACATTTAAGTGAAATCAGATGGTATTTGTCTTCATCTAACTTATTTCATTTAGCATCATACACTCTGGGTCCATCCATGTTGTAACAAATGACAAGATCTTATTCTTTTTCTTGGCTGAGTAATATTCCAGTGTGTGTGTGTATGTGTGTGTGTATATACATACATGTATGTATATATACATGTATGTATATACACACACACATACATACACACCACATATTCTTTTCCATTCATCTGTTGATGAAAATTTGGGTTGCTTCCATATCTTGGCTATTGTAAATAATGCTACATGAACAGGGGTACATTTTTTTTTTTTTTTCAAATAACTGCTTTGAGGTTTGTTTTTTTTTTGTTTTTTTTTTTTAAGTAAATATCCAGTAGTAGAATTGCTGGATCATAGGGTAGTTCTATTTTTAATTTTGGGGTGAACTTCCATACTGTTTTCCACAGTGGCTATACCAATTTACTCTCCCACCAACAGTGCATGAGAGTTCCTTTTTCCTCATTTGCATTATTACCAACGCTTGTGAGTTCTTGTCCCTTTTATTTTCACCATTTTGACAAGTGCAAGGTGATAACTCATTGATAGTGATGTTGAGCATCTTTTCATGTGTCCACCATTTGTATGCCTTCTTTGGAAAAAAGCCTATTCAGGGCCTATGCCCATTTTTTAAATTGGATTATGTGTGTTTTTTGGTTTTGAGTTGTATAAGTTCTTTATATAGTTGAGTATTAACCCCTTATCAGATATAACATTTGCAAATATCTCCTCCCATTTTGTAGGTTGTTTTTTTGTTTTGTTGATAGTTTCTTTTGCTGTGCAAAGTCTTTTTATTTTGATGTAGTCTTAATACTTTATTTTTACTTTTGTTTCCCTTGCCTCAGGAGACCTATCTAGAAAGATGTTGCTATGGCTATTATCAGAGACATTATTGCTAGTGCTCTCTTCTAAAATTTTGATGGTTTTAGCTCTGACACTTAGGTCTCTAAACCATTTTGAGTTTGTTTTCGTGTAGGGTGTAAGAAAGTGGTCTAGATTTATTCTTTTGCATTTAGTTATCCAGTTTTCCCAAAACCATTTACTGAAGAAACTTTCCCCCATTGTATATTCTTGCCTCCTTTATCATAGATTAATTGACCATATAAGTGTGGATTTACTTTTGGGCTCTCTATTCTGTCCTATTAATTTGTGTGTCTATTTGGGGGCCAGTGCCATACTGTTTTCCTTACAACAGCCTTATAGTATATCTTGAAATCTAATATTGTGACAACTCCAGCTTTATTCTTCTTTCTCAAGATTGCTTTGGCTATTCTGAGTCTTTGTGGCTCCATACAAATTTTATTATTTCTTCTAGTTCTGTGAAAAATGCTGTTGGTAGTTTCATAGGGATTGCACTGAATCTGTAGATTGCTTTGGGCATTATGGACATTTTGACAATATTCTTCTAATCCATGAACATGGAATATCTTTCCATTGTTTGTGTCATATTCAATTTCGTTCATCAGTATTTTACGGTTTTCGGAGTATTGTAAGGTAGGTTTCTATATCTCTCTTTTATAAATAAGCCAAATGAGGTTCAAAGGACTTATGCAGTTGGCCTCTTAATACCTTACCAAATACATGGCACAGGGCAAGATTAGAATGCAGATTTGCCTATATTCAAACCCATCTCCTGCCACTGTCTGTCTTTTTATTGGTTATCTTGATTTCTCTTAGTGTTAAAATTATATAGATGTCGTTTTAGGTTCTCCCTATAAATAAACGTGAGAGCACATACTCAGACATATAGTATAGATACAATAGTTCGTAGATGTCTACAGCTAACCAACTCAGAAGGAACATGTCAAGAGGATTTGCTGTGTGCTTTAAAAGGTAACTTTTACCATTATGTAGAATTCAACTTTGAAAGAATATTATCATTTCTGATGTCATCACTTTTTAATATACTGAAAAATAATAAGTAAAATTGATTTATATACATGTGTTATTTTATGCTCAGTATGTATTTTGGGGAGAATATTTACATTATCAAATAATTTAATTGGTCTTAACGATTTCCTATAGAACAGTGAGATATGATTAAGTATTGCTAATACTATTTTCTTATCTATAATAACATAAGATAAAATATAATTGAATATTTTACACATTATAAATATATATAACATTATGTGTAGGTATATAAACATGTACACATATGCATATATATAAGAAATTCAAATTTTAGGTATTATAAAAGTATATAGTTTAATTCCACAATTCAACTCATCCTTGCAAAGAAGTGCATAAATTACATATGTATTTTTTTAACTGAACCTAATCATTGTTTTTGGATATACTATGAACAAAGTATAATGCTGATTTAGTTAGTTGAAGGTATTGTCATGTTATAAAAATCAAATTTCAGGGGTGCCTAGGTGGCTCAGTTGGTTGAGCATCTGACTCCTGATTTCAGCTCAGGTCATGATCTCACAGTTTCCTGAGATTAAGCCCTACATTGGGCTCTGCTCTCACAGCATGGAGCCTGCTTGAAATTCTCCCTCTCCCTCTGCTCTTCTTTTGTTCTCTCTGTCTCTGTCTCTATCTCTCTCTCTCTAAGCATAAAAATTTTTTTAATAACAAAATTTGAAGTTGATATTATCAGTATTATCAACAGTGGTAATTATATGGTGTAAGAAGAAAATATAGAAATTTAGGAAAATCATATTAGTACTGGAGTGATAATGATTAAGTACCAATTTCTAAACAGGTGATTGTCAGTCAGGGAATAAATACTCTTGTGCGTGCTATTATGTTCTTACTTGTGAACAAGGTACCTGAGGATATATAAATACAATAAAGATCTTTGTGGGTCAAATGGAAGCAGAGTTGCCATTAGTTTCTTCCATCTAAAATCACCTAGGCATCTTTCTCTGACTGACTTATTTTACTTAGTGTACTACCCTCCAGTTCTATCCATGTTGCTGCAAATGGCAAGATTTCATTCTTTCTCATTGCCATATGTTTTCACTGATATGTGGATCTTGAGAAACTTAACAGAAGACCATGGGGGAGGGGAAGGGGAAAAAAAGTTACAAACAGAGAGGGAGGGAGGCAAACCACAAGACACTTAAATACAGAGAACAAACTGAGGGTTTATGCAAGGTGGGGGAAAGGGGAAAGTGGGTGATGGATGGACATTGAGGAGGGCACTTGTTGGGATGAGCACTGGGTGTTGTATGGAAGCCATTATGACAATAAATTATATTTAAAAAATTCATTCAGAAAATAAAATAAAAATATTTTTAAAATAAAGTCATGTAGGCAAAGAATAACAAGAGGAATTCTACGCTTTTATTTCCATGTATAATTGAGAAATGGCCTTGGATGGATTTGCAATGTACAATTAATTCAACTTAAGCTATTTGTTGTCTCAAATTTTTTCACATAATTGTCTGTAATGGCAGAGGAGGGTAGACATTTGTCTCTAGACTGGGAAAGCACAGCTCAAGGAGGCTAGGAAGCATAGTATTTCTTTGAAGGCTTACAGTTTATAATTTCATACAATTCTCTAGTTGTAATATTTTCTATTTGTGTAATGTAATAAGAGTTTTAAATGTGCAGTTAAAGCCATAATTGTCCCCAGTGTTACTGCTGACATTTCATAAAGACGCACTCATGGAAATTCTTGTGTGAGAGATGTGATCTTAATATCACTTTCAGAAATCCTAAAGTCTTAAGGTTCAGTTTCCCATTTTTATCAGTTCACCATGATTTTCATAATTTAACATAAAAATGTAAAAGCTACAACAGAAAAATGTATATTTGCACAATATGGAGTCCTCTTGAAGATATTAGAGGGGTTTTTGGTAAAATTTTACAGGTATGTTAAATGTTTATTTTCGAGACAGAGCAAGACACAGAGTGCAAGCAGGGGAGGGGAAGACAGAGGGAGACACAGAATCTGAAGCAGGCTCCAGGCTCTGAACTGTCAGCACAGAGGGGCATGTCAGCATGTGGGGCTTGAACTCGTGAACTGTGAGATCATGACCCGAGCTGAAGTTGGACGCTTAACTGACTAAGCCACTCAGGCGCCCCACATGGGTATGTTAAATAAGATGTTTAGTTTGTATGGATTTTATTCTGAATTTCTTCATTGAAATCTTTTTCTAAGTTTATTTTGAGAGAGAGAGCGAGCCAGCGAGCACACATGCAAGGGGGTGGGCAGAGAGAGAGGGAGAGGGAGAATCCCAAGCAGGCTCTGCACTGTCAGCCCAGAGCTCAATGTTGGGCTCAATCTCATGAACCATAAGATCATACCTGAGCCGAAATCAAGAGTCAGATGCTTAACTGACAGTCATCCATGTGCCCCTGAAATCTTTTTTGTTTGTTTTAAATTATCTAAACTTAGGAGAAAACATATTGAAATACCTATATAAATATATTTACATACATATAACCTACAGGCATATTTGAAATTCACATACCTTAAAGTCAGACTAGTCTTTTTATTTATTAAGAAAAATTTTAATTAATCTTGATGTTATTATGAGGACACATGAGGAACAGCATACTGTGAATCTGGAATTTTTCTTTATTAATATATATTAGCTTCCATTATATTTTCATTTTTGAAGGTCTCTGTTCTGCGCTGGCAAAATATGCTCTTAAAATATGTTCTATCATAAATACTAGTTGCAGATGATAATAGGGAGCTATGCTAGTACTCATATATAAACCATGTTTATCTTTCAACTTCAGAAACAATAAAATGGTCATTTCCCCCATTTTTCCATTTCTGTATGGAAAATGTTAATAGGATCCCTAAGTCCATCTATGATTTTTAAAAGTTCTGATAAGTATGCTACCTATTAGATTATTTAAATGAAGTAAACTGTTTAATCCATTCCGTATCTTAAAAAATATACTATTTCACAGCGGCATAATTTTAATTTCTATCATCTCTTCTTCCGTTGAAATACAGGAGTAATTAGACCACTCACAGTAGGCTATAAACAACCTTTTTAACAAGTATCTGTCTCTCATATTTTCAGTTTTACAGTTCCTAGAATATGGGAAAGCTTTATTTATTATGTAGTCAGTGAGGACCAGAAGGCTTTCTGCTAGATCCGACACAGAGAAAGAGAGAGACTGAAAAAGGAAAAAACAAAAACCTTTCCCCTCAAGACAAGCCCTGGTTACCAGAAGGAAGAAAAAAAAAAAGGCAAGTTGCAGACGTAAAAGGTCACATAACACAAACTCATCCTATTTCTCAAGGTAGACATCTTACATGAAGTGGCACTAACGTGAGTCTCATGAAAGTTGGAAACAAAAGTCAGAGAAGGGCGGGCCCACCAGGCGTGGTGCTTCACTATTGTTGTATACAGCAGCAGACAGTGGACATAGAAGAAGGCCATTTCAGACAGAGGAAAGGAAACCTAAGTTTTCTGCAAAAGTTCAAGGAGGTGCATTGGCATTTTGTTCTGCCATAATGGAGCAGATGACATCATATTATTTTCATTTTAGAAAAAGTGCTCGGGGCGCCTGGGTGGCGCAGTCGGTTAAGCGTCCGACTTCAGCCAGGTCACGATCTCGCGGTCCGTGAGTTCGAGCCCCGCGTCAGGCTCTGGGCTGATGGCTCGGAGCCTGGAGCCTGTTTCCGATTCTGTGTCTCCCTCTCTCTCTGCCCCTCCCCCATTCATGCTCTGTCTCTCTCTGTCCCAAAAATAAAAATAAACGTTGAAAAAAAAATTAAAAAAAAAAAAGTGCTCTAGCAAACTGGAAAATGGGCTCTAAGAAAGAAGTAGGAGCCAATGAGACTGTTCAAAGCCTGTTACGTTCCAAGCAGAAACAGTAAGGTCCTGAAAAAGAAGCAGCAGTGGGAATGGAGAGGTGGAAATATTGAGAAGAGATTCTAGAAGAGTATTTGCTGGCCCATGGAAGCAGGGAATGAGAGAGAAGGAAGTATCTAGGTAAAAGAATGCATTTGGCTTGGATGACTGACCAAATGGTAATTCTCTTCCCTGATTGAGGGACTTGTAAGAATAAGTGATGAGTTTCCTTTTCGTGTTGAACTTGAAGTAGTTGTGGAAGGGGAGGTCCAATGAGAGCCCAGAATTTGTTTTAAAAAGTCAAATGAAAAATGTGCTGCGGCAACACATATTTGGTAGTCATAACAATGATAATCGTAGCCTGTGATGGAGCTTAAATGATACAAGAGACATCAAATGAGAATGAAAAGCGGGAGAATGGCAGAACCTTAGAAGACACCCATATTTAAGAACCTGGCAAGGAGAGAGGCAGCTTTGAAAGAGAATGAAATGTATGGATCTCTTTATTTTGCACCCGCTAGACACTGCTTCCTTGAACAAATGAACATTGTCAGCTACACAGAATTTCCTTGGAAAGATGTCCATTTATTTCAGTGATGCTGTCATTGCTCAAAGCACTTTATTAGGTTCTCTTTTCATCTTACCTCTGGACTAGAAACATTTTCTTTTTAATATGGTCAGTGGTGGCCACGCTTTATCCTTTGACAATAAATGTGTTTCTTTAGAAAGAGCTCAGATGTCAACAAGATACAACTATCCAGTAATGATCCTTATTATTCTTCAAATGTGTTGTAAGCTGACTGAAGGCAATGTCAGTGTGAGGAGTTTGAAATTAAAAATAAAAAGCCATATATTTTTTTTAATTTTTTTTTCAACGTTTTTTTATTTGTTTTTGGGAGAGAGACAGAGCATGAACGGGGGAGGGGCAGAGAGAGAGGGAGACACAGAATCGGAAACAGGCTCCAGGCTCCGAGCCATCAGCCCAGAGCCTGACGCGGGGCTCGAACTCACAGACCGCGAGATCGTGACCTGGCTGAAGTCGGACACTTAACCGACTGCGCCACCCAGGCGCCCCAAAAAGCCATATTTTAATCATGTTCAAAATAAGTATTCTTCTAAAGTGACTTCTTTAAGACATTTTAATACATTTATTATTTGTAGATATGAAGTCAAACGTTATACATTACAATATTAAGTAACCCATCCTCTAAATAATATTACTGAATCTACATAATTTAATGTGGCTTCTGTCTTTTATACAAACCTTTTCACTATCTTTTTTGTCTTTCAAACCTGGCATCTCTTTTTTCTTTTTCTTTCTTTCTTTCTTTCTTTCTTTCTTTCTTTCTTTCTTTCTTTCTTTCTTTCTTTTTATTTATTAATTTATTTATTTATTGTATTCTCAAGTTAGTTAACATGTAGTGTGGTCTTGGCTTCAGGAGTAGAATCCAATGATTCATTACTGACATATAACACCCAGTGCTCATCCCAACAAGTGCCCTCCCCAATGCCCATCACCTTTTTTCCCTATCCTCTGTCAGAGTGGCTAAAATAACTCAGGAAACAAAAGATATTGGGGAAGATGTGGAGAAAGGGGAACTCTCTTGCACTGTTGGTGGGAATGCAAACTGGTACAGGCACTCTGGAAAACAGTGTGGAAGTTCTTCAAAAAAATAAAAATAGAGCTACTCTATGACCCAGCAAGTGTACTACTAGGAATTCATCCAAAGGATACAAACATGCTGATTCGGAGGACCACATGCATCCCAATGCTTATAGCAGTGCTATCAACCTTTTAACTGTCTTGAGATTAATGATTCAGTGTAAATTCAAACCCCATTTTAAAGTTTTATTAAAACAGGCCCTTGCATTTTTAGATGTTACAGATACTCCCTGACTTAGGATTTTTTGACTTTATGATAGTGCCAAAGTGATACTCATTCAGTAGAAGCCATACTTTGAATTTTGAATTCTGCCCTTTTCATGGGCTAGCAATATGCAGTATGATCCTCTCCCATGCTGGGCAGCTATATTGAGCCAAAGCCTGCAGTCAGGCATGTGATCCTGAGAGTGCCAACCAGTACATTGACAACCATTCTGTACCCATACGACGATTCTGTTTTTCACCTTTAGAACAGTATTCAATAAATTACATAAGATAGTCAACAGTTTTTTATAAAATAGGCTTTGAGTTAGAGGATTTTGCCCAATTGTTGGTTAATGTAAGTGTTCTGAGCATATTTAAGGTAAGCTGGGCTAAGTCATGATGTTCAGTAGAGTAGGGGTCTTAAATGCATTTTTCACTTAAGATATTGTCAACTCACTATGAAGTGTATAACCCGCCTGTAAGTTGAGGAAGAACTAGATTTTATTGCTTGTGCAGTACTGATTAATCTTAATTTGCATGAGTTGTCTATCTTTATTACAAAGACATTGAGAAGTGGACATGTCACCTGTTCTAAGAGTTAACAGATCTTGGCAATCTTTTTTCTTTTTTTAAAAAATTATTTAATGTTTATTTATTTTTGAGAGACAGAGACAGAGTACAAATGGGAGGGGCAGAGGGAGACACACACACAGAATCTGAAGCAGGCTCCAGGCTCTGAGCTGTCAGCACAGAGCCCGACGCGGGGCTCAAACTCATGAACAGTGAGATCATGACCTGAGCCAAAGTCAGATGCTCAACCTCCTGAGCCACCCAGGCAGCCCAGTGGCAACCTTTTTCTTCTTTCTCTCTTAAAAGCTGTCTCCACTGATATAAGTTAGATGTCAATCTAAGAGATGTTTATTCATTTATTTCAGAAACACTAAAGTACAAAGATCACCTATTATGTACCAAGATACCAACAAATTGTGCTCAATGATGACCGTAAAACAGAGTCACTTATGGTTTCTATCTTTGATCAGCTCACAAGAAATAGTATGTTAGAGGCAGCGTTGAACTAAGGCTCCTACATCTGAAATTAAACTAGTCAGACAAGACTTCATTTTTCCATTTATCATGTTACATAGTTTTATGATTAAAACTAGGATTCCCAGATTTTGAAGTACAAGTTTGGAAACAGGCTTACAGTACTATTGCTCTAACTTAATGCTCTTAGCATATAGTCTATACAGGTCTATTATTATTATTATTATTATTATTATTATTATTATTATTACAAAAGGCCATTACACCCACAGTCTTCTTAATCCTGAAATTTTGTCAAATTAATTTCTAGGGAAAAATTGTTCTAATTTTTATTTTAGCCCTTATTTCTATTTTTTTCATGTAAACCATGATTGAATTCAGTTTCTGAAACATTAAGAAATGTTTCATTTTAATATGACTTCAATTAGTCTAATTAATGTATCCAGAACTTTCTCCGTATTGAAAAGAAGATTGCTAAATGGGTTTAAGGTTAATAAATCGCCTGGTAAACATATTACAAAGCTTGGATACGATTTATTCTCAAGTCAGCATTTGGAAATGTTGAAATGAAGGCTGTTTGACCTCATACAAAAAATTCTTGATTGGCTGAAAGATTGGATTAGGTGAACTCTAAAGTTGCTACTAACACTGTGATGTTATGAATGCTTTCCACTAATTTAAACTAGACCTGTTAGTACTCAGTTCAACCTTTGCTTTCTATCTAAAACTCTGTGCTAGGGTAATCTTATATATTAATGTAACTATCATGCTTAAACTCTGTGAACCCCTGGATCATGTCTAATTTATCTTTTTATCCCTAGTGGAGCATTCAGTAGAAAGACACTTAGAAATGTTGGTCTCATTAGTCCCTTTCCACACACACACACACAAAATGGAAAGTCAGAGGCACCTGAGTGTCTCAGTCGGTTAAGCGTCTGACTTCAGCTCAGGTCATCATCTCATGGTTTGTGGGTTTGAGCCCCACATCAGGCTCTGTGCTGACAGCTCAGAGTCTGGAGCCTGCTTCGGATTCTGGGTCTCTCTTTCTGCCCTTCCCCTGTCTGTTCTCCCTCTCTCTCTCTCTCAAAAAAAAATATTAAAAAAAAAATTTAATGGAAAGTCAAAGACCTGAGACTCTGGTGCCAGTTACTGGTGAATTGCATTTTTATCTTGATCCCTGGGCCTATGAGTGACAAAGCTACAGGTTTCAACACTTTGTGCTGTGCACTTACATGTTGTATTTCTGTACCTGTAATGCCTTGTGATTCCTTTCTTCATTGCCCATCCCCAAGCACTTACTGTTATTCTACAGTCTTTGAGTCTAGAGTCTCCTAGTAGTTTTCCAACCTATGATTATATATTACACAAAAACTGCCACAACCACACATTTTAATCAGATGCACTGACTTTTCCTCATGCAACAATTCACTGTCTATAGTCATCAAAACCAGTTAAGAGATCTCAACCTTATCCTTATCTTAGCAAGCTATCTGCCTCCATTTAGTCACCAAATGAAACACTTTGATTAAAAGGGTTCTGTAGATATCCATACAAGTGCAACAACAAAGGAATAAAACTTGATGGGATGAAGAAAATGTTTGCAACATTTACCATTCTAATCTAAAAATCATGAGGTCATGTCTTACTACCCAATAATGAGAATTATTGAGAGGTAATGAGAATAATGAGGCAAGAGAATAATTCTGAGCATATTTATGCTTAAGTGTGAAGTATTTAATTATAGGCACACTGAATTGTAGAAGTAAGTCATTATATGGGTAGCATGTTTGACTCTATTCAGGTCAAATAATCCCAGTTAGCTGGTAAATAAATAGCAAACACAGGAACTTATAAAGGAAGAAGAAAAGTGAAGATTCAGAAGGCAAATAATTTTTTGTGCTTAAGTTGTATGCCAGACACCATGCTGGCCTCATCGCTGCCTTTTAAAAGAAGATTGTTACAATTGGATGGTCCCCAGACAAATGTGTCAGCCGTACCAGGGGGAGCACACAGGTTGCCAGTGGTTGGCTCAGGTCACTCAAGTTGGCTCCTAATTTATGATTATAGTGACTTTTCTTTTGCAACAAGGGTTCCATAGTTTGAATTGGCCCCTTGAGTTTTGGGATTATTGAATCTCAATTTCCTACCCATCTTTCAGTGATCATGAGCCCCAGGTTACCCATAGCCCCATGTGAGAGACTCCCTACTCCAGTGCCAACTCCATGAAACCCCACTAGCAGTCTAGACCCTGTTTGACCCACATATTGGTTGGATTGAGGTAGGTTATGTGTTGGTAACGACTTCCAAATTCTCAGTGGCTTATCTCAACAAAAATATTTTCTGTCAAAATAATACAGTCCCAGGAGTTGGTAGTGGGGCTGATTGGTAGTGGGGCTGATATCCCCTAGAGGACCCGCAGGATACCAAAGTTCTACCTATGTCTGAGCCTCCCTGAACATTACATTACATTCATTACAACTGTAATGAAATTCACCTGTCTGAAACTACACACATTGCTTCCATTAACACCTCATAGGACACACCTGTCATGGGCATGTTGGCGTCCCAGGAAGGTGAGGAAGTGTAATCCTGCCATAACCACTAAGAGGTGTGAAAAACAAATATTGTGGACAGCCCTATCAATTCTCATATCCAACCACCCCCACAGCCACTAAAACCACGAGCACTCCATACCCACATACAGACATGGTCTCTTTTTGCTTCTCTTTCCTCTCCCAACAAGGGGATAAGAGATCAAATGTATATTACATATCATTGTCTGATTGCTGACACCAATGAGGTTAAGTATTAATAACCTACACTCCACAAATGAAAGAAATGAGGCTTATTGAGATACAGGGTCTTGCACATACGTGTTATTGGGCACAATGTTCAAACCCACTATCTCTTTTGGCTTAAAACCTTTGGTGAACATCCATTTTCTACAAGAACAAATTCAAACTCTTGGATATGCTATGCATAGTCCTCCAACACTCCATCATTCTCTAGAGTCCCTTTTTACTGCCCTCAACCCTTTTACTCCACCAATCAGCCATTGGAAACTTCTTATGAGTTCTTTGGGCTTCGTTTTATTATCCCCTTACTCAAGTGGCAGCTCCATTTTTGACCATCCTTTCCTCCTATCCTCTTGACACACATTAATGTACTTCTAAGACAGTTCACAAATCCTTGCCCTCTGTGAAGACTTTTCTGATTTTTACTCTCACACAGATGTTAAATAAGCTATCTGTTCTTTATGTTCCCATTGTACCCCATGCACATTTTTACCAAACTAAATTTGTTGCACTTACTGTCTTTTGTACCTGTTATTACTGTACACAAGGTGCCCTAGAGATACTTCTTACTCACTTGTATAGCAGTGTGTGTATCTGTGTTGATGGTTAATACATGTGATTTCATTGAATGTTGAGTGAATACAAAGTAAATATAGGGTAGAGTGTGAGTGTTAAGGCATGGACTCCAGAAGCCAGACTGTCTCAGTTGGAAGCCTGCCCCCATTGTTGTCATTGTCTGACATCCACATTAACTTCTCTGTGTTTCACATCCTTCATCTGTAAAAATAAGGTAATAATATTGTCTCTCAATTCTGCCACAGCTATCATGAGGATTAAAAGAACATATGTAAATGTTTTAAGGGAGTAATTATTAAAATCAATAGCAACAGTGATGATATTAGTTGTAATGGAGTTAATAATACAGGTAATCTGGTATCTTTCTCCAATATTTCAAAGCTTGTATAAATCAATGTCTTTAGGTCAAACCTATTACAAATGGTAATAGGACAAAGTTACATAGAACTGGGTAAATAATTACAATTATATTGTCCAATTTACGTATTCAGAAGATACTGTATATGTTATGTGACCAACGTATACTGAAAAATAAAACTTGGGCCCACAGGTTGGATGGTTCACACAATTTTTTCCTGATTTGTTTGCTATCTGTTCATGTAGAATTCCTTCCTCTTGTGGTAGCATGTAACTCAGTACAAAAGGGTAAAAAAGAGTTAAATGGCAACCCACTAGCCAGAAGGTTGGAAACAGAATTTTCTCCCCATCCATTATAACTACAGACAGGCAGGGAACAGCTATAAAAGAAAGAAAAAGTGCTTGAGAAATGGAAGAGAGTTACTTAGCCAGGAAGATATCACTTTTTCCTGTCTAACATCGGTGTTTTTTTGGTTTTTTGGGGTTTTTTTTTGTTTTTTTTTAAGTTTCTCAAGGGAACTGCATAAGCTTTTGTCGATATTTGCAGACATTCTAGAGCACTTGAAGAAAGTCACTTTTGAGAGTTTACTTCCTGTAGTTTCTGCATTATGTGAGTTGTTTAACAGTAGTTAGGAGTAGAAATAGAAATAAATAAGACAGATGTAAATATGTGTGTGTGTCTATACATAAAAGTCAGAAAGCCTGTTCTATAAGCACTGAATTTTTACTAAATAAGAAAGAACTTTTTGACTAAGGCACAAGGGTACAAACCATTGGAGGACTACAAAAGCAACGAAAGGATTCAAAAATGAGTGAAGAAGCAAATAGGATAAAGACAGATAGACACTCATAGTTCTAGTCTACAGGTATGATGACATTGGGGGTTAATACTAGAATCACACTCTTGTAATGACTGTATATTAACCAGAACTTGAGGAATATAAGTGTGAGGAGTTAGATTTAGCTGCTGCCAAGGTGTATGTATGTAGTGTATTTCATAGATGATGATGTTTTAATTTAATGTTTTTTGTTTTTTTTTTTAAATCTTGCACTACAGAAACCTTTCTCAGATCATTACAGGTAGGTTGTAAAGCAAGAAAGACAGAATCATGCATTTCAATAACTAGGCTTTACAGTTAAGGTTTCCTAATAGGGACCAGATTTGAGACTCCAAACACTTAATTTTCGATAGTCTGGAACTTCACATGACACTACCATAACATTGTATAAAATGACCTAAAGCTTTCTAAAAATTAAATGGGTGGGTGAATGAATTACTGAAAGAATTTAGGAATGGTAAGTAATTCACTTCATGTATTAAACATGCCACCAATGTAAGATTAAGAAAGATTCAAAATGGTAACTTTTACACAAAGTAATCAATGCTAGAAAAGTGACAGTATTATAGACATACCCATTACCTATATGACATTGCATTTCTTTATTATCCAGGAACCATTGATTTGTACAACAAATAAAATTTCCCATCCCTTTAAGTTTAATAAACATAGTCTATAAAATCCATATTTAATTAAATTACTAATGGCTATGTAACAGCAATATTAATATTGAAGTTTAAAGGTATCCCCTTTCTGGAATTTCCGTTTTATTATCTCATTCTTGTCAAATACAGTGATGGTTCTTGGTGTTCTCAAGTCATTGGGATGCTCTGGGTGATAGTCTCATGTATGTGCCCTTCTAAATTTTGAGACAATGGTCCAGATGAAGATATCCTCTAAACTATGGGAGAGGGAGACAGATTACGATAGCAAACATTTGTTTATTTGATTAAAAAATTGCCCAAGTATATCATGTCTTAAATTTTGGTGTTCTTAATAGAAAAAATATTATGATAATAGGAAAATTTTAAGGTCACAAAATAAGAAAAAAATACTCTGCAATTTGCCTCATCATTTGCCTTATCTCTTAAAATTCAAGTAGCTGTTGAAATCAAACTCTATATAGATTGCTCAAATATTTACCTTTTAAAAACCCTGGTCCTACTGAAGCATTTCCCAATGCTAATTTAGATTTCTACTCATTATATCTCTATGACTAAAGTCCCTCCAGTGAAATGTGCAATGAGAATCTGGGGAGACACAAGCTCATTTTATTATGAATTAAATATTTCATGAGATGCTCTTGACTAAATTGAACTAAACCTTATCTAATTTTCACTTGTAATCAAACAATCTAGACTTTAACAAATGACCAAAATTCCTTGCTAAAGAATTTGAAGTGATAGAAACTGAAAGTAAGAAATTGATAAATAAATTTAGCATTAAATTGAAAATCCCCATTTGGTGTCCACCTCTCCTAAAATAAATTCTGTTGATAAAATAATGCAGTTTTCATGTACACACTTTATAATCCAGAAGGCTATTCTTGCCTAAAGGGCATAGAGTTTAACAAAAACTGTTGCAAATCATCCATTTACGTCTACATGCCTTGTAAGCATTTTGAAAATTACTAATTTTATTTCATATATTACAGGTGTAGGTAGATTTTATAAAAGTTAAATATTTTCTTTCTTCTCTGTTTAATGAAGTAGTCTAAAAAACAAACCAAAATGTACCATGATGAAATACTTCATTTGGGGAGAAATAAAGATAAGTATTCCTAGAGCAGCTGGGTGGCTCAGTCGGGCAAGCATCCTGAACTTTGGTTCAGGGCATGATCTCACAGTTCGTGGTTTCAAGCCCCATGTTGGGCTTTGCACTGATGGCATGGAGGCTGCTTTGGATTCTCTGTCTCACTCCCTGACCCTCCCCTGCTCACATGCACACTTTCTCTCTCTCTCTCTCTTTCTCAAAAATGAATAAACATGAAACAAAAAATAAAATAAAATACCTTTAAAAACAAAAGCTAAGTATGACTTATGCAGCTTTATCTCTTTGAGGAATTTTCTTTGGAATTAACTGTTATGTCAAAGAAACTTTAGATTTTATAGCATTGTGCTCTTACATAATGAACTATCATAAGACTATCAGCTACAAATGCAATAAACTGTTTATGGATGCCACTCCTAAGAGCTTGATTCAAATATTTTTCATCAAGTTGTACCTAACGCTACAATACCACAAATCAAATCTTAAATTTATGAATAACGTCGTATTATAGAGAAAGTCCCACTTAGTTTCCTAGAAATTGGCAACATTTAAAAACAGCAATTTCAAGTATATATGAGGCCTTTCTTGGTCCCTGAAATAACGAATGATCTCACAAACTTCTAATTTCCAATAGGACATTGTATTTCTTTTGCATACCTCTCACTTAATGTTGTGATATGTACTTAGGCATGTAGCTGTCATAACTGCTCTATTATATTGTACCTCTTTAAAGATGAGAGGGAGCATTCATCTTTTTTTTATACCTCACAGTGTGAGGTAGTGTCTTGCCTACAGTGAATGCTCAATAACTGTTTCTGGCATCAAAGACTGAAGAAAAAAATTATCAAAATTCAGAGTGCTGCCCTGGAGAAAACTGAATGTAACTCCCTGGTAATAATCCTGCACATCCAGAGTAGGTTTTGAAGCAAAATAGCTTCTTCACAAGGAGGAATCCAAACAGATAGAAAAATACTGCCATTGACCTTCAAATGTGCTGTTCCTTTGCATATGTGTGTTTGTAGAGTGTCAGAATCACCTGAGGAGCTTTTCTTTTTTAAAACACAAATAAATGAACCACTCTCCAACAGACAGTTCTCTGTATTTTGAGAGAATGGGTGGTGAAGAATCAGAATACGTATATTTTGAAAAAAACTTCCCTGGATGATTCTAAAATTTATCATTTCTTCTCTCTGTTTAGGACTACTGCCCTAGAATTGTGGCTTCATGAGAAAGTCATATGGAGAATTAATTAAATTCATATTGTCTAAAATAATCCTTTTTTCCCCCAAGGACATTGCGACATTGGTCAGCAATGTATATTTCAGTGTATAGGAGTAGAATTATATCGTTGATATGCGCATTGGTATACAAACACTATTAGAGTGGCACGTAGCATTGTCTTCCATCAGTGTTGTCTTGGCCATAAATTATACAGCATAAACCCATTGGAGCAGATATAGTAAGACTTCACAGGAGAAGCACCATGTGATCATAGTGCTAATTATATCAAATTCAAAATATAAAAGTCTTTCCATTTAAAAATAAAAATTTTCATAATGCACAGAAAACTATATGGCTTCAAAGAGCAAGATTAAAATAGAGGTAATGCATATTTGATTTTGGATACAAATAAGATTTTTGTCACATTGTCCCATTAATTTACATACTTTAAATTTTAACTTCTTTAGAGTTTAATTTCAGAACATTTTTTTCAATTTTTATGACTGTACAAATCTCTTCAACACACTTATACTAGTCAGTCAAGTAAATAAATCAAGAAAACAGACAGATGTAACATATAGCATGGTAACTGTAGTTAATAATACTCTATTGCCTATTTGAAAGTTGCTAAGAGAATAAACCTTACAAGTTGTCGTCACAGGAAAAAAATTGCAATTATTTAAGGTGATGGATGTGAGCAAGATTAGTTGTGGTGATCCTCTCACGATGTACTCAAATGCTGAATCAGTGTATTGAATCCACATGTTGTATACCTGAAATTAATATAATGGTATATGTCAATTATATCTCAAATAATCTAGCCCCTCCAACGTAAAAAGAAAAGTAAACAGAAGGGAAGGCAAACATATTAACTTTTACTCTCTGGAGTCTAGGTTAGTTGAAATGCTGTGCCTTAGCCAACAGCCCTCTGAGATAAGTATCATAACCCTGTTTTATAGTTGGGAACACTAAGGCCCTGGGAAGTGAACTTATGACGCATAAGTTCATTTACTTAATAGCAATAGAATCAAGATTGAAAATCAAGTCTAAATACTCTCAAAGTTATATTCTCACTGCTATTCTCTATATCAGGGGTTTGCAAATGATTCACAGACCAATTCTAGCCTGCATTCTGTTTTTGTATGGCCTGTAAGTGAAAAATGATTTTATATTTTTAAGCGATTTTTTAAATACAAAAGAAAAAATAATATTTCTTGACAAATACAAATTATATGAAATTCAAAGGACAGAGTGAGAAAATCAAGTTTTATTGGAACCCAACTGCATCTATCTATTTAAATGTTACCTGTGGCTGTTTTCATGCTACAGCAAGAGTTGAGAAGTTGCAATAGAGATTGTATGGCCTGCAAAACTGAAAGTATTTCCGAAAAATTTTGCAGACCCCAGCTATAAATTGCCTCCTCGTTAATGCATGTTTGTGCTTATAGCCTAAATTCAAAGCAAAACCATAGGAAAAATAAAGTGAATAAAGTATTATTCCAAAGACACTGATGAATAATATTCTTAAAGAGCAATAATGCATCACATTCAATCACTCACTCTTCATTTTCCTTTCCACACCATTTAGAGTTCATTGGTTTGAAAGCTTCCTTGAAGGCCTGCAGCACTTAATTCATGCATGCATTAAACCTCTCAGGTTTACTTGGCCTGAGTGTTGTGAAAAAGATCTTGGAGGCAATTTATACGTAAGAATTTGTCACTGATTAACTCTTTTTGAGATGAGTCATGGAGCAAAGTCTAAAGTGACAATTCTGACACTATTTCGACCAAGGAGTGGAGAATCTGCCAAGTGGTCCTGAAAGGACTCACATTCTTTGTCACAGCATGTCCTTTCCTGAGGCTTGATCCTGAACTCCACCCCACCCCTAGCAACCAGGCTTTGTGGAGCCTGAAGCTTATAAAATGTGAGGGGCTCTTTTCAGGAAAAAGAATACAAAATTATAATACACAATTAGACATAAGGTTCTGGAAGGAGCCCAGACAAGTGATGGACCCTGAAAATCAACCTTCCTTTGCTCCAACAGAGGAGAGAGAGGGTGGAGTATTATAGAGGAGTGGCCATTACTCATAGATACGCTTGCCATGCAAAATTGTAAAATTAATAGATTCAATTATAAAGCAAAGTGTCCAAGGGTGCCTGGGTGACTCGGTTGAGTGTCCAACTTTGGCTCAGGTCACAATCTCACAGTTCATGAGTTCAAGCCTCATGTCAGGCTCTGTGCTGATAGTTCACAGCCTGGAGCCTGCTTCCGATTCTGTGTCTTCCTCTCTCTCTGCCCCTTCCTCTCTCTCTCTCTCTCTCTCTCTCTCTCTCTCTCTCTCTCTCTCTCAAAAATAAAATAAACATTAAAAAAATAAATAAAATTCCTCTTGCTACTTGTTTCAGCAGAGTTCAGACTTTAAAAAAAATAAGAAAATAAATAAAGCCAAGTGTCCATATCTCAGGAGAATTCCGAATTAGAAAAGTACCTGTTCTACAACTTTAACTTTTTTAGCAAGTAGGGTCCTGCTAGCTCTTTTTCATTTTCTTAGAAAAATGCCTCACAGAGGAATAAACAGCTATACTAGTAGGTAGGCAAAGAGATGATGGCTGAGGAAGTGTAATGTTTCCCAGTTTGACTTCTGTTCATTCCTGTTCTGCTTCCTTCCAGTTCATTTTGAGATTTAAACTCAGAACAAGGAACTAGAGCAGACATGTGCTCTCTGCATGGCTTGCTGTGTGCCCAGAGCTTCAGAGAAGCAGCTTGGCAGGTTGGACACCATTCACCCAATTCAGAACAAGTGCCAGCTCTTCCTGTTTCTGTCCTCTTCTTTGCTTTCTTCCAAATTCTTCATCTTCTTCACCTTTGATTCCATATATCTACCTAACCTAAGAAGATAATTTTTTTTGAAGGAAGTAGTTGACTAGAGTCTAAGGACTAGAGCCAGAATAAATAAAATAGGAATGAAGTTCACCAGATGGTAGGAAAGTAAAAGTGACGACTAGGCCTGGGTTGAAGCCAGATCTGAAAAAAACAACAGAATTAGAAGGTCTGAAGTAAAGGGCCCCAGTGATGACCCTGCGGACAGAAGCGGTCACTACTACCACCAGAAAGAAGATGCCGGGGCTTTGGCTGCCAGTTTTCCTTTGAATTAAGTAAATGCTTTCAAACGTCAAGAGGAAGCATGGGGTAAAGAATGCAGGGTGAATATCTATCTCTCTACTGACCAGCTATTTAAGCTCTCAAAAATCAGCATTTTTTGTGGTTGTCGTTTTCTTTTTCATCCATAAACACGGGCAATGACTTCTCCTGGAGGTGGGTGTTGTCAATAGAAAATGTGGCAAAGTGTTTAAAGGGACCAATATCATGCTTGGCACAACTGTATTTGATGCCACTGGGCATCATCGGTTTCAGAACATGGCTTCTTCAACCAGAGTTACTTGCAATGCTTCCTGAGCCTAATCCTAAGCACACGGTGCAACTTATCCTGGGGACCTGCTCAGCCTCGCTTGATTTAGAGAGGTGCTGTGTTTGCTCCATTTGTGGCCTCCCACTCAGACCCTTTCATGAACCTTCTCTGTGCTGCTTAGAATTCTGCTGACTGCATCTCCTGAGTCCCTTGCTTGCTTGTTGAGATCTGTTGAGTTTACGATTACCAGATATCAGCAGGAGAGGTGGGATTGGGAGGAGAGACCAGGGTTCTTATTCTCCCAGCTCTCCCCACAAGGTCCTATCCATCTACCACTACAGCTCCTACTGGGTGGCCACTTTTCAGCTGCTCTGGGCTGCAGGAGTGACACTATCTTCCTCCTTTGCCTCTTTAGCCTTGAATCAGGCCCATGATTCTTCTAAATAGCTCCTTCATTCAAGCCACCTGAATTGAATTCCTCTAGTTGGGATCCTGCCTGATAGGGATGCCATGTCTCAAAAGAGCTGGGATTTTTAGGTTGGTTGATTAGTAGTTTATATTCAGCCAGATTGTATTTAGGTAAATGTATCCATCATGAAGTTACTTCATAACATCACTGCTTATCAGGAAAGGTTCCCGTCTTCCTCCAAACCATGCTTTTCAGAAAAAATATCTCCAACCGGGAAGGAGTCATGAGGGAAGAAATAGGCTACCCTTTTAACGGTCAAAACAACACTGACCATTCCTGGGTCATAGATTTTCCAGTCACACCCCACTGTCATTGGGCATTTTATTTTGTAGGAATAAGGGCTATGTTTTATATTTAATGACATAATGTAACATCTGTTTAATTATACATGATGCATGAAAAATTATGTTCTTTACTGACTTCACTCTATATCACTACATTTTAGACTTGTCAGCAAATTCAATTTATTTACCTTTCACTTTACTGAAGTTATTTTGAATTTCATAGATGTGGAAATAATTGAAATATAGATATTAGAAATCTTATTTTAATGTCAAAACTTGTCTAAAGACTCGTATTTCATGGAAATGAAGACTGGTAACCACAATTATTACTACTTCCATACTTACAAGGAAATAAGAAATATTAAAAAGTAAAAAATGTGTCCTTAAAATTATAGCTTATAATTTCATGGGGCAAATCTAATATAACAAAAGGATCAAATATCCATTCAAGTTCACTTATCATCACTATCTCCTGTGATGGTAGTCCGTGTCAAGTAATTTTAAATCCAAAAGAATGGTTACAATTTCCAGAGCCCTAATTATAATGAGAAATTTGTTTGTGGCTGTTAGAAACATCAAAAAATATTATTTTAAAATACTAGATTTAGAAGAGGAGACATTATTTCGAACTTGAACAGCTTTCCTGTTTGAATTTTTCCTTTGTCAACCTCCTCCGAAGTCTAATGTGAGTATACATGGGCAGGGCAATCTTGTACTTTTATGTACATTTCAGGTATTAGTAGGAGGAAAGAGGAAAGAGCCCATGTATACACTAAGCCACAAGTCTAGTGTCAAGTAAAAGAAGGAATGTGTGGGACTTCCAGTCCCAAGGAACCATGTTTCAATTGAAGCCACTGCGCAATCCTAGCAGGTACTGTAGACACTACAGCCATGGATCTGAAGGTAGATTGACGTAGCATTCCCTGGAGTACACCCTTATAGAGATGCAAGCTATGCACGATGTTTACGGCCACCGCGCTAAGAAAATAACATGACCTTATCAAATGTTAACAAATTTTCTTGTACTTAGGGATATGTCTGGTGAAACTAGAATCAGAGAAGATGCAAGAGTACTTCTTCACATGCATATGGTAGATTAAACAGTGACATGTAATTCTTACTAATACCCAAATCTTTCCCTGGTTCTAAAACTAGACTACATTTGATGCTCTCAATTATAGAACAGGCCCTTGAACCATGAGTGTCAATTGAATTGGACACTTCTGGTTGTAAAATTTTGGTGGATTTTTCTCATTTCAGTATGCCCCTGTTTCTGGCTGTACAACATTTCAATGCCTGATAAATGACAGATTGTGGCCAAATGTTTTGCTAATTTCCTAGATGTCTGATTAAAGCAAATAGCTATCCGCATTGGTTACAAATCTTGGTATAACACAGAGTTTGTAAATGGCATCATTTCTAGACCATTGAGAGAGCTTGTACAATTTCAACACTCCAGTCTTGATTTAAAAATTGAAGGATTTGGGGCACCTGGGTGGCTCAGTCAGTTGAGCATCCAACTCTTGATTTTGGATCTGGTCATGATCTCAGGGGTGTGGGATGGAGGCCAGCTTTGGGCTCTGTGCTGAGCATGGAGCCTACTTAAGATATTCGATCTCTCTCTCTCTCTCTCTCTCTCTCTCTCTCTCTCTCCCCCCCCCACCCTCCCTCCCCCTCTCCCCCTCCCCCTCTCCCCCTCCCTCCCTCCCTCTCTCTCTCCTTCTGTCTCTCTCTCTCTCCCTCTCTCCCTCGGCCTCTCTCCCTGACTTGCTTCTTTTTCTCTATGTCTAGACTTTACATAATCTAGATTTCTGGTTTTTTTTAATAAAATCAGAAGATCTCACAACACAGGGTCCTTTTGAAAAAACAATCAACTTGAGATGGGGACTGGCCATCACTCTGGGTTCTTAAAAGTCTTTCTTTGCTTTCTGTAACACCATACTTTCTTTGTTTTCCTCCTGATTTACTGACAGCTCCTTCCCCATCATTTTGTCATCCTATTTCAGTTTTTTATAAGGAATTTTTTTAAATCTTTATCTATTTTTGAGAGTGGGGGAAGGGCAGAGAGAGATAGAGACAAAGACAGAGAATCCCAAGCAGGCTCCACACTGTCAACGTAGAGCCTGATGAGTGGCTCAAACTCACAGACCGTGAGATCATTACCTGAGCCGAAATCAAGAGTCAGATGTTTAACTGACTGGGGCACCCAGGTGCCGCCGTCCTCTTTCAATTTTAAATGTAGAAATTCCTCGGGATTCAGTTCTAAGTCCTGAAGAAGGTTCTTTTCTTTCTCATTCTAAATGTTGTACTTAGGCAACAAGTTCATTCACTCATCATAGATATAGATATAGATATAGATATAGATCATACACGTGTGTGTGTGTATATATATATACACATATGTATATGTGTATATGATATATGTATGATATATATATGATACGATATTATATACATATCATATATATACATACACACACATACACATGTCTTTGTATATATCAGCAACCCACAGAGGTCTGTTTCCAAACCAGTGTGCTCCAGCCTGTTTCCATTATTACCCCTCCTCTTTTTCTTACAGATTTATTTTTTTCCTTGAATGAATCAGAACACTTTCTGTGATTTCAGCTTTTGCAAAGTTGACTTCACTACCTGGAAGAAACTTCTCCTGTTCTTCTGCCTGTGTCCTACCTATATTTCATGTTTTTCTCTTAGCTTAGATTTTATTCTTCTAAAAAAACTCCCTGAACTCCAGATAAGATCATCTTTCCATTATCTTCTTCAACAATAGCTTGAAAGCCCCTCTTTGTAACACTTATCAGATCATAACAAATTACTCATGTAATTATTTGCTTAATATGGGTCTTAATATAGAGTGTAAAGTACATTAAAATAGATCCTGTTTGTACTTTTTACTGTATGTCTTTGCCTTTAGCACCATCTGACACAGTGTGCTCATAATATTTAGACTTCAATATAAGTATTCAAATGAATTATATGAGATCTCATAGCATCCTTTGAGAAATTGAAAAACCTTTCTTTCCTAAGAATAATTCAGATAACATTATTTATTTTTAAATTTTAAATTTATTTTTTATTTGAGTGTAGGTAACATACAATGTTACATTAGTTTCAGGTGTACAACATAACGATGCAGCTTCTCTATCACTATGCTATGCTCACCACAGGGTAGCTATCATCTGTCACTATACATGTTGTATTACAACATCATTGACTATGTTCTCTATGCTGTACATTTATTCTTTTGACTGATTCATTCCACCAATGGAAGCCCATATCTACCACTCCCCTTCACCCATTTTGCCTATCCCCCACCCCTCTCCCCTCTGGTAACCATCACTTCTCTATATTTATTGGTCTGATTGTGCTATTCATATATTCATTTGTTTTTTAGATTCCAGATAAAAGTGAAGTCATATGGTATTTTTCTTTCTCAGTCTGACCTATTTTACTTAACATAATACCCTCTAGTTCTGTCTAGTTACCACAAATGGCAAGATCTTCAACTTTTTCATGGATGTGTAATAGTCCTCTCTCTGCATGTATACCACATATTCCTTGTCTATTTATCTTTTAATGGATGCTAGGGTTGCTTCCATATCTTGGCTATTGTAAATAATGCTGCAGTAAACATAGGATGCATATGTCTTTTTGAATTAGTATCTTCATTGTCTTCACGTAGTGAAATCACCAGACTGTATGGTATTTCTATTTGTAATTTTTTGAGGAACCTCCATATTGTTTTCCACAGTGGCTATACCAATTTACATTCCCACCAATGGGAATTATTTTTGAATTTGAATTTGAGAAGGTTTCTTTTTCTCCACATGCTCACCAATACTTGTTATTTCTTGTCTATTTTATTTTAGCCATTCTGACAGGTATGAGGTGATACCTCATTGTGGTGTTGATTTGCTTTCCCTAATGATGTGTAACGTTGAACATCTTCATGTGTCTGTTGGCCATCTGTATGTCTTCTTCGGAGAAATGTTTATTCAGGTCCTCTGCCCATGTTTTTAATTGGATTGTTTCTTTTCTTTTGGTGTTGAGCTATACAAGTTTTTATATATTTTGAGATTATTATGCCCCTATTGGATATATCATTTGCAAATAACTTCTCCTGTTCAGTTGGTTGCCTTTTTGTTCTCTTGATGGTTTTCTTCACTGTGTGATAGGGTTTTTTTTTTCATTTTTTTTATGTCGGTATAACCCCAATTGTTTACTTTTGCTTTAGTTTATAGAAAAAAATGTTGCTATGGCCAACATCAAAGAATTTACTTCCTGTTCTCTCTTCTAGGATTTTTATGGTTTCAGGTCTCACATTCAGGTCTTTAACCCATTTAGAGTTTATTTTTGTATATAGTGTTAGAATGTAGTCTAATTTCATTCTTTTGCATGTGGCTATCCAGTTTTTCCAAAACCATTTATTGAAGAGACTATCTATACTACCAAAAAATCTACAGATTCAATTCCTATCAAAATAACAATAGCATTTTTCACAGAATTAGTACGAATAATACTAAAATCTATTTAGAACCATAAAGGACCCCAAATAGCCAAAGCAATCTAGACAAAAAGGAACAAGGCTGGAGGTATCATAATTTCAAATTTCAAAATATGCTGCAAAGTTATAGTGTTCAAAATAGTATGTTACTTGCACATAGATCTATAGATCAAAAGAACAAAATAGAGTCCAGAAATAAACCCACACGTATATGGTCAGTTAATGTATGAAAAAGAAGCCAAGAATGTATAGTGGGGAAAAAAAGATAATACAGATAATATTAAATAAGTGGCTGGTTAAAGTGATCATGGACCAGGACTACTGATTATATTACACTATTTTATATAGAACACATTCCTTCAGTCTGAAAAAGCTAAAAAACATTACCCTCAAGACTATGCTATCATGGAATTAATGCACATTTCAACTCTCATCAATAACTATAAAGTACTAGTTACTAACAGTTTCTGTTAAAGTAATTGTTTTAAGGGTGCCTGGGTGGCTCAGTCAGTTAAGTGGCCAACTTAGACTTAGGTAATGATCTCTTGGTTCATGGGTTTGAGCCCCACAACTGAGCTGTCAGCATAGAGCCTGGAGCCTGCTTCAGATTGTGTCTCCCTCTCTCTCTGCCCCTCCCCTACTCGTGTGTGCGTACACTGTCTCTCAAAAATAAATAAAACATTAAAAATTATTTTTAAAATATTATTCACAATAAATAAGCATATTCAAAAAGTGTATAATATCCATGTTTTTATTGAGCAGTTTTAGCATAGTTCTCAAAATATTTTATTTCTTTGTTTAGCATGAAATGAATTGAGTGTGTTAAACACTTTGTGCAAATGTCTTAACAGTGTAAATGTTTCAACAAATATATGCATGGCCAAGCTAATCGAGTACCTCAAATTATTTATTGCAAGAAATAAGATAGAAATAAATTTATCCTTACATATATTTGTGTGCTGATGATTGAGTACTAGAGGTCTGGTACTTTTTAGAAAAATAAGGCATAGAGGGGAAAAAAAAACACCAAACAAATTGGCATCTTGAGATTATCTGTTGAGCAGAAAGCTGTCATCTTTTTCCTGCTTTTGCCTAAAGACCTGGAACATTAGCATGTTCACCTGGCCAAAGACAGATGGCTGCCCACACATTCTCCCTAGGCGTAACACTTGTTCTCCCAATACTAACCACCCAAGGAGTTTGGCCCACCCACCATCTGTGGATCTGTGGCCTGTTCCTCACTGTATGAATTTTAAGACAACAGACTGAATGACTTTGCAGTGTGCATTCTGGGATGGTTCTTTCTTAATATATAAGCACTACACATCACCATCTTTACTAGACAGGATGGGCTAGGTCAGGCTACAGTAACAAACACCACCCTATTCTTAGTGGCATAACACAAATGTTTATCTGTCACTCCCTCGAAGTCTCCAAATGGAGCAGCATAAGGTTCAGCTCACTGAAGTCACTCAAAGCCCCAGGCTCCTAAAGGCTCCATCTCAGTGCTTGCTACCTAGATCACCACCTGGGAAAAGAGAAGTACCTACAATTAAATTCTCCTACCAGAAACTGACAAACTTCACTTTTGCTCACATTTCACTGGTCACAGCAGGTCAATGGCCATGCCTAATTTAAATGGGTGGGGGTTGGGTTGGGGAGGAGAGTGAGGAAAGACAACTCAACCAAGCTATAATAGAAGTAGATGCCTCTCTGAGGACTGGAGAGGAAAGTAACTTTTTGTAGTTTTGTTTTTTGGTTTTTTTATTTTTAGTTTTTTTAACGTTTATTTATTTTTGAGACAGAGAGAGAGCATGAACAGGAGAGGAGCAGAGAGAGAGGGAGACACAGAATCTGAAACAGGCTCCAGGCTCTGAGCTGTCAGCCCAGAGCCCGACACGGGGCTCGAACTGACGGACTGTGAGATCATGACCTGAGCCGAAGTCGGATGCTTAACCGACTGAGCCACCCAGGCGCCCCTACATTTTGTAGTTTAAAAATCAAATTGTTTAGGAGTGCCTGGCTGGCTCAGCTGGTAGAGCATGCAACTTTTGATCTCAGGGTTATAAATTCGAGCCCCACACTAGCTGTAGAGATTAATTAAAAATAAGAGCTTTAAAAAATCAAAATCAAACTCATCAGAAATTATGTATTACACTTCGTTCACACTTTCAAAACAAAATAGCTCTGTATCATATCCTTAAAATTCCTTGCCTGTCTCACTATTTCAAAAAAGTTCGTCTTTAAAATCTTTTACAGTAAGAGTTACATAGAGTTCATCCAGACAGTACAGACCTATACCATATAGTCCATCAGACCAAAAAGCTTGCCATTTCTCTACGTCTTTCTTGAATAAAAATGCTTCTTGGGGCGCCTGGGTGGCTCAGTTGGTTGAGCATCCAACTTCGGCTCAGGTCATCATCTCATGGCTCCTGAGTTTGAGCTCCACATCAGGCTCTGTGCTGACAGCTCAGAGCCTGGAGCCTGCTTCTGATTCTGTGTCTCCCTCTCCCTCTGCCCCAACCCACTCGCATTCTGTCTCTGTCTCTCTCAAAAATAAATACACATTAAAATTTTTTTTAATTCTTCTTTCTGTCCAGAGATATCATGCTTTTTGCTATGCAACCTTAAAAGCCAGATTATCCCTTAATTGGGCATAGAGGTCAGTAACATATGATAGGTTAGCTAATGAAGAGGTATAACCTCACACAGGAGTTACTTATGGGGTGGAGATTCTAAGAGACATTTAGAAAGTGAATCATACCTTTGAGCATACAAAAAGATGAGTGGGTCATTAGAATTGCCAACCAAGTGTTATTTTCTGGTTTTCTATAAGAACTGTGCATTAATGCCTTGAAAACAGTGGTTGACAGGTTTCCTTTATTTACTACAATACTTTGGGCCCTTACATCAATCACTATCATAATTCAGTCTCCTTTCTTTTCATCATATATCATCATCATTTTTGCTTCTGTTTTTAGTGGAGACCTGTGTACCAGGCATTATGTTAGGAAGATATCTGCTTATTGTATTTAATATTGTATTTGCTACTTACACTCAGAAAACAGAACCATCTTTCTTTTAACCTAAAATAAAGCATAGTACACAGTCCTGGTAAGGCACCTTTTTTTTCACCTAATGTTTTGCTTAACTGAGCTTGTCTTTTGCTTAACTGAACTTCCCACTACAGACATTAAAATTTTAATTGCAATTATTGAGATCTTCTTGGTATAGAAAATGATCAACAATGATACTTGAAAAGATACTACAGTTCCAACTTTCATAAAGACAAAAATATTCAGAATTACTGCATTTTATACAACAAGCACTATATAATGTTACTATATAGGATATAATAACCCTAGTGAAGTGCTAAGATTTATTCAAAATCTTGAGACAAGATGCTACATCTTGCTGAAATTTTACATTAACACGGCAAAAATTAAATGAAATATGATGTTTTTGTGTTAAGTTGGCTGAGCTGGAACTACATTTCCCACATTTATTTTCCATAAAGACAAATATGGTAGATTCCAGGTTAGAATTGACTGTACAGTGGGGGAGGGGGGATTTGCATATGAATTGAAAGCTGGCAGGGCAGCAGCACCCATGTTTACCCTGAAAAAGGGAGTGTGAGTTTGGAAGCTACTATGGCTCACATACATTGTCACTAATTTGCTGGTTGGCCCATTGTTGCGGTAACAGCCAGGTCCCAGACTCCTCTAGCTCCTGCCAGAACTCCTCTTTCAGCTTCTCCAGCAGCTGGACCAGGTCAGAATGCAGTGCCGTGTTGTAGGCACCTGCCTCACTAAGGACAGAGACACTGGGAGACATCATCATGGGCCCAGTTTGCCATTGCTTTCCCATTTCTCATCCATCTTTCCTTCCCAGCTGCCAGTTCTGTCAATTTCAGAACACTGGAAGCAGAAACAACAGTCTTCAACAGACTGACAAATACCCACAAGTGCTTATGGTCTATTCCTATAATAAATTCTTTATCTTATGTTACTCACAGTGGTTCTCTTTCTCTGCTCCTCTGATAAATGTTGAAAATAAAACAGATTTTTTATAAATCCCAAACTGTTCATTTTGTAGGTGGAATCCCTGGGAAAGTGCATTAACTCTTCTGCTTTAGGGGTGAGAGACACTGATAAGTACATATGATATAGATACATACATATGATAAAGTTTAATTGCCTGACATCTCTTTTAAAGGCTCATAGCATATTTGAAGGGTGTCTTGTCTCATGTCCTCTGCTGAAAGAGTGCATAATGGAGCTTTGTTCTCTGCTCTGACATGGCCACTACCCACCACTCTCAGATCAACCCTGAACCTCTGCTGGTCTCACTAAGGCCCATTCTCTGGGATACTGGCACCTTTCTCCCCCTTAAATACAATACAACTACACAACTACAGTGGCTCTGCAAAGTCAGATGCAAGAAAGCTCATACTTCTTTCACTGCCCTAACACAGAACTATTGTGAATGTAGTAAGATTTCATTGGAGACTGCAGCAAGAGAGAATTACAATATAGGGCAAAGCCAATTTAAGATGGAGTAAAATAGTGCAGCTCTCAGAGTACAAAGAAAAGTTATGTGTGTTTTTTTTACATTTGTCCCATCTTATATAAACCTCATGTGATCTGGTTTTTATTCTTGCTTCCTCGTCTCAGGGTTCATCTTCCTGTCTCTCTTTCGTCCTAGTGGTTCTTTCTCAACATCTCATTTTACAAACCTTGCACCTTTTTCAAGAAAGTCCATTCCTATCTCACAGGTGTTAATTTTATTCATCCAGGTAAATACAAAGAACACAATAGTCCACAGTGGTACATTTCTCAAAGTCTGAGTTAGTGTGCCTAGAATAATATACCACAGGTTTTAGCAGGCAAAAAGAAAACAAAAAACCTGGGGGCTGCCTAGTAAAAGGGAGTGCAATTGGGCACTATGTGGTAGATCCCAAATGAGGTTAGTTTTCCAACAGGAGGCAAATAAAAGATTCCTAGCTCTTCTTGTGGTCTTCCAGTCTCCTGAGGGTCAATTTTAGATTGAAAAAAATACCCACATATGCATGTATATATGTATATGTGTGCATGTATATATATGTATGCATGCCTATATGTATACAAAATGCACACACACACACACACACACACAGGCACAAAGTACCTATCCATATGATGGAGATAAAAAAATCCTAAAGGCAAGAAACATTTTGCCATCCAGATTTGCTTTATCACTACCCATTACCATTGAAATCCCCAAGATTTTGTCTTTATTTTATTTTTTACTCAAGCATGTTTGTATAAACTTTAGATACATTTCCAAATTATATATATTGGAATTTTAAAGTAAAGTTTTAATATTTTCTAGCCAATAGATTTGTTCATGTTGATATGTGTGGTTAGAACCCATTCTCAGTGTCTAGAGTTCAGATTTTGTGTTAAGCAAGTGTCTATTGTTTTTGTAAATGACTTTCCCATTCCATGCCAACTTTATATCATTAAAGCATTTAAAATGATTTAAGTGAGGGGAGCCTGGGTGGCTCAGTCAGTTAAGCGTCCGACTCGGCTTAGGTCATTATCTCGTGGTCTGTGAGTTCGAGTCCTGCGTTGGGCTCTGTGCTGACAGCTCAGAGCCTGGAGCCTGTTTCAGATTCTGTGTCTCCTTCTCTCTCTCTGATCCTCCTGCATTCATGCTCTGTCTCTCTCTGTCTCAAAAATAAATAAACGTTAAAAAAATTTAGAAAAATTAAAAAAAAAATTTTTAATAAATAAAATGATTTAATGAAATACTAATATCATGATCTGAGAATACAAACAACTCGTATATTGCTAATCACATTTTAAAATAAGTGTTATTTGCCTCCATTTGCTATGCAAATACTTGCCATTAGGTATTTACCCCCAAGGAATGTGGTAACCAACCTCTACTCAGTGCCTCTTTTGTTTCTGACCTGAGAATTTTGTGACCTCTCTCTTCCATGACACCACAATCTTTTTGCAATAAAGATTTAAGGAAACTCCAAGCTATAAAATGTATTGATATTTGAACATTAAAATCTTTTAGGTAATGCTAAGTCAATATATCTCTTGAAGACTAAGATCTGTCAAGAGATTTCTTTAGTTTTTATTTTATTTTGTTTTTGGAGGGTGTAAGTCATTGTTTTCCAAAGTGTAGAAGCTATAAAGTGAGAGTCACACATATCTACTAATTCATGGCCTTTAAGATAATGTTTGATCCATAGTGGAAGCCTTTCTTATTAATATTTCCAGTGTAATTATACTAAAACTCCTAATTTATATCTTTTCTTAATATGAAAAAGATCCTTTAACATCCTTTTTGTACTTCTTTTTATACTTTTTTCCTTTTATATATTCCTATGAAAAGTCTTACAAATATTCTTTTTTTAATGAAATTTATTGTCAAATTGGTTTCCATACAACACCCAGTGCTCATCCCAACAGGTGCCCTCCTCAATGCCCATCACCTACTTTCCCCTCTCCCCCACCCCCATCAACCCTCAGTTTGTTCTTAGTATTTAAGAGTCTCTTATGGTTTGCTTCCTTCCCTCTCTGTAACTTTTTCCCCCCTTCCTCCCCCTGGTCTTCTGTTGAGTTTCTCAGGATCCACATATGAGTGAAAACATATGGTATCTGTCTTTCTCTGCCTAACTTATTTCATTTAGCAACACTCTCCACTTCCATCCACGTTGCTACAAATGACCAGATTTCATTCTTTCTCATTGCTGAGTAGTATTCCACTACAAATATTCAAATAAAATCTTCTACATAGCTTTTTGTGCTATAGATTGTGACAGCAAATCAGGTGTTTAAATAACAACAGAGTAGGTGTTTAAATAACAACAGAGTCCAGAGCTTTAGATCATATGTACACATTTATATTCATGATGCATTGCTCACCTTACCATCCTACTGGGGCTTTAACAGAACTAAAGAGATGTAACATAGACAAAAATACTTGTGTGATCATTTGAAGATATCAACAAATTGTGCCTTTTTTCCCTGAATTCGTGTTCTGTCTTCCTTCTCTTTTATTTCTGACCCTCAGTTCAGTCATCTAAAATTAACTTAAAGCATGCAAGTTCAGATAAAGCCTCTGTTAGCATCATCAGTATGCAGAAGAAAGGAGCTTCTGAAAAAAGCAGTAACAATAATGAAAACTCAGTCCTTATAAGGTTAAAGGGGTTTTGATAATATAAGACTCCTAGAATTAGAATTCTTGATATTTCAAAGATTTGTATTGCTTTCGAAAAACAAAAACAAAAAACCACATACAAGATAACAAAACCTTTTAGTATGCACCAAAACAAATTTTCATGTTTTAACTTTTTCATTTTTTAAATAAAAATACACTTAAGCCCTTCAAATACTACTCCTCAGTCTCCCTCCTCTGGGTAGCATTTGCTGTTGATTATCAACTGCATGGCTACCCACCTTTCTTAATAACAGAATCCTGACTTTGTGCTAATAGTAATAAGGCCCAGCCCTCAGGGAGGAATACTGATTGGCCTAATAAATCACCATCATTCCATTGCTCTTTGTCAGTTGTCTACAGGCAGACAGAAGATGTTCATTCACCTGATTCATGCAGCAAATATTTGTTAAGTACTTATTATATGACCAAGACGATACACAGCAGTGGAAAACACCATCAAAATCCCAGTTTTCATGGAGCCCACATTCTAATGAGAAAAGCAACGAAGAAGTAAATTCTATAGTGAGTCAATTAATGATAGATGATATGAAGAAAACATGCAAAGAGAGAGGGAAGAGAGTACTAAGCTGGGAAGAGAAGCTGAGCCAAAACTTGAAGTAGGTGAGACAGGAGCCATGAGGATACCTGAGAAAGAGACTTTCAGGAGAAGAAAATGGTCAGTGTAAAGGCCCAAAGGAAAACACATGCTCAGAATGTGTTAAGAATTAGGGGTGTGGGAAAACTGGAATGGATTGGAGGGTGAGTAGATGACAGTAAAAATGAAGAAATGATGGATGCTAGATTGTGTAGAGATTTTGGTTATATCTCTGATGTTGGAATTCATTGAAAGATCTTGACAGAGAATTAGTGGGGTTTGATTTTATTTCTTAAGGTTCAGTTTTGTTGTAGAGGTGAAAATAGTATCAGGAAGCAAAGTAAAGGTGGGTGAAGGAATACAAATCATGAGGTTACACAAATCATCTGTTTAAAGAGGAGAGTAACTTGGACCAGGTAGTAGAAGAGTGATAAGAAATATTCTAGAAAGTAGAGCCAGCATTATTTGCTCATGGATTAGATGAGAGGTGTGAAAGAAAAGTCAGGAATGATTCTAAAATCTTCAACTTGATCAACTAGAGCTAAGTCATTGACTTTTACTAAGACGGTAAGTTTTGGAAGGAATAACAGATTTCACCTTGGGTTATATTTAATTGGAAATGCTAGAAATGCCCACAAGACATCAATAAAGAGGTATTGCAAAGACTATCAGCCACACAAGTCTGAATTTCAGGCAAAAGTTTCTGGCTACATGTAAATTTGGGAGTCATTAATGTATGGATGATATAAAAATCTTAAAGATGGGATGGGCTCACCAGAGGGATGAGTGTTAATAGTGTCAGGAAGTTAATAGGGACAAGAACTGAACCTTGAAGCGTTCCTAAATTAATATATCAGTAGGCTAAGGAGGAGCAAGAAAAAGAAATTGAGAAACAACCAATAAAGGAGAGCATAATGCCCTAAAAACAAAGGAGGAAATTATTTTTAAAACATAGTGACCATCTCTATTAAATGCTGCTGAAAGTTGACATAAAAGGAGACCTGATAATTAGCCATTGGATTTATTAAAGTGGCTATTGCTAGTGACAAGAGCTCTTTTGGTGAAATTATGGGGAGAAAGCTTGATTGAAATCGGTTTCCGAGAGGATGAAATAGAACAATTGAATCTAGTAAGTATAAACAGCAACCTCAAGAAGCTTACATAAAAGTGGAGAAAAGGTAAAGTAGTTATAGAGGAAATAGAGTCAAGACAGTTGTATTTTATGTTGTCTAAGATGGGAAAAATAACAGCGTGCTCACATGCCAGTGGAAAGGGTTCAAAGAGAAGGAAAAATTGATAATGAAGGAAATGTTAGGAAGTATTTCTAGAGAAATGCCCTTGTAAAGGCAGATTGGAAATGGAAAGATTGATCTTAGATAATAGACCATTCGGTTCATCTATAGTAACTGGCACATGAGTATATGAACACAAATGCCAGCAGATGGATAGATGTGTCCATGCCAACCCTTAGGGTTGCTTTCATGACATAAAGGCTAGACAATATTTTTCTCCACTCAGAAATCTGTAGCAGCTGACAATTTCACATAGAACTTTGTGGAATCATTTAAATGTTTGGTATTTAAAGAAATATTTATTGAATTTATGCTTTTCACCAAATATTTTTTCTAGCTACTCGAGATAAGTGGGAAACAATTCCTACTTGCATAAAAGTGAAGATAAACACAAAAATGCCACAAAGTACAAAACAAACCCACATTTAATAGGTAAAGCAGGAGTCAAGTTCAGACAGAACAGGCATCTGGCCCACTATTCTCTCATCATGCACAGTTACGGAATACAAGGTGGGGTTGAGGCCTTTAAGTGATTAATATAAACCTGCCATTCCACATGCATCTCTCACAGTCTCTCCCCACAAACTCCACTTCAGCGATAGCAAATCCAGCCACTCCTGCACGAAACTGCACCAACCCTGTCACATATATGTTTTTTTTCCACACTCTTCCCAATCCTACAATGCCCTTTCCTCTCCCTATAATTTAGCCATATTTTAAGACCCTAAAACAAATGCCAATCTCTTCAATATCTTCAGTAATACAACATCTTAGGGTTTACAATGTGTTGCTTATGATTTGACTTATTGAAATCATTGAATTAAAAAAAAAAACATTGAATCACTCAAGATCATGAGCACTAAATGTTGTGCAGGCGCTGCACTAGGTTACAGAGATTGCGCCAAAAAAAGACACATTATCTCTCCCTGAGAAAAATTTTCCATGTCTGCCTTCCCCACAAACTTGACAAGGCCCCACTCAACTTGATATTCCCTGCAGAACTTTCCAGAACATCTTCACCATGTGAGGTGCTCAATTAAATGTGTTCAACTATCTCGGTGTCTCAAAATGGGGGAAAGAACCACAAAGACAATTATGAGCTATTAACTAGACAGTGTGTATGGAATGCTTTTCTATAATTCTCATAAAAATCATTCACATCAAACAGTTTAGTAAAAGTAGCCCAGTGCCATGAAGATGGTAGGAATTTAAAAACTAGCTATTAAGAAATGAACTGAAAAACAATTTTTGGAGAAATGCAGACAATGGTAAGAAAATGGGATTCTGGAATAAGCTGAAGAAGTTTGGTGTAGTGAGGCCCCATAAGCTGTTTGCTAAACCAGCCTTGATCTACTCTGTGTGTCCGTGGACAAGGTGATCCTTTCCTGTGTACAATTAGCTGATTTGCTTCCATTTTTTTTTAACTGTGTGCCTGTACATGCAGAATGAGTTCTTAAGAAAGTTTATTACTGATATATTGGGCAACATTTGCTGTATCTCCTTTTCAAAAAAGGTATTCCACGAAAACATATTATAATTAGATAATGACATTTTGTATTTATATCTTACTTCGGCCCACTAACATGTCAGATCGCAGATACTTGCCATACAGCGTTGAAATAAACATCACATATACTTTCATTAGTGTATGGTTTCGAAGGTGGCATGAAATCTTTGGAAGGAAGGTCAAAGTACAAATACAAGTCATTTCTAATGATTGCACTCTCCTAATGACATTAACATGCTTCAGGCATTATACCCTAAATTATAACCCAGTTGAACTGATTATAAAGAGGCACTGATAAATGAATTGTTTTAATGAGCATTTATTTATGAATTAGTTATCAGAGTTTCTTCCTTTAAAGTAAAAATAATTCGGATGCTGAATCAGATGAAGGTGGCAGTGCTACCAAGAAAGATCTCTTCCTTTTGATAAGAGCTGAGAACATTTAGTAGAAAAGGGGGCAGTGTTCTTTAACAAACACAGGTTTCCTTTCAAATTATTCCACTGCTCAAGGAAGGACTGTTATTTAATAAAAAGCCTTAACTCTAAACGTCAGTCGCCGTTTCATTCCTTCTATGCAAAAAGGCAGTGAACAGGAGCTATATTTCTACTTTGTCATTTAGTGTTTTTTGTCTTTGAGTAGAGTCTATGAAGTGGAGAGGGCCATTTTATTAGAAGCACCAAAGTGAAACTATTATTTGAGTACCGTTTGTTAATGAGTTATATTAGAAGCTGAGCCAAAGACTGGAAAGGGAAATCCATGAAACTGCTTCAAGTTCTCAGGTCTTTGAGGTCAGCAGGGCTCTGAGCCTCAAAGCTACCCCACAGATATGCACGTGCATATTTCCCTGTCATGCCCAGGTGTCGCAGTGACAGAAGCTGGGGAGATTCACAGATGGCACTTAAATCTCACCAGGATCTCTAGTTATCCTTCATCTATTTTCCTTTTCTAACTCACGATCCGGAACTTAGATCAACATGTTTTGCAGCTCATGGCTGTTTTTGGCAAGTCATATGAAAAGTTTAATATTTGACTGGCATTCTGTTAGAAAATAATTATTTCCTCTACTTGCAAATAAGTGAAAAGAAAGTTACCCAGATTTTCAAATATTTATACATTTTAATATTTTGCTATACCAAGTGCTTATAATAAAATTGAATCATACCTAAAAGGCTGATATTTCATTGCCGTTTATTATAAAAGTATTTGTTTTCTAAAAGGTACAATCTAAACCCTCCCACACTCTGCTTACAGAAAGTAATTTTAATCATGGTGCAAGGATTTCATGTGTAATTATGACCACAGGAGTCACAAATCTTGAAAGTTCTCTTCTTGGGAGTGTATCCTCTAAATTAAATTGCTCTTTTGATAAAAAAAAAAAGTGAAAGAACAAATTCCAGCTAACCAACAGGATGTATGTGGACTTAATCTATCTAGTTCATTGGATTCGTGTTGAGATTAAAGTTAAAACATTTTAAAATTCAAATCTTATCTGTATTTTTCAACTTGTGCCACACGATCAACTACTCAATTGATGCCATTAAACATACATGAATCTCAGTCTGATTTACTGATCCTGCATTTTAAAAAGTGAACCTTAAAAATGAAACTGATATCACATTGAACTTTCATAATGAATAGGACTGGGCTTTAATAACAAAAATGAGACTTTTCTAACAATTGATTTACCTGAAGAATCATAGGATTTGACTAAGTTGTTGCAAAGAAATTGACTAATCAGTGGAAAGGAGGGTTTCAATAAAGCAAAGAAAGGGGACAATTACTGAAGAAAAAAGAAAAAGAAAAGCCCTGTGTCCTCTTTATATCCCACTGAGTAGAAATTCTTCCTCAATAAATTGGTTGTAATATATAAATTACATGTAATTACATTGTATATCTCATTGTAGATATACAATGAGAGTTTAGATTCTCACCAGTATGCTTATCACCGTAGCCTATGTGAATCTTGGCTTAAATTTATTAAGCAAATTAAGAAACAAAATATTTATTTGTATCAAATTACTAATGATTGCTCATTTTCGTATGTGATATGACAAACATGGAATATAGTACTTTTACTATATCTTTAAAGGTGAATAAAATTTCTTTGCTCTATAGCAAAACCTAAGCATATTTCTCCTTCATGTTGAGTCTTAGAATAGCAATCTCTTTGGAGACTGGTTGTCTGAAATTCTCTCTTGCATGACCATTCAGGCTTAACCATAATCCAACTAAAGCTGAGTCATTGATTGACACTAGGCACTGGGGCAGACCGATGAATTTCTCTGGTTTAAAGTTTAATGGAACAGATCTTTTGATCTCTGATTCTGTAAGGAATCTGAAGTTCATTTTCTCTCCCAGGTTTCTTGGTGCTACTACATTGTCACATAGGGATCTCATTTTCATGAGTAGAATGTAATATAGTGAGGTCCACATTGCTGAACTAAGACAGCGATTCATATTCATGCTTTATGGAAGTTAACTTGATCACTATCATATCCAAGGGTACTTAATCTATCCAATACAAATGTGACATAAGGTATTCTAAGATCTAAGGTTGGACATGATGTCATATGAATATAAGCTAAATAATAATCCCGGAATTCAACATTTACTCTCCTATTTCTGAAACGCCCACAAAATCATTTTAATGTGCATATCAAAGCCTCAAAAAATGAAAAGAATGAAATAAAACCATCCCTTAGTTTCTTATAGTCCAGTCTTTTTTTTCTTATATCAGCTTCTACAAGCCCTGAGCAACATCTGAATCAATGAGGAAAGAGAAAATATAGCAAATCATATTTCCCACTGCACAACTCATTTTGTAGTTCTGGTCTGCTCTCAAGGATGCAGTTACAGGACTGGTAAAACCTAGCTTAAGTTTCTCTGATTCTTCATGTTTATCGAATTCTTTCCTTGACTACATGCACACACACACAGACACACAGATTTTTAGGTCCTTCCTGAGGTAGGCCAGATTGTTTCGCTCTTTATGCTAATCCAGGGTCCATGCCAGTTTAGAATGACTTCAAGTGCAAGACTAGTGAAGTAAAAAAAAAAAATCCAGTTTTTCACTGCATTTCCTTCTATGTAGAATATTTTTATAACCCTCTACCCTCCCAGGTCCTTGCCAGCAAATTGAGAGATAAGATGCATTGGGGCACTTCTTAAAAATTTCAATCATATTCAAATAAGACAATTTTTGTCACAAAAAGACTTAATAAAATCGGTATAAAAATATAGTATAGAATTTCAAAACCTCAGTTAAACCTCAATTCCTCTCTAAGCATCGTCTATGAGGTTCCTTTTCTTGTAGTATTCTTAGACCAAAAGTGATCAAGTAATTGTTCTAACAGTTTTGGAGAGAGTGCAAACTGCTGATAAGGCCAATAAAGCTGAGCTTTAAACTTTTTGCATTTCAGTTGCATAATCAAAACCTGATGATAGCACATCACACACTCAAAGAACTCCATGGGCATTGCACACAAAATGAAAATTAGTTCTAAAAGCCTTTTTGTTCTCTATGGCATAGGGTGCCCTTCTCCTGGCTACGTATATGCAAGAGGATCAGACACAAAATGGAAAAAAATATTATGACTGTGAGTGAAAGCAAAATCCAGGGAAAATGGAGAGCATTGAGGGTTGAAAAAGAAGATTGAGCAGCTGTAATTAGCCCCAATGCTAATGCATGAAAATAAAAAACAAAACCACTTTAAAAAACATAAGCAGGCAAAATGCCAGCTCAGATAGTGACTAGGGCTGGTAACAAACGTTGGTAAATAATGAGCACTATGAAAGTAAAAGAGCATGGAGAAAAAGTTTGACCTCAGTTCCATTGGCTACATTTTTCGTAAGTTACCATCTGCAATAAAATTCATTCTGCTACATTACTTTTTACTTAAGATAACATTTAATCCCAATAGTGGTTGTAAATAAAGGCAGAATGTATCATCACATACCCTACACGAAATAGACACATAAGGCAATTGTAATTACCTTTTGTTTAGGGAAGAGTGAAATTTCCTGTGTTTATACATATTTTCATTTTAAGAAAATAGTGCAAGGGTAATCAAGATAGCGAAAGGGACTTCTCCCCAGTGCTCAGCATTGATTTCTGCCCTGCTTGAAACCTGGTTGCCTTAGTCAATTAAACAAACTGACCTTGCAAAAGTGTTAAATCAAAACTTGCCTATGCATTTCTTATTTGTGCATACTGAAAGCTAGAACTCTTCCAACATGAAACCAAACATTATTATTGAAGGTTTCATGTTCACTTCTCTGACTTTAGGTGAAAATATGCTCAAGCCATGTTGGTAGGAAACACATACATGTTGTAATAATATGGCTCTTAACACATTTAAGGCAACCAATTTCTTGAAATAATTTGGGGTTTCTTCCAGATCTGTTTAAGACAGACACAGGGATAAAGATATCTTGGGACTGCCACTGTGTTCCCTCAGTTTTATTTATCTACCCACAGCATCCACAGAGTTAATTTTTTTTTTTTTTGCAAAAAGGGCTGTTCCTTTCATGTGACTATATGAACAGACTCCTATACATTCTAAGAGGTGTGTTTTATAGTGAAGGGAAAGACCAGGGAGTGACTCCAATGGCATTTTGAAATTAATTCATGAGATAAGCCTGTGGTCATCATGAGTCTGACTAAAAGTCTCATCAATAGATGAGTGCAGAAAAAGCATCTCCTTTTAAGTTGAGGACTATGAATGCCCTAGCTGTCTCCATTTTTTCATATTTTTCTTCTTGACCACTTGACAAATATTTGGTTATTGACTGATTTCCCCATTCGAATGTAAGAACCAAGAGGAAAGGAGTTTGTTTCATGCACTGATATATCCTCAATAGCTAGAATTCATTGGAGTTGCTCCACAAATATGTTGTGGATGATTGAATGGAGAAAAACCAAAATTGATAACCTGTCATGCCTGAATTCTACATGTACCCCCCAAATTCTTCACTTTCTGAAACCTGCACTCTTGAAATCCTTAGAGTACCTCACAATTGTACATGGAATGACTGACACCAGTCCTTACTCTTGTCTGTCTCTCTATTGCACCTCCTATATATAATTACCAACTTCTCTTTTTAAAATTTTATTGGTTTCCATCATACTCCATTTCCCTTAATCCTTTTAATTATCTGAAAACTCATTCCCTTGTCCTTTACTGGATTCTTTATAAGATAATTGTGGGAATGCCCTAAGCATAGCCTTTGTTATATGACTCTTCTCATCTTGTATCATCTCCATAAGAAGGCTGCCCACGCTCTTGTCTTCAATCTTCATTGATATGCTATACATAGATATTTTTCTACGGCAATTATATAGCTCCAAATTTTCTTTTTTTATAAGAAACAGGATGGTGGGAGCTCCCATGGGTCTTGCCCATTCCATTTCTTTCTCCAGACCTGCATATTTTCATTCATAGAGTCACTATTTTTTCTTTGTATTATTCCTAAGACGAACAATATCTAATCACTCACAAAATTTTATTCATTTTTTAGTGCAACTAAACCTAACTGAAAATCTCTTGCCCCATTTCCCTAATCTTGAGATGTGGTTCCTAGACACTTAACAGCATCTTTATGGCCTTCTTGCTTCACTGCACCCCTCTGCAATCTTTCTACAACTATTAGAGCCCTGCTTCAATCATACAACTCCCCTGCTGATTTTAAAAGAAGGCCCATCAATGATTATCAGAGTCTACATTCTTGGCACAGCTTTTAATGCCCATTACAAACAGGGTCCCAATCTCCCTTAACAGTTTTTCTCATAACTGTCTTTCATGAATCACCATCTATACCCTACCCAATCAGCTTAATTGTGTTTTCTTACTTAAATGTTTACTAATACTTCTCTGTGGAACAGTTTCTCAGTAATTTATATCTATTCAAATCTTACTCATTCTTCAAAAGACAGTTCAAATATAATTGCTTTCATGACCTCCATTAAAAGCCCCCTGGCTAACAGAGCTGGAAATACTCTGCTCTCTGAGTACCTTAACATGATTTTATTACTCATTGAAGGTCTATAATTTACTACATGGAATATGTTTCATCTTTTCATGAGTGTCTGCTTTCTGTCTTGTATTAAAATTCCTTGAGAGCAGATTCTGTGTGTTGCAGATCTATTAATTTTCCTTAGTTCCTGGCACATAGTACGAATGTATTCAATTAATATAGATTGTGATTCATATGTTGAAATAAAAGATCTATTATCATATTTAATTCAATGGAGACCATTAATAGAGTGATTTACTTCATATTTAGGCATTATAATGAGTTTCATGCATTTATATAAGAATCTAAGACTCCAACCTCTCTGGTATTCCATCCAGAAGAAGAAAATTACATAATTTTCTTATCCTTTTGGCATGTGCATCATCATATGACTCCTATTCCAGTTCTCTAATCTTACAACAATTTTTAAAAGTCAGATTTCTGAGCAGTTGTTCAAGAAGTTATATTTAGGGCTTTCAATTTTGTAACGTTCCCAATGAAACTGAACTATTATTAACTTCTAGGGTTTCTAAAATCATTCATATACTTATTTTTTTCTAAATTCATTGCTTCTATAAATCACTGGAATATTCTAGTGACATTTACCACATAAACAATACTGTCACCTATAAATTATCTATGCTGGCGCAAGTTTGCCCCGCATGTATAGAAGCATCTGGGAACAAGAAAGGTGATCTATAGGAGGTGATGCCATCAAGGCCCATCTTAACCCCAAGTAGAAACTTAAACAGTGACTCAAGAAGCAAAATTGAATTTCATTTATCTTTTCCAGCTGTCAAGGTTGAATTTTCAATATGTTTCACTCAAATTTTCCTCTATTAGCATTAGAAATCTAAAAGCTCTAGTTTCCTTTATATAAGCAAGAGATTGCTTGCCGTACACCTTTTCTCATCAAAATGTTACTTATAAAGAAGGAAAGGTCAAAGAATTTTATCTACATGTACCTTTGAGCAAATAAGTGCCTGCCACAAGATGCTGGAGTACTGATTTTAAGAAGATGAGCATATTTTATAGAGCCTTATGTACATACTAAAAATTACAAAAATCCTTCATATGTTATGCAAACATGGCACCTTCCAAATGTAACAATTCAAGATTGTACTAATATTCTGGATTGCATATGAAAACTAAACATTCAGCAAAACTCTCCAATATTTTTAATCCAATAAACAGGATTTTAATTCGTCTCTTACTATTCTCCCCTCCACTTACTCCCTGCCTTTTACCTCCCCTGGCATGCTATCAACTGTATTACAAGTTTGGCTGTGTCACAGGTATTTCTCTGTGTCTGACAATTGTCTGACTCCACATTCTTTTTTATTCACTTTGGAACATTTGTTTGTGTTTACTTCATCTATCTGGTAACACCTGTCTCAAGAACTGCAACTATATCTTATTTGTCTTTGGACTTAAGGACATAGAAATATTAGAACACGGTTAGTGCCAAGTATGTTTGCTAAATCGAACTGCATAAGAGAAAAGGAGTGATCCTGCCCCAGAACTTCCTAAAAATGTGCAGTCTACAGTTCGCTCCTGATCTTTTAAGCAAATTCTTGACACATCATTTCTGTGATCTCCCCTTAATTCTACTTCTGCCAACACCAACTCCTTATGCTACTCCCACCGTTTCCAAGAGTTAACTGCACATCCAAAACTCACTGTTAATGGGACAGAGAAAGGTTGGGGCTTTTCACCTATTTTACCTTAAAGCCTCTGCTTACATCATTCTATATCCACTTCTATCTTAGAAAAAAAATATCCTTGGGGAGCCTGGGTGGCTCAGTCAGTTGAGCGTCTGACTTCAGCTCAGGTCATGATCTCGCAGTCTGTGGGTTTGAGCCCTGCATCGGGCTCTGTGATGACAGCTTGGAGCCTGGAGCCTGCTTTGGATTCTGTCTCTCTCTCTCTCTCTCTCTATCTCTCTCTCTCTCTCTCTCTCTCTCTCTCTGTTCCTCCTCCGCTCATGCTCTGTCTTTCTTTCTCTCTCTCAAAAATAAATAAAGCTTAAAAAAATTTTAAATGATAATTTAAAAAATCTCAAATACTTGGAAATTAAGTGACTTACTTCTAAGTAACCCAAAATAGAAATTGGAAATTATTTTGTACTATAATGGTAAGAAAACACAACACATTAAAATATTTGAGATACAGATAAAATAGTGCTTAGAACAAAATTTACAACAGCAGATGCATGTAGAAAGCACAAAACCCATGATCTATGCATTTAAAGAAGCTAGAAAAAGAGGAGTAAATTAAAATAAGATAAAGTACCTCTTAATCTTGTTTACCCATTTCACCCATCCTTTCATCACCCCCCACCTTTTGGCAACTACCAGTTTATTCTCTGTATTTATGAGACGGTTTCTCTCGTTGTTGTTGTGTGTTTGTTCGGTTTTTGCTGTTGTTGCTTTTTGGATTCTACATATGAGTGAAATCATATGCTATTTGTCATTTTGTGTCTGGCTTATTCCACTTAGCATAAAACCCTCTAAATCCATCCATGTTGTTGCAAATGGCAAGATTTCCTTCCTGTGGCTGAGTAATATTGCACTGTGTATGACAGATGGCAAATATAGCTATCATTGTGAGCATTGCTTGATGTATGGAGTCATTCATTCATTACGTTGTATGCCTGAAATTAGTATACATTGTATGTCATCTGTACTTAAGTAAGAAAAATAAAATAAAAGATTAACAGCAAATAAACAATAAAAATGAGCAAAGCATACCATATGTGAATTGTATCTCAATAAAGCTATTTAAAATAAAACCAAAATAAGATAAAGTAAAAGGAAGAAGATAATAATAGCAAATATCAATGTAATTGAGAAGAAATACATAATAGAGAAATTGAGCAAAGCCAAAGCTGGTTTTTTAAAATGACTAACACAGTTGATAAACTCCTACAAATACCTATCAAGAAAAAAAGAATATTACTAATAATCAACAAGTGAAGGGGAGCCTGAGTGACTCAGTTGGTTAAGTGCCCAACTTTTGGTTTTGGCTCAGGTCATGAACTCACAGTTTGTGAGTTTGAGCCCTGCGTGTGCTGGGCTGACAATACATGGAGCCTGCTTGGGATTCTCTCTCTCCCTCCCTCTCTGACCCTCCCCTTCTCACTCTCTCTATCTCTCTCTCAAAATAAATAAATAAACTTAAAAAAAATTTTAAGTGAAAAGGAGATACACTACAGGCCCTACAGACACTAAAAAGGTAATAAAAGTATATTGCAAACAAATTCATACCAATAAATTTGAACAATAATGTAAATGTACAAATTTCTTGACAACATAAATTTTAAAACTAACACAAGAATAAAAATAGAATTAGCTAATACATTTTTAAACTTTCCTTTCTTTTAGAATATTTTTTTAAGTAATCTCTGCACCCAGCATGGGGCTCAAACTCACAACCCCAAGATCCAGAGTTGCATACTCTACTGACTGAGCCAGCCAGGCACCCCTATATTCTTAAAATATTTTTAAAATATTTCCATAAAATATGTTTTCAAGGAAGGATCAATATGTTTTATGAAATCATTTCAAACCCAACATCAAAACATGACATGGCCTTTATAAGAAAGGAAAATTACATGTCAAACTCTTCTATGATTATAGAAGTAAAAATTCCATCCAACATTATAGTAAACTGAATCCCTCATAATAGAAAGCATTGATGCTGCAGTAGAACTTATTTTAGGAATAAAGGTTTCATATAATAATTTAAAATCATTCACTGTCATTCACTATATTAATTGGGAAAAAAACATTCCAAGACATATAGAAAAAAATTATTTGATAAAATTCAAAGTTGATTCATCAAAATGTTTCATTTTGGTTTTTTTTGTTTTTGTTTTTTGGGTTTTTTTTTTTTTTGCAATATAGTAATAAAGGGGTTCTTCCTAATTCTGGTAATGTGTATCTCTTCCACATCAAAAAAACAAAAATAATTACTGTAGCCATAGCAGTCATTGTAATCCTTGGATCGTTATTGTTTAAAATCTGTAATTCCTAAAAGATGTTATTGAGAAGATGTTTAGTAGAAGAAATTTTTAGGCTTAGATATTTTCTAAATAGTTTATTTTGAAATGTATAAAGTATCTACAAAAAGAGCAATAACAATTATATTTTTCCATGAAAGCAAATAACATTCTACATTCTAGATTACTATGAAAAAAAAGATTTCTATAACAGTCTTTTCAAAAAAGCTGTATGAAAATCTAAAACCTTTAAGATATTTATTTTAGAAAACAATGAGTTTTTAACACTCCTTAATTTTATTGTACAAATAATATTCTTATTTCTCCACATTTCCCATCATTTAGTGATTAAAAATTAAATATTGTACAGGGTGAGGTATTTCTACTTTTTTGCATGTTACATTCAGTTTTTATTATTTTTACATGTATTTCTTTGAAAGATTCTCTAAGTTAAAGTAATACAAAATTTTTAAAATGTATTCATTACTGTATTACTGCATAATATCATAAAGTCTTTAGAAACTTCTAATTTTCTATCCAGTAATGTTTGAGTTTTACTTAAAAATCTACAGATTCATTAAAAAATAAGAATTAAAAACATTACTTAAAAAATAAATCAATATAACTTTAATTTATGAAATAAGGAATTTGTTATTGTCACATTACAATGTGGTCAATTTTAAGAACAAAACACTTGCTTAGACATCAAATGCCCCTATTTTTCTCTAAATCCCCATGAGATATAGTAAACCATTAATATGTGTCAAAGTTCAATCCATCTCTAATATACATCATAAAAACTCAGTTCAAAAAGGAAATCATGAACATTTTAGTTACAAATGCAAAACCAAACTATTTTTAAAAAAAAAATTTTTTTTCAACGTTTATTTATTTTTGGGACAGAGAGAGACAGAGCATGAACGGGGGAGGGGCAGAGAGAGAGGGAGACACAGAATCGGAAACAGGCTCCAGGCTCCGAGCCATCAGCCCAGAGCCTGACGCGGGGCTCCAACTCCGGGAACGCGAGATCGTGACCTGGCTGAAGTCGGACGCTTAACCGACTGCGCCACCCAGGCGCCCCCAAAACCAAACAATTTTAAAAAAATATCTTGATCCAGAAGAATTTTCAGTGTGTCCCTAGCAGAAAGAAGTGGGATGGATAATTTCATATTTATTGATTACTGCGCTATAACTGCAAACAGCTAAACATTCAATGATGTCAAAGAAAAGTGCCAGCAGAATACAAACTTGAGCATGTATCATGTGGTTCCTGTTCGTAATCCTAGGACCTCATGCCTTGAAACTGGTACTTTTTATCTCTTTCTTACAATTGAAAAATAGTTTCCATGCTATCTTGGAAGGTTTCCAAATAAAATGGGGATTTACTTTATATAATCTGACCTGTAGTCAGATGTGTTAGAACATAGTTAATTTGCAAAAACTTTTAAAGCTTTAATCCATTAGGAATGTATTGTGCCCTAATTTGTGTCACCCAATACCATATGGTTTTCCAGGACTCCCTCCAGAAAGTATATGCATGTTTGTCTCATTGGCATTGGGTTTGGTTTATCCAAACGGTCCCAGCATCATTTATTCTTTCATGATTTCTTTCCATTGATTGAAAGTATTGACTTTATCTCACAGTCTTCCACTAAAATATTTAATAAATTAATAATTATTAAATCATTATTAGTAAATATTTCATAATTATTGAGAAAATAAGTGAATAAATGATTGAATTTTACACTAAATTTTGACATATGCTTGTGTTTGCTACCAGGTCTTTCCATTTACTTCTATGAACCCAATCTATACACTAAATACTAAGTATGAATCAAAAACTGAGCCAATAAATCTTTCTACTTTCATGGAGACTACAATGTATTACTTGTTATGGCTAATATTCAGATGAAATTTTATAAATTTATAAACATTGCTTAGTTTAACCCATGGCAATTTCCTAAAAAATAAATAATAAGTATAGTTATTGCCTTATTGTTAATATGTATATGGCTTCATAGAAAACCTGTAAACACTTTGTACATTTTATCATTAGCTGATTTACAGTGAAATATTGATTCTTTTTGATATACTACACCAACACAAATACCAAGAAAAAGACATAGACTACCTGAGGTGAGAGTATAAAAATACAATATGTTTCTTCACTAAAGAACAAAGTGCAAGGTCAAGTACTGATCTTCTCAGAGTAGAATCCTTACCAGGCATCCAACTAAAGTCTGAGCAGAAATTAGAGAGGAAATCAATATTTCACCACTGAGTATTTTTAGAGTTTAAAATTATAGGACACAGAAGGCTCTGACACAGAGGAAGTGAATGGTGCACAGTGTGTGTGTGTCTGAAATGTCTAAAAATGCTTCACTTGACAAAGCCTCAGAAGAGGTTATCCAGAGTGGCCAGCTTTGATAACTGCTTTTAACTTGTTTTTCCTTTAGATCTGGACACAGAGACAAAATGTTGTGTCCTGTGTAGGCAATGTCTACTAAAAATTACGTGCTTGCACCCAGTCCATTTTTTAAAATTTATTTCAATTACATGCAATGTCTTTCCCTTGTAAAATAATTAGAAAAATGCAAACTGGCTCAAAGGAGAAGTCTACTATTCAATAATTAGAAATAATCACAGATAATATAATGGGCATGTCGAATTCATTGAGGTGTGTGACTTCACAAAATGGCTTGAGAACCTCAACTGACTTTATTTATATCACGATGGAATTTCATAATGTAATTTTTAATGAAATTACAGTATTTTATTACATGAAGAACTATAATTTATTTAACAGTTCCCAACAACTCCAATGGGATGTTGAAAAGATATCCAGTGTGGTGCTTTTATAAGCCATCGTGTCATGAATGTCCTTGTAGTAATTTTTTTTTATTTTATTGTATTATATTTTTATATTTTGAACAAGATATAATGCTAGCAGAAAAAGCCCTGATAATTAAAGTGAAATAATCATCAGAGAAGTTAAAATAAGAAATTTTCCCATCTGGACCTAGAATTACTATTGCATTATTAATATGCATTTTTATTACTTGAGTTGAATAAGTATATGTTGCTTGTCATTCTAATGCTTTTGTGAATTGCCTGTATATCTGGTGATAGATTATATTCTTGTTTCCAAATATTTGCTCCCTTTCTCTCTGTATAGATTGTATAACTCCACCTAATGCTTTTCAGGGCCTCCTGCAGAAGACATATGCATCCCTGTTTCATTGGCAGTGAGATCTCTGTGTGTTGTATATATGTTCAGTCTTCTATATAGTATGATGTTTTGACATCTAAACCTTTTCTGGTTAGGGAAAGGTTACCCCTCCTAGAGTTAGCTAATTTGGGGGGATGGAGAGGGTTTGAACAATAAACATTACTCTGGGAAAATTTATTCTGAATTTCAGGTGGAGATGCCCAAAACACCTCATTCTCTACATTGGTGGTATATCAGGCAGGATATGACTAATGACTCCAAAATCTTCATACCCATAACCAGTCTTTGTCTGTCTGTCCGTCTGTCTGTCTATCTCCCACCTCCTATCTATCTCGCACCACATTTTTTAAAAAAAGTTGTTTGGACATTTTGCTCCCTGTCTTCTCTCTCTGGGATCTAGGCTGATAGAGTAGCCACCATGTAAAAAAAAAAAAAAAAAAAAAAAAAAGAAAAAAAAAAGGAGGAAAGAGATAAATGATAAATTGCATAGTGGCTCTTAAATATTCTACCCAGAAAAAGCACATTATCTCCACTAGCATTCCACGAACCAAAACAATTCATATGATTCTAAGGGGAAACAGTGTACAGGCCTGTTACAGAACTGGAAGGAACATCGTAACTATTTACGGCACAGCTCTAACACCACTGAATAACCACGGTAACTGAATACAAGACTTCCCAGGCTGGGGCTAGATGGAGATGCACATATGCTGGTGTAGAGAGAGTCGTAGTGTGGTTAAGAGAAAAGGGAAGATTCTTAGTAATTATAACTCTAACCCACTCAGCTCTGTGACGGCACCGTGGAAAAACCTGTACAGTTCAACCGCAGTTTGGATGAGTGATTTCTAGAAACACCCCCAGTATGTGTGTATACTAACTTGTTTGTTTGCTTTTGTTATGTTTTTTTTTAAGACTCACATTTATCCTGCCTCTCAGTTTCTGGGGGAAAAAAACAAAAACAAAAACAACTCCCACACAAAACTCTACTTGTAAAAAAAACCTTTTATTCAGTGTCTTGAAACAATTCCTAAGCACATGTCTTTTTCTTTACTAGGTCAGCAAAAGGTTTAAGATATACTGGTACCAACGTATTATGGTCTTGGCAGCCTGTAGGCAGCATAGTGAGGGTGAAGGAATCGGCCAGCCTTCAATTGGGAATACAACTATTATTTAATTTCTTTCCATGAAGAAAAGGTTCTTACAATTTTAAATAGAAAACTTGAAAGAAAAATAGTCCTACTTTCCTTCTGTCTTTTAACACAATACACATTAAATTTAATGAAAAGAAGTCCTTCATTTTGAAAAGGATCATTTAAGAAATGAAAATGTCCTAAGAAAAGAAAATGAACGTTGGAGTCTAAATTCCAATAAATGTCTTCTCTGGTTGATTCAGTGTCATTCACTAAATCATGGGATTTAGTCACAACTGCCAAGAGCCTGCAAATATCTTTGTCCTAGGATGAAATTAAAAGAACTTAGAAATATGTGTTATATACAATACTCTAGGCACCACTCCGGAGTCTGACCTCAGTATACATTACAAGAATATATATTATTAAGGTAGTTAAAATGTGTACTTTTCTTAAATAATATGTATTTTTAACATATACCCAACAAATATAAAACACAATTAATAATTACAAATACAGTAGATACTTAGGTGGAAACAATGAATGGTATTTTGTTGTATCTGGCACATATTTGATTCTTTTGCACACAAAGAAATAGAAATCCTGCCCACAGGCTTCTGTGGGAATTGCAGTGTATTTCATAACTAATATGAGACAACATGGCTAGTCAAAAAGTACCTTAGTTACGTAATTCAAGACCTGCTTGATTAGTTTTACACTGCTATGTCCCCTGCATCTTTTAGAAATGATCATTTTGCTTTATTGGTCTCATGCCTGGTCTCCATAGTTTTAAGCAGCCAACCAGAAACCCCAGGAAATTCTGTTCTAGACATTGCTTCAAAGAGATAGTGCCCTAGCATGGCATGTAGATAAAATAGGAGCTGTTTGTTTTATGGTTCACTATGACTAGCTGATATAAAAGCCCACCCGTAATGGGCTTCCTGTGAGTTACAACATGGTAAAACAAATCACAATGACACAATATGAATAGAGTGTGGATCTCTGAAATTTTGGGGGAAAGACCACAGCCCCAGCAAGCATGGAATCCCACAAGCTAAGAGAGTATATAGGTCCATATCTTAATTCATGACTGTTCTGGGTTGTCAGAAAAGTTGGTAAGAAAAGCTTATTAACATCATTTCTCTTCCTGATGCCTGATACTTGGATGTTTATCCCACATCCTAAATTGGTTGAAAATATCACTTTATTGTATAGTTATAAATATTATGTAGTGATTAGCTCTATGTGTCTTAGAAATTACCAACAGTCTCCTTTTTTGTGCTCAAACTACAAATAAAATTCATGTAGACCCATGTATTTTATTCTTCACCTTTGTGAAAGCCAATTTTCCTTGAAATAAATTGTGAGACCATAGTCTCAGAAAAAAAGCAGGAATGAAAAGAGAGGAAGATGTACAACAACTACCACTCCCCTCCTAGTTTCTCAACTGCTATGCTCAAACTACTACAAAGAAAGGAAAACCATAATATAGGCAAGTATAGTTTCTTCCTTTCTTTAGAAAGAAAATGACAGTCTCATTGACCTTGGCTCACCTGCTGGCACATCTCAGACTTGCTTCAGGGTACTTATGGTGTAAATATCCAGGAACAACACTAGTTCGCCATTTTTCTAATAGAAACAAAAACACACCAATTTGAGAAGATGAGAGCAGGAGAATATTATCGGAAACAATCTACTGTGTCTATTACCCCCCAAAATGCCTGAATCTGTCTCAGGAATAAAGCTGCTGAAGTAAAGAGTCCAGTTCCTTCATTTTTAAAAGACAGATATAAATGAGTTTTGCAGTCTTATTTTTTTATCCTGAGCATCATGTTCCAATGTGGGACATGCGCTTTTGACTCCTAATATGTTAGTGACCTCTTTCCTCTTAGTCCATCTTATTTGCCACATTAATGTTCTTCATATTCATAAAAGGAAGTGAAAGCAGGATACTTTTCTTGTCTGTTAGAAATGAATCATGACCTCACATACTGAAGTATAAAAAACACAAAGTAAATTATACTATGATCGTAATTTGGCAGAACTAATTTTTGATATTCTTTTCCTGAGTTAATGACCATGAAGAGCTTTTCTGCAATCATGACTATTTCTCACAAATCTTGGATATAGAAGGTGTTCAATAATGTTTTTAATGAATTCATAGATATATATGGCAGTCATATCCCAACATGAATAATATTTCTGCAGAAGTGTATTTCAGATAATGTTAGGAGATGAAGATAATGAGAAGATATTATTTTCAGTTCAGGGAACTGTTAATAGATATTGAAGAAAGATATTGTGAACATATTGAATTTTCCTCAGAAGATGTAATTTGTAGTAATTTTGATAAAAACATTAATGAATAAAACTCCATGTGTCAGAGGCTGCCAGCGGATTAGAAAAGTTATTTCTTCCTCTTCCAGGGACAGAGCTAGACAACATTCTTCAGGCTCCATCAAAATTACATGTGGCCATGTGATTGACTTCTCTTCAATAGAATATGAATGAAAATGATGTGTGCTACTTCCCAACCTGAAGGTAGAAAGTTCCTCCAAGATAAAGGAACTGAGACATTGAATAACCACATAGATGGGTGCTTATTAGGAATCACTATTTCAGACTTCATGTGAACATTAAAAAAACTTCTGTTTGGGAATAACAAAAGAAGTCGCACATATGATATGACGGACTAAGCTTCTACCAGACCAGCCTTTCCACAGAAAACAACTGTCATAGACTCTGGGTCTAAAGTTCTTTCTTGTCTAGCAAGAAAGTGGGACACAGGATTTAAAGCGAGAGATGGCTAATTTCCAGGAAAAGGAAAGAGCCCCAAAGAAGGGTCCTTGCCTTGTTTCTTCAGGATCAGAAGGCTTATAAACATGGTGATGGACGTGTACAAAGAGACAATGAATCTGTGAACATTAACTTGGAGATATGAGGAAAAGCAGGTCTTGAAGATACTCAGGGTTAGGGGTTTGGGTTAATACAAAACGAAATCCTAGCACCAGGCTGGCAGAAGGTTTACAGCAGACATGAAGCACCACCTCTGTTTATCTTAGTCAGCCTAGGGGATGAGACAGAGCAGGTAACCTCAGGGTTAACAAGTCACCTTGTCTTTTGCTAATCAGCTCTGCTCTGGATAGCTTCACCCGCAGTGCAGCAGTCTATAATCCTATTTACCTGTTTACCTAATTTGGTCCTTCCTTCTCCTGAAAGCAGCTTTCTGCTACAGTACTAAATTGGGGCGGGGGGGGGGGGGGCACCTTTGCCTTGAATACCTAATCTTGTTTACCTCATATACCTTTGTATTGGGGGCCTTACCCCCCCCATCTTTATTCACCTAATCTTGTTTACCCAAACTTGGGTCTGAGCATCCTATGAGCTTTGTAATTCTTTATGCCTTGTTAACCCATTGGTGCAAGCCCAGGGAATTTCTAAACTTATTCCCCACAGTTTCCCCTTTTTGTTTTTCTTGGTTCTTCTAGTTTTGTGTTTGAGGACCATCATGACAAGCTCCTGGTCCTTCTTTTGCTTTTGGGTGGCCTGAAAAGTGATTCTGCAAAGACATAAAAAGAGGCGTAGTAAAAGCATTCCGCTTCCCAAAGTTATCCAGAATTTGAGATGGGTGCCAGCCGTAAGTGAGAAAGGATTTCGGTCGCGCCACATTTCTCAGGAATCAGCCTGTTCATTTTTTAAGCTGATCCTCTGTATATGGTAGCTGTTGGCGCAAAGTCATAGCTAAATCTTCTATATTATCAGAGAGGTGGGAAGAAAAGACACTGGAAGGTGTGTCTGGACAGCATCCCAAGCTTGGGAGTGATTATAAGGAATGCCAGTGGTGCAGATATGCTGGTAGTTAGGATTACAGGGCATTTTAGAGTGGAGGAACAAGGCTTTCTGTCTTTTTCCAATAAATTCCACTGCAGCCTCAAGAGCTTCGAGGTGGGCCAAAACTTGTCTATCAATAAAAGTTTGGCTTATAAATTCTTTGGTAGTGTTGACCATAAATTTATTAAGGACATGGGCTGTCTGGATAGTATGATGCCGTGGCAGAGGCGATAACACCTACTGCTGCTAGGATGTCCATGATTAACAGGCCAACAAATCCTTTTTGCCTTGCATCAGAATGCCAGTGTCAAATAAGCTTGGAAAGCATGCCTAGTCCTGATGGATGCATATAGGGTTCAGAACTATTAACAGGAACCCAGGCTGAGATGTGCTAAGTACTAATAAGGAGGAGATATTTGAGTGATGTTATTATCACTTATGCAGGACATAAACCAGCCCTGGGAGGAAGAGATATTGTAATGATTTTCTAGTTGGTTCATCTGTAAAGTGGAAGTAGCAAAGATAATGTAGGGAGAAGGGATACAAATAGTGGTCCATACAAATTGATCGTTGTGCAGGGAGGCCCAAGTTAGGTTAGTATGCTGATTTGCGTAAATTTCACCATGGCTAATAGTACGAGTGAAGAAGGGAAGACCTAGCTTCCAAAGATTAACAAGCCAGGGTCCTTTTAATTTCCCTTTATGTGCAGAAATCATAGGGCCAGACAAACCTCTGTCTTTCCAAAAAAATATTCTCCCTAGTAAACTGGTCAAAGGACATGGTCTTATTAGAATATTTTGTTTCAAGAAGTCCTCTAGGACCCCTGTCAATAATAGTCCAATTTCCCCAGTGAAGATTATGCTCAGTCTCTCCATAACAGGTTGTCCAATGAATGTTATTCCAGGGGTGGTCTGAATGTTTGAGACTACTGGTAAACATGAAATGAGATGAAACATGTAACAGGACTTCAAAAATACTGGCTCCCTTTCCTTCATAACCACAAATATCCTGGTCCCCTGAATCTTATACTCTAATCTTAAGAATCTAGTTTAATCTACTGAATTAATGGGACAATGTCCCTACCTAATAAATAAAAAATTCTTGTGAAGACCCTAGAAGTAGAACCTAGTTTTTCTGAAAAACCTACAAATGTTTTCTGAAAAACCTGGAAATTGATGAGGAAAAAGACAATATGGTCTCTATGCCCAGACAGGAAGGAGATTTGATTCATTTGGAGAGAGGCTAGGAACTGAAATGAAAAGGGCAACTTTGGGAAATATGCAACATTCAAGGAACAAAGACTTCATAAAGCTTTGGGGTCCTCAGACAACCTCAGTCTCATATTTGGGAAAAGATATATTTTCTGTACTGCTACTGATATTGGTCCTAACACAGCAAGAAATAAAGGAATTAGCAGCATTCGGAAACCCAAAGCTTTTACATCTTGGGTCGCATCAGGAAGCAGGACCCTAGAAGAAACCTTAAGCCTCATGGAGCATTTTTGGAACAAAAGCCACAGCAAGGTGTTTGCCTCAAGTAGCTATAGAAGCAGGAAATAGCAGCAGGTTGTCTGACAGTAGAACATGAAGTGTTGGCCATAAGTATACAGAAAACCCCAGAGACTTTCATAAATAATTGGAAGTTTTAGGAAAGGTAACAGCTAAGGCCCTACTTCTATTCGGGTGGGAGATAATGACCCAGCAACATTAAAGACATTAATTTTAATATGATTATTCCTTGTTAGTCATGTAACTCCATATCTGTAGAGATATGAGTTACCCACATATCGATTCAGTTCAATTTCTCTCTCTCTCTCTCCCTCTCTCTCTCTCTTTTGATCTGATATTAGGCATACATTCCTTTGTTACATATTTGGGACCAAGTTCTGGTGGTATAAGCTGGAACTACAGTATTATACCTTTCCTAAATTTCTACAGAAAAATTAGACAAATTCCTTTAGCTTCCAAAGGTAAAATATTCTGTCCCAGTGAGCTTAGGAAAATGGCCCAATAGAAGGTGCTATAGAATAATAATTTCTATTTGAATATGTAAAAGAAAAAACAGACATGAAATTCTGGTGGAGAGACAAAGGCAACCAGAAATAATCGGTGTTTCCTTTATCCTGTATTCTTCCAGAAAGGCTTTCTTGTTCCGATTTATCAGTCAGTCCAGTAGTTTCCTTTGACATGGCATTTAGTGTGGGTAGCAATTCCCCCATTCAATTTTACTATCTTTGAGGTAGTTATTCTTATTATCTGCATTTTACAAGTGAGGAAACAGGCTTAGAAAGGTTAAGTAACTTGTCCAAGTATGCTATTCATGTGAGTTACAAATTATTTTCTTTGCAGAAGCAGTGAACTGAATATTTAAGCTCTTTTGACTCATAAGTTATAGAAAAATATGCTTAATACCAGAAATAATTTTTCCAGAAAGTTTATCTAGATATATCAGAGGATCTTAATCTGTATTGCCTTATTATTGTCTTTTATTAGATGATGATGATCAAACTCCATCAAGTTGAAATACATAGTAGGTGAAACTACTTCAAAACACTGTTCCCAAAGGAAAAACCACTCTTAACAAATTGATGTGCATTCTTCTAGATAAATGTGTATGTTTTATTTTATAAAATATTGCATTTATTTTAGCTATATCATTTTCCCCTTAACCAATTTCCTTGTGAATTGAATTGCTTCTAGTGTTTTGTTTGGGTTTTGTTTTTTGTTTTTGTTTGTTTGCTGTTTCAAGCAATGCTGCAGTTGATTTTGATTTTGAAATTGCTTCTAAAGGATCAGTTTATGTATGAAATACTTACTACATTTTTCTGTATAATTAATGTATATTCAGAAAGGGCATACTTTTCGGCCAAAACCTGAGTAAGAAGAGTAAAATATTGGTTACTTAGTATCCAGGAGTTTGACTCCATATAGCCAAAATGCAGACCCACAAGTATCACTCTTTTCCTTAATAGCTGAAATAAGGCCAAAATCCCTGAATGGCCTACAGAAAAAGGAAGGACAGAGAGTGAAAGTACAGAAGGAAGCACTTGTGTGATTGATTTCTAGTTCTCTAATGGACCAACATCCTTTAATTAAATTTGTTATAAATGGGATGTTAATTATTGTTTCTACTGAAATTCAACCTCTCTAGTTTTATGAATAATTTTATAAAAGTACCTATTATAAATCTGTAGCAACATCATGATCAATTCCTCCCTATCTGGCAATTAACTTTAACACATTTCCATGAATTAAATCCCATGATAATTGCAGACATAGGAGAAAAGTTGAGATCCAGTAAAATAGATCTACCGGGTGAAAGCACTTTCTAGAATAGACCAATAATAGTAAAATAATATTATGTATGCCCACAGATTTTTTTAATATCAATTTTTCCAACATACCTAACAGATTATGAAAGTTTCTGTCTTCTTGAAGAGAGTAATTTTTATACTTTATGCATATCCACAAGATACACAAACCTCAAAAGTTGCATGACCAAATATATACTAGGCTTCATCTCACTACTTTGTGAATTGTCAGAATAAGTGGGAGATCTGAGAGAATACGTGGATATGTGTATAGTTGAATGATAAATGGAGTAAATGGAGGAATACACAGGCAGGTGGGTAGATGGATGAATAGATAAGTACATAAGTAGATACTTTAATTGAATGCTTGTATATTCTAAGCACTATAATAAGGTTTTTATGTAAATTATCTTTCTTAAACTTTATAGGAATCCTGTGAAAAAGGCATCTTAAGTGAGAAAAGTGAGTCTTATAGCTGAATTCCCCATGATCTTGTAGTTAATGAATGGTGCAGCTAGTATTCAAACTTGAAATTTAAAAACAAAGACACTCATTCATTCAATATAATTGAGTGACCATTATGTACCAGAACCATTCTAGGCACCACAGATAAATAGCAAACAAGACAGACCATGCCTCTGCTCTCATACAGTTTATATTCTACTTAAAAGAAGGCAATAAAAATATGTAACTATGTAATATATTGGGGGCTAATGAACACAATGGAAATGTAAAAAACCAGGCGAGGGAAAAGATCCTGAGGGCAGGGAGTCTACCACTGTTTTTATATAGAAAGGGAAGGCATTTGAGCAGAGATCTGAATGAAGTTCAGCACTGCCGTCAAGCTATCTGGCTGAGCCAGATTTCTTGCAAAAGGAAAAGATTCTCTCAGGTCAGTGTTGGCTAGATGTGTGAGCAAAACCGCAAGGAGGTCAGCACTGGCTAGAGTGGGATGAGTGGAGAGTGTTGCCGGAGGCAGGGAGGTAGGGGGTGAAGCAGAGAAGTTATCACCTGGGAAAGCACCTGGCCCTTCATCTGGCATTTTATTCAAAGTGAAATGGGAAGCCATTTGAGCACTATGGAGGGGGGGGGGGTGGCAGACTGTGCTCCAGTGTTAATAGGATAACTGGCAGCTGTAGGAGCCCATGGTAGGGAAGCAATAAAGAGACAAGTTAGGACAGTGATGTCAACCCTGTCCCACCCACTGCATTTTTTAAAGTGTTTTTTTTTTAAGTGTATTTATTTATTTAGAGAGAGAGAGAGAGAGGCAGAGAGAGTAGGAAGAGAGAGAGAATCCCATACTGGCTCTGCACTGTCAGCAGGGACTCCAATGCGGTACTTGAACTCACGAACCCATGAGATCATGACCTGAGCTGAAATCAAGAGCCGGACACTTAACCAACTGAGCCACCCAGGCGTCCCTATGTTTTTTAAATTAAAAACAAAAACATCACCTTTACTACTCTAACTAAAGTATCTATACAGCCAATTACCAAAATAAGTCAAAATTTAGAATAATTAAAAATTCAAAAGCCCTATTTATAATACCAGAGAGCAACAAATGTAAAACAATTTATTTAAAAAACCATACGTTTGCATAAATGTCTTTTCCCGCAAGAATACACTAGAAAATTACTGCTCAGAAATGACTACTGGCCTGATTTTGACACCCATACATATGCCTGTGGCACATGTGAAGCTAAGAGGGCCAGCCAATACAGGTGTTTTACGCTGGGAACTCACAGACCAAAAACAGAACAGCCAATGTTATTTTCCGAAATGGTGAAAAAGTCCTGTTTCAAACAACACCGAGTACAGCCTTTCTTCAATTTATACAGTAGGTTCATTCCTTGAAAAGTCCATGTACGCTAAAAACAAAAACCCACTCCGTGTTTATGAGTAAAATGAAATCAGATTGTAGGCTCAGAAATGACTGTGAGTGTGGAGCATTTAAAGGGCAGCAGGATGGGGGATAGCGACTTGGGGGCAGAGAGACTGTCCTGTGCGTTGAAGGGCATTTGGCATTGCTGCCCTGCCATTAAAGACCTAATACCCTCTTCAATCGCTCTGACTGATAAATTCAGTTCTGCAAGTTTTGTGTATGCTTCCAAGGGAGGCATTACCTACGCTGGGAATCACAGAGTCAGGAGACCAAAGTGAAAGACCACTTGAAAGATGAGTGGCACTGGCGGAGGTGACAGATGGCAGATTCGGGATGTGAAGTCAGAAATTACAGGATTTGCCAATGATTGGATGTGAGACATGAGGATGAATCCAAGGATTCCTGCTTGGGAAACTTGGAGAATGGAGTTACCACATTTAGAGACATAAGCCCTTCTTCACTATGGTTACATCATCTCTTTATGTGTATGTAATAATCATGAGGGTACTGGGAAGGCCCTTCTTGGCCAAATTATTTTCTCACTATACGCAGTGCTGATAGGGTTTGGGGATGATGGTGGGGTTTGGAGCTGACGACCAAGAAAGAATTCTTGAAGAATTCTTTAGTGCAAAAAAGCGATTTTATTAAAACATGGGACAGGACACATGGGCAGAAAGAGCTGCACTGGGGTTGTGAAGAGTGACTGATTATATACCTTCAGGCTGGGAAGGGGCTTAAGGACAGAGTAAGTCTCTGAGGAATTTTGGAAGCAAGGTTTCCAGGATGTTGAGGGACTAGATGTTGTTAGGAAAATGTCATTTATTACTGTTTAGTAACAGCTCAGTCATGAGACCCTTCGGATGTATACCAAGGGCCATATGTTTGGAGTATAACTGCCAACATTTACTTGGGGGTTAAAGACAAAGGAGGTTTGCAAAGGAATTTTTATGTGTTAAAGGAGACTCAGAGGATCCTGGGGGGTCAGGAATATGTTAAGATTCCCTTTTACCCCTAGCAAAGTGTCATCATCAAGGCAGCTGAACTCCTAGAGGAAGGTCACTCTCCCTGTTTCAAGGACTCGTCAATGAGCTGTAGGAAGTAACAGAATTTTTTCATTTGCCTTTGTTTTCCACATCACCATGAAGAACACTTAAATCCCCTTACATCTCAATGAAGGTGATATTAGGGCCCCAGGAAACGGAGTCTCTAGGTTTCTGGAGATAACGCTATGGGATAAGATTGCCTTTTTCTTGCAGTTTACTAAGTTTTCAGTAAACTGAAGGAGACTCCTGTCCTGCATGACTGTGATCTCTATCAGTTAACCATTTGCTTTATTTCCTTTTCCCTGTTCTTGGGCAACCAGGAGTGTCTGAGGAATATCACACATATCTCCCTGGGGTGGGGGCAGGGGGGTTGTATGGTGTTAGCCTGTACTTTGCCCTCAACTTGCCCCCACTCTCCCTCATTAGTGCCTAGAAATACTAGGCATCTTTGTAATTATGACCAATATTTTCAAAAATAGAGTAAACTAGATTAAAATTTTCTACAATAATATTCCTTTATTATTGAGTATAAGGAAATGGGTATTTTAATGGAAAGAAAAAGGAACAAATGGAAAGAAAAAAGAAAAAATGGAAAGGAAAAGTAAATGGGTATTTAGTGGGTGTGTACTTCCACATGAAAACTGGTCTGGTTAAAAATCCAACACTCATTCATGATCAAAACATTAGTCATTTATATGAGTAACTTAGAACTTGTTACCAATAAACTTGATGTTATACTAATAGGTGAATTATAAGGATGGATAGGAAAAATATATAGCCTACCCATGGCTTCAAAAATTTAGAAATTAAGCTCATGATGCATTTAGTTCATGGGCACACTTGCATGTATTTGTTTATATATACGTCTCTATTTTGCTGATTCTGCCCATGTAGATGTTATGAGGTTACATAAATCACTTTTAATGCACTATATCATATTGTCCATTGTGTTATTCAATGCCCCTTATATAAAGTTCTGTATAATAAGTTCCTATAAGTAGAAAAAAACTGGTCTGGTTAGGGTATATATGCAAAAGGATACCCTACATACCCTGAAAGGGGGCTGAAATGTGAAAAGAACTACAGGAAGAAGTATATGAGAGTGATGAATTTGTTGGCTTTGTTACTTGGCCTAAGACTGGTCATAATCAGTGATATTCCCATGGCTGCCCTGACATATGTCAGATAAGTCTCACTGAGCACCAGCCCATTACAAGAAAAATAACTAGGTTGGTTTCAATTGAAAAAAATGCAGTAAGTGTCTCAGTTTCCCCTAGGAGCTTAACCACAGGTGGGGCTACCACCCACCTCTTAAGGAGAGAAAGATATGGTCACAGGCTGTTGTAAACCATGACACGGTGACCCATGAGTCCATGGTGGACACCGTTCCTCTTTAGGTCAAAAGAGCTTATTAAATTCTTTCCTTGACCGGCCCGCCCACCAGTCTGTCCCCTGACCAAGCCACAAGTGTATCAAAGGAGAGAAGAGAAACTCAGGAAAGTCTTTCATTCCACACTCCATCTTCTGAAGTCATATTTCTTAATGTAAATTTGAGTAAGAGTCAAGGATAAGAGCCAATGTTTTAATTTCAATGTTATCTCAATCCTTTCATATACAGAGTGCTCTCAAATAATCCATGGTATTATTTCTCAAAACACTTAAAAACAAAGTCTGCTTTCCTACACTCGCGAAGGTCAGTTTGATTTACATAACAATTTGCTTGCAATAAGGGGACTCTTAGTTGGTGAGACAAATCCAGAGCTTGAAGCAGCTGCACTGAAAAACAGAAAAAGTATGATATTACCCTCTGTCAAACACAGAAAATGATTTTTCAGTGGTTTATATCCTGCACTATTGTTTGACAAGCATGATGTTGAACTGCATTAAATATTAATTTGTATAATGCAGTAGTCATATAAAACTAGGCATAAAACACAGCAGGGGAAATTGCATTTTCTTACCGTTAAGACTATTGTTACAGTCTTCTGGTACCTCATGCTGTCATCCTACTTAGTAGATTGATGTTTATTTTCCCAGCACACACCGACTGCCATCAATAGCATTACCAACTTGTCTACCATTATGTTGCCCTCAGAAGTAATAAATCTTGCCAACTGTGAGAGGATCTTTAGATTCAAGAGACTACTCATAATCTCCTGACATGAATTTAATCACAATTCAGAAATGACACGTGAATGCTTGCTTCTAACAAACACAGTTTATGTTAAACGTAGGCATAGCTTTGGTTTTGACTCCATAACTCATTTTATAATGCAGGGCCAGGGATAACTTCAAAGTTTTATTTTCCTCTGTTTTCACATGTGCAGTCTGTATAAATAAATGTCTCAATTCCCTCCTAAGTCTCACTAAAGAAGGGTATTTGCCAAATAAGCCTGTTCACCCTTTCCACAGGTACCATTTAATCTTGTTCTTGTCATACATAAGTCATGAAACTATTAGTTTGATTCCTTTTTTTTCCAGAACACCTACAAGTTTTTTCAATAAAAATTATAAGGATTGAAAACATTATTTAAAGGCAATTTCCTCTTTCCCTTTCTTTTCTTTCTTTTTTGAATGTTTATTTTTGAGAGAGAGAGAGAGAGCACAAAGCAGGGGAGGGGAAGAGAGAGTGGGAGACACAGAATCTGAAGAAGACTCCAGGCTCTGAGCTGTCAGCACGGAGCCCAAGGTGGGGCTCCAACCCACGAACCGCAAGATAATGACCTCAGTGGAACTCAGTCGCTCAACCATCTGAGCGACCCAGGTGCCCTTCTTTTACTTTTTTTTTTTTTAAATGTTTGTTTATTTTTGAGAGAAAGAGCAAGAGCATGAGCTGAGGAAGGGCAGAGAGAGAGGGAGACAGAGGGTCCAAAGCAGGTTCTGTGCCGACAGCAGACAGCCAGGGCTCAAACTCCAGAGCCATGAGATCATGACCTGAGCCAAAGTCAGGAGCTTAACTGACTGAGCTACCCAGGTGCCCCTTCCTTTCTTTTATATTTGGTTCCCCTCCTGTCTCTTTTATTCTCCTTTATTTTTGTATCTCAATATATATTCACATCCATAAGCTACCTCTCACCACTCCAACACCCTCTCCAAAGAATTGCCTCAGGCGTTCTTAGGTAGAAGCTCATCTTTAAACTTTCAGCTGATGAATAGCAAGAAAATGTGACTCAGAAGGAGATGGTTACAAATGTCACCAGACATGGTGCTATGTCATGTTTCTCTACATTCTCCAATCCATCCACCTTGGCAAAATTTAGCCTTTCGTGATCTTCATTTCTAGTTTAGAAGGAATCTCAAAGTCAGAGGCTCAATTTTAACTCAAACTGAAGCAAAGAGAAGGGCACCTGGGTGGCTTAGTTGGATAAACATCTGACTCTTGATTTCGGCTCAGGTAATGATCTTATTGTCATGAGATCAAGCCCCATGTTGGGCTCCATGCTGGGTGTGGAGCCACCTTATGATTCTTTCTCTCCCTCTGCCCTTCTCCCACTCTCCTGCTCTCTCTCTCAAAAAAACAAAAACAAAAAAACAAAAAACAAAACAAAACAAAAACAACAAACCTAAGCAAGAGATAGAATAAAGAACAGGTACAGAATTTCAGAGAAAAGAGGTTATTTTCATGCCTTTCCTTAAAAACATATATTCATGTTGCATGGATAGAAAAAGGCAGCATGACCTGAGTTTTGGAATTAACTTTGAAAGTGTCTAGTGAGTTACATATGCCTCAAATATTGCCTAATTTCACCTAGATTTTGAAGGATCAGAGATACACTCTTGGGTAAAGTTAAACTTACAGTTTCCAAAAAACTTTGGTTATTCCTATTTTTATTTCTCTAGAGAAAAAAATCTGCTTTATTTCACCTGTCATTCACATTCTTATGTAGATTTCTGCATTAATTATGATATTGTGTTTGCTTACCCATCTCATTTCTGCAAGTGTCTTGCCGAAACATTATGTGATGCTGACCAGTGGACCTTAACCACTTAGAATTTCCAAGGAAGAGGAGCTTTAAAAATTTGAGGTTGAGATAGCTCCTCATGTCTAAAAGCTTCCTGGAGATGTTGATAATAATTAAAGTGTCTGGTTGTAAAATCACTAATACATAAACACTTCTATGGTTTGCAGTCTCAAAAATTTAAAGCAATATTAAAATAGTTATGTATTTGGGCACCCAGGTGGCTCAGTCGGTTGAGCGTCCTACTTCGGCTCAGGTCATGATCTTGCAGTCCATGGGTTCATGCCCCATGTCAGGCTCTGTGCTGACAGCCCAGCCCAGAGCCTGGAGCCTTCTTGGGATTCTCTGTCTCCTTCTCTGTCTCTGTTCCTCCCCCACTCATGCTCTGTCACTCTCTGTCTCTCAAAAATAAATAAATGTTAAAAAAATTAAGTAAAATAATTAAAGAAAATAGTTCTGTATTTATTCCCATTTTATTGCACTCTTTTTATATTATAAAAATTTCAGGGGTGCCTGGGTGGCTCAGTTGGTTAAGTGTCCGACTCGGCTCATGGTTTGTGAGTTCGAGCCCCACGTCGGGCTCTGTGCAGACAGCTCAGAGCCTGGAGCCTGTTTCAGATTCTGTGTCTCCCTCTCTCTCTGCCCCTCCCCTGCTCATGCTCTGTCTCTCTCTGTCTCAAAAATAAATAAAACACTTAAAAAAATTTTTTTAAATAATAAAATAAAAAATGAAATAAAAATTTCAAAAATGCCAGGTAAAGACTCTCCTTATTTATTTGAAATTATCTACTATCATCATTCCTCCAAAAAAAAAGAAACCACAAAAATAGACCCACCAACATTGCCTATTTCAGCATTATTTAAAATAAAATTTCTCCCAGATAAAAAAATAAAAATAAAAATAAAATTTCTCCCAGATATAAAAATGGAGTTAGAGATTTAAAAGTGACAATTGAAGTTTTAATCATCTAAACCAAGAGATCAACTGGTAAATCTTCCCATGATAGCCTATGAAATACATTAATCACAAGCCACTGGGTCAGTGGACATCCAATAAATAACAATTGATGAAGTTGAAAATATGTTGCTCTAAGTTCACTCTCCAGTTTTAAATAACCATTCTCAAAACTGCACCTTAGAAATGTCATGAGCATAAAGAATATTTATGAGTGACGGGTCTTTTCATCCCTTCCAAACAAATGAGTTAGTTCTGGCAGATAATACTAGGTCTCCAATATTCAGGTTTTCATTTCTGAAATCCAACATAAGAATAGGAAAACACCGTGAATATGCAATGCTACCGTCAACCAGAAAACTAAGTTGATATTTAAATAATAAAAATTGATTGTGTCTATAGTGGAAACGATTAAAATAAAAGAAATTAAAATCAAGAAACATGTCCTAGTGAAATGATTTAAATAAAGGAATACAGTTGGAAACACTGAAACTACAGACATAGACAAATGTAAAATGCTTTGGGAGGGTGGCAACAAAGGATTGTGATAGTCAGCATTTTCACTCTGGCATCTAAATTAAGGACTACAACTCATGAATATGAATCAGAAAAGCGGGTTTTGGTTACAGCATAAGAAACAGTTTCCTCACTTTAGCCTCAATAAAACACTTGGACAATTTTTTATATTGAGTTATGGAATATCTTTATTAAAAACACCCTAAGGATAGATACATTTAAGATTAAATAATTTGGTCAGTTTGTCATGAATCTAAGTAGAGCCTCCGACTTCAAATTTCAAATTCCTGGGTCCTCTCTTGCACTGCAACAGCTTATCAGTGGGGCTTCTCTTAAGTAAAGTAAGGTCTCCAATTTTTTATTCTACTAGTAAATTATAGTTTTTTGTGCAAAAAATACCAACACAAGTCTTCTTGACTCCCAACAAGAATCAAAAGCAGAACTCTAAAACCTCCCATACTCAGTGTTAACTTTGTTTATACGATACCATTTTTAATAACTTCTAATAAATAATTCCTGTGTTGTATCAGAAGATTTCATTAAAACAGTGTAGTTTGTTATGACATCTGATTATGTTACCAACACTTTCTTTTATTTGAAGATTTAGTTAAATGTCTTTCTAGAGAACTGATTGCTGAAATCTCAGAAAAATTTGATACCGATAAATCACACACTATGTTTCATGTTAAGATCTGCTACACATACACACACACATACACCCACAAACACACCCCACAGAAATTCAAGCCTGTACCATGCTATTTGTAACACTTTTGCAACACTCCTTCCCTGTTCTTCCAGTGCTGTGCTTTTCATGTTTGTAACTGTGCAAATAACTGAAATACTCTATTTCCTGCTCTGTATCCACTAGGAAAGGTCACAGGCATCTCTCAAAATTCAGCTGAATTGATTCCTCCTCTAAGAAAGCAAAAAACCCTTCACTACCATGGGTGGGGTCATGACCACTCTCAACCATCTTTTCATAATTTCCTATACTCCTGTGGCATTTCCCGTAGTTTACTGAAATTTGTTATAGGAGAAGCTATATAGAGAAAATTGTAAAAATGGCTATCAGTTTAAATTCTAAAAATATGACTTATGAATTTATTAGCTATGTAACTTTAATCAAATTGTTTAACTCTTCTAAGTTTCAACTTTCTTTCTTTCTTTCTTTCTTTCTTTCTTTCTTTGTTTACTTTTGAGAGAGAGAGAGAGAAACAGAGTGCGAGTAGGCAAGGGGCAGAGAGAGAGGGAGACAGGATCCAAAGAAGGCTCCAGGTTCTGAGCTGTTGGCACAGAACCCAACATGGGGCTCCAACCCACAAACCGCAAGATGATGACCTTAGCCGAAGTTAGATGCTTAACCGACTGAGCCACCAGGCACCCATATTTATTTATTTTTTTAAGTAGGCTCCACATCCAGTGCAGAGCCCAATATGGGCTTGAACCCACAACCCTGAGATCAAGACCTGAGCTGAGATCCAGGAGTCAGATGTTCAACCAACTGAGCCACCCAGGTGCCCCAGTTTCTTATCTTTAAAGCAGCACAAAGTATGCTTACCTTACAGGTTACACTAAAGTTTAGGTAAGTTCATGCTTATAAAGTCCAATGCACAGCATCTGTACTGTGTAAACAAGAAAGAATAGTTATAATGATTTATGAGCATAAAGATGGGGATGATGATATACCCACACTAGACTGTGAGATCTTTGAATCTCTGAAAGACTTGAAGTAAACACTACTGATCTTGTTATCTCCAGGGCCCAGGACCTACTACATTGTAGATTGTCAACAAATCTTTGTTGAATTAAAAAAAAAAATCAACCATAAATAGCTGGCCAGGAGGTGATGTGTAGCAAATAAGAAAAAAAAAAAAAATGAGTAAGAAGAGGACAAATAATTAAAGACTACATATGGAGGGTAAACTTAGATTTTATCTAGAAGTCAGTAAGTAAACACTGACATATTTTTTAAAATATTAAATATTTTAAAAATCAACATAACAAATATTACTATTTTAAAAAATATAGACAGTCTAGAAAATAGATTGAACATATATTAATTCTATGTATAAATGGAAATATCAGCATTAGCCACAAGTTCTCTTTTCTGTTGTAGATTTTAGAAAAATAATTAAATTTTAAATTATTTTCAAAGGACATTTTTCTTTGTTTTTATAAGTATTAAATACTGTTAAGTTTAGGATTTGCATCTTTTTCCCTTGTAATCTCATTCTCTCTGCCCTCTATATGTTTTTGTGAGAGTTAAAGATGAAAAAAATGTATGTAAAGTTGAAAGTTCATTAAAGTGCTTGTAATTAAATGTTAAAAGCTAAGTAATTACAGAAAAATAATGTAGAATTATAATAATTTTCTAGTTGTTATTTATAGGGGAAGAAACCTTGCAAGAATAGAAAGGGCCTTGGTAGATGAGTGGGGCATTAAAAAACATTCCATTCATATTTCTGCATTACGAGATAAGAGTTATTAACTTTCAAACTTTTTGATGCACTTAATACTCTGTAGAACTATCCTTGAGCCTCAGAGGCTATTTACTTTTCTCTGCAATGTACACATGTGTCAACCATTAGAGACTTAGAAAATTTGAACAACAAATCCTCTAAAGCAAATGGCGTAGTATTCTTAAGTGTATCAATTTGCTAACATGTATTTAATCTTTCTCATTACCATTATTCCTGCAATAAAAGCAGAATGTCAACTGTGAGTTAGGCTTTAAGCAATTTTTTTTTAAAATAGCAAAGCTAGTGATTCTTACAGATAAAATGCCATTTTTATTAAAACATTAGACATGAAATATTTAATTACCATCCATTGCGGTTGGATGATATCACTTTGTCCAATTAACAGTATTTTAATTAATCATGACATCAAATAAATTTAGCCTCTAAGCAGGTCTCTTGTTGAAGTACATTTCAATGAGTCTCAGTAATACAGCTTTCTTTGAAATGTTGGTAGCTAAGACCTGGAAAAAGTGTCCTTAACTACCTGTAATGTAACCAATAATTAAAATTGTAATTTCTTAGGAGCTACAATGTGGCTTCACCAAGCATGTAAATATTTTTAAAAAGTAATTTGTACTCTAGGAGTCAATGGAAAGAAAAAGATGTATCAAGGGTGCAGGAGAATAGGTCTACATATTTCACAACATAAACGTGTCAATCAGAGGAGTGCTCATTAGTGATGGAAGCTGGTGGAAACAGTCACCAAGGCAAATGTTATGAATGCCTATGTTCCCATTATGTAAAGAAGGAAGCTTGAAATTCTGTAGATCCAGTGATAAAGGTGAATGTAGGTGATTGTAGCCAATGAATTTTAAATATTCCGATCCCAAAAATGAAAATGAAAAGTAAAATAAAATTATTGAATTGGATGCCTCAAAATTGATAACTTTTGCTCTTCAAAAATTAACATTAAGAACAGGAAGACAAGCCACAGACTAGGTGAAAGTATGTGCAAAACATATGTCTGATAAAGGATGTTATCCAGAATATATGAAGAATTCTTACAACTCAATAATAAGAAGACAGTCCAGTTTAGACAGTGTCAAAAGACCTGAATAGACAGTTCACCAAAGAAAATATATATAAATGAAAATATGCACATGAAAAGAAATTTAACATTATTAGTAATTAGGAAAATGCAAAATAAAAATACAAAGAGATACCTCTACACACACACTATAATGGCTAAAATCAAAAAGACTGACAATACCCAGTGTTGGCAAAGGGATAGAAAAACTGCAACCCTCATGCATTGCTGATAAGAAAAATGTAAAATAGTGTAATCACTTTGAAAAACAGTTTAGTAGCCTGTTAGAAAGTGAAACATACACTTACTATATGGCCTACAAGAAATGAAAGTAAATATTTGCACAAAGACATATATAAACGTTCATACCCTCTTTATTCAGAATGGACAAAATATAGTAGCAACAAAAATATACATAAACAGTTCAATGACTAAACAAATTATGGGCATTCACACATTGGAATTGTACTCAGAAATAAAAAGGAAAAAGTCCTGACACATGCAACAACATGGAAGAATCTAAAAAATATACTAAAGATGTCAAACACAAGTATTTACACATCTATACCTGTATCTATACAAATATACACACATAGTTTCATTTGTAAGAGATTTTTATAAAATGTAAAAAAAAAAAAAGATGTAAATCAAATCAGAGGTTGTCCGGGATAAATGATGGGAGTCAGCCCTGGCAAAAGGGCAGGAAGAAATTTGGGGGGAAATGATAGAAATGTTCTAAAACTAGATTGTAGTGAGGGTTGCACCATGGTATAAATTTAGTAAAAATCATCAAACTGTACATCTATTTTTTTATTTTTATGTATTTTTGAGAGAGAAAGAACAGGAGAGGTGGAAGAGAGAGAGAGAGAGAGAGAGACACACAGAATCCGAAGCAGGCTCCAGGCTCTGAGCTGTCAGCACAGAACCCACCACACAGGGCTCAAACCCACGAACCATGAGATCATGACCTGAGCTGAAGTTGGATGCTTAACCGACTGAGCCACCCAGACACCCCAAGTTTTTTTTTAATTAAAAACGTTAAAAAATGCATCCTGTTAAGTGATATGTAATATTTATTTTTTTAAAAAAATTTAATGTTTATTTTTGACAGAGACAGAAACAGAGTACGAGTGGTGGAAGGGCAGAGAGAGAGGGAGACACAGAATCAGAAGCAGGCTCCAGGCTCTGAGCTGTCAGCACAGAGCCCACCACACAGAGCTCAAATCCACGAACTGCAAGATCATGACCTGAGCTGAAGTCAGATGCTTAACCGACTGAGCCACCCAGGCGCCCCCAAACTGTACATTTAAAATGGGAAAAATTAGTGGCTATAAATTCTCTCAAAGCTGTTAAAAAATATTAGCATGACATGAAGGCCAAGGAAATCTATTTTATTTTTCAATTATTTTTTTAAATGTTTATTCACTTTTGAGAGAGTGAGTGGGGGAGGGCCAGAGAAAGAGGGAGACACAGAATCCAAAGCAGGCTCAGGCTCTGAGCTGTCAGCACAGAGCCAGATGTGGGGCTTGAACCCACAAACTGAGAGATCATGACCTGAGCCAAAGTCAGACGCTTAACCGACTGAGCCACCCAGGTGCTCCTATTTTTTTTAATTTTAAAAGAAATGTTTATTTATTTTTGAGAGAGAGTGTATGTGCATACCACATGAGCAGTGGTGCACACAAGACGGGGGGCGGGGGTGGGGTGGGGGCAGACAGGGAGACAGAGGAGCTAATGCAGGCTCTGTATTGACAGCAGAGAACCCAATGTGGGGCTAGAACTCACGAACACGAGTTCATGACCTGGGCCAAAGTTGGAGGCCTGACTGAGCCACCCAGGGGCCCAGAAAAATCTCTATTTTAGTCTTATAAAAGAAATAAACATTATTTAGAAACTCATAGGAGCATAAAATAATTTTAGAAAATGAGAAAAATTTAGAATTTTTATAAAATGAGGAAATGTGAGTGACAGTGTACAAAACATCAAATTAAAAATCAATTAATAGTTGGATGCTTCCTAATTCTATCCTCCAATTGGTTCATTTTTTTAAACTTTGAGATACACTGAATTAGTTGAGATAATGTATGCTTAATTAATTAATCCTAAATGTAAAACCAAGAATTAAATAGATGCTGGTGGTATCTGGAAGATTTTAGATAATATGGCAGTGATTTAACAGAAATAGTCCCCTGAAGGAAATATATGTTAAGAATCATTTATCACAGGGTCACCTGGGTGGTTCAGTTGGTTAAGCAACCAACTCCTGATTTTGGCTCAGGTCATGATCTCACAGTTCATAAGTTCGAGCCTCAAGTCAGGCTCCGTGTTGACAGCTTGGAGCCTGCTTGGGATTCTCTCTCTTCCTCTCTGCCCTTTCCCTGCTCGCTCGCTCTCTCTCTCTCAAAAATAAGTGGATGTTTTTTTTTAATTGAAAAAAAAAGAATCACTTATTACAGCTCTGAATCATGTTTTTTAGCCATCAATCACAGGTTAAAGTATATAAATTGATCCCAATTCAACTCAGAGTGGCTGAAGTCAGCTGTGATGATTCATGTTAATTCATAATAACCTAATGTAGACAGTGAAGTACAAATGCCATCCCAGTGTCGAATCTACCAATGAAAATTCTGACTGGAAGGTTGATACATCCATTTCTCAACTTGATCCATACTTTCACAGGATTCTCCTACTCCACAAAACTATTTACACAATTTCTTGGGATCCAGAAATTCATATATAAACCAGTTTCCTGGGAGACAGTGCTGCAGAGGTATCTTGGGTTTCTCCACATTCTGCATAAAGAGCACTGGTATCCTTTGGTCACATTTGGACAGTGAACAGCCTTGGAAGATAGAGATAGTGTCTCTCTGCAGCAAAGGGTGGGTTTGCTAACTGCCTGTAAGAAGAGACTCAAGTTCCAAACTCAGGGGTCCTCTCCTGTAACACAGCCCAGTGTAGGTGCAGATAATACTGGCCCTCTCTTCTTCACCATGTAGGATCAGGGAGACAATGAAGAAACTTGGAGATGTGGAGAACTGTAGGAAATGGTGATACTTGAACTACTGCTCTGCTGGGAGTAGTAATGTTTTCTTGTCTCTGTCACAGGAATCTTGTGGCTTCTGCCAGCAAGCCATGTAACCACAGCAGTTTACCTTACTAGCCTGCAAGTCAGCTAAAAACCTCAAACTTCACAGTTCTTGATACAATTCCACTTAAAACCTTCCTTATTTGGCTGTCAACTCTATTCCAGAGGAGAAAAGCCAAAATTTGTTTGGGAGATAGTATAAGCTGGACAATACCAGATCGTTCAGTTGTTTTAACAAAAGCAGAATGTAGGAAATTTATACTCAATAATTTTTAGTTGCTCTAATATGTTGGTATTATTTCCTAAAATAAATGTTTTTCATAGGAAATTCAGATAATAAAGAGTTTTATGCAATTAATATAAAACATTAAAGATAAAATACACAAAGAATGTCAGTGAGATTATACATTTACTCCAAAATTTTCAGCTTTTTAAGCTACTAGATTAATTTCTTAACTGCATGATTTGGAAACCAAACATACATTTTTTTCCATAGATCAAGAATACACATTTCAGCCTAAAATCTAAGAAAAAGCCAATACTCATTAAACTAATGTTCATCATCATAATGGTAGAAATTCAAAGATATGCCAACTACGAATGTTAGAGAAAACACAACACAATTTATCTTTAGCCAATTTAAGTGAACAGTATTTTGATAAGCTGAAAGCCTTATGGAGTAGTCTTAAGAAAAGGTGCCAATGAAGGTATAGCCTACTCATTTAAAGATTGCTGGTTCAGAGACTTTACTGTGACATGTACTTAGCAAAGCAGTCATTATTAAATCCAGTTTCTGGGTTGAATCAATAGTCATTGATAAGATGCCTTCAAAAGAACATGTATCATTTTGTGCAGTTTTGAAGTGCCACTTGCAATAAATGTAGCCGTGTCCTTAATCTTTTTGGAAAAAAAAAAACAAAGTGTATTATTGTTCCTATAATGACAGGAATGGCAATTATTAAACTGTATTTCTAGGAGGCCAAACCTATTTTTTTTCCATTGATACCTCAATATCAACACAATTACTTTGCTTTGGAGAAAAAAAAATGTTGACTTTAGAATGTCAGAGCCTGGAAATATTTTTTCCTCAGGACTTAATTTCAAGGACTCTCATTTGGAGCATTTTGAAGAATTCTGTCAGGAATTACACACACACACACACACACACACACACACACACACAAATGAAAAGGTACTTGCTTATTCATAAAGCTAGGTTTACTAGCTAAATATACTAATAATCAAAGACACACATTATATGAACAAACACAGCCAAAAGATAGCTTCACATTAACAGCTCTATGTGTAAACAAATATCTTTCTTTTTAAGTTCTGTGATAAGCACATAGGTGCTATACAATGAAATAAGAGTCAAAGCAATTCTGAAATTCTTAATTATATAATATTACATTTTCTTTTCCTTATTACATCTATGTTTTGAATGTAACTCAATATTTTGTGTTATGTATTTTATTATTTTTTCCTTCTCATCTGTGAACTTATATGCTAAAATGCAGTGATGCCAAGGGGTGCCTGGGTGGCTCAGTCGGTTAAGTGTCTGAATTTGCCCACGTCATGATCTTGTGGTTCATGAGTTGGAGCCTCGCATCAGGCTCTGTGCTAAAAGCTCAGAGCCTGGAGCCTACTTCAGACTCTGTGTCTCCCTCCCTCTCTGCCCCTCCTCTGCTCATACTCTGTCTCTCTCTCAGTAAGTCAGTAAGTAAATAAATAAATAAACATTAATTTTTTTAAAACGTTTAAAATGCAGTGATGACATAATAAAATATAAAATTTTCTAAATAGTTTAAAATTTTGTATTTTTTTTGTCTTGGAAACTATTTTTTGGTAACAGAAAACATATCCAAAGAAATATAAAGTCAGTCAATATGACTCCTTTTATGTATAAATATGTGAATGTACAAGTAAGCATATACATTAACTGTGAGGTTCAATATATAAAATCAATTGAGAAAGGGAAACTAGAAAAATGTTATCCTCAGTTTTATTACAGGAAGTTCAAGAAAAATTATGCTAAAGACTCACACATAATGTAAATCCTTTCCTTCCCACGTTATTTTTGGCACGGAGCATACTTGACCTAAATGCACAGACCCTCGATCCAACTCCTTTGTAGTTTAGGAAACTTACTGATCTTCTTTATCCCATTTGTCAAAAATGCAAAAAGCAAAAATGTAAAAAGCAAAATGCAGCTGAATTTAATACTGATGTAAAAGCAATTGATAAATCAACTATGAAAGCAGTTTTCCTCGGTGTCAACGTGTTGAATTTGATAATTAGCTAGACTGGTTTAATCGAAAATTATAATTTTCTGTTTTTGATGAAAGGCTTTCCAGCCAATCCTAGCTAGGGAAGAAAGGGCTAATAATTAATTGCAAATGTATGCATTAAATGTCAGCATGACATTATTTTTAAGAAAGCGATATGGTATAACAGTGACATATTTGGCATGGGGCTTTGTTGTCAGAGAAACATAAGCACATCTGAACCCCAACTCTGACAGTCATTATTTACATGAGTTGGAAATTACTTAACTTCTCTGAGCTTTGGTGGGGGTGGTGGAGAAACTATTTAAAGTCAAAACAGCATATTTTCCCTTTTGCCATTAGGAAGTTATCGGGCTGGGCATAGGAGGCATCATTCATAGAAGACAGAAAATAAATCTCAAAACTGCTCCATTCAACCTACCTAGGACTGAGAAGGAATGGGATAAAGACCTTTCAAATTTTGGCCAGTTCTCTGGTGCTTCTGGGTAGTAACAGCAGTGGAGGACTGTGTCTTCAACAAGAACATCAATCATTTGGGTTGAGGCCACTGTGAGTCCAGATTCTCATTAGAAATAGAAAGTTAAACTGTTCTGGCTGATAATATTAGGATATTCAATTACATAGAAGAGCCCCAGTGGAGGGTATCTGAAAGAGAAGCACGTGAAGGGAGTTAAGGGATGAGGTAGTAGGCTGGGAAGATCAATTTTTGAAGTGTCTGGAGCCTACAAAATAAAATGTCCTATGAGAAATTTGGGACAATAAAAAGCCTTTTAGCAATATAATACATAATAAATAAGTAACATTAATACAATAATTAATATTAATTTTCTGCAATGTAAACCTTATCCACAACCAGGATAGACCCATTTTGTCAAAGTACCTTATGGGTACATGCCTGTTGCTCTGGTTATACTTCATCAGTCCGCCTCCGATTTCCAGCACATCTGTGGAGACAGCTCCACCAAGCCTGAACATACTAACCAGAGCCACCCTACATGCCTGTACCCCCATCCTGGGGCATTCTCCCCAGAGCCTTCTCACATGCCATGGAAGCTTGTTCATCCTGACACAACCCAGCCCAGAATGCGGCTAAGTGTGCACAGCTATGCCAGCCTCCAGCCACTGGGGACAGGAGATGGTGAACCGTTGCCAGCAGGCTGGGGCAGAAAAAAGGCTTAACGAAGTTTGGACTCCAAGCCAAACTTGGATCTTGAGAAGCACTAACATTCCTGTATGAAGTGTGACAGGAGGTTTGACACAATCTTATGCATAACTCAAATCATAGGGTAACCTTAACCAACTTATGGTTAAACAGTGGACTCCCAGGGGCACCTGGGAGGCTCAATCAGTTAAGTGTAAGACTTCGGCTCAGGTCATGATCTTGTGGTTTGTGAGTTCGAGCCCCGCATCGGGCTCTGTGCTGACAGCTCACAGCCTGGAGCCTGCTTCAGATTCTGTGTAAAAAACAGTGGGCTCACAATCAGTGGAAGAAGATTAATGTAATAAAGCTGATTGTAATGGTAAGAGTTTTGCATTCTGAACCAGATTATTACCGTCAAGATCTTAACACTCAGATTCAGCCGATGAATTTCCAAACTTCAGTTTGCTTTTGTTAGCAAGTATAAATTTTAGTGAGATATTCCCCAGTTCAGGGCTGGCATATTTTGAATCTTAGGGCTGTTCTAGGAGTTGGCAACAGTCTGTCTTTCAAAACTCACTATTTCCTGAAACTCCCATTCATTACTATCTGAGCCAGATTATTGTATTTATATACATTTTGCATCTTACCATTCCTTATATTTGGAATATCCACCATCTTTATGTTTTGTTTTGTTTTGTTTCTGTAATACCTATCCATCTTCCCAGGCCTGCCTGAATAGTACATCATCAGTAAGAACTCCTGAACCAGATCAGGCTGCATCTGTAAGCTTCATGGTAGTCATTTACCTCTTAGTAAAATTGTTTATATTTTTGAATTTCTCCCATATCACAGGATACTAGTTATGGATTCAATCATCTTTTACTCATATATTTTCTGCATAGAGTTGAAGGTTAGACTTGATCAACTTGTTAGTCTCCTTCAATATGCTGAGTAAATTTTACATCCAAGCATGTTGTTACCAGCCTTTCTTACTGGCCTCCAAATTTTGTTGTGCCCCATTCCACAAACCACCATTTCACTCATCCTATTGTGAAGCCTCATTTTGACTTTTGTCTCTAAAATAAATACCTACCTGTCACCAACATTTTGTTTTCACCTGGATTCTTATGTCTCCTCGTCTTTATAGGATAAACACACATACAGTTTTGTCTAGAACGTCTCTACATTAAGCCTCTCATACAAATGTAATTATAGCATCCCCTTTTACTCTTAAAAATTTCCAAGTTTGGGGCACCTGGGCGGCTCAGTTGGTTAAGCATCCGACTCTTGATTTCAGCTCAGGTCATGATCCCACGGTCTTGAGATGGAGCCCTGCATCAGACTCTGCACTGAGTGTGGAGCCTGCTTAAGATTCTCTCTCTCCCTCCCTCTCTCTCTCTCTCTCTCTCTCTCTCTCTCTCTCTTTCTCTCTCTCTCTCTTTCTCGGCGTCTGGGTGGCTCTTTTGGTTGAGCGTGTGAATTTGGCTCAGGTCATAATCTCATGGTTTGTGGGTTTGAGCCCCACGTTGGGCTCTACACTGACAGCTTGAAGCCTGAAGCCTGCTTCAGATTCTGGTGTCTCCCTCTCTCCCTGTCCCTCCCCTACGTGTGCTCTATCTCTCAAAAATAAGTAAATATTTTAAAAAGATCTCTCTCTCTGTCTCTGTCTCTCTCTCTCTCTCTCTCCCCCTCCCTCCCTCCCTTCCTCCCTGTCTCTCTCTCCGTCTGCCCCTCTCCCCTGCTCATGCTCTCTGTCTCTAAAAGAATAAAAAATAAATTTAAAGAAGTTGCCAGGTTTGGAGAATAGATTATACATTCGTCTTATTTATACAGATCACATACTTTGTTGCTTTTCCTTCTTCTCCGTGCTTCACTTCTTCCCACACTGCGTTGCATATTATATATCCACTATTGCAGAATATATAATATTTTTAAAGTGAGGGAAATTGTCATGTAGAATGATGTAACATAATCAGTTTGCTCCGGGCACACAGAAAGACTTTCCTGTGACCAACATTATAAATGTCTGAGCATTATTAAGTCTGAAAAGCGGACACAAACCAGAATGGGTGGGAAGAGAGATTGCATTTGGCACAGCTTCAAAAACATCATTTCAGGAAGAAAAATCCAATTCAATTTTCAGAATGACTGGTTAGACCAATCCATGACGGGTCTATATAATCAATATCTACTGCCACTTACCTTGGCAGCATTCCTGGAGAGATCATTTTCCAAAACTGTCCTCTTCTCAGCCACTTTCCATTGTGTTTTATGTAAATTATTTTGGCTTGTCTATTGTATCTTTTTTTTTTTGCTTCTACTACAACAAAGAACTGAACCAAAGTATTGCATTAAGTATGAAATGATAGATATGTTTCAATTCCTGCATGCATTTCAATTCTTTGTGCAGTTAGTTTTAATGTGATTCTAAATTATGAGAGATAGATCAAAATGTTTTCCCATTTTCAGGTTTCATGCGGAAAATTCTAACCTGACACTAACACCAAGTATTTCTATTTCTGTTATTTGCCCCACTTTTACAAATGGGCATGCACACTCCTTCCTTACCCCATGCAGAAGCATGTCTAGACCTCCCCCTTGAAGGAATTTGTATTTTCCTGGCCAGCAAAGTTTTTCTGGCAGCAAACGCAGCCACTGGTTAAGGAACTATTGGTTTTCTCCAAAATCATCTCTGGTAAGTGCCCTCAGATCAAAGGACAAGCACCCCCGGTTAATATTTGAGGCTATTAAACAGAAAATGGATCCAGAATTGCTTTCACTCCTCCACTTCAAGACACCTCGTAATCCTCACCAGCTTCCCATAGCTAGGAGAACAAACTCTGAATCTAGATCCCTGGCTGCAAAGTCCTTGCATGGTCTGAATGCTGCCCCCAGCTCATCTACTCTCCACGAACACCATGTTCTAGCCACACTGGCCTCCTTTCTGTTGCTGAAAGAAGATGCTAATCCCTTTCCCTTTTCTGCCCAGAGAACTTTCTTCTCAGCCCTTCCAGTAAAAGGCTCATTCTCATGCTACAGTTTCTCAGCTCAAGGGTCACCTCCCTGGAGAAGCCTTCCCTGACTGCATCGCAGAATTCCTCCAGTTTATTTCTTTCACTGCCCTCTTAATTTCTCCATAGCTCTTATCACAATTAATTTTCTTACATGCTTACTTAATTCGTTGTTATCTGCCCATAAGGGACTCTATCTGTCTTTTTTACCCCAACATCCCAGTGGCTAGTATATAATGGGTGATCAGTGAATATCTGTTACATAAATGACAGCCCTAAACAAGACTGATAACAGGCAGTGTTTCTCATGGCATCATTTTTTCCACCTCCATTTCTGCTACTCTAGCACCTCTCCAGTCAAGCTATCAATTCCCACCAAATCGCTGGATCTCAACATTGGTTGTTGTGAGAAAAAAATTAATGCAGCTAACCTCTGATCTATGGCAGGGCAGGATGATGAATGAGGGAAGGGGCACACTGGAGGGGATGAAAAAAGGCAGGTGACATTGTTTAATCCTCATGTCACTTGGACCTCCAGATAAATAGACCAATAATATTTAATAGGAGAAACACACTTTTTGTCTGAAATGCCCTTAGCAAGCTATCCCTGGTTAACAATTGCTGAAAGTAAAAAAAAAATAAAAACAAAACAAAACCTAGGATCTATAAGCCATGGGTAATGTTACACGTGCTACATCACATATGAAATTTGTCTGCTTAATAGTTTGAATACCCTAGCATGGGAGGCGATTCCTGCAAACTCACATGGACGTATCATCTATTATTTGGGTATAAAGCTCATATCCATTAAGGCAAGAAAGGACCTGAGGATCCACTCATAAGTCCCCACACCTCTCTTTGCTCTGTCTGCACCTCCTGATGGCCTGTTATCTTTGAAAGTATTTAGTAAAAGTGGATAATGAGTAGGATATCGGATTTATGAAAATCTGATTCGACTATCCAATCATGTGTGTTCACTCAGCTGTGAATTAGAATCCCGTGGGTAGTTTTTTTTTCAATATATGAAGTTTATTGTCAAATTGGTTTCCATTTCTTTTTAATATATGATTTTTTTTTCAATATATGACCATGGCTAGTTTAAAAAATACCAGTGTCCAAGAATTGTAGGAGGAAAGAAAAAGAGTCTGCTGAAGTTTGGTTTTCTCTTATATGAGCCTGGCCCGGGGTTCAGGTGATACCAATTGTACGTGATACGTAAGAGCTTCAGGTAATATCAAAAGCAGGATTTGAATAGCTGCCCCCCCCTCCCCGCAAGAGGTGTTGTCTACCGCCTCACTCCTGCAACCTATTGTCTTCATAAGCTCTGGCTGCCAAAACAAATTACCATAGACTGGCTAGCTTAGACAACAGGCATTTTATTTTCTCACAGTCCTAGAAGCTAGAAATCTTTCATGAACATGCCAGGAGATTCAGTTCCCAGTAAGAACACTGTCCCTGGCTTGCAGATGGCTGCCTTCTTCTTTGTCTTCACAATGGAGTGGGAGAGAGAGAGAGACAGAGCTCTCCCTTCTTACAAGAATGCTAAACCCATTGGGAGGACTCCGCCCTCATTACTTCATCTAAACCTAATTAACTGCCAATGGCACTGTCTCCAAATACCATCATATTAGAGGTTAGGGTTTCAATATATGAATTTTGGGAGGACACGATTCAGTCCACATTACCTTTGAATGGGACCTTACATAGAATAAAAGGTCTTTGCAGATATTAAGGATCTTGAGAGATCTTGGATTATGCAGGTGGGCCCTAAATCCAATGAAAGGTGTCTTAGAAGAGAAAGGCAGAGGGAGATTAAGCACATAGAGGAAAAGGCCATGGAAACACACAGACAGGGATTGGAGTCATATAGCCCCAAGCCAAGGAATAACCCATAGCCAACAAAAGCTGGAACGTGCAAGGATTGTTTCTCCCTTAGAGCCACCAGAGACAGCACAGCCCACTGACATTGATTTTGGACTTCTGGCATCCAGAACTATGAGACCAACTTCTCCTGTAAGCCAAGAAAGGAAAAACAAACAAACAAACAAACAAACCAACCACTGTTCAAATCCACCCCAATCCAATTAAATCATTATCTGCTAGAAGTGAAGTCTTGGCACTGCTATTGTTTGAAGCCCCCAAGGTAGTAACGCTGACATATAATCAAGGTTGAGAAGCTCAAACTTGAACTGTTACTCCTTCCAGAGCTATTTTCATTTTAATGAGGGTTTCTGCATCCTGAAAGACCAAAAATAGTCTTGACCTTCTAAAAAATAATGCCCAGTGGCAGATTATTTGTACTAAGGAATGTACTAGAAACTAGAGGTAGTGACAATATACGTTAGAGACCTCTGGATCCTTTAAAATATATTGTCACTTTTATTCTGAGTTAGTGAAATGACTGGAAAAGAATTTCTTGAAATAAATTTGAAAAATAGGCTGAGGAGCACTATGAAACAAGGAAGCATTTTTATTTCTTGATATTGCACTAACAATAATGACTCTAAATCAGTCTATAGAGTTACATCAAAAACATGTTTTTTCCTTTTTTTATGCAATAATTTCCTATAGTTTTTCTTTCCTAATCAATCATCCCAATCAATAGTGAATAAATCTAGCTATACCAAATGAAATAAAGAAGCAAATAATCATAGCCTTACAGGGAAATAGAGACAGTTCATCTCACCCCAATCCTTTCCTTTTAACCTGCTGTCAGAAGGCAATGCAGACGGCCACCTCTTCAACTCTATTTCTTAAGAAAAGAATTAGTCATACATATTGTTAAACTGGCTTCATTTCCAAAGAATAAATGAGAGATGAACTGCATTGAACAAAGGGACATCACTACACTCAGAAAGCCATTTGCTTGCAACAGGAAATCAATGTAAAGCAGTCTTACAACATTGCATGACATTAAATGTCTATAATCACTTTATTCTGCTTAAGTTGTATAGATGTGTTCCGCCAGCATTCTCCCTCTGTAATCTCTCCCTAGGAAAACTCATCTCCTTTCACACCCGCAGGGATCACTTATAAACTAATAGCTCGCAAATCCCCATCTCTATCCCTGGCATCCCTTCTAAGCCCTGGGGGCTGTTTGGTGCAGTGACTAAGGAGGTGTATATAGGCTTTGGAGTCAGAGTGTCTGTGCTCAACCCCCAGCCACCACGCATAGGCCGAATTACATCTTCAATAAGCCTCACTTCCATCCTCCTTGAATTGAGAAATTACACGCAGCCCACCCCAGTGCCCAGCAACAAGTAAGCACTTGATAAGTGTTATATTTACTTTAATTATCATCATTAAGCCTCGCCCCACAGGTGTCCCAGGAATACCTTAAATACACAATTGTCCAAAGCTGAATTCATTATTTTCCCCCAATACTCGATTCCTCTCTGTGAGTTCCACCGTATTCGGTGCCATCATCCTACCAATTATAAGCCCCCCAGGGAATCATTTTTTAAATTCCTCCCCCCCCCTAATTTCCCTCTTGTGTTTAGTTACCCCATTCTGCTGCTCTACGTCTGCAGGTTCTTATTAATCCATCTTTATCCATTTTCATGATATGACCTGAATTCAGGCCATTGTCACTTCGCAACCTCCTTGTAGATGGTCTCCTGTATTCCAATCTCTTGTCCTCACGTTGCTGCCTGATTTCTTCCAGCAACAGAGATGTGAACTAAAATAACTCTCCAATGTAATCCAAATGCTTTACTTCACATGTCATCCCAGGACTTTCAAAATCAGGCCCCAATCAACCTATCAAACGCCGTCTTTCTTACAGTCTACTTAGAAGAATCTCAACCTCCCCCTACTTGTGATAAATGATTCTAATAAGAGTCACCTACTCCTGTGGGTATTTTAAGAGATAAACATAATGACCTGACCACTGACTGTGAATCCCTACCTCAGGCAAACTGGATAGAATACAAGTGAAATCAATGTTTTATGCGTATATAATCTTAATGTGATTGTAGTTTATATGTCTTAAAGCAAATTATGTGTAAACTTTGGCACTTTATAATTAGTTTTAAATGGATTACCAGATTTTTATCTCCTATTCAATCTTAATAAGCTTCTGATGGCTATATTAGGATAGTAATGCTAACCAGCAACCTAAAACTTAAATTAAGCCTAAATGTCTATTGTGATACCTCCTAGTATGCTCTTTTCTTTCAGTATTCTTCCCAAAACACCTTACACCATAGCCTACAACCTCACATCTCTGAAATACCTAAGCATATGGTGTTCCGTCTCCCATGCCTTATGTGCCCTTTCTTATTCTTATTTATTTACACTTACTCATCCTTCCACTCTTAATGAGTATCCTCTCTTTGAATGTTCTTTTTCTTCCACAATTAATATCATGATTTATTTCGTGTTTCAAACCTATTTTAGTTATTCAGTAATGCTACATTTTAATGGGCAGCAGCATGCTTTAATTTAGTACAGGTTAGGAACTTGGATCTGTGACAAGCCAGTTACCAGCTGTGAGAATGACTGATTCTCTCCTCCCCTTGCCCACCCCCTCCTTTGAGGTGACTGCCAACAGGGATAGATTCCATTCCGTTCCACAGAGCAGCACACAAAGTGGCTCCATGTGTTGTATTTGCTGGTCTTCCCACTCTTTTTGTTTGTGCTTTTAACACTAAAGGGTTAATTTTCGTGTAGACAGATTTATTGATTTTTTTCTTTATGGTTTACAATTTTTATGTTTCATTAAAAACACCTCTCCTTAGCCTAAGATAATAAAAATATTATCCTGTGTTATCTTCTCAAGGTTGTTTGGTTTTGCCTTTCACACTTGTGTCTTCTATCCAGCATGAATTAACATTTGTGTATGGTGTAGCAACTACTAGAAAACAATAATGATTTTAATACCATTTATAATAGCAACACAATTATTAGATGCCTTGTAATAAATCTGATAACATATGTCCAAGATCTCTACAGGAAAGCTACAAGATATTGCTATGAGAAATTAAAGACATCAAGGTAAATTAAAGGATTCATGGATTAGAATTAGGAAACTAAATATTTTTAACATATCACTTATTTGAAAGTTCTCTGACTTCCTGGAAGACTGGGTGCACATGTCTCCAATTGTTTGAACCCCAGACAGTGCTGAAATTCTAAGGTAAAGGTAGGTCTAGCTCAGGTTGGACTGACCCCTGAACTGCAATTTGCAACACCCATGTTAATCCAAGAGAAAGAGTGTAGGAAAGAAAGCAATACTGAACTCCGGAAAACGTACAAGTGAAGCGACTGCAGGGGGCTGTAGGTATAAGACAACTGGATAGAAATTTCAGTGTTGAATCAGAGAAATATTAAGTACACACAGGAAGTTTGAGCTTGCAGAGATTCGAAGCCCTCAATGATAGCCATTGATGTTTTTACAAGTCACGTAGGCTCCTAGCCAAGAATGGAGAAAAAACTCTCAGAGAGCACTGGCACTCCAGTGCAATATATACACATTTTGTGTTTTATGACAACTTATGATTTTTTTTTCTAAGTGCGGAGAAAAATTCTCTAGGCGAAGGAATTAAGTGTAAATTATCAGGGACAAAAATAAACTATGTACACTGGTATAGAAAAAATGGACAGAAAAAATATATGGGATATTTTAATTACTGATGTAACTTAGGTATTGTAATGTAGGCAGATTTCAAAACAGAATCAGGTTCTACCTTGTATTTCTAGGCTGAGGACAGAAAACATAGCTCTTAAACTTTCCTATTATAGAGATGTCCAGTTTGTCCTCGGTGATTCAAAATATAAAGTAAAAATTTCAAAACTGGACTATAAGGGGACAATTTTGAATTAAAACACCAAAGAGCCAACGCTGATTCCTCCTGGCAAAAAATCTCCTTGCATTAAAAAGAAAATCTCAATTCGGAGGGGAGAATAGGTGAATTAGAAGATAAAATTAGGGGCATCTGGGTGGCTCAATCAGTTACATGTCCAACTTTGGCTCAGGTCATGATCTCATGGTTCGTGGGTTCGGCTCCACATCAGGCTCTGTGCTGACAGCTCAGAGCCTGGAGCCTGCTTCGGATTCTGTGTCTCCCTCTCTCTCTGCCCCTCCCCCACTCATGCTCTGTCTCTCTCAAATATAAATATAAATTTAAAAATTATGGAAAAAGAGGAAGATGAGAAAAAGAGAGATAAAAAATCCAGAAGTATGAGGGGAGAATAGAGAACTAAGTGATGCAATCAAACAGAATAATATCCGTATCATAGGAATTCCGGAAGAAGAAGAGAGAGAGAAAGGGGCTGAAGGTGTACTTGAACAAATCATAGCTGAGAACTTCCCTGATATGGGGAAGGAAAAAGGCAATGAAATCCAAGAGGCAGAGAGAACTCCCTTCAGACATAACCTGAATCACTCTTCTGCACAACATATCATAGTGAAACTGGCGAAACACAAGGATAAAGAGAGAATTCTGAAAGCAGCTAGGGATAAACACCCTCTAACATGTAAAGGGAGACCAATAAGACTACTGACAGACCTATCTACTGAATTTTGGCAGGCCAGAAGGGGATGGCAAGAAATCTTCAATGTGATGAACAGAAAAAATATCCAACAAGTCTGTGATTCAGAATAGAAGGAGAGATAAAGGTTTTCCCAAACAAATAAAAACTGAAGGAATTCATCACCACTAAACCAGCCCTACAAGACATCCTAAGGTGGACTCTGTGAGTGAAATGTTGCAAGGACCACAAAGTACCAGAGACACCACTACAAGCATGAAATCTACAGATATCACGATGACTCTAAACCCATATCTTTCAATAATAACACTGAATGTACATGGACTAAATGCTCCAACCAAAACACATAGGGTATCAGAATGGATAAAAAAAACAAGACCCATCTATTTGCTGTCTACAAGAGACTCATTTCAGACCTGAGGACACCTTCAGACTGAAATGAGGGGATGGAAAACTATCTATCATGCTATTTGAAGTCAAAAGAGCACTGGAATAGCCATATTTATATCAGACAAACTAGACTTTAAATTGCAGGCTGTATCAAGAGATGAAGAAGGGCATTATACAATAATTACAGGGTCTATCCATCAGGAAGAGCCAACAATTGTAAATGTGTATGCACTGAATTCAAAAGCACCCAAATATATAAAACCATTAATCACAAACATAAGCAACCTTATTGATAAGAATGTGGTAATTACAGGGTACTTTAATACTCCACTTACAACAATGGATAGACCATATAGAAAGAGAATCAATAAAGAAACAAGGGCCCTGAATGATACATTGGAACAGATGGACTTGACAGATATATTTAGAACTCTGCATCCCAAAGCAACGGAATATACTTTCTTCTTGAGTGCACATGGAACATTCTCCAAGATAGATCACATACTGGGTCACAAAACAGCCCTTCATAAGTATAAAAGAATTGAGATCATAGAATGCACACTTTCAGACTGCAATGCTATGAAACTTGAAATCAACCTCAGGAAAAAGTCTGGAAAACCTCCAAAAGCATGGAGGTTGAAGAACATCCTACTAAAGAATGAATGGCTCAACCAGGCAATTAGAGAAGAAATTTAAAAATATATTGCAACAAATGAAAATGAAAATACAACAATCCAAACACTTTGGAATGCAGCGAAGGCAGTCCTGAGAGGAAAATACATTGCAATCCAGGACTATCTCAAGAAACAAGAAAAATCCCAAATACAAAATCTAACAGCACACCTAAGGAAATAGAAGCAGAACAGCAAAGACACCCCAAACCCAGTAGAAGAAGAGAAATAATAATGATCAGAGTAGAAATAAACAATATAGAATCTTAAAAAACTGTAAAGCAGATCAATGAAACCAAGAGTTGGTTTTTTGAAAAAAATAAACAATATTGATAAACCTGTAGCCAGGCTTCTCAAAAAGAAAAGGGAGATGACCCAAATAGATAAAATCATGAATGAAAATGGAATTATTACAACCAATCCCTCAAAAGTACAAGCAATTATCAGGGAATACTATGAAAAATTATATGCCAACAAACTGGACAACCTGGAAGAAATGGACAAATTCCTAAGCACCCACGCACTTCCAAAACTCAAACAGGAAGAAATAGAAAACTTGAACAGACCCATAACCAGTGACAAAATTGAATCAGTTATCAAAAATCTCCTAACAAATAAGAGTTCAGGACCAAATGGCTTCCCAGGGTAATTCTACCAGACATTTAAAGCAGAGATAATACCTATCCTGCTCAAGCTGTTCCAAAAAATAGGAAGGGAAGGAAAACTTCCAGACTCATTCTATGAAGTCAACATTACTTTGATTCCGAAACCAGAGACCCAGTAAAAAAGAGAACTACAGCCCAATATCCCTGATGAATATGGATGCAAAAATTGTCAATAAGATACTAGCAAATCGAATTCAACAGCATATAAAAAGAATTATTCACCATGATCAAGTGGGATTCATTCCTGGGCTGCAGGGCTGTCTCAACATTTGCAAATCAATCAATGTGATACATCACATTTATAAAAGAAAAGATGAGAACCATATGATCCTGTCAATCGATGCAGAAAAAGCATTTGACAAAATTCACCATCCTTTCTTAATAAAAACCTTTGAGAAAATCGGGATAGAACGAACATACTTAAACATCATAAAAGCCATTTATGAAAAGCCCGCAGTTAATACCATCCTTCATGGGGAAAAATTGAGAGCTTTCCCCCTGAGATCAGGAACACGACAGGGATGTCCACTCTCACTGCTGTTGTTTAAGATAGTGTTGGAAGTGCTAGCATCAGCAAGTAGACAACAGAAAGAAATCAAAGGCATCAAAATTGGCAAAGATGAAGTCAAGCTTTCACTTTTTGCAGATGACATGATACTATACATGGAAAATCCGATAGACTCCACCAAAAGTCTGCTAGAACTGATACATGAATTCAGCAAAGTTGCAGGATTATGTACAGAAATCAGTTTCATTTTTATACACCAATAATGAAGCAACAGAAAGACAAAGAAACTGATCCCATTCACAATTGCACCAAGAAGCATAAAATACCTAGGAATAAACCTAACCAAAGATGTAAAAGGTCTGTATGCTGAAAACTATAGAAAACTTTTGAAGGAAATTGAAGAAGTTACAAAGAAATGGAAAAACATTCCATGCTAATGGATTGGAAGAATAAATATTGTCAAAATGTCAATACTACCCAAAGCTATCTACACATTCAGTGTAATCCCAATCACAACTGCACCAGCATTCTTCTCGAAGCTAGAACAAGCAATCCTAAAATTCATATGGAACCACAAAAGACCCCGAATAGCCAAAGTAATTTTGAAGAAGACCACCAAAGTGGGAGGCATCACAATCCCAGACTTTAGCATCTACTACAAAGCTGTAATCATCAAGACAGCATGGTATTGGCACAAAAACAGACACATAGACCAATGGATTAGAATGGAAACCCCAGAACTGGACCCACAAAAGTATGGCCAACTAATCTTTGGCAAAGCGGGAAAGAATATTCAATGGAAAAAAGACAGTCTCTTTAACAAATGGTGCTGGGACAACTGGGCAGCAACATGCAGAAGGATGAAACTAGACCCCTTTCTCACACCAGTCACAAAAATAAATTCAAAATGGATAAAGGACCTGAATGTGAGACAGGAAACCATCCAAACCCTAAAGGAGAAAGCAGGAAAAAACCTCTCTGACCTCATCCACAGCAATTCCTTACTTGACACATCCCCAAAGGCAAGGGAATTAAAAGCAAAAATGAACTACTGGGACCTCATCAAGATAAAAAGCTTCTGCACTGCAAAGGAAGCAATCAACAAAACTAAAAGGCAACTGAAGGAATGGGAAAAGATATTTGCAAATGATATATTGGACAAAGGGCTAGTATCCAAAATCTATAAAGAGCTTACCAAACTCCGCACCTGAAAAACAAATAATCCAGTGAAGAAATGGGCAGAAGACATGAATAGGCACTTCTCTAAAGACATCCAGATGGCCAACAGGCACATGCAAAGATGCTAAATGTCACTCCTCATCAGGGAAATACAAATCAAAACCACACTGAGATACCACCTCACGCCAGTCAGAGTGGTTAAAATGAACAAATCAGGAGACTATAGATGCTGGCGAGGATGTGGAGAAACGGGAACCTTCTTGCACTGTTGTTAGGAAGGCAAACTGGTACAGCTAGTCTGGAAAACAGTGTGGAGGTTCCTCAAAAAATTAAAAATAGATCTACCCTATGACCCAGCAATAGCACTGCTAGGAATTTACCCAAGGGATACAGGAGTGCTGATGCATAGAGGCACTTGTACCCCAATGTTTATAGCAGCTCTTTCAACAATAGCCAAATTCCGGAAAGAGCCTAAATGCCCATGAACTGACGATAGGATAAAGAAGATGTGGTTTATATATACAATGGAATATTACTTGGCAGTGAGAAAGAATGAAATCTGGCCATTTGTAGCAACGTGGATGGAACTGGAGAGTATTGTGCTACGTGAAATAAGTCAGGCAGAGGAAGACAGATACAATATGTTTTCACTCATACGTGGATCCTGAGAAACTCAACAGAAGACCAGGTGGAGAGGAAGGGGGGAAAACAAAGTTACAGAGAGGGAAGTAGACAAACTATAAGAGACTCTTAAATGATCATAATTATAAATTATATATATATTATATAGTATATATAATTATAATATATATAATTATATAAATTATAATAATTATAAATTATTATATTATTATATTATAAATTATATAATTTCTCATCATCTCATTTAAAATTTTCTCAAAAGAAAAAGAAAATCTCAAGCAAATTTTCATTGATTTTAAATGTGATGATCTCTGTTAAAAATGTTCTCTATAATATTTTAAAATAAAAGTAAATGTTGTAAATGAAACTTACTGCTGTCATAAACAAAAATACCAACCTCATCAGAATAGATGAAGAAAAAATTTGAACCCTATGTTTGATAGGCATATGTTGATTAGATAGATAGATACATAGATATTTAGGTAGGTAGATATTTACTAATCAATTTTTAGTTTGTTTTTTAAAAACTATTTTAATTTATCATATTAGTGTTTCAGTTGATCCTCTCAATGAAAAGAAATTCGCACTCCTAGCAGGTACAAAGGTGACAACCTAAGATCTATCCTGTGTTTCCCTAGCCAGGTCACATGTCCTAGCTTAGGGCTACATCCTGGAGACAGCAGCATCTTTTTCTAATTCACACCAAGGCTAGCAGCAGATTTGATAGCTCTATAATAACTCCAGTGTCTGCATGGCTCATGATACAAAGTGAGAGATAATACATAACATCACATGGCATCTGATACCCCTTTACATTAAGAGGAAATACTTGTGCATGTGTGCATGCGTGCATGGATATGTGGACTAAATAGCAATTAAGCATCTAGTGTGCAGCACTGCTCTTCTAGGTTTAGTAGACACAGCCCAGAGCAAAACAGAAAGAAACCTCTATTCTCATGGAGCTCATATCGTAGTGAGGAGAGGCAGATTCTAAATGGGACAAATTAGTAAAACAAAGCACTAAGAAAACATTAAGTGATACATAAATTATAAGAAAAAAAAATAAAGCAAGGAAAGGGGATAAAGTATGGGAAAGGTGAGGAGGGCATTACAATTTTGGAGACTGTGTCCAGCGAAGGCTAACACAAAAGATAGCATTTAAAAACATTTTTTAAATGTTTATCTTTGTTTGTAAGAGAGAAAGAGAGAGAGATGAATGAGGGCGAGGCAGAGAAGGAGACACAGAACCCAAGGCAAGCTCCAGGCTCTGAGCTGTCAGCACAGAGCCTGACACAGGGTTCGAACTCACAAACTGTGAGATCATGACCTGAGCTGATGTCTCAGAGGTTTAACCCACTGAGCCACCCAGGCACTCTACAAAAGGTAGCATTTGATTAAAAACTTAAAGGAAATAAGGAAAGAGTCCTGCACTTACCTGTGGGAAAGAGTGGTCCAGGTAGAAACCGGATAATGTGCAAAGGCCCTAAGGTGGGATTATATCTGGTGAGTTGGAGAGTTGTACTAGCAGGCATATATAGCAGTTACAATATGCAAAGCACTACTCTATTTTACAGAAAACACTCATTTAGTCCTCCAGAAACCCTATGATACAGTGGCTGCTATTATTCCCATTTTATAGGTGAGTGAAGTGTGGCATAGGTAGTTAGGTAACTTGCTCAAAATCACACAACTATTCAAACCCCAGAAGTTTGGCTCAAGGGCTGATGTTCATAGTCACTCTACTGTAGTATGCCTTAATAACTTAGCAATTTTAATCACCAATGAATGCAGATTATGACTATATTTACATTAAAATTAAAAAGAAGAAAAAAGTTTAACAATCCAGTAAAATTGATCATCCCATCGGGCCAACCCAGAAAATCCATAGCAAAGTAGATATCCATCCATTTCTCGTTTCTATAAAATGGGGTTAATAACACCAATGACTTCACAATGCCAATGGAAGGATTACATGAGTTAATATATGTATAACCCTTAGGCCAGTACCTGGTCCATAATAAGTATTATGTTTTTGCTGCTATTAACATTATCATTATATGCCATTTAGATGTATTGAGGAAGTTCATTCATTTCTCTTCCATTTCAATTAAAAAAGATGAACAAATTGTGACTTCTTCTTAAACACGTTTCTTTTTATTGTGACTCAGCATAAAAATGTTTATAACAAGCCTCTTTCTGTCATTCAGAACGAAATGAAAAGTATACTGTGAGAGTTAATGCATTATACTTAATATAGAGAAAATGTTGAGGTTGTGCTAAATTATTTAGCCACTTCCCTGAAAAGTACGCTCCTGCAAACTTTCTTTCCTCTACTCATTACTACCATGAAAATTGAAGTAGATTTAATTTCATATTCCCCGTCTATAATTATCATCATCTTTCTGAGAAAATGTTTTAGTATTCACTCATATCTGACAGTAAAACCCTGATAACATATAAAGATCTATGACACGTGTAATTTTTTCCTTATTATAGGAGAGTTTAGGGCCTCGACTTAATTACATACAAGGGACAGGAAATTGAACCATAGCTGTAGTTAGCCAGACTGTTACCAATTACTGTTTGCAGGGAACATGTCCTAACCACGATTTCATTTCCGAGCCTCCACATCCAAACTGCCATGAGATTGCCTTTGAGCTCTTCAGACATATTAGGCAAGGTGTTTTCTACAGAGAACATTACCTTCACCCTTTATTCAAATGACAAAAGAATCTGCCAAAGACCTAAATTGCTGTGTAACCAGCTTGGTTGACACACTCAGCAGAGTTGGCAAGACAGAACAAATGTGATAACAAATATCCACTCCTGATGCTGCCCTTTAAGGGAAAACACTTTGGCTCTATTTCATGCTTATCATGAGCCTGGGCAGGGGAAAAGTCCATGCAGAAAATACCTGATGAGTGCGAAAGTGCCTTGAAATGTCAGTATAAGACCATTATGTTAAGGAATTCTGAATATGGAAATTCTATCTCAGACCTCATAACAGTTTTAGTTACCATAATGATCTCATTATGAGTGATTTTACCAAAAAATAATTCTACTATGTGAATTCAAAGCTGATATGGTTATTTTGAAAGCTCATTTTGAAAGCTTCAATAAAGATTGTAATTTTCAGTTACTATAGATACTTTTTAAAATCTGAAATTCAACTATACTATTCTAATTAAAGAGTGAAGCAGGGGGTGCCTGAGTGGCTTAGTCAGCTAAGTGTCTGACTCTTGGTTTCAGCTCAGGTCATGATCTTAAGGTTCATGAGTTTGAGCCCCTCAAGTCCCACATCAGGCTCTGCACTGATAGTGTGGAGCCTGCCTGGGATTCTCTCCTTTCCCTCTGTCTCTGCCCCTACCTGGCATATTCTGTCCCTCTCTTCAAAAAAAAAATTAATTAAAATATTTTAAAAAGTGATGCAGTAATTATGAATTGATATTATCATTTAAAATAACACGGACAACACTTGGTAAAAAGATCAAACTATAAAATCTCTCTCTGAAATTAGAGAAGATTCTTTTTTGTAACCAGGAAAGCACATTTTAATAAGTTTTCATAACTTGTTTCTGATTAACGTTTTTCAAACATTTTCCAATTTGTATTCCCCGAAGGGATGCTACAGAGTTTCTCCAGAACCTATTCAGAGCAGTGGTACTTAACTTGCTTTGATCTTTCAAAACCTCAAGAACCTTAAAACTAAAGATTAAGGTATGGATAATATACATACAGAAAGATATGCATATGATAAAAGGGGTTGATTCCAGATATCAGAAAAAAATATTCTTGACTCCACTCTTGATTTTCCTTTATTCAGTATTTTAAAAACATTATTCAAAAGGCATTTTCTGTGGTTTCCATTTTGTTAATTTATGGGCCCCAAAACTGATGTGTTTGACTACAACTCATAACAGTGTTTGAATCTCTTCACCATCTCTGAAGTTTCACTGCGTATGATACGACATAATCTGGCATTTAATTTGTTTGGAATTGGAAATTCACTATAATTCTGTCATGGCAAAAGGTTCAAGGCTTCCAAAACCATTCTAGAAAGACTGTCTCTTCTCAGTTCATTATCTTTGCTAATATCTGTAGTGACTATTACTAGGAAATTAGTAATCTATTCAGAGAAGTGGCCCCTTGTCCATAGGGGATACATTCTAAGACCTCCAGTGGATGACTGAAACCAGTTAGTACTGAATCCTATACATACAATGTTTTTTTCCTATACATAAGTATCTATGATAAAGTTTAATTTATAAATTAGCTAAGTAAGAGATTAACAAGTGTAACTAATAATAAAAGATAAATATTATAGCAATATACTGTAATAGAAGTTATGTGAATATGGTCTCTCTCTCTCCCTAAATATATCTTATTGTACTGTACTCACCTCACTTCTTATGATAATGTGAGATGATAAAATGCCTACTTGATGAAATCAAGTGAGGTGAATGACATGGGAATTATGACGTAGTGTTAGGCTACCACTGATCTCCTGACGATATGTCAGAAGGAGGATCATCTGCCTCTGGACCACAGTTGACGTTGAGTAACTAAGACCGCAGAAAGCAAAACTGGAGATCGGTGGGACTACCATATAGTGTTTCTGGAGGCAAGAGAAAACTACAAAAATCCATAAAACCCACCATATCCTAGGTCCTCTCTAATATATTTAATAAAGAAATACACTCATCTATGTAGAAATTGAAAAGGCACATAATTAATTTTAATTGCAATCATGAAATTCCACACAGAATTGGGAAGAAAAATGTTTCCAAATCTCTATCATAGTTTAGAAAATTTTAAAAGAATAATCCCTTCCTGGTGTCTAGATAGACATTGGAAGACAACCTTTTCTGCTCATGGATCTTCAAAATCATTGAGAGAAATGACAGTGCCCAGCTCCCCAGAGATTCAATTTCAGAAGAACCCAAGGCCAGGGCCCTCTGAAAAACACTCACTTATTTTAATTCATTCTGTCTTCTCTATTTCTTCCCCTTGGAGCCAACTGGTTAAACTATATTACTTCATTTCATTCTGAAAAACTGCTTTCACATCTATTCCTGCATACATCCTAAAGCTCTTGAGTCCTCTAGATTTTGGATCTTGATATTTATAGAATGGACTTGGGAATTCAGAGAGTCTTTTTCTCTTGAGTCTGATCCTTACAAATGAAAGTCTGACTTTCATGACTGTTTCTGCAGTACACTTTAAAAATGGTGTGGTATAATACAAAAATATATTTGGTCTTTGTCCTTAGTTCCTGATATAGACCTCCAAAACCCCTTGAACTTTCCTGAGCAAAAGGATTGTCCTTTTAATTCATAACCAGCTCTCTTGGGTCACATCTGAGTTTGTGATAATGAGGTGGCTTAGGTATGGTTCCTCTTCAGCCTTGGGATGGGAGAACAGTCATAAGAAAGACTAAGTGATTAGCGAGTTGGAACCTTGATCAGCTCCACTCCTGACCTCCTGGGGGGAGGGGTGAAGGGGACTGGAGAGTGACCTCTATAAAAACTGAATAATGAGGTTCTTCAGAGAGCTTCTAGGTTGGTAAACACATCAAAGTGCTAAAAGAAAAGATTGTTCCCCCAGAGAAGGGAAGCTTCACACAACTACTCCCCCATATCTTGGACTGTGCATCTCTTTGATTAGTTGTTCTTGCAGTGTATCCTTTATAACAAACCAATACATATAAGTGAAGTTAACGCACAGAAAATTTTGTTCCTGAGTTCTGTGAGCCTTTCTACCAAAGTGTTGAAACTGAGGAGGGGGTGTAGGAACCCCTGCTATATAGCCAGTTGTCAGAAGGTTGTTGGAACCCCTACTACTTAGCCAGTTGTCAGAGGTAGCCCAGAACTTGTGACTGGCATCTGAAGTGGAGGCAGTCTTGTGAAACAGAGTCCTTAACCTGTGGAGTTTGTGCTAACTCCAGGTAGTTAGTGTCAGAATTGAGTTGAATTCCTGGGTAGCACTTGGTGTCTGGAAAATCATAGAACTGGTTGTTGGTGTCAAAAAACACCTTAGAACATGGTGACTCAGAAAATCTAAACTAAGCAATGCCTTCATCATTCTTTGCTGTATTGCCACTGCACCCCTTCCCCATTTCTATCCCAAAAATGTATGTTTCACCATCAATAAATGGAGCTCCAATAAAGCTTGAGTATTACTTGAGGTGGAAACTAATTTTGTTATGGACTGAATTGTATCCCTCTAGAATTCATATGTTGAAGCCCTAATCTCCAATGTGACTGCGTTTGGAGATAGGGACTTTAGGAGGGTAATTAAAGTTAAATGAAGCCATAAGGGTAGGATCTGAAGCCAATAGGGCTGATGTCCTTATAAGAGAGGCAGCTTTAATGTCTCTCCCTCTCTGCACACACCCAGAGGACAGGCCACATGAGAATACAGCAAAGGAGCTGCTGTCTGCAAGGCAGGAAAAGGACTCTTGCCAGAAACCAAACCAAATTTGCCACCAACTTGATTTAACACTTGGAGTCTCCAGAACTGTGAGAAAATTGTTTAAGCTACCAGTCTATTTTATTCTATAATGGCAGCAGACTAGTACAGTCTGACAAAATTCAAAAATAATAACATATTCTAAAATTCTAAATTCTAAATATTAACATATTCTAGTCAACATCAAAATTATTTTTGCCTAAGGACTGACTTTTTTCCCTCTACAGATAAAACAGTATTCTAATATCAGGGCTGGGGCAGATAATTCAATTATTTTGACTCAAACACTTCTCTGAGCTGACTGCTAAAATAATTTTAGATTTTTTTTTTGCTTTAAGCCATAACACTATAGACTTTTCAAATAAAAATTCAATCATTAATTTCCATTTTAACTTCCATTTAATAATATTTCCATTTAATGTCTAACTATAGACATAGTTCCTTCCTTCATGCTGTTTACATTTTTGTAAGAGGATAGACATTAACCAAATAACCACACAATTCCCAGAGGTTCAAGAGAATTTTGTAATACAAGTACATTACTCTTTATTTATTGGTGCCAGGTTGATGCATGAAGACGAGGAGAAGAGTCCCATGAGAGCTCCTCTTTTAATAAAATGCACAGAAATATGCTTAGTCTTGTCAGAACTATATTATGCTTCAGAAACATACTGAAGTTATATAGTTTTGTAATTAGCATATTATGTGAGCATTCAAGAGTGACCAATAAAAAGGCCAGTAGAACTAGAAAGACTGACTTTTGAAGAAAGATTGAAAAGAGTAAGTGCTTGTAACTGGACCACACAAAACTGAAAGAGAATAGAAAACAGAATATATAGAAATAGAAATAGAATAGAGAATATGGCCATAGAAAAACTTAAAAATGTTTAGAACAGAAATTTCGATAGAGAATAGCAGGGAAATCATTTTTACATTATAGATAATAAGCACCAGCTTTATTATCAAACTAGAAATGCAGTTAAAAGATCTTTAAAATGAGGCATGAGCTCAAAATTGAAGGAAAAAATCCCAATGACAAGTATATTTCGTCACTAAAAGCAAGGTAGCCATGGGACAATTTATCCATTCATGGTTATCAACACTCAAAGCATTTATGGTGGTAGAGACACTAGGAGGGTTTTCTAATAGATTGGGAAAACATTTACCAGGAAAAAAAATCAAGGAAAGTTAGACCAAAAATTCTCAAAGCCAAGAAGTGTATATTCCTGTTCTGACATATAATTATTTCTTAGAAAATTCAGGGACGAATAAAGTATTTTCTTTCTGCTATAAGAAAAAGCCTCAGGACCTTATTCATGATGGTGCCAGAAATGGCACAGTGACACCTTTACGTTGCTTGTAAAACAGACTTCTGGCAAGTTGATATGTGGAAAGGGAAAAAGCTGTGATTCTGCATGGATCTCTAAGAAGTACTTCACCGACGAGTCCCCAGTACACTTACCATACTCAACAAATAAAGTAGATTTACCTAGAATTAAGAACTGTTGAGATGAATTATAATATTCCCATTAAAAAATTAATTACATGATTTTAAATTGAGCCTGTAAGTCTATCAAATCGGTTAAGAAAACCAAAAACCTTTTAAAACTACACAGAAGAAAGAAAAATATTCTAATAAATATTTAAATAGCACTCAAATATTAATAGTACAGTGTAATGTTTGCTTCTCCCTGAAATAACCTCATTTTTAAAGATGCTTCCAAGAAAAAAGAAAATGGAAGAAGCCAGGCAAACACATTGCTCTAGCCCCAAGCTAACCCAGGACTTAATGCCTAAGGCATTCTATGCCTAAAGAGCAAAGGTAAGACAGCAACCTTTTGGCAAGATTTACAAAGGAAGTCCCTCAGAATATGAATTAATACATTTAAGTAAACTCTGAACTATTAATACCAAAGTTATTTTCTGACATCTTCAAATGTCAAGATCAGCGCTGCAACTGTGAACACTAAGATGCAGATTTTCCTTCTTCTCTTGGTCTCTACTGGAGCTACCTTTGTCCAAATGGAACATCCCTTGGACTTTAAATTCTCTCCCATCATATCATCTCTGCCTCTTAAACAAGAAGACGACCCTCAAAAAGGCTTTGATCTAAAAGTAATGCCGTACTTTAAAAAATTAAAGAGGATAGGCAACAGCAATGGTCAGTGTGGAAGACTTTGATCCTTGTGAATTAGTCCCTTTGGGATAGCCAAAAAATAGGAACTAGGGTCCAAGTATTTCGTGAGAGAGAAATATGCAAGAATTCAGGTTTATAGACTCCTCAAACTCAATAATTGTGTGATGTCCTGTTCCCAGCTGTGAATATTTTTCTTTTTATTATTTTTTTTTAATTTACCAACAGTGAATTTTTTAATTAATTTGGTAATTCTTTTCATTTAGTAAATTGTTTGGAATTGTCATTAAACTAGAGAATATTATATCATAATTTGGAGAGAAAATTTTCTTCCACCACCATTAATCAATGATTCTGAAGCAAAAACATTTATTTTAATAAGGGACTATTCAAAATTAACAATACCCTCAGAACACGGTGGATGTTATAAGCAGCACTAGATATCCACATCCAAAATTAATAGAAATAAAGACCAAGGTTTTTAATTGATTTGTCTTTAAGTGATTGCTAGGAATGTATAAATTAGTCATGGTTCTTTTTAACTTATGCTAGAAATAGTGGTTAAGATTTGGACTCTACAGTGACTTATAAACCATGTTCTAAGAAACCATTGGATAGAGTTTCACAGACAATCATGGACTCCATTAATGTTGAATTTTAACTAGAATTTTAAATGTAGGTAAAACTATTTTAAACTGAACTCACACACACACACACACACACACACACACACACACCCAAAAAAATTGGATGGAGACAGACAGACATGGGTTCAAATTATGACTCTTCTAGCAGTTTGCAATTGAGGAATGTACTTAATCTTCATTCTCAATTTTCCTATCTAGAAACAGAGATAATGCTAGTATATATCTATGAGTTGTTGACTGGATTATATAAGATGCTCCAGAGAGGACTTACAGCATAGTGCTTTAGAGCTCAGGTTCTATAACAGTGGTTCTCTAGGTTCGGTCCCTGTCCAGCTGCGACACCATCATCTGGGAACCTGTTATAAAAGCAAATTCTTAGACCTCACTCCAGTCCTACTCAGGGTGGGTCCAGCAATTTGTGTTTTAACAAGCCCTGTAGGTGATTCTTGATACATGCTAGAATCGAGGGCCACTATTTTTTATTATTATTGTGTCACACTGAATAGTTCAATAAAATGCTTAGATTACATTTAAGTTTAAGGTAAAGAAAAAAAAACATTGAAAGCTTATGGCTACATTTGTTAACTTCTATGTATTTTAAAAAGTAAGATCCGTAGAATTTAAGAAACAAAACAAACAAGGAAAGGGTAAAGAGAGAGAAAGAGAGGAAAACAAGAAACAGACTTTAACTATAGAGAACAAACTGATGGTTACCAGAGGGCAGGTGGGGGGGGGGGGTGGGTGAAACAGGTGATGGGGATTAAGGAGGGCGCTTGTGATGAGCACTAGGTGTCATATGGAAGTGTTGAATCACTATATTGTGTACCAGAAAGTAATATTCCACTGTTTGTTAACTAACTGGAATTTAAATAAACACTTAAAACAAAAGTAAGATCCATAGAAATGTATCCAATATACTCACTTCTAAGTTCCAAAGAACTGCTGTTACCTTTTCTTCATAAGATCAAACTTGTTGGAGGCAGACACACTGAAAATTAAATTAATTCACCAGGATCATTCATGTGGTTTTAAAATTCAAAGATTAGAAAAACCCAACGTTCCTTCTAATCTGCTGATTTTATTCCTTTTGTAGTCCAAATGTCCACACAGTGCCAGACTTGAATACTAAGTATGACACATCAGTATTTTTTTTCATCCTTTGTATCTCATAAAGGTTCAAAGAGAGGCAAACGTGCCAATATGCATATGGCCTGACATTTAGTTCTTTAATGCTGTGACAAAGAAGAACGATTGAGGATAAAGATGCAGAGAATGGAGATGTTCATGCTTGGGTGAGATGGTCATGAATACGACAGCAAGCATCTGCTTCTTCACAGCCCAGGGCCCTGGAACTTCACAGCAATCTGATTACTCCATCTGTAAGCGTGGGAACTGTTTTTAAGTGTCTTAATTTGCCGTTTATCATATTTACTCTGTTTTTCCATTATTACATTTTTCCATAATAATAACACATTAAAATCTATACAGCCTGGAATTACCTTTGCGGGAAGATTTTTGGCTAGTAGTTCAGGCTTCCCTCTTTCTTTAATTTGCTAAGTTGTATCTTTTCTAAGACCCTACCCATTTTACCTAAATGTTCCCATGTGTTAACCTAACAGGTATTCTTAAATCCTTCACATTACCTTTTTAAAATCTCTGTAACATCTGGAATTAGGCCTCCCTTTCCATTCTAATATCATATGTGCCTTATACTTTATTGGTCACTATCATTGCTCAAATTTTGCTTTTTTAAAATTAATTTTTCAAAGAACAACCATTTGGCTTTATTCAACTTCTTTGTATTTATTTCTATAACATTAACTTCTGCTTTTATCTACATTATTAGGCTCCTCTTTTGCTTGGATTTTTTTGGGGGAACTCTTCTTTTAACTTATGAAACTGATGTGTAGCTCATTAATTTTCAACTTCTTTTTTTCTAAATAGTGTCTTAGCTGTTTTCTAATAGTTTAAAACATAGTATTTTCCTTATAAATTTCTTTATTTGTTAGCTTTATGTACCTGTGATGATTTATTTCTTAACACATGATTTTTTAGTTTATCTTTTAATTTCCAAAAATATGGGAATATTCTACTTGACTTCATTATTGATTGCTAATTGAATTCTAGCATACTCATATAAGGATCATGATAGCCATCCCTCAAAACACGTGAAAACTTGCATTATGGTCAAATTCTGTATGGTTGACTTTGGTAAATGTCCTATGTGTATCTGAAAAGGTGCATCCTATGTGTATGTGTTGTGGCATTCTATTTGTATCCATTAATGACCTAATTTGTGATTTGTTAGTCACATCCTATAAATCTTCTATATTCTTAACTAATTTTGTTTGCTTTCTATCAATTTTTGAAGTTATTTGTTAAATTCTACTACTATGATTGTGGGTTTCTCAGTGTTCCCTTCTTTTTTGTATATTCTTTGTGTATTTTGGGTATCTCTCTGTATTTTACTTTTAACAAATTTATTTAATCCAGTGTGGTAGAAAAGACACAAGTCCAATAAATGCATCATTGAAGTTTGAATGTCATTCCCTGGCTTTGTCCTTGTTCTTCTTTAAAGACCCTCACTGGCTCAACAAATATCTTAATCAACACAAAGAAAAAAATTTTAATTGGTGTTTTACAATGAAAATATACGTACCTTTGTGTATACACAACATCCCCATTAAAATAATTTTTATTTTTAGATACACAATATAAATTTAAAATCATTTTATATTTCTAAGACATTGAAACTGTTAGTACTATAAAGTGACTATTTTTATCTCTAATAATGCTGTGGATCTTAAATTCTATTTTTCCCTGATATTCAAATAGATTTTCTAGCTTTGTTTCAGATTGTATTTGTATGTTTGCCTTTTTCACCCTTTTGCTTTTAGCATTTAATTTTTTATATAGTTCTTATAGTTTAGATGTGTCTTCCATAATGATTTTCATTCAGACAATTTTACTTAACAATCTTTTTATCTAAATTGGGTCAGTTAGACAATTTACATTTAATATAATTACTGATTTATTTGTATTTAAGTCTAGCAGCTTATTTTAAGCTAATCGCCCTTCTTTATTTTTCAATTCTATCCTATCATTTCTTCTTTTGGAAGGAAGATCAATAATAATGATATCACAGTGGGTTAAACTAGTAAGAATTAAAACACAAAAAAAAACAATCTATCCATTGGGATGAGACTAAGTGTAATGTCCTTGTATTATCCAGGAAGAGACAAATTTTGTTGATTAATGTTAGAAAAATGAAAGATGAATAATTTATAAGTAAACTGATAAAAAGAATGAGGTACCTAACTTTTAACTATTGGAGGGAAAACATGGAAGGATGAAATGTATTAATCCATCCATCTTTATTGTTCTTCACATCTTTGTGAAACTCATTCTTTCATGATCCAACAAAACCTCCCAAACTGCATAACTTCTCTCTCTGCAAAGTATGCTCTGAGTAATTTCTTCTGATGTTTTCTTCTACTAATTCTTTTTCAGCTGTATGTGATCAGTTGCTAAACCCAGTCAAGTCTTCAATATTTGTTGTTGTAATTTTTATTTCTAGAAATTTTATTTCACGCTTTTACAAATCTGTTGGTGGGTTTTTAATACTTTTATGTTCTCTTCAACTATATACAAGTTTGTCTTTTACTTCTTTGGACATAAAAATAATAGCTGTTTCCTAATCTGTGGTTGATATGTTTCCAATATATTAAGTGTTTTGGGGTATATATCAGTTTTCAATTTTTTTCCGCCAGTTGTCTTCCTGTACTTGTATGTATGTTTATTTTTGACTACTGCTGCTTAATGTGCTTCAACATATTATGTGTGAGGAATCTTTGATACCCAGAACAGAAATGATATTTTTCCAGTAAAATTTCTGTTTGTTTTTGCCAAAAACAGAGGAACTACATGTCTGGGTCTTTTTGAAGATAACTTTGTGGCCCTACTCCAGGACTTTTGAACGACCCAGCTTATGTGAATTTGGTCTCCAAAACTGCATAAGAACCATCTAATTGTGATGAATTCATATGGATTAATTTTCACCCTCCTGACCTGCTGAGCAGAAAGGCATCATTTTTGTAAGTTCATAGGTGCTGGGCATGGGGTCTTATTGTTGTTCAACTCTTCCTGAAAGCCTTTGGATAAATCATTCTGGAATGGCAAAGATTATCAAACACTTCTGACCATGGACCAATTGGCTTCAACAGATGATGACATCTGTCAACAAAAGATGACATTTTGATCTCTTAGCTTTTCTCATTTTACTGTAAAGAAGGTGTATACTCCTTCTTTTGTGTTATTTGTTTCTCTGGTTTTTAAATGAGCGGTCCTTACTTAAGAGAATGGCATTTTGTTTATTTATTTGTTTAATGTTATTTATTTTAATGTTATTTGAGAGAGAGAAAAAGAGCGCAGGGGAGGGACAGAGAGAGAGAGTGAGAAAGAGAATTCCAAGCAGGCTCCATGCTATCAGCACAGGGCCCACATGAGCCCAATGTGGGCTCCATCTCACGACTGACTGTGAGATCTTGCTCTTAGTGAAAATCAAGAGTCTGATGCTTGACCAACTGAGAGCCACCCAGGCACCCAGAGAATGACATTTTAGATGTGAAATACAGGCAAAAATCTTCTTTATCATAATATGATTTCATCACTTTTATTTGACACTAAAATAGGTATAACTCACATCATTTCTGCCTTATATTAACATCATCCATATTCTCATCCAACCTCATGTTTATTGAATGTCTACTGTCTGCTATTAACTACTGAAAGTGTACCTTTTATCACTGAGGAACTTCTTAGAAATATTGAGTAAGTCAGTTTCAATTTTTTTAAAGCAAAATGGATACTAAAGTGTAATTTTAGGTCATGGTGAATGTGATCTAAATCTCAAGAATAAATGTATTATCAAATAAGACAAAGAATAAAAGTATTATGATCCAAAATTTTGTAGGAATCTAATATGCATTTCTTAGACATTTTTGATACTGTTCAAAAATATTTTGTTTTAAAAAGAAAAAAAAATTGAGAAGTTGCGCAAATCAAAGTTGAGCTCTAGCAAGAACGTCTGAAAATACTGTGTGATGAAAAATGAAATCTTCACATTCATATTTAAAAGTGCCACATTTTTAAGGTGCCTAGGCAGCTTAGTTGGTTGAGCATCCAACTCTTGATATTGGCTCAGGTCACGATCTCAGGGTCGTGGGATTGAGGCCCATGTTGGGCTCCATGCTGAGAGTGGAGCCTGCTTGGGCAGGCTTTCTCTCTCCCTCTGCTCCCTCCCCGACTTTACTCACCACCACCACCCCCCAAAATTAAAACAAAACAATAAAAGTACCACATTTTTGTGTCTTCTAATCTCAGTAAGAGTTTGTGACATAGAAGTATTAAGAGTACATAAAAGAATTTCCTCAAAAGTTATTTATTAAAGTGCATGGAGCACTTACTTCATAGAAGTTTGGATAAATGGAAAACTCAATGAACAAAAGGTTATCTAAACATCAATTCTACTGAAAACAACTTCAGGACCTAATTTTAAAGCATTCTGTAACATAATTGAAGCAGTAATTACCTGATTTCAGGATGAACAGTAGGAGACATTCACTTTTTTTTCCCAGCATATCACATAATTTTTACCTAAGAAAATACTCCCTTTACATTTCTAACAACAGTTTTGATGGATAGGAACAAGAAGCATTTGCACTATAATTTTTCAGTGCATTATAATAAAGTGAATGTTTTCTAAATGTCATAGTTTAAATTTCATGGGGCGTGAAATCTCCTTTGAAATGAAATTTAAAGCCTTTTTCAAATAAGAAGACTAATCTTACAGTCAAAAACACTTTATATTCCAAGACATTATTAACCTTGGAGTACTGCTTGCAAGACGATAATACCTTCTGACATATTAAGATTAAATTTGTCTTTATATAATTATGTTAAAGAATACATTTAAAATAGATCAGATTGTGAGAGAAATGGTAAGTGTGTGCAATAGTAGGATTTCCATTTACTAATAATAAATTTAACTATCATCATTTATATGGTAATGTTAACACATATTTGAGTAGATCACCTCTAAGGAAAACTATTTTGGGGTTAATCGTGGTGCTTAATGTCAAAAATGGCAACACTGAATGATAATCTAAAAAAGAGTTGACATTACTTCCCATACTACTTATAAATATGAAAAAGCACATAATTATTTTTATTGATAAATTGCAAATGATTTTCATACAATCGAGAGCTATTTTACTGCATCCCAAAATATTTTAAAACATGGTTTAAAAATACATTAGTGTAATTTGAACAGCTAGTTTTCACAGTTTGTTTTTTAATGACAACTGGATATACCTGAAATTTTTGCAAGAAGAATGCATGGTGACTGGCCACTTTCCTGAGACTAGGCTCTCAATGCCAAAAACCATTTCAAATATAAAAGACAGTGATGCGATCATGTTTTTATCTGCTTCATGTCCTTGAAATCTTAAAGACAATATAAAGTATTATGTATCTTTTACAATTTTTATTCCTTGATAATAAGACTAATAGCAATTTCAATTTTCATGAAACTAATGTTTTAAAACACAACCATAGATAAAAAAATTCGTTGAAAAAAAGTAGTAAGGACTGGCCCGTCAACTTCATACTCAGCATCTTCTGAAAACTCAGCCTCTTCTAGGGTAATAAATATTCCTTGCTGCCTACTGACTTCCACCCCTCTCATGACTTTTTCACCCTACCTAGTCTTCTAGGCACCTGACAATTACCAATTCTTCTGGGCCTTTGGCCCCACCTGCTGGTTGGTTATGAGAGTTCATGACCCGATTCTCCTAATTTCTCAGAAATCTATGCTCAGGCACAGCTTCCTTCACTTTGTTTCTGTTTGTTTGATACATGTTGTACTAAATTTCGTTAATTTCAACACAGTCAATGTTTACTCCCTGCAAATTCCTTGTGTTTTTCCTCTTGCTTTCCCTATGCTTCATCCACGCCTCATGAAATCTCTTTTCTTGTTAGCCATTGATCTTATCATGAATTTCTCCTTGTCTCTCAATCTCTCCAACAAAAACAGCATGGCTGATAAAACATAATATTAATATTACTAACAACCTGAATCAAGAAATAGAAAAACCATACAGCATATTTTAAGCCCTCCAAGGAATTGAAAAAATCCCCCTCTTTCCTCACAAAACTGTCCAACTGCCTCTTCTAGAGAAGCTGATGTTCCTCAACACTAGGATTCAAATGGCAAATACATCTTTTGTTTTTCCCTGTTGTATATGTTCCATTCTTGAGCTATATTAAGGGGAAATTTCTGTAAGGAGTGTGTATGTGTGTGTGTATGAGTGTGTGTGTGTGAACTAGCTTTATTCTTTTAATATTCAAAGCATAACTTTTATTAGAAAACAGTCGTCAAGTTATAGTAAACCAACTTATATAAACTGTGTTTATATTGGATACTGCTTATATTAAAGCCTTTTATCTTTATTCACAGTTTAATTTTTCCCCAGTAAGAGAACATTTTGTATAATACTCCAAGCACATGGACACAAGTAGCAATTGGCAATAAAAACATTTATGCTAACTTACTTCCCCCAAAGAGCTACTTTCACACTTTTAATGGTTTATTATGTATTAAAAGTATTGATCATTACCAGAAGAATTAACACTGTTTCATGGGCCACCTTTGTTCAGGTCCAATAAGACCCACGAACAAAAGGGATTTGTATCTTTAAAACAAGTTTATGTAATTGGCAACTGCACTTAAGGCTACCATTATTACAATGTCATTCTAATTTTAATCACTTGAAAAGTGAACTTTATGTCCAACTAAATCCTTGAAATGAAGCACAAACTCTTGACTTTAATTATCTAAACTTAAGTGAGCATTCTCAATTTTGTTGTTTAGGAATGCTTCATAGAGCATTATTTGAGATGGAATCCTATTAGGATTCCCAAATGATGGCTAAAATAACTAAGTATCCTGGACTGGAAAGGAATCAGCTGAGGTACTTGCTCTCCTATTTAAGTTTCTGGCACAGGGAAGAATGTTTTACAGGATGCTCTGCTTTACATCATTTGTTCTAATAGAAGGATCCCTGAACTCAGACGGAGAAGATTTGAACTGTTTATTGTTTGGCAGGTTTGTTCAGCATTTTACAATTTATGAAGTGCTTTAATATTTTTTATTTCATCAAATATATTTCTGAGTTCAGCCTCTCTAATAGACTTGACTACATTTATAAAACATTTCTATTTCAGTCTCCAAATCCATAAATCCATAAACCAGGATAATGAAGAAATGTTTCTGATTCTAAAAAGAATACAAATTTGCACTGTGTAGGGAGCTATTTTTACTTGTTGTTTGTCCTACTCAGACATATTGCCTCATAGTATTGATGTAGAAAATAGTTTTGTATAAAATAAAAATTGCTCAATACAGAGAAATGGATATCCAGTAGGCTGAAACAGTTACTATTTTTAAATTGTACATTCTGGAACCTTATTATGTATTATGTAGAGTTTTAGCCAAAAATATATTTGCAGGAAGAATTATCACCGTCATCAAATAATGTCACTCCAAAATTGTTATAATAATTGTTTGTTTCTCCATTAGCCATATAGTTATATAAAACTTTGATAGAAGATGTTAATGTGGCACTATTTGAGAGCCATGATTTATTTAGAGTTCTATTTATAAATGTTGAAACATACAGCACAAAGTTTATATTTGACAGCCATTTGAAAGCATATCACGGAAAACACTGACTTTTGTTTTAAATAAAGATAAGCTGATTTTAATATTTGCAACATGTTATAGGACTCAGATGGAACAGTAGAAAAGTTATTATAGTCACTTGAATGCTTCAGAAAATGTACAAAGCTCTATTACATTTACTAGCTCTTGAAAAATACCATTGAGACATGACCTATAGTGACATGTCTCCACCACATATTTGTCACTCATATGCTTTATGCTCAGCTAAATTTAAAAGTGAAATATGTCATTGGAGCATAAAGACTCTGAGTCAGACTTTTAAACTATGAACCATTCAAGGTGAGCTGGTTTTATTTTCCAGGGCATCTGCCCTGCAAAATCAAATAGAAATAATTCTCTTTATCACTGCCTACCAAATAGTAAATGGCTCTTCTAATGGAATTAGCATATTACTATTGATACAGATTATAAAACTTGAATTAGTTACTTGGGTTACTATGAAGAAAGAAAAAAAAAAAAACATAGATAGGGTGGCTTCAACAACAGACATTTATTTCTCGGTTCTGGAGACTGGAAGTCCAAGATCAAGGTGCCGGCTGATTCCATTCTTGGTGAGGTCTCCCTTCCTGACTCCTAACTCCTGACTCCTTACTGTGTCATCTCACAGAGGAGAGACAAACAGAAAGATAGATAATGAGAGAGTTCACCCTCATGACCTAATTACTTCCCAAGATTCCATCTCCAAATATCATCACATTGGGAGTTAAAGCTTTAACACATGAATTTTAGGGGTGGTACAGTTCAGTTCATAGCAAAGCTGGTTCTCAGTTGTGGCACCTCACCCACAGGATTGGTAGAATTCATTAACGGTTGTAGCAGTCTCTCCACCCCTAACTAGCCCTTGTCCAAAATGGGTATGTTAGGTCTTTAAGACAATTATTTTTTCATTTTCATTACACCCATTAAAGAAAAAATAAAATATTAATAGGGCCTTCTTAAAAAATTACTAAATGCTTGTAACATAGGTTCTCTATCTGAAAACAGAGAAAGCTGTTCCATTAATACTTAAGTCTCTTTATCCTATGAATAGTGTAGAAACCAAACAGGATGTCAAGAACACATCTCTAAATTTTCTGCTTAATATGATATCTATTTTAGGCTCGTGAAAATATACATACTAATTAATGGAACCAAGTAATAGACTTAGGATATATTTAAAAGCCTATGACAGCCAAATGTGATTGGGACCTCATTAAGATTAAGATTATGCATTGATGACTGTAATAAATGCTCTCATTGGCAATGGCATGAAATTTCGGTTCTCCTGGAAGTAGCATACACTTCTAAGGAATTACTTGGGTAACATCTCTTTCCACAAAGTAATTACCTTTTTATGTTTGACATGGGTGACACGTGTTAATGGCAAAGTCTTAAGGTGTTACAAATGCATAAATCACTGTCAGATACTCTCAATTACATAACATGGGGTATTTTTATACTAACACCATCATCATCAAAAAAGTACTTAAGTTACTCTAAGAGAATTGCATAAATGCCTTTAGCAAGGAGGATTTCCATATTGAAAACAATAACACATTTGTGAATATACAGAGAAAAGACCTAAGAACTGCATAAAATAAGGTACAAAATCAGAAGGATGTTGAAGAGTCTGGCAGAGGTAAGTGTGTTTTGAAACAGTGACATGTTTTTGTTGGTGAGGTGAAATTGTAGTGAAATTCAATGGTGGTGAAAAGCTATCTTTAGTCCTACAGATATGAGTATGATATCTCAGGTGAATGCTAGTGTATTGAGTTCATGTTCTGTACTGACCTTATCCACCGATGTGTAGGACCAGAAAATAGAATGGCTTATACACACTAATGACTGGAAACATGCTGCAAGTACTAAAATATGTACGTTGAATTTGAAACATGCTATTATTATGAGAAGAGGATTACTTTCCTAATTATATTTTAATATGAGTTGGCATTTCCAGAACACAGACTGTGTATTGAAAAGGAAGATGTTTTAGATATATGCTAATGCCATCCAAATATGAGAGACACATGGGATTTGGTCTGTCGCCACACACACACACATAATTTTATCTTGAATCTGCTCCCCTTTCACAAGGACTTTTCTTACAGAATGCATTTATGCCTTCCCTTTGAAACTACTTGCTCTAAACTCCATCTATAGCAAACTTGTCAGTAGGACTGTCGAAGGAAGCAGTCAAATTCAGTATACAACTGTTTTCCATATGATTAACCACCATTTTCCTCTCCCATCACAGAGAAGTAGATTGCCAAAATTGAACCTTTGTTATTTGTGATCTGGTCGTGGAAGTGGAAGCTTAATTCTCTGATGAACTGTGCCCACAAGTTTGAAGGGGCACCAAAGTCTGTGGGTGGGCAGGGAGTCAGCACTGAGCAGAGGTGCAAGATAGATGGGAAAATGAAAAAATTTTAAATACAGATGAGAGAATAGGAAGAAAAAGAAACCAGAAAGTAAGGCTCTGAAGAGGAAAGAAGACGAAAGCAAAAGAAGCAGAAGTGTGTATTTTGCACCTTGTGAAACATTCTGTGTGTGCAGTATAGGGTGGAACAAAGAGCTTTCACAGTCTCCACAGAATGTTCAGACGGAGTATGTGTTTCTAAAAGAAAGCTCATAAAAAGTGCCTTCACTGCAAAATTCTGCAGCAACAACAAACAACAATGGTTACTGCCGTCTGAGTGCTGACTGTATCATAGATCCTGGAGGCGTATACAGACATGTTTTCCAGTTTCCAATCTTTAAAACCAAACCCTAATGTGGTTATTTATGCTTACTTCAGCTGGAGACAAAAAGGATCAGAGCATTTCAGTGACTTGCCAAAAGCATCAGAGCTCTTAAGTGGAAAAGTCCAAGACTCCCCTTTTGCTACTATACCATTTTGACAGATTTATTTGTAATATTCTACCTTTGCATTATTTCTGATACAATAAGGCAGCATTTGAGTATAGTTGTATTTAGGGCACAGACCCTCAGTGAAAGTGTTTCTGATTGATATCATTGCTTAATCAACATAAGATAGTAGGGCCCACTTTGGGGGATCTGCTTTTCTTTCTCTCTATTCAAGGAAGACTGGTAAGGGCAAATGTGTACAGTTCCAGACTCTCTAAGCCACAGTGATTGATGCAGAGATGGCCATGTGGCCCAGCATGGTTCAAACAAGTGGTTTTTCCTATTATTTTTCTAATGGGAACAGGTGGTAGGGGGCTGTTGATTATGAGACTGTAAAGTCTGGAGTTGTTTGGTTAAGTGCCTGTGACTTAACCAAGAAGAATATGTTCTTCAGGCACTAGATGAGGTATGGAAAGAGCCAGATTCCTGGCAGCATTTGGACCTCTAATTCCAAGCATCTCTCTATCTAAGAATGCCCTTCTTAGAATTTTTCCAGTCAATAGTTTATTTATTTTTCCTGTTAGCAATAGTGATTTTAAGACACTTAAGAAGAATGCTGACTTAAATATAAGTGAACTCCTGATTTAAAACCAATACAACTTTTTAAATGGCAAAAAAAAAAAAAAACATATCATTTTACTGCATAGGAAATTGATGTTTGCTTAGAACATAAAAATATATTTTTTTAAAATGACTATCTTGCTTTCCATAGGAAAAAATGGGTGATATATGTTATGAAAGTAATAAAGCAAGAAAGGAAACAAGGAGGAAGAAAGGAAGATCCAAATTGTGCAAATAAAATAGCATTAATGTGAATTCTGTCTTTTATAATGCGGTGAGAAAACATCGAATATCAGTTCTAAATTTTTGATTGGTGGAAATAAATTCTGATAGCCCCGACCCACAAGGTGGATAAAAGGATATGCATTCAAATCTGCCATCTTGCTTTATTCTAGATGAGGGTAAGTTTGCTCAAAGGAGTAGCAGAGTTCTGCAGTACTCTCAAGATTGAATTCTGTTCACATCTTTCCTTGGCCCTTCAGTCAGTGAGATCGTCTTTGGCTGGATCTGCACATTGATAATGATATATTATCATGAAAAAGACCAGGAATCCACACTGCATTTATGATAAACTCCTGCCTGTTTTTATTTGACCTCCCCACCATGTTGTTCACCCTCAATTCACATTCTTCAGCAAATCCAAGGACACCAAGGAAATGAGTTGAAAATCACTGACCAGGAAGACAGGTGGTGTGTCTACAATAGCACTTGACACAGAAGATTGAATTTCTAAAATAAAAGAAAAGAAAAGAAAAGAAAGGAAAAGAAAAGAAAATATCAAGAAAGAATAAATATAGAGTAAGTAATAGTTCTGTTGTATGCAAAGCCTAAGTGTTTCCTTAAAGACAATTTATATACTAAAAAGATGAGGTCTCTGGAATAGGTGTGGACTGTCAAGTATTGTGCAGTGTGATTCTATTACCTTTGGTATTGTGAGCTGCCCGTTGCAAAAGGCATGAGGAATTTGAGAAATGTATTTGGAGTATTAGAATTAAAATTGATGGCCATTTAAAAAGTTTAAATTAAATATATCATATTCAAATTGTGCTTTGCCACATTTATTATTCTTTTAGAGTTTTTTAAATGTTTATTTATTTTTGAGAGAGAGACACACACACAGTGCAAGCAGGGGAGAGGCAGAGAGAGAGGAACACACAGAATCCAAAGCAGGCTTCAGGCTCTGAGCTGTCAGCCCAGAGACCAAAATGGGAGGACCCACGGACCGGGAGATCACGACCTGAGCTGAAGTCAAACACTCAACTGACTGAGACACCCAGGCGCCCCTGTTTTGCCACATTTATTTTGAAATGTAAAGTTTGTTCTAATTATTAGTGTAATATTTCTTTTACACTATGTCAATTTATATGAATAATTACGTTTTCATATAAGACTAGATTATTGCCATGTAGCATTAACATCTACTCAGAAGTCAGCAAGAAAATAATTTGTTCAAGAAAAATACCAATATTTGTAAATTGCTTTTAAAAAAAGTTGATCCTTCAGAGAACATTTTTGCTTTCCTATAAGCTTTCTCTTTATAGATTATAAAGAAATTAAATTATTTAAAAAATTGAATTATTATTATGAATAAAGATTGGTGAGGGAAGTGGTTGTACCAACGTTATTTAAATTAACTACTATTAGTTTGATTATATTATTATGATTATATTATTATGATTACCAGGATCTTTCTTTTGTGAGAGGAAATAAGATTATTTTGAACAGGTTTTTCCCAGAAGAATAAATACAAATTGTCAATAAACATATAAATCTATGCTTATCCTCACAAATAAAGGAACCCAAATTAAAATGAAATAGTGCTTCCAATGTAATATTAAGAAAATTTTAATGAAATTAAACCATCTAAGTGCAATAGGCAATTAAGTATAAAACACTCATTTATTTATTCAATAAATATATATTGAATATATACTATATATTAGGCATTCTGTACCCTAGGGAAGTAATAACAAATCATACAAGTCCCTACCCCCATAAATCCTACATTCTAAAAGAGAAGACTAATAACAAACAGGTAAACAAATAAATGATACAAATTTGGAAAGTTTTAAGTTCTATGAAGAAAATAAGGAATAGAGAGCAGTTAAAAGGCCAAGTAGTCAATGAGCTGTGTCTCTTAGATAAGAAAGGAGAAAACACCGAAGGAAAGACATGAATGATGATGATGGACCAGCCATAAAAATATCTGGGATAGGTCGTTGTAGGCAGAGGAGAAACAAAGATAAAAGTTTGGAGGAAAGAATAGGAATGGCATAACCATGAAGCAAAAAGATGACTAGTGCGACTACGTTCGATGAGCAAAGAGAAGAGTAGTAGGAAACATTAAGATGTAGAGGCAGGGACCAGATTGCTTACGGCCTTCTGGACCATAAAAGGACTTCAGATACTATCCTATATAAAATGAGAGGTCTCTGGATGCTTTTTATTGGGAGATTTATATGATCTCATGTGCATTTTTAAAAAGCACTTTTACATCTGTGTGGAGACTGGACTGTAAAGGGGTGTGGGTGGAAGCTACGTGATCAGTGAGGAAGGCATTGCTCAAGGCTTCATGATGGGTGATAGTGGCTTAGATTAGGGTGGTAGAAGTGGAAGCTGTGGGAAGTAGCCAGATTTGAGTTATATTCTAATGTTTGAATTTGTAGCATGTGTGATGGATTAAATGTAAGTGGTGGGGAGAAAAGATCAGAATGACTCCTAGATCTTGGCCTTTGTAACTAGGTAAATGGTAGTTACTTAAGATGGAAAATACTGAGTGGTGAGAAAAGAGGGGGAGCAGAACCAAGAGTTCCATTGTGAATTTATTAGGTTGAGACATTGGGGAGCAATGTTAGACATTAGAGTGGAAATTTTAGGGAGACAGATATAGAAGGTTGAAGTTCAACTAAGGAATTGGGGCTAGTGATAAAATGGGGGGGTATCAAATTATATATGATATTTAAAATCATGGAGCTGGAAGGAATCAGTAAGAGATAATACAGAAAAGAAAAAGATCTAGGATTGAGTCTGAGAATACTTCAATATTTAAGGGGCAGAAAGAGGAGGTACCTGTAAATAATGGGAAGTAAAAAGTAGCAAAGTGAAAAAACAAAAACATGTTTAAAGTCCAAAGTAAGAAAATATTCCCATGTACTATAATTCTGAAAGAGGACTTCTTTGTAGTAGAAAATTTTGAGCGTTGGGTGGAATTTGGAATTCCTATCATTCTGGTCTCAGATATTTATAAGTGCAAGTATTAACCACCATACTTTTTGGTCAAGTATGGTGGGAGATTTATGATTCTTTGTAAAAAACTCATTTTCATTTCTTACATGGTATCCAAAGTACATTTGGATCAAGAAATGTGAGTGATCAAGAAATGATCAAGAGTGATCAAGAAATGGGTCATTCTTTGGGGTAGGCGTTACATAAATTCAGATTCACTTGAATTTTTTTTCAATTTTTTAACATTCCTCAAAGATGATAAGAAAGTGCTCATATTTATTTCATGCCTTTCCATCACGTTTTAATCTTCTCATATGCCATAATGTCTGAAGGAAGTTTTTAGAAGTCTTCTGGAGTCAGGTTAAAAGAAGACTTTTAATCTGATACTAGACATCAGGCTCTGACTTCCATTTATGTTCAGGGTAGAGTGGTCCTGAGGTTTTCAGCACCATGAAGAAAAAAGCAGGTAAAATCAGCCTCATGTGTTGATGGAGCAGGGAAGCCCAAGACAGAGAATTTGAGAATAGCAAAAATTCACAATACACACATACACACCCCCCCCCACACACACACACTCCTGTCTCTGTATCAATATTTGCCCAATAGTCACAAAAACTTTTAGACTACACCTTGTCAGTGAAAGCTTTCTTTCTAAAGCACCAATAGCTCTAGATTAAAATGCGATGAGAAGTAAAATGAACACAGGCAAAACCATACAATATAGACAAAATCCATTGAAGGCAAAGATGCTGATGTTACAATACTCTGTGGTGAACAATTGACAGGTTTAATTCAATGTTGTCATATTATTTCATAATTGTTTTATGTCTTTCTCTAATTAAAAATCCTCATTTTTCCAAATGATATTGACATACCAACATGTCTTACCTGAAACAGAAGGAAAAAGTCCTCGGAATAGCCTAAATAGATAAACGTATTTCATTACAAATACAAACGCAACCACTTCATTGGCCAAAACCAAACAACAACAACAAAAAACCCTCTTACCCAATGGTTAGACAAGCTATTGCCCATGGGCCAAATCTAGCCCACCAGCTATTGTTGTAGATGAAACTTTATTGGCTATTTATTTATGTGTGGTCTATGACTATTTTCATGCTACTGTGGTTGGGTTGAGTAGTTACAAGGGAGAATGTATGACATCAGAACCTAAAATATTTACCACCTGACTCTTTACAGAAACACAAGGCCAACTCCTATCTTAGAACTTCTCTTAGCATCTATATACTTGTATTTTACATACAGCTCTAACGAGTGGTATTATTTATTCTCCCAGGTTGAATCAGTAAAAGGGAAGTGAACAAACATTTGTAAATGAAAGCATTAACCTTTCTTCTTCCCCTCTTCCACGGCAGACACTGAGTATAATAATGGCCCTTGGCTAAGAGCTTAATTGAGTTCTCACTAGAACAATTACTTCAAACTTTCAGTTTTGAAACTAAGGAAGCTCTAAAGAAGAATGTGGTTTCCTTTCTAAATCTCAGAATACTTAAAATAATATCCACGGCAATTAGGGCAAGTGCTAAACACTATCACATGTGATAAGGTAACTGACTCTATGTAAAGGCTAGTACCTGGAAAACGTTTGTTTTTCTCAATATAGATTTAGCCTACTGTTTATGTTAATTAGTTTTATTCTTGGCACATCTGTGTGAATGTGTCAAACAATTCTGATCTTTACTCTTTGAAAATGTGAGAAAAGAAACTGACAAGCTGAAGTTGATGAAGGTGGATACAAAGCAACAAAGACCTGATCTGATTAGAATGCACAAGTCATAGTGGCCCTTGTCCCTGGTCTGTTCTGTGGACCTCTGGATGTTTACAGCCAGCATCAATGATTTGGCTAAAGGCTCATGGAATTAACCCAGTTTGAGTGATCGCCTGAAGAAATATATAATGAGAAGAAGGGACTGGATCCTTCATTAAATTCACTGGTTAACTAATCTTGAACACCATGAAGGATGGGTGGGGATCTCCCCCCGCTCCCCCCCCCCAAAGGAATATCTTTGATAGCCCAAAACAGGAAAAGGGGAAAAAGAGGAGTAAGCATAAAAATTAGGAATTTGCCTCTGACTTCTTAGGTGTTTTTGCTTTCCCATCTGGAAAAATCATATTTCATGCACAGCTTTAACTATTTCTTTTCTTTGTTGCTTAGTAATAAATATGAAAGACTTTTAAGTACAAAATGATTACCCGTGTTTTCAGTGGCAGAGTACGGTTTATTCCCTTCAGGATTACCTGAAGATATGAGGCTGTTGTGCCGTTCATAAGACAGAGACATCTTTTGTTAACCTGCCCGTCATTTCTCTGCGAGATTTGCACGGAGCCTTGCTGAGCAACTACTAAAGGACCCTCAGCTGGAGGCTGTGGTAAATGCCGCTGGGAACTTCTGCGCATGCGCAGCACCCTGTCCCATGAGCACCCCCACGGGCTCGGCCTGATCTCAGCTTCTGAAAAACTCCTGAAGAGATTGTAAAGGAGGAAGCCGGCCACTGCTGAAAAGGCCAAGACTAAGGAGGGATTTCAGGGTGAATGGACTGCCCTTCCTCCCAAGTTTTGCTGTTGAGCCCGAGGTCACAGACGCGTCTGAAGGCGCACAGGTGCCCTCCATGCCTGTGACGTGGCTCCTTACGGAAGAAGGGAGCAGGAACGTGCCGCCGGATGCCGAAGACCCGCCTGCAGCTCCCCCTGCTCTAGCTACCGAATGGGTAAGAACCACCACGGAGTGTGGTCTCAAGCTGTCCTTCCACAATTAAACAAAAACTGGAAATAAGGTTGACAGAAAATATGCAGGTCCCAAAAGTTGTGTCCGTGTACCTGCCAGTCCTTATCCAGCCCCAACAGTGCTTGGCCCTGGTCTCACAGGGCTACATCCTGCACCAAATTTGTCCCTTCCTGTGCTTTTGAGACCATATGGTTTACCCACAGATCCAGCTGCCGCTGGGGCTTTAGGTGCATGGTGATCCATGTCTTCTGGACTTTGGACACCAGGAATGGGAGGGCAGTATCCTGCCTCTGATAGGGCATACCATCTTGGGGGGGCTCCGCAAGTACCAGGGGCAGCAAGCACCGTCCCATTGGGCACTGTTCCACCTGGAGTCTGGGGATCACCAGCGCCATACCCTGCCTCTGCAGAGTAATATTCCACACCAGAGCTGTATCCCACTCCCTGTAATCCTTTTCAAGTGCCTCCAGGACCTTCTGGTGCTCCACTGATGCCTGGTGGCCCCACTCTTACCATTACGTTAACACTGCACAAAGAGATGATGCTTTGCTTTTTGAAATGTGTGTGTGTGTATGTGTGTGTATACATGAATGCATATAAGAATTGCTGGTTTCACTGTTCTTAGAGGGCGTTCATAAAAGAGTAAGTCTTGAACCCCTCAGAGAAGATATCTGCCTCTTGTAGGTGGATGTGCAGTATAGCAGATGTGTACAATCACATAAAAATGCAAAAGAAAAAGCAATTCACAGCTCTGTAAAGTGTAGATAACTAGATTACTGATACCAATGCAAATGTCTCTTGTCCATATATATGCAAATAACTTCTGTCTAGAGGAAGGACAGCTGATTATTCTACTGCCCACCACTACTACCCTCCTGTTAAGAAAAAAAAAAAAGTTTTGTATCTGTAAATCCATTTTGGCATTCGTGATTAACACGGATATGTGTGGCACTTTAAATTTTCCTTTAAGCTAATTATAACATCTTACTGGAATCTTCTCAAATTAACGAGTGAGATTAAAAAATAAATTTTGACATGCATTCGGTTTATATTTTTATAATTGTCATGGTTGTTAAAAGATAAACAGGCATATTAAATTTTTTGAGAGTTTATTTGAGCAAGAATCTATTTGAACCAGGCAGTGCCAAACCACAAGTGTTTAGGAGCTCTTCACCAATAGCTAGGGGACTTTTATAGATGAAAGGTGGAAATAAAGCAAGGAAATTATTGATTGGCTATAGCTTAAGGTCTACTTGGTTGTTTGTGATTGGTTGTTCTTAGGCTTTTATTTCATAATTTTGAGGCATTTACAGGTTTAAATGTTTTTTTGTTGTTGTTGTTTACATAGGTCTCCATGGCATTACAGCACATCAGTCCAATAGCCTCTTTGTTTAATTAATTTCACATGGTTTTATCTTTTTTAAAAATTTTTCTTTAATGGTTGTAATCCCATTTTTAAAACACCAACTCCACAAGAAAAAATATCCTATTCATCTGTCCAACCTTGGTAGTCATGGTGGAAAGATGATTAAAAGGACAATATGGAAAGGCAAATGTGGCCTACTCATGTCTCTCTTTGACTTGCCCTCTAGAGGGAGAATGCAATTTCCTGTCCAAAGCCCTGAATGTGGAGCAGCCCTTGGCGGGGCTGGAAGTTCCACAACGAGAAAGAACACAACACACTGAGAATTAACAATCAAATAGGCAGCTCTGGAAATATACTCGGGAAGAAATTCTGATTCCCTCTTGTACACTAAGGGACAAGGACCTCCAAGAAGGGAACACTATAATAGGGAAGGCAGATACTTGGATTACACATGCATTGAGAATTACACGTGTACTCTACTGAGTCATTTGTGAACCCTCATTTAACCTTCATTAAAAACATATAGAGCAAATTTGTTTATCCCTTTCTGCAGATTTGGAAACTGGTGCTAGAAAACATTGAACACAGATGAAACACCAATTAGGAAATAAAAATAAAGTCACAATTTCATGCATTAACAGTATACTTCTCATTATAGTACCAGGACCTGGGACCTGTAGTGCACTTTCCCAGAAAGTTCGGCCAAATCTGTCTCACACATACCTCTGGGTACAGTACTTTTATAGCCATGCAGTGCCAATGGTTCTGCTTATCCCCTTCCTGTGGCTTCAAAACTTCATGATAGCACTTGCTGCTGTTACCATTGTCATCTGCTTTCTTCTTACTTAAGAAGAAACACTGTGCGAGTATTATGTTACACTCAACATTCTTCCACTGGGTTAAGACACTCTGCGCTAAATGCAAAAGTGTAGTGCTGGTTCTGGCACTGGCGTGCAGACTGGTATTGAGGCCTTCAAAACCAGTGAGACTGCAGGTAATGCTGGCAATGTAGATTCCCACCAAAGAGGAACTGATGACTCTGCTGAAAGATTTTTTTCTGAAGGAAGGAAATACCTTTCACTCGCCTTCTTGCCACATTCAGATAATAGTGTGATAAAACTGCTTCCTTGAGTCTTTCATAGAGACTTTGAATGAAAATTACTCATTATTGTATATAGATTCATAGGGCTTGTTTATTTTTTTACACATAATAACTTTCCATATATTCCAAGTTGGGCATAATGCCATGGGGAGCTGAGCTGGGGAATGAATGATTTGAGGGGCAGAAATCATGCCATAATTCTCTTGAGTCATTTAGCCTAAAAGAAAATACCTTGTATAACTCACCATCTCCTAAAAGTATAACTGAATTACAGTTCACTGTATTAAAATTGATTCATTTCATAATTCTAAGGCATTAAAAGGGTACACTCTGGTCAGTAGAGTGTTTAAGATAACAAGAAAGTGTGTAATTTTTTCAAACTTAAATTCAAAATGGTTTTAATAAATTAAAATCTTGCTACTTGAAACAATGAGCTTTTGTCATTGGGAAATCAGTCATAAGGAACACCTCTTTCACTGAAGATTCTGGATAATGAGGCATCAGTAGGAAACAGGAACAGTATCATATTTATTTTCACAATGTTCACCTCAAAGTAGAAATCCAATGTTCAATTGATTCCTGAATATGGAGGAAGAATATTAGTTCAATCCAAATAATTGAGGTAAAACATGATTAAATATAAGCATTCAATATGTGGCTATATCAAACCATCTCTACTCAAGCTGTGAATACAATAGTGGAAATGATCCCAGTGACCAGACCCTATATTCTGAGGGATTTGGAAAGAAAGAAGCAAGCACTTCCACAGGAAAAGCAAATCCTACTGCCAGATGGAATAGATTGGAACTGTTTGGTGAGGTGATTCATCAGGTATTACATTCCCTTGTGAGAGGGGGTATTAAAAAGTTTAGCTTTTGCCCAGGAATGCATCCTTTTCCCAAGACCCTAAGATTGATACATGATGGCTTGAGGGGGAAGGACAAAAGAGGCAGCAGGTCAGCAAACTGTAGCTAGTGAGCTAACCCCTACGTGTGGACTGTGACTGTTTTTTAAAGAAAATTTAATTGAAACACAGCCATACCCATTCACTTGCATATCATCTGTGGTTACAGCAGGGGTAGAGCTTATTGATTGCCAAAGAGACCGTATGGTCCTTTATAGAAAATGTTTGCCAATCCCTACCTTAGTATAACAAGTATAAATGTGAAACCTGCATCATAAATGAAATACTTATCTGGAAATCTCTGAATTAACAAGCCTTAGCAAAAGTTGCTATATAGAGATCTTGACCTTAGAACCAGTAACTAGACTTTGGGGAATAAATTCCTGACTGACTTCACTTTAATTCAAGTTTATCCTACCAGGTACCAGAAAGTTCCCTTGCTCTCTTCTCTACAGTAAATCAAGTATTTCTGGTTATATGCTGTTCTTTATTCAAATCTATTTGGGTTAAGGGATAGATTGTTGTTCTGAAAATTATTGCAGTTGAATACACTAATGTTGTTAAGTTGAGCATTCCCTGCAAGCTGATAGCTGCCAAAGATAAAATGGATAGTCTCTTAATCAGCTCAGGCTGCCATGGCCAAATTCCATGAACTGTGTGGCTTAAATGACAGAAATTTATTTCTCACAGTTCTGGAGTCTAGAAAGTCCCAATCAGAGTGCTAACCAATTTAGGACCTGATGAGAACTCTTCCTGGTTTGTACATGGCTATCTTCTCACTGTGTTCTCACACAAATGCTTCTTTGTGCATGTGCATGGAAAGAGAACCAATCATCTCTCTGGTATTGTTTTGTTTTGTTTTTCTATGAAGCGTTAATCTCATCATGAGCATGAGGTCTCCGCCTCCACAACCTCAGAAAACAGCATCTACAGGACATTTTCACAAATCAGATCAAATTGTAGCTCAAGCTTGCTTTAAAAAGCAACTACTACAAAGTTTATTTTCTCCCCTTGTTTGTTGATAGTCATTGATTGTTATTTTGGTTGGCAGATACCCTGCACTAACTTTGGTTTCATTATTTATTAATAGGTTTTTTTCCTCAATTTAGTACTTGAATTAATTCTAGATATAAAAAGAGAAACTGCAATTGTCAAAGTACTTTTCTGCTGTGTATTAAATATGTATGTTTACTTATGGTATCAAGGCTCTACTTTGGGGATAGTTTTAAAATAGTCTATTTTTTATAATACCTACATGCAGAATTTTCATTTATTTTTTTCTAAAAGTGGTTTAACCTAGTCTAACCTTACGTTAAAGATGACTCTGACAAAAAATATATATATAAATGTGAAGAAATCTTTTTAGTAGGTGAAAGTATAGCTGACTTTCTCCTGCAGCCCCACCATGAATGACAACAGATGGATCAGGAATTTCTATCCATCTCTTGAATGTAATCAAAGAGACACTGAGATATGGAGTCAGGAAGCTCTGGGGAGCCAACTGAAAGAACAAAAGCTGAGTTAAATTGTGGAGAGCAAAACAGACCACACTTATAAATAAAGGCATAAAGGAGACCATTTTGCCCAAAGGATACTGAAAGAACAAACTTGGTGGCAGACAGAAGCCTTGTTTCCAACGACAGTCCCCAAAAGACCTGATTGTATTTATCCAAACCTCTATAATACACTTCTCTTTTTGATTAAGGACTCTTCAACAGGTTTCAGTTCCTTGCAATCAATGATCCCTGTCTGGAATAGAAATTGGTACCTATGATACGGTAGCAAGATAGAGATTCTCAATAGTATGAATTTGTTTAATGTTTTGAGAGAGCAGGGAAGGGAAAGGCTGGAAGAGCTAGGATATTGTCTGTAGGATACCCTGGGGACTTACCTAATTAATTTATTTGTTGTAACCTGATGGGATTTAAGTCAGACCACTGAAAAAATTTTGGGGTACTAGGATGCAGAATATAAGGTTAATGTAGGTATTTCTTATGACCTTAAATAAAGTTTTAGTAAAGGAAAAGATTTGCTGTAGTCCAAGGTGACCCTACTGAGTGTTGAGAATGTAAAGCAGAATGCTCACACTAGTGTAAAAGCACATAGGATTGCTATTAGCAGAAAGATGAAGGGTCCAAAAGTAAAGGTGACTCTGCAATGGGGGGGGGCGGGGAGAAGGTGTGGTATTTTGTCCTCTGAGAAAAATATCTGTTAAAGAGTTCCAGAAGAATCAGGGATTTAGGGATTCAGGGAGTCAAGCAGATCCAAGAATCAGGGGAAAGACATTTAAAAAGCAAATCTGGTTGAGGGGTGCCTGGGTGGCTCAGTCGGTTAAGCGTCCCACTCTTGGTTTCAGCTCAGGTCATGATCTCACGGTTCATGAGATTGAGCCCCGCATTGGGCTCTGTGCTGGCAGTGCAGACCCTGCTTGGGATTCTCTCTCTCTCTCTGTCTCTCTCTGCCCCTTCCCTGCTTGTGCTCTCTCTCTCTCGAGATAAATAAATAAACATTAAAAAAATTAAAAAACATAAAAATAAAAAGGAAATCTGGTTCAAATTACAAAGCTGGCATAGCTATAAAGAGGACACACTAAGCCTTCTTGTGACTTTATAACACCCTCATCATTTGTTAAATTCATTAATTCCTGTATGCTTTCTTACAGTTATTACAAGTAAATTGTTTACAAATAAAAATGGAGTTCAGTGCTTTTTAAAACCAGAAATCAGAGTTAGGAATAAATGTTCTATCCCACAGAGTCCTAGAGAAGAGAACAAAATCACAGGAAAGATTAAGTGACATCTGGAAAAGTAGGTCAAAACATGGGGTATAGAAGAGGAGAATAAGATGAGAAGGATACAGGATTAGACCTCATAAATACTCCTGAGCTATTAACTGGCAAGAAACTCCTGTTTTTCCTATGAAAAGTGTGGCAGAAAGCAAAGGGGCAGGAGCTAGGAGAAGAGAGTTAAAGGACAAGAAACTTCTATTAAAGCAGTTCAGAAGATAGGAGAGGAGGCAGAAACAGCATTCATTAGTCTCCAAAGTATACTTTTAGCAAGCATTGTTCTCTCCTTTGGGACAATTCTAAATATCTGACATCTGAGGGAAACACCTACACTTTATGAAACTTCTCTTTAATTTCTCACTAAAGTGAAATTTGAAAGAAATAACTTTTTTCCCCTCTGAAAATTCACAAGTAAAACAATTACATACGCTGTACTAATTCAATCTATTGTCAAAAGTTTAGGGATTTTCGGTTCTTTTCATTGTATAAGATAATCTCTCAGTTGATAGTGCTTAATTGGGTCAGAAGATAAACCTTGCAAAAAAAAGGGGGGGGCTCTATTTAGGCTCTGACATAATTCATTTTATTTGCAACTATACATGAATGCTGAAACCCAAACTTATAAATGCACTTTTATATGGCTGTCAAGAAACATAAACACAGCCACTATTTATCTGATAACATTGGAGAGAAATGCAGTTCCCAAATGATGTGAGGTTAAATCTACAAAGATGAGGTGAATTGTGAAGGGAAGCACTTAACTGGTGAAACCAATCAGCATAGACAAGCAATCAAGACGGCATTGTCACTTTTGCTTCCTTGAGAAAAAGGTTTATCCTGCTGTGCTTTGGGGACAAAGTATCTTAATTATTACATCAAATGCTTACTTCACTTTGCCTGTCTACAAATCATTAAGTCACCATGTGCCATGAATCTGATTGTTGGTGATTCTAAGCAATGTCAGCTCAAATATCCCTGTGTGTTTACTACCCTGTATTATTTTTTTAAAGAGTTCAGGACACATCAGGTTTCTTTAGCATTTTTTAAAAATGTTTATTTTTGTATTTATTTGGAGAGAAAGAGATAGCCAGCAGGGGAGGAGCAGAGAGAGAAGGAGACAGAGAATCCCAAGCAGGCTCTGCAGCTGTCAGTGCAGAGTACAACATAGAGCTCGAACTCATGAACCCTGAAACCATGACCTGAGAATTGGATGCTTAACTGACTGAGCCACTCAGGCCCCCCTACCTGTATTTTTAGTATCTGCTCACTTACCAGCCTCCCTCACCTGTAACTGTGAACTCTTTGAGGACAAGGATAAATCTAATACAGTAGCGTTCAAAGCGTGGTTCCAGGACCAGCAGCAGCAGCACCAGCATTACCTAGGAAATGGTTTGAAATGCAAATTCTCGGGCCTGAGCCCAGACCCTGATCCCAAGACTCTGCTTTAAGGAGTCCTCCTGGTGATTCAGATACCTGCTAATGGTTTTGAGAACCACTAATGATGAATCACATTCAGGCACCAAGCACAATACCTGGTAGAGTGTAGAATCCAGAAGGGAAAATGAGGTCTATGGGGAAACCTATCTTGTGCTGCTTTCAGCACATTTGTAGCATACAGTGTCCCATTGCCCTAAATCCCATACAAAAAAGTAGGTAATAACCTGTCTACACTATGGAACCATATTACTCCTTTCTAGGATCTTTTCAATATTAAAAAAAAAAAAATACTAGAGGGGTATCTGGGTGGCTTAGTTGGTTAAGCTTCTGACTCTTGACTTTGGCTTAGGTCATTCAAGCCCCACGTTGGGCTGTGCACTGACAGCAGAGCCTGCTTGAGATTCTCCCTCTCTCTGCCCCTCCCCTGCTCACACTCTCTCTGTCTCTGTCTCTAAATAAATAAACAAACAAGCAAACTAGAAATAGTAATGCCTATTGTCTTATGTAGAATTCATTTCAACTTTCTTTTAGAACAGGGGTATCAGGTAAAGCCTCTGATTTAGGTAACAATTCTTTTACTCCATAACATCCTAAACTGCATTAGGGCGTTTTCTAGATTTTCTCCTTTCTTTCACTATGTGCTCCTTAATGGCAACTACTATGCTCATTTCTTAGACCTCAAGAACCCAGAACTGTAAGTAGCATGTGGTAGATATCTACTATATATTAAATAAAGGAATGAGTAAATGAACCCTGTAGAAAATCAACTTTCCATTTATAATTACCTAGTCCTGAAATTTATAGATAAATACTTTGGGAATAAGTTCCATCTTCAGAATCCCCTACTCTAATGCAAGCTGAAAAAGTTTTAATCCCATTCACATTGGATAATGCTTATTATCAAACTGTTCAGTCACTCTTTGCTGAGAAAATACAACATGCTGTAGTTCTAGGGATTAAAAGCATTTACGAGCAGGGTTATTCATATTTATGCCCATTCTTTTCAAAACAATAAGCTACTTGAAAGTATTAAGCCAAGAGTTATAAAGCAACACCTATTAACAGAAGTATAACTTTATGAGTGATGTTATTAAGTCACTAAGAAATAAGACAGGTAAGCTAGAGACACCTAGATGGCCATGTATTTATTTTAGGTTTAAGTGAAAATGTTCACACCAGGTCCACCAGCTCGTTGTTTCAATGTGACCAAGGACAACAACCACTATAGTTACTAAAAAGACACAAAGCTCTAACTCTTCCTATCTTCCCAACTATCCATACTCCAAGGAATGAAAAGGGGCTTCAAAGGCCTGGATACACTCTTTTCAAAACCACACTTCTATATTGCAGAATATAGAAAATATTCACTAGCATAGAATATTCTTTGGTCTACAGAATTTCATTGAGCATCATTTCAGAATACAGTCTCACAAATTTGTAGAACTAATTCTGATTGTTCACTCTCACTCTAAACACCAATTTTACTTTTTTTACTGTCTGGATAACATCTTTCTTATTTCACAACACATAAACTAAAACCTATGTAAAACAATGCCTTTTTTTCCAATTATAAATATTATTCAAATATTCAATATGTTCAAATATTTTCCAGCCTCATATCTATGACTTTTTCATGTACTATAGAAAATGGTCCCTGCAGGGGCACCTGGGCGGCTTTTTGGTTAAGTGTCTGACTTTGGCTCAGGTCATGATCTCATGGTTCATGGGTTCAAGCCCCACATCAGGCTTTGTGCTGACAGCTCAGAGCATGAAGCCTGCTTTGGATTCTGTCTCTCTCTCTCTCTCTCTCTCTCTCTTTCTCTGTCCCACCCCTGCCTGTTCTCTCTGTCTCTCTCAAGAATAAATAAATGTTTAAAAAAAGAAGAAGAAAGAAAATGACCCCTGCAAAGGGATCTTTTGCAGCTAAACTATTTCCAAAATCCTACCTCTTCTACCTCTAATTATATTTCAGTCGATCCTGTAATTAAATGACCCTGTAAATAAAATGTAAGAAAAGCCAAATTCCTTTTCTCAAGCCTGATGAAATTCTGCTTATTCTTTAAGTAGCCGAATTGTGAAACTGCCGACCATTTTATTGATACCCTCTTCTGATTAAATCCATGGCTGTAGGTACCACCTAGATGCTGGTGATTCACAAATGTATGCTTCATCTCTCCTGAGCTCCAGGCCCATGAAATCCACTTACCATTGGATATCTCAATGTAACTTTCAAAATACTTCTATATGCCTACAACTTTACTTATAATCTTCTCTGTCAAAACCCATTCCTGTTACTCAAGTCTTTCCATATATGGTTTGCAATCCAAAATCTGGTCACCTTCTTACCCTTTATAGCCAAACCATTTTCCAAATCTTTCTCATCCCAGCTAAATATATTTCAAATCTATCTACTTGACAATATCTCTACCACCACCACCCTAGTCCAGGCCACTTTTATCTCTGACCTGGATCACTGCAATCGTCACTTAAATGGCCCCACACCCACACTTGAATCTTGCAAGCCAGCAACCTGACTAGATACCTATAACCACAAATCCAATCATGTCACTCCAAAATTGTAACCTGCCCATGGCATCCTATTGCCTTTACAACGAGGTTTGTATATTTTTACCATGATCCATAAGACCTTGCTGAAAGTCTCAACTCTTTACCAAGGTCTAGAAGGCCTTCCCTCTCTGGTTTTACCTCCTGCCTGTCAGCTCTGCACTCTCTGTGACCTAGCCAAACTGGTCCTCATTTTGTCAGTTAAGCCAAATGGGTGCCCCAACTTAGCATCTTAACTCAGACTGCTTCCTCTGACTATAATGCCTTTTCATATCCATTCCCTTTCAATCAGCTTCAAGTTAAATATCACTTTCTCAAAGATATTGTGTCGGGTTATATTTTCTTCCCCAAATGAATAACAATATTCATAGAATAGCAATACTGTCATCTTATATGTCTTCCCAGAAGCTTGTTTCTTGTCCATCAAGAGTTGAGGTCTATTTCTCCTCCTCTTCAAACTTGGCTGCTTTGTGACTTCTCCAACCAGTGTGGCAACAGTGGTGCTATGTGACTTCTGAGGCTAAGCCATTAAAGAGATGCAGCTTCTGCCTAGTACTTTCTTGGGACAGTTACCTTTGGAACTCATTAATACTGTGAGGAAGCCCAAGCATACGTAGAGGCTTTATTTATGTGTTCTGGCCAGCTGGACCAACTAAGATCTTAGCTAACAGCACTGAGCGCCACACAGGCAAATGAATGTTCTTCAGATAATTCCAGCCTCTATGCTGAGTTCTCCAACTGAATCCCCAGTTATCAAAGAGGAGAGACCAGTCATCACACTGTACCCTTTTGAATGCTTGACTCACTGAATCTGTAGGCGTAATAGTGCTTGTTTGATGCACTAAATGTGAAGTTAGTTTGTTATGCTTCCCTAGTAATTGGAAGCTATAACTCCCCTGGTCCTTCCTTGAAACTAGGTCCTGCTGTCATAGATATCTCAGCTTACTTTTCACTATGTCTTTAATGTCTGTCTTCTCTTTTACCTTAGAAGTTTGATGAGGATATGGGTTTTATCAGCTCTGTTTACTGCTGTATTCACAGTGTAGATATTCAGTAAATATTTGTAAAATTATTGAATAAAATTCTGTTAAAATATATAAAGAAAGAGGAGTTTAGCATTCGGAAATTGAAAAAGAAGCTACAAGGAGTAGCAGAGAAATTATCTTCAATAAATTCTTTAGAAACAAATGAAGGTAAAAGACTATAATGCTGTATTTTGGAATTACATGTTGGTGGTATTTGTATTTCTGAGATAGGAGGAAGCTAAGTAAACATAAGATGGGTTACAGCATATATTTTGACATAGAGCCGAGCCAAGACCATAAAGCCCTGGGAATTGGGGAAAAAATGGAAAATATGTTAGTAAGTTAAAAAAAAAAAAAGGCCACTCGAAGCTTTTTAAAAGTCAAATGTCCAAGCGATTGCATTACTAGAAAAATTGGGGAAAACAGGGATAAAAGGGCATGGAGGAAAAACCAGTATCAGAACCCTGTTGTCAGCAGCTCTAAAAAACAAGATCAAAAACTATTCACAGTTAGATTGAGGCCAAGACACAGAAACAAACATCAAAGAGCTTCTCTGCCTGAATGCTGTCTTCAACAAAGGAAACAAATTATAAATATTTCATTGAAATTGACATGGATAGAGACCTTAACACTTTCTTCTATATCAAATTTGGTAAATCAATGATAGAGGTCTCTTTTCTAATAATGTCAGATGTGAAAGTTATATAGGTAAGTTCTCTAATACCATTTTCACTACCAGGTCATCAGGGCTTCAAACCTGATTTTTTCTTTTGTTGAATTTTTCAGGGTTCTAATTCTCAAGATATATTAGGTCCATTTGTGTTATGATATACAATTATGCATTTATGAAATTGACTTAAGAGAGTGTTTAAAATAAAGCAAATATGCATATAAAAAAGAAATGGATGGATATTCATACTTTGTTATTAAGAAAACCTTGATAAAATTATTTTCGTGGACACTTTAAAATCTCAATGTAATTAAAACCTGGATAAATAAAAAATTATAGTTTAAAATCTATAAAGGGAAATCAGCATTTCTTCTGAAGAAAGAGAGGGGAACAATGAGGTACTACAAGGACTAGTGCTAAAATAGATTTGTTTTAACTGATGTAGAAGAGCAGACAATAAATTCTCTAACGTTATTTCAAAACCAAGCACTTTAAGATAATGAAATGCCCAGTCAAATGGGTTGTCCTGAAAGATGTCTACAGTGGATAGAAAAAGCCAGCAAAGCTTTACTATAAGCATATGTAAGATAATGTATTAAATAAAAAGTAATCCAAATCCATTTACCATCTAATTGGGTCTCAGTTATCAGCAAAATTCAAGAAACAGTCAGAGAGGACTTTGTAGATTGACAATCCCTAAAGGCATCAATGTAATGCTCTTTTAGTTAGCACCTTTAAACAGAAAGTCTTCTAAAACACCACACTGAAAAATTAGCCAGGCATACAGCCTCTATTCAAAAACTAATTCCTGAACTGCCCAAATCAATCTCTCAGCTCATCCAGTCTTGCTCTAATTTTCCAGCAATGAACCCCAGTATTCATTTCCCCTTATGGTAGTCAGCTCTCAGATTTGACAACCTGAGCTAGCTCCAACTAAAATCCTGCCCATCTGCCCACTGCAAAGCCTCACCAGCAAGCTTCGTCATATCTATTCCCGCTAGATGTGGCTTTTCCCTAAGCACAGCCCCCTACCAAGTGGAGGGTGCCTCACAGGAAGAGCTGGACATAGTGTCCTGCTGAGGCCACAAGGACAAATAAAGCAATGGAGCAATGGGCATTATTTACAACATGTATTATAGGAAATTTTTTTTAGTGGAAATACATTTAACTTAATGAAAACAAAAAGAAAATTAAGTTTTACCTCACTGAAATTTGGTTGTGTATATCCTTTCTAGATAGCATCAATGCCAGGAAAAAAAGCTGAATTTTGCCTAATTTATGTTGATGTTGCATGAATATAAATGTCACCATCCTTATTTCTGAGCAGTTACAATCACATCACTGCAGAATATTCTTGGTTTAAATTACAGTATTGTCAAATTAGCAAGAACATAAATAGGCAAGAATAGCAACGAAATCGTTAAGCATATATGCTTTCTAAATTACAATATGTGCAATAATATGTACATTCTTTGGGAAATGCTGTTATCGTATAACTGAAAAATGGCAATTGAATATAAATGTCTTATGTCTTTCTGTGTCTTTTAACTCCCATTGCAGAACACCACTATCTAAACAACTGATCTTCATGGTTTATAATTACAAAGTGTCATATGCCTTTCTTTTAATTAAAATAATTTCCATATTATATCCACTCTTTTATTAAAATAAAACCAAAAAGAACAAAGAAAAAAAAAAGCCTGAGTTGACTACAAGATTAACACACAGGCATAACTTAATTCTGCATGAGATCACTCATTTCTATGAACTATATATATATTTTTTAACTCTGTAGAATATCAGCAAAACCTGTCTGAATCAGAGATGTCAATGATGGAATGCTACAATTCCCTTTACATTCATGGTGTCCCAAACACAACAAAGGCAGATTTTTAAAACAGGCTGAGACCATTTGTTCATGCCTTCAATATACATGTTTTCAAACTTACTTCAGTCTGGTGTATAGTATGCTTTTGCCATCTACTGGAACAATGATATACTGCAGTTGCAATAATTTTTGCAGCGGTAAGAATGGAAACAATGGTGATTAAACCAGGTTAAGCAGACATTTTAAAGATAACTTCTCAGGGCTCTGAGAAGAGTAAACATTCACTTGCAAGAATTCTAGGAAAGAGATCTTCCAAAATTAGAGACCTTCATGGATGCCTAAGACCTTTCCTTTATCATAAGATTCCTTTCTCTTTCTAAAGGCTCTTTTAAAATGCAAGTATATCTGTTTTAAATGTGCTACGCTATAATGAGACAAGAGAACAAAGTATTGACTCCCAAAAGCTGGATGCTTAGATAATAGAGGAGAAAATCAGACTGAATCATTTTCAGTTAACAGTAATTTTTGCTGAAGATTAATTTTGAACTTTTCCATAAATATGATCGATCTGAAAATTTCATCTTTATTTGACAGGTTTCCCTTGGTTTCCTTGCATTTAGAGACCACTGTTAACATTCCACTGTATTTTTAATTTATAATAGCATTTTAATCTTGCAATTCTCTGAAGTTAGTAGATTCAACATTATTACCATCATCTGAGTGGTTTGAAAACTGAAGTTGAGAGAATTGTAGCAGGCTGACTCCAGATGGCCTCCAATGATATTCATGCCCTTGGGTAATTTTCTCCTTTTGAGTATAGGCTAGAGCTAGAGAAGTGCCTCTAAAAATAGCATACAATAGAAGAATGGAATGTCACTTGTGAGATTGGGTTATAAAAGACTTGACTTCTTTCTTTCTCTCTCCCTCTCTTTCTTCCTCTGGCTCTTCTTATTGGCTCGCTCTAATGAAGCAGCCACCATATTGTGAGCTGACCTATGGAGAAGCTACAGGGAATGAAAGAATGCCACTGACCAACAGCCAGTGAGAAACTGAGGCCCCCAGTCCAACAACCCATGGGAACCTGAATCCTGCCAAAAGAATGTGAGTAAACTTTATAGGGGATCTTTCCCCATAAAGAACTTTGAGGTAACTCAGCTCTAGAATCATCTTGATTAAAGTACTGTGAGGGACTGTGAGGCAAAGAACCCAGCTAAGTTACACAGATGTTTCATGCATGGGAACCATTTAAATCAAAAATGTGCTTTTAATTCTAAGGTAATAAGTTTTAGGGAAATTTGGTATGCAGCAATTGATAACTAAAACAAGAATGGTAAGTGATTTCCCATAGATATCAGACTGGCTAATGGTATAAAGGAAATAAACACTGTTAAGTTATTTCAGTAAGTCAACAAAAAGTCTCATCCCAGCAAATTAAAAATTAGTCAAGAACAAAAGAAACAAGTGATGGAATGCAGCAAGAGTTTATTGAGCACCTGATCTTTGAAAGGCCTAGATTAGGTAAATAAGAAAAAAAATTAATATTGAATGGGAACTATTATAGACTGAATGTTTGTATACCCCTAAAATTTATATGTTGAAATCTAATCCCCAGTATGATAGTATTTGGAGGTAGTCCTTTGGGAGGTGGTGAGGTCATGATGGTAGAGCCCTCATAATGCAATTGGTACCCTTATAAAAAAGACCACAGAGAGCTCCTTTGCCCCTTCCACTATGTGACATTTTAATGAAAAATCAGCTGTCTGTGAACCAGGAAGTGGGACCTTACCAGACACCAAACCTGCCTGGTGCCTTGATCGTGGGCTGTTCATCCTTCAGAACTGTAAGAAAAAATATTGTGTTATTTATAAGCCACCTATTCCACAGTAGTTTTGTTATAGAAGCACAGGTAGAGACAGGATATAATATAGGTAAAAATGAATTAATATTAGGATGATTAATGTGAAAGATATAAATAATGATGCTAATGTTAGGAAGGCTCAAAGAAAAATATTCTCCCTGGATAAAGGTTGAAGAGGACATTATTGAGCAGAGCTTTTGAAATAGGCCTTGTAAGGAAGGCTAGGATTTCAAAAGGGGAAGAATTTGTGTAATAGTTCAAACATTAGAAAATACACAGAAGTGAGAAAATGGGGCATATTTAAGTAAGAATGAGTGGTTCATACATGGAAAGATCTGAGGCAATAATCTGCAACAGTCAAATGTGTGATTGGAGTCCTGAAACCAGGCCTGGGAAGTTTGCACTTAATTAATTCTTCAAGGACCTATTGAAATTGTTTGAGAAGGAGGAGCTTCTAATTAAGAGCAAATTCATATTAGGGTGCCTAGGTGACTCAGGCAGTTAAACTTCCGAGTCAGTTTCCACTCAGGTCATGAACCCATGTTTCATGAGATCAAGCCCTGAATCAGACTCTATGCTGGCAGTGCAGAGCCTGCTTGGGATTCTTCTTCTCCCTCTTTCTCTGCCCTTCCCCTGCTCACACTCTGTCTCTCAAAATAAATAAATAAACTTTTAAAAAAGACCAAATTAGTATCTTAAAAGAATTATTTTGCAATAAAATGAAGGATGGGTCCAGCTGCTATCAGAAAAAAATTGTGAAAGACTTTGGGTTATGAATATTTTTATATTTGTAAAAGGTTATAACATGAAACAAAAAGCAAAACTGGGACGAATAAGTGACAAAGAGTGTGTGTGGCCCATAAAGTCTAATATCTGGTCCTTCACAGAAAAATTTGCCAACCTCTGGTCTAAAGAACATTCATCCTTCCAGCTTCTAAAGCTAAGAGATTGGCATTTTTCATGGTATGTCAAAGTATTTTACAAGTCTACAAGTTAGAGATAATTGATAGTACTGCAAATAACTCTTGCCTTTTAGCATGTAAATAAATTCTATCTGATGGAGGGAAATTTTATTTCTCCTCCCTAACCCCATTTCCCCTATCCCTGTAGAAAAGAGTCAATTTTACTATAATGGATAAAATCCTCATAATGCCTAAATGTCTATGCTCTCTGAATCATCTTTTGAGCTGGTTGTAACATCTGAGTACATCCTAAATTCATGAGTTAAATCTTTGACATGTGTTCACTTTATGTTTTTTATGAAAGTCAAGATTTGACATTTGTTTTAAGTTTTTATTTATTTATCTTGAGAGAGAGAGAGCATGCGAGCAGGAAGGAGGTAAAGAGAGAGAGAGACAATCCCAATCAGGTTCCATGCTCTCAGCACAGAGCAGATCTCAAACTCACAAACCATGAGATTATGACCTAAACCAAACCAAGAGTCGGACCCTTAACTGACCAAGTTACCCAGGTGGCCCCAAGATTTGGTTTTAAATAAATTTATCCTTTAAACAATTGGAAAAGAAAGAGATAACAAATCAGAGATGAACAAAGCTATCTCTAAGAACCACAAATACCTCAATGTATCATTAAAAACTGTTGAGCTCTGAGTGTCTCTGGAGTTGATTAATTTCAGTTACTTCCCACACATATATGGAAATTAGACACTGGGCAGGAAACTCAGCCCTTGTGTTCTGGGTGTTATGAGATGAAGACCAAACAAAATCCAGTAATGCAGAGTAGCACTACTCCTACTATATAGTTACCCAGTGGCTAGATGAAGGGAGAACCCTATCCAGTAAAAAATACTAGCATAAAACCTGGATAAGGTAAAGAAAGGCTCAGTGGGTGAGGCCAGATCTTTTACCTGGACAGGTCAGCAGTGCCCCTCACAGTCGTCCTCTTCCAAGTCTACTCAACAGGGAAATATGGGTGCTTTCCTTTCTTGAAAATCCTGAGTCTTTTCTTTCTCTTCCCTCATCCTCTAATCTCCTTTTTAGGCCATGACATGACTTCTTCACTCAAATATTTTTCCTTCCTTCTTGCTTCTTCACTTTTTTTCTCCCTTCTAAGTGCTATGCAAAATTCTTTTCCACAAATTATTTCTCAATGGACTCAGTCCATTGAAACCAATATAGCAAATAACTATTTTTGCTGTACAGCAGGAAAAGTTTAATTCTTTTTTTTAAGTTTATTTATTTATTTTGAAAGAGAGAGTGTATGTGCAAGTGTGGAGAGAGAGAGAGCAAGAGAGAGAGAATCCTAAGCAGGTTCCACGCTGTAGCACAGAGCCTGATTCAGGGTTTGATCTCATGTGAGATCAAGACCTGAGCCAAAATCAAGAGTTAGATGCTTAACTGACTGAGCCACCCATGTACCCCAGTAAAGGTCTAATTCTTAAACTCTGACTGAGTTGATACTTAGGTGTCTGGCAAGGTGAAAGTGAGATATTTAAATTTTCAAAGTAAATATTAGTAAAATATGAATTAGTAAAATATGAATTAACTTACCTGCTTCTTATGGGCAATGGCAATGGTACTAGGGAAAAACAAGGTGGATTAAGAAGGAATTATGAATGTGTAATATTTATAAATTGTCATTTTATGGAAAATAGAGATAAAACAAAAGAATTGCTATAAGAGCTATTCTAGTATATGAAGCCTGGTTCATCTGTTAATAATATTTATAGATATGGGGAATTCAGGTCAAGACACTAGTTTGGGAGCTGTTTGGAGAGATTATGACAGGGATTTTTCTCATTGTAAAGACTAATTCGAGTTGTAGTCATTCAACAGAAAAATTTTAAATAGTGATTAGGCCTTAGAAAATGAATGGTGTGAAGTTAATTATCCTCTATACCACAGATAGGTCATGTTTTGGGGTACTTATTTTGTCTTTTTCACCTAGAGTGGGAACTTTTTCCTGCTCTCATAGAACTTTTCTGTTTTATCCCTGTATTTGAAAAACAAAAACTACAATAAAAATTTTATGTTTGGAATATAATTATATATAAATAATATAATTTTATGTTGGAATATAATTATGGGTTATTCCCTATTTTAAAAAAGCTTCTCCATGCTCTGGTTTCTCTTCAAATCGCATAAATCTTTTGCCTTTTACTAAAAAAGCTTCTCCATATAGCAAAATATGATTATGAACTTTTATTAATCTCTGAAAATTTTAATATCATCATTAACCTTTATTAACTGAGTCCATGGATAATGCATCTCTACAAGATCAGTCAGCAACTTAAGACAATTTTTATCAGTAAAAACTAACATTGGGGGCTGAAGAGATAAGTCATATATCATTTATTTTATCAGACTAAGTTTATATTTTACTGTTGTTATGCAGATATTGAAAAAAGGGAAGACCTCAGGTTTTCTAATTTAGTTTTCTCTATATGTGTTTTTTTTTTAATCTGTGGCAAAAAAAGAAGTTCAGACTCCTAAATTTTCCTATGCCTTTTAAAATAAATAAGTAAAAATTAGAAGTATTTAAAAGTCTGATTTTACTTAGTTTAACATAAAAAAATTGTTTTAAACATCCCCCAATTCTTTTCTCCCCTCATTATTTTGTACAAAATACAATTTCATTTATACAAGAAAGATGTTAAGTTTTTTTAAGAAAATGGATTGTATTCTCACCCATGGCAAATCTATGGAAATCAGCACTCAGTCAAATGAATATTATAAATCCTAGTTTCAGGACTTGCTTTAGGCAAAATATGTCAAATAGGCAATCTCTTCTCGCCTCCCTGGAGACCAGGGTGAGAATCTGACAGGGTAGAAACCAGAAAACACATTACCCTCAAACTGAAATATTGTTTAGGCCCCAGCCGTTTCCTATTCACTTTAAGAAAACTAAGACCCACACACTGCGTGACAGTTAATTCCTTTCAAATAAATTTATTTTGTACAGATCCAGTGGTGAACAAAGATTAATCTTCAAGTAAAATACCAAGAAGAAGCATAAACATGTTTTTTTTCTACCTGTTCTAATGAATTAAACATTCTTTTTTGAGGTAAAACAAAGGCTTAGCTGCCTTTGAATGGCCTAGAGCTAATATAGTGACGTACACACAAATTTTTTTTTCATGGAACTGATTTATTACAGTCCTTCAGCATGACCAAGAGCCCACTCCAAACTAAATCATTTCACTGCTGTCAAAAATAGAATTTGCCAAACAGTATTTAAAATGCAAAAACAGTAATCAAAATGAATCCTTAATGAGTTATTACATATATACTTTTTTAACAGAAACTTTGCTAAAGCAAAGTACTGAGGATCTCTTAGGGGTGTTGCATGCAATTAATCATAAAGATTTTTTTTTCTGGGAAAATAAATCTATGTAGTTTTTAAAAATATAGTATTAAGGAGCCTTTTTATCATGAGTTGTGGTAATTAAAGTTTAACTTTGTAAGTAGGACACACAAATCTTTTGAATAGTAAATCTGTCTATTTCACATGTAGTCGCACAGGTCAATGCTTTCTAAAGTTTTATGCTGGCAAATTTTCACTAACCATGCTAAGCTTCCTCTTCTGTACAAAATAATTTTTTATACTGCAGGGACAACTACTGCAGCATATCAGAGGCATGCCTTACCTCCAAATCAAACTTATATTAAGCATGGGGTTTAAATTATGTATAATAATTTAATATAGTCCAAATTATAAAAAACAGTTTAATGAAAATATTTTTTATCCAAATGTAATTAATATACAGTGTTATATTAGCTTCAGGTGTACAGTATAATGATTCAGCAACTCTATACATGCCTCAGTTGTCATCAAGATAATTGCACTCTAGGGGTACCAGGGTGGCTCAGTCAGTTAAGCACCTGACTCTTGATTTCGGCTCAGGTCATGATCTCACAGTTCGAGAGGTGGAGCCCCATGTCAGGCCCTATGCTGACAGCATGGAGCCCGCTTGGGATTTTCTCTCACTCTCTCTCTCTCCCTCTCTCCCTCTCTCCCCCACTTCTCAAAATAAATTAATAAAAGCTTAAAGATAACTTTAAAACAAGGTAAATGCACTCTTAATCTCCTTTATCTATTTCACCCTTCCCCCCACCAGACTCCCCTCTGGCAAGCACTAGTTTGTTCTCTGTATTTAAGAGTTTGGTTTTTTGTCGCTCTTTTTCTTTGTTCATTTATTTTATTTCTTCAGTTCCACATATGAGTGAAATCATACGGTATTTGTCTTTCTCTGACTGACTTACTTCACTTAGTCCTGGCCATTGTTGCAAATGGTAAGATCTCATTCTTTTTTATGGCTGAATAATATTTCAGAGTGTGTGTGTGTGTGTGTGTGTGTGTGTGTGTGTGTGTGTAATCTCACATCTTCTTTATCCATTCATCTGTTGGATACTTGGGCTCCTTCCATATCTTAGCTATTGTAAAAATAATGTTGCAATAAACATGGGAATGCATATATCTTTTGGAATTAGTATTTTTGTTTTCTTTGGGTAAACAGTAGTGGAATTACTGGATCATGTGGTAATTCTATTTTTAATTTTTTGAAGAACCTCCATACTGTTTTCCACAGTGGCTGTACCAGTTTGCATTCCCATCAATAGTACATGAGGGTTCCTTTTGTCTACATCCTCACCAACACTTCTTGTTTCTTAAAATGTTTCTGATTTGAGCCATTTTGGTAAGTATAAAGTGATATCTTGTGGTTTTGATTTGCATTTCTCTAATGACTAGTGATATTGAGCACCTTCTTCATGTGTCTGTTGGCTATGTGTATGTCTTCTTTGGAAAATATCTATACAGGTCCTCTGCCCATTTTTAAATTGGATTATTTGTGTTTTGGTGTTGAGTTGTATAAATTCTTTATATACTTTAGAAATTAACCTGTATATCATTGCAAATATTTTCTCCCATTCAGTAGGTTGCATTTTTATTTTGTTAATGATGTCCTTCACTATGCAAAAGATTTTTATTTTAGTATAGTCTCAACAGTTTAATTTACTGAACATATTTTAATTCTACAGTCTGTCTCCCTATTTTCTTAAACTCTTTAGGTTACTCAGGCAAATAAAAATATTGCCTTATTTATGTAAGAATTGACTATCTGTTTAGAATAAAATTTGTACAAATACAAATATTTTGAGATTACAAAAATTGTAGACCTTTGTTTTTTGAGAGAGGATTAGTGGGAGAGTAGAAAAAGTATGAACTTTTGTTTGGGAGTACTTTCTTCAAATTTGAGTTCTATCATTATTGGCAATTGGCAATTAGTCTCTGGGAGCCTCAATTTTCTCATCTGTAAAATCGGGCAATAATATAGATTTTGTAGATTTGACAGGCTTGAAAAAGCTGGTCATGTAAATGAACACGCACATGCAGTTGTTCATTGAATTGTAATTCCTTTTTTTGCTGATTACCTGTACCACAAAAGTTTGACAAGAGATGACTTAGATCAACATGCTTTTGTTTGAAAGAAATATTTCTTCTAGATTCTGCCTTAGATTCTTGGGACTAGAATACTTTATCAATAAGGCAGGGAACAGGGGCACCTGGGTGGCTCAGTTAGGTATCCAACTCTGGATTTTGGTGTAAGTTATGATCTCACAGTTTGTGAGATGAAGCCCTGCTTTGGGCTCTGCTCTAACACCTCGGAGTCTGCTTGGGATTCTCTCTCTCTCTCTCTCTCTCTCTCTCTCTCTCTCTCTCTCTCTCTCCCCCTCTCCCTCTCCCTCTCCCTCTCCCTCTCCCTCTCCCTCTCCCTCCCCCCCCCACTGCCTCTTCCCTGCTTGCACTCTGTCTCTCAAAAATAAATAAACATTAAAAAGTATTCATAAAATAGAGCAGGGAATATTTCAATTTTGTTTCCTTCAATTTTTGTCTGTTTATTTGTTTAGAACAGACTCCAATTACAGAATCCTGATACATTCATATCTAGTCATCTTGCATACTGCCTGGCACTGGTCACCATGGACAAGGACGAATCCACTCATCAGATAAATAATTCTAAGCAGAGTACCTGACTATAAGTTAGCAGTTATCAATCAACAACTATGTGATAGCAAAAGGTAGAATTATAAGCTCACTTCTCACACAATTCACTAAAATTGTTGGTAGAAAAAGCAAACAGTTATGATTTGACATGTCAGAATTATACAAATTACCACATATTCCAAACTTATCTGCCATAATCAGTCATATTATGTTTATTTGAGAGAGGCATGGCGGGTTAGCAGAATACCAAGATTGGATTTTCAGTCCACCCTCCAGTACTAGATTCTGGATATATCATTTAGAATCTTTGATATGCTATTTCTTTATCCATACAATAGCAACAGGGCTACTTACCTTGTCTGTCTTGCACAGTTATTAAGGAGATAAAACACATAAGCTGTTTTGAAATTCCAAAGTATTAAACAGAAATGTAAAGCAGTTGATTTCATTGAACTCAGTATGAAAATGTACTGTAGAGAATATGTGCCTCTATTTCCATTTTAGAAGAAAGAACAATGCCGTATTTGGCCTACATGGCCAAAATAACAAAGTTATATTTTGCCAAAAAAAATGTTTATATAGGAAAGAAATTAATATCTCTTTGTGTGCATTGCCTTGTTGATTTATAGTTTAGAATTAACAGGTTTACCTCACAATGAAAGTTAAGAATAAAGCAAAATGAAGCTGGTAGAAAAAAACAGGAGGATTTGATACCAAAAATAAAGTGCAAAATTAACCATGAATAAACTAACTGAGACAGTTTTTGCCTTTTTGCCAAAGACTGACCTTGGTAATTAGCATATCTAACCTGGAAAATATGATTCTTGAGAAATATTCACCACTGTTTGCCTTGCCAGCAGTTGCTAGGTTATAACTATACATCTTCAGGTACAATAACATAGCCCATTTTGCTAGTAGCAAAAAAGAGAGACTTGACACTGATGACAACCACAAAAAAGCCTAAATTCTATAATTTGAGAAGCATTATATCTGAGTGAATTTATAACAATTTGTTCATTCCATAAATGTAGAAATCCTGTAAATATTTCTCATATTGAAAAATAACACTAATAGTTTTTTGAGAATAAATTTTACTTACAGTAAGGGAATTTTAAAAATACATTTATTTCTACCCATATTTACTTCAAGAAAATTACTTCTTAGTTTCTCATATAGGCTAAATATAATAAAAATAATTTTCCATAATTGAGACTTTATATATAAAGGAACCTAATAATACGGGAAGCATGTCAGTAAAGAGTAATCTTTATCTATAAATAAAACTCAGATCTCAGAGTAAATGTAGGAAATTGAGGAAAGAGAAGAAGCTAACATCTCTTGAGCATTTGCTATGGAGCTAGCTCAGTGCTTTCGATTTTATAAACATTTCATTTCACCCCACAAAAAAGTTTATACCGTATTGTAACGTTTTTTTAAAGATGAAGAATCTGAGGTGTAGAAAGTTTATTTAATGCTATACAGATAATAATTTATGGTGTAAGAATTTGCACACTAAAAAGACCATTCATGGTCTTTATTTACTGCATTATCTTGACTAGCTATCCGTCTCAATGCTTCATTACTAAATGTGTCTAACTGCTTGACATATCTACTACAGATTCAATCTTCTTTCTTCAGGCTATTTATAGTATTAACAAAAAACAAAGCAATCAATATAAAATATTTACACAAATATACAATAAATTTAAAATTTTTTAACAAATTAGCAAAGTAACAATTATTCTGACAATTGTCAAACAGTCACACAACTTAAAAGGTTTGAAATATTCAACAAAATTACAAAATCAGTTTGCTCTTCTCAATCCTGTTGAGTCTCTTTTGATTACATAAAACACTCAGCAGCAGTCCTCAGCAGGTCAGATAGCTTACACCACCAACTGCCATAATTGCATAGGAGCAACCTCCAGGCAAAAACAAGCTAAATACCAGGAATCTTCCCTCAGGGACAGTACTTAGAAGAGATCTGATTTCCTTTTATCTAAAATGTCTGTCTGAATTGAACAAGTGAAGGTAGTGCCAAATTCCTAAAACCAAAAGTTTAAGCATTCTCACTACTTCATTCATCATTTCTGTCCCAGTCCTCAGACTTCATATAATTAAGATATGGACTTCTGTCCATCTCTGCATTGGAAGCTTAGATGCTTTAAAACCAATATTGAACACCTTAAGAAACTAGAAAAATATGAGCAAATTAAATTCAAACTAAGTGAAGAGAAAAAATAATAATTAGAGCAGAAATCAATAAAATTGAAAACAGGAAATCAGTAGAAAAAAATCAATGACAAAGGTAGTTCTTTGAAAATATCAATAAAATTGACAAAACATTAGCCAGGCTAGCTAGAAAAAAAGAACCACAGATTACTAATATGAGATGAAAGAGCTGACATCGGTACAGATCCTATGGACACTAAAAAAATAATAAAGAAATAGTATGAGTAACTCTGTGCCCACAAATTTGGTTACTTAGATGAAATGTACCAACTCCTTGAAAGGCACAATCTTCCAAAACTTACACAAAAAATAGACAATCTGATAGGTCTATATCTATTAAAGAAATTTAATCAATAATTAATAATCTCCCTAAACAGAAAACACCAGGTCCAGAAGGGTTCAATAGTGAATTTTATTAAACTTTTAAAAAAGAAAGTATACCAATTTTCTATAATCTCCTTCAAAGGATAGAAGCAGAGGTTATACTCCCTAACTCATTCTATAAGGCCAGCATTACTGTACTACCAAAACCAGGTAATGACTCTATGAGAAAAGTAAAGTACAGATCAGTATCTCTCATAAAATCCTCAACAAGATATTAGTGTATCTAATTCAACAATGTGTAAAAAGAATTATACACCAGAACCACGTGGAATTTATCTCAGGTATGCAAGGCTTATTTAACATTCAGTAATCCATTAAGGTAATCCAGTACATTAATAGGCTAAAAAAAAAAAAAAAACAACAACAACAAAAAAACACCTCACATGATTATAGCAATAGGTGAAGAAAAAGCATTTGGCAAAATCCAACACTCATTCATGATTAAAGATTCTCAGAAAACCAGGAATAGAGGGGGAAATTCCTAAGTTTAATAAAGAATATCTATAAAAAACATACAACTAACAAACTTACCAATAAGAAACTCAAAACTTTCCCACTAAGATCAGATACAAAACAAAGATGTCCCCTTTTATAACTCCTTCTTTACATTGTACTGGAAGTTCTAGCTACTGCAATAAGATAAGAAAAATAAATAAAAGACACAGAGTGGGAAAGGGGAAATAAAACTGGCTTTATTCACAGGTGACATGATTGTCTATGTAGAAAGTGTGAAAGAATTAACAAAAGCATTCCTGGAACTAATAAGCAATTATAGCAAGTTTGTAGAATACAGGATTAATATACAAAAGTCAATCACTTCCCCAGGTACCAGAAAGGAACAAGTGGAATTTGAAATTGAAAACACAATCACACTGACAGATGGTAATTACACTTATCATAGTGAGCATTTTGTACTGTATGTAAATATCAAATCACTATGTCATATACCTGAAACTAACATTGTATGTCTACTACATGCCAATTAATTTTTTAAATACCATTTATATAAAAACCAAAAAAGTGAAATACTTAGATATAAATCTAACAAAATGTGTATAAGGTCTATATAAGTAAAAGTACAAAATGAATGAAATCAATGAAGGACTAAATAAATGAAGAGATATCCCATGTTCATGGATAGGAAGACTCTTCCCAACTTGGTCTATAAATTCAATGTAATCCCAATCAGAATTCCAGTAAGTTACTTTGTGAACATCAACAAACTCATTCTAAGTTTATATGTGAGCTATCAAGTCATGAAAAGACATGAAGGAGGCTTAAATGAATACTACTAAGTGAAAAAGCCAATCTGAAAAGGCTACATACTTTACAATTCCAACTATATGACATTCTGGGAAAGGCAAAACTAGGAGACAGTAAAAAAAAAAATACATATATATATATATACTGTATATATATAAGAGCTATATATATGTATGTATATATGTGTATATATATATATACATACATATATACATACATATATATGTGTATATATATACATACATATATATGTGTATATATATACACACACGTATATGTATACATATATGTATACATATATGTATACATATATGTATACATATACGTGTGTGTATATATATATATATATATATATATATATATATATATATATGGTTTCCAGGGTTTGGGGTTGGGGAGAGGATGAATAGGCAGAGCACAGAGGATTTTTAGGGCAATGAAAACACCATGTATGATACTATAATGATAGACATATCATTTGTCTCAACTCACAAAATACACAATAGCAAGGGTGAACCCTAAGGTAAATTATGGAATTTAGGTGATTACATTTATCACTATAGGTTCACCAGGTGTAACAAATATACCAATTCAGTGGTAAATGTTGATAATGAAGGATGCTATGTAAAAGTGGGGGCAAGGGGTATATAGGAAATTTCTGCATCTTCTTCTCAATCTTTTTCTTTTTTTTAATGTTTATTTTTGAGAGAGAGAGTGAGAGAGAGCATGCACAAAAGAAGGAGAGGGGCAGAGAGAGGGGAACAAAGGATCCAAAGAGGGCTCTGTGATGGCAGCAGCAAGCCCAATGTGGGACTTGAACTCATGAACCATGAGATTGTGACATGAACCAAAGTCAGGTTCTCAACTGACTGAGCCACACAGGTGCCCCCCTGAATCATTTTCTGAACCAAAAATGCCCTAAAAAATAAATCTTTACCCAAAAAAATCATATTAGATAAAGATAAATTTAATATTTAAAAAACAATTTTGAGCATCACATTTTAATTAATGGTATCAAATCACTTAGGTTCAGCACTGGCTCAGCAATTTTCTGATGCTTTTGTTGGAAATTAATAGACACAGGGTAGGATTCAAGCTAGCCAGCGATGCAGATCTAAAACTTTTTAGTTGGAGCTGCCATAATAAAATCTAAAATATGTAGTATGTGAGATGAAGTTGGTGGCAGAGGCTAGGAAAAGGATGAAGAAACTGTTAGAGGAAGCTGAAACTGTTCTAGATGGCAACCCATATTCTGTACTGGCAAAACAATTGGTAAAACTGACTCTTGTGGTACCATGGTAACATGGTAACTCTTGTGTACCTAATGAAACTGTTGTACTTGGCAAAGCGATCACCAGGTAAAATATTAAGTATTACATTTAGCTAGTTAAATGCTGGTTGCATTTAGCTCTATAGTCTACAGTAGTATAAGAAGGGATTCACTCAGGCGTGGGGTAGAGAGGATGCCAATTACCAATTTGAAAGTGAATTTGGAGTAAATAGAGTGGCATAACTTGAGATGAAGAGAAGTATACTTTGCAGGTGTGAGGAATGTGAATAAATGGCTCTTAGGGCAGATCTTCTGAAATTGATTACACTTATTGGCCTAGTTCTTCAGTCCTCTCTGTGTTCATATTCTTTACCATGTGATGTTGATTATTGTCTCACTAAAAAGAAACTATTTTCACACTCCTTAAATCTGGACTAGCATACCTTACTTTGTCCAATAGAATATAGCAGAAGTAACAGCACATTAACTCCAAATCTAAACTGAAAGAAGTCTTGTGCATTTCTTCTTGCTCTCTTTGGTTCCTCTACTAGCAGCATAAAAATATGTTTGGGCTAGCTTGCTGAAAAATGAAACATGTGAGAGAAACATAGCTGAGTTTCCCTAGTCATCCCAACTAAGACTATCCTAGGCTAGCTGAACTGTGAACAGTTGTTCAAATGAATAAGTCCAGACAAAACCAAAATAACTGTTAAATTAAACTCTCCCCTAGATCACTGACATATTTAATGTTTTAAAACAGTGAATTTGGGGGCTGCCCGAGTGGCTCAGTTGGTTAGCCTCCAACTTTGACTCAGGTCATGATCTCATGGTTCATGAGTTCAAGCCCTGTGTCAGGTTCTGTGCTGACAGCTCAGAGCCTGGAGCCTGCTTCAGATTCTGTATCTCCCTCTCTCTCTCTCTCTCTCTCTCTACCCCTCACCCACTTGTGCTTGGTCTCTCTATCAAAAATAAATAAACATTTAAAAAATTAAAAAAACACAATTTTAAAGTGCTTTGTTATGCAGCATTATCATGGCAATGGATGACTAATATAGTACAGAAGTGTTCTAATTTCTCCTGTTTTAGGAAGCAATAAATTATTTATTAAAAAACAGATATATCAATAAAGAAGGGTCTAAAGATAAAATTAAAAGTCATGAAGTTAACTACAAGAAGAACAAAGACCATAAACCTTATATATTGTCAGCATAAAAAGACACATAGGTACACACACACACACACACACACACACGCATGCACACAGATCTCACGCAAAAAAAAACTTGAAAAAACCCAGAAGTACATATTAGATTCCAAAGCTACAAGAAAATGCTGTATACAAAGTATACATCTAAAGCAAAGTGATTCAAAAAAGTTAAATGAAAAAGCTAAGATGAGCCAAGAAATACAATGCAATTACAAAGAAACAAAGAATAAAGAAATATTTTTAAAAGACTAATCAACTTCAGGAGTCCCTATTAATATTGAGAAAATATAATCAAGGTCAAAACGTTACATAAAACAGAAAAAGGCTTTATAGTAATAAAAAAATACAAAATACAATAAAAATCTTCAATCAACTTCTGTGTACCAAATAATATGTCAATAATATTCATAATGCAAAACTCCAGTAACTACAATGAGAAGTAATAGAAACACAATATTAAATAGGAGACCATGTCTCAGCTCTCAAAGGCCATAATAAATCAAGTAAATAAAAAAATTACTAAGGATTTAAGGGCATTGATGGCAAAATTAATAAACTTTATCTGATAAATATAAAATGATTTCAACATCAGGAAATTAGAAACTGTATCTTATTTTCATGTGTCTATGAACATTTCATAAAAGCAAACTAAATATTAATTTTCAAAGAAAAGCTTAATAATTTCTAGAAGCAGATATGGTACCAAACAAGCTCTATGTTTAAAACATATAGTTACAATAATTTTTAAAGTAATAATAAAAAAACCTGAAAATTAAAAGAGAAATATTAACTCTTGGACCAAAGAAGAAATTAAAATCCAAACTAAAGAATTTGAAAAGATATTAAGTATGAAACATATCAACTTATAAGATTCACCAAAACCAATGTTCTTCTCTAAGAAAATTCACAGTCTTAACTAATTGTATTACTAAAACTGAGAAATACTAATATGATAGTGGAAGTTCAATTTTAATGAAGCTGTGTTTGAAATTTCACCATTTAAAACATGATGCTGTCTCCTGATTTGGGATGCATTTGTTCTGTTTCATTTCCAACTGGATATATTGCAATACAATTCTGACATTAAACCACCTGTAGTTAACATCACACTCCACAGGCTTAGGGCTTAATCTGCCTCAAGACTGTCCTTCTTTCAGATGCCAGCTGTGTTTTGGGGGGACATCATACAATCTGGACTTCCAGCAAACTGACTACAAATTTGAGAGTTCCCATAATCCTTTCACAGAACTCGAGAAAATGCTATAATTAATTATTGCAGTTTTACTATATAAAAGATACACATAGAATGAGTTCTGGAAGGGAACGATGCAGAGCTCCCATGCCATCTTCATGTGGAGGAAGGACATGTCACCTTCTAAGCACATCAGTATTTCCCACTAAGCTTCTAATTATGGTTTTATAATTTAGTCACGATTGACTAAATCATTGGCCATGTGATTGAACTCAATCTCCAGGTCCTCTTTGCTCCCTGGTGGTCAGGCTGACTCAAAGTCCCCAATTCTCTAAACATGTGCTTGATCTTTTGGGGACCAGACCCCATCCTGAAGTTATGTAGGGGCCTACCAAGAGTCTACCTATTAGCATAACAAAGAAAAATTCTAAGTGTTTTTATAGTTCTGTGCCGGGAATCTTGGACAAAAACCAGATAATTCTCTCTATTTATATAATTTACTAATGTAACACAATATTTGGACATGCTAAGAAAGCTCCCCATCTGAACCCATAACAGAAGGAAAACAGATGGCTCACTGAAATTAAGATAACTTGGTTTTAACAAGGAGACTATTAAGGTAAGGCTGGAGTATTGAGGAACCTCAAAGGGAATTTCCTTAAACCTGGGATTACCCTAAAGATAGAAGGGAGGAGATTGAAGCATTTACCAGAATTCAGAGAGATTCATGTACAAAAGCCACCTTGAGGGAAGCAGCAACTTTTTTTTAAGGGATAGCTAGAAGCAATGCTTCAGAGAGGAAACAGGAACTAAATATTCTGACCTCATTCTCCTCTCTGTGATCTGCTTCTGGAAGGCAGGCATTTTCATTGACTGAGCCCAGCTAGACCCCAGGGGTTATAACAGTCTTTTTATGGAGTCTATACAGAAGAGCTTCCTGGGGGCATAGAGTAGGGTAAAGAAATGATCTAGAGGGGCAAATGTAATATATTCAGCACACCATGAGAAATGAGTGTTGAGTTCTATATAAAGCTATCTCAGCATCCATGGACAATGATCTTTTGAGTTCACATTTGGTCTATAATGGTAAAAGCTGCCTAAAATTGAGCCATTTTTAGATTTCCCCCCAAAAAGTTTACTTGGTAATGATGCATTAAGTTTTCATGGGCTGCTGGATGCTAGTGGTTAACTTTGAGGATTTTTACATTGATGTGCATAAGAAAGATGGCTCTACATTTTTCTTATTGTTCCTAATATCTTCTATTTGTATAAACGAGGACTCATTTAAATTGTTTCCAAAACATGAATACAAAAAAATACCAAACTAAAAAAGTGAAAACCCTAGTGTCCACCTTTAGGAATACAAAGAACCAAATCTTGGAAGCTTTTCAAACCTAGGCTTTCCTTATCTACCAACCTTTGCTTTAAAGGAAATGGTAAGGGGAGAGAGAGATTCTACAGGGACCACAGCTTTGTTTGTTTGTTTGCTTGTTTGTTTTTTTGTTTGTTTTTAAGTCCTTCTCCTTACACTTGTATTGTAGGCTTGTTAGAGTAGGTAGTTCTTTGGGCCATGTTAGGGCCAATAAACATTGCCCTTTCTTTTACTCGGTTGTTTTCTCAAAGCATCAACATTAGAAGGACTTATTATCTTAGTAAATAGGAAGCTCAACATTATAATTTAGGAGTTGCTCAGGATTAAATTAGTTGATGTGTAAAAAGCTATCATCACAGCCTCTGGTACAATCTAAATATCTCCCTTTTTCTTTTATAGAAAAATTCAGTGGTTAATTCTACAAAGAGAAATTCAGGTAGTTTGTAGCATTGGTCATTCTGGCCTTTCTGTGTATTTATATATACTTGACTAATTCTAATCACTAAGATCTTAAAGAATAAAAGTGTGTATGAGCGCGCACACACACACACACACACACACACACACCACCCCATCTGCCTAGTAATGATACTATTTTACCATCTCATTTATTTTTTTCTTTTTTTCTCTTCAAGAAATGTGCTTAATAAACAATTAGTAGAGATAATAATTGGCCAGTTTCTCTCCTTGTGCAGATGACATTTGAGTCCATAGTAGTGATGAGACAAATTCAAGGGTGTATTTTACTAGCAAATAGGAAAGATTCTGTGTTATAAGTTACTATAAGATTCTGCTTATAAGTTACTATAGCTCAAATGCCGACTATATATTCTTGGTGCTAGTCAAACACTATGGAAATATTTAATGGTAAAGATAAACCAAGCATTTCTAGCCAGTCACTTTCAACTGAGATCAATACAGTGTAATGATGATTTAGGACGCTTCTTAGTTTAACTTAAGTAATTTTCCCTTTTCTCCTTTGAGATTGTAAATCTGACTAATTGCTTTACGCTCTCTAAAAATGCTTCTTCTTGCTAAGTATAATTGCTACGTCTGGATTCTTCTATGCCCCAAGTAATTTTATGGAGGGCTTACCTACTGATCTCATTATACTTCCAACTCTGATGTATCAGGCTCCATGCTGATATTTACCTACTTCAGTATACTTGATAAATTAAAACCAGACCTTGTTAAATTTACCCATTTGAAGCACAAGTATCACAATCTAATATGGATTAAATTAAACTAATAGACATTTTGGTTCTTCCACCATGGAATATATATTACTTGAATTCAATTTGACTACTGAAATACTAGTACTGAAGGAAAAAAATAATAAGGCTGTTTGTGAAATAGATGTGTTTGGGGAAAGAGTACTCTAGGATAATTTTTGAAGTAGAAAGGTGAAAATATTCTATCATGGCTTATTCAGCTCTGAACTATAAAAGTGGATTGCATGGAAGATAAAAAGGAAAATGAGAATGATAAGAGTAGTAAAAAAGTAAAAAATAATTGCTACATGGTGCTAACATCCCATTGTAAAGCTATTATTTTGATAACCACAAAGAACTGCCCTTTTAACTTCAGCTGAACAAAGTTTATTTTTTTCACTTAGACCAGATTATTTCAGTCCCATTAAGAAAACCAATCCAATTTGTTGAACTTTTCTATTGCTTTGCTCCTAGGCTCACAGCTAGGGGGAGGGACAGTCCACAGGTTGTCAATTGGAGCCCCACTTCTTTGAAGTTTGTTAGGGTTATAGTTCCCTATGAAGATTTAATCTTTTGACTGTTTTCTCTGAGTAAAACCTTTGAGCAAATACATTTGCATCCACAGTGAGGTTTCACTTACCTGAAACAGTCTAAGAACAAGTGCTCTCACCTTTCTTAGTTTATCTTTGGAACATTTCTCTGCAGAAAATGTGTAGTGTATACCATTTAGGATATGGAGTAGATGTTCAAGTCAGCTCTGAGATTTAAATGTTAAGGAAAACACAGCCTTTCCAAGGGAAATTATTCCTCTAATCAAAGCTTTAGGACTTGGCATGGACATGTTTTTCCTACAGAGAATTCTTAGATGCAAACAAAAGTGGACATTTCTAACTTGGAGTGGTGCCACTTTAAGGGGAAAAATAAAATAAAAATTTTAAATGATTTTCAAAAATATAAAACACAATCTATTATAAACAGAGTTTCCTGTAACATACAATAGGGATTTCTTTGATGAATGGGAAGTTCTTTGATGAATGTTAAACCAGACAATAAAGCACTTTGTGTCTATATTATTTATCTGTTATTGGGTAACAAATTACCCTCAAACTTAGTAACTTAAAGTGATAAAAATTCATAAATCTTACAGTTTTAGTGTGTCAAGAATTAGCGAGTGGCTTAGCTGAATGATCTGACTCAGCTTTTCTCATGAGGTGATACTGGATGGGGCTGTGGGAAGCTAGTGGTTTGACTGGAATTCAAGAATCCTCCTCTAAATATGCTGACTTATGCAACTATTAGTAGAAGGTCAATGCTCACACAGTTGTTGGCAGAAACCCTTGCTGACTTTTGACAGGAGCCCTCAGTTCTTTGCCACAGAGTGCTTTAATGTCCTCCTGACAAGGCAAATGGTTTCCCCCAGAGTGAGTAATCCAGGAAAGAGCAAAAAGATCACAATGCCTTTTGTCTCAGAAGTCATACACCATTACTTCCATCATATTCTATTTGTTAGAAATGAATCACTAAGTCAAGTTTAGTTTCAAGGGGGAGTGGAGATGAAGGGGAAGAATGTAAAAAATTTTACAGACATATTTAAAAACCACTGCAGTGTCCTTCTCACCTACTGATATTTTGACAGGTAACACAATATTGTACTCATGGGGACAGATTTTAAGATGGCCTCCATGAGTTCACTGTCAGGTCTTTATGCCTTTGTTTAATCCTCTTCCATGAGTGTTGGCAGAAACTGGAATGTGGGAAAGGTGATGGGATATACACAATTAACGTAAGAGTACAACACCTGTCCTGCTAGGGTCTCTGTCTATCTCTGGCTTTGAAGAAGCAAGCTGACTTGAATCCTACTGCCATTAGGAAATGAATTTTGCCATAACCTGAGCGAGCCTGGAAGCAGACTTTTCTCCAGTTGAGCCTCCAGTGGAGAATGCAGCCTTGCAGAGGACCAGCAAAGCCATTCCTGGACTTCTTCCCCCAGACACTTTGAGTTAATGGGTATTGCTTTATACCACCAAGTCTGTGGCAATTTGTTATGCAGCAAAACTAATACAGTATTGAAGCCAGGAAGCTCAAGTCTGGTTTATATATATTTTTAAATGTTTTAAGCCATAATACTTTGTAGAAATAAGTCTCTTCACATCTCAGAGCCTCAGTTTCCTCATCTGTTAAAAAAGGGGGGGAGGGTGATTTTAGTCAGATCAATGATATGCCAACTGTTTTAGGTAATGAAACATTACATGAGAGGTCAAGACATAAAACAGCAAAAATAAATCTGTTTATTATGTAGGGAGAAGGTTGCTCAAATATCTGTCCCCCTACATTATAATCCAAGAGTTATAAATAGCATAGATTGAATATCTTTGAATTGGATTGTTTTTAAAGAATCTAGATTCTTATAGCTTAAACATTTTGACAGATTCAAAAGAGAAAGAAAAATGAGGAAGTATAATACACACTCATTCATCAAGTAGAAAAGAGAAATTTCAGGATATAGTATAAAATTTCATTTACTACTGGATAGCATAGCTTCTACCTCTGCTCACGCTTTCCTGATTTTGCCTGTCTCTATGAGGTATGCAGCAAACAAAAAATAGTAGAGGCGTTCAATGCCATTATCCTTTATGATTTTGATTTAAAAATAAAATATGGGGTGTCTGGCTGGCTTAATTGATAGAGCATATGACTCTTGATCCTGTGGTCATGACTTCAGGCCCCACGTTGGAATTAGAGTTTATCTAAAAAATGTATCTAGGGGCACCTGGGTGGCTCAGTCGGTTGGGCGTCTGACTTCGGCTCAGGTCATGATCTCACAGTCCGTGAGTTCGAGCCCCACGTCGGGCTCTGTGCTGACAGCTTGGAGCCTGGAGCCTGCTTCGGATTCTGTGTCTCCCTCTCTCTCTGCCCCTCCCCTGCTCTTGCTCTGTCTCTCTCTGTCTCAAAAATAAATAAAAACATTTAAAAAAATGTATCTGGATCTAGATCCAAATATATATCTGTTTCAAGGTCATGTGAAGTAACATAAACTTTTAAAAACAAACCAGAAATCCACCCAATCTCAGTGGGAAGACATCAGTCAGCTGTGTGTGTGTGTGTGTGTGTGTGTGTGTGTGTGTGTGTGTGTCTGTGTGTCTGTGTCTGTGTGTCTGTGTTTGCACATGCACACATATTGTTTGGGGAGGAGGATTAATAGTGCTGGTAACAGTCTTATGATTGGTCCCAGTTCTTGACTCTTCCCTTTGTTTACACCCTTTGATTAGAGAATTTCCAGTTCCTCTAAAAGTAGATTATATTTACCTACCCCTCACATTGGGGCTTGGCCGTGTGACTTGTTTTGCCTGGTGGCATATGAGCTGATGGGGCAATGTGCCAGTTCCAAGACTAGACCTTAAGATACCTCCCATCTTTTCTTATGTTGTCTTGTGCCTCTGTCATTTCCATGTGGAGGACATGCACTATCAAGCCAGTTGGTCCAAGGAGGATGACAGACACATGACCAGAGCCACCCTAGACAACCTATAGATCTGTGATTAGAAGCAAAATTGCTCAAGCTGGCCCAGCCTGAAGAAGAACTGGTCACCTGAGCCAGTCTAAATCAGTCAGGTCTACTGAACCACAGATCTTTGCAAATAATTGATAGCTGTTTTAAGTCATCAAGTGTTGGGGTAATTTGTTACATGGTGTTATTGGTGTATAGCTAATGTTACACTGAGCAAAGGTGTTAGAAAGAAAAGTTGTTCTCTCTTGCATTTAGCTTCTCAAAATACACTATATACCTTCCTTCCCTTATGTGTGCTAATAATTTAAAGCTCCTAACAGTTTTATTACTGATAGTTTTTATCTGCTCAACTAGTGACTCTGTCCCAGAGAAGCATTGGTAAAATTGTTCCGTAATGGAAAAATGTCAATATTGAAAACATTAAAAGGCCAAAGAACACATAAAATTGATATAGAGAATTAATGATCATTAGGATATTGTAAATAGCTGTTCTCTTCAATTGTACAAAAAGCATTGCTATCAAACAAGTGTTTAGAATATGAATCTTCTTGTTTGGTGCATACGCACGTATCATTGCTACACCTTCTTGGTAAATTGACCCCTTTATCATTATGTAAAGTTCCTTTCTGTCTGGTCATCTTCTTTGCTCTGAAGTCTATTTTATCTGCTATTAACATAACCACTCTTGCATATATGTTGAGTCTACCTGTATCATTGTATTTGAAGTGGATTTCTTATCAACAGAATGTAGGTTAATAATTTTTATTCATTCTGTCAAACTTTTTTGATTAGTGTATTATACCATTTGTAGTTAGTGAAATTATTGATTTATTAGGGTTAAGCCTACAGTTTTGTTTTCTGTTTATTTACTCTGCTTTCTTTTTCCTGCCTTCTTAAGGCTTCTTTGAACATAGTTTAGAATTCCACTTTATCTGTAGTGTTTTTTAATGTCCCTGCCACATTCTTTTTAACAGCTTCATAGAATTCCATTGTATGGATATACCATAACTTATTTAATCAGCTCCTAGTCCATTCTTTGTTCACAAACATAGCCTCTTTGAATTGATCTAACATCTGCAACTCCATACCTTTTTCAACTGTGATATTTACTATGTTAAGGATTTTTTTTCTAACATAGTATTTACAGTTTATTTTCCCTAGTAAAAGTGGTAATATTATTGAAAAAGTTACAACCTCCTTGGGCCTCATTTGTCATATGCAATATAATGTGTACAAATACACTTGTATTTTCTCAGACCATACTAGTTATAAAATAAAAAAATCATATTAATAGGAATAAAGATTGTTTTGCCTCTAACAGTAGCCTCTATTATGAAACTCCTGAAATAATCCCTACATATATTTTTCTCAATGGCTATGCACATGCCTCTTGTATGTAATAATACAGCCCTCTTGTCAGTAATGTGGCGGGGACTATTTTTCTCTCCTTTTCTAGCTTTAGTTTCCTGAAGTGATGTGACAGAATATCTGATGTCCATTGAGTCATTCAAAAGATTCTCAATACCACTAGTGCAATTTCTCCTAAAGAGGGTTTTTGTGTGTATCCAATGTTATCACACTGTGTTGCAGATTTTTTTGGTATTAGAAGTAGAATTACTATTTTCTGGTTGGGGAATTGATTTTATGTTTTTAAGGATGTGTCTATGAAGTACCAAATTCAGTGTACAACTTTTTGTTAGCCAGCTAATTTTTAAACTATAGATCTGAAATGGTTTATGCTTAACCAACTAATCAACTTAACTATCATAATTCCTATATCTTAAACTATGTGTTGCATGCTTATAATTAAAATTTCCATACCACTGTTTTTACTGAATATAGCATGACCATGAGTTGTTCATAATCAGATACATAATTTCTCAAATCAATCAATTAATCAGTAATCCTCAAAAAAATATTTCTTGAATATTGGCTCATTCACGTGGCAGTAGTTTCAATGGTCCTGCATTACAGCCTTTGACTATATCATGAAAAAGCAGCAGATGCATTATTATATTCCTTTAAATTGGTGAGAAGTCAGTATTCAAACTATTAAATAAGGTGTTAACACTCTAATTCAAAGTTCTTCAGCTTTAGGGCATTGAATTGAATCTTCTAACAGTGTAAAAGATTTTTTTCAAGGTAATTTTCTATTCCATTACCATATGTGATGCACAAGAGTATAGCTACACGTCATCTTGGTTTTGGGCTGATAGGTTTTTTACTGAGTATTTATAGAGCATATTATCCCATGTTGTAAGGCTTAGTGCATCATGCAGATCTTTTCAAATGTATTATTATGACTTACTGCAAGAGCCATATCCATTTCAAAGATGGAAAAAAACCTGCAAAAACTTTGACCTTTTGATCCAGAGAATTAGCACACAAATGCAGACTTCTTAACCAGGAAGTCCAATTTGACATGCATTTCCCCATAAAGCCTCATCAGGTTGTCCTCACTGCACTAGTCTGAAAGAACAGTAAGTCTCCTGCAAACTTACATTTCATGGGCAACTTGCATTAATATAATGTCTGGCAGGAAGAAATGGGAGCTTTGCAGTAACATGTATAAGTTTTAATAAAAACAGTCATACAATTTGCATGTGACATTTTTGTATAGACATCATTCAGACGAATAGGCTGAAGTCTGGAGTCAGACAGCCTGGATTAAAATCCTGGCTTGGCCACTTAGGAATCTGAATTTAAGACAAGTTACTTATTTATTAGGCCTTATTTTCTTCATCTGTAGAATGGGGCTAGTTTTAATACCAACCCTCATGTATTTGTGAAATCACTAAATAAGATTATTCACATAAGAACTTAGCAGAATTCCTAACTCTTATGCAAAAAATGTTAAAAATCACAATTATTGTTATATTTATAACAATATATACTGTAAGACTTGATATATACTGTCTGATATTATTGTCTGATATATACTGTCAGACTTATTAGTGCACTATCATAATAATTGTACCAGAAAATGTAGTTAAAGATTATTTGAGGAACAAGAAGAAGAGAAAAATCAAAGTTCTAAATGCCAAAAGTCATGTGAGATCTGTTGTTTTATTTGCTAGGGTATCGATGTTATAAAAATATAATACTCAAGAGCCCACATCATCTATAAAGGAACACAAAACAGGCATTGCATCTTTATAAATAGGTAATTCTGGGGAGTAAACCCATACAATAAACACTAAAGTAAGCTTCAGAGACAAACACTTAAATCATCATTCTCAAGTTAACATTTTCCAAAAGCTCATCTCATGTTAGTCTTTAAATCAGAATGTACCTTACTAAATATGCCTTATTTCTGCCTCTCAAGATGCCATTACATTTGCTTACTGAGCTCCTTCTTGAATGTAAGAAATAAAACGTACCCATTGCCTTCCAGAGTTCAAAATCATATTGGCTCTTTAAATTAACAACCATCTCTCCAGCAGAGCGAGCAAATAAGTTTCTGCATTTTCATTTTCATTGCTACTGAAAAGAACTTCCCTGAACTCCAATGGGCCATTGGATAAACCATTTTGAATAAGAGGCTATATTAAAGAATATATTTGTAATAAAAATGTATGTAAGTAAACTCAATAGCAGATATTAAATGGTGATGAAGTATTCATATGTGTAGGTCCTAAGCTTTTTATTTTTCTAGAGGCAATATATTTGTGAAAATTAAATTCAAAATATTAGCCAAAGAAAAAATATTTTTAAGCTCTTGAATACTAAAGTACATATATTTCATTTTCAGCAATAATCTGTTCTGGAATTTTTTAGCTTTGTTTTATTTTTACTTGCCTCTTAGAAAACAATTAGGATAGAAGCATGTCAGATAAACAGCATCTTCTAAATTATTACATCTTCTGGAATAAGCCATTTATTATATAATATTTAATCTACCTTAAGACATTATAATTTATTTAGGCTTCAAAATCACAATATTTAGGTTTGATTAATATCAAATCATTTAATAATTTTAAAGTGGCTTTAAATTTTGATTTAGTAAAATACAAATAGTTTAGTGAGTTTTTTATATCTTATTTTAGTTTTTCTTTCATAGTCTTAGTAATAATGAATTAATAGTCTTAAGAATTAATGACTGTTTATTCTGAGAGATCCTAATAAGGCTTGAAAATTTATTATAGACTAAGTATAAATTTCCATTATTATAGAAAAGATTTTTTATATATACTAATGAATTTAGGTATATAAATTTAGATATACATAAATTTTTAAATTTTCAATATGTATCCTGGAACTAGGTCTGATTTGTTGGATTTCTTGAGTCAGCTGATGTATATCTAGCTATATATGTAACATATAAATTTTATATAAATATATACACACACACACACACACATATTTATAAATATATAGTCAGGTGCAAGCAGCTTCAAACACTGGTAGTACTTCTTCTATTTTAATTACAAATATGGGAGAAGAGAACATATAACTCTAGTTAAATATCCCAGTCTGATGTTATCCTCAACATGACAATGTACTTTAAGAGAAAATTATCACCTTCCCTAAAAAGGCTTACCAGGGCTTATTCACTAGGATTCTAGTTCAAGTCTGTTCCTCAGAGATGACTTCCATTTTCTTGTTCCACTAAATGAGAAAAAGAATGACTCTCTCCAATTCCAAATACCTAAAGGAATTTGGTGATGATTTCAATGACTTTATTAAGTTCCTTGGCTCATAATTGGTATCTCTTCTCTGCTGAAGATAATATACAAGGAAAAATAGTGACCCTTTTCTCAGTGAGTGCCACCTCTCTGCCTCTGGTCCAAGCCAGAAAGCCCCAAACCCTCTCTCTCTTAAACATATCAAACACTTTGCTCCTCCCTCCAAAAGGCTGAATCTGTCTTCTGTTTTCTCTTTTCCTCCTGCATTACCCTTTCCCAGGACAGTCTCTCATTTGTAAGCTAACTAGACTCCAGACCAGCCCATTCCAGTTCACTCTACACACTGAAGCCAAACTTATTTCATTAAAATGCAAATCCTATCATGTTCATTTCCTATTTTAATCCTGATTTCTAATTGCCCTAGTATAAAATCTAAACTTCTTCACATGGCTTACATGATCCTGAGCAATTTAGACTTGCTTGACTTTCCAGTTTCCTTTCTGCCGTTGCTCTGTGCTCTAGACAAAGTGATCCTTTATGTCAGTCTTTGAACCTCTTCTTAACTTTGTCAAGCCTTTCCCTAAGTCAGGTTCTCTCAAACTCAGCACTGTTGGCATTTTGGGTGCGTTCATTCTTAGCTGTGGGGGCTCTCCTGTGCTTCTACCCACCTGGTGACAGTAGCACCCAGTCCCTAGACAAACAAAAATGTCTCCAGATCTTGCCAGATATTCCCAGGGGGTCTACATCATCTCATATTAATAATCATTGACCTAAGTGAACTAACCCAATATGTGATTTTATATGCCAACTATGACAAGAGTTTTAAAAGATACATTTCTTCTGTTCCTCTTTCCCTCACCCTTCTTTCTCCCTGTCCCTAACCCTTTAGTCTCCCTCTCTAATAACAGTCCAGGGGTGAAATCTTTCAATGTTGACATGATAAGTCCAAGACCGTTGGGAACCAAGTTTTCTTCTTTGGCTTCATCAAAATAAGAGTCTTTCCTTCATCCACATAGCCTAAGATGGTTTACCACCACTGTTTACATTCTAGCCAACAGGAAAATATAAACCCAGAGAAATGAGTGTGTCCTTTCCTCTTAAGAGCACAACCTCAATGCACATGTCACTTGTACTAGCTTTAAAGGAAGCTGGGAAATATAAAAACCAAGTTTCCATTACAAAAAATAGTATTAATAAAAATAAATGAATGAATAAAAAATTGAAGTGGGGAGAATGCATATCAGGGAACAGTTATTACTTTTTGCCACAACTTATTTCTTGATCACCGAAATGCCTTATATGCACCTTACTTAAAAGAAATATATTCACCTCTTGCCCAAAGAAAACAACTACAAAATTCCAACCAGTTACTACACCTAGATCAAAGTCCAGGATCTCTGAGAAATAGTCTTCACTCTAAGCTTCAATATGGTTTCTCCTGATCAAGTAACTATGAAGTAAAAGGGATGTAATATATACCCCATCACTGTTTACACACACATGCTCACAAACTCAACACCAATGATGTCATACGAGCAAAATAACAGTAGTTTTAAAATAAATAAGAACTTACCTCCAAAAGAGGTAAGAATAGAAAATGCACAGTTATCTCTGGTCCATAGGAATTATCAACTCCTGCTGGACAGCAGCTGGGAAGATGTTTAGCCTAACACGAGTGTAGTGCCTGACCTGGGAAAGCCTATCTGGCAGTCCAATTCCTACACCCTTAATTTTGCTACTAGGATTTTTTTGTTCTTAATCTCTGTGGTCACATCAATAGTGGGAAAGAAAGGGAATTATGCCCTTTCTAGGGGGCTAGACTTTTGCAGCATGTTCCCTTCTAGTTGTGGTTTGGATCCCTGAGGATCTGAAATAATTACAGGTTTTTCTAGGTCAGGATTATGGGATTGTTTTGTTTCGTTTTGTTTTGTTTTGATTTTTGTTTTGCTTATGGTAAATTTCTTTTTCTAGTATCCATTAGCAAGATTTCAGTAAGTTTTGAACCTGAAGATTTTCACTTGCTAGACTCTTGCCCTTCTAGTCTCCCTCTTTTCTCAACTTAATTGTGGCTTCCTTTGGAAGTTGAAAGAATAGGTTTACAGAAGAAGGCAGAAATCTGCTCTTTGCTAATTACTGACAGAAATATATAACAGGACAAAATATTGGAGCCTCAGTCTTACCTCCCACTAAAGCAGTCTCCTCAGAGCTGCCCTTTACAACTGCTTTAATTAATTTAGGGTAAGATGTAGTTGATGTAGAGCCCCGATGACTAGCCTCATTCAATATAGATCATAATATTCTTGTAGATATTTTTTCTATGTTCACCAGCATCTAACACCAACTGTGACTTTTAGCAAGTGTTTAGTAACTGGCTTCCAGTGAACTTCAAAAGTAACCATATAGGGCCTGTGAAAAGCACCAAATTGGTGGAAGGCTTGGTGTAAGATGTCTAAAGGAGAGATCACTATGGCTGTGATTGCTACAGAATCCTATGGAAGGGTAGGATTTATGGAGAATTTTCCATGTCGTGGAATTTTTTTTTTTCTTTTAACTTCGTTATGTCATTAAACCTTCAGATCAATCCCATGAGATAAATGATACATTACCAGTTTACAAATGACAAAACCAAACTTCAAAGCTTCCTTCTTTTTTTTTTTAATTTTTTTAACGTTTATTTTTGAGACAGAAAGAGACAGAGCATGAATGGGGGAGAGTCAGAGAGAGAGGGAGACAGAATCTGAAACAGGCTCCAGGCTCCGAGCTGTCAGCACAGAGCCCGACGCGGAGCTCGAACTCACGGACCACGAGATCATGACCTGAGCCGAAGTCGGCCGCTTAACCCACTGAGCCACCCTGGCGCCCCAAAGCTTCCTTCTTTTTAAAAAATAAAGTTCAGCGGCTCCTTGGTGGCTCAGTCGGTTAAGAGTAAGACTTCAGCTCAGGTCATGATCTCGCGGTCCGTGAGTTCGAGCCCAGCGTCGGGCTCTGTGCTGACAGCTCGGAGCCTGGAACCTGTTTCAGATTCTGTGTGTCCCTCTCTCTGACCCTCCCCCGTTCATGCTCTGTCTCTCTCTGTCTCAAAAATAAATAAATGTTAAAAAAAAAATTAAAAAAAAAAAAAAAAGAATAAGACTTCAGCTCAGGTCATGATCTCACAGGTCATGACCTTGTGGGTTTGAGCCCCACGTCGGACTCTGCACTGACAACCCAGAGCCTGTAGCCTGCTTCAAATTCTGTGTCTCCCTCTCTCTCTCTGCCCCTCTCCCACTTGCACACTCTCTCTCAAGAATAAATAAATAAACTTAAAAAGAATAAATAAACTTAAAAAATAAAATAAATAAAAAATAAAATTCAACTGAGTAAGATTTAAAGATCTTATTGGCCTTATACAATGATTTATTAATTGGGTAGTATCCAGTCTAACAGATAGAAAGTAGTTCCAAGGAACTATATAAAATTAAAAACTTTTATAGGCAGACAGGAGCCAAAACAAGGAAGTTATACCTGACAAAAAAAAATGATTTGGTTATTATTGCAAGGTTACTTTCCTTTAGCAGATGGCAGGAATCTCTTAGACAGATGACCTAACTAGTGTGGATCAAGTGATTCCTGGATGACTGACTTAAAACTCCATTTCTGAAATAGTTTAAATTGTAATTTAGTCTCAGTTTGGTGACATGGGGCTTAGTTTACATAAGCAACTCCATTTGGGGTCTACTCTTTTGTTTTTAATGTTTCTCACTGTTGCACCACTAGTAAGAGGCAGAGGTTGTATTCAAACCCACTTTTCCCAGATTTCAAAATCTTTGGTCTTCTTATTCTCTAGAACTGTCTCTTGTGATTTAGATAGGCCAATGAGAAGTTGGGGAGACTATTCTAAACACAGGATAGAGTCATAAGCAAATATTATCAAAGAGAAAACAATGTTTGGAAGATAATTTATGTATATAGATCAGCCTGGATTGGGGGGGAAAGCAGGGTTTTGTATAGAAAAGAAGAAATTAGAGATTAAATGGAGAATAGGGGCACCTGGGTGGCTCAGTCAGTTAAGCGTACGACTTCGGCTCAGGTCATGATCTTGTGGTCCGTGAGTTCGAGCCCCGCATCGGGCTCTGTGCTGATAGCTCAGAGTCTGGAGCCTGCTTCAGATTCTGTCTCTGTCTCTCTCTGCCCCTCCCCCATTCATTCTCTTTCTCTCTCTCTCTCTCCCTCTCTCTCTCTCCCCCTCTCTCTCTCTCCCTCTCCCTCTCTTTCTCTCTCAAAATAAATAGACATTTTAAAAAATTTAAATGGAGAGTACCCTGACGTCAAAAAGTATTTCAAGTAGTTTGATAACTAATGTTCCTTGAATGGGCCTCCATTTTGCTGAATTCCAATACAGAACAAGTTGTACAATAGCAATCTTTTATTTTATGAACCAATTTTTTAATGTTAATTTATTTATTTTTGAGAGAGAGACAGAAAGATGGATTGGTCGTGAGCAGGGGAGGGGGCAGAGAGAAAGTGAGACAGAGAATCCCAAGCAGGCTCCCCACTGTCAGCTCAGGGCCTAATGTGGGGCTCGAATGCATTAACCATGAGATCATGACCTGAGCCAAAAATCAAGAGTCGGATGCTTAACCAAGTGAGCCACCTAGGTGCCCCTGATAGACTTTTTAATGATTGCCCTCTTACTTTTATGAGGTAATTATTGTTTGATTATCTGGAATAATGGTATATTGTTTTTGCTACATTAAGGAAAAATTGAATTTTTTTCCTTTACAAATAAAATTCATGGGGCACCTGGGTGGCTCAGTGGGTTAAGCAGCCGACTTCGGCTCAGGTCATGATCTCGCAGTCTGTGAGTTCAAGCCCTGTGTCAGGCTCTGTGCTGACAGCTCGGAGCCTGGAGCCTGCTTCTGTTTCTGTGTCTCCCTCTCTCTCTCTGCCCCTCCCCCATTCACACTCTGTCTCTCTCTGCCTTTCAAAAATAAGTAAATGCTAAAAACAAATGAATGACAAATATAATTCATGTTTAATATTTATTTTCTTCATTTATTGCTACTGCTACAAATAACAATGAAGTAAATTATGTTTTTCATTTTCCTTGAAAAATTTTTAGAAAAAGTTATTTAGTATTGGAACATGGAATTATGGCTCTTTTCTCTGAATGCTTTTATCTAACATAAGAAATACAAAGATGCACAAATGAGTTGATTATCTTGGTACCCATTTTAGCAAGCTGGTTTCATTATTAGTGAATTCATTATCATAGAGGAGTTTCGAAAGAAAAATTAAGGTATTTGAGGGTCACTTAATTAGATAAATGGATCTTGGTAATTAGACTTTTTGGGAAAGATAATGTATTTGTCAGATGTATTTAGGCAAGTTTATTTAATAAATATCCCCAGGCTGTTAGTTCCTCTTGTATTTAATTGTAATGGGTTTCTATACATATCCTGAGGATATTAGGGAATTTCCTGTTCTGTTAATGGGCTGCTCCAAATTTTCTCTTAGTTTCAGACATGACAGAGATCTCATCCCAGCGTTAATGACTATTTAAAGAATATTGACTGGAGTAGGTGATTAGCAACAGGAAATAGGGTTTATGTAATTGAAATTTGTCTTGAACCAAAGGAGACAGAGAAGGCGGGGAGAGAGGAAGGGCTGCAAGGTCTAACAGTTTCTTACTTGCCATTGGATATTGAAGACTGGAAAAGAATACCTTTCTCTTAAGTCAGTGTTACTATCTGGCTCATTTGAATCTCCCTTTTAATCTACAGAAGGGCTATATGTATGTATATATACACATACACACATATAGTAACTCATGTAGGCAAGACAATTTCACTTTGTATTCAAATGAGCCATTCGCCATAAACCAATAAAAGTCCCGAAATTTATAAAATGGAAAGAATGTGTTAGTGTTGTCACCAAGCAATCAGTAACACATAATCACGTGTGGTACTTTTTAGAGGAACATCAATTGTCTAAAAACATGCAAAACAAACATGTTTTGTTTGGTGTTTAAATACACATATTTATAAAGTCAAATTGCAGAACTAAACTTTGACCCGTGTAGTGACAATAAAGAATTTACATGATCTAAAAAGGGAAAAGAAGAAAGATGCTAATAAGGTTTATTATTGTAAGTGTGGATGGTTACATGTTGAGAATAAATTTCCGCTAGAAGAATCAAGTCAAATCAAATTCAGGATAATACAGTGTATGAAAAATTACCTGGTATACTTTCAAGTCTTCACAAATGTGAATTAAATGTCTCAAATCTTGTTGAGGTTCAAGCTGGCACATATAAACAGGCGAAATAATATATGAGGAACCATCATTACTTTTATTTCTCAAATTTAATCAGACTGATTCTTTAATGATCAATTTGATAAGGCGAGGGTGGGATACAAAATTTCTACAGCAATTGAAGTAATAAAAAGAGCAATTCAAGCGTTTTTCTTATGTGCTGCCATTGATATAATTTGCAGGAAAAGTGCAGGCTAAAAGACCTGTAGCAGAATTCTCCCAGCAAAATGCAGCAGTGGGGGTGGCAGATGGCAGGTAACCTGGAGTAACGGGAAAAGTAGAAGCTCAGGCATAGGTCAGACCTGTTTGCATCCACTTCCCCCATTTATAGGGCATGACTCCGGGTAAATCATTTAATTTAGTATAACCTCAGTTTCTTAATCTCTGTAGTCTCTGAAGTGATGATGATAATGCACGTCGCAGGAAGGATAATGAGACAAAGACCTGAGCATTTGTACAAAAATGATTACACAATTCCTGACACATAATAGACATTTTTTTTTTTTAGAATATGATATTCCTTTTCCAACTAAATGTAACATGAAGGGCTTATTCTTATAATAAAATTGGAAAACTACAAAACCAAAGTGACATTGTGGCAAGCAGAGAATATAAATTAGCATTTATTCTTTTGCTAATAATAAAAGTTGAAACATTTTAAACTCCAAGTTTACTTCTATATAATGGAGGCATGGTATATTTCTATATAATCATCCACTGATGATAAGGTTAATATTATATATTATCATTCAATTTGGTTAATAAACTAGCCAGAATCCAGGCTCTGTCTCCTGTTTTGATTTAAATGTCAGAATATGAGTTATGTTTTTCAATAATGTGCATTTAATCCATCTTAAATCACCAAAAATGCAGTAGCTGGAAATTATGCCTTGAAAGACCTGTACTTTCTCACCTTTAATTTATCATATAGTAGCACTCTTTTTTCCCCCATATTTCTGTATGTCTACATGTCTTACCAAGACTCTGGAAAATGTATTAGGCACAGGCAATATGCTTCCATGTAGATCATGAATTTTTAATATAGGTATCTACAGCTCTAAATTTCCTTTTAAACACTGCTTTACCTACAGCTGCATGCACACATTTTGTATGTGCATCTTCATTTCTACTTATTTCAAAGTATTTTCTAATTTCTCTTTTGATTTCTTCTTTGACCCAAAGGTTATTTAGGAGTGTGTTGTTTAATTTTTACATATTTGTGAACTTTCCTAATCTTCTTATTGGTTTATATCTAACTTCATTTTAATGTAGTCAGAGAACATACACTGTATGATTTAAATCCTTTTAAATTTATTGACATTTATTACATGGCCTACCATGTGTCCTATCCTGGACTATGTTCTACATGTACTCAAGAAGAATGTGGATTCTACCATTGTTGGGTAGAGCATTCTATACACATCTCTGAGATCTAGTTGGTTCATAGTGATGTTCAAGTCCTCTGTTTCCTTGTTGATCTTCTGCCTGGTTGTTCTATTGCTTAAAGTTGGGTATTGCAGTCTACAGTCATTACTTTTGACTTTTGGCTTGGCTGCCCATCCATCCATCTTTGACTTTGAACCATCTGTCATACTCCTACACTCCACATGATTATAGCTATGGGGCTTCAAGTGGCCATGTTTGTACAATGTTCCTAGGTCCCACTCATAACCCACAGATTGAGAGAGGTCAGGAGTGAGCATCCAAACCCAAACTGATTCTATCAATTATCCCCATTTCCTAAGGAAATTAGGAAGTGGACCAGGAACTTGCCTACATTATTTTCCATGGAACAAATAATGGCTTATACAAGGAATGGGAAGCTGAGGAAGACTGACTTAAAGCAGATTTTCAAACAGACAAAGGAAAGAAGAAACACGTGTACCCAAAAGATTTCCCCGGTCATCTTTTGGGCCTCTATTCACCTCTATCTGTTGTTCTTAAGGTCTGACCATAACTCTGACCTTGAGTCATTGAAACACCTCAACAACATCAAAATGCGTGTCCCATTTTATCTTACTCTAGCCTCAAGAAGTTTCTATTTATTTCTACCAGAAAATATCAATAAATATACATTGGAAATATTCCTATTGTAGTAATGAACAGTTTGGTTGATAAAATAAAATTTAGGCTGAATTGAAGATATCACCTAGAACTGGCATTCCCAAAAGAACGCCAGTTGTAGAAAATGGAAGAAATTCCTTTAATAAAACATTTCCAGCAAGAGATTTAAATCTAGAAAGTTAGCATAAGAAAATCAGGGATAAATACAAAAACATATATGTACAAGTAGACCATGGTCACATTATTTTTAGTAGCAAGAAATGTCAAAAAATTAGAAATTACATGTTCAAAATTGTGGAACTCATTAAGTATTATAAGTTACTTCACATTCATATAAAAATATCTATACTATAATAAATTTGTGCAGATCTATCTACCAAAATATGGGAGAGTTTCTGTAAGTTATTAAAGAAAGAATCCAAATAATTTTGTAAATAATCTCACTTTTACAAATAAGTCTATAGTCATGTATGTGCATGTATGTGTGTGTGTGAACTAAAAAATATTGCATGGATGTATGGCAGTGTATTAACAGTTATTAATCCCTGGTTTGTGGGATAAAGGTAAAATTTTGCTATATTTTAATTGGTAGTTTACATTACTTATAATAAGCATATATTATGTAATTATAAGAAATAAGGCTATTTTCAATTTAAGGAGAAAAAAGAATGAAATGTACATTACCAGAGAAAATTTTTATGTTGAAGAAAAGGCCAGGGAAACTCAAGGATTAAAAGATAAATACAAAGTAGAGTCAGAGACCAAATCTTGGGACACAGAGAAAAGGCTTAATTTCCAGGTAGTGTGAAAGAACTCCTGAGGATTAGGTTTTGTTTCTCTTTTAATAACTCTAGAAAGGTAAGTAGGTCATTCCAGCAAGGAGTAGAAAGAGAAGATCAAATTCGATTAATAGATTTTTATCCTAAATATCTTGAAGAAAAGCTTTAGATTACCTTACTGGAATAAAAATTGATAGGAATGCTGGTAATATGGGCTTAGGCAATTTGAGTTTAAATTGCTTTAAATTAATGTAACAACTCATCTTTTACTGTACAAATCTTCCATTTGCCCCTATGTATTTCCTCTGCCCCATCTCAACTCTGCTCAGCTCTGTGAGTTCCAACTGGAACCAAAGGAAGAGCATCTGCTCTGTCTCCTTGTTTGGCTGATGGGAGCCAAGGAAAGGAGTGTGGGCAGCAGTGAGACAGAGTACTAGTTCTGTGGGCAGGCCTTCCTGCCCACGAGGGCAGAAGAACAGAGCTTCTCTTTCCACCGCATTTCTGTGTTCTTTCACTTCATGCCTTCAAGCCAAGGGATGGAAATAAACCCTCTGCCAATACTGCCCTCATCTTCAGGGAGTCTATGCTCACTACCCCCACTTCCATAAATAGTCCCTTTATTAAACTCCTCAAATCACTGGATGTGGTGTGTCGTTTGTTTCCTGCAGGACCCACACTAATACAAACACTTCTCTGTAAAACAGATTAGCAAGCTCTACCCCTTTATTCTTTATAGGAAACTACTTCATTAGATAATGTTTCATCAGCTTTATGGTTGCTTGTGGAATGTAAATGGTCTTACAACAGACCTTGTCAGCTCTCTGTCCCTATCTCCTACATCTTTTTGCTGGTTTCCTTCATTTTCAGTCCCTAAACTTGTACCTGTTCCCTCCAGTGGCCAGATGGAAGTGCCTAGAAATTTACATACCTCTACTTCTACCCAGTAGCTACTGATTAATGACTTGTGATGTGCTTGTATAAATACTTCGGCTCCCTCTTTCCAGATAGGGGACAAATCTGTAGTGTGACCTATCCTGTCTCCAGATATACCTTGCTGGATTGAGCCATGGGAATTATCTTGATATTGCAAATTTGCTTGAATTCCTCCCCACCCCTCCCCATTCTCCCCTTCCTTGTTCCCACTCATCTATGTGTTTTTCCTGGATATATTTCCTAATAAACCACTTTCACCTAAATCCTCATCTCAGGGTCTGCTTCAGGGCAATCTAAGTCAGAAAATAAATGTTTAAAAATATAAAATGATAGGGACACCTGGGTGACTCTGTTGGTTGAGCATCCGACTCCTGATTTCGGCTCAGGTCATGATCCCAGGGTGGTGGGATTGAGCCCTGTGTCAGGCTCCATTCTGGGCATGGATTCTCTTTGTCTCTCTCCCTCTGCTCCTGTCCCCTGCTTGTTCAGGGGATTCTCTCTCTAAAATTTAAAAATGAAAGAGAGAGAGACAGAGACAGAGAGAGAGAGAGAGAGAGAGAGAGAGAGAGAGAGAGAGAAAGAAAGAAAGAAAGAAAGAAAGAAAGAAAGAAAGAAAGAAAAAAAGAGAGGAAAAGAAAGAAAGAAAGAAAGAAAGAAAGAAAGAAAGAAAGAAAGAAAGAAAGAAAGAAAGAAAGAAAGAAAGAAAGAAATCCTTTATAACCATTGAAGGCCAATGGGCATGTGTTTGAAAGACATCCCTAATCAGGGATGTTTGTTTTTTAATCGATAGTGATACAAAATAATTATTAGCATTGACAGAATTTTCTAAAAACTAATACACAGGAGAGAATTGATTCACTTTCTCTGACATCTTTTTAATGTTGAGACATTAAATCCTAAAAGCAGGAGCTTTGATGAGATCATGTTAACCCTTACCTGTGGATGTGTCACTATAAAGAGTAAAGATAAAGCATTTGCTGTCTTTTCATAATTCCACAGGGCTGGGAAGAAAGTCATAGATGCTCAGTGAACTAGTTACTGTTGGAAAGGTCTCCTGGTCCCTTTTTCCCATACCAAGGCCTCCTGACTCATCTTCATCCTCTCCAGGGGAGAACAGGCATGTTTGTAAAACCAGAGTAACAGAGGGAGAAGAGACCAACAAGACACAGTTCATGATTCTCCTAGTTCAGCCTTTACTTTGATAAGTAAGGGCATCAAATCCCAAGAGTGAAAGTGGTTTACATGGAACTATTCAGCTGGTTCATGGAAGGGTGGGGACTTAACCCCATGTCTCCAAAGTTCTAGTTAAGTGCATGTCCATTGCTGATACCATCTATCCACTTTTAAAATTACATAAGTATTCTCCACGATTCTGAGAGAGATACAGATTTTATCTTTCACCACCTTTTGATTTTTTAAATGGATTTTTTTTTGTAATTTTATCATAAAGTTAAGTGGTTTTGCTTAGTTTAATTACCAAAGTTGATTGAGGTTAATTATTGATAAGTTCACTAGAAAATTTTACCTTTTCATTATCAGCCTGACTTAAAAGTGAGGGATGAAGGAGTGTGGGCCACCCTGTCTTTCCTCCCAGAAGGTTGGTGGTATCATCACCTCCTTCCAGGAAAAGAGCCATGTCAGCTCTCATGGCAAACAAACTACTTTGGAGAGACTGTTTGATGTAAAAAGTCATGTTTTATAACCAAAATGTAAAACATACATTCAAGTCAGTAAAAGTATTAAAGTAGTCTTCCCTAATCTTTTTTTATTCGTTGATAGAATCAAAAAGATGATTTTCCCTGCTTTAATTTCTAAGCAGTTTATCAATTGAGAATGAATTAACTGAATGAATAAGTTAAGGTGCATTCTTAATACACCTTAATACACCTTAATACACCTACAGAAAATAGTACTGATGTAAGTAACTTTTTCAAAAAAGGTGGTTTCATAAATCCAGGCACCTAAATTAGTTCTCGTTGGTAGATCATTGCTATATTTTTCAAATCTAATAAGCAAACATAAGATCTACAAATGAGGTATCCCTGTGCACTGGCATTGATTACAGTGAATATTGTGTTTGGCTCTAGTTTGTGTTTTGGATTAGGCATGGCTAGTTTTGACGTACTTGTAAAAGCCATTCTAAGTTTACATGCGCTTCAGTGACTGTAAGTTAAAAGTAAGAATTCATGGTATGTGGTGGTCTCTTTACAAACAAATCTTAATGATAAAGTTTAAAAATACCTTACAAATATACTTTAAAGGTATTAAATTTTGTTTGTGATTTTAATCAGTTTGAATAGCATACATATTGTAAATACAGGTTTTTAATTATTTTGTAAGTCTTCCTTTCCAAGATATGAAGCCATTGTTAGTAGGAGATTTTTAATCGTTTACAAATTAAAATGCAGCAATGTTATACTGTCCTATGATGAATCTACACATTCTATTTCTGTAAAACTTGCTTCTATCACATGCAAACCTAACATTATTTGTCAGAGGAAGATAGGGAGGAATAATTAACATCGCAAAAATAAGAAAACAAACAAAAAAACTATACATGTAAGCAAAATCACACCACTTTGAGAGTAACCACCTTACAAAATTAGAGTCATTTTGCAGAAATTTAGTTCATATGTTTGTTTTTGTTTTATATAGACTCAAAATTATCTTTGAGGTGTAACCTTTATTAATCTCCTCCAACATTAACCCTGACAAGAGAGCCTTGAGCCAAATGTGAGAATTCAAACCCGCATTCACTGCTCACCAGAAGTGTGACCTCAGGAAGAATAATTAACATCTCTGAGCCTCAGTTTTGCCATCTATATAATGGGGATGTTAATAATAGTAATTACTTCCCAGCAATGCTATTGATTAAAATAAGTCAATATATATAAATACTTGGAAGAATGCCTGGCAGTGTTACACTATATATGTTTTTATTATTGTTATTCCCAGTGCATCATATGTGCTTAATAAAAATTTGTTGAATAAATACCCCTTCAAAATAAAATAATACATAGCAGCTCTAATCAAGTAATATCACACAAAATATTCTCGTACTTGATAAATATTCAAGTTCCAAGACTATAAGAAGTTCAGAAACTATTCCAGAGTCTGGTATTCACAAAGCAAGATATTATTTATGCAATGTTATCTGAGGGGCTCTGAGAACCCCACATCATTCCTACAAAATCAGCTCTAGTGCCTAAAGCCCACCCAATAAGACTGGATATACCAAGAAAAGTCCTTTTTAGGAGACAGATGTTAAAGAGCAGAAAGAGGTCATGTTACATATTAAAACATAGTTAACCACTTAGAACAAAATGAGGATTAAAATACTATGTACTACAAACTATAGTTTATTAGATTAGGCAACTACTTAGAAACATTCTGGGGGATTATAGCAAAGAACAAGGATGCTAACAGGAGAGTGCTAGAAGGGCTTTGTGATAAGGTGAGAGGAATAAATTGCCTACTTATTGTTTTTCTCAGAGGCTAGTACTCCTCTGTCATCTCAGAATGCTATCAATACTATTTTAAAACAAGAATTTTCAACCTCAGGATGTATGTGATAGTGTGTCTGGCTTTTGAAACGACTGACAAAAAGATCTGATAATGCTCCATGTTATGACACTTCCATTATCCCACAAACTAAAGACTTTCTTGCTCTTGAAAAAAAAAAGTGTTTCCATGCTTCAAAGGAAAAGCTTGTCTCCACCTAACACTGACGGTTTCATTTGTACTATGTGCAGAGTACAAATTGTAGTGCAGGAGCTAGTGTGATCAGTCAGTGACACAGTTAGAGAGCCTGACAGTGGGTTACAAGGGCAGACACTGCTGCAACGTAACCCTGACCTGTTACATTCAAAGGTGGGGAAAGAACTGAGAAACAACTAGTATGCTATGTATGAGAAGCAGATGGCACTAGTTTTTCATAGGCACCTACTGTACTAATTCCAGAAAGTTCACAGTGCTATAGTATTACTTTGAGTTTTAGGGTCTGGGTTAATATGCTCAGAGTGTGTCATAACAGAAACTAAAGGTTGGAAGATTTATCGTAACCAATTGATACTTCTGTTAATTAACGATTATATAAATTGGGGCAGCTCATCTGTATAAAATACTCCTCTCTTTCCTTACCAAGTCTGATAAGATAGACACAAGAGTCAGACTGATGGAAACTGAAGTGTCAGCTCTCTTCTAAAAGATAACTTGGAGGGCACGAGGCATGTGTGCCCACAGATGCTTGCTAACATGTGTGAATTTGCCTTTCACACTTAACAACCCTGAGATGTGGCCAGAAGCAAAGTCAACTCTGCTATTCGTGGAATAGAGCAGACTAGAATATACTTTTGTTACAGATAGGCAGTCCACCCCCAGAAAAGAGAAAAGATAAGCAAAACACTCAGTGAGTTAAAGAATGCACTTCTCTTCATATGGAGTTTAGGGAAATGTCCAGCATGTGGCTTTCAGCTAGAAATATCCCTAGGGGACTTTGGGAAAGGCATATGGCTGCTCCCAGCATTTGGCGAGTGAGTGCCAGAGTTGCTGAACATCCTGTAAAGCACACTACAGTCCCAGGCAATGAACAATTATCCTGCCTAAAATCCAGCAGCACTCCTGTTGAGAAGCTCTGCTGGGAACCCTTCCACAGGTAAAGGGGAGCAAGGAATGAGTCACCACAGTTTTGTGAGTGGGTGTGTGTGCACAGGCACATCTGTCCCTATGGGAGCACAGCTAAATTTATGTGAACTATTTCTTTTTAATGAAGGTATAATTTACATTCAGCAATCATCATCTGTTTTTGTGGACTTGACCATCATCAGGATATAGAAGAATGCTATCGCCTCCAAAAATGCCCCCTTGCCTCTTACTGTCAGCCCCTCCCATCTCAGGCTTCTAGCAACTGCGATCTGTTCTCCGTTCCCATTATTTGCCTTTTCCAGAATATCATGTAAATGGAAGCACACTTTCAAATCTAGCTTCTTGCACTTAGCATACTGCATTTACGATTGATTCATTCATGTTTCTGGGTCATTGGTCCATTCTATTTGTTCTTTACTAATATTCCTTTGTGTGGATGAACCACAATTTGTTTACCTACTCCACAGTTGAAGGGCATTTCATGTGAAACTTGAACCTTTAGAAATTTATGTTGCAAGTAAAATAAATGTCCTTAAAAAGTTGGGTCCAAACATGAACGTGCTGCATCCCTTCTCATATTCTCCACCAACTCCCCCAGAAAGTCATTCTGATTCATTGAACCCAGATTTCTCATATATGCTACTGCCATGTTATTTACTACATTGTAATAGTTTCTCCTATAAACTTCAAGCTCATTGAGGTAGGAATGGTGTCCCATTTAATATTTCTATCCAAAGCACAAGTATAATCGGAGCATATAGGGTATTAATGTTTGTTGAATAACAATGTTTGAACAAATGAATGGCAAACTAACATAAGGGTTTTTATATGTGATATGTCATCAAAAAATAACATATCAGTGGGGCACCTGAGTGGCTCAGTCAGTTAAGCATCTGACTTCAGCTCAGGTCACGATCTCATGGTTGGTAGGTTCGAGCCCCACGTCATGCTCTGTGCTGACAGCTCACAGCCTGGAGCCTGCTTGGGATTCTGTGTCTCTCTCCCTCTCTTTCCCTCCCCCTGCTTACACTCTGTCTCTCTCAAAAGTAAACCTAAAATAAATAAATAAATAAATAAATAAATAAATAAATAAATAAAAATAACATTAGCTAACAACTCAAATATTTTGTTGTCTAATTACATTGAAAGCAGAAAGTTTGAAACCACACCATCTTCAAAAGTATTTGTTGCTTAGTGGCTTCTGGGTGACTCAGTCAGTTGAGTGTCCAACTCTTGATTTCAGCTCAGGTCATGATCCCAGGGTCATGGGACAGAGCCCCACTATAGGATTCGTGCTGAGCATAGAACCTGCTTTAGGTTCTCTCTCTCCCTCTCTCTCTCTCCCTGAAGATAAGTTATGGTATTCTTTAAAAAAATGTTCATGTGCAGGTATTGAAGTCCTACATTTAACTTTATAGAATAATTAGATAACAATCAAGTATCAAAATCAGAAATCACTAAATTAACTGTATGTTTCATGATCAAACTTTTTTTAAGTAATGAATGAAGTAGAAAGACACATACCATCAAAGTAAATCCATCCTTGAGCTAGTATATAATTTTAGATTGTCTATATATGGCAGAAAACAGTCACTATTGTATAAGGTGAAATACGATAAGGGTTAGCTATAACTGTAATAAATATTTCACAATATGACTTATTTTTAATCTCAAAAAATCATAACAAAATCATAGCCTTAGACTTCTAACCAATTACAAATTAAAATTTTGGTAGCCCTTGAAAATATTTCAGTTAGAGTTCAAAAGTCAGTGTCAATAATCTATTTTGTTTGGTCTTTCCAAGGATGAATATTAAGAATAGTTGAAAAGGAATGGCTTATCTTTATATACATGGCAAAATTTTTATTGCTCATTACTTCTTACCAATATTTACTTAGGGATGCTTTCATGAGAATATCCTTCAAAAGTAGTGCATTTTTCATTACAGGACAGAGGATGAAAAAAAACAAACAAACACATTTTAAATAAAGGTGGCCATTAATCCCTGAGTAGAACTCTACCAAATACTTGAACTCGGAAGATCCCACAAAGATCCCATACAGACCCAAATACCCTGCTTTCTAATGCTGTGCTATATGCTTAAGAGAATGTGTACAAGGAGGGAAAGATGGAAAGCCCTAAGGGTTTTTTGCGCTTTGCCAGTCGTTAAAGCTTCCACAGGGATCCAAGGGGGTCTAAAGTTCCATTTAGATTTGGGACATGAAGGGATGCTTTATTTTAATAAAATGGAAGAATTATTATGAAAGCATCACAGACTAATTTTAGGAAAGAGTTTATATGTAGAAGATCTGAAACATATCCCTGAAAAACACCTGATCTCTCTTACCCTTTGGAAAATTTTGTCATATTCGCTGATTATATGTGTACCAGTTTGAAGACCACTGGTGACAGGTGCTTCCCTAAATATTCCAAGGACTCTTTATAACCTAACTCTCATATCCAGTTGCAAGTAGGAATATATTGCTGACCCTACCTGTTATGGACAGTACAGGATAAACTTAGAAATTGAGGATTATGCTTACCTTGGTTCCTGGATCTACTTTCTAATGATTTCTGTCATTCCCCATAGGATTCCACACCACTCTACCCCTAATTTGCTGGCCATTTTTAACTGTGTCTTGTTGTCTTGTCAGCCTAGATAGCAGCTCTATTAACCTCCTGATGACAGTAATATGATTGACACTGTCTAAGAGAATAGTGTTATCAGATATAAAATCTCTAATGGCAAAAAATAGATACCCCCCCAATTTAATGCAGTGATTTGTTTTTAAATCTTACTGTGAATGGCATTATAACACATGCAAATACATAAATTTCCAATTTTGAATAAAATGAGATTTTTTTTTGAAACTTGGGTTCTTTTATGGAAGAATTCATAGTACTTAAAAGGTTATAAACTGAGAATAACTGGTTTAGGAAATAGAAAATCAATTTGGTGATTACCAGCCCCTGGTTGGTTCCCTTTCATATAATCTCTGGTCAGTGATTGCAGAATTTTGAACCATGACTTCCTATAATTTAGTCAATAGTTTTGACTCTCAAACTAAGTGAAGTGTATTATCTTTAATATATTTCTAATCAATCTTTTTATGTATGTGTAATGTTAAGGCTATCCAGTCATCTGGCATCCAGAATTAGTATCATCACTCTCTGTAAAGTGCTTAAAGTAGTAAAGTGAATAGGAAACTGTGATTACACAGAGATATATATGTAGAAATAAAATCCAAGGCAACTTTTGATTCAGTAATCTATTACCCTACCACAGTACATTTTTTGTAGTTAATAATTATGACTTTCCTCAATTACATTTTTATGCTCTTTGAACCATCAGTCCTTCAAGGGGATCAAAAAGTGGTCTTTACTTTGTTTCATATATGTGATATTTTCAGCACACCCAACACTGAAAGAAGAAAGAAAGAGAAAGAGAGAGAGGAAGGTGAGAGGAAAATAAAAAAGGATGACTGCGAAAATCTGGACACAGAAGAATATCATGTTAAATAAATTATTATATATAAAGTAACCATTCTACCTGTTAAGAGAAAGAAAAATGGAATCATTTCTTTAAACAACCTAATATTAGGTCATCGTTTTTCTGGTATAGAAGGTTTGATAGACTAACAAACATATCCACATAAAACAATAGTTAGCACCAACTGACCTAGAATTGAGAGTAAATGAATCTCTGATAGATTCCTTAAAAAGCCTAGAAAAACAACTTTCTATTTAATTTATATTTATAATTTGTTAGTGACCCAATTCACCCTATCCAAAAGAAACATTTCTAATGCATATCTGTAATTCAAATATAAAGCAAAAGAAACAGGTATAAACTATGCAATCTGTTGCCATTTTATTTAATTTCTTTTGCTTTATTAAGCACATCCTTATCTAGCTCTTTAGAAACCAGTTCTTTATCCAGGATGACAGTTCAGGAATTATGTATAAAGTTTCTGCGTATTTCTTGCTTAAAATTTCAACTGGACCATTTTACAGTTTCTAAAGGATAATTCAGACCAATCTCATACACAATAATGTGCACTTTTTTCAGAAGAACTGATATTTATGTGTTTAGCCAGTTTTTCAGAAACCACAGCTATCCCAATCTCGATAAATACATAGTAAGAAGTTATATAAACAATCTATATTCTACATATAAGGTCAAATGAAAATATTAGGGAAACTTTGGAGTGTATGAAAAAGTTGGGAAATCCATGTGAAGAAAAGTTGGTCAATTTACTTGAACTTCTTCTTTCAAATATCCAATACAGTCAATACATTGTGGTTATGCAGACATTAAATAAGCTGAGAAAACCTCCAAACATTTGAAATTCACATTTTTCCTCATTCTTAAATTCCTCTGAGAATTGTACTCAACTCGGAAATGCTTGGGAATGCAGCTCCTAATTCCCCCAAGGAGAAGTTCTTTCCATTTTGATTTTCTCAGCCACAAGCTAATCAGTCTTAATTGCTCCCAGCTGTGATTTCTTCTCTCAGGGGTTGCTTCCTGCTGGTACCCAAGTAGTACAGAATCATGCAGTTTTGTTAAACTCCAATAAATACATGGGAGCTTTGTAAAATCTAATTTACTATGCAACAGTTCAAGCACTGTAACTATCAAGTAAACTTTCACTCAACTTTGAAAGCTGATCCCTAATGAAGAGGACCCTTTTTCAAAGAGGTTACAAGGTATTGAGCAATTGGAAGTTATATTTTTACCATTAGGGATTACAATGAAATATTATTTGTACTTGTATTTGTAATGGGTGTGTGTTTGTAGTGTATATCTATGTATATATCTATATATCTATAGATATATAGATATGTTTTTATATATGTATTTGTGTACGTAATACATTCATATTAAATTCTTTGTGTTATATGCAAAACATTTTTCTTGTATATTAGGAATTCTTATTATTATAGCAAAAAGAGATTTAAAGAATCAAAACTGCATGCTGTCTGGAAACAAAACACTGTGGTAACACCAAGGAAGTAAATTAAAATAGGAAATATTGCCACATTAAAGTCTTCATAAAATTAAATAATTGGGTCTCCCTGACATTTTATACTATGTCATCTGAAAAACTGGGGGAGAAAGATTATAAAATCTTTTATAATTCAAAAATTATAATCCTGGTTATAAGAAGAGCATTTAAAAATGATATCACCTGAAAAGAATAATGAGATTTTATGTTTTTTAGTTTACTTATGGTATAAACACAACCATCATGTTTAATGAATCATTTTCTATTAATTATTTTCATAAAGAAAAAAAGGAAGAAAGAAGAAAAAGATTAAAGGAAATTAACTACATCTGAAAGTGATTTAAGAAGTGACTGTGGGCTTTTTTATTAAAACCAGTGAATCTGAAGTTTCAATTAATGAACCACAATTCATGGCTATTAGCTTGACTAATAAACTTCGTTATTAGACAAAAAACTGAGGGTAATGAAGACAAAGTATCGAAGCTTGAGAACAGGTTGCCATTGGCAGAAATTGAGCAAGTTTAAAATGCCTAAATGAGAAAGTTTGCAAAACAACCTTAAGGAAACCACAAAAATAATTGTTCTTTTGCATCCATGTTCTTAATGAACTCACTTCATATTAAAATATAGCAAGGTTTATTTGTGCTCAAAATAGTACATACATGGGATCAACATGCTGTAATACACACACAAAGGTCTATAAGGCACTATAGAATTGTATAATAATGAGAAAAAATTCATACGTTTTCAGAGTTAAACAGAATTTCTTAGTGTTATTTTTACTTCTGAAAGTAATTTTATATGTAATAATTTATAATTCATGGCTAAACATGTGCCATATTTATACTAATCTCCATGTCAGAAAACCCACTTTTTAGACAGAAATCAAATCTAGAAAGTCTAAACTAAGAGAAGGATTAATTCATGCCATACTAATACTTCCTCAAAGAACAACTAAAAAAGGCAGATAAATACAAAAATCCTTTACTTAATGCATCATATTACGTTAAGCAATAAAAACAAGCAACTAAGACGTTGGATATGGGAAGACCATGGAAAAGTGAGCTTATGATAGGCACCCATTCTTTTGGGGCCAGTTTGCCTTCCTGGGGTGCCAGGAAGGGGGAGAATCTGGCTAGTGTAGGCAGGGAGCCGCTAGGGGAGACCAAAATCTGTGGAGTGTTCAGTAGTTGTACAGCTCTGCGAAAACGCTATTGTAGAGTTGAGTAGCCTCAGACATAAAGCCTGTTTTCTCCAAAGACGTGTGGAATAATTCTAAGACTTACAGGAAAGAAACAAAATAGCTAAGCCAATAACTTCTAAATAGTAAAGCAAATTATTCTACAATACTGTGATGCCAAAGGGAAAAGACCCTCCAGATGAAGTGGTTCCAGTGAACACAATTATTTTCAGTTGACAGTCTTGGAAGGAGTGGTGCATTGTTGATCCACAGCTGTATTTTCAATTTTTTTTTCTTCTAATGGGGAAAGTAAGGGATTGAGAATTCATTCTTTTTCCTGGCAAAAGAGTGAGATTCAGAAAAATCAGCAGAAACATTTGTGGTCCCATAGGGTAACTATGACAAAATTGAAGACTGGAGGGTTTCTCCTTTAAGACATTTGCTGAATTCTTAAGAAGCCTGAAGAAGAAAGCTAATGAGTAATATCAAGGAATTTTCCTCATTTACTTATTGCAAAAGAGAAAAAAATCCTCCAAGGATGGTGATCCCAATGAACACTTTTGAAAACCTGTTCCGAACTGGGATGTCTAGAGTCAAAAACAAAGAACAAACCAGAAGTACAGAGAATTTGTACATCAACTCAGCTTAGAAAATGGAAGATTTAGGTGCCAAACCCCATTTTCTATTCACTAAATAGAGACAGTAGAGATGCTTCTCTCATGGAAGATAACTTCATCTGAGACCCCTATGGTTTTTCCTTTATAATGTGTGCCATTCAATCAAAACCATTATGTACCAATTAACTAAAACATACCTACTGATGGAATTGTAAATTGGTACAACCATTTTGGAAAACTGTTCAGTACAATGTATATGAGCTGTATGTATACATGTCTTATGACCCTGCAATTTCATTCCTAGTTACACAAAGAACAGAAATTTGTATAAATGCTTATCAAAACACATATGCTAGAATGTTCACAGCAGCAATAGTCCTAGCTGACCCAAGATGGAGAAAAAAAAATCCATCATCACTAGAATAGATAAATAAATTATAGTGTATTTATGCTATAGATGACCATAGGCCAATAAGAAATTAATAAACTACAACTACATGAAACAGGAATAAGTCTCACATATAAAATGTTGAGTAAAAAGCCAGATACAAAAAAACTGTCTAGTGTGTGATTGCATGCTTATAAAGTTCAAAATCAGGCAAAACTAAGCTGTCAGTCTTGAGGGTATATGGATTGGAGAGGGAACAAGGCCGCTTCCAGGATACTGGTAATGCTCTCTCTCTTGATCTGGGTTCTTGTGTCACAGATATGTACACTTTGTGGAAATTTTTTGAGTTCTACATTTATAATTAGTCTTCTTCAGTATGTATGTAGGTTTTACTAAAATGTTTACATAAAAGTGAAAAAAAAGAAAGAAAAATTCTTATTCTGTGTTTACTATACCTATCTCTATATATTTAAGTCTGCATAGTCTGAAACTATCTCTGGAAGTTGTTTAAATTGATGGCCTTTGGAAAACATCTTACGCTGATCACTAGATATGGCCCAAAAGAAGAAAATAAAAGCAAGGGAGAAAGAGAGTAGCTTAAAAATACCAGGCAAAGGGGACATCCAGAGTAAGTTTTCTTCTGCTGCTGCCCCACCTGACTGAGCTGAGGTTTTGAATATGGCAGTATTGAATGGAAACATATTTTTTAAAGGTTTTATTTATTTATTTTTGAGAGAGTAAGAGCATGAGCAAGAGAGGGAGAGAGAGAATCCCAAGCCGGCTCTACACTGTCAGTACAGAGCCTAGTGTGGGGATCGAACCCATGAACTGTGAGATCATGACCTGAGCTGAAATAAAAAGTTGGATATTTTAACAACTAAGCCACCCAGTGCCCCAAGAAAGTATTTTAAAGCAATTGTCTATTCAACTTTTGTTTCATGTCAGGCAAATATTGGACTGAAATTTAAGATGAATATTTTATATCAAATTAAGATATATATTTCAGATTTAAGCATCATCCAAAGATAGTTTCAGATATATTCCATGTACCCCAAACTTACCATTTTTACAGCTGCTAGGTATATAGTCTTTCTTCCATTTGAAGTCCTGACATGAGGGATATATCTCACATATGATTATAGTTTCTACCAGTTGTTCTGAAGCACTTTGTTTTAGAGTCCTCAATCCTTGCTGTCCATAAACTGGTGTAGTTCCTTGTTCTGTATCTATGCTCCTGCTCATCTCCACATTTTTGGTGATTTTTTTTTGGTCTATCTTGGGAGATAAAGAAGGAATTTCCACATCTTGCTTTCAAGCCTCTAGGGGGTGGAGGCAGTGATTAGTTAAGGAGAACTGTCCCCTCAGTTACATAGTCTTTTATTTTTATCTTGGCCATTTTCTTCTTAAAGCCCACAGTATTGCTGACCTTCTGGGTTTGGGAGTATTAAAGCACAGCTTCATTATATACTTGTAGAATGAAGAACCTTTACCACACCTGACATTCATCCCTACTTATTCAGTCTGGCCTCACTTGTCGGACCCCTTTTTCATTCATGGTAACTCTCTGTCAGGAACCCTTCATGTCTATCCTTACCTTCAGATATAGCAGTCTATCAATCTCTTTATATATCTCAATCTCTTTATATATATATATATATATATATATATATATATATATATATATGGATTCATATATCCCAAATATATATAGATATATATATATCCCCATATATATATCATATATCCCCATATATATATATATATATATATATATATATATATACACAAAGAATCCCAATTATATATAGTGTTCAAGTTCTTTCTCAAGGAACTGGTGGATCCTCTATGAATCAAGGACTGTTACTGAATATGTCATGAATTAGGAGACTTCTTTGCCAGATGCCAAAAAAGTTGCTGTCTCTACCCATAAGTATATCAAAGTCTAACTGTGTACTTTCCAAGATACCAAGATGTCAAAAAATCAATTTTGCAGGACAGGCAAAGGGATAAATCAATGCAGAATTGTTGAAAGAACAGCATCTTAAATTTCAATCCAAGACTAGCCTGACTTAAAACAAAGACTGAATGACAACTTTTCCAAAGATTCCTTCCTAATTAATACCTCTGTATTCAAACTTCAGCTCAGTCATGTATGAGTGACAGCAGAATAGGAAAACTTGCTAAGGATTGCCCCTTTGCCTGGCATTTTTATGCCATTCCTTTTCTCTGCTTTTATTTTCTCCTGTTTTGCCATTTACAGTGAACAGCATGAGAGCTCTTCCAAAGGGTATCAATTTTAATTGCAACCAGTAATAAAAGAAAGAACTAAGAAATATTGAAAATCACTTAATTTGCCTACTTCAATCTTTATTTCCTCCATCTATAAGACTACATTGTTTTTGTTCATATAAGATATTAAATTGGCTCTAGTGAATTGCGTTCATTATTTAACTTCAGCTTCAGTTTGGGGAAAACACTGTTCATGATAGGTCAAGTTCTGAGGTAACAGAAAACCTCCAAATCTCAGAGGCTTAAAAAAGTTTTATTCCTTATAAGCAAGTAGGCAGTGGGTCTGGCCGATGTTTAAGAGGATCTGTCTCCTATGCAATGGTTCAGTATCACACCTCCATGTCAATATTTGCTCCTATGACAACTGGCAAAGGGTGAAAGAACTGATGAATCTCAGAATGAAAGGATTCATCCTGGAAAATATGGGTCATTTTGTTCATATTTCATTCAGAACATAGGTCAAAGGCCACTCATAACCTTAAGAGAGCAGAAAAGTGTCATCTTTCTCTGCAATCCTGTCTTAATAGAAGGCAAATATTAACTATTAGTTAAATAATTTTTTCTTAAAGTTCAATACTTTATACCAGTCATACAGTTTAGACCAAGTATTAATTTTGAAATAATACAAAGGAGAAAGAAATGATTAAACATGAAGAAAGTGAACACCAGATAAGGAAAACAGCATTCTGCTTATTACTGCAATTTAGCATAGCTTCGTAAAACACTGACTTGAGAAGAATTCTGAGGCCAATCTTAGCTCAGTAGGAATGAGTGATTTAACAGGTCAATGACATCTGCTCTGAGCACAAGAATGAAGAGTATTGCTATGTCATACATTTACTTATTGATCTCAATTCCAACCCTCTTTTTGCATCCATACCTTTGTGTGGACTTCTCCATCACTTGACTTGGGGTTGGCTTGTAACCCATTTTGGTCTATGGCATGTAAGTAAAGTATGAAGTTTCTGAGACAAGACTTTAATATCCTCCTGTGTTTCCACTTGCTCTCTCAGATCCCTGCCATTCTCATGAGAACATACCACAGGTAGTGCTCTGGTCCCAGGAGAAAGATAACAGATACAAGAAAAGGAACCATCCTGGTCCCCACAGCCTGTAGCAGAGCTACCCCAGGTATCCCATAGTCCTGCACAGAGTGAGAAGTTAAGCTACAAAGCTGAACTTCCACCAACTTTCGGAGAGGCAAAAACAGTTACAAATGATTATTGTTTCAAGCCACGGAATTTTTGGGCAATTTGTTATGCAGGAAGAATTAATCAATCTATGCTACATGTGCCAGCCACTGGCCACTCATAAAGTATAGTGAATGAAAGAAACAAAACAAAACAGAATCTGGAAAACAAAAAGGATGGGATTTGTCACACCAAGGAAAAAATTCTTGAGGATTAGAAAAAAATTAGAATGAATGTATTTAATGTGACTATTTAAACAATTAAGATACATGAACTAAGAATGTATTCTGATTTGTGACTATATTTACATGAACAAAATTTAAAATTACAAAACTTAGCATTTTTATGTAAGAATTGATTTTATTTTAAAATCAGAAAAAAATAAACTGGAATAGTACCCAACAATATATATTAATGACCATTAATAATCAGTCTCTAAAATTATAAACTGAGCATGATTCCAAAATCCTGTTGTATTAGAATTAAAGGGATGTCTGAGTTTGAAGGAGATGATTGTTGGGAAAACAAACCTAAGCATTATTTCAAACAGTAAAAACTGTATAATTTAGTGACAATAAAATACATACAAATGTAAATAGGTTTTTTGTAGTAAATTTCAGAATGGCAGTTTTTCAGATGAGATAAAATATTTAAGAAGGCTAATTTGAAATACCTACTAAAATATCAAGAGAGTAGCTAAGCCCCAGATAATGTATGGGAGCAAATATTGATTTGGTCAGATTATTCATCCAACCCAAACTTTTAATATTTTCATAAATATGCAAGTGCAAAAGCAAATAAAAAGAATAGTAAGAGGCTTAGGAGTAAATAGGGATCAATAGTTGAAGTACTCAAAGTGGCCCCACGCTGATTTTCTTTCATTAATGTTACTAAAACTCAAGCTCAAGGATTCCCACATTCACTTTGCATCAGAACCACTTGTGAAGCTTTTTAAAATACAGGTTCCCAGGCCCCACCTCAGATTCCATAGGGCTGATATTGGGTTTTTTTTTTAAAGACCTCAGTGCCATTTTAAAGTGTAACCAGGATAAGTAATCATAACTACTTTGACCTATTCCAAGTATACATAAGTCAATTAATGATTAATTACAGTTAACAACTCTCCAATTCCAGGCTGTTCCCAGTCTCATTGCATTCAACCCAGTTTGGTCATATGTTCTATCAAAACCTGGAGAAACTAAATACTATTAAATATCTACAGAGTAATACAGTAATATTTTTAAGTTGTGTTCACAGTAAAGTGAATTATGTAACAAAGGCAAAAGATTACCAGGTAACCCCCAAAAGTATCTGCTATCTCTATAGAAATGAATTTTGCAAAAAGTACTAGTTTCCAATTATATGAAGCAGAGTACCTGTTTAGTTTCAGCATTATGCTATATAAGGTACTGAACAACAGGAAAGATCTTGAATGTATAGGTTCAACTTTTGGAAAACAGGATACATTTTAAATATAGATAATATATTGAATATTAAATTTACAGGTGATTTATAAAAGTCACAGAAAAAATGTTAACTGAATATTGACTAAAGTCTAGCGTTAGGACCTAGGTACATGACATACAAAAGGGCACAAAACTGACCCTTTTACCAAAAAGGAAGGAAGGAAGGAAGGAAGGAAGGAAGGAAGGAAGGAAGGAAGGAAGGAAGGAAGGAAGGAAGGGAGAAACAAAGGAAAGAGGTAGAGAGGGAGGAAGAATAAAAAGGAAAATAACTTTTTCCTTTCGATTTTGGAGAAAATCAAGCAAATAAAAAAAATGAAACAAACTATTTGCCAACCTTGCTACTTGATTGAAGCAATTACATTAGAAAACTCTTTTTGGAGTTTTCTGTAAGTAAATAGATGTGTTTGCAACTATAGAACATTTCTAATACTCTTACAGTTTCATGTAGCCTAAAAACAGAGAGTATAACATAGGTAGTAGACCCTGAGCAGCTTTAGCAAGAAAAAAAAAAGTTGAACAGTAAGGACTGTGCTATCCATGTTTCTCTTCCAAAGAACAAGCTTGATTATAACTCTTCAGATTTGCAAGTTACTCATCTGAGTACAGGGGGGAGATGTATCAGCCTTCTCTGGCCACAGCTGAGCAGGTGACAGAGCAAACTGGCAGCAGGAAACATTAACAGAAGGAGCCAGAGAGTTTCCTGCCCAGGCCAACAGAGAGGAGAGGGAAGAAGAGGAAAGAAAATGGTAACAGAAATGTTTCTAATGCCAGAAATGTAAGAGTGCCTTTGTTATAAAACACAGGCATCGATTTCCTGTTTCCATAACTTGTGATTGGTGAGTTATTTTTACATTTATCTTAATGAGGTTACACCCTGCTCTGAGATTTCATAAGCCATTTTTCTGCCTCCGAAACAAACAAAATATTCTTCACTCCAATTCCATTTCTTTGTTGACCTTGGGAAAACTGAACAAGAGAATAGTGTGGGTTACACATTAACCTATGTGTCCAAGATTGTGGGGGGAGAAGGAGCAATCAGGCTTTGTGAAAGCTGAGAAATTATTTGCCTGCAAGACTTGGTTCAGTGTGTTTTTTTTTTTTTACAAACTTTTAATTGTACCTTGAAAAGTTACATTTCTTAAATTCTGGAGGAAAAGTTCTCAAAAAAGAGTGTAAATATGTATTTGGCCTTGCACAATGCATTCCAAATCAATTCTGACAAAAATCTTGTGTGGGTGAATAAAAATTAATGGAACATGATTCATTGTGGGCATCAAATATTCAAATTAATAAAGAGCATAGCCAAGTAGACACAATTATTTTATTCTTTGGTTATTACCTGCATGCTGCAGTGGACAGAGGAATTTAGAATGTGTCCTTTATTGCTGCTATGCTGCTTCGGGCCCTGGCTTGAGAATTAAGGATTCATGCTTCTACATAATGATATATGATTAGCACTGTGAAAGTAATTGAACTCTTCATTCTAGACAATCCCTTGCAGTGTCAGCAAGAAGCTGGAACAAACTGTGTCATTTAACAGAGTTATGCTGTAAGTGAGAAAAACCTCTGATCCCTGCACAATTAACTTCCTAATAATTTTAGGTTTTCAAGATTAAATGAGGGAATTAATATAATAGACCATGTAAATGTGCATCAGAGAAATAAAGCAAGGCAAAGACACTAAAAGGGATGGAAAATTTAAGGAAATTAACAATTGCTCTCAAATATAATAAGAGACAGGTGTCAGGCTGTTAAAAGGATGATTGTTGTAACTGGAGCAGCTGAGGATGGTAAATGTGCAGCTGTTACAAAGATTAGTTGTGTTGTAACAGAATACTTGTTTTGCTGGTGCACTCTACTAAACTAAATTATATTACAACGAGCTCATAAAGTATCCTGGAAAGTGAAGTAATAACGATATTGACACCTATTTTCCATAATAAAATACTATACCTCGAATCATTTATCATAACTATGCATTAAAATCTCAGAAAAATGGCTTTATTATTTATGAAATTTCTCAGTTTTCTTCATTAAGTGTATGAAATATCTCAATAACATTTTAAGACAACAATAATACAATTGCATTATGTTCCATTAACTTCAAAATGGTCAAATTTTGGTGTTCACTAGTTCTAAACACCCTTTTATTCTGGGAATTTAGTTTTATCAAAATGTTAATTCAGTGTACAGTGATGAGCTGTATTTCAGGTAATTCTGTAAAATGTGATGAGTGTTCCTCCAGCATAAGGACTAGGTTATATTTGGTTCAGTCTAGGACTCACAGTGTCCTTTAGGAAAAAAAGGAAAGAAAAGAGATTTATTCTCAATCTCAATTATTCTCAAATGAATTTGTTGCAACGCCATCTGATTAATTAATGTTCTTGTGTACAACACAGAACATTGGTCAGAAAGAAAAAAATGTATCAAAATAGAGGTGACTGTATTGATGGCAGTCTATGGTGTTGGTTTTTTAAAAGAGTCTGAATTTTAGTCAACTCATTCACAACCTTCTGAAAAGAGTGTTATGTTCCTTGGTGGCAGGAAACTGGGTTTATTCAGGGAAGTTTTGTTCATAATATTTTGTTTTGATAAAGTATACAATTTCTCCTTCATGCCTCTCTTAGTCAGTACCATCCCATATGAGTTCCATTCACATTAGCAAGTGAATGCTAGTTCTACCAAACACATGAATTGAAAATTAAATTATCAATATATTTAAGCTGATAAATTACTCTGAGAATTGGTCACCATTCTTATGCAACTTTGGAAACTCTTCTGTGTGTTTTATGCATACTTGATGTCTGGCTAAATAAACTTGACTCACCTTACCAATGTTAAATTGACCAGACACCAGACACAAAATACTAGCCATTAATTTGTTAGTGATTAGAAAAACTTTCTATCTACCTGAAAAGATTTAAACAAAGCATTCATCTTTTACTATTAAAGTGAATCTGATATGGCAAAATTCAAATGCTTACAATTTTATTCTTTCAGCTTTTTCTGCCTTGTTTTTATTTGTGTTTTTAGTTTTTGCTGGAGTGAGGTTGCTATGCAGATAAGCTTCCGTGAGTTTTTAATAACCACTGGCTCATTGAATTTGGATACAAGGTTTGATGGACATGAACACTCTAGCTGGTTTCCTTGCAGATTCGTTTGAATAATCAAAAAGACCAATGTGAAGTGATGATGAATTTTTATATTGCTGAACTACTATCCTTATAAAGAATGAAAAAAAAATTATGTTGACTATGATAGTTTTGGTTTAACCTTTTCTAAACATTTCTATAAGTTTGAATAAACTTTTCTATACATTCAAGTGAGCAGTTACCTCACTTGTGAATTCTAAAACCTTAATGAAATTTTACTTATAAGAAAGTGGGTAGGGGGCACCTGGGTGGCTCAGTCAGTTAAGCATAGGAGTTTGGCTTAGGTCATGGTTTGTGGTTTGCAAGTTCAAGCCCCGCATACAGCTCTGTTCCTAGAGCTTGTAGCCTGTAGCCTGCTTCAGATTCTATGTCTCCCTCTCTCTCGACCCCTCCCCCACTTGCGCCCTGTTTCTCTCTCAAATATAAACATTAAAAAAAGAAGAAGAAAGTGAGTAGAATACTTCAATGAAAACTTACATTGTTACTGCTGATATGCATGAGTGTCAAAGGTATATCTTCTGGGTAACATCAGCATTTTGAGGTGGTGAATCTGGTTGTGCCATATTTAATAGTATGCTGTAATCAGTTGACTTTTGTTATTATAATTATAACACAAGCTACTCTAAATCTTTTGTTTTCATCAAAGTAATTGTGGGTTGAACAAATGTACAGAAATATATGTTTATAAATGTATAAAAATGTATGCAAGTAACAAAAAAGTCCATTATATTCAGTTCTAATATCATGACAAATTCCAGAGCATATAAAAAGCATGCTGTTGGGTCTGAAAGTCAGCAAATTAAGGCTTTGGGCTAAGTAGTACATCAGCAATAAGAAATAATAGTGAGGCATTTTGAAATCCGTGTAATTCTCTATACATGCTTGTGTCTCTTTATTCAAATGTATTTGTTATTTGTTTACTTATCTTTCCTCCCTTTCTCTCTGCCTCATACCTTTTTCCAAAGATGTGTCAATGGCATAAGAATAGGCTTTTGTTTTTCTTATAGTTCTGTGTCCTGCCATGTCCAACAGATTGCCTTTCATTTAAAGAGTTCACGAATAAGTTTAAATGAATTGATCAGATGGACACCCATGGATTCAAAGCTGGAGAACAAACTCAAGATAATGTACAGAAACCAAAGGGGCAGAAAGTGTTCAGAAAGCAATAGGGAAAATAAATGAAAACAGCAGAAGCTCTAAAAAAAATGCAGAGAGGCAAGCAGACTGCCTTCAAGAAGGCTGGGTCAGTTGAAGAAACTGGGCATTCATTCCATTCAATACCCAAATACTAGTCATGATGAACACTGAGTGAGAGCAGTGAAAAGAAAAGCCTCTTCCCTGACCTCCTGCAGTTTGTTTCCTAGTAGAAAGATGAAGGAAATAAACATTATGCTTGGGTAGATAATAATGGATAGACAAAGTGTGCAGTGGTCAGCCAGGACTCCTCTGAATAGATGATATTTATTCTGAGACCTAAAAGGTGAGGGGGGGGGGGGGGAAGAACGGCTATTCAAAAGTGGGATGAATTATAGTCTAAACAGAATGAATGTGTACCAAATTCCTGAGATGAGAGAAAACTTGGAATGTCCAAGGAACTGCAAATAAAAGCCAGGGAGGCTGGAGGAGTGAGTGAGAGATGAGGTTTGGCGGAAGATGAAGATGGAGAAAGAGGCAGTAGCAAAATAATGTAGAATCTTAGAAAACAAGGTAAAGGTTTGATTCTAGGTACAGTGGGAGATGTCATACTGATTCCATGTGCAGCAGAAATCATGGCATAATTTAACTTAAAAGGAAAATGAATAAAAATACCCCTCTGGTTGCCATATGAAGAATAGATTTTTAAGTATAGTTGACGCATAATGTTATATTAGTTTCAGGTGTACAACATAGAGATTTGACAAGTTTATACATTATGCTATACTCACCACAAGTATTGCTACCATGTCACCATATACTATTATAGTACCATTGACTATATTCCCTATGCTGTACCTTTTGTTCCCCTTACTTATTCATTCCATAACTGGAAACCTGTGGGGTACTTGGCTGGCTCAGTCAGTAGAATATGCAACTCTTGATCTCAGGTTCATGAGTTCAGTCCCCACGTTGTGGGTAGAGCTTACTTTAAAAAAAAAAAAACAAACCTGTATTTCCCACTCTCTTTCACCCATTTTGCCCATCCTCACCATCGTCCTCCACTCGTGGCAACCATCAGTTTATTCTGTGTATTTATGGATCTGTTTCTGCTCTTTATTTATTCTTTTTTTTTGATTCCACATTTAAGTGAAATCATATAGTTTTTGTCTTTCTATGCCTTATTTCACAGCATTATACCCTCTGGATCCATCCATGTTGTTATAAATGGCAAGATCTCATCCTTTTTTGTGGCTGCATGATATTTCTGTATATGTGTGCAGATATGTGTGTGTGTGTGTGTGTGTGTGTGTGTGTGTGTGTGTGTATACACACACACACCACATCTTCCATATGCATTATTCTATCACTGGACACTTAAGTTGTTTCTGTATCTTGGCTGTTCTAAATAATGCTTCAGTGAACATAAGGGTGCATTGATTTTTTCAAATCAGTGTTTGGTTTTATTGGGGGGGTGGATACCCAGTAGTACAATTTCTGGATCATATATATTTCTGTTTTTAATTTGTGAGGAACCTCCATACTATTTTATAGAGTGGCTGTACCAATTTACATTCCCACTAACAGTGTTCCACATCTTCACCAACACTTGTTATTTCTTACCATGTGAAAATTAGATTTTAAGGGAAACCAGAGTAGAAGTGGGAAAGCCAGTTGGAAGGCTGTAGAAGCATCTCTGATGTGAAACTATGGCAGCCTCAATTTGGGCAATCACAATGAAACAGTGAAAAGTAGAGCTGTTTGATTAACTAGCACCTGCTGAAGGATTATATAGCAGAGATAGGAATGGAGAAAGTAAATGAACCACCACTGACTTACAGGTGCCAAGTTTGAGATCAATTAGAAACTGTTGAAAATTACTGCATTTCCTCAGATGGGGAACCCAACAAAAGGGAGAGAAAACAAAGGTTGGATAGAAGTATGAATCAGTAGTCCACTTTTAGATATATTCATGTGGAGATATTTATTAGAGGACCAAATGGACATGTCTGCCCATGTGAATTTGGAGATCAGACGAGGATGTCTTGGCTGAGACTTTAACTTGGAAATCATCAGCACAATATAGTATTTAAAGGAATGGCCAGGCACCCGGGTGGCTCAGTTGGTTAAGCATCCTACTCTTGGCTTCAGCTCAGGTCATGATCTCACAGTTCATGAGTTTGAGCCCCACATCAGGCTCTGTGCTGACAGTGTGGAGTCTGCTTGGGATTCTCTTTCCCTCCCTCCCCCTCTGCCCCTCCCATGCTTCTCTCTCTCTATCTCTCTCTCTCTCAAAATTTATAAACTTATAAAAAACTCATTTATTTAAATAAATGAATACATGGAACTATATGAAATCATCCAGAGTCAAAAGTAGAGAAAAGATCCAAGTACCACCAGCAATTAGAAATGTCATGGAGGGTGGGTGGGTGATGGGTGTTGAGGAGGGCATCTGTTGGGATGAGCACTGGGTGTTGTGTGGAAACCAGTTTGACAATAAATTTCATAATCAATCAATCAATAAAAAGAAAGAAAGAGAAAGAAAGAAAGAAATGCCATGACATGACTATTCCTGTAAGTTGTGTTTCTACCATAGGCAGACCTCCTTAGACCTTTCCAGCTAGGATCAGCTGCATGGAACAGGACATAGTTTTCATAGGTTCTCCCAGTGGAAATAGGAGATTCATTGCTAACTGAGTAGGGAATATTCATGGCTAGAAAAAAATACCAGGTGTTAATTTTTTAATTTATTTTGTTTAAGTTTATTTGTTTATTTTGAGAGAGAGGGAGAGAGGATTCCAGGCAAGCTCTGCATTGTCAGTGTGAGGAGTCCAATGCAGGGCTCAAACTCACGAACCCTGGAGATCATGACCTGAACTGAAATCAAGAGTTGGATGCTTCACCAGCTGAGCCACCAGGCACCCCAGTATTAATAATCTGAAGTTTCTGTCGTAGTACAACATAGCTTTTGATTGAGAAACATGCTATCTGACACTAAATCTGAAGCCTAGTCTACAACCTGGGCAAGGGGAAACCTTTCCTCTGTGTAAACATTCAATCTTCTAAAAGCCTTAAGTTTCCTGGATGCAACTGGTTAAATTTAGTAATGGAATGTTTGTCTTTTGCATCCCAAGTCACCTACTCTATCTTACCCACTCCCCACTGGGCATGATTTTCTTTTGTTGATCAACATCAATCTTAGAAATGGATCCAAAGTTAATTCTGACATAAGTGAAAATGACTGGTAACTTTTAAAATATTACTTTTCCCTGAAGAATTTCTTTTCAACAAAAATTTGGAAAATTACAGTGACATTGAAAACATTAAAGGTTTTGTAATTAAAGCCTTTACTTGTGGAATTTCAGATATTTGCATTCAGGAGAAATTAACTGGGGTGAAGAAAGGAGAAGAATTTTTATGCTACTATTGGTAGCGTTAACATATTCAATGAAAAACACATTTTGGAAGTAGAGAATACAGATTTTGCTACAATGCGTATCTAAGATATTTTATTCCCTTCATTTATTGTAACACATGATACTCAACTGAATTCTGTGTAAAAGTACAAATGAGGTATCAACATTTTCCTTAAAAAAATTATTTTTTCTTAAAGAACTGAAAACTATGTTTCTCATAACGTAAAAATAATAATGATGGTGCCTAAGGTTTGTTTTATATTTATGCATTTTTATTTTTCTTCCTTGTAAAAAACGATTTTGAGATTACTTTAAAAATTGCCTTCAGCACCCTTCCTCTTAGGAGAAACAGAAGCAACACACGCTTGAAAGTACTAGATTTAAAAATAGAGCAGAGGCCCTATTATTTGAAACACAGTTCAAGGCAACACAGACAATAAAGCCATTGGCTGGGGTAAAATTTAACTGACCCTTTCAAGGTTGAAATAGGTCTTCAATCAAAATGTTTCTTTCTCAGTAAAGGAAGAGCTCTGCATTGAACTGATTTAACAGTAAAACCTACTGAAAAAGCTCTCACTGGGGAAACATAAGCTAAAACAAAAACAACAACAATAAAAACCCACTACAATTGTGGTAACTAGACTTGTTGAGCTGTATTTCTCTACTCCAAAGGATACAACAGAGGAGAGGATTTTTTCTTAAAGTAAAACAAGTCAGATGGGCAATGTGTTTGTTTTTCTTTTTCTTTTTTGGAATTATGTTATTCCTTACTCCTGCTGTGTTTATTCAGTTGTTGTATACTTCTCACGAGATTTTAGACTTCTCATAAGTAATATTTAAATAAAAAGGCTCTAGTTTTTAACACAAAAGTATATATATGGTTTGCTCTAATGCTTTTTTCTATCAACGTACTGACCTGCCTTCAGGTTGAATCTGGTTGTAAGTTTTCACTACAGTAAATGAGTCATAGTAAAGACATTAGCTTGTGCTTCGTGGGAAATGTAAAAAAATTTTCCTTGGAAGTTGAGGATATAAATTTCATCCTAGTGAAGTATCTTTCAGTGGCTCTATTTTGTTTTCCAAGCTCTTGACCACTGTAGTAATAATCACATCAGATGCACAGGCCATCAAGCTGGACATATTAAAATCAATGGGAGGTTTGAAATGATTCAACAAGGTGAGACCAGTGTATCTTCTTGGTTTCAAAATCAAGAACAGCAAAAAGTATTACTTCACTTCTATTGATTCGGGTTGGGAGCAAATCTGACTGGTGCATAAATCCCTGACAAAGAAATGTTAATAGAAGCCATAATTCTGAAACCTCCTCAAGTTGTGGAAAGTGAGTCAGACCACACAACAAACCCAGCTCCATTATTAATTTCATACTTGAGTAAAACCACACAGTTAAGCATTCACCACCTGAATTCAAACTACAGCAGGCAACAGGATTCGGTGACAACCATAAAGAAAAGTTGAGTTAAAAAAAAACTAGAATACAAGGCTTTCTGTCACAAAAAAAAGTCATTTTACTAAGATATGTATTTATTGAATTTAATCATAATATATATGTATATAATATGAACCAGCAATAAGGCCAAAGCTTATACCATCCGAATGAATTAAAGCACAAAAGTAATTTTCCAGATAATTCTATAAATGACTATTTCTCTTGCCTGGAATCCGAATTAGGCAGAATTCTGTTAATTAGAATTAACAGTATTCTATTCTCTTTCTTTTCCTATCCCTAGTTGTTATAATTATTTTTACATTTTGCCCAGTTCTTCACTTTGACAATGCAGATTTCTTTCAATTATCAAATTGTCTCAAATAATTTTGTGAACCTTAGAAACCCCATGTAAAGTATTGAATATATAGATCAGGAGAGCACCATAAAAACAGTGGTCTGTGTTACAAATAAGTATCACTACAACCACTGATTGCACTGTTAAATGCATGGCCGGTAGCAGTTTAGAGTGGTACTGGCTTAGGAAAATGTGTCAAGAAAGGAAGAAAAGGAGAAATTACCAAACACAAATTTGCTTGCCAATTGATGGAAACTGATATACTTTTTGAAGTAATGTCTTATTGAAATGTAAGAGTTTCACCTGACTTTTAGCTCTTTTCAACATAAAACATAAGTTGCATGCACGCACATGTGCACACATACACACACACACACACACACACACACACACACACAGCTTCATGCATTTGTCTTAAGACCCGCATCTGTTTCAGGCCCATAAATGAGATCTTTGGGTGGTGTGAATTTCTAGTCATCAGACATGAGTAATGGACTCATGTTCACTTAGCATTTTACTTTCTTTGTATAAGGAAACATGTATTCTAGTCTAAATCAATGTCCTGTTTCCTAAGCTAATACCTGCAGCTGCACCCTATCATCAGATGATTGGATGCTGTTAACACAGGTGTTAATGACAAAAAACAACTATAAAGTGAAAATACTGGTTTTAAAAAAAGGTAGCATACTGGGGTGCCTGAGTGGCTCAGTCGGTTAAGGTGTCCGACTTTGGCTCAGGTCATGATCTCACGGCTCATAAGTTTGAGCCCTACATCGGGCTCTGTGCTGACAGCTCAGAGCCTGGAGCCTGTTTCAGACTCTGTGTCTCTGTCTCTCCCCCCACCCCCCTCAAGTAAATTAACATCAAAAAAGTCATTAAAAACAAAGTAGCATATCCCTCAACCTAATTGTTACTGACTTGAGTATTCTAGAAGCCTGTTCCAAGCAAAACCATTTACCAAAATATAATTGGAACCATGATAATTCAAACCCAAATCAATGATTTACTGAAAGCAAAGGTGGAAAGCATATGAATTGAGAAAAGCTCAATTTTCTATTTTAAGTTATGTGTATAAATGTGGTCTAGGTTATATAAGTTTTCCCCATTAGAAAATCACCACTTTATTTTTTTATTTACAAAAAAGTTATTTAATGTTTGTTTATTGTTGAGAGACAGCATGTGTGGGGGAGTGTCAGAGACAGAGACACAGAATGCAAAGCAGGCTCCCAGGCTCTGAGCTATCAGTACAGCTCGGTATTTATATATATAATATATATATATAATAATTATATATAATAATATATGTGTATGTATATTATATATAATTATTATCTGTATTATATATATTATCACTGTATATAATATTTATATATTATATATATAAACTTATTTGAGATCTAGACAAAGCAAAAGTAAAAAAAAAAGTAAAAATTAAAAAAATTAGTGAAACAAATTTGGTAGTGTTTTTTTTTTAATTTTTTTTAATGTTTATTTATTTTTGAGACAGAGAGAGACAGAGCATGAACGGGGATGGTCAGAGAGAGGGAGACACAGAATCTGAAACAGGTTCCAGGCTCTGAGCGGTCAGCACAGAGCCCGATGCGGGGCTCGAACTCACGGACCACGAGATCATGACCTGAGCCGAAGTCGGCCGCTTAACCGACTGAGCCACCCAGGCGCCCCTGGTAGTGTTTTTGAAATGGCTTTTTGGAAGAGATTTACTAGTAGTGACCCCTTGCCTCTTTGCCTTAAACTGTTAAAAGTTGACTAGCTCATACTAAGTCTTACCTCAGAAAGACATTTTTAAGATTTAGGAATGCATTTGAGCTGTGTTTGCCATTTGATTTATCATTTGTGTAATGAATTTTCTAGTAATATGAAGGGTGGAATTACTCAAAAACAAAGAACATACTATTTTTAAATCTGTTTTCATTAGAATATAGAAAGATATGAGGGTGGGGTTGAAATAATGCTACACTTACCATTTCCTGACCTGTCCCTCCTCCCTTCACTTCCCATATCTCCTCCTGCCCTTGGTCCTGTGTCATAGCCCATTCTATAGGCAGTGTGGTTTTACTACAGCCTGCTGCTGCAAAACCTCTGGTCTGTGTGCCCGTTGTGCTTATGTTCCATATATTGTCATGAGAAATCAATAATGCTACTTTTTCTAAGGGGATCTAGGAGGCTGGGGCTTAAGGGAAGTTATGGTCCAATATGACAGTATTTACAACTAGAGAAGTTAAAAAATTTACAAGGACTCTTTATATTCTCACTTCTTAAACATAGTTCTAAGTTTATAGAGAAGGCACTTTATTTAATAATTTATATATTCAAAAAAAGGATTGAACAAATAGCACTGATTAATTCCATTCAACATGCATGTACTCAATTATTTTGGCAGTTAAGTCATAGAACCACCACTCTGATATTGTTTAAACAAATAGAAAGTCTCAAATTCTTTTTTGACAGTAGAAGGATCTTTGAAGATTTGGCCAAATAGATAAAACTATGACAGATACTCAAAATTTGATCAGATATTACTATTATATTTGCAAAAGTTATATGGCCCCAAAGAGATACAAAGAATATGAAACAAATGCGGGATCCCCCCAGTTTTGAATATCTTCATAATTGGCAAAGAAGGCCATTTAAATATTAAGAGCCAAAGAAATGGTAGAGCCTAATCAAATAATGTAGCATCATCGGTGGGAATTTCAGATTTCCATGATTAAAACTGAAAAATAGACTGCTGAGGCTACTAGGGCTATGCCTATAAACAGGACTCAGGGTATCTCATCAGTGTCATGAAAAAGAGTCCAGAGAATATTCTCTCAAATGTCCCTGGTCATTATGCAGTCATAACCAATTGAGAAGCTATCCTCCAAATTGCTTGGGATAATATCATTGTTTATTTAACAAATAAGATTCATTAAAATGAGGAAGGGTATAAAATTAAGTACAGAAAGGCCTAAGAGAATCAAACATATTGTGTTAATATTTTTGTATTGAGATATGTGGGCATTTAGTTTCTATGATGTGTAATGTTCACGGGAATTTGTGCTATTAGAACAGCCTTGTGATTCTAATTTAATATGTGTCACTGAATAATTGATTTCAACTTGTGATTTAAAGCTGAAAAGTGTAAATGAAATGCTAATGAAAAATACTGGACATTTAATAGAACTTACAAATAGTCATTTCAATAAGTTTAATAAGTAGAAGTATTACTTGAGTACTTGAAAGCTGGTTAGTCAGAAAATCAAATTACTTTAAAAGTATATTTGAATACATGAAATGAGAATTTAATTTAAAATATTTACTTATCTTTAAGTTTTAAATATCACCAACTATTAATTAAAGATCTCTTTAAAGTGGTATTAAATTCTTCTAGTATCACAACTATATAAATTGATTTATAAGCCTAACAAAGAACTAAATTTTAATATGTGTAACTTTAATAAATGTCTTTTTATGTACTCTTTTTTCTAAGTTTTTATTTAAATTCCAGTTAGCATAGTATAATATTAGTTTCAGGCATACAATATAGTAATTCAACACTTCTATATATCACCTGGTGCTCATCCCAACAAGTGCATTCCTTATTTCCCATCACCAGTTTAATCCATTCCCCACCCACCTCCCTACTATTAACCATCAGCTTGTTCTCTATAGTTAAAAGTCTGTTTCTTGGTTTGCCTCTCTTTTTTCTTCCCGTTTGCATATTCAATATGTTTCTTCAGCTACACATACGAGTGAAATCATATGGTATTTGTCTTTCTCTGACTTCTTTCACTTAGCATAATACTCTGTAGCTCCATGCATGTTGTTGCAAACAGCAAGATTTCATCTTTTTTATGTCTGAACAATATTCCTGTGTGTGTGTGTGTGTGTGTGTGTGTCCACACACACACACACACACACACACACACACACACACATCTATCGATGGACACTTGGGCTGTTTCCATAATTTGGTTATTGTAAATAATGCAGCTATAAACATCAAAGTACCTGTATCTTGTTGAATTAGTATTTTTGTATTCTTTGGGTAAATACGTAGCAGTGCAATTGCTGGACCATAGGGTAGTTCTATTTTTTTTAAATATTCAATGACATTTTTTAAGTTTATTTTTGAAACAGAGCATGAGAAGAGCAGGGCAGAGAGAGAAGAGACAAAGAATCACAAGCAGGCTCCAGGTTGTTAGCACAGAGCTCTTGCTTGTTGTTGTTGCTTGAGATTTTCTTTTTCTTTTTTTTTTATGTATAATTTATTGTCAAATTGGTTTCCATATAACACGCAGTGCTCATCCCAATAGGTGGCCTCCTCAATGCCCATCACCCACTTTGCACTCCCTCCCACCCCCAATCAACCCTCAGTTTATTTTCAGTTTTTTAAGAGTCTCATATGGTTTGCCTCCTTCCCTCTCTGTAACTTTTCTCCCCCTTCCTCTTCCCCATGGTCTTCTGTTAACTTTCTCAGGATCCACATAAGAGTGAAAACATATGGTATCTGTCTTTCTCTGCATGACTTATTTCACTTAGCATAACACACTCCAGTTCCATCCACATTGTTACAAAAGGCCATATTTCATTCTTTCTCATTGCCAAGTAGTATTCCATTGTATATATAAACCACAACTTCTTTATCCATTTGTCAGTTGAGGGACATTTAGGCTCTTCCCCTAATTCGGCTATTGTTGAAAGTGCTGATATAAACATTGGGGTACAAGTGCCCCTATGCATCAGTACTCCTGTATCCCTTGGGTACATTCCTAGCAGTGCTATTGCTGGGTCATAGGCTAGATCTATTTTTAATTTTTTGAGGAACCTCCACACTATTTTCCAGAGTGGCTGTACCAGTTTGCATTCCCACCAACAGTGCAAGAGGGTTCCTGTTTCTCCACATCCTCTCCAGCATCTATAGTCTCCTGATTTGTTCATTTTAGCCACTCTGACTGGCATGAGGTGGTATCTCAGTGTGGTTTTGATTTGTATTTCCCTGATAAGGAGCGACATTGAGCATCTTTGCATGTGCCTGTTGGCCATCCGGATGTCTTCTTTAGAGAAGTGTCTATTCATGTTTTCTGCCCATTTCTTCACTGGATTATGTTTTTTGGGTGTGGAGTTTGGTGAGCTCTTTATCGATTTTGGATACTAGCCCTTTGTCCGATATGTCATTTGCAAATATCTTTTCCCATTCCTTCAGTTGCCTTTTAGTTTTGTTGATTGTTTCCTTTGCAGTGCAGAAGCTTTATATCTTGATGAGACCCCAATAGTTCATTTTTGCTTTTAATTCCCTTGCCTTTGGAGATGTGTCAAGTAAGAAATTGCTGTGGCTGAGTTCCGAGAGGTTTTTTCCTTCTTTCTTCTCTAGGGTTTGGATGGTTTCCTGTCTCATATTCAGGTCCTTCATTCATTTTCAGTTTATTTTTGTGAATGGTGTAAGAAAGTGGTCTAGTTTCATTCTTCTGCATGTTGCTGTCCAGTTGTCCTAGCACCATTTGTTAAAGAGACTGTCTCGGGGCTCAGTCGGTTTAGCAGCCGACTTCGGCTCAGGTCACGATCTCACGGTCCGTGAGTTCGAGCCCCCCGTCAGGCTCTGTGCTGACCGCTCAGAGCCTGGAGCCTGTTTCAGATTCTGTCTCCCTCTCTCTGACCCTCCCCCGTTCATGCTCTGTCTCTCTCTGTCTCAAAAATGAATAAACATTAAAAAAAAATTAAAAAAAAGAGACTGTCTTTATTCCATTGGATATTCTTTCCTGCTTTGTCAAAGATTAGTTGGCCATACTTTGTGGGTCCAATTCCAGAGTCTCTATTCTATTCCATTAGTCTATGTGTCTGTTTTTGTGCCAATACATGCTGTCTTGATGATTACAGTTTTGTAGTAGAGGCTAAAGTCTGGGATTGTGATGCCTCCTGCTTTGGTCTTCTTCAATATTACTTTGGCTATTTGGGGTCTTTTGTGGTTCTATACAAATTTTAGGATTGCTTGTTCTAGCTTGGAGAAGAATGCTGGTGCAATTGTGATTGGGATTGCATTGAATGTGTAGATTGCTTTGGGTAGTATTGACATTTTAACAATATTTATTCTTCCAATCCATGAACATGGAATATATTTCCATTTCTTTGTATCTTCTTCAATTTCCTTCATAAGCTTACTATAGTTTTTAGCATACAGACCTTTTACATCTTTGGTTAGGTTTATTTCTAGGTATTTTATGATTCTTGGTGCGATTGTGAATGGGATCAGTTTATTTGTCTTTCTGTTGCTTCATCGGTGCCAGTTTTGATGCCTTTGTTGTCTGATTGCTGATGCTAGAATTTCTAATATGTTCAACAACAGCAGTGAGAGTGGACATCCCTGTCGTGTTCCTGATCTCAGGGGGAAAGCTCTCAGTTTTTCCCATGGAGGATGATGTTATCTGCGGGCTTTTCGTAAATGGCTTTTATGATGTTTAAGTATGTTCTTTCTATCCCAACTTTCTCGAGGGTCTTTATTAAGAAAGGATGCTGAATTTTGTCAAATGATTCTTTTGCATTGATTGACAGGATCATATGGTTCTTATCTTTTCTTTTATTAATGTGATGTATCACATTGATTTGTGAATATTGAACCAGCCCTGCAGCCCAGGAATGAATCCCACTTGATCATAGTGAATAATTCTTTTTATATGCTGTTGAATTCAATTTGATAGTATCTTGTTGAGAATTTTTTCATCCATATTCATCAGGGATATTGGCCTGTAGTTCTCTTTTTTGCTGGGTCTCTGTCTGGTTTGGGAATCAAAGTAATACTGGCTTCATAGAATGAGTATGGAAGTTTTTCTTCCCTTTCTATTTTTTGGAACAGCTTGAGCAGGATAGGTATTATCTCTGCTTTAAATGTCTGGTAGAATTCCCCAGGGAAGCTATCTGGTCCTGGACTCTTATTTGTTGGGAGACTTTTGATAACTGATTCAATTTCTTTGCCAGTTATGGGTCTGTTCAAATTTTCTATTTCTTCCCGTTTGAGTTTGGGAAGTGTGTGGGTGTTTAGGAATTTGTCCCTTCTTCCAGGTTGTCCAGTTTGTTGGTATATAATTTTTCATAGTATTCCCTGATAATTGCTTGTATTTCTGAAGGATTGGTTGTAATAATTCCATTTTCATTCATGACCCAAATAGTTGGGTCCTCTCCCTTTTCTTTTTGAGAAGCCTGGCTAGAGGTTTATCAATTTTATTTTTTCAAAAAACCAACTCTTGGTTTCATTGATCTGCTCTACAGTTTTTTTAGATTTGATATTGTTTATTTCTGCTCTGATGTTTATTATTTCTCTTCTTCTACTGGGTTTGGGGTGTCTTTGCTGTTCTGCTTCTATTTCCTTTAGGTGTGCTGTTAGATTTTGTATTTGGGATTTTTCTTGTTTCTTGAGATAGTCCTGGATTGCAATGTATTTTCCTCTTAGGACTGACTTCGTCGCATCCCAAGCGTTTGGATTGTTGTATTTTCATTTGTTTCCATATATTTTTTTAATTTCTTCTCTAATTGCCTGGTTGACCCATTCATTCTTTAGTAGGATGTTCTTTAACCTCCATGCTTTTGGAGGTTTTCCAGACTTTCTCCTGTGGTTAATTTCATGGTGCATGGTATGATCTCCATTCTTTTACACTTATGAAGGGCTGTTTTGTGACCCAGTATGTGATCTATCTTGGAGAATGTTCCATGTGCACTCAAGAAGAAAGTATATTCCGTTGCTTTGGGATGCAGAGTTCTAAATATATCTGTCAAGTCCATCTGATCCAATGTATCGTTCAGGGCCCTTCTTCTTTTTTGACCATGTGTCTAGATGATCTATCCATTGTTGTAAGTGGAGTATTAAAGTCCCCTGAAATTACCACATTCTTATCAATAAGATTGCTTATGTTTGTGATTATTTTATATATTTGGGTGCTTTCGAATTCAGGGCATAGACATTTATAATTGTTGTCTCTTCCTGATGGATAGACTCTGTAATTATTATATAATGCCCTTCTTCATCTCTTGTCACAGCCTTTAATTTAAAGTCTAGTTTGTCTGGGGCTTCTGGGTGACTCACTTGAGCGGCCGACTTCAGTTCAGGTCATGATCTCACAGCTCGTGAGTTTGAGCCCCTCATCAGGCTCTGTGCTGACAGCTCAGAGCCTGGAGACTGCTTCAGATTCTGTGTCTCCCTCTCTCTCTGCCCCTAATCCACTCGCATTCTGTCTCTGTCTCTCTCAAAAATGAAATAAAAAAAAAACATTAAAGTAGTTTGTCTGATATAAGTATGGCTACTCTACCTTTCTTTTGATTTCCAGTAGCATGATAGATAGTTCTCCATCCCCTTACTTTCAATGTGAAGATGTCCTCAGGTGTAAAATGAGTCTCTTGTAGACAGCAAATAGATGGGTCTTGTTTTTTTATCCATTCTTTTTTTTTAACATTTTTTATTTTATTTTTGAGAGAGAGAGAGACAGAGTACGAGCTGGGGAGGGGCAGAGAGAGAGAGTGACACAGAATCTGAAGGAGGCTCCAGGCTCTCAGAGCCCGATGCGGGGCTCGAACCCACAAATCATGAGACTGTGACCTGAGCTGAAGTCGGCCACTTAACCGACTGAGCCACCCAGGCACCTTCCATTCTGATACCCTATGTCTTTTGGTTAGAGCATTTAGTCCATTTACATTCAGTGTTATTACTGAAAGATATGGGTTTAGAGTCATTGTGATATCTGTAGATTGCATGCTTGTAGTGGTGTCTCTGGTACTTTGTGGTCCTTGCAACATTTCACTCAAAGTCCACCTTAGAATCTCTTGTAGGGCTGGTTTAGTGGTGAAGAATTCCTTCAGTTTTTGTGTGTTTGGGAAAACCTTTTTTCTATTCTATTCTGAATGACAGACTTGCTGGGTTAAAGATTCTTGGCTGCATATTTTTTCTGTTCATCACATTGAAGATTTCCTGCCATTCCTTTCTGGCCTGCCAAGTTTCAGTAGATAGGTCTGCTACTACCCTTATGTATCTACCTTTGTATGTTAGGGCCTATTTATCCCTAACTGCTTTCAGAATTCTCTCGTTATCCTTGTATTTTGCCAGTTTCACTATGATATGCTGTGCAGAAGAGCAATTCAAGTTACGTCTGAAGGGAGTTCTCTGTACCTCTTAGATTTCAATGCCTTTTTCCTTTCCTAGATCCGGGAAGTTCTCAGCTATGATTTGTTCCAGTACACCTTCAGCCCCTTTCTCTCTCTCTCTTCTGGAATTCCTATGATTCAGATATTGTTCCATTTGATTACATCAGTTAGTTCTCTAATTCTCCCCTCATACTCCTGGATTTTTATTATTTTTCTTTTTCTCAGCTTCCCCTTTTTCCATAATTTTATCCTTTAATTCACCTGTTCTCTCCTCTGCCTCTTCAATCCGTGCTATGGCCACCTCCATTTGATTTTACACCTCATTTATAGCATCTTTTAATTCCTCATGACTATTTTTTAGTCCCTTGATCTCTGTAGCAATAGATTCTCTGCTGTCCTCTATGCTTTTTTCAAGCCCAGCAATTAATTTTTTGACTATCATTCTAAATTCTTGTTCTGTTATATTGCTTAAATCAGTTTTGATCAATTCGTTAGCTGTCGCTACTTCCTGGAGTTTCTTTTGAGGAGAATTCTTCCGTTTCATCATTTTGGGTAGGGTCTGCAGTAGCTCCAAACTACAGGGCACTTCCCCTGTGCTGTCCAAAGAAACTTGTGTTGGTGGGTAGGGCTGCAGTCAGACCCGATGTCTGCCTCCAGCCCACCGGTGGGGCCACAGTCAGACTGGTGTGTACCTTATCTTCCCCTCTCCCAGGGGCAGGACTCACTGTGGAGTGGTGTGGCCCCTGTCTGGGCTGCTTGCATACAGCCAGGCTTGTGGCGCTGCTTCGATGAGACCTGGCCAAGTGCATATTAGCTGGGGTGGATCGGTGCACAGGGGTGGGAGGGGCAGGGTTAGCTAGCTTTGCTGTAGGTGGTCCCCTGTGGGAGGGGCCCTACAGCACCTGGAGGGAGGCAGGCCCGTCCGAGGGATGGATCCACAGGAGCACAGGGTTGGGCGTTTGTGAGGTGCAAGCAAGTTCAGTGATAGGAACAGGTTCCCTTTGGAATTTTGGCTGGGGGATGGGACAGGGAAATGGCGCTTGCCAGCGCCTTTGTTCCCCCACCGAGCTCTGTCCTTCTGGGGCTCAACAACTCTCCCTCCAGGTGTCCTCTCGCCCTCCCCTTTCTCCGAGAGCAGAGCTATTGACTTTTAACTTTCCAGGTGTTAAGTCCTACTGGCTGTCAGAACTCATAGAGTCCGACCCCTCCGCTTTTGCAAGCCAGACTTTGGGGGCTCTGCCTTGCCTGGAGGGCTGCCCCTCCACTGCCCTGGCTCCCTCCTGCCAATCCGTGTAGTGTGCACCTCTCTGCCCTTCCTACCCTCTTCTTTGGGCCTTTTGTCTATGCTTGGCTCCAGAGAGTCCATTCTGCTAGTCTTCTGGCAGTTTTGGGGTTATTTAGGCTGATGTGTGTGGAATCTAAGCAATCAGCAGGACGAGGTGAGCCCAGAGTCCTCCTACGCTGCCATCTTTTTTCCTCTTTCCAGGTATGTAACTTTTACAAAAGAATTGAGAAAATTCCCACAGGAACATACTGAAATGGACACAAAATTAAATATTGGAAATAACAGTCTCTCTCTTCCTAACTTCAGTAGTCCTGTACCAATCCTGTGTGTTTCTCACAAACATACTTTATTTATCTGCTCAAGACTTTTACTGGACTCTAGACTTTTACTGGGATGAGATAATGGGTGGAGAATGGTGCCTACAAAATCTAAATTAGTTTCTTCAAGAAAGAACAGAGCTCCATTTGGTAAAAGGTAAGAAAAGAAGTGATCTGGAAGAACGTGTGGAATGTAGTAGGCTAGAGTTTTGAGAGATAACAGGGAAATAAATTTGAGAAATAACTACCAATATGATTGGGACTTCAGGGAGAGAGAGAGATAAAAGAGATTTTAAAAATTAACAGCAATAATAAACATCTATTATTAATTCTGTAATAGGTACTGTTCTAAGTGGCTTACATGTATGAATTGAGCTTGAATGTCCAACAATTGTATAAGATAGTTATACAATTTTAGCATCCTCTACATTATAAATGAGAAAACTCTGGAACATTGAAAATAAGTAACTTGCCTAAGGTTAATCAACTAAAAGTCACAGAGTTGTAATTCACACCCAAGCAGTTTGTCCCTTAACTTATTCATTTAACAGTTAGACTATAGATGCTTTACTTAGAAAATATGCCTTACAGCCATTTCAAAAAATATTTACAGAAAACATCCACAAAGATATTTACTTTCCAGTACTTTTTGAGTTAAGATCTGTGTTTCTTTTAATCTTGTTAGCACATTTGAACTGACATTAATGGAGTACAGCTTTATTCAAATTATACAAGTAAAATTAAAAGAATCTCAAAACTAATGTCCTAGTTACTATGAAATTCAAATACAATTAAATATAACATGGATTGTGCTACTTAATGTTCTGTGGCTAAAAGATGAAAGTTCAAAAAAATTCCTTTGGCAGTGTGCAGTTATTGTAACTTATAGGTGTACAATTTTACACATCAAAAACCTTTACAAATGGTCTCATACTCTTAACACAGAGTGACAAAGGAAAAACCTTATAGGCTACATAAGACTCAAGGAATATAAATCCAAAGTTTGTCTTGCATTAGGCAAGACTTATAAGAAATAAAGCCTAACATTTCTATGCAGATGCTATCACTGGAAAACATCCACTTAATTTGGTTGTGGCCAAAGTCCAGTCTTTGACCTGTATTTGAAGGTTTATGTGCTAGAAATGCTGTAAATTAATGGAGTAGATGCTCCATTTAAGCATTAGTAGCAAAGTACCAGAAAAAGGCCAGAGGGAAAGTAAGAAATGAACCTGGGCTCAGAAAAAGAAAAAAAAAAGTCAACTTGAAGAATAATAACCTGAGATTGGAATCTTCACTTTTACATAGTCACCATCCCCACCGCCATGTCCTTTGAGCCTCTGTCTGTAAAGGGGAATGGTATTTCATCAAATATAAGACATTAAATAAGATGCACCATTGGTTTATGTAGAGTTAATTTTTAAAAATCAACCAATTAAAATGACACAGTGTTTTCTCATAATTTAGAATTATTTCATATTTGTTGAAAAATGGATTTATATCTGCATATAATAAAAGGAAAATAAAAATTGGTGGAAGAATTACAAATCTTCATAAGATTTTATTTTTTGGGAAAACTTCAAACAAAGTTTTGGTACCTCTGTTTTCCCATAAAATATCACCCTCTATGCCATAGAGAGCACTGGTGATGCTACTAAAATATGCCTCAATATTGTCTTTGGGGTCTTATTCCAAGCTTCTGACATTTTGTAAGTTTTGATGCTGGTGCTTTCTTGATACTAACTGATGCTGACAATGGAGGACTTCAGGTAACACTCAAAACCTTCTACTATAGACTAAATGTTTACATATCTTCAGAATTCATGTGTCGAAACCTAATCCCCACTGTGATGGTATTTAGAAGTGGGGCCTTAGGGAGACTATAAGGTTATGAGGATGGAGCCCTCTTGAAAAGAACTGGTGCCCCTATGAAAACACCCCCTAGAGAGCTCCTTTGCCTCTTCCATCGTGTGAAGACACAGCTACAAGATAGCCATTCTGTGAACCAGACACTAAATCTACCTGTGCCTTGATCTTAGATTGCCCAACCTCCAGAAAGAACTGTGATAAATAAATTTCTGTTACATATAAGTCACCCAGTATATGGTATTTTTGTTTTAGCAGCCTAAATCAACAAAGACATGATCCTATTAAGGTCCTTAGATAGTTTATGATTGAGACACAGAAAGTTTTACCTTTCCCACCATGCAGGCAAAAATAACAGCCAAGGTTGGATATGCTCAAGCAATAACACATCATCACTTCTACCCGGTCAGAGTTCATTTTAAGATTCCATTAATTGTAAGACATATCCCAATTTCAGAAAAGTTAGCAGGTAGAAATTGTGCAGCTTAGAATCAATGAAATTAAGTGTATGAGCTGCTCCATGTTATGTTAACTCCTGAATAATTAGGAGTTTTGACACCATTTTTTTTTTTTTTGGTCATTAGAGTGAAATATCTGTTGTTAACCTGCCTGTGTGACTTTTCCTTGCATAAAAATGCCAGCCTTCCTGCCCTCAAATCCATTATGTTGGAGGCCCCTACATTGCCCTCCATGCTTGAATCTAAGAAATTGTAATGTCAATAGGTTGCTTTCTCAGAGTCTATTTTGTAAACCCTTCTTCTCTCAGAAAAGGATCTAACATTTTTTTAACCAAGTAGTAAAACACATAATAAAATACTGTCTAGTTTAAAGTTTAAGAGTACAAGCTCTATAATCCCTTCTCTAAGACCTTGAGACAGAAATGTTTCAGAATTCTTAATTTTCTTTTAATTTTATAAAGATAGTAATCACACATGTACCATATCCTATATAACACCAATAGATTCTAGAGTGGGATACTGTAATCAAAGTTGTTAATACTTTTGTAATAAGATGGATGAATTGTAATAGGGATAAGGACTATAAATGGCCTCATGTAAATTCAGGCTGGATTTGGCCACCAAATGAGACAAGGGCAGGTAAATTTTGCCACCAAGTGAATTATACAAATCTTTCAGTTTTCCAAGCTAATGGAACTCAGAATTGCAAATAAGGGTTTGTGGACATAGGTTAAGCATAAATATTCTAGTTTTTGCATAGAGCTTTAGGCATGGGCTGGAAAGTGAATGTTATTTTAGAAGGATGAGGGAAGTGCCAAGTTTTCTCAGTTTCCAAGTAATCACATCTTATTTGGAGAAAAAGAACACATCCACAATTGAGGTTGGTCATGTGGCTTTGAAAACTGGCCTCATTGCATAATCTTCTTCCTCCTTATATTTCCTCATCTCAGTAAACGGTATCACAAACTACCCAATTTCTCAAGCCAAAAACCTTACAGTTTTCCTATATTCTGTTCTCATCTCTCATCATATCAAAAAGTCTTACCAATCTACTTCTATATATGCCCTTTTGGAACATCCACATTATAGGACATCCAGTCTTTCTATCTCCAGGGCTACCACCTCAATCCAAGCCACATCATGTCTTCTGAATTAAGATAACTTCCTATTCCATGTACTCTTTTGGCTCTCATCTCCCAGCAGCCATTGCTCACACAACAGCTACAGTGATCTTTAAATCGCAAGTCAGATGTCTCCTTTGCCTGCTTAAGAACTCCAAAACTCTTACAATGACCAATGCTTTGCATGACCTGGACCTCTTCTCCTCCCACTTTCCTTTCATTTACTGTACTTTATTCACCCCTGTCAGCTTTCTTTCTGTTCTGCAAATAAGCAAGTTTCTTCCTCCTTTACAGCCTTTGCATTTGCTGCTCGCTTGGGGATGCAGCTAGGGACACTGAGACCTGAGACCTTTGCCTCTCTGGCTTCTTCTTGTACTTTAGTTGTCAGCTCAGATGTCAGTTCCTCATCCTGGATTTTCTTGGCTCCCAATCCAAGCTAGATCTGACCCCTAATCACTCAATGGATGACCTTTGTTGATTTTCTTTTGGGTATTACCATTTTGAAATTATCTTGGTGAATTGTTTCTTTACATATTCACTCCAGTGTCTCTGCCTTCTAGACTGTAAGCTTCATACAGGCAAGGACTGTTTACCATTGTTTATCCACTGCCCAGACCATTGGCTGGTATATAGAAGAGGTTTATTAAATATATTTCAAATAAATGTATAAAATCCAAATAATTGATAGTCTAAAATGTTAATTCTATTATTACCATCAATCAGATTATTGGTATTCTTAGTTCACGCAAATTGGAGTAGACTATGGACATTTTAGAGAATGGTGATATGTCCAGAATACCAGAGCATGGGATGTTTTTAGTTAATTTGATATTTTGGCCACTTAAATCATTAATATAGATCTGTAACTTGGGTTACATTTAATGAATGCTTTTTATGGAACATACTGCTGTAGGACTTAAATATATAACATCATTTTATCTTTCTATCAACTGAAAAAACTAAGTGACTTGCCCAATGTCTCATATCTAGAATGCAGCTGCTCTAGGATTGAATCCAGATTCCTCGGAGCACAAACCTGACAAAATGAATGTAATCAATTTATATTGAAAGAAATTTAACTTTCTTTTAATGATTCAAATGCAATTATTAAAATATTGCTATTCTATATAGCACAATGAAAACATAGTTATCTGAGTTCTATGAGTTTTAAAGAATGTGAAGTTAGAAGAGTTTCATGTCTTTATACTGGAATGATTATCTTTTCTTTGGAAAAATCCTGAGTTGGAGCCTCCAGGTTTATTTCCTCTTATGGTTACAGAAGATATAAATAAATTAAAAAATTACTTTTATGAAACTCACCTGGTTTGCAAGGCTATCATTTTAATAAGGAAACCAAAATTCTTCCTTCTACTGTTTTTTTTTTTCATTTTAATTTCAGTACAGTTAACATACAGTGTCAAATTAGTTTCAGGTATACAGTATCGTGATTCACTGACTCTATACACTATCCATTATTCATAATGGTAAGAGTATTTTTTAATTCCCATGACATATTTAACCCATCCCCCTCACCCACCTCTCTTCTGATAACCATCATTGTTTTCTCATTAGTTAGGTGTCTGTTTCTTGATTTGTCTCTCTCTCTTTTAAGCTTTGTTCATTTGTTGTGTTTCTTAAATTATACATATACATGAAATCCTATGGATTGTCTTTCTCTGACTTAGTCTTACACTATTTAGATCCATCCATGTTGTTGCAAATGGGAAGATTTCATTCTTTTTTATGGCTGAATAATATTCCATTCGCATGCACACACAGAAACACACACGCACACACCACTTCTTTACCCGTTCATCTATGGATGGACACGTGGGCTGTTTCCATAATTTGGCTATTGTAAATAATGCTGCAATAAACATAGCAGTGCATATATCCTTTTGAATTAGTGTTTTCATATTTTGGGGGTAAATACAAAGTAGTGCTAATACTGCATCATATGGAAGTTCTATTTTTAAATTTTAAGGAACCTCTGTCCCATTTTCCAGAGTGTCTGCCCAAGTTTGCATTTCCACCAACAGTGCATAAGGGTTCCTTTTTCTCCACATTCTTGCCAACACCTGTTGTTTCTTGTGTTTTTTATTTTAACCATTCTGACAGGTTTCAGGTAATAGCTCATTGTAGTTTAGATTTGCATTTCCCTGATGATGAGTGATGTTGAGCATCTTTTCATGTGTCTGTTGGCCATCTGTATGTCTTTTTTGGAAAAATGTCTATTACATTTTTAAATTGGATTACCGGGAGAGGGTTGGTGTTGAATTCTTTAGAGGTTTTGTATACTAACCCTTTATCAGATATATCCTTTGCAAATACTTCCCCAATTCAGTAGGATTTCTTTTAGTTTTGTTGATAGTTTCATTCACTGTGTGCAGAAGCATTTTTTTTATTTAGTCCTAAAAGTTTATTTTTGCTTTTGTTCCCTTTGCCTCAGCAGACATATCTTAAAAAATGCTGTTATGGCCAATGTTGGAGAAATTACTGCCTGTGCTCTCTTCTAGAATTTTTATGGTTTCAGGTCTCACATTTAGGTCCTTAATCCATTTTGAGTTTATTTTTGTGTGTACTGTTAGAAAGTGATACAGTTTCATTCTTTTGCATGTAGCTGTCCAGTTTTCTCAACATCATTTGTTGAAGAGACTGTCTTTTCCCCACTGCATATCCTTTCTTTCTTTGTCAAAAATTAATTTACCATATAACCATGGGTTTATTTCTGGGCTTTCTATTCTGTTCTCTTGGTTTATGTGTCTGTTTTTATGCCAATACAATACTGTTTTGTTTTGTTTTAATGTTTATTTGTTTATTTTGAGAGGGACGAGGGGCAGAGAGAGAGGGAGAAAGAGAGTCCTGAGCAGGCTCCATGCTACCAGCAAAGAGACCAATGTGGGGCTTGCTCTCATGAGCCATGACATCATGACCTGATCCTAAATCAAGAGTCAGACAAATAACAGACTGAGCCACCCAGGCACCCCATCATACTGTTTTGATTATTACAGCTATGTAGTATAACTTGAAATCTGGAATTATGCTACCTCCAGGTTTGTTTCTCTTTTTCAAGATTGCTTTGACTGTTCAGGGTCTTTTGTGGTTCCATACAAATTTTAGGATTGTTTGTTCTAGTTCTGTGAAAAATGCTGTTGGTATTTTGATAAAGATTGCATTAAATCTGTAGATTCTTTTGGGTACTGTAGACATTTTAACAATATTTGTTCTTCCCCATGAGCATGGAATGTCTTTCCATTTTTTGTGTCTTTTTCAATTTCTTTCATAAGTGTTTTGTATCACCTTCTTAGTTAAATTTATAACTAGATATTATTTTGTTGCAATTATAAAAATGATTGATTCCTTAATTTCTCTTTATGCTGCTTCATTATTGGCATATAGAGATGCAGTATTTTTTTGTATGTTGATTTTGTATCCTGTGACCTTACTGAATTTGTTTATCAATTCTAGCAGTTTTTTGGCAGAATCTTCCAGTTTTCTATACAGAGTATCATCTCATCTGCAAATAATGAAAGTTTTACTTATTCCTTTCTGAATTGGATGTCTTTTGTTTCTTTTTGTTATCTGATTGCTGTAGCTAGGAGTTCCAGTGCTATGGTGTATAAAAGTGGTGAGAGTGGACATCCCTGTCTTTTTCTTGACTGTGTGGAAGAAAAGCTGTCAGTTTTTCCCCATTGAGGATGATGTTAGCTGTGAGTTTTTTGTATATGGCCTTTATTATGTTGAGGGGTGTTCCCTCTAAACCTACTTTGTTGAGGGTTTCTATCATGAATGGATTCTGTACTTTTCAGATACTTTTTCATTTTGTCCATTGAAATGATCTTACAGTTTTTATCCTTTCTCTCATTGATCTGAAGTATCATGTCGGTTGATTTACAAATACTGAACCACCCTTGCAGCTGAGGAATAAATCCCACTTGATTGTGGTGAATGATTTTTTTTTCATGCATTGTTGGATTTGGTGTGCTAGTATTTTTATTAAGGCTTTTTGCATCCATGTTCATCAGAGGTTTTGGCCTGTAGTTCTCTTGTTTTGTGGTGTCATTATCTGCTTTTGGTATCAGGGTAATGCTGGCCTCATAGAATGAATTTGGAAGCTTTCCTTCCTCTTATTTTTGGAATATTTTGAGAAAAATAGGTATTAACTCATCTTTAAATGTTTGGTAGGATTCATCTGTGAAGCTGTATGGTCCTGGACTTTTGTTTATTTGGAATTTTTTTGATTACTAATTCAATTTGATTGTTGGTAATCTGTCTTTTCAAATTTTCTATTATTCACTTTTGGGAGGTTCTGTGTTTCTAGGAATTTGTCCATTTCTTCTAGGTTGTCCAATTTGTTGGCATATAGTTTTTCATAACATTCTCTTTGAATCCTTTGTATTCTGTCGTGTCAGTTTCCCCGCTTTCATTTCTGATTTTGTTTGAGTCCTCTCTCTCTCTCTCATCTCATCTCACTTTCTCTTTTTATGAATCTGGCTAAAGGTTTATCAATTCTGTTGGTCTTCTCAAAGAATCATCTCCTACCCAGTTTCATTAATTTGTTTCATTGGGTTTTTTTTTTTTTTAGTTTCTATTTTATTTCTGCTCTATTCTATGATTTTCCTCCATCTATTTGTTTTGAGTTTTCATGGTTCTTCTTTTTTAGCTCCTTTATGTGTCAGGTTAGGTTGTTTATTTGAGATTTTTTTTCTTCTTTAAGTAGGCCAAATTTTAGCTATATACGTTTTCTTAGAACAGCTTTTGTTACATCCCAAATTTTGGACCATTGTGTTTTCATTTTGATTTGCCTCCATGTATTTTTTGAGTTCCTCTTTGATTTTTTGGTTGACTCATGCATTATTTAGTAGCATATCATTTAACCCCCCTGTATTTTTTCTCTTTCCAGATTTTTTCTTGTGGTTAATTTTTAGTTTCATAGTGTTGTGGGCAGAAAAGATGCATGGTATGACTTCAATCTTTCTGAATTTGTTAAGGCTTGTTTTGTAGCCTAATATGTCATCTATTCTGGAGAATGTTTCATGTGCACTTGAAAGGAATGTGTATTATGCTGTTTTAGGATGGAATGTTCTAAATATATCTGTGAAATCCATCTGGTCCAATATGTCATTCAAAGCCACTGTTTCCTTGTTGATTTTCTGTTTGTATGATCTATCCATTGATGTAAGTGGGGTGTTAAAATCCCCTACTATTATTGTATTACTATCAATTATTTCCTTTATGCTTATTATTAACTGCTTTGTGTATTTGCGTGCTCCCATGTTGGGTGAATAAATATTCACAGTTGTTATATCGTCTTGTTGAATTGTTCCCTTTATGATTATATAATATCCTTTGTCTCTTGTTACAGTCTTTGTTTTAAAGTCCTTTTTGTCTGATATAAGTATTGCTACCCTGGTTTTCTTTTCACATCCATTCATATGACAAATACTTCTCCATCCCTTCAATTTCACTCTGCTTGTGTCTTTGTTTTTTTAACGTCTATTTATTTATTTTGAGAGAATGTGTGTGTGGGTTGGGCAGGGTCAGAGAGAGAGGGAGAGACAGAATCCCATCCAGGCTCTGCACTGTCAATGTGGAACCCGGATGTGGGGCTCAAACTCACAAACTGTGAGATCATAACCTAAGCCAAAATCAAGAGTCAGACATTTAACGACTGAACCACCCAGGCGCCCCACTCTGCAGGTGTCTTTAGGTCTGAAATGAATCTCTTGTAGACAGCATATAGATGGATTTTCTTATTTTATTCTTTCCATCACCCTGTGCCTTTTGGTTGGAGCAATCAGTGCATTTACGTTCAAAGTAATTATTGATACATATGTATTTATTGCCTTTTTGTTACTCATTTTATGGTTGTTATAATTCCTCTGTTCCTTTCTCCCTTTGCTCTCTTTTCACAATTAGTTGTCTTTCTTTAGTGATTTACTTGGATTTCTTTCCATTTATTTTTTTTTGCATATATATTACCAGTTTTTGATTTGTGGTTACCATTTCTTTTGTATATAACATCTTCTGAATGTAACAGTCTATATTAAGTTGGTGGTCACTAAGTTAGAACCCATTCTGTCCCCTACATTTTAGGCATATGGTGTCATTCTTTTTTTTTTTAACATTTATTCATTTTTGAGAGATGGAGAGAGACAGAATATGAGTGGGGAGGGGCAGAGAGAGGGAGACACAGAATCTGAAGCACACTCCAGGCTCTGACCTGTCAGCACAGAGCCTGATGTAGGGCTCAAACCCATGAGCTGTGAGATCTTGACCTGAGCTGAAGTCTGGATGCTTAACCAACTGAGCCACCCAGGCGCCCCCATATGGTGTCATTTTGTGAGTCCCTTGACTGATATTTACAGATATACTTATTTTTACTGCTTTTCTGCTTCCTACTTTCTTACTCTTACTTATGGTCTTTCCTTTTCCCTGAAAGAATCCCTTTTAATATTTCTTGTAGGACTGGTTTACAGTATGAATTCCTTTGACTTTTGTTTTTCTGGGAAACTCTTTATCTCTCCTTTTATTCTGAATGATAGCCTTGCTAGATAGAATATTCTTGACTGTAGAATTTTTCCTTTCAGAACTTTCAATATATCATGCCACTGCTTTCTGGCCTGCAAAGATTTGACTGAAAAATCTGCTGATAGCATTATGGGGTTTCCCTTGTATGTAATTGTTCTCTTTTGCCTGCTGCCTTCAAAATTCTCCCTTTATCACTACTTTTTGACATTTCAATTACTATGTGTCTTAGTGTGGCACTCCTTGGATTGATTTTTTTAGAGGCTCCTTGTGTCTCCTATGTCTGAATGTCTGTTTCCTTCCCCAGATTCCAGAAATGTTCAGCTATTATTTCTTCAAATAAGTTTTCTGCCCCCTTTTCTCCTTCTGGGATCCCTATAATGTGAATGTTATTTTGCTTGATGGTGTCACTGAGTTTCCTGTGTCTATTCTCCTTTTGCATATTTTTTTTTCTCTCTCACCTGCTCAACTTGATTACTTTCCATTACTCTGTCCTCCAGGTTGCTGGGTTTGTTCCTCTGCTTCCCCTAGTGTGCTATTTATTTCATATAGTTTTATTTTGTTAATTTCATTTATCATTTTCTTCATTTGGATTGATTCTTTTTTATCTCTTTGTTGAAGATCTCACTGATGTCCTCCACTTTTTTCTCAAGTCCAGTGAGTATCTTTATGATCATTATTTTAAATTCTCTATCAGGCATGTTACTTACTCCATTTTACTTAGATCTCTTGCTGTGATTTTTCCTGTCCTTTAATTTGGGGTATGTTCCTCTGTCTCCTCATTTTGTCTCTTTGTGTCTGCTTCTGTGTTCTAGGAAAGTCAACTATATGCCCTACTTTTGAAAGTAGTGGCTTTTTGAAGCAGAGGTTCTGTAGTTCCTTGCAGTGCAATATCCCCTGTTCAGTAGAACCTGGCACTTCAGGGTTGTCTCCTATGTGTGTTGATTGCACCTTGCTGTTGTGGCTGAGTCACTTTTTCCTTCAGTCCAATTGTCTGGCTCTCTTTGCCTGTTGTGGCAGTGTATGGTCCCTGTGGTGTTAGTGGGCCAGTCTGGACCCGCCTGGGCTTAAGTTGAGTCATACCATGCATTTGCAAGATGTAGTAGCACCAAACTTCAGGGCACTTTCCCTGCGTTGTCCCCTGAGCTTTCATTGGTAGGTGGGTCTTGCAGTACGACCAGATGTCTGCCCCCAGCTCACTGCTGGGACCACAGTCTGACTGGTGTGTGTGCTTATCGTTCCCTCTCTCTGGCACAGAAGTCTCATTGGAGTGGTGCTGGCCCCTCTCTGGGCTGCTTTCACACTGCCAGGCTTATGATACAACTTTGGATGGGCTCTGGCCATGAGCATATTGGGGGGAGTGGATCCACAATGTGCACAGTGTGGGGCATGGTGTTTTTGGCAAGGGTTGAGCCAGTCCTCTAGGAGAGGGGAACTGCAGTAGTGGACTGAGGTTGGCCTGGCTAGAAGGGGTGGATACTCTGAAGCACAAGTAGGAGGGCTGGTGTTGTCAGCAAGTTAGGTAGTGAGTGTGGTGGTGTGCTGATTTGTGCAGGTGACGGTGAGTTTATTTTGGGAGCAGGGTAGGGAAATGGCACCTGCCAGCTCCCCTGCTCCTGAAGGAGTCTCCCAGTTATCTCTTTTCCTTCATGATGTGCTCTGAGATGAGTAAACAAGTCTCCCTCCAGTAAGTACCAGGTGTTTTTCAAACTGCTGCTTCTCTGCTGTATCTCAGAGGGGCTGTTTGTTGTTCTGTCTCTTTTAGGGTGGGGACTCAATTTCCTCTCACCCTCCCACTCTTCCAGAGCATAGCCCACTGGTTTTTAAAATTCCAGGTTTGAAGTCCTGCTGGTTGTAAGCACTCATGAAATCCAGTCCCTTTAGTTTTCAAAGCCAAATGTTATGGGGATTTGTGTTCTCCATGCGGGCTCCCAGGTGTAATAGTCTGCCTCTCTCTCTGTCTACATGTGCAGGCCCCTCCCTCCATCAGATAGTGGTGTGGGTATTTAGTTCACTACTGGTCTCTGTTCTTCATACTCTCTTTGAGGTTGCTTCTTCTCTACCTTTAGCTTTGGTGTTTGTTCTGCCAGTCTTTGAGTCATTTTCTGGGTTATTTACAATGATGTGAGTGTTACAATGATGTTAGTTGTATCTGTGTAATGAAGTAGCCTAGGGTCCTCCTACTTCACCATCTTTCCAGCCTTTCTCTTCTCTATTTTTGACCTGAAGGTGGACATGTTTCCTGTAAGAAATTAAAATGTTCTGGTATAATATTTAGAAGAATATTGACCCTGTTACAGTGAAGAAAATCCAGACTACTTATCAGGACAAAGCAATTTTTATGTAGCTTAATTAAAACTATAGGAAGAAAATGTATTGCAACCAAACTGGTGTCAGACAAGTCTCCTGAATAGACCAACAAGGTGAATAAGATGAAAGCCTTAAACTGTCTCATGCACTATTTATGTGCCCGTTGAAAGATACACTGTCTACTTCTTTGGGCTACCCACCATTTTAAAAATTATTTTCTCATTTCTTTATTATGTGTATTATTATTTCTTTATTATGTTGCAAGAAAGTGTGAGGTTTCCTCCAAATGACATTAACACACACAAAAAAGTAGAATTTTAAATAAAAAGTTGTCTTGAGGTTTTATTTGCAACTCTTCCCATCAACACTTGTGATGCTGACTATATTTAGTGAAACTTCCTTTATAAGTGTGTAACGACCCTTTCCGCTATAACTATCCCTGTTATTATTAACAGCTAAAATTTGAGGTGTGACTTTTCACATGCCAAAAGTATTTCATTTTTTTTGAGGTGTCAAATCCTTTTTTTAATTGTTGGCTTTACCCAAAGGCTAAAATCATTCCAGAAAGTAATATAAAATGTATTTCAAAAACATTACCAAAGTAATTTTAAAATGTAGATTTTTTAAAATTATAAATACACCAATACATGTTAGATACAGAAAATTTATGTCTGCAGAATAGTTATTTGAAACATTTGAATGTCTCTTTTCAGATTTCTTGAAGCAATATTATAATGCCAAAAAAATGGTTAAGTTTCTGAAGGATACAAAAGAAAGAAATCTAAACAAACCATATGTAAGTCCCATGACTACATAAAAATTACTGCATCCATAATAACCATAACAACAGAAAAAAATGTATGCATTTGAAAGTTTTTCTAATGTATGTAGTAATATTATTATACAATGATGTCATCACATACCTTCCAGTGTATATTACTTCAGTTATTTTAAGTAACTTAATTTTACTAGATCTTTGTTTCTGTATTTCTCAATCGCAAAGCCACCACACATTGAAGGGAAAGCTGTCTTTGCATGAGAACATTTTGTGGCTGATATAGAACATGCAGACTAGACTGAATGGGGTTTATGCTGAGTCCTAGCTTATGGACTGAAACAGGGAAGGCTGAAATCTAACGAGCACAGCCTAATCTAGGCTATATCTTTTACCAGCACATCAAGAAACAAGTTTGGAGGGTCAAGTCCTAAAGCTCCTCCAGAGGGAAGGTACTACTGACATTCCTTATTGCGTTTAATCCTCCTAATAGCCCTTTCTGTTGGATGCTGCTATGGTTCTCGTGTTACAAATAGAAGATACCGAGGCACAAACAGCCAGTCATAAGCAAGGGTTTGAATTAAAGATTTCTTTGGTTGTAGGTTCATTCTACTGATCATACTTTCTTGCCAAACAAAGAACTGAGAGATTTACAGAGGGGTAAAGAGGGTCAAGGCCTATTTATTTATAAAATGACATTATTTGTAAATAAATAATGGCATGTGTGTGTGTGTATGAATGTATATTCATACATACATTGAGAAGGAGAATGTACATATATGTAACGATGTACCTGTGGTTTGGTAGAAAATAGAAAGTTTTAAGAGCAAATATAAAAAATGTAAAATATAAAGATTAAAAAACAGGAGGATTAATGCTAAATTGCTTATTTAGTAAAGAAGATTTTTTTTCCTGTACATTTCCATACTTGAAATCACTTCTCCACAAGTATTTAGGTCATCCTTCATTCACATTAAGAGAAATTAATTGCTTTCCATTTCAATTTATTTTTTCTTCAAGCTAGCTAGTTTTTTTTTCCTTGGTATTAGAGACTCATGCTTCACAGACACTATGAACTTAAAAAAAAAAAGTTAATGACAAGGAAGGAATGAAAGGATTAGAATTTGAACTTTATCTTCACATTGCCTGGATTCAAATCAACTGTACCTCAGTTTTCTCTCCCGTAAGATGGAAGTTGTGAGGATTAAATTAGAAGATACAAAAAAAGCACTTAAGGCATCTGATAAACATTAAATCATAGCTCTCACATCAAAGTAACGCACAGAAGTGATCATTTGAACGTCTTAGATACTAAAACCACCTCAGTGGTCAATAATTCATATTAGATCTTCATTGGATTATTGAATCAATTTTCTAACAAATAAAATATTGATTATCATTTGCCCTAAATCTTTAAATAATAAGGTTTTCTTTTGAAATTTTTTTACATTTTTTATTTTAGAGAGAGAGTGGGAGAGAGGTAGAGAGAGAGAATCTTAAGCAGGCTCAGTGCTCAACACAGAACCCCACGTGGGGCTCAATCCCACGACTGTGCAAATTCATCGCCAGAACTGAAATCAAAAGTCAGATGCTTAACCGACTAAGCTACCTTAGACACCCCAAAATAAATAAGGTTTTCTTATAATTGAAAGATACTCTCTATAGGTACAAATTTCCCATGTCTCTTGATCTTAAAACCACACTCTAAGCCATTCATGAATCACTTCATTTAGGCACTTGGAAGTGTTAAACTAGAAAAATACAGATGAACAATATCCCTAATGTTACACTGTAAAAGATTTACTCATAAGTAAGCAAGAGAATCATGATTAGCGTCTTCCTGAAGTATGACTATTTTGAAAGTCTGAAAAGAATAATAAGCTCTGTAGGTTAAGCATTTTACCTCTGAAATTCCTGATTTCCTGAGGGTTAGATTAAGAAAGGTATGGTTGAATAATTAATGCCCAGGATTCCAAGAGCAAGACTGTATTGCCCCCAAGTAGCAATAAGTAAACTTTCATTTATAACTAACATATTGTAACATGTGCATGTGCTCATTGCTTTGTGTGATTAAGTCAAACCTGGAGATAATTGGGTTTGTTCTTTGTTCTTGCATTTGTTATTTGTCAGCAATAGAGGAATTACTCTAGGTGCCTACATGAATTTCAGATATCATAGGTATGATGGGATAATATCTATGGTGATAATATAATATCTCTAATATCTATCTAATACTAAACCATTTTTTGTTTACCAATGCCTAGAATATGGCACAGACAAGTGCTCAGTAAGTTATCTGTTGACTAAGTGAAGAAATGAATAAGGCAAAGCTTTGAAGTTACTGACTTATGAAGGAAAACGGAAAGAAGACTCAAGATAGAGGTGGCAGGAAAAAGAAAGTAGCAATCTATTAGGTGAGAGTAATAACATGGTGCCAAAAGACACAGAAAATTAAATATCCAACAAATTCAACACACATTTTTTAGTCACATTTTTGTGTTCATTATTTTCCACATTTCAGTCTTTTTTTTTAAGGTCTTTCACCATTTGCCATATTAGGTAACCCCTATGGGGTATTTTTCTTTAAATGAAGCTTAAATGGACTCACTTTTTAAAAATGTTCCCCATTCTACACAGTATTACCTGTCAGATCATGGGTTTGATTCTTCATCCCTATTTCTCAAACTTTGTTATGTGCACAAGTCACCTGGAGACAAAACTAAGGTTAAACATCTGACTCTTGATTTTGGCTCAGGTCATGATCTCACAGTTGTGAGATCAAGCCCCAAGTCTGGCTCAGACCTAAGCATGGAGCCTACTTAAAATTCTCTCTCCCTTTTCCTCTGCCCTTCCCCCATGTGAACACTGTCTTTCTGCATGTCTGTCTGTCTCTCAAAAAAAAAAAAAAAAGATTCTGGTGCATTAAGTCTGGGTGGGGCACATTTCTGCATTTCTCATGAGCTCCCAGTGCGGCTGAGGACACACTTTGAATATCAGGAAGCTACACACACACACACACACACACACACACACACACACACACACACATAAATATATACTCAAATCCTAAACTAGCAATGTTTTAAAATTTATCTTAATATCCTGTGAAATCATCTCAGGTACCCCACCAGTGGTAAATCTAATGATATAAATAGACATTCTGCTGGGATTGAAAAAAAGTATTTTAAATGTCCTTTGTATTTAGACAACTCACTGTGTCAAGAAGAAAGATATTTATGTAAGAAACCAAGATAACATATGCTATGGGCTATCCTAGAGCTTGGTACAAAACCCTTCGAGAAAACCCTACAAAGTTTGGGGAAGGCCATGGAAGAAGCATGTCTCAGTGGCTGAGGAGAAGCTTTCACAGGATGACCCAGAATACAGGCTGTCTGCTGCCTGCCATTGGGCCCCTTTTGTCAGGCTGTGCCCCATGCAAAAGAACCCAGCTGAGGCTATATGGGCTCTCTGCTTCTCTCTCTCCACGGTCTTTCACAGGACCGCATCAGCCTGAGTAGGGGTTCTTTTTGAAACCATCTTCCCTTAGATGGGGGTGGGGTAACCTTTTGGGACTTTATCTGCTTAGAAAAGGCCCCCTTTTCTCTTTCTTTAAGAGGCCCCTTTTCTAATCCTTCTTCCTGAAGGAGCATCTGTATTCTAATTTGTATAGACCCCCATAGAGCCACACACTGTATATTATGAGCATAATTTCTTGCCAGATGGGGTTCAATTTCCTTCCCCTTTCTTAACTTTCTCTCCCATTATTATGAAGAGAATGGATAGTTTGAGGGGAGCAGGGGTGCAAAGAAGCTCTAGTCCTTGCTGAGTCATAGTGGCCTCTCTTCACTATTCTTCCTACTTACTCTCTGCTTTAGGCAAAATAATGGCTCCCCCAAGGTGTCCGTGTTCTAATTTCCTGAATCTGTGAATTTGTTGTGATACATGATAGAGGGGAATTATGGTTGCAGATGGAATTAATGTTGCTAATTGGCTGACTTTAAAATAAAGTATCCTGGCATATCCAGATGAGTTCCATGTAATCACAAGGTTTTTTTTTTTTTAAGTGGAAGAAGGAGGGGTGCCTGGGTGGCTCAGGCAGTTGAGGGTTGACTCTTGATTTTGGCTCAGGTCATGATCCTGGGGTCATGGGCTCAAACCCTTTGCTGGGCTCCATGCTGGGTGTGGAGCCTGCTTGGGATTTTCTCTCTCTCTCTCTCTCTCTCTCTCTCTCTCTCTCTCTCTCTCTCTCTCACACACACACACACACACACACACACACACACACACACACACACAAATAATAAATAAAAAATTAAAGAGTTTTTTTTAAGTGGAAAAGGGAAGCAGGAGAAGAGGTTAGACTAATGTGAAATAAAAAGGACTGGACACAACATGTCTTTGTGGGAGAAGGGGGCCAAAGCCAAGGACTGTAAGCAGCTTCTAGAAACTGGAAAGGGTAGGCAGCTGATTCTCACCTAGAGCCTCCAAAAGTAGAACAGCTCTGCCAACAGCTTGATCTTAGCCCACTGAGATCCACATCAAACTCTGACCCACAGAATTGTAAAATAATAGTTTTGTGTTAAGCCAATAGGCAGTAGCATTTTGTAACAGCAGCAATGGCAATGAATACACCCTCTCTCTGGTTCCAGAGACCCCTCTGTTTTGCCTCTTTTTGTTTCCAGTATGCTACCCTTTCCTGATTTGATATCTTTTACCTCTCCTTCACAATCTCTTTTGTTAAGTTCTCCTTATTATCTCTAAAAATACATTCTTCCCCAGGTTACACAGTTAGTTCCCTTTAGTCATGCTGCAGGAATCACAGATTGGCTGAACATGGCCCAGGGTCAGCTTGCAGATATGTTTTCTTAGGCCTCAGTGTTTTTCACAAGCCAAACTGAACTGCATTTAGGTGAGATATGTATCCTCTTATTTTCCATAATTCTTATTATCCCATACTGCATTTAACCTGACCTACTTCCCCGGTTTGCGTGATTTGCTTTGTCCTTAAAGGTTTTGAGTTGAAGATCCCTCTTTTAAGCCATAAATGTGTATTAAGATGTTAAGATGTTACATTAAAAAGGATTATTGGGTCAAATAGGTTTAGGAAATGCCAACTTAGGCAAAGTAAGGTAAGTTGTTAATATGTTGGGAATTGACAGCCTTGATTATGTTAATTATCACATATCTATGTATATGTATCTATGTATAGCTATATATATGGCTGTATAGTTGTATATAGCAGATAGCTGCCTATAGCATGCAGCATCTTCCTAATTTATATCTTTAGGAACTAGTGGAGCACCTTATAGGTAGAATAGTCCAAGTATATACATTGAGGTTTATCATTCAGTATACTCTTTTCATCTCTTCCCATTAACTGCAACCATTGCTTATATCTTGATGAATCCCCCAAGCTATACATATAATAAATCAAACACTTTTAAGGCATGTACCGTGAAAGCAGGTAGTGCTTTCACACCTACAAGCTGATTCACAATGCTGATATGATAATAGGCATTATTCTCATTTTATTTTATTGTGAAAAAACTGAGATCTAGAGAGCTTGTCATATTCCCAGTGTCACACAACTAGAAAGCTGCAAAGTTGAAATGTGAACTCAACTTGCTCTGGAGTCTGCACTGAACTCACACCTCCATGTGAGGTGCTCTTGAGCTGAACCTGTGGGTCCAATGTAAGAAAACACTTCCTACCCAGAGGTGATTGAAAATCTAGCAAACTATCTCAGATCAGGTTGAATTCATTGCCTCCAGAGATGTTCAAGAAGAGACTGAGGAAAATTCTTAGAAGGGGATTTTATGGGAAGCATAACGACTGGAGACAACTAATTCATCCATAAGGTCTTTCCAAAGAAGAGATTCTAAAAAGATGAGACAGTCTGTTCTGTCTGGGAAGGTACCATGAGCAAAGATGAGGACTGTGGTTTGGAAGTAGACCAACCTGGCTATTATGAAAAACTTATGGAGAGGAATAGTTGCAAGTAATGCTATAAAGGTATGTCAGAAAAATAGGGGTTTGATAATCCTTTAACTGATGGGGAGCCAAAAATATCTCATCAGGAAAGTGACAGATAATTTTTATATACTAAGTGATTTGAAGGAAATTAGTCAAATGATAGTCATGATCTACTGAGCAGTGTCTCATCAGGCCTCTATTGCATCTTCTCTTCCTCCTCCTTTCCACTAGGTGGCACCAGAACTCAAAGTCAAGCATCTGGAAAAGGCTATCTGTTCTAAGCCTTTATTGTTGAATGGATGACTTGTATAAAGATATTTGAAGTGATGTGAACAAATCAAAAAATACTTTTATTGCCAATTCCTAATATGCCTCTTCATTCACCCTGGGGTATTTTTCCAGTAGGTAACAATTTTCGGCTTAGCTGACTGTAACGTTATGAGGAAGAGCTTCTGGGGACTGTGCCAGTTTAAAGTACTGTTGTAGACCAACATATTAACACTGTCCTGCAGAAATTGCTAACAGCCAGCTGGAAGTTGATACAGTGGAATTTATTCAACTCTTGATGGCTTCAATAAGGGTGGAACTGTTCTAATTCTCAAGACAGGGCAGATTTTCAGGTGGCCGGTTGAATTACCTCCTAGACACTTAACTCTACTTAGAGTTGGAAAGGGTGAAAACCTGAGCTAACTTATTGCCTAATTCTTCAGGAAAGAAATATGAGAGCCCAGCACATTGTCCCCTCTTTGCTTTAGGAACGCCTTTCTCAATATAAACTAGTTTACACGGAAGAAGGTTCCTCCTTTACACATTACTTAATTGAAACTTCTTTCTTAATGGTACAGTTCTGCTTTTGTTTAGTCTTTTGAAAGGATGGTGGGAAAGTAAGCTTTCAATTTGTTGACAAGTTTGTGTTCTCACAAATCTGTATAAAAAAGCAGTCATTTCTGGTCACTTGTAAATATGTGTATAGGGACAAAAGTACCCTAAATTGGGATTCCTATTTTAAATATCTAAGACTAGTTCACATGATTCAAAGAATCAGAAAGCAAATGGATATCTCCCAAATTACAGGTAAGTGGGCACATGGCATTTTTCCCTAATCCTTCAAACTGAAATTTGAGGAAGAAACACAAAGTTAGTGAACATGTCACAAAGGAGGTATTGTTTAAAGATCAATAGGCTTTTGTCTAAATACCATAGTCTCCATTTTTCCCTGATTCTAAAGAAAAGGAAAAAAAGATATATGTACTCTGCTTAATTTTGTTTATTTGAAATGTTTATGCTTTAGTTTTCCCAGACCTGCTTCTTCCAAAATGGGAAATAGAAGAGGGAGGCTAAAATAGATGATAGAATTATGGACTTAGATAAATAATTAATGGCCTGGAGTAATTAGCTGGAAGATATTTAATCATTAATCTGTCTGAGTCATCACAGGCATTTGAGTCTACCCACAAAATATTGTACTAATTATGAGTGTATATATTTTGTCAAAATGGAAATTAATATATGATGAGAATTAGCACCTTGAAAAATTAAAATATGGAACACGTCTGTTTAGTCTACTCTTGTTAAAGATAAACAGAATTTCACTTTTCTTTATTTTACCTAATAAGAAAAAACTTATATAAACTCCATCTGTATGTATTATCAAGAAATTTGACTTCTTGGTTAGGGAGGCAAAGTAGTTGGATAGTTTTGTCTTTCTTGAAGGACTTCTCCCAGGGAAAAAAAATAAAAATAAAGCAAAAAATAATAATAATAAAACAAAAACAAAAACACTTCATTATTAAAGTATCTGGTAAACAATTAGGGTTCTTTCAGAGGACTTGAGGGAAAAAAATGTCCTTTAACATAATGCTACGTTTTGCAATTTATGGCTATGTTCTTCAATGTGGTGTTTTCCAATACAATTTTATTACAGGCTCTAAATTATACTTTCACAGGAAAGGTCTGTCTTTAAACTTTTAGGTCAGAATTGTTCAGATCTTTTCACACTGAATCAATCAGGTTTAAAGCTGGCAAAATCCTTGGCAGCCTTGTAAATCTTTCAAAAGATGTTATCCAATTACCCTTCATGGGCCACAGGATTCTACAGCGTGACTATTTCCTTCTCTATGAGGAATTAAGTGCTCATGAGAGGTTAGAAACCAATGGAGTTGAAAAGTAAGGTTCTGCATTTTTCCTCCAGTTCACATGGTATAGATATAGCTGCAGCCACTAATATATTGTGAGATCTGCCAGACACTCTGACCTAAACAGAGGCCCTGACATCATTGATGTTTTGTATTTGTTTTAAATAAAAATGTATATATAATAATGCCAGAATGGTTCCTGTTACAAAACCTTATTTTGGACCTGTATTAAGAACTTAACTCTAAAGATATATCCCCAATAGAAAGCATAAGAGACCACTATTGCTCTTACTTAAGTCTTTCAAGGAAAACAAAATTTTAGGTACATTCAAAAAATACACATGGGATTGAAAAAGAAAATAACAAAAAGATAAATATACCTCTTTGGGTTTTGAACTTTTAAAAAATGTGCTTATTTTCCATTTAAAAAAACACATATTAATCTCTGTTAGTTCCTCCTCCTCTAGGTTGCCAGTATAGAATACTAATAAAAAGCTAAGGAGACATTCAATTTATATAAAAGCCTATTTCATGCCACTTGGTTTCAAGGGGAAAAATCATGGGCAGAATCATTTTGAAATAATTTTTCAAGGAAAACTGGGAAGATATATTCCTTCACAGAAGTTAGGAAAGCATTGCTCTCCTTTGTAATGTAAAAAGCCAGAGTGGAGGTTATGGGATTCCAGTTGCACCTCTGACCTCAAAGCCTCTGGAGTCAGTCACTTGTCATGACCCTTGACCTTTGGCAAATCACGACCCTGACTCTCTGTTTCACTTGATTTTTACTACCTATAACAAAAGGTCTTCCCCCTTCTGGAATACATAAACAGAAGTCATATAAATGTTTGAAAATAATTTATCGGCCAACAATCTGGCAAAGAGAGGATAAGTATCAAAAACAAAAAAACAAGGAAAGCACAAAGCATGAAGGCAAATGCTCTCACATTTAAAATGTCCTCCAGTGGAGTAGATTGATTTCAGGGGCTACAGTGCAAACAGTTGGCCACATGTTTCCTCTTTTAGGATCTTTGTTTTCTTTGATTTAAAATGTGATGTAGCAAGAGGTAGGAAGGTCAGTGTTTTTATAAATGGTGATTCTGATTCTTTGCAGGACAGTCATTAAATATTGTAGACATCACCCCTGCAGCTGCTTGTTCATCCACACTTCCTTTTAGCCACTATCTAGATTGCTTCCATCTCCAAAGAAATGTGGTTCCGCTTATCAGGAGTGTGAGTGAAAGGTGAATATGTGTATACATGGGGAGAACAGTGTAGTATCGGGGCCAATTCAAGTACAAATGAGGAAGCCAGGCAGTTATAGTTTTAAAAATGTATATAGAAGCCCTCTGGATTGAATATTCAGTTACTTAATATGTATAATTCTGAGTCCTAAATATTAATTAATCTTTATGATACCAACTGTTAAGAATCTACTTAATACACACTGCTAATTGGTAACAATCAAATTCTTCCAGTTTTCATAAGTTTTCCTTTCTAATACTTTAGCCTCTTTGTTTGCTCACTGATTTGTTTTAAGCAAATAATAGTGGGGTGGGGAAGACTTGAAGGTATAAATTAATAAAAGCATCTAGTGGGCTCAACAGTGCAAAAAGTAATGTATACTTTTTCACCCAGATAAAAACATATAGAATCTCTGGAATTATAATATTCTAGGATTTTCCTACTTAAGAAATACTTTTCATGGTTATTTATTTCCCAGCCAACATGAAGATTCTTATTTTTCCTTTTTGCATGAAGATAGAAGTTTTTTTTTAATATTTCTTTGGAGGACAGTTTTATTTTTAGCTACTTTCACTGGCTTTTAGCATTCAATCACAGTCCATCTTTTTTTTTTCCTGACAGTTTCTCTTTGTCTAAGGATCAAAGGAAGTGTCTGATAATTTGAAAATACAGTGAGAATTAGTACTTTGATGAAGTTGGGTCTAGGTGGGCCAACATGCCTGGTTCAATCAGAATTTGAAAGGAAAATTAAGTTTGCCGAAAAGAAAAGAGTTTGCCAAATACTCAAGTCTGGTTACAACCTTTGCAATGGTTTTCAGTATTCATAATTTATTTAAAGAGAGTTGAAAACAAAATCTCTTCTAAAAAATCTTACCACAAAGCTGGTTATAGAAGTATATCTACAATCTATACTTTTCATGATCTCTGGACAGAAAGGATTGGGGGTTAAAAGGTGTCCGAATGTTAAGATATTATCCTTTCTGAGTTAAAGATAGGGTAAATTGAATGGGCTACAAACTGTACATTGATATGCTGTGCTGTCTGAATGTCTTGTGACATACTGGGCTGTCTGAATACACTTTTTCCTAATTTTCACATCTATCACTGCAATACCAAAAACTTCCTACAGCAATCAGGATCCTTTCCCCTCAGAGCTCAGCTAAGGGTCCTATGGCTGCAAATTGGAAATCTCAGAATTTAGTCTTCATTACCTTTCCACCATAATATTTATGACTTCCTGTACAGCTAGTCTTAAGTAACACTTAACCATATGGAAATTTGGGGAAATTTGTTGCATACTTACCTGGAAAATTTAAGTCTGAAAGTTGAGTTGATAGAAAACAAATCAATTCCTTAATTTCACAGAAATCAGTCACACATGTCATTTGAATGAGATAACTGAAGGATGAACATTATCCATCTTTTAATTGTTTCCCCCATGTTAAACCATTTGAATAATGCCATCACTCACTTTCTCCTTCTTCCTGAGGAATGGGGTCCAGAATTTTTATGGCTATAATTTAAAAATAATAATAATACTATGAAAAATTGTAAACAAATGAATTTCACTTAAGGTTTTACAAGGCTAACACTGACTGCAGTATTTCTTAAGACCCCTTTGATCACAATGTGTGTCTACTATGGACTTTCTCCAGACCAAGATATTTTTGAAATGCAAAAGGTCAGTCTCACTGATCTTTCCTCCTACCACCCACCCCAACCCCTGACCCTGGTCCTGCTTAAAATATTTCAATGGCTATCCATTCAGACATAGCAGGATTTTTCAACCTTGCTACTATTGACAATATAGAAGGGATAATTCTTTGTTGTCGGGGGGCTATGTTTATTCAATTTAGAAGGTTTAGCCTGGTCTCTACTCCCTGGATGCCAATATTAGCTTCCCCAAGTGATGGCAACCAAAAACGTCTCCAGCCATTGCTAAGCGTCCCCCAAACTGCCCCCATTTGAGAACCATTGGCACAGTGTATTAAATCCTTAGAAGTAGCCACATGGTGTTTTCCTACCTACCAAAATCTGTATTAGTCCGAATTCTCCAGAGGAATAGAACCATTAGGATATGTGATGTATATATAGAAAGATTTTATTATAAGGAATTGGCTCACATGATTATGGAGGCTAGTAAGTCCAAATCTGCAGTATGGACCAGTAGGCTGGAGACCCAGAAGAGCCTTTGGCACAGATGAAGTCAAAGGCAGTTAGCTGGAGAATTCATCTCTCTCAGCGATCCCTTCCCATGATCCCTAGGCTTCAGGCACACAGATCTTTCAGTTCCTTGAATATATCTTCTTTCTCATCATAGGGTCTTTGCACAGGATATGCCTGGCACTGCTTTTTGCCCACCACACCCTACCCTTAGGCAACTAACTCCTCCTCTCAGCTAACCCTCAACTGCACTTCTGAGAATTCTGCACAATCTTCCTGAGTAGGTGAAGTCTCCCTATAATTCTCATTCATAGCACTTATGCATCTTCTTCACAGCACTTATCACTGTAAATTCTTTGGGGCTTTTTAATTTTTATCTTGCTCCATATCCCTAGCATCTAGTGTATAATAGATATTTACCAAATATCTGTTGGCTGACTGAATAAATGAATTAACATTTACCCAAAATATGGTCTCCTTTTTCAGATGATTATTGGCTTACTAAGTTGTTGTGATGCTCTAAATCACAAACTTGTATACCATGAATATTAAAAAGTTATTATAGCAATACAGTATGCTTATTTGACAAACTTCCATTGTCAACTGCCCATGGGAGTGCTGGAGAAATTGCTAGTACCCTAGATCCCACTGCCACTGTTTCCTATCCCAACACTGTAATATGCATCACTTTATGTACTGTAACATAAAATGCATAATGAACATTTGTATATGCATATTACACATTGAAGAATGTAATGACTTAGGGGAAGGTGGGTATGCCAGTTGTCCATTTTTTTGCCTCCAATCTTCAAATTCACCCTTTATTGTCCTGCTTTGTGATACTGGAATTGGAATCAGTGCAGACTTCTCCTTTTCCAGCTGGCACCACGTTAAGCTTTGTCAGTGGAAGGTGTCAGAGGAGAGGTAGTACCAGAGGAAGAGACTTCTCTTGACTTGATTGCTTTCTGTCTTCTTGCTCCTAGAGCTCAGCTGCTAGAGGTTATGGGGAGCAGAGGGGTGGGGGGGGGGGGGAGGGACACACCCTCCACCAAGTTTTGCTGGGACTCCAATGGAAGGTTTTCTGAATGCCAGTCCCTGCTTGAGTTCCCTGCACACCAGCCCCTGCCAACTGGCTATGACAAAAGTTGGCCTGGGTGATACAGTGAACTTTTCTGCCAACCAGTGTGGCCAGCTAGATACACCCTCTCCAATGAAATCTAAATCTAAGCATTGCAGAAGATGCCCCACTCCAAGTGCATTCCTTCACTGGGTACTGTTTCTCAGCCCTCATGTATTCTTTGAGTTCTCTTTTATCCCCTCTTAGTGCTGGCTACCCACTTGCTACCAGTTAATAATTCCTTTTTTTTAAATATTCTCTTTTTAAATTACTGGTGTGGATTCTATTTCCTTCCTGGACCTTGCCTAGTACAGTAGATCAATGAGCAAAAACTTTGAATATATACACACAAACACACACACATACATATAGTCTTATTTCAAGACTGTTCAACCTTTCTAAGATGAAAAATGTTAGTAAGCAGAACTTTTTAAGGACCTACTGTAATGATCAAAATGCAAGAAACAGAATTTTACTTCTGGACAGAGCCCAAGAGATCACTCAGCCCTCGTTTTCCAATTGAAGCATCTTGGTCACTAAGAGGTTAAGTGACTTCATTTACTGAGTACTGAGAGGATGCCAGACCCCAGAGGCCTGATAGGAGGCAGCTCCTCCATGAAATGTTCCCACCCCCTATGAGGATACTCTCCAGGAGCTTCACCAGATATAAGTCATTGGCTTTTTTATGAGGATCCAAGGGAGGGAGAAAATTCTCTCAAGTCTAAGTACTGGGAGTAATTATGCTTTTTCTGAATAACTGCACTAGATTTAGCTCATGCGCAATGTGAATTATGTAACCATTTGTTCCCCGTTTAGGATGGTGGCCAGAAAGCTTGGGGGCAAATCCGTAGCCCTCTCCTGGCAAAGGGGCAGCACCTCATAACACTCATACCTTTTGCATTCCCATCCTTGCTCAGGCTTTAATCTCAAGTTATTTTCTCCTCTGCTTTTCCATTTGCCTTGACTGACTCACATATTTATTATTGTTAACCTGTTGTATATCAGATACTTTAATGTATAGGCTTAAGAAGAGGTTGGCTACAAATGAAATACTGGAGTACAAGTCTTCAATTTTCCTTATGCTAACCTCAGCATTCTTTTCCTAACAGTTTGCCTGCAATGGAAAAAAAATTTAAATACTTACCTTCTTCCAAGAATAGGCACACACCGGATGCCTATAGGAAATTCGTTCAGATATTTCAAAATTTTTCCTGCCACTTGCTTACCTACTAAATACGTTTAATAAATTTCCAATGTCATATCCAAATAATAAAAAATGTTGGACTTATCAACTTTCTTAGCAAATCTTTCAATGCAAAGGTATCCAAATTGATAAAGCTTGACTATAACAAAGCTGACCATAGGCTCAGAAGAGATAGAATTTTATTTTTTCTTATCTGTTCATTGAATTATAGTGTCCAAATTCAGTTTGTTTCAAGGATGGTCATTTAGCAGTATTCCACAAAATGTAGGAAAAGAAAATCTCTGTCCTTTTTCTTTACCTTTGTGTTCTTATAATATTTTTTGTGCTGAGTAAACACCTTTCTTTTTGCATGCCTCCCAAGGATGGTGAAAGGTAGACAGTCAAAACCTTATTTACACCTGGATCCCCGTATGTTTTTGTACTTCTACATCCTGACTTCTTCACATTTTATTTATCGGCCAATGACTCAGACTTCATAGGGGCAAAATAAATATTTGCTGAATAATTGGTAGAGCTGCTACCAAAAATGGGAAATGTTGGAAACAAAGAAGCAATCACAGAAATTAAAGTAACTGCAGCTGTAGAAATAGAGGAATTGCATGATAGTCCTGCTCTTCTGCTCATAATTCTTCCAAAGAGAGAAATATTTTGATTCTCTCTACTGACGCTAAAAAACAATATACTTTTGGCTTTGTGTGGTTTCAAAGAAATAATCTAAACAGTGTTTTTCTTATTTTCCTTTACTTCAGAGAAACCCAGACACTTAATGTCATTGTTAAATATTCATTCTTTTAAGTATCTATGTGAGTATTTGCCAAAGCTTTTGTGCAAATATACCAGGTAATCTTTTGACTCATGTCCCAGAAAACCTTTGGTGAAACAAGGTCAGGCATGTTGACCTGCAGGCCAGCCTAATGGGGGGAATTCTGGGAAACAGACCACAGAAACAAACGGGCTGAATAAGAAGTTAGAATGGAGCCATAAGGAACCAATGTCTCTGCTCTCCTCTTGATGTAACCAGTAATTTACTGAGCCTTCCTGCAGTCTCCTATTTAACTGAGTGTGGCTAACAGATAAACAAGCCCTTTTAACTATCAGATTTTCCATTTATTCCAGAAAATATAAGATCACTTTTCCATGTCATTCAGTTGACTTCTTGGGTTAATGCCCTTCATGCCCTTAAACATATTCTTGTGCCTTTTTGTGTTACCCACGTATTGATCTTCAAAACTGAAGTCTTTGTTTCTCTTGAGGCTCTTCTGGGATGAAGGAGAACTGATTTAAACCAATGAGGCATGGACCTTTTATTTTGTATACCCTACTTTCGTCACCCTGAACTAACAGAAATCAAAATAGACAAAGGAATCAGAAAAGCACATTTCAGACACCATATGCTTTTGGTTGATATTTATCAGAAGAGGCTATTATATTTTCAAGTATATACTGGTCTTGAAAATTAGTTGTATTTGAAATTATTCACATGATAATGTTTATTTTTTTAGTGTTATCAATCATTTAAAAATTTCTGATGAGTACTTTTAAGACATTTTAACAAAACAGTCCTTGCCAGAAGTTTGTAATCCTTTGCTTCAGGAAGGCATATACATTGTGTGAGTTCTCCTGGCATGGTGATGTAGGATCAGGCAGTGATGTGAAAGGCAGTGCCACAGCAAAAATAGAGCTTTCTGGATTCTGTGCACAAAGAGGAGCCAAGGGAAGCTTAGCTTATGTTGAAATTTGCTGCAGTTATATTTGCTCCTGCTCTGCATGGTCAGCTTACTTCTGATAAGATGTAGAATCCTTGAGTAATTAAATCAGAACCCTCAACTTCTCACCAGAGAGCCTGTCCAAGTTTACAGTGGCCCTGGCCATGTAGGCTGGATTACCTGAGCTTCCCCTTGTCAAACACAGAAGTTCCTCAAAGGCTATTTGTAGGATAATGTGAGCAAGTAAACATGAAGAGAAGCCTGGTTTGCACAATACTTAGCAATATAAATATGACAATTCCTGTTGCTATTTTTGATTCTTACAGAATTACAATAGGAATAAGGAAGCATGGAAATTCTGTGGCTTAAGTGTGCTTAGTTTTGGGGGTGAAGGTAGAGATAAGAGTTGGTGTGGTTAAAAATAAATGATTCTGTTGCCATGGTTTCCTTTTTTATAAATTCTTTTCAACATGAATGGCTTTTGTTGTGTTTAATTTTAGATTCATGCAGATTTTTGACAAATAAGAATTCCTATACATCTGAGAAATGGTTTTTCAAAAGCTGTAGGAAAAGGTTTTTGGCAGTCTGGCTTAAACATTTCTGAGCAAAATAACCCACAGGGTTCTGGCTTTAGACAACTACCAAAGGAAAATGAATAAAGAGAATTAGAAGTTAGAGAACCCTTAAGACTATGTTTAACCTTCTGATTAAAACATGAGTTCAGATTATTGCAACATTTAAGGGCACGTTGAGTATTGATGACTGCCTCTCAGAACCGTAGGAAGACAGGTATCCTTCCAGTGGGATAGCTCTTTTGACAACCAACTCATAAAGGATTATAGGTACAAAATGTTAATTCAGATAAATATGCATTTATTAATATCAAAGTCTCTAATTGTGTTTTCAGAATCTGTGATATACCTCAAATATGATTCAATTTTCTTGAATAGGGTGCCGAGATTACTTATAATTTATACCTACTTTAAAATAGCTATGTCTCACTCTTCAAAATTAATAATAGATATTTCAAATACAGAAAACATAAAGGAAAATGAAGAGTTGCCTTTACCAAAGGAATTTTTTTCTTTTTTCTTTTTTCTTTTAAGTTTATTTATTATTGACAGAGACAGAGTGCGAGCATGAGCTGGGGAGGTGCAGAGAGAGAGAGGGAGACACAGAATCCGAAGTAGGCTCCAGGCTCCAAGCTGTCAGCACAGAGCCTGACATGGGGCTCAAACTCACGAACTGTGGGATCATGACCTGGGCCAAAGTCGGACGCTTAACCGACTGAGCCACCCAGGTGCCCCCAAAGGAATTTTTTTCTTATGCATTTATTACAGGGTTGTTTCAATAATGAAATTCCCTGCAACAATTAGAATAAAATCTTATTTTTAAATTATAATGTATAATACAATTTCTATGTAAACAGTCAACACTGGAATGTTTTCAAATGTTTGTTTCAAAACATTTGGGTGGCTCAGTCAGTTAAGGATAAGGGTCCAACTCTCGATCTCGGCTCAGATCATGATCCCACAGTTCCTGAGATCAAGCCCTACATCAGGCTGCATGCTGATAGCATGGAGCCTGCTTAGGATTCTCTCTCTCCCTCTCTTTCTGCCCCTCCCCTGCTCGTGTTCTCTCTTTCTCTCTCTCTCAAAATAAATAAACTTTAAAAAAAGGATATACTTAATAGTTAAATGGTTCACAGTATTTTAAATTTGATTTTTACTGTTTATTTTCTTTTTCTAAGGATTTTGAAGTTAATCCTAAGAATCTAATAACATTAAAAATTTAGAAGTAATAACACATTAAGATACTAAGGGATAGAATTCATTATAACCGAAAGGAAATGAAGAAACCATATTTGTCATTAAAAACTTATTTTTTAATTCTGTTACTATGATTTCTATAGTGACTATTTTGTTAATTGTATAGTTAGTGGTTTAGTCTTACTAATTCCATACTTGCTTATTTAAAAAAAAACTCTGAAAACTCAGAAAATAAAAAAGTGATTCTTGTAGTATTCTATTCCAATTAAAGATGAAACAGTACTTCGGGGTATTTCTCTTGATTTACTCTAAATTTGAATTTACACATACAGATATTGGAGAGTTTTGGGGAGTAGCAGGGAATTTGATTGTGAAGATATTTCTTTTGTGTGTGTGTGTGTGTGTGTGTGTGTGTGTGTGAGAGAGAGAGAGAGAGAGAGAGAGAGAGACCTTGCATGGGTGAACGTGGGAGGGGCAGAGGGAGAATCTTAAGCAGACTCCATCCCCAGCACAGAGTCCAATACAGGGCTTGATCTTGCAACCATGAGATCATGACCTGAGCTGAAATCAAGAGTCAGACACTTAACCAAGCCACCCAGGCACCCCCAAGATACTTAATTAATAGCCCAAACAGTGTCCAAGCTGATAAAATAATTATATCATTCTCTACTTCTCTCTGTAGGTATGAAGGAGCTGCTTCATGTTTTGTAATATTTCTATTATATAACAATTGGACAAAAGAATATTATAAAAATTCAGAGGTTTTGACATTTTCATGGATAGTATACAGCTACTCCTTTCTAGAATTTATCAAGCATCTGCTCTTTCTAGGGAGATGGAATGGTCAAGGACATACTTCTTTGATTTGCTCTGAGCTTTGTTTATTGCTGACTTGGAAAAACAGCTCACCAGGTTTTTCTTGATCTCAGCTTGCCTCTGCCCCAAAGCTAAAAGTCACATGGGCTAAAAGTCATATTGCCCAACCCAGGGGGTTCTGTGGGTACTAAGTTATTTGGCTTTGCCATAAAAATTCAAGGTAAATACCTCTGGCTATGGCAGACTAAGATAGACTGGTTTTCCCACCAAGCTTTTGACAAGCTTGACAAAATGCTTTTTAAGAATCTGCTTAAAGGGTGCCTGGGTGACTTGGTTGAGCATCCAACTCTTGATTGCGGCTCAGGTCACAATCCCAGGGTCATTGGATTGAGTCCCACATTGGCTTCACAATGAGTGTGGAGCCTACCTGAGATTATTTCTCTTTCTCTCCCTCTGCCTCTTTCTCTTAAAAAAAAAAAAAGTCTGCTTGAAGATTTTATAGAGCTCTCAAGGAAGCCAAATTTAAGGAGCCAAGATCCCAAAGGGAAGAGAAATTCGTTGGAATGAGCCTCACATTTTATGCCACTTTCCCCTTGAGCTATCTGCCTTCCTAATCAACACAGACATAAAGGCTGAGAAATTTAGCAGAATGGGTATATGAAGAGGCAGAGAAGCTGAGAGAGTTTTCTACAGTCTCAAAGGACTGACAACCCAAAACTTGGGAGTCCAGAACCTGAGTTCTGGAGAGAAGGTAAGCACAAAGAAGTGAACCCAGCAATCTGATCAGACCTAGAGAGAAAATAGATGATAAAGGCAGATACAATACAAATAATAAAGTTATAAGGCACAGATTTTACAATAACTTGAAAAAATATTAGGCAAAATGAAGATTTTTTTATTAGTGTTATATACCAAATGTGTGTGTCCTCCCAAAACTCATATGTTGAAACATAACCCCCAATGTGATGGTATTATAAAATGGAGCTTTTGAGAGGTGATTAGGTCATGAGGGTGGAGTGCTCATGAATGGAATTAGTGCCCTTATAAAGGAGCCTCCAGAGAGCTGCCTTGCCCCTTCTACCATGTGAAAACACAATGAGAAGATGGCCATTATGAACCAGAAAGTGGCTCTTATCAGATACAAAATCTGCCAGCACTTTGATCTTGGACTCCACAGCTTACAAAACTGTAAGATATAAATCAGTGTTGTTTATATATAAGCCTCTTGTCATAGCTGCATAAATAAATTAGAACAATTAAAATATTGAAATCTATTCAAAGAAGGAAGCAAATGACTGACCTCTCTAGAACTAAACATTGTGATAAAATGAAATGGGGAATGCAATATATATGTGTGATAATAGGTTAGACGCAATGGAAGGGAGAAAATGACCTGAAAATTAAGTTCATGGAAAATAATATCCAAATTATAGAGAGAACAAAGTAGAAAAGAGACTAAGAATATGGGACAGATGTAAAAATCGAATATATGTGTAATTAGAGTCCGAAAAGGAAAAATAAGAACAAAAGATAAAGAACCAATATTTAAAGATTTTATAGCCAAGAAGTCTTCAAAACTAATAAAAAATATCAAACTATAGATTCAAAAAGCAATAAGAACCTCAAGTATAATAAATACAACAACACACCTAGGTAAATTACCAAATTTTGCTGAAAAAAAAAATAGAAAAGATATGACCTTCAAACCAGCTAGAGAAAAATTATAAGCTTTTACTTACAAGGACCAAAATAGCAAATTTCTCAAAGAAAATGAAAATAAAGGAAGGCAAAAAACAATAAAATTACATCTCTTAAGATAAAAAAGAAAAACCTTCCAATCTAGAAATCTATAACCAGTGAAAATATTCTTATAAAATGAAGATAAATAAAGATATTTTTAGACAAACTAAAACTACAACAAATTGTTGCCAACAACATGCACAAAATAAATATTAAAAATAACTTCTTTTCAAGCAAAAGTAAAATTGTAATATATGGAAACACAGAAACTCAGGAAAGAATAAAAGCAATGAAATCTTAAATATGTGGGTAACCTAAATGAACATTGACTGCAAATATTGATAATAATTTCACCTTATGTGGCTAAAAAGGTTTTATACAATTTATTTATTTGTTTATTTATTTTAGAAAATTAACACTATGCCAATATATTTTATTGTGATAAAACAGTATTATAAAATTTGCCATCTTAACCATTTAGTTTTTATAGAATTTAAATGCATGACAACAGTAACTCAAAAGACAAGAGGTGACAGTAAATGGTATTAAAGAATTTTAAGGGAGGGAAGATGGCAGCGTAGGAGGACGCTGGGCTCACCGCGCGTCCTGCTGATCACTTAGATTCCACCTACACCTGCCTAAATAACCCAGAAAACCGCCAGAAGATAGCAGAACGGAGTCTCCGGAGCCAAGCGCAGACGAGAGGCCCACGGAAGAGGGTAGGAAGGGCAGCGAGGCGGTGCGCACTCCACGGACTGGCGGGAGGGAGCCAGGGCGGAGGGGCGGCTCACCGGCCAAGCAGAGCCCCCTAGTCTGGCTGGCAAAAGCGGAGGGGCCTGACGGACTGTGTTCCGACAGCAAGCGCGACTTAGCATCTGGGAGGTCATAAGTTAACAGCTCTGCTCGGAAAGCGGGAGGACAAAGGGAGGGAGAGCTGCTGAGCCCCCGGACGACAAAGCTCAGTTTGGTGGGGAACAAAGGCGCTCGCCAGCGCCATCTCCCCCGCCCATCCCCCAGCCAAAATCCCAAAGGGAACCAGTTCCTGCCAGGGAACTTGCTCGCTCTGCGCAAACACCCAACTCTGTGCTTCTGCGGAGCCAAACCTCCGGCAGCGGATCTGACTCCCTCCCGCTGCCACAGGGCCCCTCCTGAAGTGGATCACCTAAGGAGAAGCGAGCTAAGCCTGCCCCTCCTGCCCCTGTGCACCTTGCCTACCCACCCCAGCTAATACGCCAGATCCCCAGCATCACAAGCCTGGCAGTGTGCAAGCAGCCCAGACGGGCCACGCCAACCCGCAGTGAATCCCGCCCCTAGGAGAGGGTAAGAGAAGGCACACACCAGTCTGACTGTGGCCCCAGCGGTGGGCTGGGGGCAGACATCAGGTGGGACGGCGGCCCCGCCCACCAACTCCAGTTATACACCACAGCACAGGGGAAGTGCCCTGCAGGTCCTCACCACGCCAGGGACTATCCAAAATGACCAAGCAGAAGAATTCCCCTCAGAAGAATCTCCAGGAAATAACAACAGCTAATGAGCTGATCAAAAAGGATTTAAATAATATAACAGAAAGTGAATTTAGAATAATAGTCATAAAATTAATCGCTAGGCTTGAAAACAGTATAGAGGACAGCAGAGAATCTCTTGCTACAGGGACTAAGGAACAGTCACGAGGAGCTGAAAAACGCTTTCAATGAAATGCAAAACAAAATGGAAACCACCACGGCTCGGATTGAAGAGGCAGAGGAGAGAATAGGTGAACTAGAAGATAAAGTTATGGAAAAAGAGGAAGCTGAGAGAAAGAGAGATAAAAAAATCCAGGAGTATGAGGGGAAAATTAGAGAACTAAGTGATACACTAAAAGAAATAATATACGCATAATTGGTATCCCAGAGGAGGAAGAGAGAGGGAAAGGTGCTGAAGGGGTACTTGAAGAAATAATAGCGGAGAACTTCCCTGAACTGGGGAAGGAAAAAGGCATTGAAATCCAAGAGGCACAGAGAACTCCCTTCAGACGTAACTTGAATCGATCTTCTGCACGACATATCATAGTGAAACTGGCAAAATACAAGGATAAAGAGAAAATTCTGATAGCAACAAGGGGTAAACGTGCCCTCACATATAAAGGGAGACCTATAAGACTCGTGACTGATCTCTCTTTTGAAACTTGGCAGGCCAGAAAGAATTGGCACGAGATTTTCAGTGTGCTAGACAGAAAAAATATGCAGCCGAGAATCCTTTATCCAGCAAGTCTGTCATTTAGAATAGAAGGAGAGATAAAGGTCTTCCCAAACAAACAAAAACTGAAGGAATTTGTCACCACTAAACCAGCCCTACAAGAGATCCTAAGGGGGATCCTGTGAGACAAAGTACCAGAGACATCACTACAAGCATAAAACATACAGACATCACAATGACTCTAAACCCGTATCTTTCTATAATAACACTGAATGTAAATGGATTAAATGCGCCAACCAAAAGACATAGGGTATCAGAATAAATAAAAAAACAAGACCCATCTATTTGCTGTCTACAAGAGACTCATTTTAGACCTGAGGACACCTTTAGATTGAGAGTGAGGGGATGGAGAACTATTTATCATGCTACTGGAAGCCAAAAGAAAGCTGGAGTAGCCATACTTATATCAGACAAAGTAGACTCTAAATTAAAGGCTGTAACAAGAGATGAAGAAGGACATTATATAATAGTTACAGGGTCTATCCATCAGGAAGAGCTAACAATTATAAATGTCTATGCGCCGAATACCGGAGCCCCCAAATATATAAAACAATTACTCATAAACATAAGCAACCTTATTGATAAGAATGTGGTAATTGCAGGGGACTTTAACACTCCACTTACAGAAATGGATAGATCATCTAGACACACGGTCAATAAAGAAACAAGGGCCCTGAATGAGACATTGGATCAGATGGACTTGACAGATATATTTAGAACTCTGCATCCCAAAGCAACAGAATATACTTTCTTCTCGAGTGCACATGGAACATTCTCCAAGATAGATCATATACTGGATCACAAAACAGCCCTTCATAAGTTTACAAGAATTGAAATCATACCATGCATACTTTCAGACCACAATGCTAGGAAGCTTGAAATCAACCACAGAAAAAAGTCTGGAAAACCTCCAAAAGCATGGAGGTTAAAGAACACCCTACTAACGAATGAGTGGGTCAACCAGGCATTTAGAGAAGAAACTAAAAAATATATGGAAACAAACGAAAACGAAAATACAACAAACCAAACGCTTTGGGACGCAGCGAAGGCAGTCCTGAGAGGAAAATACATTGCAATCCAGGCCTATCTCAAGAAACAAGAAAAATCCCAAATACAAAATCTAACAGCACACCTAAAGGAAATAGAAGCAGAACAGCAAAGGCAGCCTAAACCCAGCAGAAGAGAAATAATAAAGATCAGAGTAGAAATAAACAATATAGAATCTTCAAAAACTGTAGAGCATATCAACGAAACCAAGAGTTGGTTTTTGAAAAAATAAACAAAATTGACAAACCTCTAGCCAGGCTTCTCAAAAAGAAAAGGGAGAGGACCCAAATAGATAAAATCATGAATGAAAATGGAATTATTACAACCAATCCCTCAGAGATACAAACAATTATCAGGGAATACTATGAAAAATTATATGCCAACAAATTGGAAAACCTGGAAGAAATGGACAAATTCCTGAACACCCACACTCTTCCAAAACTCAATCAGGAGGAAATAGAAAGCTTGAACAGACCCATAACCAGCGAAGAAATTGAATCGGTTATCAAAAATCTCCCAACAAATAAGAGTCCAGGACCAGATGGCTTCCCAGGGGAGTTCTACCAGACGTTTAAAGCAGAGATAATACCTATCCTTCTCAAGCTATTCCAAGAAATAGAAAGGGAAGGAAAACTTCCAGACTCATTCTATGAAGCCAGTATTACTTTGATTCCTAAACCAGACAGAGACCCAGTAAAAAAAGAGAACTACAGGCCAATATCCCTGATGAATATGGATGCAAAAATTCTCAATAAGATACTAGCAAATCGAATTCAACGGCATATAAAAAGAATTATTCACCATGATCAAGTGGGATTCATTCCTGGGATGCAGGGCTGGTTCAACATTCGCAAATCAATCAACGTGATACATCACATTAACAAAAAAAAAGAGAAGAACCATATGATCCTGTCAATCGATGCAGAAAAGGCCTTTGACAAAATCCAGCACCCTTTCTTAATAAAAACCCTTGAGAAAGTCGGGATAGAAGGAATATACTTAAAGATCATAAAAGCCATTTATGAAAAGCCCACAGCTAACATCATTCTCAACGGGGAAAAACTGAGAGCTTTTTCCCTGAGATCAGGAACATGACAGGGATGCCCACTCTCACCGCTGTTGTTTAACATAGTGCTGGAAGTTCTAGCATCAGCAATCAGACAACAAAAGGAAATCAAAGGCATCAAAATTGGCAAAGATGAAGTCAAGCTTTCGCTTTTTGCAGATGACATGATACTATACATGGAAAATCCGACAGACTCTACCAAAAGTCTGCTAGAACTGATACATGAATTCAGCAAAGTTGCAGGATACAAAATCAATGTACAGAAATCAGTTGCATTCTTATACACTAACAATGAAGCAACAGAAAGACAAATAAAGAAACTGATCCCATTCACAATTGCACCAAGAAGCATAAAATACCTAGGGATAAATCTAACCAAAGATGTAAAGGATCTGTATGCTGAAAACTATAGAAACTTATGAAGGTAATTGAAGAAGATTTAAAGAAATGGAAAGACATTCCCTGCTCATGGATTGGAAAAATAAATATTGTCAAAATGTCAATACTACCCAAAGCTATCTACACATTCAATGCAATCCCAATCAAAATTGCACCAGCATTCTACAAGAAACTAGAACAAGCAATCCTAAAATTCATATGGAACCGCAAAAGGCCCCGAATAGCCAAAGTAATTTTGAAGAAGAAGACCAAAGCAGGAGGCATCACAATCCCAGACTTTAGCCTCTACTACAAAGCTGTCATCATCAAGACAGCATGGTATTGGCACAAAAACAGACACATAGACCAATGGAATAGAATAGAAACCCCAGAACTAGACCCACAAACGTATGGCCAACTCATCTTTGACAAAGCAGGAAAGAACATCCAATGGAAAAAAGACAGTCTCTTTAACAAATGGTGCTGGGAGAACTGGACAGCAACATGCAGAAGGTTGAAACTAGACCACTTTCTCACACCATTCACAAAAATAAACTCAAAATGGATAAAGGACCTGAATGTGAGACAGGAAACCATCAAAACCTTAGAGGAGAAAGCAGGAAAAGACCTCTCTGACCTCAGCCGTAGCAATCTCTTACTCGACACATCCCCAGAGGCAAGGGAATTAAAAGCAAAAGTGAATTACTGGGACCTTATGAAGATAAAAAGCTTCTGCACAGCAAAGGAAACAACCAACAAAACTAAAAGGCAACCAACGGAATGGGAAAAGATATTTGCAAATGACATATCGGACAAAGGGCTAGTATCCAAAATCTATAAAGAGCTCACCAAACTCCACACCTGAAAAACAAATAACCCAGTGAAGAAATGGGCAGAAAACATGAATAGACACTTCTCTAAAGAAGACATCCGGATGGCCAACAGGCACATGAAAAGATGTTCAGCGTCGCTCCTTATCAGGGAAATACAAATCAAAACCACACTCGGGTATCACCTCACGCCAGTCAGAGTGGCCAAAATGAACAAATCAGGAGACTATAGATGCTGGAGAGGATGTGGAGAAACAGGAACCCTCTTGCACTGTTGGTGGGAATGCAAATTGGTGCAGCCGCTCTGGAAAGCAGTGTGGAGGTTCCTCAGAAAATTAAAAATAGACCTACCCTATGACCCAGCAATAGCACTGCTAGGAATTTATCCAAGGGATACAGGAGTACTGATGCATAGGGGCACTTGTACCCCAATGTTCATAGCAGCACTCTCAACAATAGCCAAATTATGGAAAAAGCCTAAATGTCCATCAACTGATGAATGCATAAAGAAATTGTGGTTTATATACACAATGGAATGCTACGTGGCAATGAGAAAAAATGAAATATGGCCTTTTGTAGCAACCTGGATGGAACTGGAGAGTGTGATGCTAAGTGAAATAAGCCATACAGAGAAAGACAGATACCATATGGTTTCACTCTTATGTGGATCCTGAGAAACTTAACAGGAACCCATGGGGGAGGGGAAGGAAAAAAAAAAAAGTTAGAGTGGGAGAGGAGCCAAAGCATAAGAGACTGTTAAAAACTGAGAACAAACTGAGGGTTGTTGGGGGGTGGGAGGGAGGAGAGGGTGGGTGATGAGTATTGAGGAGGGCACCTTTTGGGATGAGCACTGGGTGTTGTATGGAAACCAATTTGACAATAAATTTCATATATTAAAAAAAAAAGAATTTTAAGATCTTTATATAGCCTAAAAAGTGATAAAGATTTGATCTATATATTTTTGTATATATATTTTGATTTCTCATATAATTAGTTAACTCTATGTAACCAAAATTTAAAGGAATAAGCTGGGATGATTAAAAACATTTTATGAAATCCAAAGGATGCCAAAAACAAAAAACAAAAATGAACAAGACATAGAACAGCCAGAACAAATAGAAAACAAAGAGTAAGTTGTAGAGTCAATGTGAAATGTATCCATGATTTACATCACATGTAAGTGGCTTAGTACAAGTGTAAAGCAGTTCAATGGCTTTGGAAAACTGTTTGATAATTTCTTATAAAGGTAAGTGTACCTTTATCCTATGACCCAGAAATTTCACCCAGTTGTATTTCTCCCAAAAGAAATAGGAATACATGTACATACGAATGTATATAATAACCTTATTCATAATATACAAAAACTGGAAATAACTCAATTGTACCTCAACAGGAAAATAGTCATACGGTGTAAATTTACTCAGCAATAAAAAAGGATATGCTATTTGTATCACATATGTCATGTGGAGCAAAGGAGACTATATACAAAAGCTCACAGGCTGTAGAATTAATTTATATGAAATACATATCTAATCTATGGCACCAGAGCTTAGAACAATGTCTATGCAAGTGGAGATTGCCTGTAATGTGACCAATAGAACTTTTTGGGATGATGTAAATGCTGTTTATATGGGTGTTTACATTTGTAAAAACTCATCATATTATATATTTAAGATACAGCTCCGTAAATTTCACTTCAATAAAAAAATTAATAGCAAGCAAACAACAAAACCACACACATAAAGATAAGTGGACTAAATAAACAAAAACAAAAGCCTGTCAGACTGGATATAAAAAATCCCAGATTATTACTGTTTACAAGACACATTATAAAGACACATAAAAGGACAAAGAAAGAATGAAATTAAAAGCATGAAAAAATATATTCTATGCAAATACTAATTCAAAAAAAACTAGTACATATAAATTAATAACAAAGTAGAATTTAAGGGAAGAAGTATTGCTAAACATAAAAAAAAAGATGTTCTTTTACATTCCTCCACGAAGAAGATAAAATTCTAAATTTATATGTGCCTAGTAATATATACCTTCAAAATATGTACAGCAAAAAATTGCCAGAGTATAGAGAAGTAGAATGTCATAGTGAGAAATTTTAAATATATAACCCAGTAATGGGGAAAAAAAGAGACCAAAACTATCATTAAGGTTATAAAAACTTTGAACAATACTTTTAACACACTTGACCTAACTTACCTAATTTGCAGCAAAGCAACAGCTACTGAAGAATGAACATTCTTTTTCAAGTAAACATTGTGTATTTATCAAAACTGGCCATATGCACGTCTATAATCCAAGCTGCAAGAAATTCAAAGGATTTTAATCAGACAATATCTTTTTTGACTATAAAAGAAAGGTAGAAATCAGTTTGCATTCCCACCAACAGTGCAAGAGGGGTTCTTTTTCTCCACATCCTCACCAACACTTGTTGTTTCTTATGTTTTCTATTTTAGCCATTCTGACAAGTGTGAGGTGATGTATTGCATTGTAGTTTTGATTTGAATTTCCCTGACGATGGGTAATGTTGAGCATCTTTTCATGTGTCTGTTGGCCATCTGTATATCTGCTTTGGAGAAATGTCTGTTCATGTCTTCTCCCCATTTTTAATTAGATTATTAGATTTCTTGGTGTTGAGTTGTATGAGTTCTTTATATATTTTGGATATTAACCCTTCATCAGATATGTAATTTGCAACTATCTTCTCCCATTCAGTAGGTTGCCTTTTAGTTTTGTTGATTGTTTCCTTCACTGTGCAGAAGTTTTTATTTTGATGTAGTCCCAATAGTTTATTTTTGCTTTTATTTCCCTTGCCTCAGGAATCATATCTAGAAAAATGTTGCTATGGCCAATGTCAGAGAGATTACTGCCTGTGTTTTCTTCAAGGATTTTTATGGTTTGAGGTCTCACATTTAAGTCTTTAATCCATTTGAATTTATTTTTATTGTATGGTATTAGAAAGTGGTTCATTTCCATTCTTTTGCATGAAGCTGTCCAGGTTTCCTAACACCATCTGTTGAAGAGACTGTCTTTTTCCCATTGTATATTCTTTCTTCCTGGTGCAACCACTATGGAAAACAGCATGGAGTTTCCTTAAAAACTTAAAAATAGAACTACCCTATTATCCAGTTATCACACTACTAGGTATTTACCACCTGCCCCCCTGAATACAGAAACACTAATTCAAAGGGATATAAACCTCTAGGTTTATAGCAGCATTAATTATAATATCCAGATTATGGAAACAGCCCAAGTGTCCATAGGTTGATGAATAGATAAAGAAGATGTGATACACACACACACACACACACACACACACACACACACACACACGAATGTTATTCAGTCATAAAAAAATATGAAATCTTGCCATTTGTAATGACATGGATGGAGCTAAGAGTATAATGCTAAGTGAAATAAGTGTCAGAGAAAGACAAATACCATATGATTACACTCATATGTGGAATTTAAGAAACAAGACAAGCAAAGGTAAAGAGAGAGGCAAAGCCAAGAAACACTCTTAACTATAGAGAACAGACCGATTGTTACCAGAGAGGAGGTGGGTGGGGGGATGGGTGAAATAGGCGATGGGGTTTAAGGAGGGCACTTGGCATGATGAGCACTGGTGATGTAGGGAAGTGTTGAATCACTATACACCTGAAACCAATATAAAAATGTTAACTATACTGGAATTAAAATTAAAAGTTAATTAAAATTAAAAAAAAATAAAAATGTTGAGAAAAAAGATAAAAATCAGTTACAGTCAAATCATTATAAAACCACCATATGTTTGGAAATTAAGTAATACATCATCAAAAAAGAAACCAGAGCTTTTACATATTAATGGTCCAAATTGGTTCCACTGTGTTTGAAAACTGATAGTGTCTAATGAAACTAAAAATATACATGTTCATTGATGCAGCAGTTCCACCCCTAAGAATATACTCAAGAGAAAGGCATACATATGTTCATCAAAACACATGTACAAAAATGTTTATTGCAACACTATTTGAAATAGCCCGACACTAGTTAATATTCCTCTCACATGATCATCAAACCATTATAATGGGTAATAGTGGCATATTCATAATATCCATCCAATATATTGTCATATGAAATGAGTGAGCTACTGATATCTATAACAACTTGGATAATTATCAGTTTTGAGTAAATAATACAAAAATATACATTCCTTGCCATCTTGTCTATATCAAGTTCTTCTATATGATTTATATTAATATATCAGGATAGTAGTTACCTTTGGGGAAGAGGGAAATTGTTAATGACTATTAGGAGGGCAGAAAGGGGGCTTTGGGATACCAATAATGTTCTGCTTCCTGCTCTAGATTGTGATTAATCAGTGTGTTCATTTTGTGAAAATTCATCAAGCTCGACACAGAATTTACACCGCTTTCTGTATATATATGCAGTTGGCTTAAAAGAATGAAGCAAATTCCTTTAAGTAGCCTCAGTAACGGCCAATGTTCCCTTCTTTGAGGTTTTGACTGAATTTTTTTACAAAAACAAAGGTAATTTTGAAGCTGTTCAATGAATAAAGTGGGTGATTAAACCAAGGAAGGATGGTCAGACCAAAAAGGAAATGCAGTAACATAATGAAATTGATTCCTTCATGAGACACAGCAAATGATCATAACATCATTTCAAAACACAATTTCCAAAAGTATTAATGAATGGAAAACTGATAGGAATAAGTGTAACTGTATGAAATCATGCTATGTGTTCACATAGGTATGAATGTGTGTATTTTACCAACTTTTCATATACACCTTCTCATTTTGACCACTCCAACAGTCTGGTGATATAAGGGCAACTATTTTGTGAAGGCAGGTATTTTATTATCCATCATTTTAAGCTTCTTTCCTTCTTTCTTTCTTTCTTTCTTTCTTTCTTTCTTTCTTTCTTTCTTTCTTTCTTTTTCTTTCTTTCCTTTTCTTTCTTTTCTTTTCTTTTCTTTTTTCTTCCTTCCTTCCTTTCTTTTTTCTTTTCTTTTTTTGAAGAGAGATGGAAGCAGAGGCAGAATACCCAGGCAGTGAATTAGCCAAGGTTACACACAGTTGGAAAGTGCTAGAGGCTGAATTTGTCTGGGTCTTCTGATTTCTGCCCACTTCCTAGTCTTGTGCATTCTGGAGAGTAATAAAGATATCTGTATCTCTTTTTAGCTTTGAGCTGTTTCCTTGTCTACACTACTCCTTTGTACAATGGTAGCATGTTAAGCCTCTGATCTTATACTTAATTAATACATATTTTTTAGTATTGCAGGGCAGCAGTTTTAATGTTATAAGATCTAGCAATTTTGTACTTAAGTTTGTGTCATCCATGCACAATAAAGTTAATAAAAGCATTATAAAAATCAGTATTTTTCTTGCACCATCACCTCCAATACCTTATAAAATCCAGCTTTTGTTTTTGTGGGTATTGATCTAATTCAATTATTTTGTCATGGAGTATTGTGTAGCTATTTGAATTCAAGTGCAGAGTTCCTCTTTTAAAGTTTGCTGATACAGTTGCTAGTGTTTGGGGGATATCCCAAGCTACTTCTGATGAATTACTCTGTCCTCAGAGAGTTAACTTAGGGCATAGACATATAACTAGCTTCCTTTACAATTCATTTTACATATACATGATCAACAATATTTGTAGGAATGAATGAGTGAATGAATGAATGAATGAATGAATGACACTTTGATTAGAGGAAAGTCTCAGAGCATCCCACTCCTTCAGGATCAGTTGGACCTTTGATAGGAGGTATTTTCTCTGTCCTTTCTAACAATTTATGCAATTGTGCTGGACAATATCAGATGTGCTCCTGATGCCACACATTCAGATATATGTAGGTGATTTCCATTTTTACTGTTCAAGTTTTATAGTTTTTTGATGCTTTTATTTTATTTTTTATTGTGTAGAATCCACACAACCTATGGAAGACAATAGCCAATACGTATTGTGAGAGCCAAAATAAGCTTTAGCAGATATATTTCCAAAAATAATGTTATCTTGGATTTCTTATAATAGGTTGGGAAAGATAATTATTATTCTTTATCTTTCTTGCCCTGTGTTTACAGTTGTGGAGTTTAAAAGAAAAATGATAGCATATATTTTTATATGCAGAGAGCTATGGCTAAACAATTTTTACAGAACTTAGTTCTTTTTCCAGCACTTTGTTTTTCTCCAGATTCATTGTATCAGTCTCCAGATTCATTGTATTCATTGTTTTTCTCCAGATTCATTGTGAATAGAATATTTACAGAGCTATGGGCAAGGTTAACATGGAATGGTCCTACAAAATGGAACATGCACTTAACGTAAAACCCAGCAGTTGTATTCTTGGGCATTTTCCCCAGAGAAATAAAAACTTACAGCCACACAGACACCTGTACATGATTGTTCATAGAAGCTGTATTCCTAGAGGGCACAGCAAAGCAGAGAAAGGCAGAGAACTGACCTGGGACCAAGGAGCCAGGGGGCAAATAGAGAAGCCTGTGCATCTCCACCATATGTGGAGAATTTCTTCTAGTATTTCCCAGACCTAGACTTTTCTTTTAAAAGCAGTATTTATTTTTCTGAAATTTTCACTGTATTTTTCAGCTGTCTGTGTATACTTCTGCCTGACTAGGTCTATTGGTAAATATTTTTCTATTTGATATAAACATCTGTTTATAGTTTGCGTTCAGTAAACAAACACCATGTAAACTGTATACATTTCATGTCTTGAGTTTTAATTACAAGTGCTTATTAATCCCTCATGATGAGCAAAGTATTGTGGTTAAGTCTTGCCAGAGATATAATTAACTGTGGAGCGGGGCAGGGTTCCCTGACCTCAGAGTTATTCATAACCCTGTGCAGAAGATAGAAGTAATTACCAAAAACACCAGCATGTGGAACAGACTTGCAAGGGAGGGGGTGTTGTGTCTTCAATCAGATTAAGATTCTAAATTGCAGTATTGATATCAGGATCCATATAGCTTTAAAATTCCATCACAGTTGTGCAAATGTCTGCATTGGGAGTGCAGTGAGAGATGTGATACTTGCAAATCTCATCCCAGGAATATAGTGAATAGAGCCCTGACATGGCTTTGCATTTCTGAAGGAAATTAGTTTTCTTCCACTTCCTACCCTCTTCCTACAGAAATGTAAGGTAGCTCTTGCTGTGCTGTCGCCTCACACCCTTCACACACTGCAGCCACAGCTGGACCACATCAGTCCTTCGGCCTTCATCCCTTCTGCTGTTTTCTGCACATCACAACATTTCTAAAGAAACACACTTACTATTTGATTATTGTTTCCAACAAAATAGACAAGATTATGTATTTCATCTATCAGTTTTGAGATGGAGGCCACATAGCACATCAATGTGACATGAGAACATACCCTTTCATGTAAATTACAATTTGTTGTATAGAAGGAAAAATTCAACTGGGATTGTTCTGAAGGCAGTAAATGTACTATAACTAACTTTGCAGTATTTCAATCTGTGAAAATGAAAATAGATCTGCATATCTTCTAAAATATTTATTTAGATTTTTTCTTAAAAACTATGTTTTCTTGAGTTTGATTGTCACTAGCAAATATAAAAAGTGATAGCTTTTTTAAAGGCAGGAACTAAACAAGAATTCCTATTAAATAGCAAGAATCCAATAGTCATTGTTCTTTGTACTCACTTGCCCTGAACAATGACTTTTAAGATGCCTGTTTCCTTTGAAAAGTAAAAGGAAGAATCTGACTTATAATCAACACGATTTGCTCAGTTTAAAAAAAAAAAAAGTTTGGCTTAAATAATTTATGCAACACAAAGATGTCAAAAATAGTTCAAATTTTACTTTAAAGTAGATTTGCTTTGCAATCCAACCTAAATAATACCTATATTTTGAGCCTATTAGTTTTTAACAAAAGATAGTGGATGTTTTTATCACAGTGTTTCCACAGAATAATACCACTACTCTGCATTTTAAAAACATCTTTATCTTGAAAAAGTTTGCATATCTTTCATCTCATTTTATCCTAGTTCAGAAGCCATAGAAATCTATCCTGCAGATGAAGAATTGTGACAGAGATAAATGATTTGTTGTCCAAAGTGACATCTGCACAAGGGGCTGGCTACGTGTGAACTTAAGACCCTAACATCTAGGACAGCTCACTCAGGGTGGCCACACCACTAAAGTAGCCAACACATCAAGAGTAATAGAAATTTAAAAGCTCACGTCTCTCTGTCTCTCTCTGCAATTTTGGCAGCTGGTGGTCATTGCCTTCTGAAGATGGCTGTGACAGGCATGCTTAAAATTAGAAATTCAGGAAGTAGCTAGAAAGGGCTTGGGCTTATTTTCTGGGGTAGGCGGAAGTAGGGAGGATTCCTCCTAGCAGTATGCTACATTTTTCGTTCCAAAATGACAGCCTTCTAAAGGCAATAAATAACCCCTCCACCTGCATGTTGCCAGAGAACCCTGTCCGCAGCCCAGAGGAGTATACCACAGATAGGAAATGCTAGGTAGGACAAGGGATGGAAAGAAGAGAAGGGGCAGTGAGAGACAGCCAGATGGCAGGTGATGAGGAACAGGCTGGATAAGAAAATAGTGCCATTTAAGAAAGATAGGGAACTTACAGAGATTGCTAGGAAGGCTAGAAAAAAGCCCTCACGTTGATACTCCTTGAAGAAAATATTGCAGCAAAAGCCTGTGAGCCTTCTGAAATAAAAAGCGGAAAGATCAAGAAGGGTAGGGTTGAGACAAGACCCGTTTGTTATTAACTCACAGATAAGAATAGAAGATTTACGTTCACTACCTAACCGCATATCTGTAAACACTTCATCTAAAATTTTTAATCAATTCTTCAGTCAATGTCCATTGTACTCCATTGTTCCCTTTTTGTTACAAATCCCAAAGAAGTAACTTCAATCTGGTACCCTTTGCCAAACTGCTGATTCTGGGTGGCCTCTGAACAAAGCAGCAGCAAACACATTTTCAAGGAAGAAAAGTAAAAAGTAACATCAAGTCCACTGTTTTTTTGGCCCTGGACAACTTTGGAGATGACTTGGTTGCCAGCTCCAGGCTCCTTTATCTCTTTAGTTTCAAATTAGGAAGAAAAACCTGTTCTCCCTGACTGCATTCCTTTTCAAAAAATTTCCTTTCTCATACCCAGATGGTGCCCTTTGAACTTAAAAGCTAAAGAACTTTGTTCCCCACTGTAAATCGTCCCCACGGCCATGTTGCTTTTCCATTTAGCTGCCAAGCTGGGGAGAATTGGCGGTTATACCGGACAATTAGCACTTTGAAATATTATACCACCACATATGTAACAGGTTAGCACAGTGCCTGGACATGAGAGCACTCCACAAATGTTAGTGCCTTCCTTCCCTCTGGGCACTCAACCAGGCAAGGTCTATTTGTGCTTCTGCCACTGGGATGCAGGGAAAGGAGAATGGGGAAGTTGGTGTTTGGTGTCCTAATGGGGAATAGATGCAGGGGAAAAAAAAGAAAGAGAAGAAAAGAAAAAATATCAAAGAATGCTGTTGGACCCTTATTTTAAACCTCAGTTTTCATTTATGGGTCACTCAGCAAAGCCTGAAAAAATCAAAGGGAGAAAAAGGACAACAGGAAATGGAGATATTAATATTGAAACCCCTGAAAGCAATCAATCACCTTCATCTCTGGTTGTAAAACAATCCACGCTCTAAAATCTCACAGCCCCAAGTAGCATAGACACTAACCAAAGACCTGTTAGTGAACTGTGTTTATTAATAATTAGGGATGGTTTGAATTTTTCCCCAGCATTTTATTTGGTATAATCCAAAATGTTTTCACCTAGGAGAAATAAGCAAGACTGTTATTTATATAATCTGTGAAAATAAGCACTAACCCACTCCTCTAGTCCCTGAATAAAACCAGACATATGGTGGGTATTAAAAAACAAATGTAGTCTATCGCAACTTCATAAATTTTCTTTTTTTTTTTTTTCATGGAAACTCTCACTTTAAAAGAATTTCTCTGCTTCAGGCTTCCTTTAAGAGATGAGTTCTCTAAAACACTGACCATCCTTTCAAAAATCCTTAATCTAGAGTAAAATGACTTCTAAAGGTATTCAGATTAATTTGGGAGTAAAATGGCAGTTTACTAAGAAGCTATTAGTGGGCCTTGCTAACTATTCCCCATAATGGTTTCCTGACCAAAGGAGACCATAACCTCTAGCCTTGCCCTGAGCTAGTAAGTCAAGAGAAATTTGAGCCAGTGTTTACATAGGACATACATAATCCAGATTGTTATACAGAAAAAAAAAAAAGTTGCATTGGATTTGGTTGAGCTTTCAGTTTAATGAAAAGAAGGCTAGACCAGGAGTTAAAAGTTATATTAGTTCTCTATATTGGACAGTAAGTACCTCTCTGATTCTTACTTTCCTCATCTATGAAATAGGTAAGAGAATCTATCTATCATTATATGAGAAAACTTCACAACTATAACCAGATATGCATTATTATTCACTGTCACATGGTAGTCATTTAACAAATATACTTTGAGAGTTCCTCCTTCCAAAAAGATGTTATTCCATGTATTTATTATCATTAGGGATAATCAAAATCTCTGATGTTTCTGGAAAGAATAAGAAGGGTTAAATCTCAGGTATTACAAAGCTCTCTTTATTCCTCTGACCTCTAAACCCTTAGCTCTGGAAGTCCTGCCTATCCTCTCCATGCAGACTGCTTGATCTCACTTGGGGTAGGGAGAAAGATGCTTCTAAATTTAGTCTAAGTGGATTTAACATATGGCATTATACCTTCCCAGGTCAAGAGGTCCCAGTGTTTCTGGAAAACTAGAAAACAGGTTTTGCTGGGTGGTAGAAATTGGAGAAGGCAGACCATTCAGCTATTTGGAGGAAAACAGTGACTTGGAGATTTGTTTTTTTAAGCTAAATTTCTAAAAGAAAGCTATGCCTTAATGCTAAAAGGCATCTTGATTTAGGTCTTTGCGATATTTCCCTGATGGCATCTAAGACCTATTAAGTTATTTGGCATCTGGTCCATGTGCCAAATGGACTGTACTCCAAGCAAGTTAATCAGGCTTGGACCTGGGAAAGTATCCTTATTGGATTTGAGGATAAAAATAAATAGAAGCACAAGGAGGGTTAGAATAAGGGTTTTATTATCAAAAGCCAAAGGGTCAAAGTCAGTAAAAACACAAAAGAGAAAAGAATAAGGAAGAAAACGGTGAAATTGAATAAGACTTTTAAATTAGGAATAATTTTTAATAAAGCGTGCAAGCCTTATACATTTCTTAATAACAAAGACATGCCTTTACTTTTAAGTGAGCATGGTGAGTTTTGTAGTAGCAAATGACAACAGTGTGTATTTCTGTGAATCTTAAATACCCATGAGTAAGAGACAGGTATGATCTGCCATATTTTCTTATTGCTTAAGTAGACATAAGGATTCAAAAAGACATAGAACATGTTTTTATATCTGTCATGGGATGTCCACAATTACTAACATTCTGGTAAATGTTTTTCTCCTAGTAGAACCAAAGGTATAAAGGGAGTCCAGGAAAAGAGCAGCTTTAGAGACTGGAGTAGTATAAAATCCAAAATGAAGGTGTGTTTTGGGTCTGTGCAATAAAATGATTGCAGTAAGTGCCATTGGAAACTACGTGAACACTGCCATCTAATGCATTGCTTAAAATCAGCAAGTGAGTGAGACCTTGTGCTAGGAAGCAGGAGAAACTGAAAATATCCGCCTAATTAGGAATGCTGCTATCAGGATTTTACTTTAAATTAAATTGAATGTAGTATTTAAATAAATCCTAGCTCTTGTGCCTTATTTTTCAGCATGCTAAGAGTACTGATTTTCTGAATACCTGCCACCCCTAGCTCTTCTCATTTTCAAAAAAAAAAAAAAGATTTTTTTATTTTACCAGTAGTGTATAGCAAGGAGTATTTAAGAAATTTCCTATCTGAGGACTATTTTGTAGCTTGGAGAAAATAGGTAATCAAAACCTATCAATTCAAAACATTCAAAAACCTAGAAAAGAGCGAACAACGTGTCTTTATTCAATGTGGGATGTGATTAAAATGTCGGATGTTATATTGGAAGCTATCAATCCCATATTTGCATTGTTTCAAGACTACTTAGAAAAAAATTGTTGAAAAACCATTTACCATGAAAAAGGTAAAAGAAGCATATGAACACCCCCCCCCACATGCACACACACACAATAACAAAACTATCCTACCCCTTCTAGTCTTTACATAGGGATATTTGAGAAATACTTAAATGTGTATGAACCACTTCTTATATTGGCATTTTGTTCTACTACTTTACTAAAATTTCAAATGACTCTGGCAAAATCATTTATATAAAATCTATAGGCAAGTAAGTTGAAGTAATCCTGCATTCTTTGGTTTTGCTGCCAGGAAATAGCTGATGGTTATCTTGCTGCAACAATTCCAACCCTGGAGAAACTGAAAATCACATTTACAAAGAAAGGATGAGTAGGAGGCCATGGGCCAAAGGAGAGACAGTGTAGTAAATTTGGTAAGGTTGGGGAAAGTGCACTGCTATAAACTTGACCAGCCTCAGATGAGATCAGTCCTTCATGTCAGTGGAAGATCTTCGAGGGCCAAGGATTTAAAGGCAGTTGTTTACATTGACAGTGGTAGATTGTTAAGAAAATAATTTCACTTGTACATTTGTTAATTCACACAATTTGCTGAGCTGAGACCAGTGAGGGGTGGAGACATCAAGTGAGATGATGTTCCTATGTATTCAGAAGTAACACCAGTAGGGCAAAGAAGACATCTTCACAAATACATAATGTATGACTGGCTTTGTAAAAGATTTAGTACTTCACAGAACAGGTGCTCAGTAATTTTTTTTTAATGTTTGCATGTGCAGATAATTATTTGGATAAATAAATAAGTGAATTATGAATTAGTACCATAGAAACATTATGGAAGTTCAGAGAAAAGACAATTTATTTCTATTAACTTGGCTAAGCTAAGAAGTGGAGGAGAGATACAAGAGTTTAAGAAAGACTAGCATCATCCTGGGTGGCTCAGTCGGTTAAGTGTCCAACTTTGGCTCAGGTCACAATTTCACAACCCGTGAGTTCAAGCCCTGCGTCAAGCTCTGTGCTGATACCTCGGAGCCTGGAGCCTGCTTTGGATTCTGTGTCTCCTTCTTTCTCTGTTACTCCTCCCCTCACACTCTGTCTCTCTCTCTCCCTCTCAAAAATAAATAAAGATTAAAAAATTAAATTAAAAAAGAAAGACTAACATCATTATGCATAACTCCCAAAAGAATCCAAATGTCCATCACCAGGTAAATGGATAAACAAGATATAGCATATCCATGCAATGAAACATTAATTGGACGTGAAAAGAAATGAAGTACTGATACATGCTATAACACTGATGAAGCCCATAACCACTGTGCTAAGCGAAAGAAGCTAGACACAAAATGTCATTTATTAATTTTTTCCATATATATGTTTACAAGAATTAAACCCATAGAGACAGAAAGTAGACTGATGGTTGCCAACGACTGGAAGAAATCAGGGATATGAAGTAACTGCTTAATTGGTATGGAGTGTCCTTTTGGAGTAAGAAAAACGTTTTGTTTGGAACTAGAAGAGAAGTGGTTGCACACCATTTTGAGTGTACTAAATGCCACTGAACATTCAGTTTAAGATGGTTAATGCTATGTCATGTGAATTTCACCTCAATACAAAGTTGATTAAAAAGAAGGAAGGATAAAAAATGTAAAGTAGGTTGGATAATTTTATTTGCTGTCAATGGGATGGGCATGCAGCGAAGAATCACTTCACTGTAGGTTCTTAGTTAGAAGAGCGACATGATCACCTCTATGCCGGGAAGTTTAAAGTAGCTGCAATGTGTGCTGGAGATTGGACCACATAACAAGAAGGGATGTTACCTGTTCATAATTTAAAAAAACTATTTCTGTAGGAGTCTGTAAAGTTCCAGACTATGCTGGTAGCCACAACATGTATAAAAATGCCAGATTAGATGTCAGATATTGAGAGAGTAGTATGATCTCTTCAAAACCAATTTGTCTAATCCATGTACACTGAGGTATAATTTGCAAAGAATAGTTCCAGTTATTTCTCCTTGCAATTGAGTGCTATTGCCTAAACTGACTAAAGAATACAAGTGCAATAACTCTCACTGAGAGCAGCATAAAAGGCTATTCCATTCATTCATGTGAACAAGGTATTTGAAAGAGCTATCACAACTGTAGGCATATTTTAGTATATGTCCCTGAAAGTTTTAATTATTTATACTCAAATTCTTCTCTCAGAGAGAAGAACAAAAGTATTCCCTTAGCAAATATTATTGAGCGTATCCAGTGTATCAGGCAGCACAATAGACACTGAGTTCATGAAGGTGAACAAGTTGATCTCACAGTCTAGTTGAAGATAAGTAAACAGGAAATAGTAATGTAATCAAAGTATGAGAGTAAGTCCAGTCCAAACCGCATATGGGAAAAGTCACCTGAAATGGTATGGGATAATGGGCAGTGGGGTGGGGGTGAGAGTTGGACTTTGGAAATGCATCATCAGAAGAAGTCACAGCTGCAGCCCAGAGGGACAAGACCTTTTAGACTGAGAAGGGCAGGCTTGTGAGCAGAAAAACCACCTAGGTTTCTTGTTCAAGAAACCTGAGAGAGAATCAGTGAGCCTGTCACCAGTGAGGAAGCAAACAACTGCTTTTACCTAAAAACCAACAAACAGGTTTTGTCTTACACAGGACAGAAGTTATATTAATGTCAACTAGAAGTATGGTCCTCCATTTTCAGGCCTTACAGTTGCCTACCTTTCGGTAGCAGGGATGCTAAACTGGGCACCAACTTTGGAAGCCCTCACCTGTAGCTATCCCATTAAAAGGCCTCCTCACAAGACAATATTATTCAGTGATTAAAAGGGGGGAGGGGTGCCTGGATGGCTCAGGTCATGATCTCTTATTTCATGAGTTCAAGCCCCACATTGGGCTCTCTGCTGTCAGCACAGAGCCCACTTCGGATCCTCTATCTCCCTCTCTCTCTCTACCCCTCCCCTGCTTGTGTTTTCTCTCAAAAATAAATATTAAAAGCCGGGGGGGGGGGGTCCTTTGCCATTGGCAGCAACCTGGATGGACCTGGAGGACATTACGCTAAGCGAAATAAGCCAGATGCAGAAAGACAAATACCATATGATCTCACTTATACATGGAATGTAAAAATGTCAAACTCAGAGAGTAGAATGGTGGTTACCAGAGACTTGGGGCTGGAGGAAATGGAAATGCTGGTCAAAGGGTTAGTTATAAGTTATAAGTTACATAACGTACAAGTTGTAAGTTTTAGTTATAAGGTGAATAAGTTCTGGGGATCTAACTTACAACACAGTGACTATAGTTGATGCCATGTTTTACAATTGAAATTGTTGAGAGAGTAGATCTTAAGTGTTCTCCCACGCACACACACACAAATGGTAGCTGTGGGAGATGATAGATGTGTTGATTTTATTATAATCATTTCATAGTGTATATGTATATTAAATCATTACACAAATATATACAACATTTGTCAAGTATACTTCAATAAGGCTGGGTTTGTTTTTTTTTTTAACTCCTAATCCATTCTAGATTCACACCCGCTTCCCATATTGTTCAGTGATGTTAAATTTACAAAAGGATTTTTACCTGGTCCCTTTTGGTGGTTCTATCCAGTTTTATTTCTTTTCATTATATTGACTTACTTTTAATGTTTTAATTAATGAGAAATGTTTGTGTGTATTTTTTGTATTTTTTTAAACAAGGAACAGGGAGCAAAATGACATGTTGAATGTGATGAACAGTTTTCAGTTCATGCAAATTAATGATTTCATGCCTAAAGTTTATTTTTTTTCTTTCACCAAGCCCCCAGTTAGCATGGCAATCTATATTAGGGATAAAATGTTATGTTGATAATATCTAAATGCCCTGTTTTAGAAAGATACACAAGTAACTCTGGGGGAGAGTTTATCAGGCCTCTGCCAACTTTTTCATTCAATATCTAACTCCCCACGTCACTGGTGGCCATGGACATGGCATTTATGGTATTAACTATGTTTTTATTTACTTCCTTACTTACGTACAATTGAAGCTGGTAATAGCACAGTCTCCTACTTATGCTCTCCATGTAGATTGTGGATGGTTTATTTGCTATCATCTTTGACATGTATGGTTTCTCAGAGAAGATGCAGGGGAGACTCAGATTTAAATAGCCACCATTATCCTACAGAAAACTACATTTTCTTATGATGAAAGTCTGTAATCTAAGTTTTAATCCTGAACTAAGTGAGGAATGCTTTATTCTGAATTGCATTATAAACTTCCAACATTCAAATATAGAAACATTCAACCAAAATCTTTATTTCAAAACTACAATGAGCTACCTGTTGCTCACCTTCTCTGATGGTGGCAATACATTGTTACTATAGCATAGATTTTTATAATTATTGATAAGCTACTATATAATATAGTGAGTAAGCTTAGAATAAGGTAGCCATTCTTAGTTCCCAAATAGAAATTTTATTTCTTGCACCTCCTAAAGGTGAGAATTTATCTCAACCAAAATAGAAGTTGCAAATAATGTATTATTTCAAATGCTGTAAAAAGTAATTCTTAATTTTTTTCAATAACCTTTTCCTTCTCCCTTACCCCCACCTTCCTCTTTACTTTCCTTTATCCTAAATAGCTGTCCTAATTCTCCAAGAGACCCTTACCTCTTCTGTCCCAACCATTATATCTCTCTAGTCTAGATATTAGAAATCCTAGTTGGGGAATTGTTCATTTCCATGGGGTTTAATCACATTTTTTTTTAATTTGGAAGTTGTTCAACTCATAAAGAGATATTCCTAATATATTAGGAATTTATGGCTACAATCATATAAGCCATGTATTTGGAAGCATAAACATGAATGTAAAATAGCAGATTACAGCCTCTTCAGCTATCCTTCCATCTATAAGGAAATAATTTCTGTTACACAAACATTCCCGCTAAGAAATTTACATTCTGAAAATATTTAGTTACATTTCTGTTAGATGTTTGAATATTCTTTTATATTTTCTGCTTTTGACTAATGCTCTTAGAGAAAAATACCTTGAACCTGCTCACCTCATTTTAGTTGGTGCTAAACAGAGTTCATGCCACTTGGTTACACACTTAAGAGCTATACTTACTGAGTGGTAATAGATGCTGCCACATTTCAACATTACAGAAAACGGAGGGAAATAGGAGAAGCTTTAGTTCTTCTTTCTGCTTTTGTTCATCAGGCTGAGCCTCTCTCCCCTGTAGCTGTTCTAGTGTCTCCTTTTCTGCTTCCTTGGTTGCTCAGTTTCTTTCTCCAAAATGTTGGCTGTGTGGCAACAATTACAACCCAAATACTTCCAACCCCTATCCTCCTTCAGAGGGGAAAATGAAGTTTTTCCATGTCAATTACTGATTTATTTCCCATTGGCACCTATTTCCTCTCTGAGACCTCAAGTCTCTTGGTTGGCAATCACCCATTCATGCTCAGAAAGCCATTAAATCAAGGAAACATGTGGCATCCTTTACTGGAGGTTTGGAACAAAGCACATAAAATTAAATATCCCACCCTTCAAGTCCCTCAACCATCTCTAGAGAGAGTTTACCCTTCTACTTGGGCAACCTTCTACCATATTGCAAAGCTTCATCTGTTGCTTACTTCTTCTGGCAGCTCCCACCATTCAATTTCTCTTCATTTTATTTGCAGACAATCTTCTGTTTTGCTGTCTCCTTCCAAATCATATAAACATTAGCTCCCAAGGTCAGACCATTAAAATATTTTTTCAAACAAAAGTCTCCAGAGAAAAATTATGCCACTTCCTCAGAGGCAAAAGCAGCTAAGTTATTTGTAATTTTAACTAGCATATTTTTTCCTCTCTGTTACTTTGTTTTATTCAAAACCAGCTAATGTAGTCCTTTATATCAGGGTCATAATAACCAAAGACAGCCCATGAATACCCACAAGCTCTAGAAGTGCTGTTGCAGGAGAAAAGATTTATAAAAACCTAACGTGAGGTCATAGAAAAGATACAACAGTGATGAAAGAATTAAAATATTCATTTTCTGTTCCGATAGAAGCCAGGTCAGAGATTAAAAAAAGGCAACACTTCTCCTTTTCTGTTTCCAAGTTGGAACAGTGCAGAAACTTTACGCTGACTGTGACTAAGTCATTAATTGAACAGTACACTAAATAAATTAAATAAGCGAGTGCCTTGTAAAAGTACGAGGCGATCATGGTTATGATTAGGGAAGCTGAGGTGTGGAACACCCAGAGAGAAAACTGACGGAAGTATTAAAGACTCCATATGTGGCCCACCTGGCTGGGCAAGAAATCTGGAGAAGCAGTCAAGTGAGTAAATCAGAAAAGTAGATCAAAAAGAAAATTTGAGAGTGAGATCAGTGTAAGTGAATTAGAAGGGAGGAAAAACCCTTTTCTATAATGTGACCAAAATTATGAAGGAGCTAAAATATAAGATAGTAACAGCTAAGGAAAAATAGCTGTCTGTACCAAGAATCTGAATATTTCCTGGGTAAAATTAGTCTGTTTATAAGTCATTCTGAAGTGTGGCAGTCAACATCAGTATGGGTCCTTGGTAGCAAGCAAAATCTACTCAAATTTAAGCTAACAACAACAACAACAACAAAAATACAAGAAAGAAAGAAATTACTAAAGGAGATCCAGCATTTCAAAGACTTAATTTGAGGGAGGTGGTCAGAGGGGGGGCCTGGAGAAAGAGTCTCAGAAATGGACAGCACCTAGAAAGGGGAGGTAGCCCAAGTCCCACCACTGAACAGCCTGATTAGGATACTGTCTGGTTAACAGTAATCCGAATAGGCACCCAAGACTCCACTCTTACAATGCTTCCATTGCTACTGTGGAAAATTTCTCACCAGTTGTTTTGCCTCTTAAGATTCAACAGTTCAAAGTCCCAGGCATAAGCATTTCCTTACTGAGCTGTGTCACATGATCACTTCTAGGAAGAGAGAGAGAGAGAGAGAGAGAGAGAGAGAGAGTGTAAATTACCAGGTGTGTAACCACAGCTCAGGGAGTGGGGAGGAGGATTTCCTCAAAGACAGAAGACTTTTCTCCACCCTTCCACCAAATAAGACACATCAAATGGCCTCCATAAATACTGAATGTTTGACACTGCTATCAATTTAATTTAGTTGGATTAATAAATGAAAATAGCTAGAATTCAGTTTTCCTGATTGATCTGCTCCTCATGATAAAAGAAAGGAGTGGGGAGACAGGAGCCCCGAGGGCAGTGGAGGAGGGGACAATAATGTGTAGAGGCAAAACATGAAGGCTCTTAAGTCCGGGATTTAAATCCCAGTGTAATGTTTACTATCTCTGAACGTGGGTAAATTCGTTATATACAGCTTCATATTGGTGGTAGTTAAAGTGGAAATGAGAATGCTATTCATCTCATAAAGTTATTCTGAGGATGGAATTTTAAAATGCATGCTACTTGCTTACTGTGCCGCCTGGAACATGAGCAAGTGCTCATAAAATGCAAACAACCCCCTCCCACTTAGACTTGTGGGGCTGTGCATGCACTGAAAGCCCAACCACTCTGAACAAATTCTTGATATTTTGATTTCTCTTCCTCCCCAATGCTGAGGAGAACCCTAATAAAAGCCTTTTACATCCAGTGATTTTGACTGCTTTTCTGAGTTGTCTCATCATCTCCCTTTATCCCGATCCTCAATCTCAGGCTGTTACCCTGTAAATATAAGGGTATTCTTGAGTTCCATGTTGGGTTTAAAAAAAGTATCCCTTTGGGGCGCCTGGGTAACTCAGTCAGTTCAGCACCCAACTCTTGATTTCAGCTCAGGTCATGATCCCAGGGTCTCGGCATCAAGCGCTGAGTGTGGAACCTGCTTGGGATTCATTCATTTTCTCTCTCTCTCTCTCTCTATCTTCCTCCCTCCCTCCCTCCCTCCCTCCCTCCCTCCCTCCCTCCCTCTCTTTCTCTCTCCCCACCTCTCTTCCCTGCTTGCACTCTCTCTCTCTAAAATAAAATTAAAAAACAAAAAAGAAAAGTATTCCCAGAGCCCTTTCTAGGACTAGAGCCCTACTTTTATCTTGCTAGCCACCTTGCCACCAGTATTTAGTTCCCGTTTGGCTGGATGCCACTACCATGAACATGAGCTTGAAAAGCAGGTGATCTTAACTTTGAAACAAGCATTGTCACTCAAAAGGTGTGTGACTTTAGACAAGTTAACTTCTCTGGGCTTCACTGGCATTACCTGTATAACGAGGGTGGTAATGAATATGGCACATAAAAAATGCCTTTGATTATTATCTCAGTAACTGTTCTCAACTATGAGTAAAGAGAATCTTCTGGCAGGATACTATAATAGAAAAAACTCTACACCTGGCCTTGATTTTCTCAGGAGAGATTGCAGTAAGAAATTAAAGGAAGATGTAACAGAGACTCTGTAAGAAACTAAGATTAAGATCACTCCATTTAGGAACTTTATAAAATCATTGTAAGACTGATGGGGAGAGAATTTTCCTCCAGTCACACCAGCCAGGACTCTGCAGGTCATAATGGAAGGTGCAACCACAAGGTGGCAGTAAACAGGACATTAGTGTATTGAACCCCATCACAGGAGTGAGATTTTATCACAAAATTGCAAGATTGCAGTCTCTGGGATTTGTTCTGTCCAAGGAGTTGTCCCAACCCTGGCTGCACAATGGAATCATTTGCAAAATTTTTCAAAAACACTAATCTCCAGACCCATCTCCAAAAGACTAATGTGTAACTGGATGAAAGGGGAAAGAAATATAATTTAAAATATACTTTTGCTTTAGCAAGAAAGGGAGAGGCTCAGTGGGTTTAGCATCCAACTTTTGATTTCAGCTCAGGTCATGATCTCATGGTCATGAGATCAAGCCCCATGTCAGGCTTTGTGTTGACAGCACAGGGGCTGCTTGGGATTCTTTTTCTCCCTCTCTCTCTCTCTGCCCCTCCCCCAAGTGAGTGTGTACTCTCTCTCTCAAAACAAATAAATATTTTTTAAAAAAAGAGAACGAGAGAGGGGAAGGAATTACTGTCCTGGGGAGTTACTGTTTGAGGTCATCCAAGTCATTTCTCTTCTTCTTAGAAGTGCCCTGAAAATCTGTGCAGGAAAGTTAAAACTCCTAGATACATTCTTGATAATTTTGATGTTTATGTGCTCTAACAGCTCAAAACCTTTACAATAAAAAAAAAACGATTCCTAGAGTTTAATCCAAATCCCTCCTGTTGAAAGCTAAACTTCATTCTAGTGTTTAGCTCAGAGGAAACAAGAAGGGTTCACAAGACTCGGATTTTACACTTCACTATCCTTGAAGTGTCATACCTCAGTTTACATAAGTGAGTTTCTTTTGTGCTTAATGCAATTGATTTGCTGCTTTCTACTGATGTGTAGTGTGACTCAGCTTACAAGCAATTTGGGGCAGTACCTTCTTGTTTCCTAAGCCAAATTTTGTTGTGAGAGCAAGCTTCTCTAGCCCGAGGGCTATTATGGGGATGGGATGGCAGGTCCTAGCATTTGACCTCCACTCAGAGCAACCATTACACTGGCCTTGGGCCATAGGCACCTGGTAGTAGCCTGACTTCATCAAACCTTTCTGCCAATCCTGGGAAATGAAAAACGAGTCTTTGGCAATCTTCAGTCTGACTCAATGTACATTTAAGCCAAGGTATAAAATATAATAGTCACTGTTACTGAGAATCTAGTATATGCCAAAGATGTTGTAACAATTAAAGGAGAAATTTATGGACAGAGCACACTGCCAGGAACATAGTAATCTCAATAAATGGTGATGAGTATAGTCATTATTGCTGATCCCAAAAGTGGCCTTGAAAGGATGACATGATTTTTCTCCTTTTACAAGGATGAAATTAAGGTTCAAAAAGGTTCCATAACTTGCCCAGGATTATGCTGTTCATATATGGCTGAGCAGCCATTTGAACAGAGGGAAATATTTGAACAACACAGCCTTGCCCGGGATTGAGAGAGCAGAATATTTGCAACTGTCTGTGGTAGTCTCCCATGATTAGAAGGGGGCTGAATGGAGATTACAATGAATTACTTCCTTTTATTTTGCGTAGGATCTCAAACCACTTAAAATTAATCCTCCAGTAGACCACTGGTTCTGTGTTGTGCATGTATGTGTGCAAACACATACATGGGTGTGTGTATGTGGATGAATATGATTTACTGGTTTGGTGGTAATAGTAGAGAGAGGCAGGTGATTAATTGAATTATAGCAATAGCACAAACTGATCACATTCAAAGAGATTAATATCATTCATTTCAGTTCTCTAAGTAGTTATTATCAAGGGCATATTATGTGCTTGAAAGTAAGTGGTTAAGTTCCTTAGAGAATATAAAAGAAGAACATGGCAGAATCCCAGCACTCAAAAATCTTTGGTTTAGTTAAAACTCACTGTGAAATAGAGAATCAAAGAATATAAGAATTTGTTCGTTAAAGTGCTAAATTAAACATAAAAGTAAGTCCCAAAATGTATAATAGGTTTCTGCAGGATGAATTGAGGGCAAGGAAAATTTTTTCAGGAAACACGATGGGGGAAAATCCTGGATGCCCTGAGAGACAGAAATGGGATGGCCCATTGGGAACTGCTCTAAACTCTTAAAGAGGAGAAAGGAAGGTACAATGAAAATGGCATTAGAGAAAAATTCACCAGGGAGCCATGCTCAGTTTCCTTGGTGCCAAGCCAGTAGACATACATATGCACCTGCACCCATGCATTCATATATATTCAGAGAAACACAGAGATAGGGATCATTTGCTTACTTGCAAAACTCCTATGGCCATGCTAAGTCTTCAAGAAGAATTATTGAATATGACAATGGATACTTTCAAAGGCAGGAACAGAGCAACAACCTTCAACTCTGGTTTTCAGTTAGGGTAGACCATGTAACCCTGGTCTAGCCCCTTCTGGGGAATGTACTCTAATCCCATCATTCATAACATAGGTATGATTTTTCCATTACCAGCAAACAGAGAATATCAGGAAGTTTTTTGTCCACATACAGAGATCCATGTGGTTAATTAAAGAGGAGATTTTACCCCCAGAAGCATAAGGCAATGGGGTGAGAAAGCTAAATCTTTCTGATGAAACAAAGAAGTTCAGACAGCTTTGGGGTACCTGGGTGGCTCAGTTGGTTGAGCGTCCAACTTCAGCTTAGGTCACGATCTCACTATTCATGAGTTCAAGCCCTGCATCGGGCTTGCTGCTGTCAGTGCAGAACCCACTTCAGATCCTTTGTCCCCCACTCTCTGTCTGCCCCTCCCCCACTCACACTCTGTCTCTCAAAAATAAGTAAAAAAAAGTTCAAACTGCTTCATGTGCTCCATAGCTACCAAAAAGGAAGGGGGCCAATCTTCTTTTCCTACTGTCAGGCCTAAAGACCTAAAGTCTTCTTTAAGGAATCCATGACACCCTACTTAATTAGAATAAATCTTCCTTAAAGTGCAATTGGCTTCATTAAATGAGAAAAAAAAGAAACATATTAGAATGACTCTCTGGGGGAGGGGAGGATGTGAAAATTGCCAAAGAATGGTTTTAATTTTAGAATACCAGGAAGAATTTCACACAGCAGCAAACATAATTTCACTAAAGCTGCATGAAAATATTACATACCTAAACAGCTATAAATCTTTGTTTATAAAAATAATAGTAAATGCAGGACTCCTAATGAATAAAAATGAATTTTAAATCTATATTCAGTATTGGCTTGTCTGCTAACAGCTTTGGTCTAAATCTTAGTTAATGACCTTCTTGTTCAGCTCCAAACCATGTGGGTTTGCTCTTACCATTTTTGGTTTACCAAATATGAAAGCAACCACCTCAACCACCATAAACAAAAGGAGATGTGTCACTCTGGACCTCAACATACCTCATGACAAACTAGAAGCTTTGGCAGACAGTAGTGGTCTGAGACTTCACAATGTAGTTGATGCCCCTGAGATCACTCTACCCTTTGCTGCTGCTGCCACAGATCAGTAGGGTCAGCGGTGGACAGGGGATTTCGGCCAAGAAATGGAGTTTAGAAATGCTAGACAGACAAATCCCCTAGAGTCAATCCATTGCCTGCAGTGATTTCACTACTTTGGTTTGACAGTTTCTAGAGAAAGAGAAGCTGTCACTTCAAATGACCCCTAGCCAATTTTTACTGGTCATCTTGAGCTTCTTATAAAGTTGCTCTTCTAATTGTTCATATAAGAAGGGAGCAGAAAAGTAAGCTATAGGTTGCAAAACTAAGGGATGGGCTTTGCTCCTTGTAACATGGATAAGAATTATGGGAAGCGGGGAACTTGGATAATTGGACAGTAGAATGCTACAGAGCAATATTATACCCATATGCTTGTTCTAGTGTAGACATGTTGGCTAGTATTGATTCATTCTGAAATACACAGCCATCCCTCTCCTTGCAGGGGCAGAAAGGCTATGCCAACCTAGCCATGTGGAATGAGGGATGCCCAGTTTGTCTGCTTATTTGCTTTGGTGTATTAACATATTAGACCTAATCAAACTGAACAAATTACTACTAAATCTACAAAGGAGAAGATATATATCAATTGTCACATCAAATCATTTTACCTAGATCACACTAAGTACCATTTAGTAAGTTTTACATTCCATTGTCCTCAATTAAAGGATGGGGGGGGGGGGTTGGGCTAACAGTGAGACTATCTGTTCTCTATACTCAGAAGACAGATGAACAAGAAATAATATGAGGGCATATAATACACAGCACTAAACTGGGCCTTATCAGGAATAATAAGGAAAAACATAACCTAAGTGTTTGGCTTTTTTTTCCTAATTGAAGAAAACAGAACACAAACCAAATGCAACAGCAAGATCACCAACAGACTCCACCTCCCTCTATTCAGGTTATGTTGCATTTACAAACTATAGTTTGTGCTACAAGGCAGTATATACACTCCTAAAAAATAAAACTCACTTCCTGTAAACGATATATGAAAAATAACCAAAGATTATGCCAAAACATGGGGTTGTGGGCAGACCACTCACAATCTATGCAATTCATAACAAGAATGCTAACAAAACAAAAACAATCTTAATAAAAATGCTAGCTCTGCTAAAAAGACATTGATATTCCTAATAAAGAAATACTAAGTGAAAGTACATTGATAGAGGGAATGTAAGAAGGAGTTAAGGCTGCTGAGTTGTAGAAATAAGATCAAAATGTACAAACATTGGGGGGAATTGCAAGATAGGAACTCCTAGGACAAAGCATGTGGGACACTTAGTCAAGAGGAAGAATACAGGATGATAAACATCATGTACAGGACTCTATCTTCTACAGCCACTATATTCATGTATTTTGCATTCAGCTACTATCCTTTCATGTGTGAAACACACTTGATATGTGTCAGTTTTGGTGTAAAACATTAATATGCTGGGGCAAATCATACATGGACCAACCTATGTGATTGATGCATTATAAAGACATCCTTCCTCCATCTACCCACCATGTATAAGCTAGTTTTCAATACAGAAACAAAAGTTTTAGTAGAACAGACCAAACATTATGATTTATTATATTTTCTTACCCAAACCCTCATTTAACTTCGTATCAGTTTCTCCCATTATTACTAAGGGTGTTACCAATATCTGAATGTCCCAAGCTTGAACTGCATTTTTTTACTCCATCTTACTTTTAAATAGCAATTTTCAGGGGTGCCTGGGTGGCTGAATCACTTAAGCACCTGACTTTTGATTTCAGTTCAGCTCATGATCTCACAGTTCATGGGTTTAAGCCCCATGTCAACTGCTCTGACAGCATGGAGCCTGCTTGGAATTCTCTCTCCCTCTCTCTCTGCCCCTTCCCTGCTCACGCACTCTTTCACTCTCTCAAAAATAAATATACTTTAAATATATATGTACATAGCACTTTGCAGAATATTTATTATAAATTACTACATCAGCATTCAGGCCCCTCTCTCCTGTCAAGGTATGGTTGGAGAAAGAAGAACTAGCCAGAGGGGGACCAAGATATAGGAGTGGGGTAATTCTTGTCTGCTTTCATAAAAGTGAAACCAGTTAGATCTGGAAGTCATGATGAGTTGGGTGGAGAGGGAGCAGACACAGAGCTCTTTAAGAATAACAAGCGCATGGGGCACCTGGTGGCTCAGTCGGTTGAGCGTATGATTTCAGCTTGGGCCGTGATCTCTTGGTTTGTGAGTTCGAGCCCCACCTCAGACTCGCTGCTGTCAGCCTGTCAGTACAGAGCCTCTTTTGGACCCTCTGTCCCCTTCTCTCCACCTCTCCCCGACTTGGGCTCCTCCATAATAAATAAATATTAAAAAAAAGAATAACAAGTGCAAATCTTGCCAGATTATCTAAGGGGCTACGTGGAGAGTGGTGACCACCATGTAAGAATAATACAAGGCAAAGGCAAAGTACCAGGAAAACAAAGATGAGAATAACAGTAGGCAACGGGGAAACAGTCTGGTCAGGACTCCTCCATGATTTACATGAAATCCAAGAACAAGTTTGTGTGGGAAGGTGGGTTTTATTTTAGAAAGCTCAAAAAGGATGAACAAAAGGCTGTGCCTGCCTCTTTCCTTCCTGAATTGACTGACTGCAAGCTGACCATCAAAATCTGATCACTCTCTTCACAGTGTAGAGTTATCCTGAGCGTGTCCCCTCCTAATTACAGACTATATAACCTAGGTTTACTTACAGTTAGGTGTGGATTACGACTACACTGTGGCAAAGAAATACATAGAAGTCATGGATGCTGTTTCAGCCTCACAGTGAAATAAAGCTGTGCCTTAAAACCATGAATGTATTTGTTCCACGCTCCCTCTCCCGTTCTTTTTTGCTGCAACCCAGACATGGCAGCAGTCCAGCCTCTTGATTGCTCTGTGGGATCCTGGAACATGAAATTAGCAGAAACCTGGGTAGCAAATAACTTCAAGGAGTAGAATTGCCCTACTGACCTACAAATATTACCTGAGAAAGAAATTATCTCCTGTGTTCTTTAAACCTTCATCCCTTGGAATTTAGCTTTCTCTCAAATAATACCCCTTCTATCACATTCAAAAGTCTGTTTAGTCATAACTGTCAGTTAATGTTCAACAAATGTATTATTTAAAAGGTAGCTTTAAATATTCAATATCTTCTCATTTCTGACCAAAAGGAAGCAAATCTCTATGTACCTGTTGTAAACAAGCTTCCATGAGCTGTGCTTTCCAAGTGATATGTTTTGTTCAGAGGTTCTTGAACATCTTCAGCTATTCTAAATTATTGTAATTACAATTTTTGAGGAGGAGGATATGACAAAGCAAGTTCCTATTTCATTTGGAAGACTAAATCAGCTAGAATACTTAGAAGTTTTTTTAATAAAGAAGTCTTAGAAATATTAAAACGTTCTTTATAAACTACAGTAGTTTTTAAAAGGGAGGTACTGGGGTGCCTGGGTGGCTCAGTCAGTGGAGCATCCAGTTTCAGCTTAGGTCATGATCTCACTGGTTCGTGAGTTCGAGCCCTGCATTGGGCTCTGTTCTGACAGCTTGGAGCCTAGAGCCTGCTTTGGATTCTGTGTCTCCCTCTCTCTCTCTCTGCCCCTCCCCCACTCATGCTCTGTCTCTCCCAAAAATAAACATTAAAAAAATTAAAAATTTTTAAAAAATAAAAGGGAGGTACTGGCCAGGGAAGAGATAGAGACATGAGACATGAGAGACATGTCTCACATGAGACAGAATGTATACACACTTAGGTATAATTATAGGTAAAGATGGCACCTCTAATCAAGAAAAAGAGAAATTATTATACAAATTGCATTGGAACTAGCTCTCTGGAAAAAAAGCAACTAAGTTCATCCTTATCTCTTAGAGCAAAATTATTTCCACACCAACTGGAGGCTTAAGTGAAAAATAAATATATAAACTTCATAGTGAATATTTATCTAAGAGAACATTTATAAGTGAATATTCATCTCAAAAGAATTTTTGAGAATGACAAACAAAATCTCCAGAAGAAAAAATAACAGTACATTTGACTGCATACACATTTTAAAGTTCCCTACCAACATTTTTTCAGTTCAAAGAAAAATGACAAAACTAGGAAAATGTATACAAAAGATATCAAAGTCCTTAAAACACAAAGTTCTTACAGGTTATAAAGAAAAACATACCAATAGAAAAATGAATAAGGGATTTGAATAATCAAGTCATAGAATAACATATTACAATTGACTGTGAGCATTATTAGTGGGTTTAGGTTCCCTTAGCAATTCGAACTTTCAAATCAAAACACAAATAAAGAGGCTCTATTTAAACTATCAGATTGGTAAAGAAGCACATCCCACTAACAGAACTCCCAAACTAGGAGCTGCATGCGAATTAAGGTTTATGAAACACTCCCCACCCACTTGGACCACCTGTGCCAGGAGCATCTTTTCCACAGACTTACAGGCTTTCTGACTGTCCCGTGTGCTCTGATCCTCAGGGAGTTCATAGATGTGCCTTTATTCACATGTACAGTTACCAGTGACTTTTTCTGTTCATGTCTGAGATTCTAGATCTTTTTGGTGCTCATATCTTTAAATATGATCATGCACATAAAAATATCACCCATCATCAAATAATGAGTTCCTTTTTAGTTAGAACTAAAAGACAACTCTGTAAAGGTTTCTTGCTTATTAGGGAAAAGAAGGCTGGAGAGGTGGGGGTGCAGGCAGGATGAATTTCATGTCCACAGGAGAACATTGTTAATAAGGTCACCTCTTCTTGAATGTCCTTCCCCTTGCTTTATCTTCTCTCTGGATCATCTGCCTGCAAGACAGAGTCTCCTTCTTTCCAGATTATCTCCCCATATGACACTGCATCTAAGCCATTTCCTATTTTCTCAGGATAAGCAAATCAGACATTCCTACTAATGAGGCAGTGGGTGCATCTTCTAACTTTTAGGGGGAAAAATGTCTTAATGTAAACAGATAGCTCTAGTGGAGTTATTTGTCAGCACTGTGACAGGTTTCAGCCCTGGCAGCAAATGGGAATCACCTGAGAATGGCACCAAACAGATTTTAAAACATCAAAATGGCCAGGTCTCATACAAACCAATGAACTCAGAATATATGGCAGTGGGGCTGGGACATGCATTTGTTGTTGTTGTTTTGTTGTTCTGTGAGTCTTTTAAAGCTCCAGAGGTGATTCTGGTGCTACTGTTCAGTGAGCTCTGAGTATCAGTCCTAGAACAGTGGTTCTCAAAACATGTTCCCCAGAGCAGCATCAAGATCGCCTGGGAACCTGTTAGAAAATGCAGATTCGCAGGCTCCACCCCAAACCTACACAATCGGAAATATCAAGGGTGGGACCCAAGACTGTTAATAATACCTCCAGGTGATTCTGACATGCACATCAAATTTGAGAAACACTGCATTAGGACGTTCGGCGACCTGTGTCCAGACACTAGGTATATAAAAATGAAATGAAGGTTAAAAAAATATAATTTGGTGTGATAAGAATCATTAAGGAAGATTAACAACGTACTATGAAAGACCAGATGAAGAAACTGTGAAACCTTATTGTGGGCTTCTCACACAACCTTTTAAGCAGCCTTTAAAATCATAACGTGGTCCTAAGATCCGACCTTGACCATGAATAAGGCCACGTCAGATGAGCCATCAGACCACAGACTGGCAATTTTAAACCCAAATATCTTGTTTACTTTCCATCTTTTGATGAGAGATCAACCACCGCAGTCAAGCACAGTGCTCTCGAGATCAAGAGGAACAGTGGCAAGTTGCATTTTCTTCTGCAGCCACTGTTCTCATCAGCTCTACCCCACTCCATTCCCAGCATCTTGCCCAGGAGTTGACCATTCAAGTTTTGGCAAATTTAAAAGCTCTGGTTCAGCACTGAGTAAGTGATCAGTGTCTAACCGAAGCCAGATTCTGACAGAACACACACACACACACACACACACACACACACACACACACACACCCCACACTCGACACCCCCCTCCTCCACCCCGTCCCGGGTGTGCGCTGCAGGGACTCTGCGCAGCCCAGCTCCTCCCGCGCAAACCAGAAGCAAGAAAAGGAACAAGCGAGAAACAAGAAGCAAAGGGGCTATCTGCTGCTGCTTTCCTGGAAGAAGCTTCCAGAGGGCCGCGCCACTTCCCCGGTCGCTTGCCGAGGCTCCCTCCGCGACTGGGCGTAAGTCTGTCACCGCTGCCGCGCGTGTCCTCAGCGAGGGTGCAAGTGCCCAGCCCCAAGCCATGGGGGCCAGGAAACGCGGGGACCTGCCCTCGCACGGGAACAGACGGTCAGCGTTCGGAACTGAGCCCGGAGTGTGGTACGCCCAGTCCCCTGGGGGAGCAGCAGCCGCGCGCTGGCGGCCCCCGCTGGCGAAAACCCGCCTGCTCCAGCTCCACTCGCCGCCCGGATGCACTGCGCAGAGCGCCAGGAAGCAGGGCGGAGGCGCAGCACTGTGGGCACCCCTCCTCCCTGGCTTGCCCCACCCCCTACCCCATTCGTCCGCGTTCTCCACTTTGCTCGTCCCTCCTTTTCTGCACTCTTCTGCAGCTCTCCTCACAGACACTGATTTTTAATAGTGGGAGGGAGGCGCTGCCCTGCTGGACTTTTGACCTTAGGCATTCCAGAAAGCACCTCCTAAGTAGGGTTTTAAAAGAAAAAGCAAAGGCTCATGTTGCTGGAAAGAATCAACGGTAGTTACTTTAGTAGTCTACCACCCCCCCACACATACATACCCCTACAGTCGCACCTGAAAACAGTCCAAGAGCATCACCAGCGCTGAGCACAATTATCAAGTAGGTAAAATAAATATCCTTTTTCTGAGAACACACAGGCACATCCTCTCACACCCCTAACAGGCACAGGCACGAGGACCTGTATGTTCTGACATTCTTGTGCCACTCGGTGCCCTCAGTAGTGGCATCAAATGCACTGTAGCTTCCTCCGTTTGCCCAGGTTCTGCTAGATTACTGGAGTATATGAGACTGTCTTTACTTGGACTAAGCCAGTCCCTGAGGCCTTACTGTGTGTTGGAGGGATAAGGATGAACTCGGGTAGTAAAAGGGAAAATGTATACCTGTGACTTGAAAGCATGTCTTAGTTTATCAGGTATTACCTGGCTCACAGCATTGGTTTGCTGGGGAAAGGATACTTGGTGTATCTATTGGATAAGGGAGGGGTCCAACAGGGCCAGAACAATGGCATTTAGGCCTGACTGCATGTAATAATTATCTAGGAGACAAGGAAGTGTGATGCAGGGGTGTGTGTGTGTGTACAAAGTACCAGGATTGGAGCTTGGATATATATCAACCATTTTAAAATGTAAAAACCGTTTTATACTCTGGAACAGGCCTGGACATAATTTGGGTTTTGTTTATTTTGATGTTTTGTAATTTCTTAGCTGATTCTAAGATGTTGTCATGATTCAGAACCACTACATTAAAGCAGTTCTCAACGTGTGGCTTCAGGACCAGCAATATCACCATCACATGGGAGCTTGTTGAAAATGCCAGTTCTCTTTAAAAAAAAAAAAGGCAGAGGGGGGCTGCGCCTGGGTGGCTTAGTCCATTGAGTGCCAACTTTGGCTCAGGTCATGATCTCATGGTTCCTGAGTTCAAGCCCCACGTAGGGCTTGCTGCTGTCATCACATAGCGCAATTCAGATCCTCTGTCCCCCTGTCTCTCTGCCCCTCCCCCACTCATACTCTCTCTCTCAAAAATAAACATTTTTTAAAATGCCAGTTCTCAGGGGTACTGGGTGGTTCAGTCAGTTAAGCATCCCACTCTCGATTTCGGCTCAGATCATTATCTCAGGTTCATGAGTTCAGGCCCCACATCAGTCTCTGCGCTTATAGTACAGTCAGCTTGGAATTCTCTCTCTCCCTACCTCTCTCTTGCTCTCTCTCTCAAAATACATAAACGTAAAAAACAAAAAAAGACATTAAAAAAATGCCAATTCTTAGGTCCCACCCCAGATCCACTGAATCTGAAACTCTGGGGCTGTTTCAACAAGCCTCAGTATTCATCCAATATTTGGATGCATGCTAAAGGCTGTGAACCATTAGGGATTGGCTGGTCTGTACTGCCCTGAAAGCTTAGAATGATTTGAATATTTTGAAAGCGCTATAAACAAAAAAACAAAGAAGACTATACAACAGACCTAGATGGACCACCAAACTAAAAATATTTACTATAGCACCCCTTCCAGAAAAACACCCCAATCTAGACTAGACATTCACATGGTGAGGGACTCTATACCCACCAGACACTGGTAGTATAAGGGCACTGAGAAATTTTGTGGAAGAGTGAGGTATTGGCCATTGCAGGGAAAAGACAGGATAGGAAGCTATCAAGAGTAGAGGGAGGGAAATCATTTTATTCTAACTCATATGAAAGACTGGGCTTTGCTTACGGGATGTACCAAAAGGTCAAAGTAGGATTTCCCTCTTTTTGCAGATATGTGTTATTAATTGGCATTAAGCAAAAAGACATGTAGGGTAGCTCTTATATATGGCCTATCTGAGCCACAGCAGCCTTCCAAGTGGAATATTAAGTCAGCCCATTCTAGATTCAGCCCCCACCCAGTTTTCCTGGGTCTATATGAGGGTGTCTGTTTGTGAGTTTGTTTTCCTAAGCTCCTTGGGGACAGAAAATAAATGCTGTATTTATCTTTGTATTTATCACCTGAGCACCATGATAGGCACACAAAATGTACTTAAATGTGTACTTATTTGAGGTGCCTGGGCAGCTCAGTCAGTTAAGTCCAACTCTTGATTTCAGCTCAAGTCATCACCTCATGGTTCATGAGATCAAGCCCCATACAGCCCCATACAGCCCCATACAAGTCCCACACTGACTGCATGGAGCCTGCTTGCGGTTTTCTCTCCCTTTCTCTCCTCCCCTCCCGCCCCCCATAAATAAACCATCATTTTAAAAAAATGTGTACCTACTTAATAAATGCTTGTTTGTTTAATTCCTACTTGTGGTTTTTCCAAGTTGTAGCACCAATTTTCCACAAATGTGCTAGGTTAGGTATTTGGAGAGACTATACCAACTGTTTTAAAGCGAAGAGTCTGAATAACATGAAGGCTCCAGGACATCCAAAATAGTAAGCATTAAATATACATTTTGGGGGGGCACCTGTGTGGCTTAGTTGGTTGGGCATCTGACTTTGGCTCAGGTCATGATCTGACTGCTTGTGAGTTCAAGCCCCGCATCAGGCTCTGTGCTAACGGCTCGGAGCCTGGAGCCTGCTTCACATTCTGTGTTTTCCTCTCTCTCTCTCTCTTCCTCCCCGTCTTGTACTCTCTCTGTCTCTCAAATATAAAAAATAAATAAATAAAACATAAAAACATATATTATGTATTTTCTTGTATTACATACAATGTGCTATTATATATAATAATATATTGTTTATTTTATTATATATAATAATATATTGTATATATTATTATATATAATAATATATTGTATATATTATTATATATAATATATTGTGTATGTTATATATTATATATATATATATTATTTTTAAAGGAAATAATGTCTGTCTTTTATATAATCATGCATCCCTGCATAAAATGGTGTATGTCTTTAACCACTCAAAATAAATATTTCATTGGAGAAGTTTATTGTTGGTTAATGTTGTCAGTGCTATTTTTTGCACCTAATAAGGATCACCTCCCTGTTCACCATTCTTCATTACATTAGCAAACTAAATGTGTATGCTTAGATTTCAGTTTTAAAGATCAGAATTATAGCACCCATTTCTATTGAATGATGCTATATCTAGGTCCTGGCTGACAGCCATTACTAATACTACTTGGCTGTGGTGAGGCTAAAATGAATTCTATTAAAAGAAAAAATCCTAAATAACAGATATGTTCACAAGTTGTTCTCCACTTAGCATTCAATCTGTTCTGAAATATGTGATTCTTTTAATCCGGAATTAATGTAAAATGATTTCATTTCAGCACGGTATTATGTATTTTAATTAATTTATTTACTTTTAATTGATCTATATAGTTGACATACAATATTATATGAGATTCAGATGTATAACGTAGTGATTTGACACTTATATATGCTACAAAATGCTCACCATGGTAAGTGGCATTACCATCTGTCACCATACAATGTTATTACAATATTGTATTCCCTATATCCCTATATTCCCTGTGCTGTATGCCTTGTGATTTATTTATAGCTGGAAGTTTGTACCTCTTAATAAGCTTTTTTTTTTTTTGGCCAAAATGCCATATTGAAATTTGGGAGAAAAGCAGTCATTTTGAGAGTGGGTAGCTGTTTTGAAGAAGAAGAAAAAAAATGCCATTGATTCACCATCAAATGTTTGTTTCCTCAAACTTAATCCTATTGGAATTAACGGTCATGTTTCAAGGTCACTTCCTGCCATCCAGACATCTTGCCCTTAAATTAAGAACAGGTGTAGCAACACCAGCATAATCTACTACAGTGAAACCTTGGTGTTTTAAGATCTACACATTCAGCACTGTCAAGTGTAGAGTACCTAGGTAAATCCAATTGGGGCAGCTATCATATAAAGTCTCATTTATGCCTGCAGTAAAAACACAACTCTAACCTGTATTTTCAGCAGAAGTGATTTTTAAAATCTACTGAATGACAATATCCCTTCATGAAAATAATATGTACGATGAAAGTGTAGGTTGAAGGTGCCTAGGAGGTTGATGCTGAAAATAACATATTTTGAGCATTAGTAAACAGCAAAAGTCACCAATAAAAGACTTTGAAGACTGTAATTTTATTAAAGGTATGCAAATACCATATCAAATTTTTGCTTCAAACTTTGATTCAGTACTTTTACGTATGAAAACCATGTTGTCTTCCTGCATGATTAGCACCACATTTTCCCAAGCAAGAGGTGAGTTCTAAAAATATATTGCAAAAGTAAAATAAAAACAAAAATATATGACAGGAGGAAAGACATACATAAGGAAAAAAAAATTAAAAAAAAAAAAAAAACAGAATATGCCTGTGGCCAATTCTCTGTGAGGTATTTCAAGATCCATATATGGGAAATACAGACATTCACATACAAACAGAAAAATACAAATTATATGCATATTTTATGAGTGGAGTCACTCAGCTTTTATCTATAGTATCTTTGTATAGCAAAGGGCCTTGAAAGGCAGAGGTGATATCTACCCTTAGGACAGAGGGTTTAGGGTTTTTTGCTGTTTGTTGTTGTTATTGAGGGTTTTTTTTTGTTTTGTTTTGTTTTGTTTTTTGTTTTTGTTTTTTTGTGTTTTTTTGTTTTTTTTTTTTTGTTGTTGTTTGTTATTTTTGTTTACTGCTCAGTATAATAAAAATAAAATTTTACTCTGGGACAAAAGTCGGGTAGCTTTGCATAAAGTCCACCATAAAAGTCCTGGATTCTTTAAGCTTGGGATTCCTGAGCTGTGTTGCAAACCCACTTTGTACACAGCATCCACCTGGGCTGCTTATATCACCAAGCGGACTTGGGTGGCAAGAGGGGCTGACAAGGAATGTGAAACACGCTTCCTCATATGCCATAAGTAATAAAGTCCTTAGTCTTTGACGTAGGAGTCTTGTGTCTCCTACCAGCATCCTTGAAGCTATAGCAGGCTAACTTGTTAGCTTGCAAGTAGGAGAAATCTCAGACCCTTCCCAGTTCTTGACACTAGAGATGGAATGAGGGTAAGAGAGATGGTCTGGGCCTGAACTTTAAGGAGGCTTTCATTCCGGATATTGCTTGGGCCTTATCTGCAGACACCTTTCTTACCTCTAGTCCTGGCCTTGCTTGACATCTTGGGTAATAAGTACCTAAATAAGTATTTTACTCATCTTATAGATAAATTTTATAGATGTTTTTAGCCCCAGTTTTGTCTCCATCCAAATCACATTTTCCAATACGTATTCATGCATGAAGTGTTTGCAGGTATGGGGAGTCTGAAGTGTCAGTGGTACCAAGTGCTATTAAAGAGAAACAGAATTGTACGATAGAAAATATAAAACAAGCTTTCTAACTGTTTGGCAGAGAGCAGACATTGTCATCTGCGATACCATTTTGACTTCGGAGATCAGGATGCACAGCTCCCCTTGTACCACAAACAAATCACAGTCTACTGACCTCTGCTGCCCAGCCATACATAGAAGACACCAGAACTCCCTTTGGAGTTTTCTAAGTTAAAGAGATATCCACACTATAGAAAATTGGTTGCTATGAAAGAATAACTCAGCCTGAGCTAAAATGCTTTGCAGACCATGAAAGAAAGTGGCAGAGCTGTAAACACTAATGGACCTTGTAAACAGTGGTTTCAGACATTATATCTAACCACTGTGGCAGATGAGTCACATTTTTTTTTGCCTTTAGTGTCAGATGCAACCACTAGGAAAAAACATCCCTGGCAGCTTCATTGAATGCTAATGATAAATTTTATGGAATATGAGAGGAAAGGGGATGTCGGGGAGACTTAAAATGATACTTTCATTCAGACTACTGAAAATTTAAAAATCTCTCCTAAATGAGGTGCTTAACTCTCTATTAGAAAGGTTAATTTGGGGGGCGCCTGGGTGGTGCAGTCGGTTAAGCGTCCGACTTCAGCCAGGTCACGATCTCACGGTCCGTGAGTTCGAGCCCCGCGTCAGGCTCTGGGCTGATGGCTCAGAGCCTGGAGCCTGTTTCCGATTCTGTGTCTCCCTCTCTCTCTGCTCCTCCCCCGTTCATGTTCTGTCTCTCTCTGTCCCAAAAATAAATAAACGTTGAAAAAAAAATTTAAAAAAAAATTTAAAAAAAAAGAAAGGTTAATTTGGGATGTTTACGTGAAAAACCTGATATCCATTAATTGATACTAACATTAGAATTGGATGCGGTTCCATTTGATAACATAGAAGGATGGGAATAAGGAGGGCAGACAAGGTCAAATTTAAATATTGAAGTAAATGGTTTATCCTAGATAATTAAAAGATATACTAAGTCATGTGTACGGGTCCTGAAATCCCAGCCTTGGAATGATGAAAATTATCCTATATTTAATTTTAATTAGATGATATAGCAAGCATTAAGAAGGCAAGATCCATATACATGAATGTTGATGTTTACATACATATAAATATAATATATGTGTGTGTGTGTGCGTGTGCGTGTGTGTGTGCACACACGTGCATGTGTGTGTCTACAGACACATATACTAGTAGCACAGCCACACCATGGTAAGTCCTATTAAGGCAACATTCTATAAAGAAGGCTACATACTTTGTTTGTTGGTCTTGGAGCCCAGCACCTTTACTGAGATCATTAGGTAAAATCCATTCACTCACAACTTTGTCTATATCAATCCAAAAGTATTTAAAAAATTACCTAGACCTGGGTGGCTTAGTCTGTTAAGTGTAGGACTCTTGATTTCTGCTCAGGTCATGATCTCTCTGTGAGTTCCAGTCCCACGTCAGGCTCAGCACTGACAGTGTGGAACCTCCTTGGGATTGTCTCTCCCTCTCTCTCTACCCCTCCCCTGCTCATGTTCTCACCCTCTCTCTAAATAAATAAATAAAACTTAAAAAAATTACCTAGAAGGGTTTTTTAACTTAGAACTTTATAAAACAATAGAAGACTTAATGAAGAATGATTGATATGGTAAAAGACTTATTTATATTCAATTTTGCTGATCAGTTAAGTTTTGCACTGACACTGAATTACCTTAGGCAAGTTACTTAACATCTCTTAGCTTCAGTATTCTCCTGAGGACCGTAATAGAAAAGAACACTTTACATTATTGTGGATTAGATGTAGACAAATAAAGTGCTTGGTGTGTACCTAGCTTTTAAAAATGTTAGCTATTGGGGCTCTTGGGTGGCTTAGTTGGTTAAGAGTCCAACTCCTGCTCAGGTCATGATCTCACGGTCTGTGAGTTGGAGCCCTGAATCCGGCTCTGTGCTGACAGCTCAGAGCCTGGAGCCTGCTGCAGATTCGTTGTATCCCTCCCTCTCTGCCCCTCCCTGGCTTGAGGTGTGTGTGTGTGTGTGTGTGTGTGTGTGTGTGTGTGTCTGTCAAAAATAAACAAAAATTTTTTTATGTTAGTTATTATTTTTTTATCATGCATATCATGGAAAATACACTTTTTCCTCACTGAGAATTGGTAGAAACCATTAGCTGTGTATGATGCTAAGCATCCGATCTACAATTCTCTTCGGATCCCTGGGCTCTGTTTACCATCCTCAGAGTCTCTCACAATATTCCTACTCTGCCCTTCATGGGGGTCAGATGCCTCCCAGGACCAGGGATGAGAATTCTCAGATGTTATCCACAATATCTCAAAAGTTCACATTTCAATATCCAAGTCTTTGTCTAGCCTGGTAAATGATCTTCAAACTCTCCTCCAAAGTGCCCCTCTGAATGCCTGCCAAGGATTACTCATGTCCCCGAAAATGGCTTCTCTCTGGATATGTGCATCCTGCAGCTAGCTGCCTGTTCCTCTCTGAGGACTGCATGCATAACACCTCTCTCTGCTGCCAAATCTGCGTCCTGTGCTCTGCTCTGCTCCAGGGGTGGGGGGAACCTAATTCCATGGCATTTCCAGTAGGAAGAATCACCTCTGCGTTTAGTCTTGTTAAAAAGAATACCCCATTGTGTTGCGTGTAAACCATGATGACTCCTGTTTGGCTCCATTGAACATCAACCTGCCTGGCAACAGCAGCCTAGAGAGCTTGCTTTTTATGAATTTCATCCCTGATATTTTGTGTACTGTAAAATACTTGAGACAGAAAAAAAAAAGACTGATTTTATAGAAACACACTTTAGGCGGGGGGGGGGGGGGGGGGGGGGGGAGGGGTTATGGTTACAGATACAGTGGTATCTACCAAGTCCTCACAGCAAACACATAGTGCTTCCTATATGCCATGAATTGTTCTAAGTATTTTACATATAAGCATCTACTTAATCCTCAATGGCAAGACTATGAGATAGAAACTAGTATTATCACCATTTTACAGGCGAGGAATTTTAGGCCCAGAAGGGTTAATAGGTACCCATGGACACAGGTAGTGGAGAGCTGAGAGGGATTCTGCTCAGAAGTGGTGCTCTACTCCCTTTCAAATGGTACTGTTTAAAGGAGAGATTACACATGCCCATTACAAATTGGCCGTTCTCTAACTTTGAAATTTTAATCATTGACATTTATGCAGTTTTATCCACAAGAAGAGAAAAAAACTATTTAAAATTGGCAAAAGAAACATTTTGGGCACTTAACTTTAGAAATAACCAACCAGAAATAAAGTCGATTGTCTTTTAGCAGCTTCATGAAAACAAAAGTAAATATAAGAGGCAAAAGATTACAAAACCAGACCGGCAGTACATTTTATAGATTCCCTTTGCAGAAGAAAAAAAAATGCAGAATAAATAGCTAGTTCATGAAACGTTCTTGGAGAATTATGAGTATCTTTAGAAGTCGCTGCAACATAAGTCAACTGTGAATGTCTTGATTAATACTGCCATCTAATGCCCAATGGAGAAATCCAAATTTAGTTTGGACTGAATACATCCTACTGCTGTCCTCCAAAATTACTAACAGAAACAGCAGCACAAATTGTATTATCAGCCAGGACCTATTAATTTTATCAATCATTTTGAGATAAATTCTAGAAGGCAAGGAGGTCTCAGTCTCTTTAAAATTACAGCCTAGGAGCACCTGGGTGGCTCAGCCGGTTAAGCGTCAGACTTTAGCTCAGCTCATGATCTCATGGTTCGTGAGTTTGAGCCCTGCATCAGGCTCTGTGCTGACAGCTCAGAGCCTGGAGCCTGCTTCAGATTCTGTGTCTCCCTTGCTCTCTACCCCTCCCCCGCTCATACTCGGGAGTTCTCGCGCTCTCTCTCTCAAACACAAATAAAACATCAAAAAATTAAAAATAAAAAAAATTACAGTCCAGTTTCAGGCACCTTTCGTATTCAGGCTCATTGTAAAACTGATTTCATTGTGGCCTCCCATAGTGGATAAGACAAAAGATCACAAAGTAGCAACAGTAAAATCATGTTGATACAATCAGTATCTGTTCTGGTTTCAATTTAAATCTGTTTAGTTTTTCAGATTTTTCTCTTCTTCTTTTTGAAAAGTGTATGGATAAAACATTTCATCCCTTGGATACAACATTTCTTTAGAAGTATACCAAAAGAAAATGCAGAAGTTAAGCCAAAAGTATGAAGGTAAAACAAAGTAGTGAATGCATAAAAAGAGGTGCAGTCTGTGTGCACATTCACAGATATGTATTAACGTAAATGTATTTTTTTCCCATTTTTAACTCCCCTGGATGATTTCCCAATACTTGATTGAAAATTATTTCTGGATACAAGTATTGGGTGATCTTGGATTAACAAATGTTAGCTAGGATATTAGAGATAAAAAGGAAAAATTACTCATTGTAATTTATATATTTGTAGTTTAAAGAATCTTGACTCATCCTTAAAAGCTCCTCTAGTTTTTTTACATGTTTATTTCATCGTTACTTAAATTTCAAATATTCTATGTATTACGGCATTTTTATCATCAAAATCTTGGTTCATGATGTTCTCTTAATGAGACTGATGGGTTGATCGGTTTCACGTGGACCAGCTCCCACTGAGTGGCCTGAAACATGGCTCCACCAAGAACCCATGGGGCATATGGAAGGACAGCTTGAGTATTTCACTGGGCAGAACTTCAGGGAGAGAAGAAATGGTGCCTTGGTGGGCTGTAAGCATGCCGTGGTTTACCCACCTACCATCTCCCTCCCCTTGCCTTCAGCTCTTCTCCCTTGCTGCCCTGCTAAGGCTGACAAAATTATGGTCACTGCTTGCAAAGGACAGAAAATCTTCCAGGGCTAGAATATTGTCTGGATAGAGACTAATTCCACCTTACAACATTTACACAAGTATCTGGGGAAAAGAGGAAAATATGGTACCTATGCAGTTCCAAACCAGTTGTTCTGTTTTTTTGTTTTAAAAAGAGGTGGCTTACTGTTAAAAGTGATTCTAAAAAGTAATAAAATATTGTCAAATCTATAACTAAGTAGCTATTTTCAGAATAGCAAGTGGTTTGAGTACAGTCAACCTGTACTGTTCAAATCAGTTTGTGGTTGGCTTGGCTGAAATCGCTTATTGGGGTACTTGGAATTGAGCACAAAGGAAAGGAAATAGCTTGACCTGACATTAATTAATATAATGTTGCTGGGAGCAGTTTAGCTTACTAGATGCAAAATTCTTTGAGATTTAACCTTCTGGTATGAAGTACTTCTAAGCAATTTTTAGCAGCTCCATGTGGAATTCTCCAAATGCAGAACTAACATTATTAGAATAATGCCTGGGAACCAAGAACAAGAGAGAGGCAGACATTCATCCTGACAGAGATAAATAACAGGCAAAGTAAATTATTAGTTGGATACTTGGTATACATGAACTAAACCATCTCTCTTATATTTATACACAAAGCATAGTGCAAAAGGAAAAACAACTGCACTGGAATCCACTCAAATGAGCACAATAGTAGTTACTAGGGAAAAATTATTTTGATTGTATCATTAAATTTAAAGCATTCACTTTAGGCACTGAACACAGCCCTCCAGTGGGCCTTTTATCACAGGCTTAATGTGAAAGGTGAAAACAAAACAAAACAAAAAACAAAAAAAAAACTTGCAAACTTGCAAGCTAATGTTTTTAGCATTTGAGGTTCTCCTCACTTTGTGGTTAGAATATTGAAAATAGACACTCAGAAAAAAAAATCATCATTGCATTCCTCAAAACAGCTTCAAAAATAATATGGAAATGTGAGAAAGAATAAAAGGAGGGGAAACCCACTTGTGCTGTTTTTCTGCCTGTTCAGGTTAGTGAATTGTATTAGCATTAGGGACTGTGAAGTCCCAATCTCTCTCTAGACTTCCTGAAAAACAAAAAACAAAATAGAGGTCACTTGAAAAGTGTAGGTCATTTACCACAAACTGAAGTGAACATTAAAGTTTTACCAAAGTAATGATTGTCCATGTTTGGGAAAGTTACCTCTTGTTGCCTTGATTTTTCACCCTCAAAAGACAGAGATATCCATCCAGTGATTAAAGTTAACCATTTGTGTAGTGGTCTCTAATCTTCTTAATTCTTGTTGTTATATATACCTTTGATAATCTGAGGTACACCCTGGAAAAATCTACAAATTCGTCCCTTTAGTTCTGTATGTTTCAGTGATAACCAGAGGCTTTCTTCAGTTTAATAATACGATAAAATATAACATAATGACTAAGAGCAATTCTGGAACAAAGTTTGGATGGTTTGGGGCCACTGTACACAGCCCCATGTAGATTACAAGATACATGGCATCCTGGCCCTAAGGGTGTTCAAATCCTGGCACCACGTTTCATAAGCTCCATGACTTTGATCAAGTTCTTGGTCTCAGTTTGCTCATCTTAAACCCAATATCACTGTTTTGAGCATTATCAAGATTAATGCATATAAAATGACTTTTTAAAAAAGGAGCCTGATACATAGTAAGCACATAGTAAATTTAAGCTGTAATCATTATGTTCAAATAAAACTAGTAAATCTTATAGAATTGACATGTAGAGCTGTTTCTCTAGTCTTTCATTGCCAACCTCTTCGACATTTGTTTCTACCTGGTTGTACATTGCACGTATTACTTCCTGTTCCCTCTCCCTTCGAATATTCTGTTTTCCCATAGGTCTTTTCATCCTCATAAGCTCCTACTTAGTGTTTAATACCCAACTCAAATATCTTCTACTGAAATGAATTCTCCAATTCCATTAGAGTTAGCTGTTCCTTTTCTGCATTTATAGCATATATTAATCTTTACGAAGTAGTTCATCACATTATACTGAAATTTTAAATCTACCTTTTTACTTTTTTAGATTGTGACTTATTTATATTTCTGTTCCCAAGAAAAGATTGGCAATAATCAAATGTTTGACAACAGATGGATGGATAGATGGAAATAAGAAAGGGAAGGAGGGAGTAAAGGGGAGAGAAAGAAGAGAAGGCAGTCCGATTGCATAGGCTACTTCAAATCAAAACTAGATCAAAGTAAACCCAATATCTTCCCCTCACCTCAGAATCTCCCTTGTAGTTCTCTGAATTTTTTCAATGCTGTCACTATCTCCTACTTCTGGGCTCAAAACGTTAGTCTTCTTTTACTCTTTCCTCCTTAATCCCTTTATAAAGTTAACCAGTTAGAAACCCATCCCATCTTTCTCCACAGAGAGTCTAAATCTGTCCGTCTCTTGTTATTCCTTTTGCACTAGTGTTTAGAATTTGCACTGAAACGATTTTCAGACCTTCCTAATTAGTCTCCAATATTCAGTCTCATCTATTCTCTCCCTACTGAAAAATTAATTTTCCTAGAGAAAAACTAATCATATCATTTTCTTACTAGAAAACCTCCTAGGGCTCCCCAATGCCTGACATTCATCATGGTCCAAACTGTGACCCCAGATGATTTTTGATCCTATACTCTTGTCACATTTCTTTTACTCCATACCTTTGTCTTCTCACTGCACACCACATCTTTGTTGATGGTCATCCTATTCTTCTCCAATGCTTCTCCTTTTATTAACTCATATAAGTCTTTTGATTAATACCGTTTGATTTATCTAAGTTCTAAGACCAATGATTCTTAGTCTGTTGAGTACCAGAAATCATTTCAATGTTTTAAAAACTAAATGTTGAAGATCTCCAGCTCTGTCAGGAATGGTGAAGGGTCTAAGATTTTCACCTACTTACAAGCTAATTAGTTAGACTGTTACTGCCGCATGGATGCTGTTGGAAGACCAGAGAGTCCTAGACCAGAGACAAAGGACGTTTTCATTCTGGTAGCACAAGAAACAGCATGAGCATCAGCATGTATGTGTTCTTAGCCTTTGTCCCCAGTCTCACCAGGGCAATGTTCCAGGTCCAGATAGATGTTACCTATGCAGTGAGTTTGCTTCACAAGTGAGAATCCCAGGGACAAGGCCCAGCATTATTTTCAAGTAAGCAGCAAACACTGCAGCAAGTAACAAACAGCTAGTCTTCCTTCCTCCAGGGAGCGTGGAGTTATAAGGAAGTCGGGGTGTGATTCTCTTGACCAACTAGTTGCCTGTATAATTAACTACAGAAATAGCTCAGGACTAGAAAATGGTTAAGTCTTGCAGTCTGACACACTCAGCCCTGTGCAGGAATATATTCAGGATCCATGATGGACTGTCCTTCTTAATGATTCTGAGTAACAAACTTCATGACAAAAAAACAAGTATACATTCATGAATTTTTATTTTGTTAGTCATAAGAGTTATCTCACTACATTTAAAAAATAACTATCCATTGGGGCACCTGGGTGGCTTAGTCAGTTAAGCATCCCACTCTTGATTTCAGCTCAGGTCATGATCTACAGGTTCATGTCAGACTCTGTTCTAACAGCATGGATTCTTGGGATTCTCTCTCTCAAAATAAATAAATAAACATAAAAATATAATTATACATTTAATTTCTAAAGTGTGTTACTCAATCTACAAATAATGCAACTTGCATTTCTGTGGTTGTTGGAGGTCTATAATATAAATAACTTGGAAACCATTAATTTTTATTATAAAGCTATTTGAGGGCTCAGACCACATTTTGCTGTCTTTTTGTTTCCCATGGCCTACCACAATGTTTTGTTTATATTAGCTATTTAATAAATATTTTTAAAGGAGAAAATGAAGTAGAATTTTCCAGTAAATTAGAGTTGAAAACTGTAGAGATGAGTTGCTCTAAACAATATCTGTGAAGACTGTTGATTTTGAAAATAATATGAGACCAAAACTAGCTGTGTGCAGATCCAGGATTTGGGGAGGTAGATTCATGTATGAGTTTCTGAGCTAGCAAGAAAAATCCAAAAAGAGGAGAGGAAGGGTTTAAAGCTGCATGCCCACTGACTTCATAGAAATTAGTACAATAGTTAATATTCCACCCCCTGGTTACTGAATTCCAGAGAAGTGTCAAATTTATGACACCGAATTGTATTTACCTCTAATCAAGGTCGATTGTAAGGTCTTGGAAGAGGGTAGGAACATGCCTTATTTGCCTTTGTATTCCCTAGATACTCAAGCTTAGGGCATTCACATACTTTCCCGCATTGGTTTGTCCCAACAGCTCCTAGCGGCGGGTATCATTATTGCCATTATTCAATCATGGAACTGAGGCCCAGTGAATTACGTGACTTAACCAAAGTCTCAGAACTGGTAAGCGATGTTGTTGGGACCAGACTTTTACTCACTACAGGTAATGGGTTTCAGCTGCCCAGATTCAAATCCTATTACTGTCTGTGTGACTCTTCTAAGTGCCCCAGTTTCATCATCTATAAAATGGAAATAATAATAGTACTTATGGAGTTTTTTTGAGTTCCTAAAACAACTTCAGACTTTGAACACTGACTAGATATAGTTAAATGCTTAATAAACCTATGAATTATTGTGATGTCTATAAATGCCATGCTCCAGACCTTATATAGTAGCAGTTTCAATCACAAAATGTTTTAAAGATAATGTTTGAGAATTATCCAGGATATCACATACTTTTATTTTTATACCTTTGTCCTGATGACATATCCTAGTAAGATTGATAGTAAATAGCTGGTCTGACAATAAGGTACTTCCGTGTTTAATTTTTCATTTTTATGTTCTTAGTTTGTCTACCAAGTGTTTGGTCAGAGTGTGTGTTTTGTTTTGTTTTGATTTTATTTGTTTTGTTTTGTTTTTGTCATAGCCCTAGATACAACATATAAGTAATAAAGCTCCCAATTTGATATTTTTACATTATGAATGATTTAAAATGGAAAAATCAAAATTTGAATGGATGTTTAAGACTTGACTGTATTTTTCTTTGGTATGTAATAGAATTCATGCCAAACATGTTAAAAGTCCTAAGGAATAGCATTCAATAGCCAATGAAAGTTACTTCCAGTGGGTAACTATCTAGTAAAAGCACCATGGCAGAGCTCAAATGGTAGTAGAATATTATTCAAAAGGGACACCTGGCTGGCTCAGTTGATTAAACATCCAACTTCAGCTCAGGTCATGATCTCGCAGCTCTTGATTTCAAGTCCCACGTCAGGCTCCATGCTGACAGCCCAAAGCCTGGATCCTGCCACAGATTCTGTGTCTGCCTCTCTCTCTGCCCCTCCCTCACTCATGCTCTGCCTCTCTCTCTCTCAAAAGTAAATAAACATAAAAAAAATTTTTTAAAGAGTATTATTCAGAAGACCTAAATTCTAGTTTAAGTTGTTTTCCTAACACATTGTGTGTTATTTAACACACGCTACCTCTCAGCCTCTTCATTTGCAAAAATAAGGGCAGGGCTAACCTCTGTGGTGGATGTCACTGGGGCTTCACTGTGGTAGACAGCAAAAAATGGCCACACGCTTTTTATTTTTTAGTTCCTTCCATCAAGAGGTTGAGTCTATCTCCTAAATTCCTTGAATCTGGACTGGCCCTATGACTTCCTTTGACTAACAGAATTTGTCAGAATGTCTTTGCGTACTTCCCAAGCCTAGGTCTCAAGAGGCTGTGCATCTTCCACTCTTGAACTGAGACCTCTTCCTCCACCATGCAAGCCAGTCTAAGCTATCTTGTTACATCAGGGTTGGCAGACTATTTCTGTTAAGAGCCAAATGGTAAATATTTTAGACTTTGAGATGATATAGTCTCTGTCAAGACTACTCAGGTCTGCCATTTTAGTAGTAAAGGAGACATAGACAATACATAAACCAATGAGCATATCTGTACTCCAATAAAGCTTTATTCACAAAAACAAGCAGCAAACTAGATTTGCAGTTGGCAGGTCCATGGGGTAGATAATAAGAAATTATATGAAGAGAGGCCACAGCCACCCCAGCAGTCCCAGCCATACAGGCTGAGGCCCCAGATGTGAGTGAGCCCAACTGAGAACATCTGGGACCTCCTAATACCTAAAAGATTGTCCAGTTGAGCCCCTATCAAATGATCAGCCTAAAGAAATGTGAAACATCACAAATCTCTGCAGTGTTGGGGTGCCTGGGTGGCTCAGTTGGTTAAGTGGCCGACTTCGGCATAGGTCATGATCTCACATTTCATGGGTTCAAGCCCCGCATCGGGCTCTGTGCTGACAGCTGAGAGCCTAGAGCCTGCTTCGGATTCTCTATCTCCCTCTCTCTCTGCCCCTCCCCCACTCCTGCTTTCTCTCTCTCTCTCTCTCTCTCTCTCTCTCTCTCTCTCTCTCTCTCTCAAAATTAAATAAACATTTAAAAAAATTTTTACAAATCTCTGCCGTGTTAAGCCAGTAAGTGCTTTGTTACACCACAAAAACAAAATGATGCACACGTTTTAATTTTCTTTATCAGTCCTGAGTGCCCATTCTCCAGCTGCTTTGAGCTTGCTGACGGCTCAGAGCTGCCCCTACTCTGAAGAATTGCCTTGCCAGGGAGATTCCACCTGCCCCTGGGGCAACGCACAATAAGTTACCGATGGCGAGTACAGCCAACTTCCTGCCTCATGGTGGGGCCAACTCTGTGCTCCAATTCCAGCTTCCACAAGGCTCCCTCTGAGAACAGGCTGAAGCTGGTTTCCATCTGAAATCTTGCTTAGCTTGCTTAAAAGCTCTATCTTCCGTCCCGTACTCCCCTTCTCCTGCAAGAATCCCTGCAATAAACCACTTACAAAAATCACCATCTCACTATGTGCTCTTAGGAAACCTGACTAAGATAACTTCCAGGAATCCCTTTGTTAGCAGTCATAATCAAAATGCAGCCCAGGATAAAAGACTTAAATGCAAATGGTTAGGCCTTTAAGAAATAGCGAAAAGACCCCTTCCTCTTCTTTTCAAGCCAGGCTGAGCCATCTTGATAGATCAGGGTCAGCAACCATTTTCTGTAGAGAGCCAGAGGGTAAATATTTCAGGCTTTGGAGATCATATTGTCTTTATCACAACTTTGTCAACTCTGCCAAGTTAGTAATAAAGCAGACATAGACAATAGATAAATGATCCAATCACTGGGAGTGTGATCTACTAGCCCTCAGATGCCTTGTCTAAATCTAGAAGTGCAAGTAAGGGAATGGGAACTGAAAGTAGAATTTCCTGAAATGAAATCAATTCTGGCCTTTCTACTCTACTTAATATCATCTTCTTAAAATTAGTGAAGTCAACTAAATTTTAACATAGAAATATTGCTCTCCCCAAACCTGTCCTATTGAACATTGTCCCCAACTCCTAGATAACAGTAGTCCCAAATCCTGTTTTCTGTAGTCACTTCCCTTTCACTCACAGAGAAGAAAAACAAACTGATCCACCACATCATGGGAAAATGGAGACTATTAATGAATTTATGCACATAAATTACTTTGAGATTACCAGATGAAAGGTAATTTATAAATACAACATACCTATCATCATTATTATGCAGACAGCATTCTGAGTATTTTGAGCCAAAAAAAAAAAAAGAGAGAGAGAGAGAAGGAAAGAAAAATGTCCATCAGCAGGTTCCCTGCAAACTGGGAATTGGTAGCTGGCAACAGGAGAGATCTGAAGGAAATCTAAAGAAAAAGTAATGACAGCAGCAGGGGTTCCCTTTAAAAGAAGAGAAATAAGGAATTGTCAAAGAGGAAATGTTAATAACTAGCAGAGTGAAGTATGTGGAAAGAATGTGTAAGAGATGTGAGATAGAAACAGAAAGAAAGACTAAATCTAGAGGCTAGAAAAAATAATATATAAGAGAAGGAAACTGCATTTATCGGAACAGATGAAGATGATTCTCCCATGTTTTTATGTCTCCTAGAGATTGAAATACTCAGAAAGAGTGTAGTGAAGAATAAAATCGGGGACACCCTGAGAAGCATAGAGTGGAATTTATATGTTCTTGGACATTGCACAATTAAAAAAATAAAAATTTAAAGTAGTATCTTCATTTTAAAATGCCATCATTTCAATTGCTTTTTTTCTTCATCATAATTACCATCCAAACCAAAACAATTCTGTCACACTTGCTTTCCGAAAGGAAAGAAGAAAGAACAGAGTGTACCTCAAAATACAGACTTCTTTTTGAGACATTGAGTATGTCATCCAAATTTTCTTTTTTTTTTATTTTTTAAATGTTTATTTATTTATTTTGAGAGAAAGAGTGTGTGTGTGTGTGTGTGTGTGTGTGAACAGGGGAGGGGCAGAGAGAGAGGGAAAGAAAGAATTGCAAGCAGGATCCATGCCATCAGTGCAGAGCCCAACTCAGGGCTTGAAATCATGAACTATGAGATCATGACCAGAGCCAAAATCAGGAGTTGGATGCTCAACCACTGAGCCACCCAGGCACCCTTATCTCTTGTCATCCAAACTTTCTACATTTCAGTTTCCTCATCTGTAAATGAGAAGATCAGGAAATGTTTTGAAATTCAATACTCTTAGGGAAAAAAATGCAGTTTCTATTACATGAATACTAACTGGAGGAAACATTCTAAATGGCATTTTAAAGTCAAATTGCTATTTGTAACCTTAGCATACAACTTAGAAAAGCAATACTTTCTGCATTGCCTGAAATCATAAACTAAAAGTACTCAAGTAAGCTAATTTGGTACAGCTGGAAAGAGATCTAAGGATGTATGTTAATTTAATGACTGTTTAGTATAAGAAATTATAGCTTAAATAATTTATATGAATTTAGATATTCATTAAGGTTTTACAGCATTTCAAAATGAGTTATTTTAAGATCAAGAACTAAAAATACTGCCATTTTCCTTCACAGAAACCAGAGATAAATATATGGCAAAGCATAAATAATCTAAAGATTACTTCATTTTAGTGCTTATGCAAACCAAGAGTTACAAAAAATAATAAAGCATTTTGAGTTAAGTGTGTGTGAATATTTACAGAGAATGAAAAAATATGCAAGATGGAAAAAAGAAACAACTAGATTCCCTGTGTAATTAGCAGGAAGGCTTAGGGAAGAGTTGCTATGGATAGGCTTGACTTAGTCATAATCAAGAGGAAGGACATAAAAAGGAGAATGGGGGTAAAGATGGCCAAAGAGAAGACATAGTTAGAAAGCAGTGTCCCAGAAGAGATGGAAGCAATGAGAATCCTGTACTCACATGGAGAGGGATCATACTGGAAATGCAGAGAAACCGTGTTCCTCAGAGACGGGAGGGAAGAGAGAAGAGGAGGGCAAACGTAATTATTTGCCAAGGCATTCACTTTTTCATGAACTCCAATTCTGGTCTCTTTGTCTGATTCTAAACCACTCCGTTTTAGCCACCAGCATGTGCTTCTGTTCAACTGCCTTTCTCTGTGCTGCACGTTCTATGTTCATTTTGATAACCACCCTCTGGGTACTGGTACTTCACAGATCTAATTGGGTTCCATATTGGATTTCTGACCTGAGTTCCTCAGATTACCCTGAATATTCCCATCTGAGATGTCCTCTATTTTTCATTCTCCCGAAACTATCCATCTACATTCCCACTGTTATGACTATATAGTCGTCACAAAATGTTTAAATTGTCTAATCAAGATATTTGATATATGCTACCATCTAGATTGCTGTGATAAAGAACATACATATATAATCCCCTTCACTTTCAATGTGAACTATTTTCACTTAAATTGCTCACTACTTAGGCATCAATACATTATTTTATATATATTTAATTATGCATAATTATGTATGATTATATAATATACATATATGTGTATAATTGTATTAATAACAATGTTGAAAATTTATAATAAATTAGCATGTTATTAATACCAAAACTAAGTATGTTTAACATTACTTTAGTGCCTGATTGAGTATCTTGCTCCCAGCTACTCAGAATTTTTCTATTAAATGCAAGATAGCATTCTCAATTTCCTATGATTATTTTGTTGCCAAATATTAACCTTTGTCATTTTAATCAAAGAATGAGAAGTACTTTTCTCATTAATAAAATGAATCACTATCATTTGGGAATCTGTTGAAACCTGTGTAAAAGATTTGGAAGCAAATGGACAGTAAAACATTATTTTGGTTATATGAAGAGTTTGCTTCTTGTTTAATCATCTTCTGAACCAATTTAGTTGTAACTGATGTCCTTATGAAATTAAAGTTTTAGTGGCATCTACATTCTTCCTTAGGGCATCTAGTAATCACTTAAAATTGGAATAATACGGAATGAAGCTTAACTAATGAATAAAGTTGCACTATTATTCATATGTTTGCATTTAAATACTAGCGGACACTTCAGATGAAAAGAGCCTGGTTTAATTGGACTCTGTCATCTTTCTAATTTTACTGGCAATTTTTAAAATAAGATGAAACACCTTAAAAGAAAAACAAAAGTCATTTAGTTTCCTTTGCATTGTTCAGCAATCTTTTTTTAATACTTTAATGAGAACATTTATGTCAAAATTTATATCTCCTGCATTTTAATCTCTTTACCTTATTAAATATACTCTCATTACTGATGTTAAACATAAAAATAAACCACAAATGACCTACAAATCAAATTTTAAAATAATATATAACTTCAAATGTTATAAATGCAGAAGAAATCTGTTAAAATCCTTGATTTGTGTGGCAAAAAGTAACATCTCTATGCTATTTTTACAAAGAAATAATGTTGATTCCTATATGTATATGTGCCCAGTGTATTGGGGTATATATGTGAATGCAGCAAATGTAATATTATATACCTATATCCCACTATTTTAATTAAACAAGTATAATCATTCACTTATTTAATTACCATATATTAAATGCCTATGATATACCAGGTACTATGCTGAAGAAAATAATCTGACATTTAAGTTAACTAAATTTCTGGCATGACAAAGTCTGTTTTTATATGAAATTCATTGCCTTTGAATGCCTTCTGATGAAGAAAATTAATCTTAACATTTTAAGTTAACATATGCATGGTATAGTAGCCCCAGTATAAGTTTTGACTACAGATTGACCTGGTTTCAAATAGTTGCATCACTTACTGGGTATGTGATTTATGTCAGCTACTGAAACTTTCCAAAGCCTCTGTTTTCTTATGTGCAAAATAAGAAAAACAGCATGTTGGGTTTTTGGGGGGTCATTGTTGCATGATTACACACACACACACACACACACACACACACACACACAAACTCACACACCTTAGCATGATACCTAATACCTCCTAAATCCTACTCAATAGGCAGTTCTTATTAAATATCAATGCTGTGATTTAGGAAAGATCATTTACAGTGACACTGTATTAGTGTCTTGTTGCTGTACTAACAAATTACCGTAAACTTAGCAATGTCAACAATACAAATTTATGACTTTACAGTTTTGTAGATAATAAGTCCAACAGGTCTTACCAAGGCTAATATCAAAGGGACTGCATTCCTTTCTGGAGACTCTAGGAAAGCATCTGTTTGCTTGCTTTTTCCAGCCCCTAGAGGCCAACTGCATTCCTTGGCTTGTGACCTCTTAAAACAGGAAGTAACCGTGGTTTGAGTCCTCCCTCACATTCAGCTCTCTATGCACAGTCAGAAAAGTTTCCCCACTTTCAATACTCATGTGATTGGATTGGACCCACACCGATAATCCAGGATAATCTTCCCCATCTCAAGGTCTGTAATCTTAATTACATTTGCAAAGTCCCTTTTGCCACATAAGGTAGCATGTTCACGGGTTCTGGGGATTAGAGCATCAACATCTTTAGAGAGTCATTAGTCTGCTGACTACAGGCACAATGGGACCACCTGGAAGGTGCCTGTATTGTGGCACAAATGGCAGGAACTCAAATGTAATTGCTGCTTATCTTGAACATTGCTGGCAATATGTCAGACAGTCCTAAAGAAGTTTTCCATTCTTCCCTTACCTAATTGGAAGCATGCTTACAGAAAAGTCTTTTAATTTAGAAGCAGTCATAACACTGACTACCTATAAGGGAATGGTATGCAAGAATGGTATGCAAATTTAAAAATTTAAAATAAGTCCACTTATGCTGAAATCCTTGGGCTCTCTACCTACATATCATAATCATTATATCCTATGGCTGCAACTGTCTGGACCTTTACTGTTTAACCATTTCATGCTTTCTGGGACTATCATACTGTATGTTCTTCTGAACAGTCTTAGCAAGGTGACATGATGAGTTTGGCTAGCTTTATCTGTGTGAAGCAAACAGATGATTCCAAGTGGAACTACCTAAGTACTTTAGTAGTGCTGCTATCTCACGTTTTCTGTCTCATGAACAAAGATATAATAAGCAATTCAAGTAAATCATTTGTTCACTACATTTAATTATATAAAGGAAATAATATACTCACCATTTTAATAAGCATTGAAATCAAGTGGAAAATCCATCTGGCCTAGGCTTAAAATCAAAGAATTTAACACGACTTCATTAAAAGTTTACAGATATTTTTGGTATAACTACAAAGCTCCAGACACTAAGTTAGGCACCAGAGCCTTGGTGGATAAAACCGTTATCTTCACTGCTCTCAGAGGGGGCGGAGCTATAATGAAAGTGGAAAATCTAGAGGCTCTACCATCCCAACCCCTCATTTAGGCATTAAGGGACTGAATTCCAAAAAGATTGATACTCCACTGGTTTCACCTTTGATGCATAATCCACCTTCATATCCACTAAAATAGAATTCATTAGCAAGATTGGATTTTTGAGATTAGAGGGGTCAGGGCTTTCAGCAGAACACTGACTCCAATTATCCTGTAATCCAATAAAGAAAGGTGGTAGGAAAGATACCAAGCATGGTAATATTATTAGAGAAACAGTAATAGAAACATCTAGGGCTCCCTCATCAAATATGCCAGGTTTTTATTCCAGTCCAGCATGTTAGCTTGTGATCTTCAGTGAAATGTTTGACCTTTCTAAACTGCACATACCTCATTTGCAAAGCATGGAGGCAACGTGGCATAGAGGGTAAGAACCCAGCCTTCTGGCTTCAGAATCACATGGGCTTGAATCTTGATTCCACCACCTTCAAACTGGGAGATCCTGGGCATATCACATCCTATAACATTAATCCCATTAATATGGGAATAATAATAATACCTGCTTCAAAGTTTGTTATAAGAAGTAAATGGAGGATATAGAGCACCCGGGACAGGGTCTGAATAACAGCAGGCAGTCAATAGATGCTAACCAGTGTTATTACACATGTTCACAAATGTGAAGATGAATGTTTCATGCAAATCACTTTCCCCATGAATGGCAGTGTTATGAATTTCTGCATTTTAATGATAATTCCAAATTTTAAAAGTTTCTATAACCATGAACCCTGGCATCATCTCCCAACAACTATATGGTTAATTTTTTGCCATTTTGCAAAGTGGGAATTTGACTGGAAAGATCCAAATGGTTCAGGATCATATATTAAAGTGGGAATGGAGAAGGAATTCAAACTCAGTGACCCTTAGCTCTCTATTCACTGCTTTACCTGTTAAATTATATCACCTTGGCAGGTTAACAGTACACCAGAAACATTTTCAAGGAAGAATATTTATATACACAACTCTTGGCACCATAAATATTTGTCTGAATTTATCCTGCTCCAGGCCAGTCAACACCTTACGAAACTTGTGATTTAAAAGGCTAGGATTTTTATTCATGCAATATTACTATAACGGAAAACAATTCAGTATCTCTAGCAGGTATGATTTTACAGGCATTAAGCAGGTGGCAGACTACATAAACTTTACCTTTCCTGGCATTTAAAGCAACTAATATAGTTTTAAAGCATGTACATTTTTGTGTCATTTAAATAGTGAAACTATTAATGATAAACAGGGTTTGGAAGAAATGCGAATTTGAGGCATTTGTTTACATCAAGTTAGGTACATATAAACTTTGATAAATGCTAATGAGAGCTACCAACATGCATTCCTGTCATAGCAATGGAAGAACATTCTGTACAATTCCAAATAACCCCTTTAACCTTGTGAAAAATGAATGAAGAACTGGGGTGTGTAAAGCACTAAAGCATAATAAGACCAGAAATAAGTGAGCCTATTCCAGTTCATCTTCAAGCTAAATAGTAAGAAATAATTCCAAACAAGTACATTTCATGAGGTTTATACTTTCATGGCACTTTCCTTCTGAACTAGTCCATAAAGAACACCCTTATTTTTTACTACATATTTCTCCATAACAACTGTCTGGCTTCCTTCCTTATCTTATGTACTTTCATAATACCATATTGAATTAGAAATATAATTAGGAAGTATCTACTAATCTATTATCCTAGTATGTATTTAATAGCAGGTGCCATTTATAATAATAAACAAGACAGCTGTCCCTGTTCTCTAGGAATGTATAGTCCAGCAGAGAAGAGCAGAAAATTAAGTAAGATATGTCAACATACAGTGTGATCAAAGCAAAGGTACACAATGTGATGGCTAAGTCATAGGGGTGTTCTGGAAATACACAGAGGTAAAATATAAATAATTCCAGGGATTCTAATGCTAAGAAGAGAGCACCTGTTGAACAATACACTGAATTAGGACATTATAAAATATATTTTCAGTCGTTAGTGCCCAGGAACTTCACTATGACTTAGAGGATATTCTCTCTCCTTTTCTCTAGAACAAAACTGCCTCCTAGACTTCTCCACTTGGATTCTCACCATTGCTAACACCTACTATGTGCAATACTGAATTTGCTTTTTCTTTCTGTCCCCAGTTCCGGTCCTCACCTCATGCCTTCTCTATCTCAGCAACTGGCCCTAACCCATTCAATTACTAAATTAAAATCAGGGAAGTCATGCTTAGGGTCTCTTCTTGACTCTCCTCTCACTCTAAAAGCATAGAACAATGTTTGGGAAGGTGAGTGTTAAGGGGGTGGGACTAGTTCACAAAAGCTTTAAGTGATAGACTCAAAATCATGGACATTATCCTGCAGACAATTGTAAATCATTAAATCATGGTCAGTATTGCCTTGTCATAGGAGTAAATGAAAAACATATTTCTAATATGTGTAATAATTATCATTAAAATTAAATATGCATTGATTTTAATATCTGCTTAGAAAATATTATTATGGAGAACATTTTTTAAATCAGAAAGTGCATTCAAAAGCCAAACATTAACGGGAAGAGAGCATCATTTAAATAACCAAATATATACACATGTGCATACATATACACATATAGCATATTCTAAGGCCAAACATAAAAGGCTATACATTTTTTAAAAATAATCTTAGCAGATAATACATATCAAATAGTGTTGTCTCTTGAAAGCAGTTATTTCAGTGGGCAATATACATAGGTGTTTAGAAGCAAGGACTCTTGCATCAAATAGGCCTTCATGGACATCCTGCCTGTGTCATTTGCCTACTGTGTGACCTTACGAAATTTAGCCTCATGAGTCTCCACTTCCTCACCCCCAAGAATTGTATATAAACCCCTGTCAGTTTTTTTGTGAGTGTTACATGAAATAATGTAATTGGAGCACTGAGTGTATGGTAAGAATTCAACAAGTTGTTACTACAACTATACTTGCTTCCAGAGAGAAGCCAAGGAGGAAAATGGCATTTTTACCTAAGAAGAGGTAATTCTGTGATGTTGAGGTATTACCAACAATAGCCAAACTATAGAGAGAGCCCAAATGTCCATTCAACTGACAAATGGATAAAGGAGATGTGGTGTGTGTGTGTGTGTGTGTGTGTGTGTGTGTACCCACACACACAGTGCAATATTACTCAACCATCAAAAAGAATGAAATCTTGCCATTTACAATGACGTGGGTGGAGCTAGAATGTATTTCACTAAGCAAAATAAGTCAATCAGAGAAAGACAAATATCATATGATTTCATTCATGTGGAATTTAAGAAACAAAACAGAGGAACGTATGGGAAGGGGGTAAAAAAGAGGAGAGAGAGAAACAAAGCACAAGAGACTCTTAACTATAAAGAACAAATGGAGGGTTGATGGAGGGAGGTTGGTGAGATATGGGCTAGATGGGTGATGGTCATTAAGGAGGGCATTTGTTGTGCTGTTTCGAAGGGACACATGCACCCGCATGTTTATAGCAGCACTATCAACAATAGCCAAAGTATGGAAAGAGCCCAATGTCCATCAATGGATGAATGGATAAAGAAAATGTGGTATATATATACAATGGAGTATTACTTGGCAATCAAAAAGAATGAAATCTTGCCATCTGCAACTACGTGGATGGAACTGGAGGATATTATGCTAAGTGACATTAGTCACTCAGAAAAAGACAAAAATCGTATGACTTCACTCATATGAGGACTTTAAGAGACAAAACACATGAACATAAGGAAAGGGAAACAAAAATAATATAAAAACAAGGAGGGGGAGAAAACAGGAGAGACTCATAAGTGTGGAGAACAAACTGAGGGTTACTGGAGGGGTTGTGGGAGGGGGGATGGGGTAAATGGGTAAGGGGCGCTAAGGAATCTTCTGAAATCATTGTTGCACTATATGCTAACTAATTTGGATGTACATTTTAAAAACTAATAAGTAAAATTAAAAAAAAAAAGAAAAAGGAGGGCACTTGTGATGAGCACCGGGTCACCGGGTGTTGTATGTAAGTGATGAATCACAGAATTCTGCTCCTGAAACCAATATTGCACTGTATGTTAACCAACTAAAATTTAAATAAAAATTTAAAAAATAATTCTAAACTTCATTTTGCTTTTGGAGCATTTAAGGAAACCACCATTAATGACTGTGTGACATAATATGACAAGCTAAAAATCATCCAGATGCAAACACCTAGAAACGCTAAATAAAATTCACCTGAATGTATGGTTAAAAGTACGAGAAAGGGAAATATACAGGAATCAGAAGCAAAAGAGAGTTGAAAACAATGCAGTAAATGAAGGGGACAGGCAGCTCTTCTTGATCACAGCTGGTTGATGTGGATGGTCTTTATTAATTTACGACTTGGATTTAAATATCTGTGAGGGGCAACAAATAAGGTATTGGGCCCATGCAAAGTAAAATTAAAACGCAAACTCCTTAGGGGTGCCTGGGTGGCTCAGTCAGTTAAGCATCCAACTTCAGCTCGGGTCATGATCTCACTGTCCATGAGTTCGAGCCCCGCATCGGGCTCTATGCTGACAGTTCGGAGCCTGCTTCAGATTCTGTTTGTCCCTCTCTCTGACCTTCCCCCGTTCATGCTCTGTCTCTCTCTGTCTCAAGAATAAATAAACATTTAAAAAATTTTTAATAAAAATAAAAATAAAACTCCTGTTTTAATAAATCTGGGACCTCAGAATGTTTCCTTCTCAGTGAAAAGCAGACTAGGAAAAAATGCACTCACAAATTCAGTGTGCTAACAAGAAAACTCTGTCTGTGCCATGGGTTTTGGTGAGGGACAAATCTGAAAACCATGGGCCAGCAGCCTGGATGGGTTTTAGTCTCTTGAATCTAATGTGGACCTCCTCTAAAGTCTGTGTTCTTTTGATGTGGATTAGTCTCAATTTTTTTCACCCATAAACCAAGGAATTGGGGAAATTCATATCTTCCTCTCCACCTTTAAAATAACATGGCTATCATAAATGTCTTAAATGTTAATTCTTCAAACTCAGAATTTAAAAGTGACAGACATAACATATTGTGCAAACATATACCTGAAATATTAACGTTACCTACTGTATAGGATCCTTGTATTTCTAAGATTCTGAAAGTAACAAGTGAAGTAACTACTGAAAATGGGACTTGTTTTTACACCATAACCATCTTCAGGTAAAATGGTTATGATTTCCAAGTCACAATAAAATAAAACAAGAAAAGTATATCAATTGTAATAACATTCAGGTTTGTGCTAAAAAGACCCTCTGCAATTGTGATACATTCATTAACTGCATCACTGAAAAATGTTATTTTACAGTTTTATTAAACTACAACGGGGAAAATAGAAATTCATGTCCAGAATTTTAGAATTATAGATTTAGACCTCAGCAACCACCTTATCCAACACTTATTTTAGAGATGGAGAAAACAGACTTAGGAAAATTAATTGACTTTTCCATGGTTCTTCTATGTTGAAAATACTAGATGTCCTCAGTAGGGTGGTGGGGGTGTCATCCAGACTCTATAGGTCTGAAAACAAACAACAAACAAAAACTGTAACAAATAGCATGAAATCTCTTCTAGGGATGAATATCGTACTTAATTTGTCCTTAAAATAGTACATGAGTAAGACCAGCAGTATGTGCTAGACATCATCAGATCTTTTAGGGCATACTTTTAATTGGTTTAAAAATCAGTAGCAACTAGATTTTGCTCTATTTATAACATTAAAAGGCTGGATTTCATGTATTTCTTACATTCGACCACCAAAAGATATGTCAGCTCTGAGTTGTTAGGAAGTGTTGCCCTATTTTAAAAAATGAAAGCTGAAGAACCAATTAAAAACATCTTACTATTAAAATTTTTGAAGTTTTTGATACAAATGGATATTTTTATCTTGCAGATTGCTGAAATATTCCTACAGGAACTTAACATGAAGTGGATGGCTAGCTGGGAAAAAGGGAATATTTGAAGTGTGTGTGTCTTTGTGGGGTCTTTCACGTCAAGGAGGAAATGTCTTTGTTTATGGCCTTGTATGAAGTTTACTTTGTAAATGTCCCATAGACACTTGGGAAGTCTTTTTTCTGTCGATGGGTTCTGACCTGATCAATTAAATTACTTTCTGTCTCCACTGTAATTTTCACTTTGAAAATGTGATTATCGGGGTGAATGGGTGGCTCAGTTGATTAAGCATACAACTCTTGATTTGGGTTTAGGTTATGGTCTTACAGTACATGAGATGGAGTCCCATATGGAGTTCCCCACTGGCAGCATAGAGCCTGCTTGGGATTGGGGTTCTCTTTCTCCCTCTCTCTCTGCCCCACCCCCTGTTTGCAAACATTCTCTGTCTCAAAATAAATAGACAAACGTTTTTCAAAAAAAGAAAATGTGACCAAAGAAAATTAAAAACATCTTTTCCAAACAAAACAGTTGGGTAAATTTCATGAACATTATAAAATATTTTGAGTTTACATTGCATAAGTGTTTAAACATTTTGTGTACCATTAAAAGATCCCTGAAGGGATGCCTGGGTGGCTCAGTCGGTTAAGCATCCGACTTTGGCTCAGGTCATAATCTCTGTTTTGTGAGCTCTTGAGCCCCGCTTTGGGTGAGCCCACGCCCTACACCAAGTCCTGTTTTAGGTGAGCTTGAGCCCCTCTTTGAGCTCCAGACTTTCTCTCCCTCTCTCTCTCTCTCTCCCTCTCTCTCTGCCCCTAGTGGGATTCTCTCTCTCTGCCCCTTGCTCACTCATACTCTCTTTCTCAAAAATAAATAAAAATTATAAAAATAAAAATATTCTAAAAAAAAAGATACTTGAACTGCCTGATAAATATTTGTGTTAACAGTTTCAATAACTGCATTCAGATCATCTTTTAAAAAATGAACAGACAGATAACATTAATTTATTTATACTGAATAAATCTTTATAGATTACCTAACTGTATTGAAGATATATGCTATATGACCTGTAAGATGCACAAATTAAGAAGCCAGATACATTTATATTATATAACGTCCCATTATTTTTCTTCATAAACTACAGCAGTGTCCTGAATTCCATTTGTTCTTAACTCCTACCACAACAAAGAAAGAAAATGAAGTCTTTTTGAAAGAATACAAACAGACTGGGCATTACAATCCAGGAAAAATCTACTCCTCTGTTTGGAACTATAAACAAATACATAAAGCAACCAAAAATTGTCATCCTCATCAGCACCTTCAGGTTGTTATAAGAAGTAAAATGCTGCCAAAGATGTGTTGTTTTGTGAAAAGTACTATACTAACATGAAACAGTGTGACAGTTACCCTACCAGTTTGAAGACTTTCATTTCAAAAACCACCTTAAATACTAAATTATTAAATGACTAAAACTTGGTTTTTCAGCGATGGCATTAAATAAAGTCACAGAAGCTAAGTAAGAAAATACATGGAGAAAAATAATACTTGTCAAGTGACATGTTCGTATCTCTGTGGCAGAGAAATAGAAATTAAGACTGAATTGGGTAAATCATTGGGTGGATAGCCAAGATTTCAGGGAAGAAACACAGACAAAGAAGAGGTACGAAAACTGAGAAAGGAACAAACAAAAGCACCAAAAATCACCAAAAAGTGTATCACCAAAAATCCTTCATAATGGAAAATCTAAAGGATGTATTTTAGGCAGCATGAAAATAATCCCAGAGGGAAAAGCTGAGTGCAAGAAGGGAGAACTATAAGTAAAGATAGTATTAAATTTGTGATTAAGTCTAAGCAAGTATTGAATGTATAAATAATAATAATAACATATTTAACTTCTGACATTAAAAATGTAGTAGAAATAAAATATCAGTGCTATGTAAATTGGAAAAGAGATATGATCAGAGTTAAAGCATTCTAAGATATTTTTGAATTTTTTTATTTTTCAGGGTGAAAGTAAATATTTTGATAATTCTAAATTTTGTTAAATATACTGGTTAAAATAAATAGAATAACTTCTGGAAGAATAGACACAAAAGCATAACCACTAAACAAGTTGAGAAGTAAAAAGTAAGAAGACAAAAAAAAAAAAAGACAACCTCATTCTAAAAGAAGACAGGAAAGATGGAACTAATACACACACCTACAAAAACAAAACAAAAGCAAAAAAATGGTTGATACAGTTATAGTGGAATTTAGAGCTTAAAATATACCATGAAATATTTACATTAGTAAAGTAAAAACACCAACATTAGTGAGTTTATCTCAAACATTTTGAAAAAGAATAGAAAAACAAACACAAACGAAGGAGAAGGAAAGGAATATCAAAGATGAAATTATAACTTAATGAAAATTTTAAAATACAATGAAAAGAATCAACAGAGCCAAAAGTTGAGAAGATTTGAGAAAACTAGTAATACATAAAAACCCTTGGCTTGATTAATCAAAAGACACAATATAAAATAGATATTTGTAATGGAAAGGGGACATAACTATAAATGCTGCAGAAATTAAATACATACCAATGAATTATTAGGAGCAAAATTCGTGTCACATGTTTTGAAAATGTAGACAAAATAAATAAATTCCTAAAAAATGAAAATGTTGAAATTGATGCAAAAAGTAAAAAATTGAATAGTCTATAACCATTAAAGAAATTAAATCAATAGTTACACATCTTTCCCAAAAGAGAACATCAGGCCCAAATGGCTTTATAGCAGATAATTCCCATTATGTACAAGCTTTCAGAGAATAAAAAAAAAAAGGTGTCCTCCTTAATACCTTTTATGGAGCTCTTAAACTGTGATACCAAAGAAAACCAGGAAAAAATTACTCGCCAATCTCACTTATGAGCATAAATTCAGAAAATTGAGCACAGCATGCTTTAAAAGAAATAATACATCATGACCCAGCTGGAATGACTCCAAAAACATAGGATCAAATTAATAATAGAAAAATTCTTAATATTATTCACTACTCTAATAGAATAAAAAGAGGAAAATCAAGTTACCACCTCAATGAATACAAAAAGGGGGTTTGATAAAATTCAGTATTTTCATGAGAAAGGTAATAAACAAGAAAACATTAAGAAATAAGAACTTCCTTAACCTAAAAAAGGACATCTACAAAAAGGAAATTAGAACAAATATATTTAATGGCAAAATATTGAAAGTATTCTCTTTAAGGTAGAGCAATTTCATGGCAAAAATAACCATTTCCATCACCTCTATTACCAAAAAAACAATGAAATAAAATAAAATTTCACCCATACCTTACATCAGACACAGAAATAAATTTTAGATCGATTAAAGACTAAAATTTATTCATTTTTGCAGCTGTATGGGATTATATTTTTATGACCAGAGTGGAGAAGAAGTTAACACCTTAAAGCTCAAACTCTAAAAAAAATCTGATAAACTCAACTTCATGATAATTTCAAACTTCTGTTCATTAAAATATATTATAAAATCAATAAAGTAAGAGCCAAAAAGTAGGAAATCATTTGCTGCATATATAACTGATTCAGGATTTATGTCCATCGTATGTAAAGAACTTCTACATATTAATATGGAAAAGAAAATCCTACCAAAACATAGACAAAAAGTCCCCTTCTAAAGTTTCATACTCAATTATTGAAGAGATCACACTTTATTGCGTAACCACAATGTCATCTGGTCTCCTTAATATCTAAATAAAATGGATTCAAACTCTCATTCTATGGATTGTGGAAATTCAAAACCTTCCCTAAATCTATCCAAATTCCTGAGCATGGAGAAGGTGGGGGTATGCCTTAAATTCTCAGCATCCCTTCTGATAGGATTTTCTGGCTCCAGTTAAGTTTTTTCTGTGCTTTCAGTCTCATTGCTCTTTTTATTTATTAGTCCTGGTGTTATCCCAAATGTGGAACAAAGGTGCCTCTTCTAATCCCTCCCTCAAAAACCACAAGGTTGAGGCGCCTGGGTGGCTTAGTGGGTTAAACGTCCAACTTCAGCTTAGGTCATGATCTCACAGTCTGTGAGTTCGAGCCCCACGCGGGGCTCTGTGCTGACAGCTCAGAGCCTGGAGCCTGCTTTGGATTCTGTGTCTCCCTCTCTCTCTGCCCCTCCCCTGCTCATGCTCTGTCTCTCTCTGTCTCAAAAATAAATAAAAACACTTAAAAAAACTTAAAAAGCAACAACAAGGTCAAACCTGTTAGCTATAGCAAAACTCTTACTGGAGACCTCAGAGGCTCAAGGAGCCATTTTTAGCCACTTCCCCAACTGACTTTAACTGCCAGATTCACCCCTTGTAGACCTCCAGCCTCAAGCCAGTCCGGCTTCTCTGAGTCCCCACTTGACTACCACCTTTTCTGCTCCCTCCTGCTCTGCATCACTGGATCACTTAGTGTTAGTCCTGCCAATCCCCTTATCCTCAGGGACACACCTGCCCCAAAGCATATTGCAGAATTCCCTAAAAGGAACTCTGGAGCCAACTGTTAAGATAACATATTTTCACTCTGTTGTATTTAAAAGAAAGAAACAGGATATGTGCCAGGATCTGCAGCAAGTAATGATCCTTACAAAAATATCCCATACTTTGAGATTTTTGAGAACACTCACAATCTGTTAGAAATTGATTTGTAAAGTGAGCCATATTAGACTATACTCCACATGTTTCTAACCTTTTGACTATATTCTGGCAAATTATTATTTGTCCAGACATTTCTTTTTTGTGTGTTTAGTGTTTTATCTATTCCTTCGGTACATTTCATCTTTAGAATAGAAATCGATGTTCCTTTCAAGAATAGCTTAACGTTATTTATTTTTATGTGAACTTCATAAAATATATTTTTCCTGTTGAAGAACATCTGCATTTCAGGGTCAGCTGATCACTATATTTTGCAAGTATTTTTTAAAATTGATTTTTTTAATTAAAACACTAGATAGACACCTATCTTGGATCCATCTCTGTCATCGCCAACCCCAAGCAGTTCTCATTAGTGTGGTATCTAGCTTGGGTGCCACCATCTGCCCTTCCCCAGATAACGGCTAGTAAAGATCGGAAATGGTGACCAAAGTGGTTCCTTAGTCACCACTGTGATTGACAAGTTTCCTAAACGACTTCCTCATCAGGTAATAATGTGCCTCAGTTTTGAGTTCCTCATTTCTCACAGCACTTAAAGTTATTCTCAAAACCAAATGACATTCCATGGATTCAAAAGAAATGACAAATTTTTAACCAAAATTTAAAAGTATTAGCATTACAAATACTTGAAACAAAATTAAAGGCACTTCTGTTATTGCAGTGGAACTGAATTTGGTGTGAACGATGATGTTAAAATTAACGTTTCTGTTCCTTTATTTACCCCACCTCTCTTTTCAGTGTTTTCAGTCTTGCCTTAGGCGTCCACACATACACTTGGGAATTGACAGCTAGCACGACTCGCACATATTAACTGTTTCTTTCCACACTTCCTTAGGACTTCTAAGCAGTTTGTCACTATAATGATGTTTACAAATTGTGACAGGGAAACTTGATTAGCTGCTCAAAAGAACATGGATTTCTTATTATGACATTTTAAGACTTCACATTCTGGGACTTTAACACCATCTGTGTAGTGTGTAGGAGAGGAGAAACGACCACAACCTAACAAGGTCTATAATAGTTACTCCTGACCAAAAACAAAAACAAAAACAAAAAAAACAAGACCTCCCTGTCACCTTATTTCATAGCAGCCAGAGTAATCATGACCAGAAATCATTCAAGGTTTGGTTTGGAAGAACAGGAAGGCTTACCCAAAATAAGTAATTAAAAATTCAGCCTGAAGGAACCTGTCGTGAAAATTTCAAGTCTTCTAAATCCCAGTAAGGCAGGAAATCTGTTAAGGGGCTAGGCCCCTGGTAAAATTCAGGATTTCCTTTCTTGACAGAAAAGTAGATGAGAATAGAAAAATGTATCTTAAGATTTTTCAAATATTTCAGCTTTACTTACCTCTTTTCTCAGCAGGTATCTCCTCCAGGAATATAGAAATAGAAAGCAGGGAAACTATGTATACAGAGTCAAGGCAATAAAATGCCTCTCTCAGGACCTAAAAGTGGCCCCTGAAATTGGATACAACTACCAGGTAAAGAACATAATCTCTATAAAACTTGAAAAACACGTAGAGTTCTGTTTTGTATTTTGAATATAAAATTTACCCTTGTCACTAATTTTAATATCAAAAATCGTCATCAAATTAGAAATTAATCTCATGATTCACAAATAAATATTTTCTGTTTTAAGAAAGTATAGTTGCTCTGAAAAGGCATGATTCTAACTATATGTCATTTTGGATAAGGCAAAACTATAGAAGCAGTGGAAAGATCAGTGGCTATCTGGGGCTGGGGGAAAGCAGGAATCAATAGGTGGAGCACAGAGGATTTTTAGGGCACTAATATATGATATTTTAATGTAAATTTATGTCATTATACATTTGTCAAAACCCATTGAATTTACAACAGCTGGTGTGTTTACCTAATGTGAATTATGGACTTAGGGTGATAATGATGTGTCAGTGGAGACTCATCGGTTGTAACAAATATTCCACTCTGGTGTGGGATGTTGATAGTGAGGGAGGCTGTGCATGTGTGGGCACCAAGTATATATGGGGAGTCTTTGCACTTTCACCTCAGTTTTGCTGTGAACCTAAATCCACTCTAAAACATAATGTTAAAACTTAAAGAAGGATAGTTGGAAGCTGAGTAAATACCAAAATAAAAGATGGCAGGTATTTCTCTACAAAACCTCACATTAAGGAATCATAAGTAATTGCAATAAATATTTTAAGAGGAACTGTATGACACCAGGAAAAAGGTTAGCTTCAAACGGAAATTCTTGTACAAAAACCCATAACCATCTGATTGCATGCAAAACAGAAGCATTATAATGGATCACATGTGATTGTATACACATGTTCTCTCCTAAGAACAAGAGGTTACAAAAAGTAGCCAGCTTGCAAACGGAAACATGCTTTAGCAATAAGACTTCCTCAACTGAAAATAGAACTTCTGAGTTCAAGTTTGATCTATACCTTCTTTCGATGATGTGGAGTCAGTTCCTCTCTTTATTCTTGTTCTGAGAAGCCAGAATTTTGCTGGAATATCGGGTTGTTCAAGCATTTCAGAATGTTCACACTGATGTAACACTCATCCGTGGAAAGGAATAGCCTTGTTTGATTCATTTTCATGGGATAAAGTCTTAATCTGTGTTCTTTTTTTATTTATTTTATTTTTTTACTCTCACATCCATCTTTAAATTTATTTTAATAAGACTCCCTTAATATAGCCATGTTAGGAATTACCTTCTCTACTGTAAGGACCAGAAACGGCAGGTTTAGCAACAAGATTACACCAGCCATCTAATGCCAAAGGAATATGTTGGAGAATAAAAATTCATGGTAAAAGTAACTTTTGATTCCGTATATATAAAACATAGAAGCTCTTTCTTATGTGGTCAACTAAAATTTGGTGTATTCTTTATATGGTAAGTTCCTTCAAAGAAGCTGCCTGCTCCATGAGAATTGTTCGCTCCTGATCATGCTCTCTTCCTTAGTGTTTAACCCACCCCCATAAGCTCTCCAAACAAGTTACTCTAATAAAATTTTTCTAAAACACTCAGACTACAGATTTCGTGTTATGGCTATATCTCTAACTTTTCTTATGTATATAAAGTCAGTGTGGAATGAAAGTAACTTTAGAGAACTTTTGATTTCCAATGAGATAATTTAAAGAGAGAATGAGATAAACATCCCCTAAGTTTCTCTTAGATGCAAAGGTATTTGGTGTATAAATATGAATATTTTAAGAGATGTTTAACTGAAGTCAAGTTCTGGAAAACTTGAATGGCTAAAATGGCAAGATTAGGAAAATGCCGTAAGGTTAATGAAGAATGTGATTGAATACAGAAAGAACTGTATACTGTATGAGGGTAGATCTGAAAACTATTTACAAATGAGAAATAAAAAACAATGCCAGGTTCAAGTTCAATTAAAATTCCCTCCAAAATGTCTAGCTGTATTATACATAGGCAGAAAAATGCTGAGAATGAAACCTTACTCAATGAAAAAAAAAAAAAACCTGTATTCTTAATAGAGGGAGCACTTTAGAAATTATATAATTTTCACAAAAGCTTCATAGTCTCACCATGTGACTTATAAAAGTACAAAAAGATACAATATCCCCTAGTACAGTAGAAAGCAAACAGACCTAAAGGTTATTATACAATATGATATATGTATATATAAAATTTATTCTCTCCAGGCAGCCGGGTGGCTCAGGCAGTTAAGTGACCAACTCTTGATTTTAACACAGGTCATGATCTCATGGTTCTTGGGTTCAAGCCCCACATTGGGCTCTGTGCTGATAGCTCAGAGCCTGGAGCCTGCTTCGGATTCTGTGACTCCCTCTCTCTCTGCCCCTCCCCTACTCGTGCTCTGTCTCTCTCTGTCTTCAAAAATAAATAAACATCAAAAAAAAAAAAAAGAAAAAAAAAGAATATATACATAAAATAAAAGCTTCTATTTTTCAGTTTATTCAAACCTTTTCAGAAAAATAAATAATAGAAACAGATTATGTTTATCTGAGGACACAAGCACTGACAAGAGCAGGAGAACAGATTGATGATCAAAAGTCCCTTTCTCTCTCCAAACATCATGATGGATGGCAAAGCTAAACCACAAATCAAAGAAATATAATGCAATTTACAATGCTTTTAAAGGTTTTTTTAATCCCATTCTTTAAATTCTGAAAATGACAGAACATTTACTATGTCATGAAATTATGTTCATAATGAAAAATTTCGAAGAAAAATAAGAAAGAAATGTTACAGACACAGGTTGGTTTTCCCATGTCCCGTTTATGTGCCACCCAGATCCTTCCCTGCCCCAAGCTCTCCTTCTTAGCAAAGCCTACGGCAAACATCGAATGTATTATATCCCATTGTCTCATTGTGTTATAAAAAATAAAACTGAACGATTCGACCCCCTTCAAATCCTAGTTGGCTAGACCCCTTCCAAAGAGGGATGTCAAGGTTGCCACAAGGATGTGAGGGCCTCAGGAGATGGCAATTTGCTCTCCTGCCACCATTTCCGTGACACCGGCTTTGCTTTTATTTTATGTATTGGGCTTCCAAGCGTCTTTAGACGCTTGTTTAAAGAATGAGTTCATCTGTATCATAGATTTAAAAACCACTCTCCTCAAGAGTTTGATCTCTGTGTTTAAACTCATTTGGTCAGATGCCTTATTTCTGTATCTGTGAATATACTGAGGAAAAGATAGGTCAGCAATAGAAAGCAAAAGACAAAGTAAAAGAGTCCGATCAATCTATGTCACCTAACTTCAAGTATTTCATAAAGAAAGTGCAAAAATAGCAGGTGTTAGGGTGCCTGAGTGGCTCAGTCGGTTGAACATCCGAATTAGCTCAGGTCATGATCTCATGGTTCAAGTTCAGGCCCGCATCAGGCTCTGTGCTGTCAGCATGGAGCCTGCTTCAGCTTTTCCATTCCCCTCATGCGCTCGCTCTCTCTCTCTCTCTCTCTCTCTCCCTCTCAAAAATAAATAGACATTAAAAAAAATAATAACAACAGGTGTAGATTGGGGAAACTCCAGGCATAATTATTAAAGAAATGTCCTTATTCCCACCTCTGTAGGCCTATTACCCTTCTACTCACATGCTTTTTGAGGCCTAATACCTAATATTTTTCCCTTTTTGTATCCACTTTTGCATCCTTATCCCAATAGCTTACTTTATTTCAATTTAAGTTAGTAAGTTGTTATTTGCATTGGTAAAGCTTTATTTGTAATTTCATCATCCTGTTAATTAAAGACATAGGAACATGATTTTGAGATCTAGAAGAGATAAAATACTTCTGGATCGAACTTCTAAGGAAGATTGATTCTGATAAACTTTGCAAAGACTCCCCAAGTACAAAATATATCTGTTTATTTTCCAACAAGTATTTATTGTGTTTTTACTGACCTCCACATAGGCCTTTTAAAAAACGCTCCAAGAAGACCCAAAATCTCAAGGTGGACGAGTAACTGGTGCAGGTGTGGCTTTCAGCCTGAGACACTCAGAATCTCAGTGTTATCCATTTACTCAGAAGCAGGGGGCTCTGTAAACGTTGAGCAAAGATCACAGGATTTGCAATCAAAGATGCAGGTTTGAGTTCTGCCTGCACCTCTTTTTAGCTGTTTGTATTCTTAAGCAAGTGACTTAATCCCCTAAAAAAAAAAAAGAGAGAGAGAGAGAGAGAGAAAGAAAGAAAGAAAGAAAGAAAGAAAGAAAGAAAGAAAGAAAGGTCAAGAAATAATACCTGCCTCACAGGGTTGTTGTGAAGATCAGATGAGCTGGTGCATGTAAAAGAGTTTTATATACTGTTGTGGGCTAAACACGTGTTGGTTAGATTGGCTTATGGCAAGAGAGAGACTCCCTAAAGATAAAGAGGACTCCTACGTGCTAGTAGGCCCCCAGCAGGGATTCCCTTCTGGCAGCCTTTGAAGGCTGATAAGTATCTCCAACAGCTGCTTAAGAGAATACAGGGACCCAGAGAGAGGGCAAGGGTCATGATCTTTGCCCTTTTGCTCTCAGCTCAAAGGACATCTGCTAAAGATCCCCTGCAGGGAAATCTAACTCTAAGGAGGGAGGCCCAGGGAATGTTTCAAGGGATCCTGGCTCCAATAGCCTCAAGATCCCTGAGGATGTTAGCTTTGGAATTAAGCTTATTTTACTTCTCTTATTCTATCTATCACTTCTAATTTTTGCCCTCTACTCTGTTAGAATTTAAGAGGTTATATTTAGCATGTATGTATAAATGCCTATAATTTATGCTGCTTGTTTATATTTATATACATATATATTTTTTACAATATATATTTATTATAAATGTGCATATAGGCTATAGACCTGTGTGGTATACATCTTCTATAACATGTGGGTGGTATATACAGAGGGGGGAAAAAACCGGAAGAATATTTACCAAAATGTTAGTGATGCTGAAGATGAAATTATTTGTTTTATCTTCTTATTTTTCTTGTTTTCTCTTTGTTTATCTCAGTTTTTCAAGTGGATTTTTTTTTGGTTTTGGTTTTGGTTTTGTTTTCAACACTGGAGTTTCTTCCTCTTTATTTTGTTTTTTTTTTTAATTGTTATTATTTAAATTCAAGTTAGTTAACATAAGTAGAATCCAGTGATTCAAGTGGCTTTTTTCTTTCTTTTTTAATGAATTTCTTTTAGGATGGAAAATTCACAATGCACTTTCCTGGTTAAAATATATGGCTTGCATTAGTTCAGCATATTTTAATTTATTCCTTTACATCTATTAAGTGATTTAATGAATCTTAATTGTTTTTGTTTCTTTTTCATTCTGTTTTTGTTATTTCGTTTGTATTTTCTTAAGTTGTTTCTTTTACTTACTTTTCTTACTACTTTCTATGTGGATTTTCTTTTGTTTCCTCTTTTTTATTTTTCCTTGTCATTTAGTTCCCTGTCACCATTTGTTGTATTTTTCATTTTTTATCTTTTACTGAATATGCCAAACACAAAGCTGAGGATTGTATCCTTAAGAATTGCTCATAACTTGACCAAAGAGTCTGGACCTTTTCCCTTCCAATTAGCTCTCTGGTCACCTCCTTTCATCCCTAATGTCTTAAAGCAGAACTACTTAGTTTTTCAAATACTAAGCTGGAAAACTAGAGAGGTTAACTAACTAGAATTATCCAGCAAGTAATATTAAACCCATTTTTAGCATCAGTAAAGATGATCTCAAAGCATAAGTATACAGTCAACTAATGTCTGTGCCTCTGGGGCACATGTCTCTCCAAAGCCCAGAGCCATCAACCTACCTATCTACACCTGCACTCAGAGTCAACATGCCAAAATGGAACCTATCATTCCTTCACCCCTCCAAAAAAACTATTCCTCCTTGTCCTCCTTTCTCCTAAAGAAAGGGAACTCCTGAGGTACCTGAGTCGCTCAGGCTGTTAAGTGTCCAACTAATGAAATCATCTCACATCATGATCTCAAGGTTTGTGGGACTGACCCCTGGGTCAGCTCTGCGCTGACAACTTGGGATTCTCTCTCTCCTTCGCTCTCTGCCACTTCCTCTCTCTCCCTCCAAATAAGAAAATAAACATTAAAAATTAAAAAAAAAAAAAAAAAGAAAGGGAACCCCTCCCATGCCTCTGAGACCCCACAGGGATTACTGACATTGCCATTCAAACAGGTGCCCGAGTCAGAAACTTAGGAATCATCCTACACTCTCCATCCTCCCTAGCTCCCACACCAAATTATGTAATTCTGCCTCTTCGATGCCTGTCCAGTTCTGTGCTTTTCAAACTTGAATATGAGAACATCCATGGACAGTAATGTCATAAGAGGTAATATATATAAAGTACAGAATGAACATAATGAATCTTCCTGGAATGCCCTCCTTCCCCTTGTCATCTTCATAGTAATAAGTAATTTCAAACATCGCATTTCATAAAAATAAGTGAGTATATTATGAGGAATTCAAAGTGAACATGTATTTTAAATATGGTGTGTAACAAAAGAAATGTGGAGCTATAAAGTGGGATGCTTAGGGCTCATGTGCTATAGCCCTAAAGTTTACACAATTATTTCCCTATGTCAGTGGGATGCTTTGGCAGAAATATTTTAGAAGAATTACTCATAGTAATTCTTCTGTCCTTAAGGATTGCTCCTGTCTTCACCAAGACCTTCCCTCCTCTTTCTGTGCTGGCAGAGTGCTTCTTCATTTCCCACTGGGCCACTGGGACGACCTCTACCCTGGTCTGGCTGGAGCCTCACTCAGCTCCAAATCACCCCCATATGCACACTGACCTCAACAGTATGTGCAAAACACTAACCTGATCGTGTCATTTTCATGTATGAGGTCATTTGGTGGCACCTACTTGATGTAGAATAAGGTAAAAACCCCTTCCTATGACATATGGTGCTCTTTAGATCTGGCCCCTGCCCTCTCAATGTTCTCAGCTCTACATCCTTCCTCCCATCCTCAGTTACTTGCAGTCTGCCAAGCACATGCTTTCTCAAAGACCTATGCTTTTGCACACAGTGTACCTCTGCTACATGTTCCACTCACCTACTTCATCTAACATACTATCATACTCAGCTCAAGCATCACTTCTGAAGGTCCAGCTGGATTCTCCAGAATTATTTGGGTTCCTCTCTTTGGTGCCTGCATAGCACCCATTTTTGGTAACCCCCAACCACAACCCCCCCCTTACACATGGTTCCTTAAAACAGGATCACCTGTTGTTCATCTTAGATCTCTCTTCTACTCTGTAGTTTCTCTGAGGATAATTGCTAAGGACACCCTCCCTTGCATCAGGAAGTCTCAAATGCAGTGCATAACCAAACTGCATCAGGATCAGCTGGAATGTTTTCAATGTAAAGATTCCTTGGTCTCTGCAATTTTGACCCAATAGTTCTAGATGAAAACCCTAGGGATTATACCAAAATTTCTTTAAAAATGATAACTTTAAAACTCTCCAGGTCATTCTAACACAGCTTATATGTAGACTGGCACTTGGGCCCACTGCATTCAACAGTTAGGACTATCTTGATAGGATTTAAATATTAAAACAGCAACAACATACTTTTTTATTAAAGCAGTTACAACTACCTTCTTAAAATGGGTTAACTTAATTATATTCTTTTTTTACTACAAGGTGGTATTTCTGCAGTTGGATAACACAGTATATATTAACTATTAATATCAATTTCACTAAGGGGGTCTCCTTCTGATTTTGTTTTCAAATTTTTTTTTCCTTTTTTCTTTTCAAATTCTTGAGAGCTTCTTACTATAGATTCCAAATCCTTACCTACTGCAGTAATGAGAGTTGTACACCATCCACTTACAAAAATAACCTAGAAATTCAGTTTCAAAATTGCTGCATAGAAGTTAGAGGAAGAGGGGTGCCTTGGTGTATTAGTCAGTTAAGCGTCAGACTTCAGCTCAGGTCATGATCTCAGGATTCGTGAGTTCGAGCCCCACATCAGGCTCTGTGCTAATAGCTCAGAGCCTGAAGCCTGCTTCGAATTATGTGTGTGTGTGTCTCTCTCTGCCCCTTCCCTGCTCATGCTCTGTTCTCTCCCTTAAAAGTGAATGAACATAAAAAATAAATAAATAAAATAAAATAAAAAAGAGGAAGAATATGGGTCTCTTTCTCTCAGGAAAGAATCTCATAACAACCACTGACAGCTTTCCTGCCAAGCTTCTGGCACTAGCATCTTCGAAGAAGAGGGAAATGGTTGAACACAAGTAAAAATCTCACAACGATAAACAAGAACACAAACAAAAACTCAGGGAGTTCTTCCAACATCTAAGTTAATTCCCACCAATCACATTGGTTTTGAAAACAGATAGATATATGGGGTGTGACATTTCGTAAAATGATGTTTTAAAAACAAACTGGCCCCATATCATAAACCCAAATAAGTGTTGTCCCTTTATAACACTTGTTTTTATTAGTCTGTAGACAGTTTCCATTGCTGCCACTATGATGTAAGATCCTAGATCTCTTTTGAAACTAAAAGAAAATGACTTTAAAAATGTAAAGGTGCTAAATTATGTTGAAACAGATTTGAATTTTGAAAACAGCCAGGGGATACATGGTTCCAGCTCTGACAAAAATGTTGAAAAATAGGCAAGAAAATGTAATTATATAGTGAAAATAATTTTGGGTCTAGTTTTAATTTAGGTCTAAAGCAAACTACAAGAGTATGTATCTAAAATGTTTTAGAAAATGATACTATCATTTGAATAATAATAAAAATTCCTATTGTGTATTCTAATATATTTATTTAGATGTTTATGTGCTACAAGGTGAATGAAGTGAATCATGTTACTTTATAGTCATACTTCATAAACTTTGGGATAGAAATTATTAATTTAACATTGGGCTTTTAAACTACTTTAATTTCAAAATTAAATCTTTAAAAAAGAAAAAAAAAAAGCTTTTCCAATTTGCATAAGGATAGCCAAAGCAACAGATGGCTTCTGTCTCTGTTCTTCTCCCAGCTCTGTCCTCTATGTAGATTTTCTGTAATGCTCAAAACAATTCTTCATTGAGAACTAGAATTTAGAAAAAGAAATATTCAAGGTGCTAAGTAAAAGAACTACTTTCGTAGAAAGAGGAAAGCACTTGGCTTGATAAAAATAAGTTCTGTAGGAGGCTTGAGAAATACAGCATTGTGTCTGAGGTATATCACTGCTGGATGCAAAAAGTGTATGTAAGATGTGAATAATGGAGAAGTGGAGATGGGAAGGAACCAAGACCCTTTCCATCTTTGGATTTGGTCCAAACTTGGGCAGAACAGAGAAGGAGACCATGTTTGCTCTGAAGTTCTTCTCTTCCCCCTTTAATTATTACATCCCTCCTCCTAGTGGTCCTTTTTATTAGCCAATAATTACTTAAGGAATACAAATTAATCAACCCCAGCAAATAAGGCCATAAGTGAGCTGAAAACAAATGTTTCCCTCATCATGGGGATAATTTCCTATTGCCCTTTAATGGCCGTGGAGCCTCAAGATTGTTATTTCATTACTCACACTGAGTAGTACCCTAAAGGTGTCCTTATACCTTCATACCTTATACCTTATGCTTTCTTTGTAAAGAGAAAACAAAGTCCAAAATTCATGGAGAGAAAGCTCAGTGTCAAATCAGAAGAGATGCCGTTGTACAGACAACCTCTGACCTCATTTTTCTGACTCACACCAGGCTGGTGGCCAGCAGTTCTACCTCCTCGTGGTGCTTATTCACCCAACTCCAGACACCCAAGCTGAGTTCACTGCACTGCCCTGTGAGAGGCATGGTGGGATTGCTCAGCAATTATGTCAGTGACATCTAAATTTAAAAAAAGAATTCTTTGACGTTGATATTGGATGACTGAGTCAGTTTTCCAGTTTTCTCTGCTCATTTGTAGGAGTAATCAAAACTGACTCTCTCCGCTGAATGGGTACCTTTGTGTCTTGGCATTATTACTATATTGCTGTTATTCCTTCCTCAAGGAAGGAAAGGAAGTCACTCTTGCAATGACTGAGGTGCATTTCATTTGCAAGCTTAAAAGGATGATACCTCACCTGGAAATCAATTCATCACATTTAAGATGTATCCTTGTCAGATGCACAAGGGACACAGAAGGTGTGAATCATGGAACAATAGATGTGAGAAGGGCCCATGGCCCATTTAGGCCCTCATTCTGATAGCAGCATTCCTGAACCCTACTATTCTCTAATCAAGTTTCAGTTTGAGTTGATTCAGTACTTGTTATACCTCCATAAATAATCTATGTTCTCCCCCCTACCTCCAAAATAAGAGGAATAGTAGATAAAGCTTGCAATCCAAAGTAAGTGTAGTTATAAAATTGAAGATTTGAGTTGAGAATACCACTGTGACTGTTACCCACATTTTATCTTCCTATGCTCACCCTAGGTTGGTGTCACTTAGTAAATCAGAAGTTAGAGCCATGTTTTATACACACTCCATATTTAATAATGCAAATGTATATTGTAGACTTAATAGATCATATATGTTTAGTCAAAGATACACTTCCAAAGTTATCTTTTCTCTCATTTTTTGATAGAAAATTACCAAAAATAATATTGCCTCTGAAGGAAAGCATCCGATTTATTCTTCAGAGCAAAATAGAAATAAAATAAATTTATGTGACTTTTAACTCAATAAAGTAATAGAATAAGAACATTTCATTCTCTGCTTCCAAGACATATTTTAGTATGACACAATCATAAATATTCATGTAATAAGAATGGTAACAATAATAGCCATAAGGTCTATCCTTTGGATGTAGAGATGAGTCTCCAGCTACATGGAATGGAAACTCTAGGAAAAAAATTATAAAGTCAAATTAAGTATGCTGATGGCAACTATCTTCGTTCCTTTTTAGGTAATCTTGCCTGTTTCTAAGCACAGTCTTCCATTTCCCACCCCTTGGCACCCAGATGTATACCTCCCACCCCTCGACTCCTAGGTGTGTATTGTTCTCACAGACAGTAATCTCCAGGAGGGCCTGCCTCCTCTCTGGTCCTGTGACTTTTGCAGCAATTTCCCAGACCCACTGATTGCAGAACATATACTGCCTCCTCCTGGCTCTAAGTCATCAAACCTTCAGATTCAGCCAAATACCAATTCCCTCTAGCAAGAGATAGACAAGATACGTTTAAGCCATCTAGCTACTACAGAGGTAGGCTTCAGTTTTTTTGTCACTGTCTCTATTATGTATCATGAAGTGTTGTCTTTTCTCTGACCCAAATCTCCCTGTTTATAAGCCGAATCACCTTTTTAACCACCCTGATATACAGGTAGCTGATGTAAAGAACCAACTAGAATACCCAAGTGAGGCATATACTGTCTCCAATGCCCAAAGAGTCCATTGAGTTACTTAGCCTCTTTGGTAGAGAAGAGTGAAGAGTCCATAGTGTTTCCTTTACTGCTGGAGAGATTAAATGTTCTGTGAATTCATCCACAGTCTCTAAACACTTTACCTAAGTACACTCCCAGCACTGTGCATGTAGGAAGTATTCAATAAACATTTGCTGAGTTTCAAGATCACAATGGGGAGTAAGCCCCAAGTAGTAGCTCTCAGCAACTGAATTAATTACGAATTATGTCATCCTATTGGTCTTCATGTTCATCCATCGATAACTACAGATGACATTTCTAACATGTTGGAAGTCCAATATAAGCAGAATGTTCACAAAAAGGCAAAACACGGATAAAAGTTAAACCATCAGTATCTGACAGCAGGGTACATAATGATAAGTATTGGGATGCGCATACCAAATTTGAAAAGGAGGGAAATTATGACAAGGTTTACCAAAATAAGAATCACATCAGCATTCTAGACAACAAAATATTTGTTTCCCAGACGGTACTCATCATCAGGATCAGCCACACAATCCAGAACAGACAATGCATAGAGACAGGAAGCATATTAGTGGTTGCTAGCATCTGGGGGAAGGAGAGAAGGAATAGGGCATAACTGCCAGTGGGTATGGGCTTTCCTTTTGAGGTGATGGACAAGTTCTGGAACTTATACCATTGAATTATACACTTCAAAATTTCTAAAATGATTACTTTTATATAACATATTTTTACCACAATAATTTACATGTTTTTTACCACATGATTTTTACCACGATAATTTTAAAAAATGGACACCAAGCCCATTTCAGGTATGGTGTAGGAAAAAGTAATAAATGACAAGGCAAGAAGGAATGATAAGTTTAAGAGTATCTAGAAGAGAGGGGGACCACTCCCCCTAAATTAAATGAAATCAAATTTCCTTTAGACCTTTATGTGTTACTGTGTGACCACAATTTCACTATTTTGAAATATCCAAACGTATATAGTTCAGTAGAAGTGGTCCACAGGTCTTGCAGCACAGAATTAAGTTAGCCATCAGATCAAGACACTGAATAGCACATTTCCCTATCTTTTACATTTTAGTTTACCATGGTAAAGAATAGCAATCTTCTCTTTGAAATCTAGAATTTACGTAAGTGCATTTATTGCCATGAATTCTAAAGCCAAGTTGTGGCATTTAGGAGTTCCTTCTTAGCATTGCCTTCTATACAATAAGATTATAGCCCAGGGGCATAGTAAGTAATGAATTCAAATGATTTCTTCTGATATATAGTTCCACCAATAAATATTTATCCTTGTTGGATGCTCCAACATGGCTTTTTAAGAACTAAACTCAATGAAATTACATAACCGGTGACTGTGCTAGGAACCCTGTGGCTGTCTGATAAATATTAATAGAATCAAAATGCAAACATCGGGACCAAGAATGCCTAGAAGTAAGAAGTCCTTGCTGAATTAGGATAGTCTCCTTCAGTGCTACAATATAAGAAACACTGAAGTCTAAAGAAGCCCCATTTTTATTCAGTTCTATGGAGATATGTGAGAGAAGCAGTCTTGGGATATTTTAGTCTTTGAGACCATCTGTCTCTTTGAATGAGGTTTATTCAAATGAATGAATTTAAGCCAAAGCTATAAAAATTGGTCAGCAGCAACTGATTATTTGGTCAACTAGTTTCTTTCTCCTCTCAGTTTCTAGAGCAATTTTTATGCTTAAATGACTAAATAGAGTCATGATATCATTGGGGCTTTCTCCCTCATTAGACTCGTGAGATTGCCTATATCAGGGATGATGTCTTACTTATACTTGTCATCCCAGGATCTAACTTCAGAGTTAGTTGGCATTAATAATTATTTCTTAGGAAAAGACAGGCTGCAAATAAGCAAAACTTTAATCAGCAAGTCTACCATGTACACAGTGGTCAGTTATAGTTTCTAAATCTGATGATAAGAAAAATGAGTATATTCTCTACAGACATATCAGAAAAACAGACCCTACCTAAGCTCCTAAATGGTCCCGTGATAATAAAGAGAAGACAGTTTAGGGGAATTTGGCATATTTTATAGACTTCGTGATGGCCTTTCCAGACTACACAGGTGCCGGTTTGCTTGGTTTGCTTGGTATTCTTTAACCAAAATTGCAACCAGATCTCCTACCCACAATCTGCTCTGGAGACAGAAAACTATCTGTTGTATAGATAAACTGGTTGAAATATCTTCTCCAACATCTACTCTGTTCCATCATGCTCCTTTACCATAACAGGTCACTCATAATGAACAGTAGACAGAAGGTTTCAGTTAAGTGACCCTCTAGATCCTGTCTTTTTATGACCTCCTCTAATGGGGGAACCAGAAATCAAACCACTCATATCCCAGAGGTTTCTGACCACTTCAGATCTTTGCCCCTACCACCGTAAGTTAAGTCCAATATTGTGCTTTGAAGATCCCAAATTGCCTAAAGTGTATGTGTTAGTTGGGTTAAACAAGAGTGGCTATAAAACTCGATTGATAAGAGAAAAATGCAAGCTGGCTTAGAGAGTATTCTGTAGCAATTAGTTGAAAAACAAGAAAATCAAGAAAAGTCTTCACACAGAACACATTTGCTCAGTACCTTTTTGTTTGTTCAGATTCCTTGTCAGAACAAAATAATGATGATGATGATGATGATGATGATGGTGATTGATGATGATTGATGATGATAGTGATAAGCTTTGTTGAGGGCCTACTCTGTGCCAGTCCGTATGATAAATATTCTGTGTCTATAAAATTTAATTTTCACTTCAACCTCACTAGGTAGCTAATATTATTATCCCCATTTATGGCTGAGGAAAGCAAGGCAGAGAGAACGGGTTAAATACCTTGTGGAAAGTTTATCCAGGCAGCAAATGGTGGAGGCAAAATGAAACTGAGGAAGCCCACATTCTTAACACCAGACAGCTTCTCCCAGAGCTGTGTAAACCCTGCTCCTCTTCAGCATATTTCATTCCTATTCTGTGTGAATATTATGCATTCACGTGGCTTCATATTAATCAAATATATAAAGTTTCAACTTTGTGAAAAGCAGAAAAAACGTCTACAAAACTGGAACTAGGAGATACTCCAATCTCTATCTCTTCCCTTTTTTATTCCCCCTGAAAAAGGCTGGGCAACCTAGTAGCTGAAAAATACTGATGTCACTTGAAAGAAATTGCATCTTGTCCTGCTCTCTTCTCCTCCAATTTTGGGCCTGAACCAGATGGAAACTGGTATGAATGTGCGTAGTGATGGCCTCTGAATGATCATCGTGAAATGACTTTCCCCAGTAATGTTAGATTTATCTGATGATTTTAATACCCTTCATTCTAAAATGCTATTATCCCGAGTGCATGCAGGGGACAGTACACTTAGTCATAAGTGATGGATGAATTCATTATCCTCAGCCAATTTTAATGGGTCATCTAGAAAGGAAATCACCAGTCGGTTTTGGCTATTGAGCATTGCTACCTCACGTACCTTATTAAGCCAAATATAAAAATGGGTGGTTTTTCATTTTCCTGTCAGACAACAAAGGTCACCGATCACAAGCTTGAGAGACACTGAGGTTTATTTCTCTTTGGCCTGAAAAAATGGATAAGCGCTGAAGTTTTTATCTTTTTCCATTGTGAACTGAATATTTCAGAACTATGCACCCTGAAGAGGAAAGTGCTTCATTGGAACTTGGAACGAGGAGGTTTCTTTGCAGAGAAATAGAGGTTGACATTAATGTATTCTCCGGGTGACATCGTTAATCTAATGGCACTGTTGAGTTCTAGGACTTCAGCCCCATCATTAAGAGCTGGAAGTAAACACATCAGTGTGGAATATAAGTAGGTATGCCCATGAGTATTACAGGTTCTCTTCTACCCACAGCTACTAGAAACTGAAAATATTTAACACACACAAAAGAACTGCTATTCATGTTTCAACCTATCTTTTCTGTTCTTGGCTGGGAAATCCTGACTTCTTATCTTTTAAACTGTCATCTTTCATTTGACTCATCAACTTGAACTTTTCCTCTCAGAAACATTTCTGAACATCAGACAATCAACAGCTATTGATTGTAGTAATGGAAAAACAGGTATATATTTCAGGATCTGCATTTGCTGTGAGCTAAGCCTTTCCTGCTCTTAATCCCTGGTCTTGTAAAACTGACTTGGCGCTATTTTAATGCATTTGCATATTGAATAATTATTTTGCTCTGTCCTGGAAATGCCATGACTAACAAATTCTGTGTTAGCAAATTGTTGAATTCTACAATGAGAATTTTTAAAGGTAAGAATTAAGGGGAGAAACATGTTATAAATTTTCTAATGCCAATGTGTTATACCAAAATAACCTAGAAAAAATATTGAAACTATACTGCAATTCCTGGGTAGAATTAAAATGGAAATAACGGCCTAAATACTCAGAAAAAAATGGCAAAATTATTTTATTATTATTAGGTTACTGTTTTACTTGATTAAAAGTGTTCATTTTATATTATGGCTATTAATTATATTCAGCAGAAAAAATATTATTTCAAAAATAAAACAGTCTTGGTAAACCCTCAAATTAAATAGGTAAGGGCCGAGTTGAGCTGTAGAAGAGGGAAGATCAGGGAAGAAGTTTTAGCCCAGGTGTTCCCATCTCCTTCCTTCCTCTGTGGAGGTTCTCATGAGCCTCTCTGGAACACCAGGACTCTACAAGTCTGTTTGAAATCCATGAACTAGCCCAATAATCTTAGGAGATAGACATAATGCAGGGAGCTGTTTTCACTCAATGATTCCTTCTTAAAGATTGTCTGTTAGGGACACTTGCCTGAAAATTAAATGTATACCTCACTAACATTGTTCTGTATGTAACTGTCTCACCTGGAGCTTCTTAGAGGCTTATAGGTTCTAGCTTTTAAATGTAGCTTAAAAAATAATAAATCGTGAAATTTATTCTAAAATAATAAAGTAGTAAGCAAATAATCAGAATTTAAAAGTTATGATTATTTCAGAAAGCATACTTCTTCCTGCTGTTTGGTTATACAACCAAATAAAACTACTAAATGCATAATGACAATAGTTTTCTATAAAAATTAACTGGACTAGTGAATTTCATTAGGTTTGGATTTTTTCTCCGATAATCAGAACCATAACTATACAAATATTAGCCTGTACTTTAATTTAAACTTAATTATTTAAGAATTCCTTGAGACCCTGTGTGCTATTTTCTGCCAGTTTATAGGTGTGGGAATAATATTCAAGGTGTTTCCCTGTGGTCACTTTAAAACTAAATCAGGCAAACTCTTACCAAGTAAGGAGTGGACATGGTTACATTCTTTTCTCAGACAGAATTAACAAAGTTAACGGAGACAGGGTGGCTTGCTTTTTGTTCAGGAGAAAAACATGCTACTTACCAAAACAAGGCGGCCTAAGTAAAGACTGAAATTAATAGTCCTAAAATACTTTGGAATTTATAAAAAGCTACAGAAATTATTAACTAGAACAAGAATTTTTCCATGTCTGTCTCCATTTCTTTCATGAATTGAAAATATCATCTACAATCATTTTCTCAGGAATACTCACTAATATGAAAACTCAAAGGCACATTTTGCCTTTCAAACTTATAGTTATCTAAAAGTATTGAAATATACCTCAGACCTTATTTCTAAAGTGGAAAGAATACTGCCCATAATTTAAAAAGCATTGCCATATTATAACTTACTAAAATAAATTCTAACAGAAGTTACCAAGGATTTTAAACAGATGTAAGTTAGTTCTACCATATCCTATGTTTATGAATATGGCCAAAAAAATGCTTAGAGAAGATTTGAAGCAGTAGCAGATAACACAAGTCCATCTGCTTATGTCATCTGCTACTCTTTTTGTGACATGGTAAAGATTATAAAAGGAAAATCAAATTCACATAGCATTTATCTAAGAGGCTTCTATAACTGAATCCCTAATAAGGAGTTTTTTAATTTTTCTTTTTTTTTTTGTTTTAACTCTAGCAACTAATTAAAATAGTAAACTGATATTTTTAATATGTTCTTTGCTCAAAACAATATTTTTGTTATTCAGTAACCCAATTTGATATGTTCAAATTAGTGTGGTTTTTTTTTAACTAATTTTTCAGCCTATCACTCTGTGGAAACACATAAGAACACATTTGTTTGAATTAGCCTTCTATGTTTGGTTATTTTTAAGTTGTATGTTAGTGTTCAGCAGTATACACATGATCTAACAATAGAAAGTCAGAGTTCTCACCATGCTAATTTAAATTCTTACTGCCTTGTTCATCCATTGCAACACCTTCCTAACTGCTATCCCAGACTACAGGCCTCAAACTCTAATCTCTCCAGTACAAGCCCACTCCACCCAAAACCTCATTGTAACGGGTATATTTTGACCACTAGAAGGAGCACAACATTCTCTCCCATTCCCCTCAAATCCTCTCTCAAGGAAACCTGAGTCAACTCAGACTCCTTGGGCAACAACAATAGCAGGAGATGGAATCTGAGACATAATCAGGCTGGAAGAGATCAGCAGTTTGGAGACATCATGGAGCCATGCTATCTTTGATGAGCTTTATCAGAGTGCTTCTTACCCATATAGATAATGCATTGAGTGAGTCTGGAGCACCTTCCTGATGGGAAGGAGCCTCCCATCTATTGGGAGCCATGGGGCAACTTCAGTGAAAGAGGAATGAAATAAATACTTTACCCAAATCAGCTTCAGGCTTTAGGTTGTGCTTTTCTTTGGGATGTCCTTCTTCCTTTCTTCTTCCTCCTTCCTCCCACTCTGCCCCTTCTTCTCTTCCTCTTCATCTTCCTCCTTCTTCTTCTGTTCATTATTCATTCATCCATTCACTCATTCATTCGTTTAACAAATATCCATTAGTGAATGCCAGTGCTTTGGCAAGCAGTGTATTAGGTACAAAAATAAAGTGGTTCACAAGATATCTGTGGTCACTTCCCTCACGGAGCTTTTGGTGGATCAAGGAATGTAGACATTAAACAAATAATTTAAACTAGGATTGTATAAGGAAGGAAGGAGATCAGAATGTGATGGAAGCAATAACAGAGGCCCTAACTATAGTCCATAGAAAGAAAAGGTCACTTTGAAGAACTAACATTTAAGCTGAAATTTGAAGGGGAAAAAAAAAAAAAAACAACACAAATTAACCGGATGATTTGGTATGAGTGAGAGCAAGGAGGAGAAGAAATGTTGCAGAGAGAGGAAAATGCCGAAAATTCCAAAAGAGCGAGAAGAAAAGGATGAGAGAGAGAAAGAAAAGTTTGATGGATGTTGAGAACTGAAAGAAATTCAACAAATCAAGCATAATAAGTGAGGGAAAGCCAGTAAGGAGAGAGAAGTGTCAAGTACAGAGTAGAAAATAACAGTGCAATATCCTGTTAAGAAACAAGGAGTAGTCTCCAAAACAACAATAGATGGCATGGGCTTATCTAGGAGAGGAACACCTCTGCCAGTGTGACAGGAGGGAAGGAAGAAAGGAAGGTCTGTGACTTTGGTGGTCGAAAGTTGAGGGAGTGCCTCTCTGACGACTTATTATTTTCTATGAAGCAGGGGGTAAGCTCATTTGCTGGGAGTGAGGGGGTGGAGATTTGAAATTTGATTAAGAAATATATTAAGATTGCCAGGCAGTGTTGAGGGCCCAGGTGAGGTGATGACTGTAAGTTTATAATGGTATCAATCTTCTCAGTTATGTAATTTTCTCCAGCAAGTCTTATCAAGCAGAATAATGGCAGAGAGAGGGTAAAAGTTGATTCATTCAGGAGTGATGACTGTCAGGATAGTATGATGAAAAAAGGCCAGAGCTATTGACAGGAGACTTATTGAAATGATAGTCAACACAATTTACCATTAAAACCAAGGAGAGGAAATGAGAAGAGTCTCATGGATGGGAAGTATGCAAAACAATCAATTGACTGAAGAACTAAGGTAATTGAATAAGCAAACAACTCTTATTCCCTGGAAGCTTACACTCTGCCAGAGGAGCCGTAAAGCAAACAAACAAACAAACAGACAGCCATGATAATAAATGTAAATGTTATAAAATGATACAGAGTGACAGGGTGGCTATTTTATTTTGGATAGTCAGCGTGTCTGAGGAGACACTATTTAAATTGAAATCTGGACAAGAAACATCCAGTGTTGATACATGAAGGGAAAGAGCAATCCAGAAAGATGAGAGCAAGTGCAGATGAACTTAGGTGGGAATGAGCTTGGAATGGTAAGAAGGCCCACAACACTATGATGAGTGAAATCCAAGTCATACAAGCCACACTGTGTACAGCTTAACAGAAAAAGATAAGGAATTTGCTCTTAATTTTCATTCAGAAGATTAAAGGACAGGAGTGACCTGCCTTATGCTTTAAAGGTTGATTATTGTTGCTCTGTACAGACTATGAACAGAGTCGAGGAGATGAGGTTGTTGTCATGTCCACTGACCCAGAGAGAATACTACCATTCCAGGAGGTGGAATAGACTAAAGGCTAATAATGAAAAGGTTAGAATTAGAATATGTTTTGATGGCTTGGATGTGGGAAACAAGAAAAAGAGAATACAAGCATGGGATTGAAGTAACAGGGTGAAGTGGGGTTATTTTCTGAGGATGGAAGACAAAGAAAGGACAGGTTTAAGGACAGAAATAAATTCAGTTTTGGCAATACACTAAAACCTGGGTTTGTGAGCATAATCCATTCAGGAAACATGCTTGTAATCTAAAGCATTTGTATATCAAAAAGAATTTCCCCATAAGAAATAATGGAAGCTTAGATGATTCATCCCACGACCCAAAAATATTCATATAAAAATGATTACAATACGGTAATATAATACAAAATAATAAAGAAAATACAGGAGCACCTGGCTGGCTTAGTTGGTTGAGCATCTGACTTCGGCTTTCTCTCTCTCTCTCTCTGTCTCTCTCTGCCCCTCCCCTGCTTGCTCATATGTGTGTGTGTGTGTGTGTGTGTGTATGTGTGTGTGCACGCATGCTCTCTCTCTCTCATAAGTAAATAAACATTTTTTTAAATATAAAGAAAAATAATCTGCACCTGCCTTTGAAAAATTTCATGGCTGGTGTGAGGGAGACAAGAGAGAGGAGGGTTATTGTGTGGTATGGCTTTCACTATCACTAACAGAAGTACTGCTGTCTATTGGCTCAATGGAATCTTTCTTTTCGTGCAACTTTAAAAAGGAACCTATCCAATGACACTTGGTTTTGCCTCCTTTTGAGAATTTTGCAGAAATGTGACATTGCGTTGATAATCACACACAATCCCACAGAGAGAGAGAAAGAGAGAGAGAGAGAGAAGAACCATTGGCTTAGTTGCGATCATGTGACATTTGGCATCACGTACTACTTGTATTATAAGACATCACTCTTGTATTAAGCTAAAATTTATTAGACATGTTTACTCATTTTGAGGAACACTCGCAGAACACGTTACTCGTAATCCAAGGTTTTACTCTGTTAAGTTTGAGTTGTTTGTTAGGTCTCTCAATGGCTGTCAGTTTGCAGTAGGACAAACAAGTTTCAATTCTTGTCAGGGCCGCAGATACAAATTTGGAAATAATGGGCATAGATATGTTAGAGGAGGCAGTAAGGAATAGCAAGAGGGGTGGGTTAACTGAAGTGAAGTTGGATTCTTTGGTCATGGAAAATTCCGTGAGCATGTTCTGTCCATTTGCATAGGCTATTGAGGTAGGCAGGCTCAGGAAAACCAGGCTTTTGTTAAGACCAAAAACATATGGAGACTCAAGAAGGACAATATTGGTGGAGAGTTTGGTGAGTGAGCTGGGGAGAAAATGCATAGTTTTCTGGGAACCTGACTGTAGAAATATGGAGAAGCTTCCATTTTAACCACAAGGAAGGAAATCTGGAACATGAAGAATGGTGGTTGGAGTTCTGACACTTCCCTGAATCCCTGGAAAATTTAGCTGTGGCTTGGAGAGTTGTGATAAGCATATCCTTTTCCTTCTGCCCTGTGGCAGGGTCAGCAAACTACACTTGCTGGCTAAATCCTACCCATCACTTATTTTCATAAAGTTTTATTGTCACACAGTCACGCCCCTTTGTTTAAATAATGCCAATGGTTGCTTTCACATCCAACTACCAAAGCCAAAATGAATAGTTGTGACAAAGTACTCAAAAATATATATTATTATGTATTATATATTAACAGAAAACGTTTACTGATTCCCACTCTATTATTACTGGAGCTGTACAGTAGGAAAAATGACCAAGGAAATCACCTGTATAACCCTTATCACCTGGGACACAGACAGTGGTTCCTATGGACTTTCAATAAATGCTTTTGGACCTTCAAAGAAAGATTATGCAAGTAATCACATAACCTAACAAAAGCTCATGTAACATGATGATATATTGTAGAGAACTTTCCATTACACATGTCCTCAAATAAGCCCTGATCTTCCTCATCCCCTGTGGAGGAAAATAGGATTTGGGTTAATCTTTCTCATCCCCTGTGGAGGACTTGGGTTATTCCTCGAAGCAAGACTGTGTAACCATTAGTGTCAATGCTAATTGCACAGAAGCTTAGTTGCCACTGTTGATAATTTAATCCTCTTGGTGCTTGCTAGAAAATGGTACCCTTTGTATGTCTTGATCAGACAAGAAGAATCTCACCGAAAAGTCCCCTGGGATCCAACTCACTTCAGCTGTTTTAATTTATAAACACAGAGCTATTGCCCAAAAGCAAAAACATGCTGCCCATGTGGCTGGGCTGGTATGAGTTTTCAACACCAGTGCAGCAAAGGAAGTTAGGTGTAAATGTAGATGAGGTCACACATTCAAAAGGTTCCAAACACTAGTCAGGACTGTAGATGAACAGCATGGACCCAATATGAGGCTGGAGGGTGGAGACGGGATTGTGGCACACTGAAGAACCCTGGCCCTATCTACCCGAAGTCATTGCTACCCAACCTCCAGCTTTGTAGTCATACAGGAATAATAATCTAGCCAAATAAACTGATTATTCAAAAACAGTCATACATTTGGATTTTGGCATTACATTTCTGGTTTCTTTTCATCACCATCACTGCCAAACATGCCTCAACTCTGGCCCAAACACTGCTAGTCATAACCCAGTTTCTAGAAGAAAGAAAAGAAGCCAATTAGCTTGTTGTTGGTGCAGAACTAAGACCTAAGTCTCAAAAGCAGTCTTTGTTGCATATGTGTGTGGAATACTTTAGCTCACTAGGAAACTACCAAGGTGTTAGAATCTTAAATCTCAGTCCAGTCCCAGTTCTCTTCAAAGCTTTCCTCTTGGGCTGGCACTGCTGAACTCCACCAGATATTAGTCATGGCTTTTCACTAAGAGCCTGAAAGAGAAAGCACAAGCTAGGGCTCAGCATTTCCAAATCTGTGAATCCCCTCTGCTGTCACATTTTCAGGGGAAGGACTTTAGATGAAAAAGACAAGCCAAATTCTTCAGCATAATATTCAAGGTCTTCTATATTTTGGTTTTAGTAAACCTTTCAAACTTATCTTCAATTCTTCTATACTCCACTCAGCTGGAATGCCTACTGTACTCAAACTTATACATCCTAATTTCTGTAATAGCCTCCCTTTACCTGTCTGAGTCAAGTACTTTATGTCTCTTTTGTGTGTGTGTGACCTCTTCAACTGTACCGTTTGTTGCCTCTTATTTTGTATTTCCTGGTTATGTTGTTTTTAATTTTCCCTGAGTATATTTGATTTCATCATCAGTGTGTTAGGCTAGTCCTCCAAGGGTAAGATGTCAAGATGAGATTAAATATGCATAGATTTTTATTGGGGGAAATGCCTGTGAAAGAAAATAGGGAGCAAGCTGGAGAAGGCAAGTCTGAAGCAGAACAGGAAGAAGGGTTGGGTGGGAGTGTTCTAGATTACCATGCTGTCAGAGGAAGGTCCTGTGACTCTCAGAGGAGAATGGGCCATAAGAGTCCCATGTCTCTCAGGATAGGGCTACCTCTGTGTCTCAGCCATACTCAGCCATTGACTAGGAACAGCCTCTAGGAAGCATGGACTCAGTACAGATATGGTGGTGATGAACTTCAGAGCCCAGCGGCAGGGGTCCTTGGTCAGTTATGCTCCCTGTATTTGGAAGATTGAGATGCACATTTTCATGGCTGCCATTAGAGGGAAAATAACTCTTTAAAGGAAGAAATCATTTTTAATATACTTTTTTCTCCTACAGCAGTTAACAAAGTGCCCTGTTCACTGAAAACATATATACATTGCCATAAATACACACACATACACATGCATACATGCATGCATACATACATGCATACATCACTAGATAATAATAAGCATTTAGGTTTAGGTTCAACTTAATTGTGTGCTCATTTCTTAAAATGGGGGAATACTATCAGTATGGCTATTTTCCTTCTATTAATAAAGCTACTTCACTAATCTAATATTATTTCACTTTGTTTCTCTAAATTTCTCCATATTTCTTTATTTGTGTTGGAGAAATCCATAAACAAAACAATCAGTAACAAGCACTACTTCTCTACTGGCCAGAAAGCTGCCTCAGTGACTTAAAGGAATTAGTCCATATCTCTAACACCCAACATACCATTACATACCCCTAAGGAACAATGGAACCCAAGAGGAGACTAGCACTAGCACTTATTTGAAGTATTTCAGTAAAACACTCATACATAATATTTTAAGTGCTCCTGCTTTTTAATTTTTTGTGTGTTCCTTATTTTGTACTTAATCTCCATGTAGAAGTCATGGCAATATCACTTAGATTCTTACTGCATACTTCCCACACTTTCATTAAACTAATTATCTTGAAGTATAATTAGCTAATTACTGAGAAAGGTAGATAATGATAGTGAATGGAATGTAAGATAAGCATTAATGAACAACAACAGGATCCAAATATTCCAGTCAGGGAGAAGACATTCAGAGTTGGCAGAAAGACAGGGAATATTCAATAACCTTTTGATCAGTTGCACTTGAATCAGAACTAACAATGCTACACTGTGCTATTGCAACTGGGTAGGAATCCAAGTCCTCAATTTTTAAATCCTAACAAAGCTCCTTTACATTTCAGTGATACTGAATGATGTACTGAAGAACCCTAGTGCAGACCAATTGCAATTTGTCAACCGGACTTTTCAATCTTTCTCTTTTTTGCCTTTTTAGAAAGCATTATGTGGAGAAGATTTGTTTTCATTTGTAGCTATTGTCAAGAAGCAGAATTTATTATAATTAAGTTACAACATGTCTTGGAAGGGCCAATATTCTAAACTTTAAAATGCTCCCAATAAGGTAAGGGCATATTTGTTTGAAATGAAAAAAAAAAGGTTGAAAATAGATTTTTAATTAACTGGCTCTGGATCAGAGCACTTTTCAAATGAAAATACAATAAGGCACCTAATCAGATAAGTTATTTACCCAGAATAATTGGATCCATGCTATAGCAAAGTCCTTTAAAATGTGGCTTGGCTGCAGTGTTTTTCAGTTATTTCAGTGTGTTCAACTGGCTACAGCAGGGAAATGATGTAACATGTATCATAATAAAATCCCTGTATGAACCAACAGCCTCGTAGGAGAAAAACCCTGCCAAGATCAAAACCAACCAAGAGACCTCAACTCCTCTAATCATTGGATTGGTAGTAGGAGAAATATGACACCCAAATTTGCTGCACAATGTATTTATCATATTACCTCAGAGTAGTTTACTTGCCAGTCAGAATGCAAGCTCATTTTAGGACAGTTATACATCACCTTTCATCCCCCCATCCAATACCTAATAAACCCTCGATAAGCGTTAGTCAATTTAAAATGTAAACAGTGCAGAAGAACACCAAGACTAATGTAATTCAATACACTATTTGCACTGAACACGGAGCTGGCTACAGATGGAAGAGAAACCAGAAGTATTTTCTGGGAATGTATAATCTCCTTGGAAAGATAAAACAGCCACCCATGAAACACCTACATCCAAATAAAGTGGTTTGTAAGGTGTAGGTGTTAATGACTGATAAGCACAGTAGATGCTGACAGAGATCAGAGGAAGGAGGCATCTGTGTGAGGTAGAGTGACCAGCAAGCACAAACACCATAATTATGAAAGGCAAAGGGGGAAAGGGAGAGCATCCTCTAGGTGGAATAAGGTGAGTCATACATTCACAGGACAGTTGGGAAATGGGTCTGTCTGGGGTGGATGATTCATGATGAGGAGTAAAGAGGGTAAGGGTAGAGAGGTAAGGTTGGAAATACAAATGAAAAGCCCTGAAGCCATTCTGAGAAGTCTGAAAAGTGTCATGGGAAAAGCACTAAAACTAAATCAGGAGATCTTATTCTAGGCCTCACTTTGCCCCTTGCCCACTCTAACATTGGGTAAGTCAGCATACCTCTCCAGTGTCAGTTTCCTCGTGCATAAAGTTGAGAGACACCAAAAGACCACTGCAGCTCAAAAAGGTCTTGGCAACACAGAATCCTGTGAAGAGAAGCTATAGAGCAAGGGAGCAGCATGAAGGAAGAAAGCTTTGGGCAAGATGAGTTTGGAACTAATTCATAGAAGCAGGCTTGGGGATGGCAAAGTAAATGTTTGCAATATCCACCAGGTACTGGAGGATGTAGTGCTGGAATAAGGGACTAGCAAAGGAAATGGAAAGGTAGGGGAAATTTAGAAGGCATTATCTACCAGACTTTGTGATTTGCAAAAGTACTAACTCAAATGTAATGCCATTATTTTGAACCTAGGTGATTTGATATCAATGTCGAATTAGAATAAAACTACATTAAGGGTAAAGCCGGTGTGAGACAAAATCAAATAAAAATCTACTTTGGGCTCTGTCCATCCTAAATACCTTCCATCCACTGCAAGGACTGCCCTTTAGTTTCATCCTTAGTGTCTACACCAAGGACCCCTCGAGTCTGAACTTGCTAAGGACCCTTAATATTTTTCCCTTTATAACCAACCAAGCATACTGGGTACTTGATCATCACAACAACTTTTGAGGTATTCGTTTTCTCTTGCTGTGTGACACTCTACCACAAACAGAAAAAATAATACCCATGTGTTAGCTCACAGTTCTGTAGGTCAAAAGTCTGGGCAAGGCATGGCTGAGTTCTCTGCTCAGGGTCTCACAGGACTCAGATCAAGGCTTTGACCCCTTGAATTCTTATCTGGAAACTTTGAGGGAAATATCCACTTCCAAGCTCATTCATGATTCTTGGAGAATTTAAGTCCTTGTGATTATAGGAGTGAGGTCCACATTTCCATGCTGGCTGTCAGCAAGGATTGCTCTCAGCTCCTGAAGGCCACCTACAGCTAGTCTCTGTTCCCAGGGACCACACACATTTCAAGCCATGTGGCTTCTTTTGTCTTGATAGCCAGACATGGAGAAACCTCCCTTATATCCACTCGCCCTCCCACTCTGTTCTGACTTTGTCTCTGACCCCTATACCCAGATTCACATGGCTCATGTGATTAGCTTCTCAAATGAAATCTGAAGTCCTTGTTGGGTTTTACAAGGTCCTTTATTATCTGACACCAGGTTTCCTTTCCAGCCTCATTTCGAATCACATTCTGCTTCTCTCATTCACTCACTCCACTTGTGTTCCTGGAACATGCCAAGCAAATTTCTGATTCATGCTCTTTGCATTACCTGTCCTCTGAAGGAAATGTTCTGCCTCAAAAAGAACACGGAAGTTTCTCCCACTTCACCTCAATTGTATCACCCCCAAAAGGCCTTCCTGGAACCATCTGAAACATCCTTTATCACTTTTTCCTGCTTCATTTTTATCAATTATATACTTCTTAACATCTTTGGCTTTTATTTTGTATTCACTTGTTTACTTATGTATTTATTTGTTGACTTGCCTGTCTTCACCTCACTAAAATGGAAACTCCATGAAGGCAGCAGATTTGTTTGTTATGTTCCCTCTCTTGTCTTTAGCATAGTTTTTGATACGTAATAAGTATCTCAATATGTTGCAAAGTAAATGATGTAAATGTTTCCCTTTCATCCATAAATCACTTACTCAACTCTTATTCACACAGTTAATACCATGTGGCCATGATGCAACAATCACTGTGCCAGGTGCTAGGTGTATAAGGTAAATCAGATACACGTGATTCTTGCCCTTTTGAAATTATTTAAAGAATGATAATAGACAAAGAAATAAGCAAAGAAGATCTAATATGTGTGCTATAATATGGGAAGGGCAGTGTGCTTTAACAGCACAAAAGGGTAAAATCTCTCCAAAGATCAAAGAATTGTACCTGTAAGAATTGGCAGATAAGTTGAGATCTGAGGAAAGAGTAAAAGTTAAGCGTTGGAATTAGTTTGGGTGATGATAAAGACTTCTTCTTCATTTGTATGAAGAAAACAGAAAAATTCAAACAAACTGGTTTTTAATGTCCTCAAATTTTACTTAATAACTAATTTAATTCCCAAATTATTGCTCTGATCAAGAAAATTATATCTGTTTTTACTTAGTAATCTCACTTTACTTAAGATCAAAGAAATTTGGATTTCTTTTAAAGAAAAAGGCCAAAAGAGAAACAACCCCCAAATAAGCTACTTTTTTCTTTGAATCATCGAATCGTGCACTACCCAATCCATTTAATGTAATAGATAGTTACCAAGGATATATCATTCGCATAAAGATAAATAAGTCAGTATACCATCCCCCCAGGATTGTATAATTTTGTACAGAAGGTAAGTTCGTATGCAAATAATTAAAATACAAAACAAGAATAGAAAAAACAGTACCTTGGGAGTGGTTCAAAATGCTTTGAAAGTGGAAAAGACAAGGACTAACAGAGTATTTGGCTGGGTAAATGAGTTTATCACAAATGCAGATAGAGAGAAATATATATATATATATATATATATATATATATATATATATATACACACACACATATTCCAAAGAAAATTCAAGAATGTAAAAAAGAGAATTAAGGAAAAGATAGTACAAATACCTTTGTCTCATCTCATCTGAGATCAAAAGTAATATTTCAATAATAAGGATAAAACATAAATATGTCATCTTGTGTATATTTTAAGCTAAAATGAAGAGTAGATTATTAATCTTCACCTGTAACTATCAAAGATAAAGTCCCAGGTTATGTGGACATTCTCACATGAGAAACCGTACATGTACCATTTGTTGTTTATACATTCCCCAACAAAATGTATGCAGAACAATCAGAAAACTTAAATGAAAATAAATTTCTCTGATGTATCCCTTAATGTTGGCAGGTATGTTTTAGAACTCAATTCCTCTATTATCTTTCCTTATCACACAGTAATATGAAAATTAGAAGCCTATCCATATTTAATAAAATAGAACTTTCATAGTGCTGCATATAATTTCTTGGAAGATTTTAGCAGGAAAATATTCTTTATTTCCAGAAACAATTATATTAAAATTGTAGTAGCAGATCTTAGGTTGATTCCTTATAACATAGTGCCATCTAGAGATTAAAGTTGATGTTGCTACAAACTACATTTACAACTTAGCTTCTAAATTCTAACATCAACATCACATTTTATAGCTAAAAGTCCAGTAGGAGAAACTACAGTATGATACATCTATAGGAGTACATTTGAAATAAAATAATGAGTACATACATGAGAGAACTTACATGTAATATTATTGACATCTAATCATCACATTGTATGGCCTCTCCCTTGGGCAGTATTCTATTCATTTGTGTGCTAAAATGTCTAGTAGTTTCGTGACACACCATAGTATTGAGAGAAGTTAGATGGAGGTACAAGAATATGTATCTGATTAGATTTTGTAAGGAGACTTAACCAAATTTCTACAAAGAAGCAAGGCAGTTCTCATCATAAATATGATGTATTAAGCAGCTGCAATGGGTAAGGCATTGTACTTACCATGTGTATGTTTCCTGAGGCTGCTATAATGAATATGAATATAACTCAATGGCTTAAAATAGCCGAAGTTTATTCTATCATAGTTGTAAAGACTAGAAGCCTGAAATCTAGGTGTAGGTAGGCTGTACCCTCCTGGAGGCTCTAGGGGAGAATCCTTCCTTGCCTCTAAGCTTCTGGTGGCTGTCGGCATTCCTTGGATTCCTTGGCTTGTGGCCACATCACTCTAAATTCTGCCCTCAACTTCCCATTACCTCCTGTATGCATCTAGCTGTGGCCTCATCACTTCAATCTCTCATTTCCTCCCTTTATTCTGTCTGTGTATGTCTCCTCTATGTATTTCTTCTCTGTGTGTCTAGTATAAGGATATTTCTCACTGGGTTTAGAGCACACCTAGATAATCCAGGGTGATCTCCTCACCTCAAGACTTTTATTACATCTGCAAAAACCCTTTTTCCAAGAAAGGCAACATTCACACATTCCTGAGATTTGATGTGTCTTTTGGGGGCCACTATTCAATCCACTACACCATGTTTTTTTGTTTTTTTTTTAAGTCAGGGAAATAGGAGTTACCTGGGTGGCTCAGTCAGTTAAGTGTCCGACTCTTGGTTTCAACTTAGATCATGATCTCATGGGTCATGAGTTTGAGCCCCACATCGGGCTCTGAGCTGACAATGCAGAGCCTGCTTGGGATTCTCTCTCACTCCCTCTCTCTCTCTCTGCCTCTCTCTTTGTGCCTCTCTCTCTCTCTCTCCCTCTTCCTCTCTCCCTCCCTCAAAGTAAATAAACTTAGAAAAAAAAGTGAGGAAAATAAATGGAAAAAAGTGAGGAAAAAATGGCTTAAGTTTCAATAAGCTTACAGCATAATCGTGGAAAAGGGTTATATGCTTAGATAAGAAATTACCCAGAACAGAGTCTCTCAACCTAGGCAATATTGACATTTGGGCCAGAAAATTCTTTGTTGTGAGGACTGGCCAAAGAATTTTAGATTGTTTAGCATCCCTGATCTCTACCCATTAGATGTCAGTAGCACCCACCTCTTAGTGGCAACGTAGAGCCTGCTGAATTCAGACTGTAGATTCTGAAAGGGCTTGTAACTGGCTCTAGCCCGTCACAGCCATAATCTGTGACCAGTCCTGCTAGCATAGGGACCATGTAGGAGAAACTCCCATGTCCTTGGTCCCAGCTACAGACCTGAAACAAGTCTGTACCACTGAGGACTGAGTCATAGCCCCATTTCGCTTGATCCTGTCACCAGCATCATACACCAAGCAATCTGGGAGCACTCATGCCCACCCATGCATTAGGTAATAGGCATTCAGAACTTGTCCCAGCTGTGGACCCTGAAGTGGCCCCGTGAACTAGGCCTAGCCCCTCTCAGCAACCGTCTGAGAGCCCCTGGAGGCAAACCTACCAAACTTGGTGAGACTGTAGATTCTGAAAGGGCTCTGTAACTGGACTCTTATCCCAGCCACAGTATGTGAATGGTTTTGCTGGCACAGGGGCCTTGCAGGTGACATTCTTTGCCCCTAGAGAAACTGAAAGGGCCCTATACATGACTCAACCCACCTCACAGCCATGATCTGCCAGTAATCCTGAGCATCCATAGTCCCAATGGGAGACATTACCATCTGCACCCTCAGAGATCCTGAAGGACCATCCAACCCCGTCATAACCACACAGTCTACTAACAGACCTGCAAGCCTAGAAACCCAATAGAAGACATTCTTGTTGCATTCCCAGAAATCTTAAAAGGGCCCTGTACTCAGATGTACCCTCTCCAGCTACAATCTAGTCCAACCTACCCAGGGACCTGGCAAAAGACATGAATGGAAATTCATGTCACCAGAGTCAGATCTGCAGATGTCAGTTTTGTTTACTGATTTTTTAAAATTCTTTTTGCAGAACTAGACAATGTATCACAATGTCACATTTAATTTTTTGAATATGACACCAAAAACACAAGCAACAAGAGCAAAAATATACAAGTGAGTCTACAGCAAACAAAAAAGCTTCTGTACAACAAAAGAAAAAGTCAACAGAATGGAGCAGCAACCTGCAGAATGGAGGAGATACCTGCAAAGTATATACCTGCAAAGTATATATCAGAAAGGGGCAAATATCCAAAATATATAAGGAATTCATACAATTCTGTAGCAAATAATAATAATAATAATAATTCAATTAAAAATAGGCAGAGGACATAAATAGACATTTTTTCCAGAGAAGTTATACAGCTGGGCAAGTTTGGTTATATACCCGAAGGAAATGAAATTACTATCTGGAAGAGATATCTTCACCCCCATATTCATTAAAGCATTATTCACCATAGTGAAGATATAGAAACAATTTTGGTGTCCTTCAGTAGATGAATAAATAAAGAAAATATGGTGTATATATATGGAATGGAATATTATTCAGCCATGAAAAACATGAAATCCTGCCATTTGCAACAACATGGACAGACCCTGAAGGAATTATGCAGTGAATTAAGTCAGACAGAGAAAGGTAAATCTGTATAATCTCACTTGCATTTGAAATCTTGGGGGGAAAAAATTAGTCAAATTCACAGAAACAGAAAGTAGAATAACAGTTGCCAGGGGAAGGGGTGGGGGAAATGGAGAAATGTTGGTCAAAGAATACAAAGGGTACCCCCATTCATTCATAAGATGAGTAAGTTCTGAGGATCTAATATTCAGCAAGATGACTACAGTTAACAGTAATGTATTATTTACTTGAAAGTTGCAAAGAGAATAGATCTTAAATATTCTCCCACACACATACAAAAAATGGTCATCACATAAGGAGATGTATGTCTTAATTAACTAGCTTTATTGTTATCAACATTATTGAATCATTTTGCAGAATATATATATATATATATATATATATATATATATATATATATATGTCATATCATCACGTTGTACACCTTAAACCTACATAATGGTATATGTCAGTTAACTCTCTCAATACAGCTAGGAGAAGGGAAGAACAAGTTGTCCAGATTATTATTCCAAACACTATGAGCTAGAAGTTTAGGGAAGGAAGAAACCAAAATGGACTAGATTATTAAAGGTTTCATGGAGGAAATGAGAAGGGAACTATTCATTGGATAAAGAACGCATGAGTGGCTCAGTCTGTTAATCCCACTCTTGATTTTGGCTCAGATCATGATCTCACAGTTTGTGGGATCAAGGCCTGTGTTGGACTCTGGGTTGACAGTGTGGAGCATGTTTGGGATTCTTTCTCTCTCTCTCTCTCTCTGCCCCCCATCAAAATAAATAACCTTAAAAAAAATAGTCCCTGGAATTGTGAAGGGGGTCTGGAAAGCATTACTGGCTAAGGTCCTCCTACCGAGAAGCACTGTGAGCTTGTCAAGACCAAGGGCCTTACCTTACTCATCTTTAAGTGCAGTTCCCAGCATAGTCTCTGGCATAAAGTAACTCTCAAAAATGTCTGTTAAGTCAATGAGGTTAAATTAATAGATCAGGATCAGAAGTGAAGCGTCTTTGATGATACACTAGGGAATTACACATTTATTTTGTTGGTTATGGGGAAATCTTAAAAGATTTCAAGTTAGAAAGATAAACTGAATAAAGAAAGAATTGGTATATAAAAAAATATTAGAGAGACTAGAAACAAGATCAAGCTAAGAAATTATTAAAATAGTCTTGCTATGAAGTAATGGGTCTGGGGACCAAGATGATGATGGGGGGGGGGATTAAAATGAGGTGTCAATAACAAGAAAAAATAATTGTCATTGTTTTATTCCTGGGTTTGGAGAAGATGGAGAAAAAAAGCAAAAAAGAAAATTTCCAAGTCAGGGTGACGAAGAGAATAGATTCTGTTCATCTGAGAAAAGTCGGAAAGTCCAGAGAGGGAGAGAGATGAGGAACCTGAGATGAGAGTGCATATCCAAGAACAGCAGTTCACTGAGATGCAGGAGAGATTATTTTTAATTTTAGGGTAATCTTCAAAAAAGTAATTATACTGGAGAATGGAGCTAAATAAATATGAGGTGAGTTGTGATTAATTTTAAGAATTGCTTGCTAGATATTATTTCCTTAGAAAGTCATTAGATCTTTTGGGCCTCAAAAAAAAAAAAAAGCATTTTGCAAAGATTTCTGGAGAAGTTAGTCTGAATTCAAAAGTATGAGTTCGGTTTTTCCTCAATGACTCTCCGTTGAGGGTAGGGGATTCCAGATTCCTGTATTATTCACACTCTAACATGCTGGCCACTCTTTCCTCTGGATGCATTGATGATGTTCAGGACACAGAAAAGTTCAAATCACCAGTTATTTTAGCATGACAAGCAAGCTTGAGAAAAAGTTCTGTAGAAGAAAAAAATTGAAAAACCATTAAACAATTGGATTTCTTTCATTGCTGCCCATAGTTCACACAAACTGGTTATTAATGACTTGTGAAGATACCTGTATACTTATTTTTTTTTCATTTTCTATTTGTAATGTTTAGGTTGTCATCCTTTATAAGCATTTTAATGTTTTAAGTTACCATATGTATTTTTGCGAGTGTGGAACATCTTACTTAGTCAATATGTGGGTACATACACACTGAATTCTGGTGTTCTGGTTTGGAGAATAACTTTTTTAAAAGTTTCAACTAGGGGCGCCTGGGTGGCTCAGTCGGTTGGGTGTTTGACTTCGGTTCAGGTCATGATCTCGCATTTCGTGAGTTTGAGCCGCACATCGGGCTCTGTGCTGACAGTTTAGAGCCTGGAGCCCACTTCAGATTCTGTGTCTCCCTCTGTATGCCCCTCCCCTTCTCACACTCTGTCTCTTGCATTGTCTCAAAAATAAATAAACATTTAAAAATAAATAAATAAATATTAAAAATAAAAACCAATCAACTCTCAAAATCAGAGCTAAAGCTATTCACTCTGCTGGCATTTATGGTTAAAATTATTATGTTTATTTATGAAAGAAGAAAAATGTATTGTTAAAATCATACCCAAGTAGCATTATGAAATGAGATGAGAATTAAGATTGACTGAAAATAATTTTGCATTTAGATGCCCCCCAAGATAACCCTGAATAAATAAAAAGCTTTTTAAAAAAGAGTTCAGTGATTCTTATGAATGCTTTTTAGTTGCATACTCAAGACAATTTCCCTCAGGAGCCATGCATTTGTCCAATAAATGTAATTAATTAACAAAAATAAGTGCAATAAAAATTGTCATTATTCTCACCAGCCCTTTCCAGAATTTATCTGAATTTCAGTCATCACAGGTGGACCCCATTTCTAATGCCAGCCTTCACTGGCATCCCAAATATGTACAAAACTGAAAAGGTAGGTGATTCGTGAGGTCTTGCAGTGCTTTGGTTAATCGTTACAGGAGGCTTGCATTTCGTTTGAAGCCCTCTGGGTTTTATGCTTCAGAGCATCACTCCACAGTTAGATTTGGGATGGGAGAAAGCATCCCTTTCTTTTTATATAGTGGAAGAAGGGTAATTGTGAACTCAGGCACATTCTCAGGCAGACTAGTGTTATGAACAGATAACCAAACTTAAAAATGTAGAAAGTGATTCCCTAAAAACCATTCAGCTGAGTACTCCCTGCGTGCACCCCCAGGCTCAGAGAAACTGGCATAAATGATAAATTGGGCCAGTGATGGGTGCAGATGCAAGGACTGCATGTGGGTGTGAACTCAACTGGAAAGAATCACCAAAGGCCAGATCTAAGGATCACTGAGACTACTGTTGCCTTTGGGATTGGAGGCGGTGTTGACTTATCTTCAAATTTAAGAAAATCCAGCAATCCTAATGTCAGATAACCTGACTTTAAAATATTAACTCAAAAACCTTAAAAAAAAAAAACATATTGTGCACACCAAACAGAACAGTGTTGCTACTGATTTGGTCCAATTCGTGCTTTCTGTTTTTGATTGCTTTATTGTTGTGGTTACTTTCTGCTTTAAATAAATTCTTTTATTTCAAAGTATGAGAGACAATGATTATAACTCCATATAACAGAAGTTTATGTCACCTCTTGATATAAACAGTACAGTTTTCTACTAATTACTACTAATTTCTACTAATTACAAATGGAATTAATGACAATTGAGAATAAATCTTGGTAGTTGTCATTTAGAAACTCATTCACTCATTCAGCCGACATTTACTGAATGTTCATTATTTGCAAGTACATCCTAGGTATCCTCAAGATACAAATAAGAAAAATACATAGAATTCTAATTTAATATGAAAAAATTTTGCAAATAAGTAACGATGATATAAATTCATACGCCTTATGAATTTTTTTAAATTTTTTTAATGTTCATTTATTTTTGAGAGACAGTGAGAGAGCACGAGTGGGGCAGGGGCAGAGAGAGAGAGGGAGAGACAGAATCTGAAGCAGGCTCCAGGCTCCGAACTGTCAGCACAGAGCCTGATGCGGGACTCAAACCCACAGACTGTGAGATAGTGACCCGAGCCGAAGTCGGATGCTCAACCGACTGAGCCACCCAGGCGCCCCTGAATTAGGAAATTTTTAAAGCAGGAATATAGACTCAGAGAGAAGCATATGATTATCCATTAAAAATTTCTTTGTAAAAAGTAATTTCTTCTCTAAATATGGATGTATTTGGTTCTCCAACAATGTTAGATTATGAGCACTAAATTTCTGCACCATGTTTAGACAAAGAACACTAAAACCAAGAAAAAGCAATAGCCACTAGTCTTGAAAACATTTTAAAATATTCTGACATATATTTTATAAGTTATGGGAACAAACGTTTTATATCCAATAGAAAACCTGACATTTCCTACACACTAAAATATGAATACTGTTTTATAAGCGTACCCTTTCATAAAAACCATGCTAATGAAGACAATGACAAGATATAGAAAACTTCCATTGCCTTTCAAGTTGCATGCACTCAAAAATGTTAAGTAACAGCAAATTGAGAAAAAAAGGAAATAATCTCAAACTCCTAATTCTGCAGGGAGAGTGAAAAAAAGTTGACAGAGTTTATCCTTTTATTTAGTGAAGCTATACATAATAATGCTAAAGAGAGAGGAGTTTATAATCAAACAGACTTTTATAACCAGACCGTAGTTTAATCTACGCTCTAATTCTCAGGAGTAGAGTCATTTTATGAAAGCCTTAGGTTTTAAAGTCACTGAGTAAGATGAAAACAAGGGACACAAAAATTACCTTTGAAATCCCTTTGAAAATTGAGACACATTGGAAAACAACACACCGTCTCTTAATAAGTCATAATCGCCACTTTTCTTTCTGTCTTGTTTCTTTTGTTAAGTACCAGATAAATGAGTGTGTGTTTAAAAATCACATTGTACAAAATAAATAAACTCTAAATTCCCGTAAGTGTTGAGAGTGGAATAACAGGATCATCACAATTTAAAGTGTTATTTTGCTTCCTATCTTCCTCCCTACAAGTTATTAGTGAATTCACAAGACTATGCATGTATAATGTGATACCATTGTAAAGATAGATAAGCTCCTTTATTCATAAATTAACGAAAATAACATCTCTTTCTGAGAGCTATTTGAAAAGATTAAATGATGAATATATATAATTTATATATATAAACTACTTAAGACAGTGCCTGTCACATGGAAGGCATGTAATACATCATAGCTATCATTCCTTTACTTCAGCAAATAATTTTTCTTATGAATAAATGTTAGCGATGTGAACAAAGTATTGCCTTCCAATTTTAAAAATGTTTTTAAGTTTGTTTATTTATTTTGAGAGAGAGAGAGAGAGAGAGAGGCAGGGAGGGGCAGAGAAAGAGGGAAAGAGAGAATCCCAAGCAGGCTCTGCGCTGCCAGCAAGGAGCCCAACACAGGGCTCAAACTCAAGAACTGTGAGATCATGACCTGAGGTGAAATCAAGAGCTGGCAGCTTAACTGACTGAGCCACCCAGGTGCCCCTACCTTCCAATTTTGAAGATAGGGGCAAAGGTCTTCCCCAGCTCCCAACACGCACACAAAGCTATATTCTTAAGATAATAATATGATCAATTTTATGTTTTAGAAGGATGTGTGAATATATTTTCTATTTGCCTCTCCAGATCCACCCATTTTCCCCCCCACTCTTCTCTGTGCTCTAAAAGGCCCACCATTAGGGACCACGTCCCCTGGGCTCCCTGGCTTTCCGTTGGATTCAACCAATAAAAGTCATGGCAGGAGATTTGAAGGGGAAGAGAAATAAAGGTCAGTGTCTATTTCCCCGTTTTCTTCCAGGCCACAGATCAGCAATGCTGGATTCCTCTACCAAGGTCCATAGCTTTGTCATGTGGCTTCCTACAGTTGGCCTACATGTGGCCTCTCTCTCCTGTTTTAGAAAGGTGCTTCTTTCCCTGGCCACTACAGGTAACTGCTCTCCTTTGTTGCATGGAGGATAGATTGGAAAGGAAGAAGACTCGACACAGAGAGATGCTTAGAATTACTTGCAGACAGGAAAATAATAAGGATCTGACCAAAACAGTGATAATGAGTCAGAGAGAACAGAAATAAGATGCATTTAGAATATATCTAGTACAAGAGACAAAATAAATTGTAACTAATAGAATAAAAGACCAAGTGAGAGAAGAAGTCTAGGATCCAGGAAGATGTTAAAGCAAGTATTTTGCTTTAACAAATGAATGAAGTTTGAAGTTTGATGCTATGCACAGACAGAGAGGTGTAACCAATCTGATTTGTGGATTTTTTCCTGGCTTCTATTATCATTCATTTGGAAATTGATCATTTGCTTCTTTGAGGTGGCTCTTGTATTTTATTCATCATTTACCAGGACCTTGCCTAGTCTCCTTTGTGAGACTGTGAAAACTATTTGGATAAAGGCTTTATTTTTGAGTAGTCAAAAATTTTAGAGCACAATTAAAAAAAAACTTTTTTAAGTTTTATACAGCTCTATTGAAGTAAAATTTCATAAAATAGATTACTTTTATTTGAATTGTACAATGTGACAAGTTTTGGCTTATGTTTCTCTGTGAAACTATCACCACAAGTAAGACCATTAACATCATCATGCAAGACCATTAGCATATGCATGACCACCCAGACTTTCCTGTTGGCCTTTTGTGGTCAGTCCCTTCTTCCCACATGGACAGTGGGGTTGTTTCCAGGATTTTTTTGTCTAGATACATTAGTTTAATGACAGTGATTACATTTCTGCATAAACTCCTACTCCTGCCGTAAAAATTAGCAAATGCTTACACTCTAAAACTCTCAAAATAAAAAGATAAGATAAGATTAATAAAAAAAACTCTCAAAATAAAAAGATAGTGCCTGGGTGGCTCAGTTGGTTAAACATCCAACTTTGGTTCAGGTCATGATTTCACGGTTTGTGTTTGAGCCCTGTGTAGGACTCTGTGCTGACAGCTCAGAGCCTGGAGCCTGCTTCAGATTCTGTGTCTCCCTCTCTCTCTGCTCCTCCCCCACTTGTGTTCTCTCTCTCTCTGACTCTCAAAAAATAAATAAACGTTAAGAAGGAAATTTTTAAAAAAGATAAGATTAAGTAAAATTGGGCTTCCAATAAAGCTTTCATTACTTACTGTTTTTATGACTGTTTCTGTTTTTAGGTAAACTAAATTTGTGTGCACCCAGAACTAAGGTTCATTTTAAAATAACTGAAAAAAAACATCACCCACTTGCTTTAAGGACACAATGAACTAAATAGAAAATATCTTGATGGTGGCCTAACTATTTCAGTTTTATCCCTACATCTAGCATTACATACACACAGAGTACTCTGTTTGATAGAAAAATCATCATATACTTTCAATCCAGTGGAGTGAAAAGAGTAAACAAAAACATAAGGGTATCATGAAAACAGAAAATAACAAAGAAAAATGTGTTGAATCAAATTTAGAGGTTTCTAGGAATGCTTGTGGGCCTAAAAAATTCAACTAATATTGAATTTCAGTGTAATTTTATACTATATTGGACCCCAACATCTGGACTGCTCTTGATTTTTCTGAAGTTTTGCTTAGGTTTCCAACTCCTGTTGTAATAGTTATATGGAAATCATTCTGTAAAGAAGCATACATGTGTAAAAAGTCATATTTGTTTTAAATAAGTATTTTCTTCTGTATGGGTTTTAGAATGATTTTTTTCTGTGCCTGGAGGAGAATGAAAAGCACTTATTCCTCCAACAGGAAGCCTGGAGAAATACCCAGCTCAGCCATGTGGTCACGTGCAGCTTCCTGTTACATTCCAGGAATTGCTCTTGGGTGTAAACAATCATCTTCCAGGGGACAAGCCATGGCCGCATCTGCCTTGGGCATCACTCTAAACTTGCAGAGCATGTGAAATATCTGGCTATTGCTGTTAAATTAATTCTGAAATAGCAGAAAGTCTCCATTTGTGGAATGTGTCACACTTGTGTCAAGCTCATTCCGGTAAGCACAACTTTTAGGCGAGCAAAATGCATTATTGATTGGCTTCTGTGCATCTTTTACCCCAAATAAAGCATTGTTTGATTGATTGTTTTACCATATTGAAAAGTATGTTTGAAAAGGAAATTTCCACAAATCTCTTTTTAAGCTTTCCAGCATCTGCCAACAGTAAACGTAATTAACAAAAACCTGCTTATAAAAATACCCACAGCATAATAAGAATATAAGAATATTTAATTTGAGGTATTCAAAAATTGAGCCCAACCTTCAAAATAATGTATATTATGCTTGTTAGTCATGCTTTAGGACTCTACTGCACAAAGACATAGAAGTCTACATTCAATGACTAGATGAAGATATACATGAGATATGAGGAGTTAATTCCAAAGTTGATTAAGAGTGTAAACTGTATTGTCCAATGTGGGAGCTACTAGCCATGTGTGGCTATGTCAGTGTGCATGCAAATTAATTAAAATGAAATGAAATTAATACTTCAGTTCCTCAGTCTCACCAGCCACATTTCAGGTGCTCAATAGCCATGGATGGAGAGTGGCTATCACAGCACACAGCATAGATATAAAACATTTGTATCACAGAAAAGTTCTATTGGACCAAGAGGGTATATAATATATAATACATAAAGAAAAATTAAAGAACTAGGATTATTGCTCTTCGAAAAAAAAGAATGAGTGATTTGACAACATATGAAGAAGCTTCTATACATTTGAAAAAAAACGAGTGACACATCTGACTTTTTTAACTAAATTGATTAGAAGTTTTAACTATCATCATATAGTATAAAGGAGCAAAAGTAGATTTTATGGGACATGAAGTTTATATAATTTGGAGGACACTTTTGAGGGAAAGGATAATAAAATCAGTCATTTAAGAGAACATTTTTACAAAATGATTTTAAAAATCACAACAAATTACAAATTTAAAAAACTGACAAGTATCACAAACAAAAAATTCAAAAAGCAGCATTTTTATTGACTTTTAACATTCTTTTATATTCCCTACATCTTGTCTCTTCACACAACAATCTTCTGATTGTTTTATAAACTGTTGCTCATTTTTAGAAAGACAGAATAGAGAGGCTTCATTGTGTCTTCTAGTATGGTCAATTAATATATGTGATGCATTCATAATTTTACATGTTACATTTTCAAATATTCCTCATAGAAGACAACTTCTTTTTGACCAAGTGGTTTTTTTTTCAAGTTTATTTGTTTATTTTGAGAGAGAGAGAGCATGAGCAGGGGAGGGGCAGAAAGAGAGGGAAAATGAGAATCCCAAGCAGGCCCCACACTGACAGCACAGAGCTGGATGTAGAGCTGAATCCCAGGAACTGTGAGATCATAACCTGAACAGAAACCAAGAGCTGGATGCTTAACCAACTGAGCCACCCAGGCACCTCTTGACCAGGTTTTGATGAGAACCATTCCTTGTTTATAATTCACAAATCTGAAAAATTGAAGAATTTGCCAAAGATTAGCTTCAAGCTCCACACACTTTGTCTCCGCTCCCCACATAGGTCCAACGGCAAGTGCCATAGGACAAACTCCTATAATTTTATAGTGCATAGTCCAAATCTTCATTTCATGACACCAGTTAAGTCACCAGTGGGCAGTACATAGGAATATTCCTGGAAACAATCCCTACCATGGGCTAACTACCAACAACTGAACTACATACAGAAGTGATTATGGGGGTGCCTGGGTGGCTCAGTCAGTTGAGCATCCACCTTGGGCTCAGGTCATGATCTTGCAGTTGGTGGGTTCAAGCCCCACTTCTGGCTCTGTGCTGACAGCTCAGAGCCTGGAGACTGCTTCGGATTCTGCGTCTTCGTCTCTCTTTGCCCCTACCCCCTTGCATTCTGTCTCTCGATCTCTCTCTCAAAAATAAATAAACATTAATTTTTTTTTAAAAAAGAAGTGATTATGAACCACAGAAAAGCATGTTCTACTACACTCAAACTAAGTGCATCCAACACTCAACATCCCTTCAGCTGGATCCCAAAAATGCTCATGGTGAGTCTACTGCCATCACCAAGGGAAAACATGGCAGAATGTACACACATATACAAAATCATAGCAGTTTAACTGAGTACAATTAAAATAACTTACTTTTGTAAGTTTTACAATATATGACATTGTGACACAATGCTAGGATCCCTCCCAGGGCCTAGGAAGGGATCTATGCAAGTGAGGAGCTATGAGGCTAAACTCCATTACCTTCCTGGTAAATCCATCTCTGATAAAGGATGCATTCTTCACTGACATGCTGCATAATAAAGGTTGAAATATAAGGATTCTGATTAAATATAAGATAGATTCCCTGACACAGTTATTGAATGTTGACATTGTGACATAATAGTCATAGACTCACAAGTTCAATATTCAAGAAGCTGTTCATTCCTTTTTAACTCTTTTGCCTTTGTTTAAAATGTACTGCCACAAGGTAAGTGGTAGCTTCTAAAATCATCATGATCTAATATCCACATTTCTGTAACATAAGGTAACTGAGAGAGGGTCAAAGTGATACATGTCTATGTTAAATAATTCTTTATAATATCAGAGACCTACAGCCATTACTGAGTGAAGTCTACTTTAAAGAAGTAATGTTAAAAGAAACTGAAAGTAACACTAGCCATCCATTTCACTTATCTTCAATTATTATTGATGTTTTACTGAATCCTTGTTTAAGCCTTTGCTAAGAACAGAACAGTTTTTTCTATTCTCTGATGTCAGGTTACATACAGAACTCTGGTGCTATGTGGCTACAAAAGCATTTGGTTTTTTTCCTTTCTAAAAAGAGATAACCAATGTTTTCTTACTCCCCCCCCCCCCCCCCCCCGCCAAATCTCATATAATACAAACAAAACCAGCTAGTCTTGGAGAATGGTGGGTGGATATCAAAGACAAGAGTCTCATCAGCACACCCCTTTCCAGCCTTCCCACACTGGGCAATAAAGAGAGACCATAGATCATAAACCCTCAGCAACCATGGACCCTCACATCAAGTTTTCTCTCTTGCAGTTGCTGTTCTATACTTTCATTACATAGACTATATCACTCTAAGTGTCTTCCTTCCACCACTTTAAAATCACCAAGTCAGTAAGTTAACCCCATTCATTTGTTTCTGGGACAAACATCACATAGTGGAACAGAGACATCTGCTTATTGACAAACTCACCTTATGAATGAACATACACCATAGCGGCCTCCCTTATTTGTGGGGGATACATTTCAAGACCCTCAGTGGATACCTGAAACTGTGGATAATATCTAATGCTTTATATGGTATGTTTTTCCTATACATACATACCTATGATAAAGTTTAATTTATAAATTAAGCACAATAAGAGATTAATAACCATAATAACAAAATAAGACAATTATAATAATATACTGTAAGAAAAGTTACATGAATGTGATCTCTCTCCTTCTCAAAATATCTTATTGCACTGTACTCGCCCTTCTTGTGATGAGGTGAGATAATAAAACGGCCACATAATGAGATGAAGTGAAGTGAGTGACGTAGGCACTGTGATGTAGTGTTAGGCTACTATTTACCTCTGATACTGTGTCAAGTGTAAACTGTAGCTTAAAATTCTAGGCTTATATTAGAACAGAACTTTAAACAGATGCATTTGATCAGAGCATAAGTTTCCTAAAAAGTGACATGAAGTAGTTTCTCCACAATTAGAAAAAGATTACTAGCCAAGACTAAATTTCTACAAGGTATAATTTATAAAGATGGTTTTAAAATCAACAAGTATTTCTTCTGTAACCATAACTATTACACATCAAGTCTGCAAAAGTAACTAGACCCTTCTCCTATAGAAGACTGTAGCCTAGTTGAGGAAAAGGATGTTAAAGTTCCTTTAGGTAATTAAATAACAGCAACTGAAAACAACAACAAAAGTCAGGAAAATTATATGACTGTACACAGATTTAGAAAGATGATCCAAAGGAAAGAGTTTGAGTTACAGTTTTGGGGGTGGATGGTATGAAATGAACAAATGTAAATAGGCAGAAAAGCATAAGATGTTTGGGGCGGGGATCGGGGGAAGAGTGATCTACATTCTTTCTGATCCAAAATTAACATGGGAAATATCAGAAGAAAAAACTTAAAATAAATATTAAGGGTGAGAATATAATGTGGGGCTCAAATTCAAGTTAAATTTTTTATTCTATAGATAATGCAATTCCAGTTGCAAAAAATCTTTACAGATTACGAAGCAACGGGTAATGATATTTTAGCAGAAGTAATCTGGTGATGCTATCAACATCATACCAAATATAGAGGGAGGATCAGAAGCAAAGAAATTTATTCTATTATTAGAATCCCATGTTTAAGCATTCCTAAGTTCTGAGAAAAATCTATTTGGTCATGAGGAAATATTTTTCACTTATTCAATTATATTAAATTAGCATTTTTTGTAAGAATTTTATGTCTCTATACACAGATTAGGTTGATGTAAGGTTTGCTTGATAGTGAAGTCCTAATCATTTTACTAATTATATAATTTCTTGAGTGATTCTTACATGTACAGAACTATGTCAATTGTTTTCCATCCATCTGTATGTCATTCCATGCATATAGTAACCCCTTTTTATTTTACAGAAGATGACGTTTAAGCCTGTAGGTGACTACTTTTGCCCAAAGCTACATAAGTCGTAAGTGGGAGAGCAAGAATTTGAACTCAGTCTGGCTCATTTAGAAGCTGGAACTCTCATCACTGTGTTATGCTGTCTTATATAGTAAGATTTATTATAGAATAAGTGAAGAATTTTATGATATTTCTATTTATTCTAGAACTAAAGCCATATAATGAAAAGTATCAGTTTCTTTAAATGGTACAGAAATCCCCTGGAGAACCCACTGTGTCTAGCTGTGTTCGCATGGTACACAATATTTGGCTATGAACTTTCTTCACATTAATTAATTCAAATGTATCTACAGAGTACCTGTTATATTCTAGAAATCAAATGCCAGAGCTAAAGAAATGATATGACCACATTCCTTCTTTACAGCTCACATTCTGATGGGAAAATAAGATGGTAAACAAGTATATTAAAATACCTGGAATGAAAAATGTACTAGAGGGGCTCAACAGCCAAACAGGCAGAAAAGAGAATCAGCAAACTTAAATAGAGGCCCATTGAGATTATCCAGTCTGAGAAACAGAAAGTAAAAAGAATGTTAAAAATGAACACAGCCTGAGATAACTGATGGACACCATCGAGCATATCAGCATATACATAGTGGAAGCCCCAGAAGGAGAGAGAAATAAATGGGCAGAAAGAATATTTGAAGAAATGTGGCTGAAAATATTCCAAATTTGAAAAACACTAACTTATAAATACAAGAACCTCAACAAACTCAAAATAGGATAAACTCAGAGATCCACACTTAGACACACCATAATCAAACTGTCAAAAGGCAAAGAGGGGATCTTAAAAGCAGCAACAGAGAAGCGACTCATCTTGTACAAGAATGATTTATCAAGATTAACAGCTGATTTCTCCTCAGAGATCATGAAGCCACAAGGTAATGAGATGATTTATTCAATGTGTTGAATGAAAAGACTATCAAATGAGGATTTTATATCTAGAAAAACAAACCTTCAAAAAGCAAGAGAGAAATTAAGGCTTGTCCACATAAGCAAAACCTAAAGTAATTTGTTGCTAGCAGACTATCCCTGCAAGAAAAATTAGAGCCCTTTAGGCAAAAAAAAAAGAAAAAAAAAAAGACATTAGGCTAACTCTGATCCACATGAAAAAAGAAAGAGCACTGATAAAACTAATTACATAGGCTAATATAAAAGACAGTATAAATTCATTTGGGTTTTTTTCTCTTACCCTGTTGGAAAATAACTACATAAAGTAACAATGATGAAACTGTGTTGATGGATTTATAATGTATATAGATGTAATTGTCATGGCAATAATAACACAAAGGAGGGAGAGTGAAATGGAGCTATACTAGAGGAAAGATTTTACATAACATTGAAATTAAATTAGTATTAATATGAACTAAATTGTAAATTAAAATGATAATTACAATCTGCAGGGCTTCATATGTATGAAAGAAATAACAGGAATCAAAATGGTATGTTAGAAAATATCTATTTAACACAAAAGAAGGCAGTAATGGTAGAAGCAAGAAATAAAAAAGGACTTACGATATATAGAATTGAAGAGATAAATACACAATTCAACTATAATATATGCAGACTTCAATGCCCCACTTTCCATAACAGATGGAACACGTAGAGACAAGAGTTATTCACAATTCACTTTACCAACCGTTTAAATAATAATTAATGACAATCCATTACAAACTCATGCAAAAGAATAGAAGGAAACATTTCACAACTCATTCTGTGAGGCCAAAACCAGATGAATATTTGATGAAAGAATGGTTGAAACATCCAAAATTTGAAAAATATTAATTTACAAATACAAGAATCTCAACAAACTCAAAGTAGGATAAACTCAAAAACCCCGATACCAAAACCAGATGAAGACATCATAAAAAATTTATAGATTGATATCCCTTATGAATGGACACACAAAAATCCTCCACAAAATACAAGCAAACCTAATCCAGCAATATCTTAAAAGGATTTTACACCATTACCAGGTGGGATATAACACAGGAATGTGAAGTTTTCAGCATATGAAAATAAATCATCATATTTATAGGATTAAGGGCAAATGTCATATAATTATCTGAATAAACACAGCAAAAACATTTGACAACATTTAACAACATTGCATGGTAAAAACACTAACAAAGTTGAAGGGGAAGAGAATGTCCTTAATCTGGCATATGGTATCTACAAGAAACCCACAGTTAACATCATACTTTATGGTGAAAGACTGAAAGCTTTATCACTAAAATCAGGACAAGCATGTCTGCATTTACCACTTCTATTCAGTGTTATACAGAATAAGTTCCTAGTCAGGACAATTAGACAATAAAAAGAGGAATCCAGATAGGAAAGGAAAAAATAAAACCATCCATTCACAGTGATATGATCATGTATATGGAAAACTCGAAGAAATCCACTATAAGTTATTAGTAATAATAAGCAAGTTCAGGAAGGGTTATGTACAGGATCAATATACAAATATCAATTTTGTTTCTATAAACTAGCAATGAACAATCCTAAAATGAAAATAAGAAAAAAAATCCATTTACAGTATAATGAAAAGAATTAAATACTTAGAAATAAATTTAAGAAAATAAATGTGAAACTTATGCAGTGAAAACAACTGACATCATGAGAAAAAAGAAAAGAAGACCTGAGTAAATGGATGAATATACCATATTCATGGATTGGAAAACTTAGTATTATTAGCATTGCAATACTCCCCCAAATTGCTCTAAAAATTCAATGCAATCCTTATCAAAATCCCAACTAGCTTTTTTGCAGAAATTAAGAAGCGGATTCTAAAATTCATGGAAGTGCAAAGGACCCAGAATAGCCAAAACAGTCTTGAAAAGGAAGGACAAAGTTAAAGGGCGCAGAATAACCAATTTCAAAACTTACTCGAAAGATGCAGTAATCAAGACAATATGGTACTGACAAAATGATAGACATATATCAATTTTAATGGAATTGAGAGTCCTATAAATAAGTCCTCACACTTATGGTCAATTGATTGCCAGCTAGGGTGGCAAAATAATTCAATAGGGAAAGAATAGTGTTTTCAACGAATGGTGCTGGATATACACATCCAAAGAATGAAGTTGGACCCCTACCTCACAACGTGTACAAACATTAACTCAAAATGGATTGAAGATCTAAATGTAGAGCTAAAAGTATAAAAATCGATGACAAAAACCACACTTTGCCAACTGCAGCGGACAATGTCTTAGTCTTCTTGAACTGCCACAACAAAATACCATAGCCAGGGTGGCTTAAAAAATAGAAATTTATTTTCTAATAATTCTAGAGGCTATGAGAAAGGCTATAAGTCTGAGACCAATGTGCCAGCAGATACAGTTCCTGGTGAGAGCTCTTTTCCTGGTGTATAGACGGCTGTCTTCTTGCTGAGTCTTCAAACAATGGCAGGGAAAGAAAGGAAACGCAAGCTGTCTGGTGTCTCCCTTTTGTGTTTGTTTGGTTTTTTGTTCTGTTTTGTTTTGTTTTTGAGTATACTTGACACACAGTGTTACATTAGTTCATTAGTAATTAGACAAGTTTATACTTTGTGCTATGCCCACCACCAGTGTAGCTGCTACCATGTGTCACCATACAGCACTATTACAATATCACTGACTATATTCCTTATGCTGTGGTGTCTCTTCTTAATAAGGACACTAACTCTACTGGATCAGGATCCACTCTTTTGAGCTTATTTAACCTTCATTCCTTCCTTACAGGCCCCATCTCCAAATACAGCCACTCTGGAGATTAGGCTTCAACACATGGATCCGGGAGTGACACAAACATTTTTCCATTAGGCAACATCCTCTATTGGATTCCTCTCTTTCTGTTTCACATGCCTCGTTCCTTACTCTTGCTTGTCCTAAGATTGCTTCCCAAATAAACTATCTGTATACAAGTATATCAAGTTCTGCTCTTAGGGGAACCCAAGCTAAGATAGGCATTGCTTCCAGGAATTTCCATAGCAACATTGTTCACTATGGAAAAAAAAAATACAAGTAACAGAAATGTAAATTGACACAAGAATGGAAAAATAAATTGTGGTATATACATAACGGAATTAATCCTGGAGTTAAAATGACATAAGAAGTAAGTTACAAAAGATATACAGTATAATTCTATTCATAGAGAGTTCAAAAACAGACAAAACAGTAATGTGTTATTTTTGTTTAGGGGATATGTTCACATGTGGTAAGACTATAAAGAAAATCAAAGAAATGATAAACACAGCATTCAGTGGTAACCACCCTGGGGATGAAAAAGGCTTCAAAGTTATTGGAAATGCATTTCATAAGTTGGGTTGTGGGTACATTGGCATTGGTTTTACTACTTTTTTATATCAGACATATATCTTTACATCATACATGTATCACATTTATAATTTTATATAAATGTGTGATATATTTTTTAGACATTTTAATAAAAGTAGCCAATTTTTGAAAACAAAAATATTGGCTTGAAGCATGAAGAATGGGTTTTTTTTTAAATACAAGCTTTGTTAAATGATACGTTCATTTAATTTAAAATTAGGCAGCATACATTTTGAAATCTACCAATAGAAAAACATCTGCCAAGAATGAATTTCAGGAGGGAATAAATTTCATAATTTACCATCTAGACTGCTGCCAAACTTTAGTGACGGAGGCTCTACACCAAGAAGCAGCAGATTTAAGGTGCTTTTTTTCTTCCCCTTCACGTTCCAGTTTGCTAACTGGATACAAGCCAAGACCTTTAGATGACTCAATTTTTCACTCTATAAGATGAAGACAATACTTGCCATCTCCCAAGTAGAGGTTATGAGGATTAATCTGTCCATAAAGCATTTGAAGGTCCTTGCAATAAAGATTAAAACCATATATAAAATTTGTTGTATTTTATAGGTGTGAGTTTGCAAGACCAGTTACCTTGAAACTGTTTATTCCATAAGAATTAGGCCTGTAGTTTAAGATTCTATGACACCAAATGTGTGGTTCAATCTTAGTTAGAGATTCATGGTCCTGAATAAGTAGGCTTCCCATTGACACGGTTAATTAAGAGAGATGATAGCAATTTTCCACTTACCATTTGTGCATGCATTTATCCTTCCTGAAATATGAATGAAATTATAAACATGGAAGCCAGTTACTACTCACTCCTAGACACCATCCTAGAAGTAGGTTGGGTAGTATAGGTGGTTTAAAATATAGAAATCTGAATGTTACATGAAAGGTAGGCATAAATATTTACCTCAAAAAATGGTTCTCACCTAGCCAAGGATGCTTTTTTTCTTAACTAAAAATCATGTTATTAACATTACAGTTCACCAATTAAATACTGGTTAACATTAACATTTGCATATTATATTAGCGTGAGGAAGAAAATAGCTCTTAACAATTCACTTCTGCCTCTTCCCTAAGTTTGCTGTGATTCCATTCAGCATATTGTAAAGGTATTTTTACTTTCAAGACATAAGACGCTGAAAAATCACCCCATGCCTGAAGTCACAGCAGCTTCAGGATTGGGAGGTGTCAGTTTAGCTTTTAAAGACATTGAGGTATCATGGTCTTTTCCATTCCGCTTACACTTTCACAACATCTCTGAATACATTTAACAAGCTTACTTTCCCTCCCATAATACTTTCCCTATTTGTCTTCTCATTCATTTATTCTTTCACTCAACAGACATTTATTAAATGCCTACCTACATGTGCAGAAGTTTTGCTAAGACAAAACATCTTCCCTGCCTTCAAAGAAATTCATAATCTAGTAGGTAAGACAGAGAAAGAAATATGATTAGAATTTAGAATTTTTTTTAAATCAAGAGTTCAGAAGAAAAATGCATTTTTGTGGCATCCATGTGTAAATGCTCATGCCACACCTGTACTTAAAACCTCTCCATGGCTTCTGTGGGTTTGAAATAAACTTAAACTTGGTACGCAGGACCATCATGAGCACCCTTTGCTCAGCACTGCCAGCCCAGCCCTTTCCTGCATGCAGCCACACTGATTTCTCACAGCTCCAGCTATACCATCTGGCTCTCTCTTCTGGGGCCTGTGCTGTGCCCTCTGCTTGGTGTGCCTGACTGTAGTTCCTCTTTGTCTAGATAATTCTTATTCTTCAGTTCTCAACTTAGGAATCTCCTTAGAAAGCCATCTCTGACTCCTTCAGTTTTAGTTAGATACCTCTCCTCTTTGCTCCCATGGATTTCTATGCCTATCTTATAGCATTTTTATTTCCCTTTATTTCCCCTGGTGGACTATTCAGTCTTTGAAGGCAGCATTGTTGGGGTACCTGGGTAACTCAGTCAGTTAAGTGTCCAACTCTTGCTTTCAGCTCAGGTCATGATCTCATGGTTCATGAGTTCGAGCCCTGCATTGGGCTCTCTGCTGTTGGCTCAGAGCCTGCTTGGATTCTCTCTCTCTCTCTCTCTCTCTCTCTCTCTCTCTCTCTCTCTCTCTTTCTGTCTCTCTCTGCCCTTCTCCTGCTTGCTTGCCCTCTCTCCCTCTCTCTCTCAAAATAAACTTTAAAAATATATTGAAAATAAAAGAAAGCAACACTATCTTATTCATCTTTGACCTTGTTAACTATCACAGTGCATTCTTTCATAGTACCTACTCAATACATTTTGCTGACTTAATGCTTTGCAAAGTAAATACATAACTATACCTGTATATAAAGATACATCTGGGGCACCTGGGTGGCTCAGTCGGTTGAGCATCCAACTTCGGCTCAGGTCATGATCTCGCAGTCTGTGAGTTTGAGCCCCGCCTGGGGCTCTGTGCTGACAGCTCAGAACCTGGAGCCTGTTTCAGATTCTGTGTCTTCCGCTCTCTCTGCCCCTCCCCCACTCATGCCCTGTCTGTCTCTCTCTCTCTCTCTCTGTCAAAAATAAATAAACATTAAAAAATTTAAAAAAAAAAGATACATCTAATAGAAGGAAACATAGAAAGCATAAGAGCACAGAGGAAAAGCACATAACTCAAAACATGCATCAATTTGGGAGGTGGGCAAAGGGTTGAGCCCCCTCCCCGTTGGCCCCAGAGAGGTGGTATTCCCTGTGCCAAGCTTGGAAGGTATAAGGCAGGCATGGTGAGGAGGGAGGAGAGCTTTGACATGACTAGTGTCTTCTTGTGGAGAAGTAACATCGTGTAACATGGCACAGAAGTGGACATGAGTATATCCAAGTCTCCTGGGGGATTTGACCTTTGCTGCTGCTTTACAAATGAGAAAGAACTAAAGGCCCACCCACAGCCAAAAGTGGAGCATCAGGTAGTCACATTTTCCCTTTAGTCCTACCTACTATGAGGTTATAACTGTCTGACTCAGCCAGATGTTCTGCCCCTCCCCCTCCCCCTCATCTCTTTCCCTCCCTCCCTGGTTCTCTTTGCCTGCCCCTCCTCCTCCTCTTCCTTTTCTTATATTCCTCCTTTCTATTAAAACAATGGCCAAATACAACCATTTTTTGCCTCACAGGTAAAAACATTTGGGGACTTTAAAGATCACCCTGCCCAGCTCCATTTTACATCAGAGAAACATGGGGATCGAAACAGATACAACTTTCCAACTTCTTAGAGCAGTCAGTCTCAGTGTTACAACAACAACAACAACAACAACAACAACAAAAAGAATTGAGTCTCCCAACTTTTAATGTAATAGCTTTCAGAATCTGTACTATGAAACTGATACAACCCTACTGAATTTTAAAAAAATCTGTGAAAACCCAGGAGAATAGTTTTAAAGCACTGGTTCCTCAGAGCAGGACAATAGTATTTCTCAATATGGACTATGATATTGGCTTCCTGGAGATTGCAATGATGTGACTGTGGGAAATATTATTTTTATATCGAAGATCATGTATGTGGCAGAGTGGGAAGTTACTATATTAATGGCTGGTATCGGCCTTCATGTTAGGAATGCTGCATTAAATAGGCTGGCCCAGCTCATGAGAAACGAGGAGTAACAGAGTGGCAAGTGGAGGGAGCTATACCCGAAGAAATCTCAGCTCTTCAGTAAAATTATTAAACGTTTGAAATGTTTGGTGTGGAGTGATCTTTGGTGGAAACTGATGAGTGACAAAGCCGTGTGTTCAAATTGTTTTAAATTAGAAGTGGGAAGGCACTCACCGTGGCAGCCATTGCTAATAACTGTTCGATAACCATACCCCCTTCTTTTTGTCTCTATTCTTTATTTATTTTAATTCTAGTATAATTAACATAGTGTTATATTAGTTTCGGGTGTACAATATCCTGAGTCAACAATTCTATACATTACTCAGTGCTCATCATGATAAGTGTCCTCTTAATCCTCTCCTTCTTGATTAACAGAATTTCTTTCTTTCTTTTTTTTTTTTTTTAGGGTGAAATGTGTCCAAGTACACAATTCATATTGCTGAAATGTAACTGGAGGACTGCTTGGGATATGGGTTTCTTCATATAGGTGATTCTTCCACAATCCCTTCTTTTTCCTACTGGAAGTGTCATCAGGAGACTGAAGGTGAAGCAGACATCTTGCAACCAAGAGGGTAAAAGCCATGCCCTGGAGGTACAGGAGCAGAAAGAAGAAAAGGGCCAAAGCAATAATGGTATCATAGACTTAGACTGAAAATAATCTTCTATTTGAGCCATTGCTATTTCATTTCTGCTACACAATGCTAAAAGTAGGTGCAATGAATACATACACAAATGTGGGAGAGGGAGACACAGGATGATGAAGAAGTGGAAAGGGAATTTGTGGAAATCATTGGGAGGGCTTTGAATCCCACAGACCATGAACTGGGGAGTCCAAACAAATTATACCCCAAATGTGAAGAAAATGGAGGATCCAGTGTACATCTTTGCAGCATGGCATAGCAAGGATTTCAGTTTAAACTGGATATATATCTATCCTAAGAGTTGGCATATCTGGGCAAATCTATAGGTCTTAGTAGGTAGGAATAGCAGGAGTCTATTTACATGGGAGTCCAAGGAAACTTCTGGATAAGAACTCATTCTTAGGGGAGAAAACATAGACATGTAGGAGATTGTTTCAAGGATAAAGGATTGTCATCACAGGGAAAACATTATGCGCAGTATTTTTATATTAGATTGCTCTCTGGCCAAATGCCCAAGGACTTCTGCCTGAGTCCTAGGACAAGGAGGCTGCAAAAGGAAAGAGTAAAGCTAAAATGAGCTCTCTTCAAATACCCTCCTGTGACAGGCATAATGGTACTGAAGATAATCACTGCAGTGGTGGCGAAAATATTGGTGTAAGGGACAGGCATTGCTCTCACGTGCAGCCATTAGACATCCTGGTACATTTGAATGTACCATACACATAACACTAGGACAGACAGTATCTGCAGTGAGCAGAATTCTAAAGGTGTCTGCCCCTCAAGATACATATCACCAGATTATTCAAACACTAACCTAGTTTCTGTTGTACAGAGATTCTGCAGGCGGAATTAAGATTATTAATCAGATGATTTAAAGATAGGGTGGGCCCAACATGAAATCTTTTAAAGTTTATGTATTTATTTTGAGGGAGAGAGAGAGAGAGGGAGAGGGGATAGAGAGAGGCATGTGAGTGGGGGAGGGGCAGAGAGAGAGAGAATCCCAACCAGGCTCCACAATGTCATTGCAGAGCCCGACATCGGGCTCAAACTCCCAAACGGTGATATTATGACCTGAGCCAAAATCAAGAGTGAGATGCTTAACCAACTGAGCCACCCAGGTGCCCCTCAACATAAAATCTTAAAAGCCAAAGAGAATGGTAGAAAAGTAGACCAGGAGAAATGAAACAAAGAGAAATCTGAAAGATTTAAGGTGTGAGAAGGACCTGGTCTGTCTTTGCTGACTTTAATGATTAATAAAGGGAATGTAGATGGTCTCTAGAAGCTAAGAATCACCTGCACTGCCAGCCAGCAGGGAAAAAGAATCATAGCCCTCTCACCACCTTGAACTGAATATTCCCAAAAAACTGAATCAACATGGAAACAAATTCTTCCCCAGAGCCTTCAGGAAGAAAAGCAGTTTCCCAACACCTTGGTGTTAGCCCAGTGAGTTACACATTAGGCTTCTGACCTATCTATTGTGAAATGATACATTTTGTCTTAAGCTAAGTTGGTGGTAACTTGTTACAGCAACAACAGAATGCAAATTCAGTATCTTCTTGTATTGAAATTATTTCTCTATATCTCTGTCTCCTCTACTGAATCGCTGTCATGAGGGCAAGGACAATGTCTTTGTCATGCTATTATTTTCTTTATTTCTTTACTCCTCCTAACTAAACCTTCTTGTCAATACTTTTTTTTTCTATTTTAATACAGACATTCTAGTGCCTTTCCTTTAAAATATTCACAATCTGTTTTCAAAAACATTTGCAAGAACAATCGTTCAAATACATTTGTAGGAACAAGGGTATTTGATTATTGCTAAAGTCTTTTTGCAGAAGACACAGTATTAGTCTGCTCAGTCTGCCATAACAAAATGCCAGAGACTGGGTGGTTTAAGCAACAGATGCTTGTTTTCTTACAGTTCTGAAGACTACAAGTCCAAGATCACAGTGCAGTTGGTTTGCAGTGAGACCTCTCTTCCTGGCTTTCAGACGGCCACCTTCTTGCTGTGTCCTTAATGTCCTTTTCTGTGCCTCACATGGCACAGAAGCAGAGAGAGATCATTGGGGTCCCTTCCTCTACTTAGAAGAACATTAGTTCTATCAGATTAGGGCCCCATCCTTATGATCTCTTTTAACCTTAATTATCTCTTTAAAGGCCCTATCGCCAACTGTAGTCACATTTGTAGTTCAGGCTTCAGTATATGAATTTTGAAGGGACACAATTCAGTCTATAACAAAACAATAAGGTCTAACCTTATTTGCATCTCAGATAATAAAACATGCCAAAATAGACGTGTATGTTGTGCTCACTTATTGCTCTGATAGTGTTTGCTATGGATACCTTGGTTGCTCCTCACTATCAAGTTCACTCGGGAGACCTGCAGAGGCAGTGTTATGCCTCTTTCAATCCTCAGTGATTTAAAAACTGGGTGTTTTTTATTATCTTTTATAACGTAATTTTATTACGTTCACATTTATATTTAATTCATATTCCAGTAGAAAATATATTGAAAAATCCCTTTATTTCGAAAAATAAGCAAAAAAAACCCATGATCTTTAGAAAATCACAAAATTGAACTGTCGTTTCTATTTTAAAGGATAATCCACTCCCCTCCCTGCGCCCCAATTTAAAAGGTCAGTAGAGTTGAGGTTGAGAAAACTCTGCTCTAGATTAAGTTTCCAGACCTAACTTTTAGTCCCTACTCTACCCCTGTTCCAGTTGGGAAGACCAGTCAGTTGCAGAATCAGAAACATCACCATCTCTTCCAGGATCTGCACCAACCCTACCTGGAGCTCCCTCCCGGCCTCTCTGCCCAAATGATGCAGTTCTAAATCGAAGTCTCACAGAGAACATCCGGTTAGTGCAACCTAAATCACATCAAGCATCCTAACTGGAGGATAGACTGGTGAAGGTAGTGTTAATTTTTTGTTCTCTGTATGCTTGAGGAGGGTTGGAAACGACAATGAGCAAACTAAACCAAACTATCTGGCACAGATGTTTATTAGAGGGACGTCAAAAGGATTAAAAATATTAACGCACATTTTCTGTAAGTTATTTGTAAACTGCATGTTGAATTACGTTACTTCTGAAGTCTTTGATTAACTAAAATGAACAAATTTCAGCCTTTATACTATCTCAATAGTCGCTAAAAACCCTATTTTGAGAGAAGTGAAACTTAACCATTTTATTTCAGAAAGAAAATGCTGTGAAAATCTCCATTCTCTCTATGTTCTTGCCAGTTGATACCAGCTAATATTAAACATCTAGATTTCTTAAGTTCATGTGTCTAATAACACAGTTAGGTCTGGTCATCAAACTCATTCACCCTTTAAACTGCATTATTTATTCTTTTTTTTTACTGGCATAGTCACACTCTGGAGGTGCGAAAAAGAATTTCTATTTACTTTCCAGTAACACTTTCAGGAACCAGTTTGTTAAATCTTTGAAAGCTGCATATTTAGTAACCCCAGCGCTTTAAGTAAGTAATTCTGATTTTGTATCAAGATTATGTTGAATTAAAAATCACAAAAATAGTTTCAAATGAGAATTTCAGATAGGAACACAGTGACCATTTAAAACAAATGTCAGGGATTGTGTGTGTGTGTGTGTGTGTGTGTGTGTGTGTGTGTGTAAGACAGAGAGAAAGGTCAGATAGTAAATATTTTAGTCTTTGTGGGTCATAAAACCTCTTGTGTCACAACTATGTAATTTTGTCACAGTAGCACAAAAGCAGCCATGGACAATAGTAGTGGGTGTGGCTGTGTTCCAGTAAAGCTTCATTTACAAAAATAAATCCAGGTGCTGGCTGGATCTAGCCCATGGCTTTAGTTTGTGGAGCCCTGATTTAAGCCCGTGTTTCTGGTACCAGCATCATCATTATCTTCTGGGAACTTGTTAGAATCACAAATTCTTAGATCCCACTCAGATTCACTGACTCAGAAACTCTGGGGGTGAGGTCGAAATATGTGTTGTAATAAGTCCGCCATGTAATTCTGAAGTTTGAGCAATGGTGAGTTAAGCTATTCATAATGTATGTTAATGTAGATTTTCATTAACCGGTGACAGCTTTGCTTATATAATATTGATTGTAAACTTTTTTTTTAATTTTTTAACGTTTATTTATTATTGACAGACAGAGAGAGACAGAGCATGAGCAGGGGAGGGGCAGAGGGAGAGGGAGACACAGAATCTAAAGCAGGTTCCAGGCACTGAGCTGGCAGCACAGATTCCGACGCGGGGCTCGAACTCACAAACTGCGAGATCATGACCTGAGCGGAAGTCAGACACTTAACTTACTGAGCCACGCAGGCGCCCCTTGATTGTAAACTAATAAGGCAGTGATGATTTTCCATTTTGTAAGAACCATATAGAGTTTTATAGTGTGATTGTACAAATTAAGTCAGGCTGCAGTATTCAGATATAATGAGCTCTTACATACACAGACTTTAACTTACTCTTCTTTCTTGCTTCTACTGTAAGCAGCACATAGTAGGTGCTCAAGAAAAACTTGTGAAAGAAACAAAACCAAAAATAAGAACAGATGAAAAATAATGTAGCTACTTATTTGCTTCAGAAGTATAGACTGACAAGGAAACTAATTAACCATGCTTATTGGAGTTCTTTTGCTTTCTAAATATTGAATGAATAAATAAATAAATGAGTGACTTAAACAGGGAGTAGGGAAAACAATCTAATTTTTTGTGAACCTTAAAATAATATTTCCATGCCTAAATAATTTATAAGTGACAAAAATAGGATATGCATAACTGTAGCACCGAAAGAAGCTTATAGAATAAGTCAAGAGTTCACATTCTTCCTTCCAGTTTGGAATCTCTCCTGATTCTAAAATGTGAAAACAAAGTACTCCGAAGTAAGAAAGATTTCCAAAATGTAAGTGCAGTTCTGGGATAAAGTTACTAGGGGAAAGAGTGAATGGTTCCTCAAAAAAGCTGTTGCTTTCTTCATATCCACCCTCACTTCCCACCCCTAAACTGTGTTCTTCCTAAACCTAATCTAGACCTTTACACATGTCCCATGGAAACAGGCTGGACTTGATCCAGACGTGATAAACCAACATCCTCCAGTAGAGGGCATTTTTTAGCTTATTTGGGGCCAGTCTCAATCTGGCAGATGTCAATTGCAGTATGTTTCCAAAAATCATGGTCTCTAAAAATCCGCCATAGAGAAGCTCCTTTCAGCGTTCCAGAATTTACCTGTTGGCTTTCCCTCCTATTTTCCTCACAGTTGAGATATTAGTTTTTAACACTGTAATGTCACATAGTAGGTGTTTGTTTAATCAATATTCACTAAATGAATGTGTAAAGCCACTACATAGCTATAGATATAGGTATGCATAGTGTGTATCAGTGTTTTCATATACACAATAATTATAATAAACTAGACACTGTAATAAAAATATTTATCTATCTATCTTTGAAACTTTTAGCATGTATCCAGTCATTATAGCATTACCAAGAGTGACATTAATAAGATGATATAGTGGTATATACTAGCCTTCATCCTCCTACCTAAAAACAAAAATTAGACAGCTATCCATGAACAAAAATAGTCCTGAGAGAGCTCAAAAGTCTAATGAAGGACCTACTGCAACACAAAGGAGCCAAAAAAATTGGAGAATAACTGTACAGAAAGGATCACTGGGAAGATCAATCCAAATAGCCAAAGCAATTCTGAGAAAGAACACAACTGTGGGCATCACACTTCCTGATTTCAAACTATACTACAAAGTTATAGTAATCAAAACAGTATGGTACTGTAAAAAAAACAAAAAACAAAAAACAAAACAGACACATAGCTCAAAGGGACAGAATAAAAAGCCCAAAAATAAACCCACACATACATAGTCAACTAATATTAAGAAGGATGTGAGAACACACAATGGGGAAAGGATAGTCTCTTCAATAAATGGTGCTGGGAAAACTGGATATGCACATGCAAAGAATGAAATTGGACCCCTATCTTACACCATTCACAAAAATTAACTTAAAGTAAGCTAAAGACTACATTTAAGACTGGAAACCATGAAACTCCTAGAAGGAAATGTAGGGGAAAAGCTCATTGACGTTATTCTTGCAACGATTTTTTTAGATAGGACACCAAACGCACAAGCAACAAATTAAAAAATCAGCAACTGGGACTACATCAACTAGAAAGCTGTTGGGGAGCAAAAGAAACAATAAACGAAATGAAAAGACAACCCACAGAATAGAAAAAAATGTATTTGCAAAACATTAGGGGTCTTTATCTAAAATTTATAAGGAATTCATACAATTCAGTATCAAAAAAAACCCAAACTGATTAAAAAATGAACAGAGGACCTGAACAGACATTTTTCCAAAGAAGGTATACAAATGGCCAAGAGGTGCATGAAAAGATGCTCAAGGTTACTAATCATCAGGGAGCTGTGAATCAAAATCGCAATGAGATATCACCTCATCTATTAGGATGACTGTTACTGAAGTGTCAACAGAACAAATAATGAAGAGGTGAAGAAAAGGAAACCCAAACTTGGTACAGCCACTATGGAAAACAGTATGGAGATGCCTCAAAAATTAAAAATAGAACTTCCATATGCTCTAGCAATCCCACTTCTGGATATACCCCTGAAGGAAACGAAATTAGTATCTCAAGATAGATGCACTGCCATGGTCATTGCAGAGTTATCCACAAGAGCAATGATAAGGAAACAACCTAAGTCTGTTGACAGATGAATGGATAAAGAAGATTTGAGATAGATAGATAGTTAATGGAATACTATTCAGCCATAAAAAAGTAAGAAATCCTGCCATTTGTGATGACATAGATAAAACTAAAAGGCATTAGGTTAAGTGAAAAAATCCAGGCAGAAAAAGACAAATAGTGTCACTTATACATGGAATCTTAAAGGAAAAAAAAGCCGAACTCCTGGAAACAGAGAGTAGCATGGTGGTTCCCTGGGGCTGGAGGGAAAGGAAAATGGGTAGTTGTTGGTCAAAGGGTGCAAACTTTCAGTTATAAGATGTAGAAGTTCTGGAAAACTAATGTACAGAATGAAATTAAAAATGGTAATTTTAATGGTTATCTGGATATTTATAAATACAGAATCTGGTTGTTTAGAACCAAGCAGATGATAATTTATATACTTGAAGGTTTTTTAAAAATCTGGATTGCATAAAAATAGCCTTAAATTGTAGCTATACAAGGGAGATTTGGTTTCAAGATATATTCAAGGAACTGGTTATTAAACAACTTCAACCATTACTAATTTTTGTATAACCTAACTAAATTCAATCAGTTAGCACTTTTCTACAAAGTTTTATTATGTGTGTGCATAGTGTTAGAGACTTTTCATAAAATAATTTTATAAATTAAAAATGGTTTTGGTTTTATTAACAGGCTTGATAGTGATGACAACTGTACATAAATAATACAGCCTTATGAATCCATTATTTTGCCCACCAATAATGCTGGCTGCTGGCTGCCCCTTCAAACGTTAATGTTAGGGAGGTGGGCTAACTTCAAATTTAAAGAACTTATCCACTATTGATATAGGTTTTAAAATTTTCACCACCGACAATACTTCAGCTGTCTTGTTGAAAATTAAATGGGAATATTTCAGAAATGCACATCATTTTTTATATTCTCCAAGGAAGAATAACATCAAGGCTTTCATCTTTGGGTCAGCACAATGTGTCATTTAGCTAAGGCAACTGAAATTTTTTTATGTAAATTATGGAACAGAAACATTTACTTATTAACTGAATATCAATGAACAGAAGAGGTATTTATTGCAACTGATAAGAGAATCTTGTGTCTATGGGAGAAAAAGATGGTGTTTCAGTATCTTTGCAAACATCAGCCCTGTGTTTGGCTAAAATAAGAGCTGTTAGATTAACTACATTCATCAGAGGCAATAGTAAATAATTTGAAAAAAGTGAAATAAATAGTGAAAAACTGAAATACAAGTGAGGTAAATAAATACAAGTGAGGTAAAAAAAAACTTAAGTTTTTATTGATGTTAAGAAATTGTCGTTAAAAAAATCATCTCATTACTAGTCCTCCAAAGGAAATTATAATTAAATAAAAATCTTTCTATGAATTTCCTGAAAGTTTTAAATTACAATTAATCTATTTATCCTTAAACCACTGTATTTCAGACAATACATAAAAACATTAACAACACATAATCCTCTAAAAATAACATTTTTTAATGTTTATTTATTTTTGAGAGAGAGAGAGAGAGAGAGAGACCCAGCATGAGTAGGCGAGGGGCAGAGAGAGAGAGGGAGACACAGAATCTCAAGCAGGCTCCAGGCTCTGAGCCCAACTTGGGCTGGAACTCAAGAACCATGAGATCATGACCCTAGCCAAAGTCAGACACTCGACCAACTGAGCTACCGAGGCACCCCTAAAAATAACATTTTAAGAGAAATAGAATGTAATGTTTCATAAGTAGAATGTTCCATGCTGATTTTTTTTTCAATTTTGAATTATAAGCTTCATTTTTTTTGGCATTTTTTTATTGAAGTATTATTAACATACAGTATTATATTAGGTTCATAGTAAGCTTCTTTTTTTAAAGTTTTTATTTAAGTTCTACTTAGTTAGTATACAGTGTAATATTATTTTCCGTTGTACAATTTAGGGATTCAACGCTTACATACAATACCTAGTGCTCATCACAAGTGCCCTTCTTAATACCCATCACCTGTTTCACCCTTGCTTCATTTTGTCTCAACTTTTATTTCATTAAAATAATTTTAGCATAGCTACATTTTTTAAATAGTTTTAAGATACACATTTTTATATTTTTTAAATTTTTTATTTGGAAATAACTTCAAACTTAGAAAAAAGTTGCAAAATTATAATATGTAACAGTAAAAACAATTCACCCTTTCACATATTGTTAAAATTTTATCCCATTTACTTCATAATAGATCTGTGTGTGTGTGTGTGTGTGTGTGTGTGTGTGTGTGTGTGTTCTGGAACATTTGAGGGTAAGTAATATACTTGATGACACTTTCCCCTAAATATCTCAGTATTTATTTTCTATATTGAATAGGGAATTGTCTTACAAGTACAGTGCAGTTATTAACTTCAATTATTAAAATAGCTAATTTACTTTTATTCAGCCCACCATCATTCTTCCAATTTTGTCAGTTGAGGTTTAACAACTAAGTGGCATATCTGACTCTTGTTTGGCTATGTTTAGTTAAGCCTCATTAGACTTCCTTTAAGAAGACTAGAAATGGAGCATTTCCTTAGATTTTCTTTGTCTCTCGTGACTATGGCACTTTGAAGACCAGAACCCTCCTTTTTTTTTCAATAGACCATTTTTCATTTTAGGTTTGTCTGATGTTTCCTCATGATTAGGCTCAGTAAGAATACCGCATTGGTTTTGCTGTGTCCTCTCAGAGTGGCATACAATGGCCATCTTCCTCTCATCAGTGATACTTTTTTGGTCACTAATCAACGTGTCTTCTGATTTCTCCACTGTGTAATTCCTTTTTTTTTTCCAGGTAACTAATGAAGAGTTTGTGAAGAGACTTTAGGACCATACAAATATCCTGATCTTTTAGATTCAGTATCTACTGATGATTCTTTCTTCATCAGATCTCTCCTGTGATGGTTGCAAAGGCTGATTTTCCAATGTCAGCATTCCCTCCACATTTACAAGTCAATCCTTAGCATTCTACCATGAGTAAGAGCCTCCCTTCTCCAGCATTTATTCACCCATTCATCTGTCTGTCGCTGATTATCAGGATGCGCTCATGACTTCTATCGTTCTTTCATTGCTTTATCATTACTGGAGCTACTTATTTTTGTGCTCAAGTTCTGCTTTATGATACTCACTGTATTTGTAATTTCTTGAATGATGACTATCATTCCTGTTAGAATGGAAGCTCCTGAGTGCAGAGGTCACCATGTCCCCAGGGCTTATTACACAGCCGTACTCAATGAAAGAAGTCAAGGAAAGATTTGTTAAGTGGTCAAAAGAACCATGATCCAGCACAAAACATGTAAACAGCATTGTTACGAATCTTCTGAGGTGTATATCTCAACTACAAAATGAAGAGCACACTGCTATTTCTTAATTTTTTTAATATTCATTTTTGAGAGAGAGAGAGAGAGAGAGAGAGAGCAGGAGAGGGGAAGAGACAGAGGGAGACACAGAATCTGAAACAGGCTCCAGGCTCTGAGCTGTCAGCATGTCAGCACAGAGTCCAACATGGGGCTCAAACTCAAGAATCGCTAGGTCATGACCTGAGCCGAAGTGGGATGCTCAACCTACTGAGCCACCCAGCGCTGCTATTTTATTGGAGGACTTAGGGGGAAACTAAAGAAAATTTTGAGAGGTAAATGAGAAGTTACTTCAGTTTAATCCTTTATAACTTCATGGATTTCCACCATTTTGGCTGGTAAAGCTTTTGGTTTACTCAAATATTCATCCTTGTCCCAGAGTCCTTTCTGCTCACAATTAATAGACAATGACTAATCCACATGAAGCACAGGCCTCATCAAACCCACAAACACTTACGGAATGAATGTAATAACTGGAGATGAGGGTAGATCAAAAATAGATTTAAGTTTTTTGAAATCTAAACTAATAGTGCATTTTTAAAAATTATTAGGGGCACCTGGGTGGCTCAGTCGGTTAAGCGTCCGACTTCGGCTCAGGTCATGATCTCGCGGTTCCTGAGTTCGAGCCCCGCGTCGGGCTCTGTGCTGACAGCTCAGAGCCTGGAGCCTGTTTCAGATTCTGTGTCTCCCTCTCTCTCTCTGACCCTCCCCCGTTCATGCTGTCTCTCCCTGTCTCATAAATAAACGTTAAAAAAAAAAATTAAAAAAAAATAAAAAATAAAAATTATTAGACAATGACATATTGTCTAGATGTCAAGATGTTTTGCCCTCCTTGGTGGAATTAGTATGGCCCTGCTAGAAATGCAATGTCAAATTCAGATCACAAATAGCTCTTTCACAGATTTTAGGAGACACTGTATAGACTGATTCTGAATTTTTGGTTTTAAGCAGCATGTTATATTTTCTAATTATTGTTTAAAAGGAGGATTGAACCAGGAGCCAAGGTGGAGAATTAGGACTAATGAATAGAAGTTAAAGAAAAATCAACAATAGAATATTGTAAAGAAAAACTTTCTGATGATCAACATTATTGCTTTAAGAAAATAATGAGGACTTATCTTTTCCTTTCTTTTCAGAAACTAGGTAAGATAGAAACCAAGAATATGAAATTATATATATACATAGATATAGATGATATAGATATAGATATATAGATATAGATATAGATATAGATATAGATATAGATATGGTATATGATATATATAAAAGGCCAGTTGACCAGAAAGAACGGGTGTAGAGAATCCATGATGCATGGTGTAGTTGGATATCAATGTTAAAAATGACTATATAGGGGTGCCTGGGTGGCTCAGTTGGTTAAACATTGGACTTCAGCTCAGGTCATGATCTCACAGTTTGTGAGTTCGAGCCCTGCGTCAGCTCTGTGCTGACAGCTCAGAGCCTGGAGCCTACCAGAGATTCTGTCTCCCTCTCTCTCTGTCCCTCCCCCCCCCCACTCTCTGTCTTTCTCTCCCCTTAAAAATTAAATAAACATTTAAAAATGTTTTAATGACTATATAAAACTAGCTATAATATCTTAGCACATGTCACATGCACAATGGTATATATACATCCACACAGTCTTATTTAAATAAAACTTTCAAAATATATTTTCATAATGATCTACAAAAGTAGATATAACTGTTCCCAAGTTATGTAGGAAGGTACTAAGGCGAAGTAAAATTATGAAAGGCAGTATGCGAAGGAATCAAATTTAAACTTGTTACTCCAAAAGCAATGAAACTTCTCAATCAATAATGTAGATTCTAAATACATAAGAAATTTACAACTTATATTTATAAAATCAAGATTTCCTCCCAGGTTATGCTCTGCATCAAATGCTGGGTATTCTTTTCAAATCAATTCTTTATTGAACATTTACTCAAGCAAGTGAGTGATATGTTCAAAATAATAATAATAATAATAATAATAATAATAATAGTAGTAATAATGGTGAAGATTTAAATGGTGTTTACAATGTATCAAGCACTGCTCTAATATGTGCCCTTAGCCAAATTTCACCATTATCCATAATAAATATAGATTTCAATATTAAAAATATATGTACAAATATCAGGTATCAGTATAGATTCAGAAATGTTTTTATGTCATTAACTCCATTTCATTAATTAAATAACCTAAGCTAAAAATAAGAAATGACATAAACAAATTTCTTAGAGTCCTATATGATTCACTATTCCCTGCTTATAATAATTTTCCATAGAGAAATTAAGTGGATTTTCTGTTGTGATTTTGTAAGTATTGGGGAAATGTCCTGTTTGCAAACTACTGAATGAGTATTTCTGTTTAGAACTCTTTATACTAATACCCTCTCTATTGAAAAGCATTACCCTTCTAATATCATGCCCTAACATACATTCCGCATTAAAATATTAGCTGATTATTAGCCAAAAATGGGAGAAAGTTGGGATTCTATTTCTTGTTTTATAGTATATAAACTTGCTAGGGAAAGGAAAGACCACCAGTTTCTTTTAGTATTTATTTCTTATCATCACAGTGCTGCATCATATATTTTTCCTTCTTAGGATTGTAGAACAAGCATCCAGTAAGCTCCTTAGAACATTCATTCATTCACTCATCCATACATTCCTTTATTTGGTACCTACTATGTGCCATGTGCTATTTCAGAAAGAAGGAATGCATTTACAAGCAAAAGAGACAAAGTCCCTGCCCTCATAAAACTTAGCATTCTGTTGTAGTTGTAAAGACAGTGCACCCATAAAAATATGGAATTTAATGCCACATCTTTAAAAAGTGCATTAATTAAAAAAATAAAGCAGTATAATCATTTTCCTCATAATTCTAATGTAAAGCATAATTGTAACAGGAAAGACAACAGGAAAGCTATGCCATTATTCTACCTGCAAAGTAAAGGTGGTATATGAATATGAATTTCTGGGGACTTCTCTGCAGTGTAACTCTATCATTTGCTGAGAGAAAGGAAATGCTTTTAATGTTTTAGGGTTTCATTTGAATTTCAGGAGACCTGCAATATCATTTTTGAGAAAATTCTTATTGATCAAAATCTTTTGTAAAGTGGAAGATTAACCTATTCAGCCTGTTATTTCCTATAAATTCCTGGCTTCCAAGGACTCTCCCTTCATACTCAGAGACAGCTTGCCAGGAGAACTTACCTGTATTTCCATGAATACAGGTACATATCTTTTCTTTTAAGTCAGTAGCAAGTATGTTTTCACTGTCAAAGAGTATTATCTTCAGAGAGGCAAAAATGCTGCCATCAGATAAGGCTTGTGCTGCCCCTTTGGGGTTTTATCAACAGAGGTTTTGTTCATTGAAGAGCTGCCCTCCGTTTTTTCTTCTATGAGACTTCACCAAAGTATTTTAGATTTGCTCTCACAATTAGTCTATTTGACTTTACATTCACTTGACTCTTGTAAATAATCTTAAACTATACTTAATCCCAGATTTGAGATTTATTATAGTTCCAGTGCCCTGAAAATCAGCCAAACTCCTCAGCCTAGGCGCTCACACAAGGAGAATACTAAGGACAGTACTAAAGTTGGATGGTCTGAATTTTCATGAAGAAGGACCTTTTGTTCTCCTCCCAGGAACTAAACAAAACGAGTCGCTAGGCCAACTCCCGGAGCCAAAGTTACAGAGTCAAGCAGAGGCCATTTAACTGAGAAATAGGCAGGTTTTTAAAGGGAAGAAAATTTTAAAAGAAAAACAACCTGTCCCTCTTACCTATACTCTTGGATCATGCTCACTTTAATGCTACCTGTGTTTTCTATAATAATTTCATTTTTTCTCCTTTAATAATTCATTTTGTGGAAATGTGGTAATGGCACACTACTTCAAATGTACTATTTATCCAATTCACACATTTCCCAACTTATACACCTTTTGTCCCATAATTGAATTCATTTTATGTCTACCTCTAGGTTATACCCCAGCCCAAGATTCTGAGGATCTGTAGGCATCTGTGACAGTGGATATTTATTTGGCCCCAGCCACACTTTCTGAAACTCATCATTATAGGCACTAGTCCAGTGCTAAACAGTGCCTTAGGTCTGATAGAGTAGGACCCGCCTTTGCCTCTGTTTCTGAGTTCTTGTTCAGCCTAATATTCAGTCCACTCTAGAACCGAAGCCTTTCCAAGCTCTTACTAATTCCTATCCCAGTGTCTGGAACTCTTTCCTAAATTTTTTACCAGTGTCCACATCATTGCTGCTTACAGAGTAGAATAGTAATACATTAAGGTGGGCATTCAGAGGGCTCAGAAAAGTCTAGAAAATTGTATGATTATAACATTATACTTCTAAAATTAGCTTCATTACCAATGTTTGCCTTCTAGAAATCTTGCATTATTTGACTTACAATAGTACATTATAAAATCAAAACATCTCATAAATTTTTTACTTTCATCATCAAATTCCTAATGACATTTGTTTCATTAATACCAAAGTGTTTGTTCTTTAAAGAACATAATCGGAAGGGAAAATTGTAATGATAGTCTGAAAAATAAATGCAAACTTTCAACTTTGTTTATATTTATTCAGATAATGCTTTCACTAGCTCAATGCAAAAGTGTTCGAAACCAAATATTTTGAAATGTAAGCATCTGAAAAACAGTAAAATAGAAACATTGCCTAATAAAGGATGTTAAGAAACATTCAGATATCTTTAAGAAATATTCCTATTTCTGGGAAATAATGTACTACATAGAAGTGAAAGTATGTCCTCTCATTTGACATGATGGATAGCCAAGATTTTATGTAATGGAAAACATAAAGATATTTCACCATGGCAAGGAACTAGTACCTTATCCCTTCATGTTCTAGTATTTCATTGCAAGGTTTATATTATCAACATCAAGCAGAAGAGTCTCACAAGTAGACAAGGAAAAGAATAAATGAAGAAAGAATATTGATGAGTGGTAATATGTAAGCAGGCAAATTTACAGAAGTATTATTTCATGCCATAATATTAAAATAATTCTGACTTTAATTGACCTTTAAGAGTTGAGTACCAGCCATGTATTTTATGTAATTATTTACACCCGGAAAATTCTATTTGTTTCAGTATTGTTTAAATAATAATGAAGACATTTGACAATTCCTAATAATGAGACATGAGAGACATTTTTCCTATGGATACTTGTGAAGAGGACACAATATTATAGCAAGCATCCCTTAAGAATATCCTTAGCATACATACAGCTATTTCTTTTAACATCCCTCAATGTAAAGCAATAGTTATACCATAAAAACCAAAAAATGCTCCATGAAAGAGGCTCTATGGAGATAGATGGATTTGTAAAACAATGTAGTGCAGGTATACATTTCTGTTGGTCCAGTTTAATCTAGATATAATCTACATTTGGAGCACTTTTCCAAATTTTTTTTTTTTTTTTTGGAAATCAGATATGGATGAGAATTGGGGAGGGGCGCTTGAATAGAACATCTCCAAAGAGAAATTCTCACAAGCACAATCTTTTGCATATAGATACAGCATTTTAACAAATTCCATGATACACAACATGGACTTCTTAGACTCTTGCTTTTCAAATTGTAGATCTGTACCCATTAGCTGTCCATGGATTAATTTCTTGGGCTGGAAATGGCAGTTTAAAAAAAAACCTGAAGGATTCAGGTAAGTTTCTCACAGTAGTGATGTAGTTTTGGAATCTTCCTTCATTTGTCCATAAAAACAGACCAGACAGGCAAACAAGAATAGCAAAACCAAAACTGCTGACAGCATCTACAACAAAACTTCATGAATCTCACAATGTGAGCACACAGAGAACCTACAATCACAAAGATCTACAATACCCCGATGGAATCAGCATCTGATTGGCAGCAAGTGGAGGAAAGGGAATAGGCTTGATGGCCCTACAACTAGTAAACAGCCGATCGCCATAGGGTACTCACTGGAAATTGTGGCAGGTCAATGTGACAATGGAAGCCAAAACCATGCAGGGTTTCTGCAATCATGGATAAAGTCAGGGTATTCAAATGTGATATGGTCTGATGATGCCTGAACTGTATACACTATTAAACTGTCGTACAAAACAATCTTCTAATTTTAGAAGTACAATATATATTATAATCATACAAAGAAAATTGCTTTTCTTTTAACTGAAATATTGCTAATTATGGCAGGGCAGCAATATCAAGGCTAGTCAGCCCTGAGAATTACCTAGAGTTGTACTGTACTTCATTGATTCTAGAGGCATTTTTTTTTCACATTTTAACATCTCTCAATCATCGTGGTCCTTACATTTGACAGTGTCTTAGAATTTTAGCACTTTTCCTCAGATCATAATACATTAAGTAAATAAATTATTTTTCATACAATTGATGGCACCTTAGATATGAAGACATACAGTATTTTCCTATTATCTGCGCAATGGCCCATCATAGGCTTTACCCATGTAGGGCCATTATTTTCTGGTCAAAGTCAAGAAGTTTGGCACAACAGAACTCAATGCTACCTCAATACAGAGATGGTAAAAATGATAAGCAATTACTATTGGAGATCAAGAAAAACTACTTCCTAGTTATGTAACGTTATACAGGAAAATTGAATTGTACTTTTTCATGTTTCCTAATTTTAAAAGTTCACTAGCTGAGACAGTAACATTTATAATTATGATTTATTGGTTGTTTTATAATGTTGGTCTTATGGAAGTTATAGGCAGAGTAGAAATCTGGATAAAATTGAAAGCAATATCCACAGTACTACAGCTATGTACATCACAAGTGCCCATTGCCATTATATGAATTATTTCTCTGATGCTAGTAAACAGAAGAAAACATAATGACTTAAGTTAATTAATATGTTAAAAATAGTATAAGGGCGCCTGAGTGACTCAGTCAGTTAAGCTTCCAACTTCAGCTCAGGTCTGTGAGCTTGAGCCCCGCATCGGGCTCTGTGCTGACTGACAACTTGGAGCCTGGGGCCTGCTTCGGATTCTGTGTCTCCCTCTCTCTCTGCCCCTCTCCCCCACTCGCACTCTGTCTCTCATGCTCTGTCTCTCTCTGTCTCTCAAAAATAAATGTTTTTTTAAAAAACTTTAATAGTATAAATAGTAATTATAACCTAGGTTACTGTTGTGACTATCATAGATTTTTGACATGATTATTTGATATGTTAGCAGCTAATGGGTTAGTCTGGGTCCAATCAAGAGACAAAAATCACACAGTAATTTAAACGGGATGTTTAATATAAAGAATTATTAAGTTATAGTAGGAGAGTAGTTATGAAAAGGATGTAAAGAGAATACTAAAGGATACTCTAAGGTTGAGGAAGTCCTTAAGGAAAGACAAATTTGGGGGGCACCTGGGTGTGTGAGTTAAGCATCCAACTCTTGGTTTCAGCTCAGGTCATGATCTCACCGTTCAGGTTCAAACCCTGTGATGGGCTCCACAACTGGCAGCATGGAGACTGCTTGTGATTCTCCATCTCCCTCTTCAGCCCCTCCCCCACCAATGCAGTCTCTGTCTCTCTGAAAATAATTAAATAAACTTAAAAAAAAAAAAAAAAAAGGAAAGGCAAACTTGGAAGAAGTTCTCCCTTCCAAGGCTGAGGTTCAGACCTAACGGGAAAAGGCATGATTGTAGCCCACTGGTTGGCAGGGACGTTTGCTGCACTGCTGGGCCAGAAGAGGTCCACATTGCTAGGAAAATAAGAAATTACCCTTCTGGGTGAGGAGAGCCACAGCTATCAGAGATTGTGCAAAGGGGGTAAGAACGAGGCTGTAGGAGAGAAGCATGGAGCATGCAGTGCCCACACTTGGCGGGCTGCAGAAAGATGGTCACCATGGCCAGCGATGCAAGATTCCCAAGGAACTATGCCCGCTGGGTCCAGGCTCTGGCCAAGTGCCACCGCGTGTCTTCACACATACAACCACTGACTAACCCTGCAGCAGAAGCAAGAGAAAGAAAAGCCACACACACAGGAGCCATGAAAAGCTACTCCCTGCTGCAATGTTTCTCCCACTCTGCTGGCTAAATTTACATCATGCTCCTTAGAAAGAAAAAACGTATTGTTCAGTATGGGCACTCAGAAGTAAAGGGTGAATTTGGAGTTGAGAGGCGATAAATTGATAACTGGCACTGCAAGCGATTAAAGACATCTTTGAAGTGTCTGCTGTAAGTGTAAGCCCTGAGTGAGATACTAGGAAGAACACCATCACTAGGAAGCTGTGTGGCGTAGCAGGAGTGGAATGAGAAGGAGAGGAACGGATGGACAGAAATTATGCTTATGAAGAATATGCCTAGAAACCCAGAGTCCCAGGTAGTTAGGGAAAACACCTTTCATTCGATAGTATTTTAGAATTTTAGGAATGCTACATATCATCTCATTTTTGATGTTCACAAGTATCCTGTGAAATTAGTTGAGTCATTACTATCACTGCGAATTTATAAATGAGGAAACGGTGGCCCAGAGACATTAATGCACTTAACCAGAGTCTCAAAGCTAGTGAATATCAGAGGATTTGATGTTCAAATTTTAGAAATGCATGTTTAGGACTGTGGAACTTACTGTGGCTTTGACAATGAAATTAGACTAGAGTTGTCTTAGGGTCCCATTACCCAGAAACATGTTGCATATTACAAAAGAGTCTATCAGCAAACATTTAAAAGTGTGCTCTACAAATCTAGCCATATCTGTAATCGGCTGGGACAGCTGCTACTTTTCTCTCTTCTGCAGTTCTGGATAATCCCCATTTTCTTCCAGAATTCACAATACACACACAAACATACACACCACGAACTGCCTGGGCACAAAGGTGGTGCCTATCATGGAAACTTTCAAAAGTCTAGCTGTGAATATATTTAAACTTTATAAAAATGATCCCTGGCTGTTTTTTTCTTTAATGCCTAATGTGCATCTATCATAGGAAGAATTAATGAAGCACACAAAAGTAAAATATGACAACTCACAAACGCTAATTAGATTTGCTAGGTATTAACACACCTGCTATATTCCCTGACTCATTGGGTTTTTTCCTTGTTTAAATAATTTTTAACGTCATGTCCTTAAATCCAGACTCAATGCGTATAGCCTTTCAAACTTACCTAAATCTTTAGGTCTGCTGAGTACACCCTCTCCGTTCTAAGTATTTAAATTGTGCCCGAGGCCAAAAAAACACAAAATTTATTCCAGCCTAAAATATCCAGGTAGTAAAAAGGAATACTCTTTCGTTTGAATAATGGATAACCTCCTCTATTTTCCAAGTCATTTTAAGTATTTTCTAAACAATAAATATCAACTGTGGGATTTTTTTTTATATCCTTCTTTGGGTATTAGTGGTAAAATTAAATTTCCATTGTTATGGCACTCACTGTCCAGTTTGGGGGTTATGTGCATCCTGTGCCTTCCCTCTCTTCGGCTCCCTACATAAGCATCTCATGATCACTAACGACCACTACCAGAGAGCGTCACGGTAAGTGTGTGTCAATAAAACTAAAAATCGCCACTGGAGAGGCTGTGACAAAAATTTTAGAAAGAAGCTGATACCACTGAATAATTTATAATTATCCTTTGTCTAGTAAACAACATCAGAAATAATTGTAAAATGTGTAGTCTTCAGACTCTTCCTTTGTATGAACAAATGTAATTATATAAGGAAGAGGAAAGAAGAGCATATTTTCTGTCGGTCCCCTTTCTTTCCTTCAGTATAACTTCCTTCACATCTGGATAAATCTTCTATTTGCAGCAATTTACAATTATGGCAACATTTGATGTAAGACTTGAGTTTTCTAAATTATTTGAAATAAAATATCTTAAAAAATTCTGGGACTCTAAATGTGTGAAGCATCTAATACGAGATTTCTTGACAGGAATTTTTCTAAATAACGTTTTGTTCCTTTTTTTTTTTTTTTAATCATGCTGTTTTAACCTTGAAGGACAATTTCCTGTGGTGTCTCTGTAAAGCTGCAAATGCCATGTCAGAAACAACAGGGAGCCCCAGACTGTGTGACGTGGAGTGAGAGGTACGTGGTATAAACGATGGGAACTGAAGTCCTCTGCCAGAGAATAGTAAATATTTTTTAGAACAAAGGTTATTACTACTGAGTGGAAGAAAATAACTCCACGTGTTCATGCTAAAAACAAAGACATTTAGACATTTGAAAATAAAAACTTAGCAAGAGTAATCTGAGGATGCAGGTGGATTTGGTAAAGAGAGCTAGCTGTTCAACCATCCTCTGGTCCATGTTCTACAGACGCTTCTCATCCGAGTCTGACAAATGGGGGACTGTGTCCCGCTCCTACCTATAGATTGACAGGTAAAGAAAATGTTAATGCGTTTGTTCATGTTGGATGATACCGCCTTTTTTTCTTTTACCATTTTTAAAGGTTGCAGATTTTCACCATGGCAAATTTTGATTTTGTTTAAACAGTTAAGAAAATATTTTCAAATCTTAAATAAATAGATATGTAGGATGTTACTTAACGTGTTTTCTGTTTGTAGGTAAATACCAATATTTGCAATTGACAAAAAATGACAACAAATACTCAGTATAGTCCCTCAGCTATTTATATTATATACAATTTTTTAAGGCATTTAGAATTTTAAAGCTAATGTATTTAGTGTCAGAACCTATGTCTGATGAAAACCACATCTTGAAACAAACATTTTTTCAGTCTTTTAAGCTATCTAGACTTCAGAATTATTATTAATTCTGAATAGGTCAGTTCTGATCGTTCTGGGCAAACAAACTTTGCAACTATCATCTGTTTTTCTTAATATTACTTGAGGAATTTTGGCAGAATTTTTAATGAGAAATCATTAGGATTTAATTCCCATACATAGGTATGTAATGATTAAAAAAAAATTAGCTTGCTTTCCTGGTGGATAATCTAATTCTCACCTTCTTTTGTATGTGCCTACTACTAATTATTTTAAAGTCAGAAAATTTTAAATAATTATTCAAAGTATATATAGGGGTCATTGTGAAAGATATGAATTAGGAAGCACATGGCAATTAAGATATGAATAGTTATGTTACTACAGATCATGAAGACAAATGCAATTTTTAAAGGCTTTTTCTTGTGCAAATCTATTCAGAAAAAAACACTTGGGTTCGGTTTATATGCACAACGTGCTTCACCCTTTCCTTGACTATTAAAACCACTAATTAGCAGCTGTTCGATTACTTAAAATAGTCAAGTTGTTCATGCTGTAGCTAAGGACAGAATGCACAAGTAAAAGAAAACTCATAGTAAATCCGTTATTTCCCTTGGAAGTACAAGTGTTAAATAGGATCTTATGTCTTGATTCATTGTCACAATGTGAGCCTGGATTCCACTAAGAAACTGTCATTTCACAAGTATTTGTCAAACCAAACATATTTTCTTTATACCATTACATATATTAGTAAAGAACAAAACTGAATTACTAAAATAACATTTATTGGCTGATTATATATAAATTTTAAATATTAAGTACGGTAACAATTTCCCTTTCATTGTTAGCAATGTTCCCCAGGAAAAATATTCTGCATTCTTTACAAAATTCTGCAGCAAAAACATAAATTCATGCTGAATTTCAGATTTATATATACATGAAATATTTGGGTGAAGTGGTTGAATTGGTTAAGTACTCTCTTCATAACTAATAACTAATGAAATATTTGCTTAATATTTTAATCGTAACTTTTTGCAGTATTTTTATTGTAGAAACAGCATCATTTAATAATATGTGGTAAAAATGAACAATTGCGATATGTTTACAACAGAATACATTTTGTTGATTTCGACTTGGTCATATAAAATATTTTCTTTGTCATTTTCTCATAGGTTCTGTATTTCTTGGAATCATTCATTTTTGCTAGTTGGGAAATTTGGATCAAAAAGTTATAAACCTAAAATGTAGCAGAAATTTGAAATTAGAAGCATTTGATAGGGCAATTAAATCTAGACTCTTCCGAATGAAGTGTCTTTTTCACATTTGGCAAATAAGTAACTTTGCCCCAAAAACTTTAAAAAACATTGAATTAACACAGTTTGGAATAATGAAGAAATAAAACTTGTTTGTGCCTTAAAAATGTAGAACTTGCATATAGTTTCATTTTTCAAAGCACAAAATATCAAAAGTAATTCACAGAATCGAAGGAACGTTATTTCAAGAAACTTTTATTTTTTTTATTTATTTTTTAACATTTATTTATTTTTGAGACAGAGAGAGGCAGAGCAGGAACGGGGGAGGGTCAGAGAGAGGGAGACACAGAATCTGAAACAGGCTCCAGGCTCTGAGCTGTCAGCACAGAGCCCGACGCGGGGCTCGAACTCACGGACCGCGAGATCATGACCTGAGCCGAAGTCAGCCGCTCAACCAACTGAGCCACCCAGGCGCCCCTTCAAGAAACTTTTAAATTAGAAAATGTTTGGCAGTCTTCTGACAGCAAAGAAAAATAGTAATATTTTCTCCAAAACTCTGTAGTCAAATATCACTTTTAAGCTCGTACAGTTCTTATAAAATAGGGACAAAGTAACCTTGAGGTACGTTATCATACATATGGTATACCATATATTCAACAATTCAGCAATTCAACACTCAACCATTAAGTTCAAAGATGTAATTAAGAAGATCGAAAAATGTATTCTTTTCCTTTTTCTCTTTTTCTACTACTTTAATTTCTTTTTATTTAATCACCATGTTAGATTAGCATAAACACAATTTTATGTATTCTCTGGCTCTCCCCTTCCTATGGAGAATATAAGATTTAAAGAAAAAGAAGATCAAGCTGCTTTTTTCTTCCAATTGCAGCGATTCCACAGCAATTCAAGATACAGATAAATCTATACATGCCTGTCTTGTTTTGAAAAGCTGAATTTAAACATCCACACACAGCTGGCAGGAGTGTAAACTGCTAAATCCAATGGAGAAAAGTAATTTTACTTTACTTGGTAAAGTTGAATATATGCATACCGTATGGCCATTCCTGTGTATAAAATACTCTAGTCTGGCAAAATTCCTCCTCCTGTGCACTGGGATGCATGCCCAAGTTCATAGCTATATTGTCCACAGTAGCAAAAAACAAACAAACAAAACTGTAAATAATTCGAAAACTCCAATGACAATGGATAAAATAAATAAATTGTGGCATACTTAGACACTGGAACATTTTATGGAGTGGAAAATCAATGAACTACAGTAATGGGCATCAACCAGAAAAATTATTTTAAAAAAACAAATATTAAATGAAAATTTAAGTAATGGAAGAATACAATATGATTCCATTGACTTTAATTTCAAAAACAGGCAAACCACATACACATTGTTTGGGAACACATTCAAATGTGGTAAAATTACAAAGAAAAGCAAGGCAATGATTAGCACCAAATTCAGGTGATTAGCACCACCTCTAGGAATGAGGGAAAGGGATGCAAGGTTAAGATCATTTGCATTCAGGTGATTTCTAAGATGCCTACCATGTTTTGTTTTTCATTGTGGGTGGTGGATACACAAGTGCTCAGTTTTTTGTCTTTATGTATTTTGTTTGTTTGTTTTGTTTTTTGTTTTGGGGTTTTTTTTGTTTCACTTTGGTTTTGGTTTTTGGTTTTTGGTTTGGGTTTTCACAACCTCACTCGGTTTTTGAGATTTACATATGTCACGTATTTCACAATGAAACAAGGAAAAGAAGGGGAAAAGAAATTAAATTTAGTCACATAACTGGTTGGCAAATTGCTACTGACTTTCTGATTGATTTCAAAGAGCTTTTTAACTAACTTTTTGTCTTCCCCAAACCAATAAACAAGCAAACATGCAAAAAAGTGTGTATGTTAGGGTGCAGAGTGAACCAAGACAAGTATTAATCTTAATGGACAAGGAATTATATCTGAATTTGTCAGGACGAAATTACAATACAGATGAGAGTTTAGGGCAGTCATTCTCAACAAAATTACAAGGGATCTCAGCCAAGAAAAGGACAGAAGAAGCTGAGAGCGATGATACTCCCTGAGGATAAGTGTCTGAATGGTTGGGGCAGGGAGAATATAAAAAAGTCATTCCCCCAATTATGTCATCTACTTAAAAGAATAACATTCTCTTCGTGCTCCTTTCCTTCATCCCCACCAATCTCCCACTGCACCCTCTATAACGGCGTTAATATGTACACGTGAACATTTTTTCTTTCAAATTGAAGAGCCCATCATCACATTTATTCACACCTTGAGCAGTTATTTACTAAGCACCTACAGTGTGCCAGGCACCAACTTTCCAAATAAAGCCGTGAACAAAACAAACAGAAAACCAAAATTCAAAAGCATCTAAATAAAGCAGAAGCCATGTATCTGATAGGATTAACACCACTGTTTGGTCTGTTAATGGAAAAACACATTTGTTTGTTTTAAATTAAAATATTTAAGGTTTAGACACCCACATGGACACCCACAAATCTTTTGCTATACAGTCTAGTCCTTTGAGTATTTACATAATGAAGTAGGGATAAGAATGAGCTATCAATTATAAACAATAGGAAGGATGCAGCAATACACTCATTACCTACATGTGATATGATCATGTATCTGGATTGGAAGTACACACGAGCCTTAGGAAACAGGCTCTCTTATCCCAGCCATATTGCAGGAATTGGGTTCCACATCCTTCTCTGACATGAGATCATGGATAGTTACAGGCCAGAGAAAGAGGCACTATTGGGTATACAGGCAAATGTGTGGGTCCACAGATTTTAAAAGTGAGCTGAGTTAAACTACAGTAGTTCCTGGTTTCTCATTATGTTTTAGGAGGAAAAATAAGGAAGAAAGGCTCCTAGTTGTCCCTTTTAGCCAGAATAATCATTTCAAGGGTGTGGCCAAATGCATACATCCACGAAATATTACATTCCTCTTCTGATTCCTCTGGCTTCCCCGGACCTATCTATCATCTAAATGGAGCCAAGATGGCAGCAAGAAAGTGTGGGTCTCAACAGCAGCTATGACAATCATATCCTTTACTAGAGAGACAGCACCACATAGAGGCTTGGAGCACCGACTCCATAGCCACACTGCTCGAATGTGAGTCCTGGCTCCACAGCTTACTGTGTGACTTCAGAAAAGATAGTTAACCTCCCTGTGCCTCAGTTTCCTCATCTGTAAAATGGAAACCATAACAATACTAGAAACTACCTCAGAGAATTTTAATGAGGATTAAATGACTTGATATTTGTGGAGCACCTATAGAAACGTAAGTGGTATGTGAATATTTGATAGTAATTCTTAAAAAGTTATACTTCACGAAAGGCTGTGTAATGATAGTGAACAAAATGTTTAAGCATCCTTCACCTAATTGCCAAGGTTGTTCCTGTTTTGTTTTCTCTTGTTTTGGTATTAGCATTAGGGTTAGTTCTTTTTTTTTTTTTTTTTTTTTTATTCCCAGGAGAACTATAAACAATCTTAAATACTGATTGAACCGGGAGAAAGCCTCAATTATTAATCTAGCCTTATTCAGTCTGATTTTTCCACTGATTTCTAACAAGATCCTTATCTCAGAATGGAAATCACTGGTAAGTGTTATGATGGAGTATAGTTATTTTACATGTGAATGGTGCACATACTCTTTATCAGTAGTGCCCACAACCAACTGTGTGTGGTTCCAGAGAAAATCTCCTCACCCCCAAAGGTGACTGATGCACATACCGAACATGTAATCACAGTTTGATTCTCTCCCTCCTCCTTACTGTAAGTAGGCCAACAGAGCTTGGGATGAATTGAAAACATACATCTATTGATGGTAACTATACTCAGCCTTTTCTTAAAACAAGCCTGATCATTTCCCTTCCTCCAGGAGCATCCAAAGCTATTCAAATTCCCCTTCGTGTTTCTATTTTTGTAGACTGTAGAACAATGGCTAATCAAACTTTATCAAGATAAACATGAAAAAGTCCACCTGCTTGAATCACTCCCATGAGCCCATATCCATATTTTTAATAGAAGCCAGTATAAATAAGATAGGTAAAATAGGTCATATATAATTCCAATCCCATTCATGAGGGCCCCCTCATGACCCAATCACCTCCCAAAGGCCCTGCCTCCTAATACCATCTCACTCTCACTGGGGGTTAGAATTTTAAGATATGAATTTGGGGAGACACATTTAGTCCATAACAACCATTTAAGCACAGGCCCCTTACCACCTGAGCACTCCATTTCATCCCTTCAACCTGACATGCACCAGGTCTCATAAACTGACCTCAATTTTAGGAAATACTGTAAAGAATTGGTCACTGTGTTATAAGCCTAATTCAATCTAACTCCCTTTGAAACATCGCATATTACAAACAAACTTGCTAACTGCTACAGTAATCAGTGTTTTACAGTGCACCCTTGGAATTAGGCTTCACAAAAATTGTGGCATGTCAATTAGCAACTTGATACCAATAGTGTGCATTAATAGAAAAGCAAATGCAAAATGGTTAACTTGCATTCTAACTGTTTTAACATTACATACTTAGAACACTTTAGCACAGAATACCTAAGAGTGTATTTTACTTTGAAATCTCCAGGCAGTGTTGTTAAGGCATTTTCTTCAAATACAGTTTCACTGATCACAATTTTATTGATTAGATCATGTTCTTCCCATATGAACCATATCCCAATGCATCTTCTGAGATTTCTAATATTGGTTTCTGTAGAAAAGGGGAAAAATCATAAAACATTAGCAAAATAACATGAGAATCTTTATTAGATTTTTGGGTTATTTTCTTCATAATCTTTTATAGTTTTTCACCCACATCTAAGTTAGCAGCGTTTTAAAAAAAAAATCATATTGTCTGCAGGGAGTCTTTCTAAAGCATTCAACTTAGTTTTCCTAGAAACAACCATTTTCCCTTCCAATTCTTATTTCATTAGTTTATGTAACATTTAATGCCATTACATAATTACAATAACAACTAGCATAAATTGGTTTGGAAACAAACACAACTGATTTTTGGCAAGCCCCCAACACTGACTGGTGGGAGCAGATATGTAGAACTTAAACTGGAAGGAAGCCTGTTAGCTCTAGTGAATACTCTGTGGCTTTGGGTCAGTGTGTTTTACAGAGGGAAGAGAGAGTTTGGGTTAATGCACTGAAATGAGAAAACATATGTTCAAGTTAACTGTTCTGTCACTTAACCTCATTAACTACTAGAAAAGTTCATCTCAAATAGAATATTAACATTTTAGCATTGTTACCTTATTAAGTGACACAGAGAAAGTTGTAATAATGGTATTCTTTACAAACATAATTTTTAAAACAAAATTGTATTAGAATCTCTTGGCTTAAAACAAAGAGGTTCAATGGGACGCCTAGATGGCTCCATCAGTTGTGTCCAGCTTCAGCTCAGGTCATGATCTCACGGTGCATGGGTTGGAGCCCAGCATCGGGCTCTGTGCTGACAGCCCAGAGCCTGGAGCCTGATTCTGTGTCTCCCTCTCTCTCTGCACCTCCCCCACTCACGCTCTGTCTCTCTCTCCTTCAAAAGTAAATAACCATCAAAATAACAAACAAACAAACAAAAACAAAGAGGTTCTAGGTCTGGGGCAGCAATATTAGATCTATCCTGTCCCCAACTCAAATTTGCAAGCTGACCATAGGCAAACCATGATACAGACAAATTTTGTTTCATCTGTTTTGCCCTCCATCTCTTCTCTTTCAAAAACCATTATTTTTATCACCCTTATCATTTATTACTTCTTTCAATCCCCTGATCAATATTTTAATATGCTTCCTGGATGGTCAAATGCCCTTAACTTTTACATCCAAAATTTTCCTCCTCAAAGTTCTCCCACATCAAAGCTTAGCTATTCCGTTTTAGCTCCTCAGATTCTGTCTTTGCCAGGTGAATAGGTTAAAGGTTAACAAAGTATATCAGCATGAATACATTAATGTCAATAACATGAAGATGTAGCATGTGCTTGTGAGTTAGTGTACTACCCTATGATGATAGCATATGGATTTTAATAGAAATATTATGGAGATAATCTCTCACCCAAAAAGGTGTGATTAATGGTAGGGATCTCTTATCTTTAGAGCTTAGTTCCTTGTACCCAAGATATATGTAAAATTATCCCTACCAAAGAAGCAGGGTGACTTCACAAGCTGTATCTAAAACTCAAAAGCACCTTTATTTTATTTTGATCTAGAAAGTCAGTCTGTGTATGTGTGTATGTATGTGTGTGTAGGTGTGTGTATTTTTGGCATACTTGTTAAAGTATAAGTTTTCAATGGAAAAGGAGCATGCTATATATAACTTCTAGAGGAGTACTGATCTCATTTTAGGTCCAGCCAAAGAGGTTATTCTTAATAGAATAGTTGGAGACACACCCTTATGAACAGGCACCTAGTCAACTATAACCCACAAGCCACTGACACCATGTTTCCCCCCAAAATTAGAAGCAAATATTGAAGCAAACAAACCCCCCAAAATGAAAAGCTCTCCTATTCCTGAAATCATTATTATACTATATGTTAACCAACTTGGATTTAAATTAAAAACAAAAATGTAAAGCTCTCTACTCCTATATAGTTTGACTGAAACTCTTCCCCATAAATCAGGGGTAGGAAGACTTCAGCCTCAGGCCATGCCAGTTCATGGCAAGTACAGTTAAATGTTCATCATCCCATTTATTCAATAATTCTTAAGCATTTCTCAAGCTTCCTATTTTCTTCCTTTTGCTTTTAAGTTACACTAACTGCATTTTTAATCTAAGAAAAAAATAATTCCACAAATTTTGACTGAGGCAATGTCACTTTTACAGGTTTATCATTACCTCCTTAAAGTAGAATTATTTTTTAAAGTTCTTTTCAATCATTCAATTATTTTTAATAACATTTATTACAGATTTTTATACCATCAATTTTGTTTTTAAAATATTTGTCATTTAACCTTTTCTGTCAGAAAGTTCTAATTTAACTAACATACCAAAAATATGCACATGCCTATTTATATGGGCTTTCTAAATCAAAATAAAATAAAAGTGTTTTTTCCTAGCTTTAAATGTAATTCCTGAATTTTCCCTGGTTCTTTAGTGAGATGGTTTTGTGGTATACCTTCTATGCTAGGAATTAGGAGTCAGCCCTAATGATTGGGTGCCTTCCAAAGTATGCTTCTGAACTTAGTTTCTACAGTTTTGGACTCTTAAAGAAAGATTATATGTTTCTGTCAGTGTAAGCTACTAAAGAGAATTGTAGAGTTGACATTTTCTAAAGCCTCTTTCAAAATGTATTGACACTGTGGTTGATGGCCTGTGTTACCAATGGTTTGTAAGCAAGATTTACAAAGATCACCGATTATATACACAGTTCATTTTAGAAGACTATTTAAAGGTTTTTGAATGGTAAAAGAGGTAGATTTCTAAAAATATTTAATTAGAGGCTCTTCCAATACAAAGAGGCAAGTTAAAGAGTTCATTGATCCAGATTTCTGCATTCAATCAGGGTCAGCCTTTCTCTGATTGTTTCATTGCGTAAATAAATTAATCCTTGGAAAATCAGAGAATGACAGCTAAAGGGACAATTACGTATAATTACGCCAATTAACTAAGGTGTTGCCATTTTTTTTTGCACCTACCATGAATAACAATACATTCATGTCTCCCAAGATGAGGCTAGAATCTTAGAAATAGTAGTCTTTTTCTTTCATGCACACACCTACACTGTTAAAGTGAATTGGATTTAAGAAGATTTAACTGTAAATAACATTTGGAATTTTTGTTTTCTGTTGTTGTTTTTCTCCAGTGTGCCTCTATGTTTCCAGTTTGGCAGAGCAATGGGTGCAAAAGGTGTTGGGGAGACTAGAGTGAAAATGACTTTGAGTAAAACAAAATTGGAATTAATAAAAAGATCAAAGAACCATAATCTTTGGGTTATGAAGAAACTAAGAAAATATGGCTCCCCTTAGAGATCTTATATTCAAGTAGGGAGACCCAGAAATAAACAATGGACATAATAAGAAAATAAATTAAATTGGGTGTTGTAAGATGATGAGTGCTTAAAAAAAAGTAGAGCCAGGAAAAGATTAGGGGAATTTGCAGCTTTAAATGCATTCTGCAAAGAACAAGGAAAAACAATACTTAACTTTAATTCTTGGGGTGGAGATAGAAGGGTTCAGAGGTCCTGGCAAAAGAGCCTTAAGAGAATTTTGGGTAAGCCCTTGCTCTTAACTAAATAAGGAGAGAAATAACCAGTCATGCCCTCCTCTTGCTTTCCCTTTACCCATTCAGCAAATACTGGCAACTCTCTTAACCTCAGTCCTCTGTACAAACAATACTGAAATGGTACAGGCATATCAGTGAAGATTCACTTTTTGTATATTTATTTTGAAAACGTATAGACACATACAAAGAAACCCTGTATCCAGGATCTTCTCACTGCAAGGCATTGTGCTGGCTATTTTCCCACACAATACTTGTACACATGTCCACTCTAAGGGTAGTTCTTGAAAACAAGCTCTCTGTGTTATACATTTCTGTATCTTACTCAAGAATTATTTGTTGACTGAATAAATGAACTCATTCATTCATTCATTCATTCTTGAACATTGGATTTGGCCCATCAAATAAAAATTTTTTTTCTATCATGCTCCAAAGGAGACAACATCAAGTTCAATTCAGAGCAAATGTAACAATTTAGAGGCAACTGGCAGTTATTTTCCATTCCCATGAATCTTAAACCAAGGAGAAAAGACTTCGGAAGAAAGTAAGTTTCTCCTCTCCTTTGCACTCTCTTTGCATGGCAAGCAAGGATCATATGTATTCTTGATCTTGCTTTATGAACACACAACCTACCTGGTTTTATATATATATCCTGCACATATAAGGATGTGTGTGGTATGTAGAAGATTCTATGCAGAGAGAATTTCAGATACTTTGATAGTAAAATGGCCACTTTTATGGTTCAAAAATTATCACAGTTTCTTCAATTATAATTTACTCTTATAATAGAACATGTTGAGAAGCTGGATCAATAGATATAATAATATAATTTAGTATCTTTGTGACAATAAGAACTTAGATGTTGGCAAATAATCTTATCATAAATATATTTCAACGTTATTATATTGTTAATAATAACAATAACTAGTATTTATTGAGTCCTTGTATGTCATTTATGACCTTCAACCATTTACATATATTATCTCATTTAATTCTTAAAAACAACCTGGTAAGGTCACCTGAGTGGTTCAGTTGATTGAGCTCAGGTCATGATCCTAGAGTCGTGGGATCAAGCCCCAATGTGGGCTTTGTGCTGAGCATGGAGCTTGCTTGGGATTCTGTCTCTCTGTCTCCCCTCTCCTCAACTCATGCTCTCTCTTTTCTCTCTCTGAAATAAAAAATATATATATTTAAAAAATTCTTAAAAACAACCTGGTAAAATAGATATTATTAATATTTTTCTTTTAAAGATGAAGAAATTGGTAGGTAGAAGGGTGTCCATGGTTTCAGGCTAGTATACAGGACAGTTGGGACCCCTGAGATGGATTTTTATTGCTCTAAATTCCATTCTTCTTTTTTTTAATTAATTAATTTATTTATTTAGAGGAGGAGAGAGAGAGAGAGAGAGTGTGTGTGTACACATGAGCAGGGGAGGAGCAGAGAGAGAAAGAGAGTGAGAACCCCAATCAGGCTCTGCGCTGTGCCCAACATGGGGCTCAATCCCACAAACAGTGAGATCATGACCTGAGCTGAAATCAAGAGTCAGATGCTCAACTGACTGAGCCACTCAGGTGACCCTGTAAATTCCATTCTTTAAACATCAGTATATGTTGTTTGTACTTTAATAAATAGCTATGCAAATGCAAGCTATTTTATAGAGCAGCTGAGAAAGTCGTGATATGCCTTTGAGACTTCAGGAGAACTCTAAAGGGATTACTTAATCTATATTTACTCTCAATTTTCTATTGTCTCGAACTGGCAATATGAGAATAATTCTTGTCTCTTGTTTCTTCTCCTAGCAATCAGAACGATAGCAACTTTGCATTCATTGAACCTGATGCAACCGAAGAGAGTAAGATTTTTTTTACGTACATTTTTATAATTTATGGGGTGCCTGGCTGGCTCTGTCAGTAGAGTATGCAACTCTTGATCTTGGGGTTGTGAGTTCTAGTCCCATGTTGGGTGTAGAGATTACTTAAAAAAATAAAATCTTTAAAGTACCTTTTATTTATTATTTTATTAATTTTTACTTATTAATTTATTATTATTTCTTTTAAAGGTTTTCCAAAGGAGGATTTGGTGCCTTGGAAATGTTCGGATTTAAATTATTTAATTTTCTTTAATACATTCATGTTGACTAATTCCAAATGACTAGTAATCCCTTATAAAATCAGCAATACTGTTCAACCTAGCTTGGCAGTTTTTAGGTGATAAAGACACAGGATATTCCTAACAAGTCAAAATGAAAATGAAAAGTATATGAAGTGTTTTAAAATGCTAAATCTCTGAATCTAGTTTAGCTGATACTGTTTGTGCCCTAAAATACATCAAATATGATAGTACACCCATGAAGTTCTGCTGAAATGCAATAGTTCATCTTACTCAAGAAGATTAAAAGACACTGGAGAGGGTTTCTGCCTCCAGGATCAGAGCTGCAGTGCCCACCCAGGGGAACTCCGTAAAAGCTGGCCCTCAGGGGGGTTTGTCTTAGAATCTACCCACCTTCTGTTTCTTGGGGCACTGTCAGTCTAACCTTTATCTACCAGCTGTCTCCTGTTGATTCAGCACTGCCAGATTAGTATACTCCCTGAGAAGGAAATATTGAAGAAACTCTCATTTGGGACAGAATTCTGTGCCTGTATGAGTTTTACCAGGCAGTGTGGTGATTACTGGTGCTTTGCACTGATTTTTTTCTAGCTGTAGTCCTCATTTGCTTTCCAAAGTTCCACAGGGAACCACAGCCTTTTGAGGGGAATGGGGACCTCTTCTAATCCTAGTATCTTATTTGCATATGCCATGACCCCAGTTTGATGAGCTAGAGAGCATATTCACAGATAATGATTGGTGGTCACTTGAATGTTCTTAAGCAGACAAATCCAAATGTGATTCACCACCACCAATTGCATCAGCTTCTAGGTTATAGAAAGGGATCATAAACCCTCACTGGCCAATCCATGTGAATGAATCATTATATTAATGGTCTCTTCAGCTGGTTAATAGTCAAATACCAGATGCTATAACCTGTTGAAGCTCTTTCAGAATTCCAGTCAAAACTTGGTCTGCTAGAAACTTATATCTATTCCACCTCTACTTTGGTTTTATGTCCAGGGTATGTGATACAGCATGGAGTTCCCAGGAAATTGGATCAACCTATCTAGCCCACTGCTGAATTCCCTTACTTGCCCACTTGTAGAGAGTTAATTCTGTTATCAGAGAATGACATCAAATAATATCTAAGGATTCCTTGATGGCAGAAGAAAGCAATATCTAATGCTCTAATGCTCTTTAAGACAGAGAACTTTCACCTGGGGGCCACAGGTTCTGTGGGAATCACTGGACCATCCCAGATAAAATGTGTCTTCCCAAAATCCATTCATGATATCAGTGGCTGATTCAGCACTTCACCTTTGTTTCTCTGATCCTGAGTTAGCTGGTTAATCCTGATCAGCCTCTCCTGTTTATAACTTGCTGCCTGCCCGCCATTTCGACTACAGTCCCTTCACACCCCCCATTATCAATGTTTAATCCCCCAGTCCCAACTCGCATCTGATTTCATAACTTAAAACCCTGATAATCTTGACAGACTCTAGTATCTAGTATCAATGTCTCCATCGTTTCTTAATGCCAGTCCCTTCCCATCTCTAGCATCTCACTGGTTCCTACTAAGGCTTCAACTAAGTCCCTGTTTATAATACTATGTAAGTGTAAATAAAACCAAAATAAGTCTGTCTCCCTTTTCAGATAGAATTACAAGACTTATTTATTAAGTATGTCTCTAAGGATACATTCATAAAAGGGAAACTGCATTCATGATTCTGCAGAAAGGACTTTCACATTCATTGATTAATTCAACAAACAATTTTTGAGCACATACTCTATGGCAATTATTTTAGATGAACATACATTAGACTTCAAAATATCTCATTCTTTTTGCCAATATTAGGCATTAATCTTTCTTGAACACTGGGTATTGGAATAACCAGCTGCTACAGCTAATATTAGATGTGGGTCTAAACAATGCCCATTAAAATAGTCAGCTCGCCCAGATAATGTAAGACATTAGTCATCTCTTAAACATTTAATATTGAAAAAGGGAATTCTCTTAGCTAATGCTAGAGGTTAGTATTTTCTTGAATATTTGATATTATAAAAGCCAACTCCTCTGGCTAATGTTAAGCATTAATAGTTTTTTAAATATAACCTATGAGTGATTTATCCATTCTGTCCATTACTCTTTAATTGCAACTGGCACATCCATGTGTAATCATTTAGACAACACACAAAAGCCAGCAACAGACAATACGCAGGTATTTAACCACACCATCTTTCTATGGGTCTCGTTAATCCCTGCTCTTCTGTTTGCCCTGGGTTCTTAACACTGATTCCTTCCTCCTTGTTGTCATTGCTGTCTGTATTGTTTTTTGATATTGAGAGAAAATCTACATAGAATGAAGAGCATAAAATTCACTAATCTAAGTGTGCAACAATGACTTTTTTTACACCCAAATAACCAACACCTCTTAGATGAAAAAATAGAATATTTTTAGCGTCAACATTTCTAGGTTATTTTCCATCCCCCATTCTTATCCTTTGAGCTGTCTTCCTCCTTATTTTGATATCCTGCATGGACTTTTATGGCTCGTAAACTTCAGCTTCCATCATCCCATCCTATCTTGACTTGCTTTAAATTCTCTCTTGGATTAATTTAACTTGCAGCTCCCCATAACAGCTACCTCCCAGCCAGGAACAATTTGCTCTAAGTATTTTGCAAGCAAATTTCAGCACTGGGAACATCTAAGTATGTATAGCTAATCTAATATCATTTGCTTTTAAGTTTATACCTACATAATTTGGGGAAATTTTTATAAACAAATGTGTCAGTCATAGCTGGTCTTCCTACCACCAACAATGCCATCATGCACATATTCTCAGAAAACAAAGAAAATCATTCACATTCTCAAGGAGGATTTCTGAGCCTCGGGTGGGTACTGATTTCTCTTTGGACGATTGTAATTTACAGCCTATACTCAGTCTCTGTAATGTTTTTAATCAGCCCTTACACTTTTATCATTTCAGACAGAAATGTCATCTTTTGTTCCAATTCAGTTTTGGTTTTACGTGGTCAAACTTTGTAATATACCCCCTTGTTTTGAACATTGTTATATGAAAAATAAACTAACACATTGAAATTTATGGAGTGCATATTGAAATAGCTTAATTAACTGTCATTTAGGAGAACAAAAGTGCATTGGTTTGCAAGATTTTCCAAAAATGTATCCCCGTTAGTGGAAGTCTCACTTAAATAATACTTCTGTGTTTTTGTAACGGTATCAATTTCTCTATTTGTTAGACACTTACAGAAATACAGCAATACAGAAATACAAACCTTCACTCTAAACAGATTCTCATCTATTCACATTAAAGTAACTTCAGAAAGGCAAATTATGTATATATGATTATAATTCACATAACCAATTACAGTTTCCATAACATTAAAATAATTCTTCGTAACCTTTATATACATAGAAGGTATTAGGCCTGAATGTTAAGTACTCAAGTGTAGTTATGTAAAATAACATGACAATTGTGAAATCTGTGTTATTTTAACCAATCTTAAAGAGGTAATTGTATAATCAATATCTTAAGTTGATTATGGAACTATGAGCTACCCGAACAGACTTAGATGATTGGCTGAATCAACTTGTTTCCTCTGATATAAATTGAAGTTAAAGCCTATGTTTGAAAGCAAGAAATATAAAGAAAACCTAAGAAGCTTTTAGGAAATTAAATAAAAATTCATTGAAAGCATTAGCATTCAGTAATTACTCCTACCAGAGATCTGTTTGTTGTCTGTCTTTTATTATTTTTAAGATATTATAGATGACTGAGGGGTTGTGGGAGGGAGGATGGGCTAAATGGGTAAGGGGCAATAAGGAATCTACTCCTGAAATCATTGTTGCACTATATGCTAACTAACGTGGATGTAAATTAAAAAAATAAATTAAATTTTTAAAAAAGATCTTATAGATGACCCAGATGATCTTTGTATATATCCTTTTCTCACTGCTAAATGATTGAGAAAAAAATTCAACTTACATCTGAATGTGTCCACTACAGACAATTTTTCAAACACAATCCATATTTGGAATGATTTTCCATTGTTAAATAGATTTCTTAAATTATATTGCAACCCCAAATAGCAAAAATATAACAGGATGCTAGCTTCCAATGTGCCTTATAAACCAAGGTTGCTACAGTTAAAGTTCATAGGTTTTTCAACATTATTTCTGAAGTTTTTGCTTATTATTGTTTTTTTAACTTTTATGACCATGACTCTTGGGTGAAGGATTTAAAATACCCTGGGTCAGTTTTGCATGGTTTCTCTGTGTGTATTAATAATGCAAATATGTAATATGGATGGATACCTGCACAAGCACCTATCAAGATTAACCAGCTAAAGGTACTGATTAATCAAACACTTTTATCTAATGCAAACACTAAGTACCAGAGCTTGTCAGTTCTGACTTAGCGTAGGCATGACCTGGAAATTTATTAAAAAATGATGTTCCAGTCCCACTTCTGACCAATTAAGTTAGAATATTTTCAAGTAAGGGCCAGGCATTTGCATGTTTTAAAGACTCTATGGGTAATTGTAAAGTACAGCCAGGTAAAGAACTACTGAATTAAGTTAAAAACAAGAAATTAAACATAAGGTATTTCTAATTTTGATGTTGCATAAATTAAGTGAAAAATGAGTAAAATACTTTACTGTAATTATGATACATCACCTTTAACTGTTTAATTAAAAATATATTATCTGTAGAGGTGCCTGGGTGGCTCATTCGGTTAAGCGTCCGACTTCGGCTCAGGTCACGATCTCACAGCTTGTGAGTTGGAGCCCTGCGTCGGGCTCTGTGCTGACAGATCGGAGCCTGGAGCCTGCTTCAATTCTGTGTCTCCCTCTCTCTCTGCCCCCACCCTGCTTGTGCTCTCTGTCTCTCATAAATGAATAAATGTTTAAAAAAAATTTTTAGATATATATTATCTGTTTCTGAAAGCCATACAGTTTACATATATTGATAACCATAAGTGCACACCAAATCTCTTTAAGAGTAGAGACTGTCTCTTTATTGTGACAAATAGTACCTAGTATATCTAGTTTTCTTTTTTTTTAATTTTTGTAATATTTTATTTACTTTTTGAGACAGAGAGAGACAGAGCACGAGCAGGGGAGGGGCAGAGAGAGAGCAAGACACAGAATCCGAAGCAGTCTCCAGGCTCTGAGCTGTCAGCACAGAGCCTGATGCAGGGCTCGAACTCACAAACCGTAAGATCATGACCTGAGCCAAAGTCAGATGCTTAACCGACTGAGCCACGAAGACGCCCCTAGTTTTCTTAATTAAATAATAATCAGTTACTCCCATCTGATTCTACAGAGTACCACTGTGACACTTTCAAGGATACCAAAAAAAAAAAAAAAAAAAAAAGGACTTTCTTCAAATTGCTTCTTTATTCAAAACCACACACATTGATTTTTCCCTCTATAATTTGTATTTTCTTAATTTCAAAACCATAAATGGAACTATCAGGTTAAATGATCATGATCTTTGTGTTCACTATAAATCTATTGTCATCAACAGCACCTTGGAATGCCATTTGTAGCAAATAATCCATATATTCATGTTATGTGTGATTATCAAATAACATATATGGAGTACAGATATTCTAAATTCTCAACTAAGGAAATAAGATAACCTGACATCAGTGGGATTACTTTATTAGACATTGGAAGGAACAAATAAAAGCCTGAAGACCTAAATCTTTTGGTTTATTTGTGAAATATTAATGATAATCTGTAATATACTATAATTCTTAAACTTTTCATAAGCATAGGCTCTGTCTTAGTCCTTATTAAAATGTTGACCAGTACCCAGAGAATAGCAGATACTTAATAGATGATTGTTAACTTGGATTGAATATCTTTAAAATCCTAAATATAAAACATGATTAATGTGGTTAAGACTAGACTATGCATTTTCAAACATTTACAAATACATATTGTAAAAATCCAAAACGTCATCAATAAATTTGTATCACTGATCCCTTTTTGCTACCTTATAAAAGAGTTCAAAATGTTCTTGATTTATAAAACCTGTTAATTTTCCAAAGTCAAAGTGATGTTTAAATATATCTCCTTTTCCCTTAAAATTCGAATACTATAAGAAAATATAAATTACTGTAGGAATCTATATTAAAAATGCCAAATTGCCAAAATATGAAATATACTTAATTGCAAGAGCCAAGTTACAGGCAATCTCCAAATTACTATTCAAATTATACAGAGATACAGGTTTAAAATAACAGATAATTGTATTTGTCTTGCATTCCTGCACCATTCTTGAGTTTTCACATCTCTAATGTGAATGGGATTATTGCTTCATTAGTTTCTTAAAATCCTGTAATCATGCTACAAAACAATATTTAAACTGAATTTCTCTTTCAAAAATTCAATACAATTAAGTCTGGCTGATGTAGCCAAATAGCAAAAAATAGGGAATAAAATTCTGAATGTTACAAGATCAGAACTTTTCACATGTTTTCAACTCATAACACCTATAAGACTGAAACATCTGGATGAAAAGTAAAAAATACAAATATTTCTCTACTACTTGTTATATATAATGTACAAAGTTAATGCAAATGTTCTCATGTTGAATTGAGCTTTTCAAATCATCTAAAAAGTTCTGGATTGTGTAAAACAGTACCGTCTGTTTTAGTTAACTTGAGAAGACTGTGTGTCTACTTTGGCATTTCAGATAGCTTTGTTTTTACATTTCTTGGTTGCAGAAGGCATTTGTTAGCAGTTCAGAAATTTTTTCTGATCTTCAAAATCATAACCACAAAATCTTTACTTTAGTGATAAGTATACCTAGCTGTGGCCCTAGGTGTGGCCCCTAAAATTGAGAAGGATGAGTTTTTAGTTAGTAATGACTTAAAACAATACAAAGTTGGTAATCTTTAAATTCATTGGGATTGAAAAGTTTTCAATTATTCTAATTATACTCATAATTTGTTTCTTAATTTTGAAAGGAAGTGTAAGTGAACCCCTTAAAAATAAAATGCAATCTACTAATTGTGAAACTTTCTGGGATTTCCAAGTAAGTTGGTTTAAATGAATTTACATCTTCCAAAATTCTGATTATCGTAAAAATGTATATACATCAAGAATTAAATCTCGCAAACTGTAATCACAGAAAATACTTACTTGTATGTTAGATTTCCACAGAAATATTGTTAGATGTCTAAAAAAGAGCTTTTTAAACACAGGAGTATTGCAGTGTTGACTTTAATTGGAAAAAAAATTGAGATAAATAACTCTCTCCTGCTAAGAAACCTGTGTACAGGTGGGATTTCCCATGATTCAGAGAGTGTTATGAACACTCACAGCACTCCTCCTCCCAGCCATTCTAACTTAAAGCAGAAGAAGAAGTTTTAAAGAAAAAGAAATTGATATGTCTGTCAATCCTGGCCAAAAGTAATGTAAATACAGACTTTAAATAAAATTAGCAATAAGTTTTCCCCCTTTGAAAGTCTCATAAATGACCATTATAGAAAGACTAAATATTGTAAAATTTCAGATTTGGCCATTTATTTGGATTTGTAAAGCAAAAATATATAGAAAAAAATGTCCTTCGTATAAAAGACTAGCAAAAAGAAGAGTTAATCCTTTACTTTTTATATCATCTCTAGTCTGACAATTTAAGCAAAGCATGACAAAATGAGTCATAAAGATAGTAAATATTAGCAATATCATCAAATTTGAATGTCGAATATTTTAACATTTGGACATTATAGACATCTTCTGGTAATATGGTGTTTCCAGTTGGCTTGTAAAATCACGAAATAGTGGTTATGTGCTTTCCACCAAATACTTACTGGATTATTTAAAACCAATTTAAAATTACTGTATTTGTAGTAAATGTTATGAAACCTCACTTCTTTTGACAATTGTTTCCGAGAATTCTGGAATTTCCTAAACCACAATGTGTAGAAGGACGTGCTCCTGAGTGGGCTCCTTTTCTCAGCTTTATGGTTGTTGATGAGGTTCTTTCCGAGCTCTACTATTTGCACAGGGGAGCCAAGTGTTCTTACTAAGTGCAGCGGGGTATGAGAGGAGGATCAGGTACTGCAGCTGCGAAACCTCTGCTCGGGCATGCGTTTTGGTTTACACACGGCCGGGTTAAGGGAACACTTCAACGATGTGTGCATTCATGAGTCCCGGGTGTAATGCATTTATCTCTGTTCTAAAACGATCTGTGCACGCAGTAATCCGGTTTCAATGTGAGAGTAAGTCACTGGGTTTTATTTATCTTTGGTTCATGTTGGCATGAAGCAGGCCCCTAATTACCACCGAGACCCATCGTGGGCAAGGAAAGTAATAAACAGTAATCACATCGCGTACACGTCGAGTCCCAGGGAGAGCACAGCTCTCAGGAAGCCGCAGGAAGCGTGCGCTTCCAGGAGGGTGTGCGGCTCGCGGGGGTCTGCACGCGCGCAGAGCTTGTTAACGGAGGGCGTGCCGGAGGCGTGGCGCGAGGTGTCCGGGCGAGGCGCTCCGCGAGGCGGACGGCGGTGGGCGGGCTGCGGGGAAGCGCGGCCGGGGAAAGGCAGCGCTGCGCCGCGAGCTGCTCCCAGCTCCCGCTCTCCCGGCCGCCGAGCCGAGCCGCCGTGGGCGGGGCCTGCGGTGATTGGCGGGCGGGCGGGGAGGTCGGAAGTACTTTGTTTTTTATGCTAATGAGGGAGTGGGGCTTGTCCGTATTTACGTTGAGGCGGGAGCCGCCGCCCTTCATTCACCCACATGGCCCTTCGAGGTGCTGCCGTCGCCGCCCGACCTGCGCCTTCGCGCCACTTCGCGCCCTCGGGCGAGGCCGAGGGGGTGGGGACGACCCCCGCCGCGTAGTCGCGGCTCGCGCCCCTCGCGAAGCTCCTTGGCGGGGCCGGCCGGTCGGCCGGCCGCACCCCCGGCCTGGGGCCTCCGGTCGTAGTAAAGCGGAGGCGGGTGGGGAGGCGGGAGCGAGAGCCCGCGGCGGGCGAGGCGAAGATGGTGGCGGCTACTCCTCCTGGTGAGTCTGCCCGCCCCTCCGCCGAGTGAGTGAAACCTGTTGTGTGCGGCCCCAGTCCGGAGGGAGGGCGGGCGGGCGGGTGGGGCGGAATGGCCCGGGGCAGCGTGGCGGCGGCGGCGTGGCCGGGGGCCGGGGCGGGTCTCGGGCCGTTGGCCGCCCCTGCGTGTGGCAGCGGCGACTCGCTGCCCCCTCGCTTGCTTGCGGGCTGGCGGAGGGGCAGGGCAGGGCCGGGGAAGGGAGGGTGGGAGGGGGCGGCGTGCGCGAGGCGGCCGCGCCCGGGACCCGCGCGGACCCTGCCTGGGCCGGCCCCGGCGGGCGGGTGGGCGCGCGGCGCACACAATGGCCCCTCAGGGAGGGTACGCGCGAGGCCCGCGCCCCTTCCAGGGCTCGGGGTGCACGCGGGGCGCGGGGTCCCCGGGAAGGGAAAGTTTCTCCTGGGGGCGAGAGTTAAAGCGCCTCCAGAACAAAGCGGCGGCGGCAGCGGCACATGGGGCAGGCCGCGGGCCGGGAGGGGGCGCGCCCACGAGGTACCTGCGCGCTGGCGGGCGGCGTGGCGTGGGCGGGAGCCCGCGGGCCCCCAAACTTTGTACGCGCGAGGGTGGGCGGAGGGCGCGGGAGCTCGGGGCGGCGCGGCCTGGACGCCACCCCCACTCCGCGTGGGCTTTGTTAACCCGCGTGGGCAGTCCCGGGTGGGGCTCGCAACTTCCCGGGCCGTGGCCCGCGGAGCAGGCCCTGGCCGGCCTCGGTGACGGCGTGGAGCCGCCTTTGCCCGCCCGCTGGCGGGGAGCGCGGCGCGGGAGGGCCGGCCCGGCTCGGCGGGAGCGGCGGCCGCGCCGCCATATTCCTGCGGGGCGGGCTGCGCGGGGGTGAGGGCGGGGGACATGGCGGCGACTGCGCGCCGCCGCCGATTGTTCCCGGCTTAGGCCTCGGGCCGCGTGCGACGGGCACCGCAGTCGCGGAGCCCCCGCCCCTCTGGGCCGGGCTGGGGGGGGGGCGGGGGACACAAAGGAGGGGCGGCGCGCCCGCGTCCCCGCCGCGCTCGGGCCTCGGCGCCGCCGGTCGCCGCGCGGCTGCCGCCGGGAAACGGGGTGGGGGGGGTTGCCGCGTCCGGCAGGGCCCGACTCTGACCCACCGCCCCCTGGCGGCCGCTCGCGAAACCGCAGGGCCATGCACCCCCTTGTGCGACATGTGCTGCCGGCCCGGGCTCCATGAGCGAGGCGGGCACTTTGCAGTCTCGAGCATTCTTGCTCCCTTTTCTACTCCTTAGCCGGAGCAAAGGGGACGGGAACTGGAGAAGGCAGACTCTTTCCTGCAGTATCGCCAAAAGAAAAAATTACCAACATGCCATCCGACCACATCACTTGAGGAAACAACTCTTTATCCCGGCTTGCAGCCACGAGGTCTTGGATGGGGGAGGGGTGGTAAAGAATAGTCCCTTTGCTGCTGCTGCTTTTCCCTCTCATTAGAACTGTACAGTAAAGGATTGCTGTGGATCATACTGGAGTATTTCAGGATCTTTTTAAATAAGACATGAATTTAATACCTGTGGGTTTTTCAACTTTATTTTCTTACACGTTTACACTTCTATACATTGTTGGTCTTTTAAACATTGCCAGTGTTGCTTGGCTATGTTATCCTCGTTTTGGCAAATGAATGTAACTAATTGATACAAGAGCGTTAGAAATAAGCAAATTTAAATTTAAGTATGGGTTTGGAGGGTGATAATAATTTTCAGCAAATATGTTTGTCTTTTATCCCTGTCTCCCCACCCCCCAACCCAGTCATACACGTGGACCTAACTGCACCAAAAGCTTTTCTAAGGATACTTGCAAGAAGAAAGTTTTCCCTAGTGGGTAAGTGTATTCTAATTCTTTTTGGTTAACTTTTTCTTTAAAACAATTTTTTTATTTTAATCATTTGAGTAAAATGGGATTGGGTTTTCAAATAGTGAAATAGGTATCTTGTATTTTGTTCACTTACCTTTTCCAAAAAATTAACTCTGTGGCCAGCTAATTTTTAAGTTAAAGTACAATGCAAATACCATAAAAATCTTTGGAAACTGGTATGCAGTTTATAAAATGTAATTTTAGAACTGCTTTAAGTTGGGTGATAAAGTAGATCTAATTTGGAGTAAGTTTTCAAGGTTCAAAACAATTTAAACAGGATATTTAAGTTCTATAACAAGCTAATAACACTTGAAATGTAGTCTGAAAGGTAATTTTGTTAATTGATTTGCCAAGTATTTGCTAATTGGAAGCCAGAAGAAAAAAATGTTTTGCCACATGGATATGAAGATTTCCTCTAAAAAGGTACATGTATGAATCAAATTGACCTGTTAATTCTCATTCATATGCAGTCTAATCTTGATTTTTTTTTTTTTTTTTTTTTTTGAGTATGTCTTTGGGAACCTCCAGGTAAAGGAAGAGCCACCAATTTCTTTGACAGTATTAGATGGTTAAGATTGTCTTGTGAAAAAGATTTTTTTTCTACTTTTAAGGTGTAAATGTGCTTGTGAATGAAATTCGCAGGTTTGAGATAAACTCATTTTCTCTTCCCCATTAGGAATTGTGCTGAATTTTGTATGTTTTCTAGCCCTTAAAAGTTTGAGGTGTTCTTCTAATTATTTATTTCAAATTTAGCAGGAATAAAGAGAACATCACCTTGTGAGACTGAAGATTGTGACCAGTCAGAATAATGTCAAAGTGCTTACAGTGCAGGTAGTGATATGTGCATCTACTGCAGTGAAGGCACTTGTAGCATTATGGTGACAGCTGCCTCGGGAAGCCAAGGTGGGCTTTAAAGTGCAGGGCCTGCTGGTGTTGAGTGCTTTTTGTTCTAAGGTGCATCTAGTGCAGATAGTGAAGTAGATTAGCATCTACTGCCCTAAGTGCTCCTTCTGGCATAAGAAGTTATGTTTTCATCCAATAATCCAAGCCAAGCAAGTATATAGGTGTTTTAATACTTTTTGTTTGCAGTCCTCTGTTAGTTTTGCATAGTTGCACTACAAGAAGAATGTAGTTGTGCAAATCTATGCAAAACTGATGGTGGCCTGCTATTTCCTTCAAGTGATTTTTACTAATTTTGTGTACTTTTATTGTGTCGATGTAGAATCTGCCTGGTGTATCTGATGTGACAGCTTCTGTAGCACTAAAGTGCTTATAGTGCAGGTAGTGTTTAGTTATCTACTGCATTATGAGCACTTAAAGTACTGCTAGCTGTAGAACTCCAGCCTCGGCCTGTCGCCCAGTCAAACTGTCCAGTTACTGAACACTCTTCTATGGTTAGTTTTGCAGGTTTGCATCCAGCTGTGTGATATTCTGCTGTGCAAATCCATGCAAAACTGACTGTGGTAGTGAAAAGTCTGTAGAAAAGTAAGGGAAAATCAAACCCCTTTCTACACAGGTTGGGATCGGTTGCAATGCTGTGTTTCTGTATGGTATTGCACTTGTCCCGGCCTGTTGAGTTTGGTGGGGATTGTGACCAGAAGATTTTGAAAATTAAATATTACTGAAGATGCGACTTCCACTTTAAACGTTCCAGAAATGTAAAGTGTTTTTAAAACCTTTGTAATTTTAATTTTGAAATTCATCTATACAACTTTCTGTTTCTTAAACTGAAGTTTTGTCATAATTTTGTGCTAAAACATTCTGAGGTTGCATGTCAGGATTATAAGTTTTTACTATATTGGAATAGATTTATTAAGTATTTGATTTTAATCGTGTCTGTGAAGGAAATTTATTTTAATAAATGTATGATAATTTGTGAAGTTGGGAGATGCCTTTTTGCTTTTTTAGAGTTGGTATTTGCACTGTCTTCATCCAAAAGTTAATAATTGCATTGCTTGTGCATTGTTTATTTAAATTTGGTGAAAACACTCTGTTTAAAGCAATGTATTAAGAAAGTTGTGGGGTTTGGTTGCTTTTTAAGCATGTTAATTGACATTTGGGGAGGGGAGGTTGTCTTGTTTCTAGTAATCAAATACTCTTTTACCAGTACTGGTGTTCTTAATGTATAACTGTTAACTGGTTACATACTAGTTTTCTTAGTAATTATCTGTGCTGTATAAACAGTTAGTGGTCCTTAGACTGTTGTTAACTTTCTGGAACTTAAAAAACAGGAGTTAAAAAGAAGACACACTGATGCTAAGCAGAGTGACAAGTATGTGTGTGTGGACATGTCTCATGCCAAGAGTGTAGGCTGGGAGTCTGGAGTTAGGTTTGCTCTAATGCTGTAATACTATTAGTACTTCTCCCTTCATAAACCGGACTTTTGCAGCATTGATAGTTGGTCTAGGCATATGTGACTTCAAGTCACTGGAGTGGAACCTAAGAAGTGGCAGTAACAGTATTTTATTCAACATTTCTGCCTTTTCTTTCATGTGTTTGTGTCTAGCCTGTGTTTTCACCTTGTAGAAGAATGTGGGTTAACTTGAGAATAATCAGGTTTTAAAGGATCCGTTGTTAAAATTGGATCCAAGCTAAATTTTGAAGGAAAGCTGTAATATGGAGTAAATTTGCCATAACTTATTTATTATACCGTGTTATAAAATAGATTATGTAAAATCTGAACATGGAAAGCTTAACTGCTAATGTATCCCTTTTTAAAGAAACTTAGAGTTTAATCATGGATCCCTGAATAGAAAGGTAAGAGTTTCATAGTTCTGGAGTGATTATTAAAAGGTAACTTTTCAGAGAGAAAATACAAAGAATTGTGCAACGATTAATAAAATGAGGATCTAATTGTCCTTTGAGTTCTTAAACCTTTTGAATTGAAAACCTTAAAGTGGTTTTGTTTTGATCATTTAATGACAAATACTGCTTTAAATGTTTTTAAAGCCCCATAAGGTTAGCATGGGTTATAGTAGTCTCCAGAAAGATGTGCCATGGTGATTAGTGAAAAAAGTGATGTTTACTCCACCAAACCATATAATTTCATTTTAAAGCTTTTAGCATTACTATTTAACATAGAATAGTGATAAGACATTTAGAGGATTTCTTTACATGCTAAAATGGAAGTCAGATTTTAAATAAAATCTTAAATGGTTAACTTTTCTCCCTAGATGCTGAACCTTTGTAGTATTTGTGTTCAGAACTCAATTGGACTGTAACTAGACTTAACACACACATTTATTAACTTGTTTGGTGGCTGTTTTCTTGTGAGGTTGGCAGTAGGGCTGAGGTTGTCTAGAGTTCACTAGGAATTGCATTTTATTTGTTTCTGGTTTTAAAATGCGTGGCAAAGTTTATGTTCAGGATTCTGTTAAGATTTTCTTAAACAATACAACATAGTTTTCAAGTAGCACTAACAAAAAGCCATCTAAATATAATTAGCCATTTTGAGATACAAATAATTTGAACACCTTGATTATAGCTCATAATTGCCTGCCTTCTCTCTAATTGACCGGGGAGGGGGGAAGCTCTAACCTTTTTTGTATTTTAACCTTGTTAAGAATTGAGTATTAGGGTACTATTGCTTGAGTTTTGATAGCTTTAAGATTATTTTCAGGAAAAATAAGTTTTTCTATTTTTTTGCATGTTATACATGTATGATTCTTAGCCTGTGTTTAAAAGGAAAGCACTTACAGCTTTATGAATTTTCAAAACTGCAAAGTAGTGGTGATTTTACTAAAAACTTTGAGATCTTCATTTTACAGGCAGACCAGTCTAAACAGAACAAGCCAGAGTTGGGTTTTTCCCTGTAGTTTGAAGAGCCCTACAGAATGATTCCTGACAAAATGCAACCTGCAATTGCCTGGAGAACAATTCAGTATTATGTTAAAGTTTATTATGTATTTAGTGAAATATTGTTCTGTTAGAAGTTGACAACTATGGTGTAGTTGTCTAGCATTAGAAAACTAGCCTTTCGGCTGAGTAGTAAAGGTAAGGAGAGCACAAGTATGCAAAGGCCAGTATTTGGTGTCCAACTAAAAATAAGATCATCATGTCTAATTGAGTCTTTGCAGATTATCCTTTGCCTTAGAGGTTGTTTAGCCTACATTGTTTTTAAAGTCTGAATTAATATAGTTTTCTGTTTTTATAAGTTCAGTTCCAGATGTAATATTCCTAAAGAGTTTTAAAGGATAACTCAGATGGATGTATCCCATGAATTTTAAGACAGTAGGAAAATTGTTAAGGCTTAATTCCAGTAATTTGAGCAGGCATAGCATTCAGAGGCCGACTTCTGTATTTGCAATTTAGTCATGCTGTTTGAGTTGTTTGGTGCGTTTAATGTAAACAAATAAAGTTCCATATTTTCAGACTGTTTGTTAAGAAATTGTCCAGAATGAGCATATTAAAATAAAAATTTTAAGGTCATTCTTAGTTGTGGCAGTTTCTCTGGTGTTGTTTGTTATTATAAATTGATCCAAACATCTTTGCTTATCAATTTAAGATAGTTGGGAAGTGGAGACGGGTCCTGAGGTGAATGTACTGCCTCTATTTGTTTACTAAAGCATTTGTAGTATCTATGGCAGCATTTGTGTCTTAGTTTTACAGATGAGGAAGTGAGATCAACAGTATTTATTTGCAAAGATCTAAGACCAGTGGAGTCTGGATTAAAACCGAGGTCAATTAGTCGATTAAAAAAAAAAAAAGGTTATCCTCTACTATTTTGAATCTGACAATGCTTAAATCACATTTGAATTTGCTTGATTTGGAGATTTGGGTTCCTAGTATATTAAATTCTGCTCGGGGCTCCCAAGTACAATTTTTTTTTTTCCAATCACAGATCATAGGCACTTAAAATCCAGCTAGTTAACTTGTTAATTTAAGTAGGAAGCATCTTTATTTTGTACTTATTGGGATCTTGTCCACATGTTAATAGTTTTGTTTTTGTTTTTGACCTATTGATACATTGAAATTTAAGAGAGGAAGCCAAAGTGTGTAGTCTTAAACTGCTTTTTAGTAAATATCTAAATATTTGATGACAGGGTTGAATGTTTTTTAATGGGTTTGTATTATACTTAAACCAAATTAAGATCTTCAGCAATTTGTCCAAATTGTAGTGTTTTTATAATAAGATGAAATTTAATATTTTTAAGATATTTTGCTTGTGGCCAGTAAAGCAATTCTAAAAGCAGAAATTCCATCCCTGTGCAGTTTTGAGTACTTGAAAAAGTAACTAAATTGGCAATGTAAATACAGGTTTAGTCATTAATGGGGCAAGTATTTATGGCATAGAGGTAAAAACAAAAAATCCTGGGGTTGATGGCAAGTGGTGCCAAATATATTCAGTGCAATGTTTCCATTATTAATAACTGCATGCCTAAACTTAAGAGTATGTACGCTTAGTAAAAGAAGATGAGTACATACCTGTTTACATGCTTGTTTATAAGATGTATGTATTCTATGAAATTGTTACAGAAACTATAATGTTCACTTGAACTTAGACTAAAAGACCTAAAGACATTAAAAGGTTCTTAAGTTCCACTGATTAAAGGAATCATTTTCCTTTACTTGGTTGAGGTGTTATTTGTATGGGAATATAGACATACAGGAAGCTGGGATTGGCAAGAGTGGATGAAAATTACTTAATATTCAGGTTGAGGATGTATGCTTCTTGAACTATTAGGTACCTTAAAAGTCCAGTTACATTCCTCAACAGATTCAATGCAAGGGCCATGTTCAGTGAACACTACTGGAATCTAGAGTGGTTACATGTTGAGATCAGGTTCTTAACCACAGGTGGGTTTTCAAAATAAAAACATGAATTCAGGTGTATAACAGTCTAGAAAGCGAGTAGGGCTGGATGCTAGGAAGACCAGCATTTTGAGAAACTGGTTGGTTTTGGTCTATGTAAAGTAAACATGATGAGCCATATGAATGCAGCACATCAAAGCAGTACCTCGGAATTTGTATGGAGGTGAGACTAAATAGGAATAGAGAATGTACATTTTGTGTTTCATACAGGTTTTATGGCTATTTTGCTTGGCATAAGCCTTTTAGCTGGTGCCAATCTTACATTTGCTTCTGAATCCATAGGATTTTCCTTCCAACTCTGTAGTAAATAGTAACCCCTTTCTGCCCCAGTGATAAGCCAACTATGCAGTTGTTTTTGGATCTCCTTGGGGGTTGAAGTTTGTATTCACACTGGTCTACAGATCATTCTTGACAAATGATTTCCTAGCCCTCCAAAGAATTGTCAAATTTGTGCCATCTCATGTTCTTTGATCTATAAAATTCTAGGTTTACATGGAAAAGATGTAGTTTCTGCCATTCATTTTCTGAACATTTCTGAATGAATTCTATTCTTTACTGTTAATGATAACATTGTAGAGGCTACTTTTAAAATGTGGAACTTAAGCCCCCAGCTCACTCATTAATCATCTTTGTGCAAAGACCTTAAAGTGCTCTGCCTCCCTTCATCCTTACTCAACTCTCTGAGCATCCTGATGGCTGACTTTCTTCATGGACTTTGCGCTTGCTCTTCCCTTAGCTTGGAAAAACCCTTTCATCTGGCCACATGATAACTGTTTCCAGTCTGCACAAATAGTAGATGAAACTAGTTCTCAACTACATTTTTTTATGTTTATTTTTGAGAGGGGAGGGGAGGAGAGAGAGGGAGGCAGAATGTGAAGCAGGCTCTCAGCTGTCTGCACAGCCTGATGTGGGGCTCGAGCTTGTGAACCATGGAATCATGACCTGAGCTGAAGTCCTGCTCAAACTGACTGAGCCACCCAGGCGCCCCCTCGTAACTACATTGATTTTCACTCGCTGGGTCATTTTCCCTGATAGGGGACTAGTGGCCTCACTTGGGATTTTGTTAGAAATGCAGGATCTGGGGCCCTTTCCCAAACTTGAATTAGTGTCTTCTCTTGAAAATCATTTGCCCACCCACTCCCTTCTAGGATGCTCTGTGAAGGCAGGGATTTGTAAGTGTATTGATGCAGTCAACACCTGGAACAGTACTCAGCACATACAACACCTAATATGTCTTGCATAAGTGAGTGGAAGTGCCCACAGGTGAATATGACTGCTTAAATGAGAGGCTCTGTAGAAGTTCACAGGCAAAACAAGACATTTGTCTGTTAGTCCATAATGGACTTAAAGGTAATCATTGTAAACTACATTAATGATAATCTATCAAGTGTCTGTTGGAAAGGATTAGAGTAGTATGAGGTGGGAAACGAAAGCAAAAGATTACAGTATCTAGTCATCCAGGAACAATGAATATCTTAAAGTGTCTGAAGCTTTAAGAAAATAAAAAACCTTCCCTTCTGTGTTCCCTTTGTGTGGCAGTGTTTTGGTGATGGAAGTAAATGTTGAACTTCACAATCTCACAAAATGAGCAACTGATGTTCAGGCTACCAGGTTAAAGGAGTGCTCGCCAAAGTGGTGCCGAGGAAGGTAATCTTGATGAGAGGCTTTTAGTGACAGGTTAGTTCTCAGCAGGATTTTGTTGCCTGAATGAAATAAGGCTCTGTCTTGTAATGGTTTTTTAGTCCCTGTTCTCTGTTCTCCAATTTTAAATCCCCCCCTTTTGTTTATCAAACAATTTAGCATTCAGAAAATGTCACCATGCTTACCAAAATACCATATGGTGTTCTAATTTTCTAAGTCTTAAGTTTCACCACCAGCAGAAGGTGTCAGGAATACAAAGAAGTCTTTACGCTGGTTTACTGGGCTTTGATGAAATTCTGAGTTGTCTTTTTGACACCCTGGGACATAGCATCAGTAAAACCAATATCTCAGGGATATTTGTGGTGTAAGAAGGGTCATGGTAGAGTTGCTGAAGGAAAACCAAGTACCTTCTCGGGTTAGTTTTAGGAAACAACACAGAAATTGGTAATGGCAATCGATTTTCTCACACATGTCTGTAAATTCATTTAGTTTGTGCACCCCAGAAATATGCTGTAGACTCTGGAAGACTTCTAAAGTCACAGGTGGTACTGGCTAACTGGTTGAGAAATTAAGTACCTACTTAAGGAGCCCCAGGGTAGTATTTAAGAGGGAGACTTCCCGGTTCAAGTACTAGCTTCTCCCATTAGCAATTTAGGCAAATTGTCTTTAATTTTCCCACCTTGGTCAGCAAGGTAAATACCTGTTCTAATGGTACCAGCCCACGTGAAGCCTGGAACAAATCCGAATCTGCCCCACCCTCAAAATGGGTTTTTTGTTTTTTAAGCTTTGCTCAGTTTGAACAAATTTTGGTGTGAGACCCACTTTAGGTCGTCTGAGGGATAAAATCATGTTCAGACCTGATCCTTTTGCACCCGATTGGGAATGGGAGTGACAGCTTTCCATCCCAGAAGCACACAGGATGCCTAGCAGAAGGGAAAAATAGTTGTGAGTACATCCTTGCTGCCTCCAAACAGTGGGATTTCAGTAAGGGGAGGGGTGGGAGAAGAAAGGCAGAGAATTATCAGGTAAGATGACCCCTTGAGCACGTGTGCAAGAGGCAGACCTTTAGCAGGCCTACAACGCCCTTCGCCTGCATGTGGCTTGGCTGATTGAGTTGCTTCAGGTCTCAGTTTAAATGTTAGTCATTACCCTACTCAGGTCTCCATCTCTACCACTTGTTTCATTTAAAGCACAACACAGATTTATTATAGTTATGTAGGTCAGGGGTCTCAAAGTGGGTCTCAGTTAAAATTAAGGTGTTAGCAGGACTGTGTTTCTGGAGGCTGTAGGACAGGATCCATTGCCTTTTCCATCCTCTAGAGCTCAGCTCTCCTTGGTTCTTAGACCCTTTTGCACCTCAGATCCAGCAGTTGTGGGCCAAGTCCACACGTTGCATTATACTGACCTCTGTCATCAAGTCTCCATCTGACCTTCTGCCTCCCTCTTCCACTTTTAAAGACCCTTGTGATTTAAGGACATGGGGCCCACCCAGATATTCCCAAGTAATCTTATTCTAAGGTCAACTGATTAGCAGCCCTAATTCTTTACCATGTATACTATTGGTAGGTTCCAGGAATTAGAGTGGGGTTATTTGAGGAGGACCACTCTGCCTACCATGAATCGCCCATGTCACTTTTGGGCATTGTAATAGTCCCAGGCCTGTGTAACTACTTTGGATTTTATTCAGACGGAGCTTAAGTTAATGAATTAAGGAAAATACTTTTAAAATTTTGGTGAGACAAAATAGACCTCAGACTATCTTAAGAATTTTCCTCTGCAGTATTTAAATGTCAGTTTATAGAGGTTCAAAGAGAACATGATCATTCAGAAATACAGTAACTACCCCATTGTCACTCTTGTCTGAGTAAAACAAAGATTTTATCAGATGAAAAGAGTTCATAGTATATTTCTCACAAACCCATTCTGGAAAAAAATTGTAGGACTGCATCAGTCTACTAACCGATTATTTAAAGAAAGACTTCCAGGATGATAAAACCATGAAATAAATATTTATTAGCCAATAAAACGTGTACACATTAAAGAACTACTGTAAGAAGTGAAGAGACAGAATATGAAGAGCGCATTGGGCTGTAAAACCTCAAAATTGGCAAAAACTAGGAAATCAGCCACTGGAGACAGGTAGAAGGTAAATAAACAATTTATCCTTTGGTTTAATTAGAGTACAGAAAATGTTTGATTGTTACTTTTATTTCAAAGCATCAACCAGCAGAATAAAAACACTAAACTTTGAAATTACTAGGAAACGTGCTTAAGAAAACAACCCACAAAGCTAAAGACATGAAAGAAGGAAACAAAAGCAAGATGATTTTAACAGAAATTCTCAGAAAACACTTTTAAGTAGTTTGTGTTTTAACTCAAACAGTTAAGTTTTATAAACCTGTAAGCTTTGGTTATTTGTAGCCATAGGAAATGAGGCAGGTGATGGTTTGGTCATGCTCAGAGGTAAGTCCTGGCCCTTACCTTACTGCTCTCTGGCCTGGCAATAACATCTGCTAGTATACGTGTGCTCCTTGAAAACAACAAGCAGATCTTATTTTGTATTCCCCAAGATGAGTGCAAAATAGACATTCAGTAAATATCTGTTGAATGAATCAAAGATCACTCCCAAATATAATTTTACAATTAGTGTATTTTCTGATTTATGGCAGTAGATTTCCACACTATCCTAACGTTCTTCATCTGATGCCCAATTTTGTCCAGAGTCAAGATTGTGCTTGCTTTGACGTAGAGGATAGAAAAAAGACAGTCTGTAAATGGCAGGGCTAAGGGCCAGGACTTCATATGTGATGTGTCGTGACCTGGTGGCTTCTGAGGGCTTTACTGATGTGTCATAATGTGATAAAAAGGGTTCAGAAGAGATTTCAGACAGAAGTTAACTCACAGTTTTCCTGCTTTGTAATTTAGGAAATGGGTCCATGACGTCAGAACCACTTTTTTTTTTTTTTTACTTTCAATACTGTTCTCCCAGATCACTGGAGTCCTTGGGCAGTAGTAAATTGCTCAATGAACTGACAAGTGTTTATGAAAGTATATATTGATAACTGGTGTGTCTTCAAGAAGACATCAGTGATTCTGGGATAAACTTAACATGTGTAAATTAGAATTAGTCAAATGAAGAAGTAACTGGTACTAAATAAAACCCTGAGCAAGTAAGTGCTCCCTGAGCTCAGGGACAGTGACTGATACCGTGTGTGCATTTGGCATATAGGTATTTATAGCATTTAGGTAATTAACTCTGTCTAGTTTAGCATGCATAAATACAGTAATCAAGTGTTTCACTGATTTGGTTTAATATGAAGAATCTAGTATTTTCCAGATTTCTCCAGCCAAAGCTGGAATGTGCAGTTTAGTGCCCAGTGAAACCATTTGGTCATGATTGATGCTACTGGCAGAGAATAAGTTTCTGATTTTGAATTTGAGACTTCTCACCACTATAGAAGTGTTTTGCCCTCTTAAAATGGTGAATTTAGTGGGGTTACATTGCAGAAATTAAATAAGCATGTTATATAAATACTATTGTATTTTAAGTAACTGAGAATAACTTAGTCTTAACCTTTGTCCACTTTTTAAAAATACAATGCTAAAGACAGTATGTGCTACTAAGACTCTGAAGAAAAGCTTGAGACCACTGGTTGATTTTTACACTTTAACCATGATTTAATAATCTATGTCCTCCTGACACAGTTTTGTCTTAAACTCATTGAATAATTGGGCCAAATTCGAGGTGATCAATTTCTACTAAATAGTTAACCATAAGGTATATTTGTGTTAGCAAACAAAATGCTTTCAAAATGTCCCACTTTTGAAACTGTTTGAATTTTTTATGTTGACCCAGTAACTTTGTTTGCAAAGGTAAACTGAAGTGGAGTTAAGCAATTGCCTGGCAAATTTTATCACTGAGATGACCATACAGGATAAAATGAAAAAGCTGAATTTTAGAAAATATACTTGATGACAGCAGACCTTTACTCTTCCTAGATCTTTAGTAGGAGTTTTTGTTCCAGGAATTGTTGGAGCTCTAGTCCTGCATACTTTTTTCTCCCTCTCTTTCTTCCCTCCCCCTGTCTCTTACTACCTCCCTTTCTTTCTCTTTCTCTCTTCCCCTTTCTTTTTTCTCTTTCCCTCTTTTCCTTTTTTTTCCTCTTTCCCTCCCTTTTCATCTATCATTTTTCCATCATCAATGATACACACATGGTTAAGGGTTTTGTCTGATAATCATTAACCCATCCTTACAAAATTTTAAGTATTTGGGGAACTATCAACGTAAAATACATTTCTAGTTTCAATTGGATGCTTGTCATTCATATGGAAAACTCAGAGGCAAAAGTATTATTTTAAAAAATAGTATATTTTGAAACAGATGACTAAGATCAAGATTATTTTCTATCACATTCATTAACTTACTTCAGAATTAACTGCCTATTTGTTGAACCATCTCCTATTTCCTAGTCATTTCAGCTTCAAAGTTCCTGGACTTAACATGGTGTCTAATATGTCCTGCTGCCATCTTAATCTGAGATTAAATAAAGGCCTTTTAAGTATTTTTTAATCTCATGAACCCATCCCCAAGTAACTGTGTTTAAAAGATTGCATAATGATTTAAAAAAATATGTTGCATAATGATGTCAAAGAAAAGCTTCTTGTATTTCAAGACCAGGAAAGATTCCTTGGAATGTGGATAGCTGGGGTTGAAGGGAGCAGAGAGTGCAGAAACACCGTGGCTTACCCCTGGTTTCATGGGGGCGGGGCCGAGGTAGGAGGTAAACAGAAAGTCCAGACACACTGGGAATGTGACAGCCAGGTTTGCCACCTCACTCAGGTGACAGGCCTGAGAATTCTCACCAGATTTCTCACGACTAACTGTGGCATGAGAGAGCAGCAGAATGATTCCTGTGCATGTAAGGAGGCCTGGAAGTGTCAGAAGGATCCTGCTTGCCTGAGAGTGTCGTGCTTGAAAAGGCCTTCAGTCATGAATAAGAGACAGCCCAACAGTGGCAAATATGGTCTAATATCCAAAACTCAATGTGGAAAAAGCCCCTCCCTATCCTGGAATTTGTGGCTGAAATTCATTTTTGCTACATGTGTCCATGGGATTAGAGGCCGAAGATATTAAGAAAGCATTGGAAAAGTTTGGTCTAGAATCGTGTAAGAGAGCAAGTAGATTAGAAAAAAGTAGGTGGTAGTTACGGAAGTGAGGTGGGAGTTGCGACCACCACAGACACTAACCTGTGAGCCCACAGTACAGAACTGGTGGGATAAAGTGGACACTGCTGAAAAAAGCAAAAGGACCTGCTATGCCTCCTTATTCTCTGAACTTTGACCTCCACAGCAAGGAAGGGGAGTGATAGCCACTCCATCCCTACTCATTTATTTAGTCTCTTTGCTGAAACGATGTAATAACGAACAAGCCAGGCTGTTATGCTGCAGAACTGCATAGGGCAGGATGATGTGCTGCATTGCCTTGTGCAGAACCTTGAGACATTATTTCTTAATAACCTTAAGATTTATGTTGAGTGGCTTGAGTAATTTTGCTTTAGACAATTTATTCAGTTCTTCATCTTTCATAGAGGACTTGTGAATGTCTTTATGTTTAGTTACAGATAGTGGCAACTAACAATTCTCGAGTGTCAGGCACTGGGTATCTATTGAATCCTGACAGTAACACTATGAGATAACTGCTGTAATTACTGTTCCCATTTCATAGATGAAGGAACTGAGGCAGGGAAGCTATGCAGTTGACCCCATTCACAAAGCTGATAAATGGAGGAGCCAGAATTTTAATCGAAACAGTCTAGTTCTAGAGCCAGTTCCCTTAACTGCTGCACTGCCTTTCAGACCAGTGTATCATTATGATAATTATGCTAACAGGATGTAAGGGAATAGCAGCAAAGTATTAACATTACCTACTGCCAAACAGACAAATCTAGGGCAATTTTAATATCTGAGTTTTTACCTTCCCCAAATTTTGTAGAATGACCACATTTTTATTATAATCACAAAAAAAGATAAGTATAATTTCTATGAAAATTATGCAAAGAGTAGTATAAAGGACTGTCACTGGAAAGACTGAGAAATACATGGAAAATGTCCATCACAATGTTATCCAAGTGGTGAGATTTTTTTCAGTGATTTTTTATTTTCCTGCACTTTTATTTTTTTGGTTTGGATTTTAAGCCCCTAGTTTTAAGAGAAAAAAATAAAAATTACATGTGGATTTTATGCTAAAAATTGATAACCCTGGTACAATCAATGATTTTCCAAAAAAAAAAAAAAAATACTACCAAAAACGATACCAAAAGCACATAAATTGTTAATGGATCAATAACCAAGAAATATTTTAAAATGTAACTGAACTACACCCCTCAAAGACTTTGAGCCTAGAGAATTTGGGTTATTGAGTTATTTTAAATTTCTGAGGCTGAGCCAATTCCAATGCTATTATAAACTCTGAAACAACAGAGGAAAGGTAAAAGTCTTCCTAATGCATTTCTTCAAGTTAGCACTAACATCTGAGAAAAATACTAAATCTAATTGACGGTAATCTCACTTATGACAGATGCAAGATAACTACATAAATATAATGCAAATAACATAACAAATGTAATAGTATATTAAAATGGTTGCTGTCACCACTGTGACTTAGCTCTGCTTTGGTAGTGTTTAATGAACTCAATGAAAAAAATAGAACACAGAAGTAATTGGCCTAACTATTGGACAAGTGGAGGCAAAATTATCATTATCAGCCTTCAAAATGATTGTCTTCCTGGGAAACCCAAAGAAAATCAGTGGAAAAATTACTAGAACTAAAAAAAAAGAAAAATTGGACTAATGAGAGATTTCAGTGAAGTTATTTAACACAAAAGTAAGATATAAAAACCAATGGTTTTCCTAGATACTAGCATATTTATGCTACAAAGCAATTTTAAAGGCTAAAAAACAGTACAAACAGTAGAAAACATTTAGAAAAAAATCTTTAGATATGGAGAGTGAAAGGTAGAAAATTTAAATTTCACTGAGATTCATAAAAGAAAAGTTGTATAAACAATGCGAGCCAGGTTTCTATATGAGAAAAACAGCAATATATCAGTCTTCCCATACTGCATTATTGAGCTAACACTGCTCCAATAAAAACTCAGTGGAATTTACTTTTGGATCTGGCAAAAATAATTCCAGTATCCATCTGGAAGAACAAACAGGTGTGAAGATGGGAAAAAGGTGAACAACACGGGAAACATAGGAGGCACTGAATGTTTTATGAAGTTAGACTAATAAAGTGAGACACACTGGCAATAATCAAGACAAATCAGTGGAGCAAAATAAATAGGCTTCCGGCAGCCATTATATACAAGAACTCAAAAATAGGTAAAATACAAACCTACACTAAAGAAAATGTCTGAAATAAAAAAAGGAAATAAATAATAACAAAAGAGAAATAGAAGTACTGTTCTTAATATAAAAAGCAATCATAGGGTTGCCTGGGTAGCTCAGTCAGTTGAGCGTCCAACTTCAGCTCCATGATCTTGCAGTTCATGGGTTCGAGCTCTGTGGTGGGCTCTGTGCTGACAGCTCAGAGTCTCGGAGCCTGCTTCAGATTCTGTGTCTTCCTTGCTCTCTGCCCTTCCCCCAATCATGCTCTGTCTCTCTTTCAAAAATAAACATTAAAGGAATTTTTTTTTAATTAAAAAAAAAAGTCATAACAAAAGACATCACAAAGTTCTCAAAGAAGTGAACAGGCAAAAAGGTGGATGTTGATAATTTAGGGAAAATGAAAAACAAGTGGCAAATAAATATAGTGTGTGCTGGTTGGGAGAAATGGCAGAACTAGTGCCAGGCAAGGGCAGTATTTGTGCTTATTTCTATGCCACAATAATCCCAGAGATTTCTACTTGGTGGTGAAGGGAATATTTTCAGAAGATTCTTAACATACATCACTACATTTTCTATTTTTGTGGCAGACTGTTCATTCCACCTCCAAATCTGTTGTCTCACCCCCCACATCTAGAAACAGGATCAGCAAAGTTTTACCTGGCTGTGGCTCCCAGGAGTTAACCACCCCACTCTTCTGGGTAGTGCATATATACAGGTACTGGCACACAACAGACACATAGATCAATGGAACAGAATAGAAAGCCCACCAATGGACCCAGCTAGAGACTATTGGCTCCTTTGCAGTAGGAGTGGCTAAGTGAGTAAGTTCTTGCTAATGATAAGTAAACACAGGTGATAGGTGCAGCTTCCAGGTCACTTCCTTTAAAGCAATGTGCTTATCTTCCTCTATCTCTTTTCCCATCCTTGAGAGGAAATGCGGACCTGGTGCTGGTGAGTCAACTTTGGCTATGCAGAGAAGTAGAATGGAACTCTAGGGTTGAAAGCAACAGAGTGAAGGAGCTTGGATTTCTAGACATCCTTTTGGAGTGGAGCCTTCGACATTAAATGGGGCTGCGCTGAAACAAAGGCTGACAGGCAAGTAGTTTATGTTAGAAGTGACTCCCAGAGCGGGGATGAGGGAGAGGGGAGTGAAAACAGGAAAAGAGTTAAGTTGGTCACTACTAAAATTGCCAGGTGTTCCATCCCATGAAACCCTCAGAATACCCTCACAAAATGCATTCCAAAACTGTCTGCCTTGGGAGGGAAAAGGAGGACTCGTTTTTCTTATTGGTTTTCATTTCCTGCTGAAATTGCTTCTGGGTGTTATTAACCACCCCACTCTTCTGGGTAGCAGATATATATGGGTACAAAAACAGACACAAAGATCAATGGAACAGAATAGAAAACCCAGCCATGGATCCACAACTATATGGTCAGCTAATTTTTGATAAAGCAGGGAAGAATGTTCAATGGAAAAAAGACCGGCTCTTCAACAAATGCTGTTGGGAAAACTGGACCACTCTCTTACACCGTACATAAAAATAAATTCAAAATGGATGAAAGACCCAAATGTGAGACAGGAAACCATCAAAATCCTAGAGGAGAACACAGGCAGTGCTGTAGCAACTTCATACTGGAAGCTGGAGCATGAGGTGTCTTCACGGAGATTAAAATGATGCACACGAGATGTCCAATAGCACACACACCCTTTGCCCCACTCAGATCTGCTGGTGTCCTGCATTAATTGCAATCCATTGTAGAGTTCCTGTAAAATGATGCCTGGTCATGATCTCAGCACACTTAACATGACAGCATTACTGAAATAAGTGTGGTCCTATTACTGCAGCTAGTCCTGCCTCTGTTTTGATATTCATCATTTCCTTCTTCCACCACGTTTTCTGGATTTCTTGATCTCCTTGTCTCTCAGCTTGCATCTCAGCTGATGTTGGTCATTTGCTTGGTGTGATTATCCAGGCCTTCACCCCTAAAGACTTTGACCCCTTACTTGCCATATCATATTTGGGTTGCAGTTGCTGTAATTACCATTCATCATGATCAACAGGCATAGAGGCACAAAGAGACACCCTAGTGAATTCCCTGGGCTCAATATATACCCTTCACTCACCTCATTTTGTACTAGCAACTCTAGCTCATGGTGATCAGGATGAATTACATTCACCATTACAGTAACTCCTTTATCTGCCTCCCCCCCTCGCAAACTTGTCACCTGCACTAAGAAGCCCAAAGTTACCAAGGCTAGTTTTTGTAACATTCCAGAGGGGAATATCCCCAACAACTCACTTCAGATATGTCCAATGATCAACTTAATGTCCTTCACCTCCAAATTTACCCATCATTGACTGTTCTACAAAAATGGAGCTCACCTTTTTAAGTATTTTTCCCTGATAACTGGTGTAGTACTAAGCTTTGTCGATAGAAGGTGCTGAGGACAGACTGCAGGAGAAAGAGGTGTTCTTTTCTCATCCTGGTGCTCACTTGGCAGGCTCTTCTCCATTGCCCATCTCCTCCAACTTATAACTGTCTGCAGCTCCCAGAAACAACAGTTCCATTGAGCAATTTCACAGTGGAATACCTAGGACAAGACCTAGCCCCATGAATAGCTATCCCTAGCACACCAGGGGGTGGATTTCTGGCAAATTCCACTGAGTCAATCCCACAGTGACTTCTCTACCATTCAGTGAGCCGTGCTGACAATTTTAACAAGGTCTGGATCTCAGTCCTTGGGGGGCTTCTTCCTTGAGGCCCTTATCTAAGCCTATTCCTATATTCTCTGGAGTTCTTGTTCCTAACTAGCCAAATCCTCATTCTTCCAAACCCCTGTTTAGTTAGTGATTCTTGATATATTTTTTAAAGATTTTATTTGTTCATGTTTCAAGTAAACTCTACACCAACATGGGGCTCGAACTCAGGCCCCTGAGATCAAGTGTTGAATGTTCTACCAATTGAGCCAGCCAGGAGCCTCAGTGATTCTTGATATTAAACACTTCTTGTTCAAATTACTGCATGTTTTCTCTCTCCTGATTGGACCCAGGCTTACATAAGCAGACACCACAGTAGATAATGAGAAGAATGAATCTTTCAGGGGTGAGGCCAGGGACCATGGGGAGCAAGTTGGACAAATGAGTTCATTTCAGAAGTCAGAACCAGAGCCTAACCAAGGAATTTACTTTATTGTCTAGTAAGGAAATCTTTTCAATTCCTGCCAGAAAGAATACATCATAGTGATTGCAGTGTTGCCATTCTTTGCTTTTAGAATGGTAATTTTTATTGCAGCTCTTCATCTTCATCATTTTGTATTGAGATGTATTGGAGTGCGAGTAACTTGTCTGTAAGATAGTAAATTGTTAGTCCTTGAAGGTCCGTCTCCAAATCAGATGGACAGAAATGAACACCACTAGGAGATCCGAGATTTTGAAATGGGAACAATAACTAGATGAACTTTGAGCTGAATTCCCTGGGGAGGGCCTGTGCTTTCTGTTTGGGAAGATTGGTGCATGTGGACACTTGGGCACTGGAGGCCAAAGGCAAGACTTCTGTTTTCCAATATTCTTTCTCCATTTTTCCTTTTAATAGTAAAACTCCTTGAGTTTTTGATGAGTATTTGCCCAGCCAGAGACTGTATTTTTCCAATCTCCTTTGTAGATAAGTAAGGTTGGGTTCTTGACAATGGGATGCAAAGGGAAGAAATACATGTGACTTCCCAGTCTTGCTCTTGACATAATTAGGTGTGTGCTCCTCTCTCTTTTATCCCTTGGTCTTGACTGAAGACTCAGTCTGGTGAGCCAGTTTTGAATAGGTGGTCCAGGGGAGTCCTCTGCTTGCCTTGCATCGCCTGCTTGCCTCTGGACTAATACTTGAGAGAAAGCTAAAATTATCTTTCTTGTTTTGTTTTTGTGAGCTAATGTATTCTTGGTCTCTTTGTTACATCAGCTTACCCTGTTCCCTAACACAATCTTCTTTCTCACATTCCTTTCAAGTTAAATGTTAGTTTTCTTCTATCTGACATGGAAATTTTACAGTATTTCTTTCCCTTGAGTCTACCCTCCCCCCATTTTTTTGCAGAGAGAAGAGTTTGCAGAAATCTTTGGCTTCATCTCATTATTCTTTACTGTCACTGCCTGCAGGCAGAGTCCATAATGTAAATGTAAAATTGTGTTCAGCATAAGTTCCCTTGAGTATGTAATTATAACGCCTTCCAGGGTGCACCTAAATAAGAAGAATCTGTTTCTCCAGCCCAAGATTGCTTTTGGTGTCAATCACACAGTGAGATATAGACAGAGGCAATAACTGTAGTAACTAACACCAAATGAGGCAGACCACAATATGAAACATTATGCATTTTCATTGCTGATAATCTTGGGAGGATTCAGAAAATATGGAGGGCCCTAAGCATGGAATGGGAGAATTCTAATTTATTTTGTAGGTGTGCAAAATATCTCATAACCAAATAGTAGTTTTGCTCATCACCAAAAGCACTAAGTGACTTAGTTCTGTTTTATACTAAACACAAGTGATGATTAAAACATATCAGTATTTTCTATTATCAAAACACTGATCAAATACTGATCAAAGTGTAGATATTAATTTCAGTTACTGTGTAATCTATAACAACTAAATACATACACACATGAAAATCCTTTAGTATATAGATATACTAAAATATGTTTTTAAAATATATAAGTATATATAAATATATGCAAAACCTTTAAAACATACAATATAAGCAATATAAGTAAGCAATGATTGTTGATGGTCACTTATATTAACTAAATCAAAATATACTCATTTCAAAAATTAAACGCTTTTTAAAATGTTTATTTAGAGAGAGAGGGAGAGAGAGAATGAGCGAGGGAGGGGCAGAGAGAGAGGGAGAGAGAGAATCCCTACCAGGCTCCACACTATTGGCACTGAGGCCAACACAGGGCTCGATTTCATGAGCTGTGAGATCATGACCTGAGCTGAAATCAAGAATTTCATGCTTAACTGATTGAGCCACCCAGGTGCCCCCCTAAATTAAACTCTTATATGAAGCAGAGTTTCATGCATACATAAATAAATAATTATGCAATTTATTTACTTCATAAATAAATAATAGATTATTCTGATTGGATTTTAAATACATCATAACACTCAGAGAAGTTTGGATCTAGAAACTTTGTGTAGGAGAATGTAGTTTTTGAATCATTTAGTAAAATATTCAAGTAATTAAAAATAAATTCTTTTGGGGCACCTGGGTGATTCAGTCGATTAAGCATCCAACTTCAGCTCAGGTCATGATCTCATGGTCAGTGAGTTCAAGCCCCACATCTGGCACTGTGCTGACAGCTCAGAGCCTGGAGCCTGCTTCGAATTCTGTGTGTGTGTCTCTCTCTCTGCCTCTCCCCTGCCTATGCTCTGTCTCTCCCTGTCTCTCAAAAAAATGAATAAACGTTAAAAAAATTTTAAATAAATAAATGCTTTCAATTTCTTCAAAAAAGTTTAATTGCTGACATTAACTTGATGGCTTTGAAAATATACTTTGAAAGAGTAAAGGAATACAATTAATTTTAGAACTAAAAATCAAAAGAGGTAAAAAGTTTAGAGGCAATGCAGTGTTTCCCAAATTTTAATCATTTTTCAATCCCTCTCAATTTCTGGCATATCTATATAATACTTAAAAAATATTTACCTAATCATTTTATTTTATTCCATTACATTCCTACTTAAATATGTTTATTTTTTAAAATCAGCATTATTGTTTTACCTGCCGTAAATATTATGCTTAACACATAATATTATTTTCTAACTACTTAAGTAAAAAAATATTCTTAGGTTGCAATCTAAAGTCATCTCACATGACCCACATACCACACTTTGGTTAATAATTGATACAGCATTGCACTATATAAAATTCTTCTAGTATCTGGAGCCTAAGTAAAACACAAAGTCTGCTATACTTTAAAATCACATTGTGGCAAAAGTGTGTTCATGACCTGACTGCCCAGTATAGTGGTAATGCTAACTATGTCTCTTTTTTTAGGTATTGAGCAAACCGATAAAACTTAGAACCCATTTTATACTGAAGTATGACTTGGAACAATCTGTGGCATATACTGTTATTAATAAGGTTAACTTCACTATCTAAACAGGCTGCTGTGACCTCACATTTACCATAGTTAAAGAGACAGAGGCAAAAGGCAAGGGCTGGCAACGAATTGCATCTCTAAAATTTACTCTGTTCAATAACAAACATGTTATTTAAAAAAACATTTTTTGTGTAACTTCTCAAGAATGTTTCAGTTTGCTAAAAAAATGAATAATATGCTTTACTATTATCTTTGAAGTAAGAAAGTCATCGTCAGCATAACATTGAGTAATGTTTTAGGTTTGGGGGATTATGTTTTTGCCTATCTGTAAATTGCCAATTTGCAAGCAAGAACTCCCAAAAATTCAGATTCTATTTATTGGGTAATAAATAAAGCAATAAGAAAGCCATATCATTCTACAAAATACAATTCACCCTTTTCAATGACTGTGATACATCTTACTGTAGAGCAGTGGATTTACATTTGGAGACCAAGTATTTATGACACGATTTTTCTAACATCTAAAGTCTGTATTGTTATGAACCAAAATGCTTGCTGGAGTCAAGCTTCGACCTCATCCAAGCCTTGGATCAAAATGTTCTTGATAACTAGGACACTATACATGCTTTTGGACTAAAGCTGAGTAATGAAACCCCCATAGTGCCTAAGCCCACTCCAGTTGTTCCGAGTAGAGTGGAGAGTCCTAGCATGACCATGTGGAGGAAGTGTATGTGCAGAAGTCCCTCCGTGATCCATCCACCCCATGCTTTCCCAGTGTGCTGAAAAGAATCTGTTCACACCACCTTTGGAGATGTATTCCTGTTCTATTGCTGTGTAACAGATCACCACAAATTTAGCAGTTTATAACAACATCTGTTTATTAGCTCATGCTCCTATAGGTCAGAAGTCCAGGCACAGCGTGGTGGGTTTCTTCTGCTCAGGCTAAAATTTGGGTGTCGGCTGGCCATGTCCTCATGTGGAGTTAAGGTCCTTTTCCTGGCTCATTCTTGTTATTGACAGAATTCATCACTGCTGTAGTAGGACTAACATCCTTGTTTCCTTGCTGGCTGTCCGATGGGACTCAGCTCTAAAGTCCTAGAGGCTGTTCCCATTTCTAAGCATGATGTCCTCCCCATGTTAGCAATGGAGAACTGCCCTTCCAATCTCCACTTCCTCTCCTGCTAGCAACCATAGAAAATTCTCTGTTTTTAAAGGGCTCATAAGATTGGGTCAAGCTTTCCAGGATGCTCCTCCCCATCTCAAGGTTAATGGTGTCATATGTCATAACCTAATCACAGGAGTAAAACACATTAAATTTGCAGACTTGGGGATTATGCAGGGTGTGTACACCAGAGGCAGAATACTGGGGAACATCTTAGAATCCTGCCTGCCACAGAAGCTTTTGTCACTTTCAGCTTGACACATTTCTTTGGCTTATATCCTCACACTCAAGACTTTTTCTTTCTTTCTCTCCCCAAAGAAACTCAGAAAAACTAAAGTTGTCACTAAATTAGTCTACATGAAATAAAATATACATGAAAGATATGTATTCCTGGGCTTTCAAACATGTTTCAAGGTGACACCAAATAAGCTTAGACGCTGTTCATCATTTTCAATGCAAATGTAGCTTCAACTAAACCATCACTTTATGGGGGACCCCTTTTGTGACACTATAGTAACTGATAATATAGTTTATATTAATGAGAACATTGTATTAATTCAATATGATTTCTTTCTAACTAATGTCAGACCTACTGTGTAAGCAATTAACCTGTTTATTTCAATACTAATACTAATTTATTCATGATGTTTTTTTCTACAAATTAAATGTATTTTTTAGGCTCTATGAGATTAGTATGCAAATAGTGAAAATTTCAAGTAATTATTGGTGATTTGGTTTTGTCCATTCATCCTGAAATGCCTTAATTCTCCCTCCATGTTTGTTTATTAATTGGATTCCTACAGTAATTCTCAACCAAAAGCTTTGATTTATCAAAGTATAGATGAAAAGGTACTTATGAAGAATACAAATAGCTCTGATTTGGAGGTACTTACTAAAACATTAAAATTTATTATTAAATAACATGGCAATTTTCTTTTTTTTTTTAATTTTTTTAATGTTTATTTTTGAGAGAGAAAGAAGGAGTATGAATGGGGGAGGGACAGAGAGAGAGAGAGAGAGAGAGAGGGAATCCGAAGCAGGCTCCAGGCCCCAAGCTGCCAGCACAGAGCCCAACGCAGGGCTCAAACCCATGGACCAGACCGTGAGATCATGACCTGAGTCAAAGTCGGACCCCCAACCGACTGAGCCACCCAATGGCAATTTTCAAAGCATGATTAAGACCAATGATAAAAAATAAAATAGGCAATGTGTACTATGGTATAGTGGGAAGAATAATAAAGAATCAGACACTGGGTAAGCTACTTAATTAACTTATCTTTCAGTTTTTTCACTATAAAAGCAGGGTGATCCTCCAATTTTTTTGAATTGTGGGAATTGAATGCTTTATAAAAGCTATCATCTGTAATAAATGTTCAATAAATACTTCCTTTCTCTGAATGTGAATAAGCTAATTTAATCAGTTTATTTTAATAAACTTTAAAATGGGTTAAGTCACAACTTAAAGAACACTCTACAGACTTATTTAATTTGCAAAAATTTATAGGTTCAGTTGCTATGCCTGAAATAGAGTAACAGTAGCTTAAACAATACTAAGTACTTTTAAGAATTTGAAACAAAGGACATTGAATAGTGGAGTTAGATGATGGAATCACTGAGAGGAGTCAAATAGATGATATGTCAACCCAGAGATGAGCAAAAAGTAGGGCATTCCATCTCCCTGAATCCAGAGAGCAAAGGAAGGATGAAGTGTTCTTGAAACCCAGAGGACGGAATGATAAAAAATGCAGCCAGAGATGCCACTCAAGGCACCGGGAGAAATTCTTGGTTTCTTCTTTCTAGCAAAACACAGATCACATGGGAATATGGAAAACAGTCCACGAAGTTTGAGAATAGCACAAAGGCAGTGCTGTATCTGAGGGCAAGCAGGCCCCTGGACTAGCATTCTAACTGGTGAAAGTAAGAGACATGTAATTGACCAGCAACTCAGATTTTAGGTAACTCCAGAGAAGCCTGGATCCTGAAAATACTGTGGTGATTAATTCTCTTAATTGTGTTTTCTCAGAGCTTCAGAACACCACTAACAAAAAGAGAGCTGTCAAAGATAGAGACTTATTCCCTAAACCCTTTCAGGTTAAGACTGTGGTGGGCACACAACTGGTGGCCGCCAGACTGAGGAACAATCATCAGGAGAGAAGGCCTTGTCTTCCTGGCCACGAGGCCTGGTGTCAGGCACGGGACCACTATTTGTTGCTTTACTTTTGCTCTTTTTCCAAATGTGGGAATTCTGCCTATCTTCATTGTTGTGATTAAGATTTGGGGTATGGAAGAGTGTGTTTTCCAAAGGCGATCACGATGATATATAGCCCATCCTTCAAGCTTTTGATACAGTGTGATGTTGACACATGTTCATTGAGATGTGTAAGGAGTCTGTATTTTCTCTCTTTGAATCTAGGAAATCCTGTGACCATGGAAAAAGTGACACTGCGACTTTTGAGGCTGCACATAAAAAGCATACAACTTCCACCTCATCCACCTGACACTCACCATTGGAACCAAATCACCATTTACTTGGGGCAGCTAAGTGCCCTTAAGAAGAATCTATGTGTCTGTATCCCTGCCACCATCTCAGTTAAGGGTGACTGAGTCTCCAGATGATGCCAGCCATCATCCTTCAAGCCTTTTCAGCTGACTCCAAAGGGCACCGAGATGGCATGCCCCCACCAGACCCTTCCAGAATTATGGACTTATGAACAAAATGTCATTGTTTTCAACCACAAAGTTTTGGAGTGGTTTGGTAACTCAACAATAGATAACCAGAACATAGGGTGATTAAACCTACACTTGAGTCAAATGTTACCAAACATGACAAATCACATTGGACTAAAAAGAGTGTGCTTCTTAAGAGACCCTGGACATGCCACTTTCCATAGTAGCTGGATTTGATTTTGTGTTCTCTGCCTCTGGGGAAGTATAAGTGCATTTTCAATGTGAGTGGGATAATTGTATTTACTATATTAGGCAGAGGAAATGTGGGAATTTTTTGTGCATGTCTAATATGATGTTATAACTGGATCTTTCCTGTCTCCATTTTGACAGAGGCACCAGTGATCAACATCAGATCGCTTAAATGACAGTCTCCAATTTCATATTGATTTATTCACCACGTGATGCCTAGCATACGTCACTTGTTACTCTGGGTGCTGGGAATGAAAGCAATGAACAAAGCAGTTAAAATTTTCTTCCCACATGAAGCTTACATACGTGGAATTAGAAAGTAACCATCTCTAAAAACCTGTTCCTTAAGGTCTATAAAAAGGAGTCAGGATGTAGTAAAGAGGAAATTGGTCAGGACACTTTATTGGAGAGAGTTGTTTGTGTGTGTGTGAGTTAATCAGGAGCAGCTGGGTTATGTTATGATAACAAATACACACGGATGAGCCAGAGATTGGACATGTGTAGGACGTCATGAATATTGTCCAATAAGGGCCAGAAAATCTCAGCAGAAAAAGAATGGAGGTGAACATACATAGTATGAGTGTGGAACAAAATGATAGAAGATCATTAGGGAGTCATCTGCCTGATCAAGGGCGGTGTAGCAGAGAGATCGTGTGTTAAGGAGTCTCTGAAGAGAGGAAGGGCAAGAGCAGAGTCCAGAGGGATTCACACTTTGTTCCCTCTGCCTCCCTCCTCCCTTCCCATGGCATGCCTCTAGAGAGAGCAGATCCAAGCTTGGGATAAAAGAACGGTCGATGGTGAATCAAGTTAAAGATTTTGCTTACGAGTTTGTACTGGATGTCCAATTTTTAAATTGAAACTGTGTTTACTACTGATAGTAACTGAACAACTTTTATTTTTTGCAAGTGAGTGATCACAAAAATCATGGACCTGTCCAAATATTCTTTCAAGGTAAGGGGATATTACCAGAACTGAGTAAATCTTGAAGCCAAGGTAAGAGACATAACTTAATTGTCACCGCGATCACAATCCTTATGTCATGCTTGTTCAACACAACCAGGTTACATCTATGGGGTAAAGGGTTTGTTTCTCCTGGGTGGACAATGCATAGATCTCCACTTTTACTACTCTGTTACTGGTAAGAGAATTCCATTTCCTTAGGGGAATAAGTTAACTGGAGATCATTCCACCTATCTGTAATCATAAAGTGGACACCTGAGAATCTCAGGTGAGAATGATGGGTAGGTAGCAGGATCAGCATTTGACCCAAGAGTCCATGTGACTCTTGTTTTCATAACTTCAGGGTAAGAGCTGCAGCTTTCTGTTGGGATTACTGATCTGTGGGTGGCCATTTACTTCCACAATGTGGAAAGAGAGAGAGCACAAGCCTGTTTCAGTATATCACTTTAAACCTAGATCCAGCTTTACCATGAAAAAACCTCACTCATTAAAGCGACTAAACTTCAGTTTTTACTTAAGTAATTTGAGGCGTCTCTTTCAACACAATTTTGACCAACACCTGTGGTGTATTTGAAGAGGAACCAATATATGCCTCATCATCTGTAGTATGCCTATCAAACAATACTTCTTAGTCTTTATGGGTCTTGGATCCTTTGAAATATAATGAAATCCAAGGACTTTCCATTAGTTACATATTAGCACAATTAACTCTATATTGGAATTTGGTTTTCTTCACATAGATGACAAAGCAACATTTATAAAGAGCTATATCTTCCTCACATTTCTTCAAATATTGAATATGAATTAAAAAATTATCAAATAAGGTAAAAAGTAAATTCAAGGAGAAGGATGCTCTCCTTGGCCGGGAGGCAAACTTGACACGGTAGAGTGGTTTTTGATTCATTCCACTATGGCAAGCAATCCTTGCTGCTCTCTACCTCTGACCACACAGAAGACCCCTTCAGTGTGGCTTGCAGTGCTTATAGGTGTTTGTAAGTTTCTGTTTATAGTGAAGTTTTCAAGACTCTGTCATTTTAATCCATAGCCTGAAGAATTTTCTCAGCGCTGGACTATCTCCAGGGTTAACTGCTTTCAGTATCCCTTTCCAGAGTGGCAACTTGTACCTAACAATACGTTTTTTTTTTTTTTTCGTCAGTATCTTCAATGCCACATCAAGGCCTCCAGTCAAAGGATTTACCTTATTCATGTGGCTGAAAATATCTGTCGAATCACCCTATTCATGAGTCAACTCTTCCCTGTCAAATGGAGCTGGAATTTGGGTTGATTATATCCTCCTAATAGTGAACCTTCTACATAAGGTTCATTTAAGTATATGAAGACTTGTCTTTTGGAAAATCAACAATTACATACTACCTTCCTTGTTATGACAAAATCTCTCGAAAGGTAGCAATTCAAGGCCCCATTTCAGTTGTCGACTGATCTTAAACATGCCAGTGTAGAACGCTGTGATCTTGCATCCCAGTGATGTTTGGCTCTTCTTCACTCACCCACAAAGCTAGATGAATTCCAACTACTCACGTGCTTATCTCTGCTTGGAGTAGCAGGAAGTTTCTTCTAATTGAGTTTTCTTTGGCAAAACCATAATCTTGAAGATAATGATGCCAAATTGGTAATTCTTTTTTGGGGATCTGTGAACACCGTGAACATAAACCGGGAGCTGCCTGGTTTTATCCTATCTTAAGTTGAAGGAAAAAAATAACAACAACTAACATTAATTAAATTTAAATTTATCCGAATAAATATTGGTATTGGAACTTGTTTTGATCATGGTTAAGTACATACATACAAAGTGACTTGACTGAATTCGACAAACCATTTTGATAACATTATCTAATAACTGGTCTTAAGAGGACAGTGTTTTTGTTTTGTTTTATTTTTTTTTTTGTTTTTATAATTTATTGTCAAGTTAGCTAGCCTCCAGTGTAAACAGTGTATTCTTGGCTTCAGGAGTAGATTCCCATGGTTCATCACTTACGTGTAACACCCAGTGCTCATCCCAACAAGTACCCTCCTCAAAGACCCTCACCCATTTTCCCTACCCCCCCCAACCCCTCACCCCCACCAACCTTCAGTTTTTTCTCTGTATTTAAGAGTCTCTTATGGTTTCCCTCCCTCTCTGTAACTTATTTTTCCTTCCCTTCCCCTATGGTCTTTTGTTAAGTTTCTCAAATTCTACATATAAGTGAAAACATATGATATCTATCTTTCTCTGACTGACTTATTTCACTTAGCATAATACCCTCCAGTTCTATCCACGTTGTCACAAATGGCAAGATTTCACTCTTTTTCATAGCCAAGTAGTATTCCGTTGTATATATAAACCACATTTTCTTTATCCATTTATCAGTTGATGGACATTTGGGCTCTTTCCATAATTTGGCTATTGTTGATAGTGCTGCTCTAAACATTGGGGTACATGTGCCCCTATGAATCAGCATTCCTGTACCCTTTGGATAAATTCCTAGTAGTGCTATTGCTGGATTGTAGGGTAGTTCCATTTTTAATTTTTTGAGGAAACTCCACGCTGTTTTCCAGAGTGGCTGTACCAGTTTGCATCCAGGGAATGCAAGAGGGTTCCCTTTCCTCCACATCCTCACCAACATCTGTTGTTGCCTGAGTTGTTACTTTTAACCACTCTGACCAGTGTGAGGTGGTATCTCAATGTGGTTTTGATTTGTATTTCCCTAATGATGAGTAATGTTGAGCATCTTTTCATGTGTCTGTTAGCTATCTGGATGTCTTCTTTGGAAAAGTGTCTATTTATGTCTTCTGCCCATTTCTTAACTGGATTAATTGTTTTTTGGGTGTTGCGTTTGGTTAGCTCTTTATAAGTTTTTGATACTAACCCTTTATCTGATATGTCATTTGCAAATATTTTCTCCCATTCCATTGGTTGTCTTTTAGTTTTGTTGATTGTTTCCTTTGCTGTGCAGAAGCTTTTCATCTTGATGAAGTCCCAATAGTCCATTTTTGCTTTTATCTCCCTTGCCTTTGGAGACATGGCAAGTAAGAAGTTGCTGCATCTTAGGTCAAAGAGGTTGTTGCCTGTGTTCTCCTCTACGATTTTGATGGTTTCCTGCCTCACATTTAGGTCTTTCATCCATTTTGAACTTATTTTTGTATATGGTGTAAGAAAGTGGTCCAGTTTCATTCTTCTGCATGTTGCTGTCCAGTTCTCCCAGTACCATTTGCTAAAGAGAAAGAGACTATCTTTTTTCCATTGGATATTCTTTCCCACTTTGTTGAAAATTAGTTGGCCATAGATTTATGGGTCCATTTCTGGGTTCTCTATTCTGTCTCATTGATCTACGTGTCCATTTTTGTGCCAATACCTTATTGTCTTGATGATTACAGCTTTGTAGTACAGGCTAAAGTAAGAGGACAATGGCTTTAAATCAGGTACTTCGGAAGATGAAAACAAAAATGTGTGTGTGTGTGTGTGTGTGTGTGTGTGTGTGTGTGTTTCTTTTAACCTCTTGTCCTCATTATTTCACAGGAAAATCAAATTACTATTTTTCTATCTTCTTTCATTTTGTTCCCATTTCCTGGAACATCTTTCTCTTTCTCTTGTATTTGTCCAAGCTATGTTTATTCTTTAAAGCTCTCACAGGTCCCTTCTCTTCAATGATAACTTTCCTGCTGCATCAAGACTTCTTGGAACCCATTGGCATTCATTACAAAGTTTAACACTCACTCCTACTCTGTAATTTTCATTCCCATGTCACATGTCAGTCCTGCCTCCACAATTAGTGTATAATTTCCATCAGGGTGGAAATCATATCTCTACCGCTTCTGTGTAACATGAAACAGAGTGTTTTCTACCTTGCCTGCCACGTCTACTTTAATACTTTTTTGTTTTTCTGTTTGAAATTGTATCAGTGGTAAATGTTATATGTTACAAAGCTTCACACATGTTGGCTACCCATAAACATCTAGAGTATTTTTTTCTAAGAATAATTCTTAATGTAAAATCACACCATAAATAAAACATGTTCAAATGAGACAGTTTCAAATAGATGCATTTAAGAGATAATAAATCAGAACAAAGCTTTGAGATGGTGTCTAGTTTCAAACATACTAAATGCATTTGAATATAGATCTTTACCAACAAATTGATAGTTCTAAGAAACTTTCTGAGGGAAGATTTTATTTATCATATATTTCAGGCCAGTATTAGAAGACCTAAAAAACTAAGTTTCTAAAAAGGTTGACTGAGTCCACAAAGGAAAAGAGAAGATTGTACACTATTCTTAAAATCACAGAAAATTCCTTTAAACATCAAAACTCCTCATGTTGCCTGAAGATATGTGTGCCTCAAAATAAGAAGAGCTTAAGTTGCCAAACACAGTTTTCATGTTTCTTTACTTAAATGATCTATGAAGCCAGGCTCCATCTTCTTTCAATGCATCCTCCTCTAAAGCCATCACCTCTATAAACACGCCAGTGTTCATTTTAATGTTCTCCAAGCACAGCAACTAGGAATTTTTTTCTCAGATGTCACCAAATTTCTAAGGTTCATTTTGCTAGTAAAAAATAAGATTAGGGGGACGCCTGAGTGGCTCAGTCTGTTGGGCGTCCAACTTTGGCTCAGGTCATGATCTTGCGGTTTGCAAGCTCGAGTCCGCTGACAGCTCTGAGCTGTCAACACAGAGCCTGGATCCTGCTTCAGATTCTGTGTCTCCCTCTCTCTCTGCTCCTCCCCTGCTTATATACTCTGAAAAATAAACAAACATTAAAAAAAAGCTAAAAAAAATAATAATAAGGTTAGTGGTTGGAAGTATTATATTTATATGTGGATGACACCAGAGAGTTTCAGGGTTGTCTTTTGCCACAGGCATCACAGGTAAGAGCCATGGCCTGTCTTTCCTGGTAGAAGTTTCCCCAGAGCTGTGGTAATATCCTTGTTGGGATTGTTAAACACCCAAGAAAAACTAACTGGATGGATTAACATTCCATGGTTGGACCCGTGCCCTAAGGTTGGGCATCTGAACGTTTAAGTCTGCTAAATTGACTGTTTTGCCTCTGTTGTTTAGCTTCAGGCACAAGACACGGACCTCCTCATTCATCAGGCCAAGGAAGCCCGGAAATTTTCCCACAAGACCAGCCAGGAGACTCCGAACACTGGTGGGAGCCAAGAGGATACATCAGGGTCCCTGGTCCTGAATGAAGCACCACCAGCACTTGGGAAAGTGCTACCAGCCACAACAGTCATTAGAACACTCCCACATGCAAGAGGGCCCTGTAGAGCCATATTCCAGAGTGACAACTACTTTTTAAAATCACTAAAATCTTCTCAAACTTATAAGCATGTCTTTAAAAATAGGTATAATCTGCTTCACTTACGAAAGATGTATTGTTGTTATTTTCTGATTTCTTCCAATTAAGATTTTCAAACAGCAAAATTCTATGTGACCCATTAGTGTTTATTAGAAATCTTTCAGTCAGCATACGGTTTTCCAGATACTTTCCATCTATTTTCCAAATAGAATTTCCTAAAATGTGAGCCACTATATTTTTGTTGGATGAACAAACCACATTAGTGTAAAACAGAAATCATACATATTGTCTACATATTATTTTAAATGTTTTTTTCCTTCATAGACTTGAAGTTTCTCTCAGCTGTTTATTTTTTGTTCTGTGAGGGTTGGAATTAGTCGGGTATTGCCACTTTTGAACAGTTGGTGGCTCCAACGCTTTGCAACTGTCTTACAAGTATGGCACCAAAATAAGATCGCTCTCTTTCACTGTTCCATGCAGAATTTGAAAACAAAAGTGCATTTGAGTAAATGTGGTGCATTTAATCAGAAGCTAAAAGTTATATCAGATATGAATTCAGAAGAAAAGTTTTAATCTTAGCATATGATTCAAACTATGTAATAATACAAGTAAATACATAGTAGTATATTCACTAAGTGCACTTAAAGCATCAAAAGTGTTCCACTAGAAATATAATGTAAGCCATAGAGGTAATTTAAAAATTTCTAGCAGCCGCATTTTTAAAAAGAATAAAAATAAATGGGTGAAATTAATATGAGTAATTTATTTTATTTAATCTGACATATCCAGATCATTATTTCAACATGTAATTAATATAAAAGTTACTAATGAGATATTTTACGTGCTTTTTTCCCCTTCCACACCCGATGTATATTTTATACTTACAGCATATCTCAATTTCGACTACCATATTTCAAGAGCTCAGTAGCTGCATATGGCTAGTGGCTACTGTATTGATGAGTTGAGGTCTAAAGTACCTAAGGATAGCTCTTCTATTCAGATTAGATGCAATCTATGAATATCAGGTGGCAATTAATTTTTGTAAATGAAATTCTGTAAAGAAATTCTTATTTTTGCATTAATTTGGTCCTAAGATTGGAGCTTTTTTCCCACAGAAAATCATCCAGGAGACTTACCTTACAATTTTGATGAGATAGGAATGAAGCATATGACTTGGCTAGCAGCATGTTAGTTTGTGTTACTGACAATTTTAGAGACTGCATTAGCAAGGATTTTGAGATTTCTCTAGAGCCATTATTGGTCCCTTAATATTTTAGGTAGATTCTAACATTTACCCAATGCTTGACTTTGATTTCTGATTCTCCCCTTCCGTTATTTCTAGAATTTAGCTTGCCGCATTCCTTTATTTGGCCTTTGCAGTCTACTCAGACTACATTGTGTTTCCTTTCTCAGGCTGCTGTTAACATTCAGATTGTATAAGAGCATGGCCTCTGGAGTCAAACCCGCTGATTTGAGTCCAGGCTTCACCACTAACTGGTCATGTGACCTCAGACCAACCAGATACTCCTTGTGCTTCAGTTGACATCTAAAAACTGCAGAAAATTATAATGCCTGGTTCCTGAATTGTGGTGAAGATTAAATAAGACACGTCGGTCCTTGGCATCTACCACACAGTAAACATCAGCTTGCATGTGGCTTAGCTCAATCCTTTGGTCCTGTGAAATGTATTGGTGTTGTCTCTTATCAACTCTATTATATTTAACAAAATAAAATAACTTGATGGTAGACCTTTATTTTTTATTGTTGAATGAGGAATTTCATTGGAGATGCTTCCTATTGACACAGATAACTTAATAAAATAAAGTTGTCTGGTCTTCCTCAGATCACCAGATAGGATCTTCTGAATATTTCACAAGGAAAGTGCTGAGGAAGCACAGTGACTGAAGGTCATGGCTCTAGACAGCATTCTGGAAAATATGGCTTCAAACAAAATACAAATTTTCTTATGTCTCCCCTGTGCTGTTTATTCTTTATTAAATAGGATCTATTCTGTTGCTAAGGAAGGCAAAAATTCAACTTTTCAAGTGTAATTGTTCTGTACATCTACGCAACATATCTACTGTGTAATTATGGTGTGCTAGGTGTTATGGTTGTTACATTGGTTTTGCTTAGAGAAAATGAAGCATTTAAAAAGTTTGAGAACAGTAAATTGGTTCTGGGTTTTGGTGAATAAACTTGACATACTACTTAAACACACAGAAATTAAACACGCTTTTCAAGGTAGTCAAGAACGTTTATTACTTCCTCAACTGTAAACTGAGGTTTAAAAAAATGTAGAACATTTGAAAAAAAAGTCATCTCTGCCATCTGTTGTAGTCCAATCTGGGAATAATGATCTATGGAGGAAAAGGAAACAAAAGCCAGTAAGTTGGTAACAATTCCAAAAACACCTACTAGAAAAGTATTTGTGTACTGATTAGTATCTTGGATTTTTCAATTGATTAAGTTTTTACCATCTGTGGCCACAGCTGTCAGATCTATTTCTGGACAGTAAGAATGTGGAATAAGTCAGGAACTAGAAATACATTATAAAACATATCATGTGGCATAACTTAAGATGAAATTGTACATTAAGAATATGCTGTATTTGTGTTTTAATCCTCTATCCATTAAAATATTCATGAATAGATTATATCCCTACATTCAATAAATATTTATTTTGTGCCTGATGTGTAGATCTTATAACTAACTTTGTTTTCTTGTACGTTCGGATCTCTTTTGTAGTTAACATGTTCTTTGAAGGGACTAACTTTCACGTTGTAGCTCACAGAGGTCTGTGCAGGATGGATGGCTATGGAAGCCGCAGCTTGGATTAGGCTGAAGGTGGTAAGAATGATGAAGAGAAAAATCCCAGAAAATTTCCGAATGGGGAATTGATGATGTAATGATTGATTATATGGATGCATATGGATGCTAAAAGAGAAAGGAATCTCAGTGACATAATCCAGTAAGATGATAGTGATTTAGTCTGAAGTGTTGTGATGAAAGGTAGTGAACCTGGGGCCCTTGGATAAGATGGCTTTCTTTTTCTTAATGACAGATTATTATTTGGAAGAGTGGAAAGCTGATGGATTCAGTTCCTGTAGAGGTTTCTAGGGAAGTGAAACAGGCAGGCAGTTAAGGATGAACAGACATACTGTAAGCAGAAAACAGGGCCAAGACATTGTTTGATGGCAAACATTTTGTTAGGAGCCATAAATAGTTGGCCATAGAGCTTTTCACAACAGAACTCTATAGCCTGGGAGGGCAAATTATGTGTGCACATTGAAAGTTTATTTGATCCATGTTTTCTGCTTCTAATTAAAATCTCATAAGAAAAAACTTTTTTTTTAAGAAAAAACTTTTAACATTAACTGTAAAGGTACAGATGTTTTTACTGTGCAGACACTGCTACAGCTTTTATTTTGACTTTTACAGATTAATCAGAGAGGTAAATAAGAGTGAAAATATTAAATTGATTTTTCTTTGATGAAATTTTAAAAATTACCAGATTTCATTCTGGGCATCACCAGTTGTGAGAATCGGAAATGTAAAGGAAGGCCTAGAGTTCTATGGCCCAAGTTGATTCTGTTTCTTTATGCTTCAGTGACAATTAGCTAAAACCAACAAATAATCTTAGCTTTCCATATTTCTACTTCTATTTTACTTAATTTCTTTAAGAGTGTGTGTGTGTTGTGTAAATATGAGTGCCCTCTTAAATGTTGCCCTCTTAAGACTAGAGCAGCTCGAGTTTCCAACGCATGTTACCCGGACTTAAAATAAAATATTCATTTTTAAACTTTCTAACTAATATTCCAATCCAATCACATTCCCTTTGTGCTAAATGCCTTGAAGATACAAAAATATACTCTTCCTTGATTCTGTGCATAAGAACTCCACTCTAGTGGAGGTGATAAATCCAAACATATGAATGATAATACCCAATAATGAGGTGATAAATGCCATACAAGAGGAGCAAATGATGAGAATTGAGGGCAGGACTCATAGCTTCTCTACAAGGCAAACTGGTTTCACAGTCAATGAGTATAATAGTCTGAGATATGTTTAGGAATTCAGGTTCTTTGACCAAATAGCTTGGTCAAAGACACAAAGGTGGGAAAAAGAAGTGATTCCATTTTGCTTGAATGAAGTACGTACAAAAGGGAAAAGTGGGAAATAATTCTAAAGAGGTAGGCTGGGGGTCAGCTCAAGAAGGACCTCGTATGGTAGGTCAGGTAACGGACAGTGGTGTGTCACTGAGGCATTTGATGAGCAAAATGGGTGTTAGGGCAATGATAAGAGCACGGGCAGATCAGACAGACCTGTGTCCAGATCTGGTGCTGCTGCTCGCTGGCTTTGTCATCTCATCAGGTTACTCTACCTCTCTGAGCCTTATTTTTCCTGGGATTATAACTGTACCTACAAGCTATAATGTGGACTAAATTAACAATGAGGTTAAACATCACAGACTCTGACAAATGGTGGTAAAAAACTGTTATGCTAATAGAAATGCTAATAACTATAATAATAAGATAGGCTTGGTTTTGCATTATGTGAAATTATTTTAATTTCTTTTTTAAGAAATTTTTTTTAATGTTTATTTATTTTTGAGAGAGACAGAGACAGAGCATGAGCAGGGGAGGGGCAGAGAGGGAGACACAGAATCCGAAGTAGGCTCCAGGCTCTGAGCTGTCAGCACAGAGCCCGATGCAGGGCTCGAACTCACGAGCTGTGAGATTATGACCTGAACCGAAGTCGGACGCTCAACCAACTGAGCCCACCCAGGAGCCCCAGAAATTATTTTAATTTCTGAAGTACCCAACTCATGAGGTAAAACTACCCACTGCCATTCTATTGTAGAACTAGACTCTATTTTCTGTTTTATTATGAAGATTGCCAATTTTGTTTTGAGTTCTATATATTTTGGTGCTGCTTTTATACAGTTGTAAAATATGAAGGCTAAAAAACTATGTGTATAATTTTTTTAAATCTACATAAATAGTGGGAATAAGTGTCTTAATTCATTTGAGCAACTAAAATGTTTTCCAGTTTAAATTTTTTTTTGCTTATTGTTTTTCAAGAGGCCTTGTTTAAACCTAGTAACACTTAAAAAAAATTTTTTTTAAGTTTATTTATTTATTTAGAGAGAGAGCGAGAGAGAGCACAAGTGGGTGACGGGCAGAAAGAAGGAGAGAGAATCCTGAGCAGGCTCCACACCATCAGTGCAGAACCTGATGTGGGGCTCGAACTCACTAACTGTGAGATCCCGACCTGAGCTGAGATCGGGAGTCAGATGCTTAATGGACTGAGTCACCCAGGAGCCTCTAAACCCAGTAATATATTTTTTTTAATATGAAATTTATTGTCAAATTGGTTTCCACACAACACCCAGTGCTCATCCCAACAATATTTTTAAAAGTATATATATACAATTTCATAGCTGACAGAGATATAACAGGCCAATTTAGTTCAGCACCCCCACGACCCCTCTGGAGAAACTGGGACGTTTTAGAGGCTTGGCGACTGTTCTAAGGCAACAATATCAAAGATGGGAAATTTTGATCAGATATAGTAGCTGATTATTCTCCCTCCTAATTATCTTGCTTTGTTTTTAGTAATGTGATTAAAAGTGATTTTCAAAGTTAAGTTTATCACAAAATACTGCAAAGAAACACAAAATACTGCAAAGAAATCTTTCTGAGCATTTTCTGGCCATATAATTAGGGAACGTGGAGACATTTTTTGTACTGAAAGCATTATCCAAATTAGCATACGAACAGCACAAAAAAGTCAGTTACACGTTCTTTGGTCCCTTTGGCCCTTTAAAAATAGTTACTGAAATTAACTTCTTGGACTTCCACCATTCGCTGTTGAGATTGACTTGGTTTTGCCTCTCTGCTCCGCCACCTTTCTGACAAGCTGCTGGAGGGGAGGGGGTGCTGAGGCCACGCATACGGGGAGGGGGGGTGCAGGGGCGTGGCCGTAGGGGAAGCCACAGGGGGAAGAGCAAACAGAAGGGCTGAGCACATTTTTAATAATATGAAGGGCCTGGTGTGCTTACTTAACTGCTGCCCCAATACTTAGGGGTAGTAAGTTACTGCACATTATTGGGGAGTGCAGTAAGGCACACTAATTAATTTGGATATAAAGATTTACATTTTGTAAAAATTTACTGAGCTGCAAAATGAGCAGTCCTTATAAGCTCCCATGAAATATCTGAGAATCTCTTGTGATGAGGATGTTAGGCAAGTGGTAGCTTTCCTTTCAATGCCTTTTCTTCCACCAAACTTTCTGTGTACTTACTTCTTTTTCTTCCTCAGACGTTGGGGAGTGTAGTTTTCCTTTTTAGGACAGTGTGGAGTTTTATTTATATAAAATATTTATTTTAAGATTACAACAGTAAATTTAGAAAATACTTGATATTCTAAAAAGGAAGTAATAAATTGGAAATAACTGGTTAGTATATTTGTATCATCCCTTTTTGTAGGCAATTTTTAGTACAGCTGCAAACATATTCTTGATGCATTTTCAATCTTAATTTTTTCGTACAACATTCCTCAAGTTATTTGAAACTTTAAGAGTATAATTTTTATTGACTACATGATATACCATCATATTGATGATGTGATATATGGATTGTTTTTATTAGTGCTGTGAGTTAATGAGAGTAACTGCATGAGTCTATGTTGTCTATGCCCTATGATTCCAATGTCATTCCCCTAGATACAACAGCTTCTCATGAAAAGATATTTGTACTTTGAAAAGTAAATTGCACTTTGAAATATTCAGAAGGACATTTGTTAAGTAATTACACAATGAAATCAACTTGCTTCTTGAGCCTTGTGCTTTGTGAAGTCATGGAAGCCATTGTGCACTTTGATCAGGGCATCCACACCTCTTTACGGTCTTTTTTTATGTGCATGTCTATCCTTCGGATTTGTGAATTGTTGGAGGGTAGGGGCTGATGTGATTCAGCTCTTCCTCCCTAGTTTTATACTTGGAACAGAGCCTGGCGTATAGTTGCTCTGATGTTTGAATGAATCAATGAGATGCTTCGGGCCACACTGAGTGTTGATGAAGAAGTCAGTGGGGTTTGGTCTGAGTGAGTGGTTTAGGTAATGCTGTTTGGATTTTGAAGGAACATTCACTGTGTCAAATGTGTGGACAGGGGAAGTACTGGAGATATAGTATGACTGTTTGTCCAGTTTCTCTCTATGTAACATCTGAGAAGTGAGAATAAGGAATGGAGAATGCAGGGAATGTATTTTGAATTCTGAAATTTGTAATGTGAACTCTTCTTCTGGGAAAGGCAAAAGCTAATTAGTGAAAGCCAAGACAGGATTTAAAAACATATGTTATTTTATGATTGTGAACAAATCTTAAAATATTATTGGTGATTATTTATATTTATTTGGATTAAAAGTAGGCTCATTGAACCTCTGTATTATTGGTATTTCTCTGCAGAATATTTGTGTTTTCCTCTTCATAAAGACTGACAGAGATCATTCTATGTTCAATTTCCATGGTTAGTGTGCCATGGACCAAGTAATCAGTATTTTGATTTGCATAGTACATGTTATGCTCAATAGATATTTGTCAGCATGAATGGAATGATTTACATTTGAAAGTGAGTAATGAATACTGGTTTATTTTTAACATTATACTTTTATAAGCATAATTATTTTCCTAGATTCCTAACCAAGTTTTGTAGTCTTAAGACTAATCCAATGGCTATTAGACCAGTAGACAATGTTACTTAAAGTTGGTGGTTTCATTCTAGTGATCTACTCTCAAATTTACGAAGAGCAAATATCAAGCACATTATCATTATTAAATTATCACCAGTCAGGTTTAATAATTGTACTCAAGTGGAAAGAATGGGAATATAAACATCTACTTCCATTAGTTTTTCTAATGAGGCAGTATACATCTAAGTCTCCTATTATAACTGGTTAGATTTTTAAGATGCAACACCTAACCTTGCAAACGTTGATTCAGCACACACTTAGATCCTCTGAACAGTGTGGAGAAGCTTAACATTTTCTTAGGGAAACAAAGCTTAACCACAGGATAGCTTAATGATATGTAACTGATCAGCAAGTAATCATTGGCACAATAATATGCTATAGGAATCCAGAGGTGGCAAAGAATAATTTGAGTGGTGTGGCTGGAAAAGTCTTCACAAAAAATAAGAAATGAGCTTTTAAAGAAAGAGAAAGAGAGGAGGTTAAAAGTGATATTCAGTTTAATGCTTTTGAGTAGAAATAAGCAAGGCATATTTTGGGTGGGGGGAGTGATGGATTTCTTTCCCTCTGGCAGAAACAGAGTAAAGTGTATTCACACTATTGAACTTGCATAAGCATTTTGTGGGAATTACTCTGCATCCCAAACGAAGAGTTCGTTTTTGGAAAATGTCCATAAATCTGCATTCTAATATTCCACATTAACATGATGCAGGTATTCCCTGAATTAGACTTGAAGAAACACAGGAGTACTAATTGCTTTGCCATCAATTAGTAATTTTCCTGAATAGAGTATAGACCTGCTGCAAAGTGATTGATCTGGGCCCAGGATGGAAGATGATTTAGATCAGGAACAGGGTGTAGGTGATGAGTCTTCTCTGGGAAATAATGCAATCAACTGGTAATTTAATGAGAAAAGGTGGGGCAGTTGGAATGAAAAACATGACTATGAGAGATAGGTGGATATATTGGCAAGTCTTGTAATTTATATTACATGGAGGCATTAGAAGAGAAAGAGGATACGAAACACTCTGAGCCAGCAAGATGATCTTTATTAATAAAAAGAACAGACTTCAGGGTCTTGTGTTTGTCAATTTAGTAGGAAAAAATCAGTGCATGAAGAAGAGTGTGAACTGGGGGAGAAGACAAAGTCCTTTTGATAAAATAGAACTTGAGATACTGGTAGGGTATCCAGATGAAAAAGCAGAGAGAGGAGGGGGTAGATGAGAGAACAAGGGCTACGCGCACTTAGCTCGCATGCCCGGATCACTTCCCATTGGTGTGAGAACCACCAGATCGTCGGTATTCATTTTCCAAGCACTGCTTTAACCAATTGCCACACTAGCCACAAACTCTGTGGCTTAACACAGCAGGTTTCATTTTTTTTTCTTTTTCTTTTTCTCTCACAGTACAAGAGGCCAGAAGTCTGAAATATGATGTCGGCAGGCTTGGTTTCTTCTAGAGGCTCTGAGGCAGAAACCATCCCATGCCTCTCTGCTAGCTTCAGGGGCTTGTCAGATCCTTGGCGTTCCTTGGGTTGCAACTGGGTCACTCTAGTGTCTGCCCCCATGTTCACGCTGCCCTTTTCTCTCTGTGTCGTTGTCTCTTATAAGGATGGCACTCACTGGATATAGGGCTCACCCTAACTCCAAGACAAGTTCATCTCAAGAGCCTTCGTTAAGGCTTTTTACATCTGCAAAGACCCTATTTTCAAATAAAGTCACATTCTGAGGTTCTATGGAGAATTTTAGAGGACACTTCAATCCAGCACATCCTCCTAGAGATATGTAGGGAATAAAGAGGGAGCATAAAGGTGGAAGCTTTGGGAGAAACTAAGCATTAGGAAGTAGGAGAAAGGGGAGAAACAGGCAAAACAATAGAGAAACAGATACTGGAGAGCCAGGAGGAGGAGGACAGTGCGTTGTCAGGAAAGCTGAAGAAGTTAGAGTCTTCAGAGAGATGGTGTTTGGCAATGTCAGGTTCAGCGGATATATGCATAAAATTGGCCACTAGGTGTTGGATGAGGGTGATTTATGAACATCAGGAGAGCAGTTACAAGATGATTTGAGAATATGGACAGAAAAAGGAGAGTGAGGAAAAACTAGAATGATATATAGGAAACAGCTCAGATGGAGTTTTTTCCCCCCAAGATAGAGAGGATCAGAATACAATTTCTCCTCCAGGAGAGGCTGGCAATTATGTAAAGTGTCCCCAGACACATCCAGAGAGAGAATTGTTCTCTCTCCTCACAAAATCTGGATCAAGTGAATTCAAAAGTGGTCAGAGCAAGGGATTTCTCCTCTCTGCCTGAGAGCATGAACTGCTTGTACCTTTTCATATGCAAATATAAAGAATTAGGCTGAATGCTAATTAAATTGCAAAGACATTTGTAAAGTACTATCACATCTAGGGATAGTTAATAATAGTTAATAGTTAATGCATGGACCTTATTTATAGATAGCAAAGATCAAACATAAGATAAGAGGAATCTGTAGATGGAAGAATTAAAGATCAATTACGACAATGGTACACAGCATTGAAAGCTGCTGGAAGAACTTCCTACACGTTAATCAAAGATAATTATCAATTATGAGGCTTTATCATTAGTAGAGTGTCTACACTTTGCATCTTAAAAAGCTGATGATAATTAGTCTCTAGTTCTTGCTCTAAGTGCTCATTATGTTCAGACAGGATTGACTCTTTCCTTTAAAAATGACTTTTAGCTCATGACCTTGGGCAACTTAGATTCTTCTGTCCCTACACAAGTTGAGATAATGCTCATTTTTTTCCATTGTTCAAAAAAAATTGATATTTGCATAAACGCTAAATAATATGAAGAAACCATACAATGAATACAGAGAGGGCAAAAGATTTTAGCTTTGAATTGTTGTTTAATTCAGAGGAGCAGATTTATTATGCCAATTACATCTAAGATGTAACTAATAGATCAGGAATTAGTGATGAGCATTTTTTCCAATGGAGAAGAATAATAATGTCTATTTACTGAGTGATGATATGAACTAAGAATTGTACATAACACTTCACATGTGTTATCTCAGTTAACCCTCTCAATAACATCATAACATAGTTATTATACTTTCCCCGCATTTTACATAATAAGGAAAGAAAGTGTCAGAGTGATTTAACAACTTGCCCAAGATGATACAAATGATGAATAATCATTCTGGAGAATATTTGATACATAGTATTAAAATTCATCTGATCAGGGGGTGCTTGGATGGCTTAATTGGTTGAGCGTCCAACCTCAGCTCAGGGCATCATCTCACGGTTGGTGAGTTTGAGCCCCACATTAGGCTCTGAGCTGGTGGTGCAGAGTCTGCTTGAGATTCTCTCTCTCTCTCTCTCTGCCCCTTTCCCAATTGCGTTCTCTCTCTCTCAAAATAAATAAACTTAAAAAATAATTAAAAAGAAAAGAATTTAAAAAATTCATCTGCTCTAAAGGTATTAATATTTAAGATATTGTAATATCAAAAGTTGTAGGAAAACAATTAAGAAAATAATTCTTTAACTCTTGATTAAATAATTAATTTGGTGGCAACATTAAAATTTAAAGCTATCCACCTCACATTTTTGTCATAGAAAAGTAAATGATAAGAAGTGAAACAGACGTCGGAGAGTTATTGAAAGTCAAATGCTTGACGATACAATGATCTATACATAATTTTAGTTGGGAAGTTATAACCTGGTTTTCAAAATGTTTGTTGATGCTATTCCATCCTATGGTGATATTTGCCACCTTGAAAATAATATAAAAATTTAGCAATTAAGTTGAAGTTAGAAGGTTGACTGCTGCTTAAAAAATAATCAAAGAATTCTGATCAAATTAATGCAGGACACAGGAGAATGTCACACTTACAGAGGGCAGATTCATTCACTAAAGGTGCAGGAAACGTAGAATGTGTACTCGGTGCCTAGAGGGTGGAGGCAAGCCTGCAGGCTCTGTGACCTCACAAGGCTGCTAACCAGGCAGATAAACACTTGTGGCCACTTCTCACATTAAGCAACCAGCAATAGACGGGTTTAAAGTTGGGGTTTTTGTTTTGCAATTCCTGAAAACATTATTTAAGCAGGAATGTTATATATTCCATACAGGTAACAACTGAATTTATTTGTTCACGCGATTGCCTTTCCTTAAGTATTGGTTTAATTAATGGTGGGATTGAACTTTGAATGTGAGTTTTGCTCTATTTGGAAACCACAAATAGTTGGGGCTGTTTTGAATGGTGCAAAATATAAATCTGAAGATGAGAGAAATATGTACTGTACCTATTTTCATTATAATGTCTTATAATTTACAGATTTACTATATATCACAACTCTGAAGGGCACTGTTTTCATATTCTTGAATACAGACTAGAAGAAAGTTATTTAAAGGAATTTGGTTTAATAAACTCATCGAGTGTTCCTGGCTTCTTAGTGTCTTTACTAGTACTTTCATTCTTGTTTAGAAAGCAACTAATATTTTTATTTCTCACTAAATTCTCTAAAATAAAGAAATAAAATGTCATTCATCAGAAATTGAGACAAAACCTATAACATTAAATACAGTTTAAAATACTTTAGAATTTCCATACAGGAACAATTTATTTATATAATGCCTTTTGTGAAAGAGGTATGTTGTTTTTGCCTTAAAGCATAATTACTAGGAGATAATGCTGTAAGTGCATCTAATGTATTTCAAAGTCATGAACAAATGTGATTAGAAGATGAGAATTTTCAAATTGGAAATATACATTAGCAGTAAATACATATTTTAGAAAGACTTTGCTGGAAAATGTGTTTCTGATTTCCATGTAAATCTCAATGTAGTGTCTGGTTTTGGGTATTTTATGGAATTTCGTACTCTGTTATGAGAATCTCTTGCAGGCAGCTTTTTCTCAATCATTGCTCTGAAACGGGGAAGGTGTCGGGGAGAATCCTTCAATTTCCTTCTGGTTACTTGGCAGCAGAAATTCCTTACTGACCTCCAATTTGGCTTCCTTTAGCGGGGCAGCTAGGGGAATAGGGCCTTCATTTGGGAGAGGTAGAAGGTAGGGCAAGAAAAAAAGTCAGGATTGTTTGGCAATACCTAAGTGAAAGCACATGTATCGGGGATTTTCTTGTTCTAACCACCTCCTATTGAGCCCGTACTTTGAGATGGTCCAACACGTGACAATGGACAGGTAAGATTCACAGCAGCTTATTAGTCACGTATACTCATAGTCCAGGGGAAGAGAACACCACAAAGCACTCAGGGCCCCAGAAGTACCTGAGAGCAGAGTGAACCTGTGGGAGGCAGGCTTGACAGACAGGAGGGTGAGGTGACCTTTGGTTCTCCAGGAAGGACAAAGGGAGATCTGTTAGGTTGAAGATAAGGTGGGATGGAGCTGGTCTGGCTGACGGGGGAGTTAGCCAGGGTCAGAGCCTTTCTTGCTGGTGGTGGGTGGGGAGATCATATCTGGCAACAGCAGAACTCATGTCTAAGCCTTTGGGACCCTACAAGGCTCAAAGATGTCGAGGCAACACATGAAATTTTAGTCCTGACAATACCATTCTCACGACTGAAAGTTTTGTGGAGGAACAAAGGAGGAGCAAGTAGTACCTCAGCCATCTACTGAGGAAGGCGCTTTTGGGGTCAGTGTCAGAGCCACTTTTGGGTCTCTGGACCTCTATAAAGATGAGATCAAGCTGGCTGTACACAAGGAACAGCATTAAGTACCAGTGCCTTATATGGTAGGTTGAGTCAAGGAGCCAGAAACAGGAACCTGTTTTGTCAGAGGCAATAGGGTGTAATGGCTAAGGGAGTGCAGAACTTGGCATACCTGCCTTACGTTTGGGCTCTTAGCAGATCTGTGGCTTCTGGAAGGTTATTTAATCTCTTTGTACTTCTGTTTCCCTATTAGTAATGTAACGTAACTATCTCGTGGGGTGGTTGAAATGTTGAATGAAATAATACCTGTAAGTGCTTAATAAGTATTAGCTATTATTATTGATTGGGTATATAAGTCACCCAACCAGCTTCTGGAGGTGAGCTAACCAGTGGCCAGTCTTAGCCTAAAGCAGTAGTCAAGGCTGAGGGTACTGTGATATTATCACCTAAATCACACTAGAGGTTCTTCATTTCTCTTGACAAGGTCTTGACACATTTTAAATGGCTACTCAGAAGCTTTGCATTTAGAAGATACAAAGGTGTGTTTTCCATAATGACCGTTTAAAGATTCTCCTGTCTAATGGTATTTATTGGTCTTTCAAAAGCAAAACATATGCCTATTAGATAAGAGGCATTCGATAAATGTTTATTGAATAACTTTTGAAAAATGAGACATTATCGCTATCAAAATATGGAAATTCCTCTCTAGCTTCATCCGTAATATTTAGAGGTAAATTGAACAAAAGATTAGTTTTAGTACGGTATGTAGAGGTTGTTCTAGAATGTTCATAGAAAAGGCACTTTGGCATTGCATTCTTTTTTTTTTTTTTTTTTTGGCATTGCATTCTAGTCAGAAGAAGGAAACTCATCCTGAAAGCTTCACAGCAGAGCCAGCACATACTGTTTGAGCGCCTGGCATAAGGATACTGCTAGGAAAACCCTTTGAAGCCACTTGGCTTAGTGTGGTGGCAATAGGGAGTAAGAAGTAGAAACAAATGTTTATTTTTTTGTAATTGGGCACATTTAATATGGACTAAATATATTTATTTGCTCATTAGCCCCTACTCCATTTCTTTATATCACTTCCCACCTACTTGTTTTGTTGAAATAAATGGTAAAAACACAGAGAACTTGCTTGCGTCTCTATAATCCCTATTATGCACAGTGGTTTATTTTTTTACATTTAATATGTGTTCAATATTTGTTAGTTGATTAGTTTTCACTGAACCATCAATAATTCTCAGTTGTGTTTGCGATTTTACCCTTGCAAGACAAATTGTTTTAGAAATTCCAAGTGAGTGAATTGGACCAGGTAATCGCTAAGAATTCTTTTAATGCTAATGCTCTATGATGATCAAATCTATCAAGGAGAGACCTTGGTAGGGAAAAAAGAAGTTTTGGGAAAACCTGGGGATTTATTACCCTTATATTGACACAGAAGGAATTCTAGTAGAATAAAATTCCATAGATGAAAATTATATATAATTATTACTGCAAAATCTGATAAATTAGGAAACTGTCTTTGGTGTTACTGAATGTAACCCAATAGGTTCTTTGGCACTGAGTAGCCGAGAGTCTGAGGTTAATAGCACCTGTTCTGTATTCCCTGTTTGATTCCTGGCTCTGCTCCTTAACAGCCATGTTGGCCTAGGACAAGCCACTTCACCTCTGTTTCCTCACCTGTAAAACAACAAAAATAGTAACTACTTTACAGGGTTGTCCTAAAGAGTCAATGAATGAATTGGTATCCATAAAAAGCCCTGAGAATATTGTCTGTCACCCACTATACACGTCCTCATGGTCATTCTTCTTGTTCTTCTCGTAGATACATATATAGCTGACTTCCAAGCCACCTTTCCATGCTTGGTGTCTAGAGACGAAGGAATTCATGGGGAAATTCCCCCCCTGCCCCACTCAGGATACATATATAAAGCTTTGCTTGAAGTACTTGAATTTAAAAGCAGCTATTTTTTTTTTCAATTCTCATCTATTAAGAGAGCTTCTCCAAAAAACACACAAAAAACTACTATTCATGCAATTGATGTCAAAAGCCAAGTGAGCACTATTTTACTGAAGAAGTATTTCAGCCATTTCCCTGGAATGGTTTTAAAGCAAGCAATCTACTGCTTGAAAGTGCTGCCTTTGATATCAAATGGTCATTAAAAGTCCCATGACACTTAACTACGGCTTAAAATTATTCATCTCTATCTCTTGGCAAGGGTTCAAATTTGAGATTAAATTCCCTTTAAGTGGCAGAGGCATTCATAGCCCCCCCTGCCTGATGCTTTTAAGTACTTTTGTTTTACTGGAGGAGTACCACCTTCAGATGCTTGTAGATGAAGAGACACTTGTCACTCACAGGCTTAGCACTGAGTCAATCACATTCAGAAAATGCACATGACCCATTGGTTTCTGCTTTCTAATGCATTCTTTCTTTAAGTTGTAAATTGACAAAATTCCTTTGTTATTTTTAAATCACTTAAAGTCTTCATTTTTCTATCTTTCTTTTTAGAATCTCCCCTAAGCACTCTTATCTTAGAAGTTCTTTGAAAAATGTTTTAAAACAATTCCAGAAGTGATAAAGCGCAGAGGGCCCATATGGATACAAAGTAATGAAGTAAAATACGATGCTAAAGGTTGATGAGAGAATAAACTGGACTTTACTGTGATGATAAGAACCTGATAAGGTCTGAATGTAATTTTTACGACTTCTAAATTCTTTCAGGGAATCATAGCTAATGTTACAGAAAAATGTTCTAAAGTAGTAACATAAACCAATTCTCATGTACACTCTTAAAACCTTATAAATGCTATCAAGTCTTCAATTGGGATCTCAACTGTAAAGTTTTTGCCTTTTGTACTGTACCTAGATCCCATTTTGCGCAATTTCGATACAAATTCCCATGTACTGAAGACCTTGACTTATAGTCAAATATTTCATCGTACTTCCAGTTGGTGTTCCTCATTTCTTATCTTCTCTGAGCCTCTTCCCACATTCGCTCTTTTTTTCATCAGACCGTTGTTCCATGGAAAGGCCTGGGAGAACGCGGCCCGCGTTTCGTTTTATTTGCTTCCTTGCTGCAGGCAGCGCCGCTCTGAGGTCGGCCCCGCGTGGGCCGGCATTGACAGAGGAAAGGCGGGTGCGGCCTGCGGCCGCGCGCAAGGGGCGGGGCGTGGGGCGGAACCTGGGGCGGGGCGGAACGTGCAGGGGCGGGGCTTGCCCGCAGAGCGCGGCAGGCGAGCGCGTCTCAGGTTGGCTGTTCCTGGCTGAGCCCGCGGCAACCCCGGCGGCGGCCGGAGCCAGATGCTCGCGGGCTCTGTGGGCTTCAGGCGTTTTCCTCAGTGGTACAGCGCCAACTCTCTCCCGCCGGATAGGGAGACCTGGCGGCGCTCTGCTCGAGAACTCGTATCTCAGCCTCCGAGCTCCTCCGGAGAAAGCCAAGTGCCACCAGGTGAAGCCGGTGTCCCAGAACAGCCCCGGAACCTCTGCCGCCAGATTGCACCTTTTGAGAACCGCGACCGCCGAGCGTTTTCCAGCGCCTGCAACGCAAGGCGCGCGGGGACAGTTGGGTCCACTACGTGGGAAGGGGCGACTAGGACACTGATGATGGATGCACAGACCTGGCGCGCGGGATGTTGCTGTCTCCTCCTTCTGGCTCTCGTTGGGTCTACTCGGAGCGAGGGCGTGCAGAGCTGCGAAGAAGTTCGGAAACTTTTCCAGTGGCGCCTGGTGGGAGCTGTCAAGGGGCTGCCGGATTCGCCGCGGGCAGGTAAGGCGCGGCGGGCAGGCTCTGGGCGGCGCGCCAGCGCTGGGCGGCGCGCCGGGGCGAGGGCCGGGGGCGTCCTGAGCTCAGAGCCCGCGCTCCTCAGCCTCTGGGGGTGGCCCTTCGTGGGAAGATGACCTTTCAGGCACTCCGGCCGGGCAAGGTGAATCCGGGGGAGGCCTCGGGGAGGGGCGAGGGGGTGATAAGCTCGGCGTGAACATCCCGAGCGCAGCGCAGCGCAGCGCAGCTGCGGGGACACCCAGACTACGCCTGCGGCTAAGCTGGGCTCTGGGCGTTTGCCGCCCGCGCTGGTTCCCGTAGTCTCTGCTGGTGCGTTGCGAGAGGTCAGCAAAGCTGGGGCAGCGCGGCCTGCGTTTCTGTTCCGAGTGGGAATTTCACCACTGCCCCGCCGGGGGGCCTCGGTTTGCTGCTGTCTCCGGTGGACCAAGTTGGCTTGGTCGCTCCAAGTTTGCTACTAAAAATACAAACCGGTGTTCTTCTCCTTTGCTGGAGTATGGGACATTGAGAAGGGCAGCCGTCTCCTCTTTAATTAGGACTCGGACCCTGTACACCTGCACAGGCGTGACCCTTAGCTGCCTCTGTGCCCTGGCACCGAGCCCTCCTTGGGGGAACCTGCACTAAGTACCCAGTGTGTCTCTCAGACGACTGGGTAGTGTCGACGCCTGAAAGATGTGACGGCAACAGGCGATCAAAACTGAATGTATCAGGAAGTCACTAAACATGGATGAGACACATACCAGAGATTGAAGAGGAAAGAATACCTTGAGTGTAGCCAGTGCAGAGTCTGCTTCTTGTAAGGCTGTTTGCCTGCACCTTTACCCCCTGCTCCCCACCCGTACCGCGCAGATTTCCCTCTGCTGCTGGGATTTCCAGTTTACCTTTAGTTTGGAAGATCAGGTCTTAGCTGTCAAATGCAATAGTAGGTGTCTGAAGCTACGATTTTACTGGAGCAATGCACCCTGCCTATGAAGGCAAGACGCAGACGAGTGCCGTGAGTTTATGGGTTGAATAAAGAATTTATGGAGGATGCTTGGTTCTAAAATACGTCCCCTGGCTATGTTTTCAGGGTGAAGCGACTTGCTCTTAGCGCTATGGGTGGAACTGTAACTATTTTGCTTTATTGCTTTGCTGTTTGTGAACTCAGTTCACCCCTCATCCTGCAAGGAAAATCTGGGCATTGGGGAACCCTAAGTCCATTTTAGTTTACATGACCAGTCTTTTATATTTGAAATATTTCAAGTATTTTTTGAATGCCTGTTCAGTACAAGGTGCTTTTTCTATACTACTTGAAACAAAATAGTTGATATTCTCAGCTTAGGGCAGTTCTTTCCTCAAACAATAGTATCCCCTTATAAGCCCATTCTCGTATTTCAGTGCATTCTTTTTATTAAAAAAAAAAAAGCTAAACCTCAGGTATCAGTAGCTAATACTGCTGAAGTGGGTCTTTGTGTTGGTGGAGGGGGATAGGGCGAAGGCTGGAGCTTATGAAACCGTCACCTGCATTATTAGATTTTGTTCCCCAAATGCCTTAATTTTGGCTGATATGTTCAGGAAACGTTGACAGCTCCCCAGTAAAGGCCTTGATTTCACCGCCCTTCTTAATGTCTCAGTATTCCTGGTACCTGCTGAATGCAACACATTGATTAGCTGTTACATTCCTAGAACTTTGTGTATTTCATGTCTTTTGAAGAGGAAGTTTCTAGAGTATCAATCACTGGCATACCTTGTAACGGGGATGTGAGGGGAAACTGAAGCTGTGCCTTATAGAGAAGGAAATGGTGTCCTTATTTGCATTTGATACATATGACCCCCCCCCCCCCCCCCCCCCCCCCGCCAAAAAAAAGAGCCAGGATGGCAAGCACCTTCTTTTCTGAGCCATTCTGGATTGTTTCCCCATTGCTAGTACATTTCTTCATCTGTGGCTTAATGAGATGGAGGAATCCTAGCAGTACAGATGCCGGGGGCTGTTCAGGGTTACACTCTTGGGGACATCAGTGTTGCTGGCGGGAAGAAGGGCTAAATTCCTTTCATAATTGCATTAAGAAAAAGTCACATGAAAGTATTATTTTGAATTAGAATCATCTTGATTAAAACATTCTTGTCTCCAAATTGTTAGCCATTGTTTTATTTGAATAGGTAAATGAAATATTAAACTATTTCTTTTGACATTGCTACTTCTCTCCCGCTATAACAAACTCATTCCCAAACTGAGTAAAGCACACGTACTACATGCTTCATAACTGCTTTTCCTTATTTTTGTATTTATGTATGATCTGTAACGTTTAGCGTAATTGAGTATAACAGCTGGGTATCCGATTTTCTAACAGTGTCCTCAAGCTCAGGAGAAAACAATAGTTAATATAAGTAGTCATTTCCATGTAAGAATACAAATGTTAATATTCCTTGTAATAAATGTGTTTATTTGGCACATGGGCTTTCACTCACTAAAGCTGGTACATTTCAATTTGATACTCATTTTTTTTGAAAGTTAATCTTTTTTTAGTGCTTTCTTCATTTACTGTCCACAAGTGGTTAATTTCTGAGATGTCTAGCCCAAATGCCATTTTTATAATAATAGCAGGTAGAACAACTTTTTAGTTTCTTCCTATATTTGCGACTTTTACATCTTCTGAAAACTATGTTACCCAATTTGAAATTATTAAAATGGTGAGAACAGCCATTCAAGTTGTTTCTCAGATTCTCCTCACCTTTGTTCTTTACTCTGCTCCAATTCTTTTAAGCCTATTGAGCTCCTAAGAATGTTGGATGAGAAATGTAAAAAAGGAGAGAAGATGTAAATGTGATTAGAATTACAGATTTCCCTGTGTTCTGATTTTATTTCCTAAGTAGTAGTCAAGGTGCCCTTTGCTCTTGTTTATTTTATTCAGAAAAAAAAACAAACAAACAAACTTAGTGAAAGTGTCTTTTAAAGGTCCTTTGATTTTCATTTTATTTACTGGGGAGGAGGGATAATGCTTTTACATTGAAATTCTCTTCCCACATGCATTATTTCCCCTTTTAAGAAGGTATTTCAGAAAGGAGAAGCTTATAAAAAAATCCAAGACTACCTTCAGGTAATTTATATACCAACTGCTTTTTGAACAGTGGATGTTCATTGGTACAAGGAGTGGTTTGTGAAAGAACTTTTTCTTGGTAACTTTTGGTTATAAATGGGATAATAAAAATAAACTTGATGTGGCAAAATGAAAATTTAATACTACAGGACACTTTAGTGCTGTGTAGTTTTATTTTTTAAACTGCTTTCATCATGATTTAGTCTTATAATTGTTTCAGGCACAGTGTTGATTCCTTTTCACACGCAAGAGAAACAATCTACCTGGTAACCTCAGAGTTTGGAATTATAGACATTGGGTTTCGAAACTTGGATCTCCCACGTGTAGTGGTGGGCCTAGGTTAATTGCTTATCCTTGAACCTCTGTTTTGTCATCTACAAGATGGGAATCTTAGTTTTTTTTTTTTTAATGTTTATTTATTTATTTTGAGAGAGAGTGAGCGTGAGTAGGGGAGGGGCAGAGAGAGTCCCAAGCAAGCTCAGCACTGTCAGTGCAGAGCCCGACTTGGGGCTTAATCCCATGAACTTTGAGATCATGACCTGAGCCGAAATCATGAGTCTGACGCTTAGCTGACTGAGCCACCCAGGTGCCCTGGGAATCTTAGTTCTTGAAGAGTTGTTGCATACACGGAATGAAATAATGTGTGTGTGTGTGTGTGTGTGTGTGTGTGTATAAGATAGCACAACTCCAGGCACATAGGAAGTGCTCACAAAATGTGTTGTTGTCACTACAGTTTTTTAATTTAGTGTCATGATTTTAACTAGACTTGGGCTTTAAGGGTGAAATTTTAGTTTTAGATCTCTGTGTAACAGAAGATGTTTTTTATATTAACTAGGTTTTTTTTTTTGGCCACAAATGAGTATTTCTAAAATTGGGAAATACCTTTGTTTTTTAAATAAGATTATTCAGCTATTTTATATCTATGCTTATTTTTTTTAAGTTTACTTATTTATTTTGAGAGAGAGAGAGAGAGAGAGAGAGAGAGAGAGAACACACTAGCACACATGTGGCTGGGGGAGGGGCAGAGAGAGAGAGGGAGAGAGAATCCCAAGCAGCAGGGCTCCATTGGTGAGATCAGGACCAGAACTGCACTCAAGAGCCAGACACCTAATGGACTGAGCCACCCGGGCACCCTAGGAAATATATTTCTATTCAAAATGGTATTTATTAGATTATAGTGACTCTCTTGTTTCTTCTCATGAGCTAATGGAAGCTCTAAGAAAGAAACCTATCTGAAATGATTTTTATTATGTTATGGAAAACATATCTATATCTATGTATCTATATATCTGTATTTGTATCTATATATTTCCATGAACTAATGGAAAGTCTAGGAAACAAAACTGTGCTACTGCTGGCTGCAGCACCCCACAGCCACGGCCTCCACTACCACAGCCACGGCTCTGCTGTCTGTATTCAGGGAGGTGAAGTAGTGCACACAGGATGGTTTAAGGATTTATATACTAGATGGCTGGTGGCCATAGTCATTCGTGGACAGTAATCTGAAATTAAGACTTGTATCTCATGAATTTAACCTTTTTTTGCTGCTTGAACAACATAGTTGTGTTGATAAGATTTCCAAAGCCATAGAAGGAACCCAGGTTCTGATGTTGGGGCAGATTATTAATATCAGGATCGCCCCGTGTTGAAGCCCATTCACCAAAACCCACCAGAAACCACCCTGTACTCAAACAAATTTGGCTCATTTTGCTTGCTGCAGCAAGGACTATCACTCATTGTAGGAATCGTGGGTGTCATGGGTAGAGGGCAGACAGGAAGGGGCTTTTTCTAAGATTTGAGCTTGTGCTGGGTGATCTCATGGATGGTTTAATGGAGCGGGGCAGTTCAGGAATTGGGTGTCTTGATAACTTGCTTAGGCGTTGGGAAGATGAAGGTGGGGGTAGTCGCCATGATTGAAGAAGCAGCAGTCAGTCTTGTTGATCAAAAGAGGGGATGTTCAGTCATTTGTGAGGCTGCAGAGTGTCCCTGTGTCTCTGCTTCTCCACCACAGGTCTCAGGTGGCCCTGTCTCATCACTGCGGGGTGATTCTGTTCATGTTGTCTGTGTTGGCTTGTAAACATGAACTTAGTTCAAGTGTTAGGGCGGCTTGTCACTTTCTCCTCTGCAAAATCTAGTGTATGCTTTGATGGTCATGAGAATCACGTGTGTCATGTTTATCTGGGCCTTTAGTGAAGCATAATGGTAGGACAGTGAGTCTGAGTTTTTACTTTAAGGCTACAGAGAATGACTGTGCACTAGGGGCTTGAATTGTGCTAATCACACCGTTGTTCGTCATAGTCCTCTTACCAGAAAATATAAGTGTTGTGTGTGTCCCCATCCTTCCTGCCACATTTTAAGTTCCTTTCTGCCAAGTGTCCAACATCCTGTATTTGTATAATTGGCTTTAGGAGGGGCTCAATTTGGAGAACTTAAGAATAACATTTTATAATTTTTCTATCCTCCCCCATCCACTTTCCAGCTTGTCAAGACTTTCTGGAATATGGATTTTTATCTTGTGTGTGTGTGTGTGTGTGTGTGTGTGTGTAATTTACTTTCTATGTTTGATAAAAGCACCTTCTAAGTCTATAACATTTGTTTTTGTTATTAACTGGTATAACACCAAAAGGAAAATTCCAGCAGATGCCTCTCCTAAGCAGAAATGATGCATAAATCAGCGGCCTCTCAGTATAACTTGAAGAAACCATAAACCTGTTTTGGTAAAAATGGGGTCATGAGAGACTTTGGTCATATCCTTCATTGCAACAGATTGTCTGTGGGTGTGATATCTGACCTACTTGGTTAAGTAACAATAGCTTTACTTTTAGTAGAGAATAGTCATTTTCCATATCTACCTTTCTCTTGTAAAAACCTGACCTTCAGCTAGAAGAAAAGACAATAGCAATTGTGTCCTCAGTTCTTCCTCTTTTCAGCTTTAGAAATTTCAAATTTCACTAATGTCTCTGTTAAAACCATCCTAAATTGATTAGTCATTCTTCTATGAATCACAATAAATAGGACGGCTTTTTTTTTTTAAAGTTTGTTTGTTTGTTTGTTTGTTTATTTATTTATTTATTTATTTAGAGAGAGTGAGCATGCAAGCAGGGGGAGGGGCAGAGAGAGAGAATCCCAAGCTGACTCTGAAGATAGTGGTTTGAACTCATGAAGTGCAAGATCATGACCTGAGCTAAAATCAAGAATTGAACACTTTTTAAAAAAAAAAAATTTTTTTTTAATGTTTATTTATTTTTGAGACAGAGAGAGACAGCATGAACGGGGGAGGGTCAGAGAGAGAGGGAGACACAGAATCTGAAACAGGCTCCAGGCTCTGAGCGGTCAGCACAGATCCCGACCCGGGACTCGAACTCATGGACTGTGAGATCATGACCTGAGCCGAAGTCAGATGCCCAACCGACTGAGCCACCCAGGTGCCCCAAGAGTTGAACACTTAACCGACTGAGCCACCCAGGTGCCCCGATAGGACAGCTTTTTAAAAAAGTTATTATATTCTATTCTTTTAAAATTATTTATTTTATTTTTATTCCAATGTAGTTAACATACAGTGTTGTATTAGTTTCAGGTGTGCAATGTAACAATTCAACAATTCCATGTATTACTCAGCGCTCACCAAGATAGTGTTCTCTTAGTCCCCACCTCCCCTTTGGTAACCATCAGTTTGTTCTTTATAGTTAAGAGTCTGGATCTCATGGGTGGCTCAGTTGGTTGAGCATCTGACTCTTGATTTTGGCTCAGGTCATGATCCCAGGGTTGTGGGATCAAGCCCCATGTTGGGCTCTGTGCTGAGTATGGAGCTTGTCGGGATTCTCTGTCTCTCCCTTTGCTCCCTCTCCTGTACCCTGTCTCTCTAAAAAAAAAAAAAAAAAAGAGTTTGTTTCTTGGTTTCTCTCTCTTTTTTTTCCTTTGCTCCTTTGTTTCTTAAATTCCACATAAGAGGGAAATCATATGGTATTTGTCTTTCTCTGACTTGCTTATTTCACTTAGGATAATACCCTGTAGCTCCATCCATGTTGTTGCAAATGGTAAGATTTCATTCATTTTTTGGCTGAATAATATTCCATTGTGTGTGTGTGTGTGTGTGTGTGTGTGTATTACACGTACACACACACACACATGCATTCCCTATATATATACCACTTCTTATCCATTCATCTGTTGATGAACACTTAGGCTTCCATAGTTTGGCTCTTGTAAATAATGCTGTAATAAACATAGGGATGACATATCCCTTTGAGTAGTATTTTTGTATTCTTTGGGTAAATACCCAGTAGTGCAATTACTGGATCATAGATAGTTCTATTTTTTATTTTTTGGGGAACCACCACACTGTTTTCCATTGAGGCTGCACCAGTTTGCATTCCCACCAATAGTGTAGGAGGGCTCCTTTTTCTCCACATCCTTGCCAACACTTATTGTTTCTTTTAAAAATTAATTTAAATATTTAAATTTTTTAATTTTAATTTTTTAAAATGTTTATTCATTTTTGAGAGAGAGAGAGAAAGAATGTTAGTAGGGGAGGGGCAGAGAGAGAGAGGGAGACACAGAATCTGAAGCAGGCTCCAGGCTGTCAACACAGAGCCCAACGGGGGAGCTCATACTCACAAACTGTGAGATCATGGCCTGAGCTGAAGTCAGATGCTCAACTGACTGAGCCACCCAGGCACCCCACTTTTTTATTGAACTATAATTGACACACAATATCCTGTTAGTTTCAGGTGTACATCATAGTGATTTGGTATTTTATATATTATGAAATGATCCCCACAATAAGTCTAGTTACCATCTGTGACCATACAAAATTATTACAGTAGTATTGACTGTATTCCCTATGTTGTACATTACATCCCCATGACTTATTTATTTTATAGCTGAAGAATCTGAATCCCCTTTACCTCTTTCATCCATCCCCCAACTCCTCCCCACTCTTGTAACCAACAGTTTGTTTCCTATATGCATGAGTCTGCATTCTGTTGTTTTGTCTGTTTGTTTTGTTTTTTAAATTTCACATATATTTGAAATCATATAGTGTTTGTCTTTCTCTGACTTATTTCACTTAGCATAATCCCCTCTAGGTCTTTGATTAGCCGTATCAAGTTCACATATGGCCGTTAAGTAAGTTGAATGTATAATGCACTTTTATAGAGAGAGAATGAGATTTTGCACTTTCATGTTTTTATGAAAGAATGCACATTCTCTTGAAAATTCAAAATACTGAAAAATACATAGAGAGCAAAATTTGCCCTCCAGAAATAACCACCGATAACCTTTTGTATTACCCTTTTAAACACCCTCATCAGCCATCTGCTCTGGATATAAATATTTTTAAGAGAGTTTTGTAAATGTTTATTTATTTATTTTTGAGAGGGTGCAAGGTGGGGGGAGCAGAGAGGGAAGGGGACAGAGGATCTGAAGCAGGCTCCATGATGACAGCAGTGAGCTCTATGTGGGGCTCAAACTCACAAACCTCGAGATCATGACCTGTACTCCACACTTATCCGAGGTGCCCCATTGTATAAATATTTTTTGAAAGAATGTAGAATCACTTTATTTTTCTTAGTTACCATTGTAAGCATATCAGTACTTCCCATGCCCTTAAACATCTTTCTAAATATGTACTTTTTTTTAGTGACAGTATAGTATTGCACTGTACCATAAATTGAATTCTCCCTTGTTGTAAATATAGGTTTCCGATATTCACCACCATAAAGTCACATGGCTAAAGACATGAAAAGTAAATGTGACAAACTCTTACCCCCCTTATGGCTTTGTATATCATCTACATTCATTCTAATTAAGGTTGTTCATTGTCAACACCATTAACATTTGGGGCTGCATAATTCTTTGTTGTGTGGGGAATTGGGGACAGTCCTGTATGTTGTGGGTTGTTTAGAAGCTTTCCTGACCTTCACCCTCTAGATGCCAGTAGCAACGTCCTCCCCCTCTCCCCACAAGTTGTGACACTCCAAAATGTTTCTAGACATTGCCAAATGTCCCACGGAAGGCAAAATCATCCTAGTTGAGAACCATTGGAATAAACTGTCCAACCTATGGCTTCTTCACGCACATATGTTATATAGCTGGCCGGTTCAGGTTTCTGCTGAAAAGTCAACTCTTTGGAGAGGTGTTTCTCAAGATTCACTGAACTATGTTCCCCCAGTTATTATTGTAGAAATCCTTTTGTTTCTTTCATGGCGCTATATATTTTTTCTTTATTCTGTACTGTTGCTCTGTCACCGCTAGGTTGTGTGTGTGTGATGAGAATAGAGAACATGTCTACCAAGGCCAGGTTCATGGGCATCTGACCTTTGCAGTCACACAGGGTCCCGCTCTCAGAAGGGCCCCCTGCTTGGTTCAATGTTCTGCTCTTGCCATCTTGAAGTTTGAACAAAGGCTCTTGTATTCTAATTTTGCGGGGGCCCCGTAAATGATGATAGCCAGTACTGTTGGGTGTCTTATTCAGTGAAGAATATCTGGTGCCTAGAACAGTGCCTGACATGGAACAAAAATTGAAATAGTTGTTGAATAAATTGCTACATCCTTTGAACCTCTCTTATTCTTTTTTCTTCTTTACGTTTATTTATTTATTTTTGGGGCGGGAGAGAGAAAGAGAGAGAGAGAGAGAGAGAGAGAGAGAGAGAGAGAGAGAATCCCAAGCAGGCTCCATGCTGTGAGCACAGAGTTGGACTTGGGGCTCGATCCCACAACCTGTGAGATCATGACCTGAGCCGAAATCAAGAGTCACATGCTTACTTGACTGAGCCACCCAGGTGCCTCAAACCTGTCTGATTGTTAAGTTAAACTCTAGAAGTCAGTCCACAGATGGATGGTCAGTCCATCCAAGATTCCGCTATCTCTATATAATGATATTTATGAAGTTTTCTGGTGTTGTGTAAATGGGTTAAAGATTGACCCCTGTGTTTTTTACTTCATCACATCAGATTGGAACCATCAGCCCAAGGCCCTCCAGTGCCAAACTCAAAATTTTACATATCCATTTGCTTTAAATAGAGCTCAGATAAGCATATTTTTAGTCCATTAGAGCTTGCTTGTTTTGCGTACTCCACAAAACTGCACCCAACATCTGCTAGCCACAGCTAAAATAAACTCGGGGGCTGTAACAGACCCCAAGCCACTGCTGCCCTTTGAAACTCTCTGACTCAGAGACTTCCCATTTGCTGCTGTGTAGTATCACAGAGCTATGTGAGCCCCTTCTCCTGTTCCCCTCTCTCCTGGGAGTTCCCTTGCCCTCTTCTGCTTCTGGGTGGTAGCCCTGCTCTGCTGTCTCTGGAAGTCTTGTACTGTGAGGGACATCCCTTCACATGCAGAGATTCAAAGTGCCACTCAGTGTCTACTACTATCATCTGGAGGTCCTGCCTTTGAATCAATCAGCCCTGAAATCCTCAAACACACCATGTACAGATCAATACTTAGTTATTTCTAATGTAAGAGAGGGACTCAAAGCAGTAATACCAATTTTAAGTATATTCCTCTGCTAGACTATAGGCTATTTGAGAGTGAGATCTGTGATTGACGTATCTTAATGTTCTGTGATTAGCCTAAAATTCATAAATAAATTTTGACTTGTAGAATTAATCTCATATGTGTACTTACATACCAGACTCAATTCATTGTGTTTACTTACGTGTTCTATACTTAATGTTAATAGAATGAGAAATGTAGAAGGTGAAGTTTTTAAAAAATATACTGACCTGGGCTCAGTTGGGTTGTTAAGTTATTTTCGAGGAGTTAATATTTTCTTATGTACCTCTGCCATAACTTTCTATAAAGTGACCCAGCCCTTTTAAATTTAAATTTAAAGGAGTTTTTATTTGCATTCTCCAACATTTTTGAAAACAGAGTAAATGATTGCCAAACAAATGTCCAGAAGAAGATTTCCTCAAATGTCCTGCAAAGAAAGGAAGATTATTTAATATTTAAGGGATTAATTTACGCAGTTTTTATATCATGTAGACAGTGACTGATCTGACTTAGAGCGTTAACTCATCTATTTTTGGGAGAATGGAGAAAAATAAATGTGCCTAAATATAATTTATATTTGACTCTGGATTGGTTGGTTTGTGTTTCATTTAATTTCTTTCTCTTTCTTTTTTCTGTTTTTTTGTTTGTTTGTTTGTTTTCCTTTCTGTGAGGAATTAATAGTAAGGAACTAGAAAATGATTTCAGTTTTTCTATCTCCCACCCTCCCACCCTTGTTAATTCCATGTTGGCAGTAAAGCACATCTCACTTGTCTGTGGAATTATTCCTGAGCTGGGAAGATTGTTTATTAAAAGATCCCAGCTTGGGGTCCAGACTCCATGCAGACCAAGTAGAGAGGCCATAGCCTTTCAGAACAAGCAAACGAATAATTGCTGCTAAACCACAAAACCATATATGGTAGCAGGTATAATCTGTCTCCAAAGTATTTCCAACAATTCCTGTTTTAGAAATACCTAGTCGTTAGATCTCTTTTACTATCTTAGAAAAAAATTTTTTTCTGTATCAAGTGTAGTTTGTTATTTATTTAGGATGTGTCACAAGAGGTATTAGGAAATTGTACCTAAATAGAAGGATTATTTAAGTCATTGCTAATGAGACATGCACATTTTGGTATGGTTCAGCTGTGAACTTAAATATGTTTCAAATGCAGTCATATTTAGAACCTAGTAAACATTTCTTGTTTTATAATTTATTACTCTTATTAGGGTAATGGGTTTGAATTACTAGTTTTCTTCTTCTGTGCTGTGATAACCACATTTATTTTAGCTTTTATAAATCTTTATAGGCAATATAATTAATCTTTGCAGCTATCTTTTTACAGCTCATAGGCTTTTCTTTTCTTTGTCTTACAGTTTCAAGGGACGTTAGTTCACGATTTCTTCAATATTCTTTTTGGGAGAGGGTAAGAACTGAGAAGGAGTCCGATAACATGCACAGACTTTGCCTTCAGTTGATCAAAGGAATGTAAACATTATTTCTGGATGTCCTTGTTCATTACATATATATTCTTTAAATGGAATATTATCAATATTAAATTACCTGTTCAGATTTATTTACTTTTTAACAACTCTCTTATTTAGTAAGGTTGTAGCAAGTTACATTTGGCTCATTTTCTTTTGATCATTGAAAATGTCTGTGTTTAATGAGCTGAAACTGAAGTAGGTCAATAAAATGAAGAGATTAATGGTCTGTTCTCACCAGGCTTAGAATACATTCCACTCTGGGGGGAAAAGTCATTTTTAACAAAGTTTTTTTTTTTTTTTTTTTTTATCAACTTAAAAGGTAAAGGAAATAGGAATAACATTGAAAGAGTGAGGAGTTCATGAGCTATTTGTCAGGTAAAAGGTATGAGGATACCTTTTGTATAGTTAAGAGCTTTAGTTACAAAACAAAACTACATTTTACTTAAAAAAGGTGTTTATTTTAAGAGAGAGAGAGAAAGTGAGTTTGGGGGAGGGGCAGAGAGAGAGAGGGAGAGAGAGAATCTCAAGCAGGCTCTGCACCATCAGCACAGATTGTGGGCTCAATCTCCTGAACAGTGAGATCATGACCTGAGCCGAAATTAAAAGTTGAACGCTTAACCAACTGAACCACCCAGGCACCTCTTCTTTTTACTTTTATAAGTTTAGGGGCACAAATAAGCTTCAGGTTATTAACTATTTAATATTCTACTCATCTTTGGAGATGTCTTAATGCAAAACAAGGAAAAATAGTTGGTATGACAAAGCATTGAAATGTTGGCATGGGAAAAACAAACAGGAAAAAACAGACATTTTAACTTATAATTTATCCCATATTACTGTCACATATCTTAGTGAATAACAATGAACTTTCAGTTTTGGAATAAATTAGTCTTGACTCTATCACTTATTAGCTATGGGACCTTTAGCAAACAACTCAACTTCTCAGAAAATGGTTTTCCTTCCCTTTCAGTGGGTTTTGAGGGCCACATGGTATGGGGAAAAAACTAAACAGTACTAGTCTGTACAAAATGCTACATAGTTAATTTTATTACAGATATTCTTTTTTGAGACATTTAAGTAATTCTTTATGCTGGATCAGGGAACAGGCAAAGAAATCATAATAGAAATCCCTTTCTCTTCATGGTAATAAAATACCAAACTGTCAAATATTTTTCTGCCCTCACTCATGCTCATAGTATTATTAATCTTGTTTTCTTGGAGACATAGTCTATGTTTTCCTTCCTTATTTTAGCTAATAAATTGTTATTTATACTTTAATCCTACAGTGAAATCGGGTTTATTCCTGTTATGTAGTTTAAGAGCAAAAGACTAGTCTTTTACAAACCATTGTCATTTAAATTAATTGAATTAAGATTAAGAGGAAAGTACTTTTCCTGGATGTATGCTGAGTGAATGTGAACAGGGGTAGTTTCTACCATATATAATTGATTTCAACAAGTAAGTAGGAGTTCATTCTTTGCTGCGTTTTATCACATTTTTGCTTGTAGTTCCGGTGGGTCTTTGTGTGTCCCTGTGTTGGGCGTAAGTTTTCTGCCATGTGAAAGACACAAAGGTACAGTGTGCTGGCATTTGTCTGCCCCTTCAGGTAGACGCCCCACTCTGCTTTGTGTCTGGACGAATTCTTGCCTCTGGCAGTCCGTGGGAAGGAATGCCTGGGGAGACACCCGGCAGGTGGGCTGTGGCCGCCTCACCTTGCAGAGTCACTGCAGACTGCCTGCGTCCCTTTATCTAAGCACACAGCTCATAACTCTCTTGGGATTCTGGCAAATAACGTTATTGTCCTGCCCCCTAAGAGGCAGTACCAGCTTCTCCACAGTTACTAGCTAGGGAGAACAGCAGTATCTCTTACAGTCTTCCTACACCGTCCCCTTTACAACTATTTTCTTAAATAATCCTATTTAACATTACCAATCTATCTCCTTACAGGATCCTATATGACAAAACTTTATATACTTTAAATATTTAAGCCTAGAGCTTTCAGAGGATATTTGATTTGTAATTAAAACATGTAGAAACATAAATCTGTTCTGGAGTTAATTTATAAATGTTTTTGGAAGTTCCAATCAGTGATGATTTCTCCGCTCACATTCAGTTGCCTTGTGATCAGGCTTTTATTAATTGTTTCTTTCCCTCCCTTCACCTCTTTTATGAGGAATGTTGGTGGTGCTGAACTCTTTAGGGTTCAGTTAGAAATGTGACTGAATTGATAACACCCCATATTAACACTTAATTTTTAAAATTCCAGCCCAGTCCACCAACTCAATCAGTTTCCAGATTCTCTAGATTCTCCTTCACAAACGCCCCTATAATTTCTCTATCCACCCTTGTGGCCACTACCGTGCTTTTATCTAGTGCCTTTTCATGTCTGGATCACCCAGTTGGCTGACATTGGCTCCTGGTTCATAGCAGTCCACTTCCCAATTGCTTTCCAACTGATTTCCCACTAAAACTCAAATCTGATCTTTAGGTTTTTGTTTGTTTGTTTGTTTTTTTACTTTATTTATTTTGAGAGAGAAAGAGAAAGTGTGTGAGTGAGTGGGGGAGAGGCAGAGAGACAGAGAGAGACAGAGGGAGAGAGAGAATCCCAAGCAGGCTCTGGGCAGAGCCTAATGCGGGGCTCAATCTCACAAACCATGAGATCCTGACCGGAGCCAAAATCAAGAATCAGATGCTTAACTGACTGAGTCACCCAGGTGCCCCTCATCTTTATTTCTTGTGTTAAATCCTTCAGTGATTTCCCTTTGCCTTTCTTAAAAAGAAAGAAAGAAAGAAAGAAACATTACATTTGAATATATAACCTGTGTGTGTAATCAAAAAAATAAACATCATAGGGAAATAAATGGGGTAAAAAAAACCCTATGGCATTTCATTTCTAATGCACAGCTACAAAAAGGTTAGCATCTTTAATCACAAATGAGCTCTTATAAATTGGTAACAAAGACACTAATATTTCCAGGGAAATGAAAAAAGAACATAAAGAGGAAATTCAAATGATATAAATGACTAATAAGGATATGGGCGATGCTTGAGCTCAACATTAACAAAGGAAAACTAATTTCTTATGAATATCACATTGTCAAAATTAAAAATAGTGACATCTAATGCTCCTGTGATTGGAGGAAATAGTGTACTCTCATCTACAAATACTGAGCAGGAAGACTGATGAAGACTGGCTGTACATTCAGGGCGAATTCTGCAGTTATCACTCAAAATTTGAATTTTGGTTGCCCTTTGCCTGGCGATTCCAATTTATAGGAAAGTATTCCTACAAACTAATTGGATATATTTAAACATATATATATATATATATATATTATAATATATTATATATGTATATTTTCATTGCACAGAAAAAACTTGCAGGTAATGTAAATGTCTGTTAATATCTATTGAATGATAAATTATGGATAACCATGTGGACACTTAAACCAGGAGAGGAAGGCTATCCAACCAACATTAGGACAAATGACTTACAGCATTTATGAAAGGAAAAAGCAAACTATAGCCTGATGTGCCTGCAGCCTCCAAAATACATATATATATTTGAGTATCACTTTATGTATGAATGTACCCCAAAACAAAGTACACAAAGTGCCAGCAATAGTAGATAACCTTGAGTAAAATTAGGGGGAAAACAGAAGCACGGAGGTATGGCTGAGAGGGAACACCAGGTCTGTGCTCAGCTGGGGGCTGGGCAGGTTACCAGGGGGTGAGCGGTCTGAGAGGATTCCCTGCTTGCCAGCGGGCCTGTGACTGTTTCATGGGTGCTGACAGAAGCCAGGAGACTCACGGAGCAGCAAGTAAGCAGCATGAGCGTGACGACGGTCACCCTGCTCCTCCGGGGGCTTGACACGGACGCCCGCACATGTTGCACCACAGGGGAGGACTGTGGGTCATGGAGGGCAAGTGGCTTTCACACTTCTAGAGCAAGCTGAACCGATCCTGCTCTTTGCCCTGGGAGAAGACTGTCCCTCGAGGCTGTTAGTTGCAAACACAACCCTGAGAAATGGCCCAGGTAAAGGGTAGTCGGGGCCTTGCAGTTTTGGCATACTCAGTAAAAACACACAGGACATCAGGGAAGGTGGATTACCTCTCCCAACAGGGAGGCAAGTTAGGAGAGAGTGGAGATCAAGAGACTGAAACTAGAAAAGCAGGCAGGAATTCTATCACTGAGAAATTTAAATGCAATATGTGGGAGTTTGAGCTTTTGCCGTAAGCATTGGGAAGATGTTCTAAGATGTGTATCAAACACTGCTGGGATTGTGTGTATAAATTGAACAGCTTTCCTAGGACCTTTTCCTTTTCCTTCGCCCATCTAGCTCATCCTTATAATTAGTACAAACACTGCCAATTCTATCAGGTGATCCTCTTCCTGGAGTTTTTTAATTTGGAACCAAGAGAGTTGGGTCAGTTTCTCCCTTTGGAGGGAAGATATATGGCAGTCATATTTTCTGCTATCTGAAGAAGGCTGCTGTGCAGCAGGAAAAAACTAAAGCCACAGAGTAAGAGATTTGTAAACATTCTAGTCTTGATTTTCCTTTCTTTAGCCCATCTTGTTCCCTGCCCCTCCTTTGTCTTCAGTGTCCTTTGGGATGTCTCAATATGCTTCCAATGCATTCCTGTTTCGGTTTAGGACAGTTTTAGTTAGGCTTCTTGAATCTGGAATCTGAAAGTGTGAACTAGTTTAGAAGGGTAGTGTTCTCAGATTTCTCTCTAGGAACACTACCTTGGAAGCAGTATGCAGCATGGCTTCCAACAAAGAGAAAACTGGAAACAAGACCAATAGACTGTCACAGTAGTAAAGAGAGAAATGATGTTCCATTTGTCCTTACAGACATGGCCGTGATTAGGTCCTTTGATTCAGGGATACCTTTAGAAATAATTCTTGGCTCCGAAGTTAGTTTAGAGCACCTTAGTAGTTCCAGGGATGATCTGTGAGGAACCATTTTACATATGGTAGCTCAGGATCAAAAACTGACCTTTCCAAATGGGGAGAAAGCCTATGACACCAAAGAAGAAGGGGCCAGATCACGAAGTGTTTGATGGGCTACAGGAAAGTCAGGATCATTAGGATAAAGGACAGTGGGATTGCCTGTTTTCATTGCTGCCCTTGGACTCAAGCCCAGGAGCCCTGAAACATTATTACACGGAGAAGGTCATGATAGAAGAGTTGCAAGGGCTTCACCTCAGTGTTCCTGTGTAAATCACATACTTACCACAGGGTAATTAAAAATTCTAATTCATTAAAAAGTCATCTTTGTCAAGAATTCAAAAGACATAGAAATTTGTGAAGTGTATTTCTCTTATATCTATCCCCTATCGGGAGAGGTAATCCACCTTCCCTGATGTCCTGTGTGTTTTTACTGAGTATGCCAAAACTGCAAGGCCCCGACTACCCTTTACCTGGGCCATTTCTCAGGGTTGTGTTTGCAACTAACAGCCTCGAGGGACAGTCTTCTCCCAGGGCAAAGAGCAGGATCGGTTCAGCTTGCTCTAGAAGTGTGAAAGCCACTTGCCCTCCATGACCCACAGTCCTCCCCTGTGGTGCAACATGTGCGGGCGTCCGTGTCAAGCCCCCGGAGGAGCAGGGTGACCGTCGTCACGCTCATGCTGCTTACTTGCTGCTCCGTGAGTCTCTTGGCTTCTGTCAGCACCCATGAAACAGTCACAGGCCCGCTGGCAAGCAGGGAATCCTCTCAGACCGCTTACTCCCCGGTAACCTGCCCAGCCCCCAGCTGAGCACAGACCTGGTGTTCCCTCTCAGCCATACCTCCGTGCTTCTGTTTTCCCCAATGAAACACACCTTTTCATCTTTTCATGCTTCTTACCTTCTCTTCCTTCAGTCTTGTCTGACCAGTCTTAGTTCAAGTTTGTTTTGCTACTCATCAGCTTTGTGAACTTAGATAAATTTAACCATAATAAACTCAATTTCTTATTTATAAACTAGTAATATGTTGTATCTTATTTTTTTTGTTTGTTGGCAAAGAGACTATAAACCACCTACTTAAAAGTCTCCTGATTCCCTCTCTTATCTCTCCAAGAAAAGGAAATCATTTCTTCCCCTGTGCTCTCACAGAAATTAATACATACTTCTTTCATAGCACTTTGTCACATTAATTAAATTTTTTACAAATGTGCTTCCCCCTAGACTGAGCCCTGAAGGGACAAAACTACGTTCAGCCCTTCTTGGTATCCTTAATAACTACCATAATGTCTTGTATGGAACAGGTGTTTAATCAATATTTGATGAATTCATTTGATTTATTAATCAAAATAAAGAGCAGGAAATTACTGTGTAATTTAGCACAGGTGGAAGGAAGACTCAGCGTCTCCTAAATAGTCCTCTGAGAAGGGATGCTCCGAGCCCATTCGCGCAACTGGGCTGCCTACCCCTGCCCACAGCATAGAAACTTACACATTTATCGGTCCTTGAGACACTGTTTTTATGAGTTCTGCTTAAGTTGACCTCAAATTTAGTAACTGGCAGACCCAAACTGTGTTTTGCTGTGTACTATTTCTAGTAGCTGTCTAATTAGTGTTCTTAGCAAAAGTGCCTGACTAGTTTGGGAGAAATGCTGCATCCCAAGCACGGATCTTGAAGAGGCTTAATACGTATTAGTAGATTAAAGCTCTGAGAAACACTACCCTTGAGAGAATCTATTTGAGTTTTAAGAAAAAAATTTATGATATTTTCATAGGGAAGAGGGTTTTTTGACTTAGCTCACTTTTTATCATTCCCCTGGGACATTTTTTAACTTAATACCACTTAGAGAAGCCCTTCTTGAAAAAGTGGATGGAGTGGATGGAGAAGACAGGTTTGTTGGGGTGCCTGGGTGGCTCAGTCGGTTTGGAGCCCGACTTTGGCTCAGGTCATGATCTCACAGTTCATGAGTTTGCGCCCTGTATCAGGCTTTCTGCTGTCAGCTTGGAGCCTGCTTTGGGTCCTTTGTTCCCCTCTGTTTGCCCTTCCTCTGCTGGTTCTCTCTCTCTCTCTCTCTCTCTCTCTCTCTCTCTCAATAAATAAATAAATAAATAAATAAATAAATAAACTTAAAAAAAAAGAAGACAGATTTGTTAGATACCCAGTTTTTAAAGTAGCTTTCAGAGTAGACGACACTCTGAAGGAAGGAAGGTGTAACAGTGGGCATGTCAACACGGAGGTGGCTGTGGTTGATCACGGTGGTAACGCACAATAGATGGTCGGCAGCATGGACCCAAATATCACTTGAAAGAGTGGCGCAGATGAAGATTTGGAGATCTGGAGATCGTTAGGCGCGTAGGTGAATCTCCAGGAGTAGAAGATCACTCAGGGTCAGAACTGAGAGGCAAAACCTGGGGTGACACAAGTAATTAAAAACAAGGAGAAAGAAGCTAATCCAGTGGTGTTCTGAAAGGCAAGGAAAGGGGAGTGTTTTGAGAATTGGGGAGTAAATCATGTCAGATCCCACAAAGAGGTCAAGAGTGATTAGAAATGGATGGCTATCTCTTGGATTTGACAACTCAGAGTTCACCAGTTATCCAGATGTTTTCATTTACCAAAAAGGGCTGAGGTCAGAATTGAGACTACAGGATTGATGGGTGGATGAAGTGGAAATAATCAAAGCAGACCACTCTTTCCAGAGGGTTACTTCTGCAGAGAGAAAAAGCTTGAGTATAATTGGTCATTGTTGTGTATATGTTTGTTTTATAGGGTACACGCTTCACGAACATGTCTACCCTTAAGAAAGGGATGGGTGAGCCTAGAAGAGGTGACCGATTAAGGCAGGCATTAGTCACATGGACCTTTTTGGCTGTTAAGGACTTTGAACTTCATCCCAAGATCAATAGAAAGCCATGGGAAATTTTACAGCCTAAGTGCTACGATTTGCGTTTTTAAAAGACCCTTCTTGTCTATAGGGTATCCACTTAAAACTTCTATTCTAGGTGCAAGTGGTCGTAGTACAGATGGCAAGAAGTAAATTTAAAATTATTTAAGAGGTAGAATCAATATGATTTTGACTTCTTTGTTTTATTTCTTTTGCAACAAGAATCAATTAAGGTACTTCCCTTGTATATTTTTAAGTTGTACATCCTGCTGAAATCAGTCTCGAAAGACAAGAAGACCATATTGACCTTGAATTCATGGCTGTTTGAATAACCTTAATTATACTGCACGTTGTGTGTGGCTATTCATATGACATATCCTTCTTACTGCATCGTTAATGTATTCTTATGCTGTAGGGCCCTTCTAACTGAGTGAGTTATACAACTCCTGGAGGAGCTAATAATTTGAACCAGAAGAGGTCAAGCCATTCTGTGTCTTAATTGTTTTCTGTTACCTATAGGTTTTTATTTTATGTATTTATATCATAACTCTTCCAATACTAGTTTAAATCAATGCACACAGGTCCATATGTTCTGAACATAAGAGTCGGAAAAACAGTATGAATCCAGTATGAAAAATAAGATTATGAAAAATAACATGAAATCAGATATAAGGTTAAGATGTGAAATACATACATTTTAACAAAATGAGGCATCAACACCTGTGAGCTGGGCTGAACATTTTGGCTCTGAGTGTCCTATTAGCCATGATAAAGAATGATGCAATTAGTTGCATGGCTTAGAGCAGTTATTAGAGAGAAAGAACAAGTAATGTGTAAGATGTTTTCCACAGGTCCTCCTAGAATAGATTATGCAATCATATAAATAATTTAGGCCAGTAGGCAAGATGTCTTTAACTGAAGAGAAGACCTATGTGGAATATTTGAACTGTGGTCTTCCTGGGTGGGAAGAGACCATATAGAGGAGACTCTTGCCTTTAATAAGGAATAAAATAGTATCCGACAATAAAGTGTTAGATTGCAATTAAGATAGTGTTAGAATACAAGAAATGATCAGGGCAAATTTTAAAGATGCAAATGGATTTTCCTGGCGATCATTACCTATGGAATGATTTTTTTTTCTTTAGAGAGAGAGAGTGCAAATGGAAAGAGGCAGAGGGAGAGAGAGAGAAGGAAAGAGAGAGAATCTTAAGCAGGCTCCACACACAGTCTGGAGCCTGATGTGTGGCTCGATGCCATGACCCTGGGATCATGACCTGAACTGAAATCAAGAGTCAGATGCTCAACTGACTGAGCCACCCAGGGGCCCCACCTATGGAATGATTTTAATAAGATATAGCAAGTCAGTCTAGCATGCTTATGTAAACAAACCTGGAATTTATGAATTTAAGGGGCATGACCCCCAAGAAAATGCCACTGTCAGTTGTGTAATTACAAGACCTTCTTGGGACAAGAAGGACTTCTTTCAGTGGGGTTTATGGCAGGAATAGATCATAAAACACAGTGGGCGAAGACTAGCAGAATACAGTTTTTTCTAGAGACATGGACCAGGTGTTTAGTTACCCCTGCTGGCCATGACTGACACCCCAAGGTTTAGGAGATGCTGGACTTATTGTGGGGGCTGCAGTCTGATAAGCACTGGGGAGAAGAAATTTGTTGAAAGTGGAATAAACACTAGGAATATGCCTTAGTTACTAGAATTTAAGTATGAGAGTAAATCAGGACAAGGAAAGATCTCAAAAGTGTTGAACTGATACAGAATAAATTTTATGGATTTAATTGAACCCTTCACTATGATTCAGTTGATACTAGAATCTGGAGCAAGACGGAGCCTGTGGGTGGAAATAGGGTGTCTCAGTTGAATCAAGAGCAGGCATCTAAATAGATTGCCAATTTTAAAATGCAGTGTTTATTTTTCATTTGAATGGGATGTTCCATTATCATGACTGTGTGAGAAGAGAAAAGCAAATTTCATTTATTCATAGCCTGCTGTACGCCAGGTACTTGCTAGGATTTTTAATCCATTATTTGACTAATTTTAATGTATCTGGATACAATAGAACTTTTCTCTGAGAAATGTAACCAATTTTCAAAATACCATTTATCTATTTTCTTTCTCTGGATTTCAATGTTTGGGTTAATACTATTTTAGATATAGAATCTGCTACTCCATAACTTACCCATTTCCTGGGTGAAATTAGTGTGTTTATTTGCTACATTATTTAATCTCTAGGAAGAACTTCCTGTTCCTCACTTTTATTCTCTCTATATTCAAAAAATTCAGAAGCTTTTTTTTTTTGTTGTTAATACTAAATTTTAAGTAGTTCTGAAGAAACAAAAGCTTATTTGTATATAAAGCTTTTTAGGCACATTTTTTCATGTGCTTGACTGATTTTGAGTTTGTTTTAGAAAAAATTCTTATCTATAGTATGTTCAGTAATCACCTAGTTTACGCACATGTATTTTACTCAAAACAATTTTAGTTACTCTTCAAGTAGTAGACTACTACAGAATGATGAGTGGTTTTCTTTTCATTCTTTCTTTTCCTGTTTGTCTTAGACAAACACTAATTAGTAGCTGGAGGTACTTGTCCTCAAGTAGCTGACAGTTTAGAAGGAAGATGACATGGAATAAAATTATGATGAAATATTTTACGTCCTATAGTAGTGAATTGAACAGGGTTGAATAGAGGTCAAAGCAGGGATTGGCTCATCCTGATAGGGACCCTCAGAGAAACATGAGTTGAATACTGGAAGATGAGAAAGAAGGTTTTTAGTAGAAAGAATAGAGAAGGAGAGGGGTCAAGGGCATTGTAGCCTGATGTAAAGGTGTAAAGGCATGGAAATGATGGAAGAAGAACATTATGTGTTCAGAGGATTCCAAGTAATTTAGTATGACTGGAGTTGATGGTGGGATGATGAAGCAAAGTGGGAGATGAGGCCAAGGTCACTGGCTCTCCCATTGTAGCGTGCAGATCAGAACTTAGCAATTCTGATCCTTAGCAATTTGCCTCCTTCCCATTGATGATCTGAATGCGGAGATCTATAGCTCTTTTCTTTTTTGTTTTGTTTTGTTTTGTTTTTTGAGAAACACTGTTTTGAAGAGTAGGGACACATGGAGGAATTTTAGACTGGGATGGGACAATTGTACTTTGTTAGATTGATCATCCTGGCAACAGTATGAAAGGTGATATGAAACAATGCAAGATTAGAGGACTACCTTCTTTAGGGATCAGGCTTAAATGCTACAACGGGGATCACCGTATATATAAAAGTAAAGACTTTTATTATTATTATTAATTATTATTATTATTATTATTATTTATTATTTACATAACTTTCTGTAGTTGAACATTCCAGGGCTGCAGGGTGTCTCTGACATATTAGACAGTGGCTGCTAAGATTCTTCTGGGAATTGTCAGTGGAAAGGAGGAGGACAATGGTGACGAGAGAAGTCTAGCATACATATTTTTAAAGAGATTCTTTGAGATTGTATTTTTTAAAATAAATTTTTAGTATATGTGCTGCCAAAACGAGCACTAAAATAAATTTTTAATGTTTATTTATTTAAAAAAAATTTTTTTAAAGTTTATTTATTTTTGAGACAGGGAGAGACAGAGCAGGAACGGGGGAGGGTCAGAGAGAGAGGGAGACACAGAATCGGAAACAGGCTCCAGGCTCTGAGCTGTTAGCCCAGAGCCCACGGACCGCGAGATCATGACCTGAGCCGAAGTCGGACGCTTAACCGACTGAGCCACCCAGGCGCCCCTATGTTTATTTATTTTTAAGAGAGAGAGAGAGACAGACAGAGCATGAGAGGGGGAGGGACAGAGAGAAAGTGAGACCCAGAATCCGAAGCAGGCTCCAAACTCTGAGCTGTCAGCATGGAGCCAGACCTGGGGCTCAGCCTCATAAACCGTGAGATCATGACCTGAGCTGAAGTTAGACGCTTAACTGACTGAGTCACCCAGGCGCCCCTGAGATTGTATTTATATACCTTTGGCCTGAATGTAGTCACATGGCCACACCTCAGGCCCAGGCGTAGCCACGCTGATGATCAAGTGTGCCCTTGGGAAGACAGATCAGGCTCCAGGCCTTAATAGTTTACATAGTGCTGTCTGAATGGTGAATTTCAAGGTCATATCTGTTGGGCACATGATCTGGTCTACAGCACATACAGATGGACCCTGGTGACATCTCACTGCATCAGGAGGGGCCCAGCTGGAGGCTCAGGACAGGGATACTCTTGCCTGAGTTGAAGAGTAGTACTGTCCCTAAGGAAGCAGCTGGGAGAAAGCCAGAATGTGAAACAAAAAGGAATAAAAGGAAATAATGAAATGAGTGGGGAACCTAAAGCTAGGGAAAGTGTGATGGTTGATTTTATGTATTAATTGGACTGGACCACAGGATGTCCAGATAGCTGATTAAACATCATTTGTGGGTGTCCCTGTGATGATGTTTCCAGAAGACACTAGCATCTAAATTGATGTTCCAGAGCAAAGCAGATGCCTGTCCCCCCTCACCCCCTAGCAAGTGTGGGTGGGCATCATCCAACCCATTGAGGATCCTAATGTAACAAAAACACCTGGAGGGAGTTTGGATTCTCTCTCTGCCTGACTGCACGAGGGTTCTTGGGCTGGGACTTAACACCACTGATACTCTTGGTTGCCAGGCCTTTGGACTCCGACTGCAATTTATTCCACCAGCTTTCCTGACTCTCCAGCTTGCAGCCAGCAGACTCTGTAACTGCTCAGCCTCCGTATCACATGCTTCAGCTTACACTGCTGTGTCACAGACCGCCCCAAAAGTCAGTGGTATACAACAACCATTGTGCTCACAGATTCTATGGGTCAAGGATCTGAGCAGAGAATGGCATGTTTCTGCATGTTATCTGGGATCTTAGCTGGGGACATTTGAAAGAAAGCTGGGGGTGACTCAATGGCTGGGGACTGGAATCATCTGCAGGTGACCTTACATGTCTGGTGGTTAGGCTAGTTGAATGATGGGACCTCAGCTGGGCATTGCCCGGAAATATCTACACATGGGCATTCCATGTGATCCCTACAAGTGGGGTGGTTTGAGGGTCCTCACAGCATGCTGACAGGGTTCTAAGAGCAAGTGTTTTGGGAGTTAGGACATGGAAACTGCCAGTTTCGTAAATTCTGGGTCTAGAAACCAGCACAGATTCACTTATACATATAATCTGGATTCTGTGATTGCTTGACAAACATATATATATGTCAAGCAGATATGTGTGTGTGTGTGTGTGTGTGTGTGTATATATATATGTTTGTCAAGCAAATATATATATCTATTCATATACATATTCAAATATATTCAGTTATATATTCAAATATATCTATGTATATATACACATATATATACGTATATATATGTATATGTATATATATATTATATACACATATATATACATATACGTATATATATGTATATGTATATATATATTTATTTGTCAAGCAATCACAGACTCAAGCAGTGGGGACATAGATCTTACCTCTTAATGGGAAGAGTGTTAGAGAATTTTGGAGCCATGTTTTAAAACTGCCAGAGAGATACATGGAAACACCTAGAACTCAATTTCCCTGCATAATAAAAATGGAGGAAATATTTTGGTTTGTTGAAAGATAATAAAGAAGGAAGACTAAGTAGGCGGAACCGCATGGCAGGATGGCTGAGGGATAGAGAGATAAGAATGTTTAATATATATTTGGTGGTGGTACCTCTGCTCTGAAAACTTCTTAAGTCTTTAGTACATTGTATCACACAGATACGACTGCTTTCTCTGTCTCTGTGTATGTGTGTATTGATGTGATGAAGAGCTAGGGAAATGAAGGAGAGGAATTGATGGGATTGGGTTATTATGGTTTGGTGCAGGAGGGGGAGAGAGAAAGGGCCAGCTTTAGGAGGTAAAATGCAGGCCAGGGGATGTTTTGTGTGTCCACTAATTAGTTTGGACTTCAACAGTGCTGTAGCAATTGGCACTCCCATGTGAAACGAGAAGTCAATTGCTCCTATAGTCATTTGCCATTTTTTTGGTCACTGTTGTCCAGAACTGTACCCTGGTTTGCGTGTGTGTGTGTGTGTGTGTGTGTGTGTGTGTAACTGGGATTGACCCAGTATTGAACTTCTGATTATCTTAAACTAATCAATATAATTCATGTTTGGTCACAGTAATTATTCAGATATGGATACAGCGCAGCCAAAGGCAATAAAATATGAATGAAGGTTGCTTGGACTTCTGAGAGAGAGAGAGGCTTATTCTTCTATAAGGACTACCTGAAGTTACATTTTCTCTTCTCCTGAGTGATGGGGACTGAATCACAGCAGCCATTCTTTTACTTGAGGCTAAAGTGTCTGGGGGTGTTCCTTATGGGGAAAACTGAGGATGAAACAAAACCTATGGAGGATAGAGTGGAGAGACAGAGAGGAAGCAAGTCTTCTGTGAAATTGTTTAAGCAGACCTGTTAAAGTTCCCTAAAATTATATTTAGTTTATACTTTTAGTCTTTTGTACCAATTGAATCCCTTATGAGTTTTTGCCAATTTGAGTTGGATTTATTTATTTTTATTCACAAATATCTGTGTGACACAGTTCACTTTTTATTTTATTTAAACAATTTTTTTAATGTTTTTTTTATTTTTGAGAGAGGCAGAGTGTGAGCAGAGGAGGGGCAGAGAGAAAGGGAGACACAGAATCCGAAGCAGGCTCCAGGCTCTGAGCTGTCAGCACAGAGCCTGATGTGGGCTGAACCCACAAACTGCAAGATCATGACTGAGCCACAGATGCCTCTAGAGTTTATTTATTTTTGGGAGAGAGAGAGAGAACATGTAAGCATGCACTCACATGCGTGTGAGTAGGAGAGGGGCAGAGAGAATGGGAGAGAGAATCCCAAGCAGGCTCTGTGCTGTCAGCACAGGCTCGAACCCACGAACTGTGAGATCATGACCTGAGCTGAAATCAGGAGTCTGACACTTAACCAGTGAGCCACCCACGCACCCTAGAGTTTATTTTTAATGCATTGTTTATTTCTAGGCATACAAAAAAGCCCTGGTTAGTGGGTTGGGAGGGTTTTGAGTGTCAGTTACCATTTTGTACCCAAATCCACTCTGCCTGCTCACGCACAATATCTAAGTCTGGCTTATGTCACTAGGGACTTTTCCATGGTAATGTAGTCAGTATTCCTGAGATCTTTCTATTTAACTTATTGATCAAACCATCTGTTCTTGCTATCCCCTTTATTAGAGTATTAGTGTGGGCACTTTGGCTGCAAGAAGCACAGACTAATTTGTTCTGTTTCAAAAAATAATTTATTAGCCTTTAGATGTATCTCATGAAATCCCAAATTTATAGGGGATATGATATGATATGATATGATATGATATGATATGATAGGAAGGATTTGGGCCCCAGAAAAGGACTAAAGCAGGAACTATAGAGAGCTGACAGTTTTCTTTCATTTCTCTACACTGCGCGTTCTGCCCTTTTTCCTCCATGGTGAGATAGAATGGGCCCTTCACTCCGAAATTATATATAAACCAGCTCTGTTCGTGAACAGACTAGACTTTTTCTGTGTTCCAATTCTACATTCTCAGATGAAACAATCTAGTTGCTTCTGTTTGAGTCACATACTCACATTCAGTTCAACAGACTCTAATCAGATGTGATGTCCTATGACACACATGTGCTCTCAGGGGCCTCCCTCATGGATGTATTGATGGAGCAGTTCTCAGAGGAAAGAGATTATTTTGAGGTGGGCTGATCCCACGGGAATCGTATGCTGAGAAGTCATTTTGGCCTGAGCTACATTTATGAATGAGAATTTCTTCCTCCCTTTTCCTAACCCCACCACTGGCAAGGTCTTGAGCCCATATCCATCAGTGGTTGCATATAGAGAAGTAATGCTTAATTTTTTGGGCCAAGTGATTCTGAATCTCTGCTTCAGCCTGGCTTGGAGGGGCTCTAATGCATGGGGCTGGTTTCCTTGAGAGAAAGAGTGCAGATAGTCTTTTTAGGTGAGCTGGTGAAAGAGCAGTAGGAAAATTTGGGGGCTCTTTTAAAACTGAGGGGGTGAGGCTGCAACTCATTTTGTTTCACACTCAAATAGCAGGCTGTGTGTATATGCTAACAATATATAGGCCTTCTGTCTCCTGAGCTGGTTAACGTGTTGCAGAACGTTGACTTCTAATTCATGACTCAAGTGTGAGAAAGCATTCTGTTTAGCATACCTTTCTCTGCTTTATAGACATAGAATATATACATCCATATTAGAAATGCTTGTTTTTGGTTATAAAAGTAAAGATTTAAGTGTGTGATTTTGTGTAAATATTGATAAACTATGGCTAGAAACACAGCTCTGAGTGTATCATCTTTTGAAGGATCAACGATGCCATTTATATATATGGGAGACAGCATTACTGTTCTACCTGTGAATATTATGTTGACCCTATTTGTCTAAATTTGTAGATTGCCAAATGTTACTTATTTTATATTGAATCTAGAACCAAAAAAACCCCCCTCATAATAGCCAAAATAATACTCTTGTGATAGCCAAAATACTTAATACTCTTCTGAAAAAAATTTTGTTTTTATATTTAAATGAATAATATCAATGTATACTTTTATAGGACAGTGCCTGTATTCCATAAAATGGATGAATCTATAAGTTCCAGCGATACATTATTATGAGGAATATTTGTAAAAAGGTACAATAATAACAAATGCCATTTTAAAAGGTTTATTGAACCAGTTTTTAATGTCCTCAGTGATATGCTTATCCTGAATCTATATTTAAAACTATCTCATTAATTTTAAGCCGTGAAAGTGCCTTCTTAGGTTTCTTAGAAAATATTTATGTGCAGGTAAGGGGAAAAGGGAGGAGACTAATGCTTTATTGAAAATCTTTTGTTCCAGACACTGTGCTAGTTGTGTACAACACCCTGGGACACAAGGCAAAGGTGGTCGTTATCCTGTTGGGACTTGAAGTCTCTGGAGAAAGAAAGAAATAAAATATAATCAATTAAATGCACAAAAGCAAATGTTTGGGTAAGCACCAGGGTGCAGGCCAATACAAGGGACTGTTAGCGCTTCAGTCATCAACAGGAAATGGACAGGAATGGACAGCAAAACTGTTAAGTCTTAGCACAACAGCTTCCAGTGTGTTTAAATGACCTTGTAACTATTTATCAGGAATAGGACCCCATATGCAATGTGATTGTTCCTGTAGTCACTGTCTAATGAGAGTCAAGAAAACAACCAAAATGGTAGCCCAGATGATTACAGATCTTAGGAAAATACAGACTTTCTGGAATGTGGCCACTTTCCCCAACAGAACTGATCTGTCCCTTCCTGAAAGCAGGATGTGGTGCCATCATCTTTTCCTTTTGCCCCTCCCCCACCTCTTGTCTTTCTACCTCATTGACAACTCCTTCTCTGTGAAGGTTCTTTTGAAACGCTTCTTTCGGATTTTCCATGTATAATATCATATCATCTGCAAAAAGTGAAAGCTTAACTTCATCTTCGCCAATTTTGATGCCTTTGATTTCCTTTTGTTGTCTGATTGCTGATGCTAGAACTTCCAACACTATGTTAAACAACAGCAGTGAAAGTGGACATCCCTGTCGTGTTCCTGATCTCAGGGAAAAAGTTCTCAGTTTTTCCCCATTGAGGATGATGTTAGCTGTGGGCTTTTCATAAATGGCTTTTATGATGTTTAAGTATGTTCCTTCTATCCCGACTTTCTCGAGGGTTTTTATTAAGAAACGTTGCTGAATTTTGTCAAATGCCTTTTCTGCATCGATTGACAGGATCATATGGTTCTTATCTTTTCTTTTATTAATGAGATGCTAGAACTGATACATGAATTTAGCGAAGTCGCAGAATACAAAATCAATGTACAGAAATCAGTTGCATTCTTATACACTAATAATGAAGCAACAGAAAGACAAATAAGGAACTGATCTCATTCACAATTGCACCAAGAAGCATAAAATACCTAGGGATAAATCTAACCAAAGATGTAAAAGATCTGTATGCTGAAAACTATAGAGAGCTTATGAAGGAAATTGAAGAAGATATAAAGAAATGGAAAAACATTCCGTGCTCATGGATTGGAAGAATAAATATTGTCAAAATGTCAATACTACCCAAAGCTATCTACACATTCAATGCAATCCCAATCAAAATTGCAGCAGCATTCTTCTCGAAGCTAGAACAAGCAATCCTAAAATTCATATGGAACCACAAAAGGCCCCGAATAGCCAAAGTAATTTTGAAGAAGAAGACCAAAGCAGGAGGCATCACAATCCCAGACTTTAGCCTCTACTACAAAGCTGTCATCATCAAGACAGCATGGTATTGGCACAAAAACAGACACATAGACCAATGGAATAGACTAGAACCCGCAGAACTAGACCCACAAACGTATGGCCAACTCATGTTTGACAAAGCAGGAAAGAACATCCAATGGAAAAAAGACAGTCTCTTTAACAAATGGTGCTGGGAGAACTGGACAGCAACATGCAGAAGGATGAAACTAGACCACTTTCTCACACCATTCACAAAAATAAACTCAAAATGGATAAAGGACCTGAAGGTGAGACAGGAAACCATCAAAACCCTGGAGGAGAAAGCAGGAAAAGACCTCTCTGATCTCAGTCGTAGCAATTTCTTACTTGACACATCCCCAAAGGCAAGGGAATTAAAAGCAAAAATGAACTACTGGGACCTCATGAAGATAAAAAGCTTCTGCACAGCAAAGGAAACAACCAACAAAACTAAAAGGCAACCAACGGAATGGGAAAAGATATTTGCAAACGATATATTGGACAAAGGGCTAGTATCCAAAATCTATAAAGAGCTCACCAAACTCCACACCGAAAAACAAATAACCCAGTGAAGAAATGGGCAGAAAACATGAATAGACACTTCTCTAAAGAAGACATCCGGATGGCACATGAAAAGATGTTCAACGTCGCTCCTCATCAGGGAAATACAGATCAAAACCACACTCAGATATCACCTCACGCCAGTCAGAGTGGCCAAAATGAACAAATCAGGAGACTATATAGATGCTGGAGAGGATGTGGAGAAACAGGAACCCTCTTGCACTGTTGGTGGGAATGCAAATTGGTGCAGCTGTTCTGGAAAACAGTGTGGACGTTCCTCAAAAAATTAAAAATAGACCTACCCTATGACCCAGCAGTAGCACTGCGAGGAATTTACCCAAGGGATACAGGAGTACTGATGCATAGGGGCACTTGTACCCCAATGTTTATAGCAGCACTCTCAACAATAGCCAAATTGTGGAAAGAGCCTAAATGTCCATCAACTGATGAATGGATAAAGAAATTGTAGTTTATATACACAATGAAGTACTACGTGGCAATGAGAAAGAATGAAATATGGCCCTTTGTAGCAACGTGGATGGAACTGGAGAGTGTGGTGCTAAGTGAAATAAGCCATACAGAGAAAGATAGATACCATATGTTTTCACTCTTATGTGGATCCTGAGAAACTTAACAGGAACCCATGAGGGAGGGGAAGGAAAAAAAAAAGAGGTTAGAGTGGGAGAGAGCCAAAGCATAAGAGACTCTTAAAAACTGAGAACAAACTGAGGTTTGATGGGGGGTGGGAGGGAGGGGAGGGTGGGTGATGGGTATTGAGGAGGGCACCTTTTGGGATGAGCACTGGGTGTTGTATGGAAACCAATTTGACAATATATTTCATATATTGGAAAAAAAAAACGCTTCTTTATCGCCAACATTTGTCTTCAGCCAGTGCTTCTCACCCAGAGACCATTGATTATGCCTAAGAGGTATGTTTAGCAATGTCTGGGGTCACAACTGGGGAGGGTGCCTCTGACATCCAGTGGGTGGAATTCAGAAATGCTCCTATCCTACCACACACAGGGTGGTGTGTGGTTTCTCACAAAGAAAACAAAGCAAAACAGAAGAACCCCCAAAAGCAAAAAAAACTCCCCAACAACCCCAATGGTCTGGCCTAAGGATGAGAAACGTTCTAAATTTAATAAATGAAACTCTTCCCTTAGTTGGTCTCATTGAAACCCTCATTATTTAGTACGATTTGTGTGTCAAACCCAAACTTACAGTTTCAGTACCACGGATGCATCCAGGCCCAAATACTAAGGCTTATCTGTAATTCCTGTTTCTTTCTCACCTGTCAGATCCCACCCAAGACATCCAAGTTATCTTCTGCCTCCAATGTATGTCTGATCTAACCACTTCTCATTACTTCTACCCAATCTTAACTCTCATCTGCAATACAGAAATACTTACGGTCAAAATAGCAATTAGGTGCACTTGTAAGAACAAAATCAAATCATGTTTCCCCCCTACTTCCTTTCTTCATTGTGAAAATCCCTCCTAAGTGTGATCTAGAAGGCATTGTGTGAACCTACCTCATCTCCTATCTTTCTCCCCTTTGTTCACATACAGGGCTTCTTTCCTTTTCTTTTTATATTTGGCTTTCAGTAGTTTGACTATAATGTGCTTAGGCATGATTTTCTTTGTATTTATTTTGCTTGGGGTTCAGTGAGCTTTTAAAATCTCTTAATTTGTGGTTCTTACCAATTTGGGACATTTAAAGTTATTATTTCATGGAGCATTTTATCTTTTTGCCTTCTGGGACTCTAATCTTATATGTTACATTTTCTGATACTCTCCCACAGCTCTCTGAGGCACTATTTATGTCTGTTTGTCTCTCTGTATTTTCAAGTTTTAGTTCTTCTTCACATTGGATACTTTCTATTGGTCTCTTAATGTCCTCTGACTCTCCTCTGTCATCTCTATTTAGCTATCAAGCCCACCCAGTGAAATTTTTATTTCATATGTTGTATTTTTCAGTTACAGAATTTGCATTTTGTTTTTCTTTGCAGTTTCTTTTTCTCTCTTAAGATTTCTTATTCTATAATTTTCAGAGCACATGTTCCTTTTACTTCATTGAACAGAGTTATAATAGCTCTTTAGAGCCCTTCCCTGTTTATTCTAACATCTGGATCATCTCATGTTGGTCTGAATTATTGCCTTATCTCTTGACAATGGGTCGCCGTAATACAGATTCTTCATATGTCCAGTTATTTTAGATTGTCCCCTGGACACTGTGAATGTTATGCTATTGGTATCTCTGGATTCTATGATACTCCTCCAAAGGGTGTTAATGTCTTTGTCTTCAGAGAAGATTACTCTGGTTGGACTCAAACTGTCAGTTGTATCTCTTGGGAAGCTATTGCAATTTTAATTTAGTTCCTTTTCTTTATCTTGCCAGTAGCTGGACTACTTACAGTCTGCCTTGGCCACGTGAGGTGTAGTGTCGGGATTAGCCAGAGATTTGGGCAGAGTGTGCATAGAGCAATTGGGGTTCCTTCTCTCTGGCCCACTCCTTCCTGGTGTTTCTCCCTTCCTCGCTGTTTCTACCAACAGTGATTTCCTCGATATCTATCATCTTGTGCTTAATTCCTAAAAAGACTGAGTTTTTTTTTAATTGGTAGTCACTTTATAGATGGGATGCCCTCAGACTAAAAGCCACAGAGATAGGAAACTAACCCTATGGCGTTTCCCTTCTTCTAAATATTGACTCCCTTCCAGAATCTTTCTTCTTTTGTTCACTCTCCAGAGCTTTCAGGTCATTGGTTGTTGTATTTTGTCCGGAGTTAATGGCTGTTCTCCATTGGTAGCACTGCCACACTGCAGTGGAATCTTTCTTATTGTTTCTTGGACATAAAAGTTATTACCACAGAGCAGGAAACTGGAACAAGCACTAAACAGGTGTTATTTGACCCTCCATTTAATAGCAAGTCCTTTTGAAGTTCTGGAATAAAGCATAAAAGAGAGTGGCATGTTTAGCCTGCTGTAACCCTGCGCACTATTACTGCTGTTGTATTGGCCGGATCTCGTTATATGGCAGGTGACAGAAGAGGCTGTGGTAGATCCAGGCTTGACTCCGAGCCGGGAAGTGACTGTGGCATCTGCAAGCCCTGCGTCCCTGCGCCATTAAATTCAGTTCCAGCCGAAGCAAGAAAGCTTTGCTTTCCTAGATGCCTCGGCAAATATCTTTTTGCATTTCTTTCTTGTGACTGGCTGTCTATTTCTGAATCAATCACTGTGCTGACAGGATAGGATGCTATGTTTTAACCAGTCTAGACTCATCATTATATATGTGTAGATACGTGTCTATGTGTATCAGTCTCATTTGGATAGCATGTATGTGAGTGAGCAAGAGGTTGAACTGAGAAGAAATTTCCAGGAGAGGGAACAGATGCTGGCCAGTGTTCAGCAGATCCAATGCCATTGTCATGATTCTTGATGGATTCATGGACTTAAGTATTTTTTATTCTAGCTGGGTGAAGGAATACATTTGACTCAGTCAGAACCCTATCACCATATAACATTTTACAAACTCCTATCACTTTCTGAATTTACGGCAAGAAGACAATCTCAGAAAAGACAGGAGGAGCAAGTTTACCAGTGTACTCCTCCTACTCTCAATTCCAAGGTCCTGTTTTCGTGTGGTGAGCATTTGGTATTTTATGACATGTAATATCCACTCTGGTGATCCTGAAATATATCTTGATCTCAGGGTCTTGGTACCAAGGGCTCTTTTCTATGTAAGCCATCAATAAAGCTGGTGTGTGCTACAAGTATAAAAATCCTGTAAGTTGACTGGGGGAGAGTAAATGTTTGAAACAAAAAGAGAACGTATGTAATCAACAAGCAGTTCTATTCTAAAACTATTTTTTTATTACAAAATAAAGCACAGATATAGAAAACCCTTGGGTTTAAGCATATTTGATTAATTGTAGCTCATTACAATTATTATTTTTTTATTAAAATAATTTTTTAATCTTTATTTTTGAGAGAGAGAGAGACAGACAGAGTGTGAGCAGGGAGGAACAGAGAGAGAGGGAGACACAGAATTCAAATCAGGCTCCAGGCTCCGAGCTGTCAGCACAGAGCCCGTGAGGGCTCAAACTCATGAACCGTGAGATCGTGACCTGAGCCGAAGTCGGACGCCCAACAGACTGAGCGACCCAGGCACCCTTCATTACAATTATTATTATTGAGGCTCAGGTTGTTCCAGGTTTAACCAGTAGAAACCTTTTGAAATTGGCTGCTGTGTTAGACTAAATTATTTCCTCCCAGCCCCCCCCTTCAAATTCATAAGTTGAAGCCCTAGCACCCAATATGGCTCTATTTAGAGATACGGCCTTTAAGGAAGGAAGGAAGGTTAAATGAGGTCATGAGGATGGGTCCTATGCGATATGAATTGTGTCCTTATAAGAAGAGAGAAAGGTACCAGGGGTACAAATGCACAAAGAGAAGATCATGCAAGGACATAGGGAGAAGGTGGCTATATGCAAGACAAGGAGATCTCAGGAGATAACCAGCTTGTCAGCACCTTGATCTTGGACTTCCAGTCTCCAGAACTGTGAGCAAATAAATTTCTGTTGTTTAACTGACCAGTCTGTTGTATTTTATGACAGCCCTAGTGCCCTAACCTAGCTCCTGAATCCTTTTGATGAGACCCCGCTAATTATTTGGTAGCTTCTTCACTATGTGGTGGACAGGGTGCTTTGGCTAGTTTGTCATCTTGTTTTTGCCTGCTCTTGACCTAGGATGAGGCATTTCTTTAAGAAGCACTGATTTCTTCTTGTGAAAAGTAGTATTTCAAGATGATAATCTGGGCACAAGGGATGCCCTTTGCCATTCAGTTGGTCATTGTTTCTAGGCCTTTTCAGGGAAGCTAGGAAATATGTACTTTCAGAGGTAAAGTTTTTCATGATTTCATGTTGATACTTCAATTCAAATTCAAGATTACAGACTTTTACTTCTTCTTTATGCCTCCACACTAAAAAAAAAAATCTCAATTTTGAAAATACAGGGTAGAATTAGACAGTAGAATTTGAATATTCCCTAATTATTTGTTTTATCTGTGCCCTTCACAGTTGTAGCGTAACATGAAATGTAGTTTTTAGCATTTTTCCTGTTTTTTTCTTTGGGAACTGATATTACGAGAGTGTTTGTTATTTCTGTCTTTCAAATCTATCCATTCATTTTGATTTTTGAAAATTTGTTATTTTTCATTTTCTTTCCCGTAGGGCATTACCTTTGTGTGACTGGCTCCTGTGTTCCTTCTGGTTTAGTCTTCATTTCAGAACTTGTTCTTTCATCTTTTGTTCTGTACCGAGTATGGGCACTGCATCTGTCAGGTTTTCTGATACTGCTTTGTGTTATTCTTCCATGTTTTCTTTCATTATCTTTTATCTTTTGTTTTTCTTTTTAGGGGCATATCTTTCTAGCATGCTTTCTTTGTCTGTGGGAGATTTTTCTGCTCCTTACTCTCTTTTTTATCATAACAACTCTGTGTGAGATTTGACTGCAGTATTTTTTGTTGCTCATTCTATAGGAAGGGAGTATTGTTTTCCTGGACATTTAGGTTGAGGCTGGCTTCAGAAAAGCTTTTCTAGCTTTACAGAACTTCTTCCGTTTCTGTGTAGCATTTAAAATTATGGGTGCTTCTTTTCTGAAATTCCTTGGCTTTAATTCCATTCTCACATTGGTCTAGACCTTCTTTATCTGTGCTTCTTGGATCCCTATTCTGTTAAATTTTGATTCCACTTCCAGAAATTTTTCTGTGTGGAGTTCTATCCTGGAAAAGAGGCTGCTTGATCTGTTTTAAGAGTTCACAGGTTCGGATAGCTCCTGATCATTCACTCCCTTCTATCGTAGGTCGTTTGCACATACCCGGTAATCGAGAGGGCAAAAGCGTCCCTGTTTCTGCTGCTGTTCTCAAATTGGCCCACTGTACTTTCTGGCAAATTCTGTTGGCTGTTTGGGGGTTGTCCTGTCCTCAGTGCTTCTCCCCACTGCCCAGACTCTGATAATGGGAAAATCTGTGGCTGTTGCTGATCTCCACCCCCTAACCCCCCGTTTATATTTTGAAATTGTGGGAATTCTCTATCATCTAGTTTTGTTATATTTCTTGGATTTATTTTCTAGTTGTTCCATCTGGTTTATGTGGGGATTTGGAGATAGTGAAAACTATGCCTTCACGGCTGCCATCTTTCCAGGATGACTCCCAATGCTCCTATTTTAACACATTTGAAAAAACCATCCAGAAGCAGGGAGATGGCTCTAACAGTTTCTCATGCAGGAAAACAGAAAGGAAGTCATAGTCACCAATCCTGCTGCTTCTGGGTGAGAGATCAGGAAAAGCCCCTGAAATTCTGGTTGAATATCCTTCAGCAAGGAGCCTGCTGTTTTATTTTTAATTTCATTTGCTTTTAGTAATTTAATTCTTGCAGAGCTTGATTTTGCCATTCGGAAACATGACTGCTGCCTCTGAGCCTTGACTGTGCTCTCTTGCTGTTTCATAGCATCCTCAGTTATGCCATGTTCTTTGAAACCAGGCTTTGAGATATGCTAAAAATGAGTCTTGGTACCTACATGCTGTCTGCTTGGGTTCCGTCTGGCTTTGCTTTCTTAGAATGTTTGTTCTGTTTACAGTGGGAGAACCGCAGCCTCCCATGTTGGGCGTTTTATCAACATACAGCTTATTATGACCTCTGGGCTTATACTGTGAGCAAAATGTAAGGTATGGTCCTTCCCCTGAGGGTGTTTGGTTCATCTCCTCTGTCTTTTGGGCTGATACAGGAAGCATGGGAACTAGTTTCTTATGGACTCTTTCCCCCTCCACCGCCACCCCAACTCTGGATACTGAGGAAAATGTTGTGCTGGTTAAACATAACTAGATCTTTGAATTATAGTCCTGCTTTGCGTTGGAGTTTAGTGTTAATGTTGTTGTCATTATCATCCACCAAGATTCTGAATGAAAGTCTGGATTAATCAGTGCAGATGCTCATCAGCATGAAGAATGTATTTGCTCTTAAGTGTTCTAAATTGCTGTCCATGCTTATTCAGACCTATGAGATAGGAGATAGTCTCTCTCCCTTGTTATGTTTAGGTCAACAGTCAAGGCCATTTGCAGTACCTTTCTAACTGTACTTTCCACCATTTAAAATTGGGCGAAAACGCAAATGGCATCTTTATAACTTCATATTTTAGATGACTTTTTTAATGCTCATTTATTTTGAGAGAGAGAGAGAGAGAATATGTGAGAATGCGAGCAGGGGATGGGCAGAGAGAAAAAAAGAGAGAGAGAGAGAATCCAAACATGTGGGGCTGGATGTGGTGCTCAATCCCACAACCCTGAGATCATGACCTGAGCTGAAATCCAGAGTTGCACACCTAATTGACTGAGCCACCTAGGCTCCCCAAGCCTATTTTGTTTTTTGAATAAAATTCCTTGGATGGTTCCTGACCTAAAATTTGGTAACTTACCAAACAGATGACTTCTTTCAAGAAGAAGAATCAAAAATGGCCAGTCATATCTGTAGACAAACCATTTATAGATTTAAGGCTACAGCTTTCCTCTCAGTAGAGTGATGGTGAAGAAGATACTTTGGGAATCACTCTGCCTGTTTTCGATCACCAGCTCCACCATTTTGTAGTGTGTGACATAGGTATGTGATATTGGGCAGTTTTCAAATCCTCTTCATGTCTCCATTTCCTCATATGTAAAATGTGGTAGTAATGGTCTCTACATCATATGGTTAATGTGAGGATTCAATAAGATGATGTTTATTCACATTAGATCCTCAACTGTAGGTTTGGTGAATAAAAATGGAGTCTCTATGCTTTTTTAGGCACTGTACTGGTCAACTGGGATATAACAATGAGCAAAAATTCCCTCATGTGGAGCTTTACAGTCAGATGAAGGAATTAATTAGTCATCACATGAAGGAATATAACATTGCACCATGATAAGTGCAATGGAGAGGAATGGTGCACTTCAAGAACGTATAATAAAGACAAGAGCTGTCTGGGAGGCTAAGGAAGGTTCTCGCGGGAAGGCTGAGTTCACATGTAAAGAAAAATAGATGGCAATGAATTAGGAGGAGGTGTGTGTTTTCCATATGTCTGGGTGAGCACATGTAGGATGAGAGCATCCCTTCCAGAGAGCTGAGCATGGAGAAAGTGGCCCTGAGGCAAGAGGGCACTTGGTGACCATGAAGGGCTGAAATAGGCCCATGTGTGAAGGGAAGGGTACAGTGGGCAGCGTTACTTGAGATGAGGCTGGAGTGAGAGGGAGGTTGGAGTGGTCACAACTTGGTGCCTTCATAAGCTATGTTTAAGAACGTGGTCTGGCAAAGGACCTTGGTGTTTGAATTCTGGAGACACATTTGCAAAGATCTATTATTGTTGTTGTTATTGTTGTTACTATTGTTATTCCCTAGCAGTCCTTACCATACTAAATATGTTTATATACTTTCATGTTTATTTATTTGTTCTTTCCTCCAATCTCTATTCTTCTCTGAACTCTTAATTCCCCAGTCCTTCCATTTAGGAATAAAGCTGGGAAGGCAGCTTTTTCTTTCAATCAGTCTTAAAGTAGAATTTGCTTTTGTATACTTTTAGCCAAGAAAAATGAAAAACAGTTGCCAACATATTACCTGCTGTGACACACATCAATATTTTATGCTTTTTTGCTTTTGAGAAATGCTCAAATGTTGTCATTTTTTATTTGTCTAACGTAAACAAACTAAAGCCAAAATTATTTCAAATTTTGGTGTCCTGTAATGGCCGATTTCACATGTTTTGATCTTACCCAAAACCAACTTTTGGAGATGTGAGGCCTGAGGTCTACTCTGTGTGAAAAAGGAGGGGTTTGACAGTGTCTGTATGGCGCGCATATGTGCACACATGGGTATTTTATATTTGCTGATGTAGAGTTGGTCACTGAAGAGCTGACATGTGTGCTGTGAAACTTCCCCATCACCAATAAGGCCACAACTGTTTTTCCTACTCTAAGATAAGGAAATAATGTATTCTATTAGGCCATGAAAAGAAAACTCTGCTGAGCTTTACATAAAACCTGGCTAGCCTTGGGATGCTCTAGGGCCCAAACCATGATGTCCCATCAGTGTTCTCCTCGATAGGCACTATCCATGCCCCTTTACCTCTTTGTTCTCTAGCACGTCTGCTGTGTATAAAGGTGCCTCCCCTGTCTTGTTACGTGTTTTGCCTATTATCATTGTACTCGTAAACTTGGCTATAAAAATACTTTTTTTTTGTATTTGCATATTATTCTGGTATAGAATGAGGTTTTAGCTCATCTGGGATAAGAGTTGTTAATTCTATTAGCATTTTTCTAACTACAACTATTACATATGTGTAATAACTTCACATTCCATGTAATCTGCATCTTCCTGGAAGTTTTCTGAATATGGTTGTAAAACTACATGTACTTTTAATGGTAGGAATTGTCTCTAGTAAACTAGGGAATGAGTAGAAATTTGGATGGTGGGTTTGGACCATGGAGGATCTCAGTCCCCCATTATACTGTTATTGCTGATAACCACTTCTTCCATAAGAATCGCAAGTGTAATGCTGAGTTGAGAAATCAGGTGAAGGTTTTTCACCTTTATTTGATGTACAAACTTTGATTTTATTTCCTCAGGAAAAAAATAATTGTTTTAGCCCACGTCCTTTTTTTTTTTTTTAATGTTTATTTTTATTGTTTATTTTTGAGAGAGAGAGAGAGCAAGCCGGGTTGGGGCAAAGAGAGAGAGACAGAGAATCCAAACCTGTGAACTGTGAGTTCAGACCCACAAACCATGAGATCGTGACCTGAGCCAAAATCAGATGCTTAACCAATTGAGCTACCTAGGCGCCTCTAGCCCATACACTTCTGATTAACGTAGTTAGATCAAATACTTTTGGCTGAATTAACAAAATAAGCAAAAATAAAAGTTTCCTGATGTAGCTCTGTACTTATATGTAACAGTTAATTTGTTTCCTGTTATATAATGTATTTGTCAGGTAATAGTAATTAGTTAATTGAATAGACATATTTAATATTTGATCAAAATGTTAATAAAATATTTGAGCAAAGAGTTAATAGTTTACAACATTTTGTTTCATGGTTGGTTTCATGGACAATACATACATTTTTTTTTTAACAGCAACTGCTCTAGTAAATCAATTTCTCACATAGTACATGAGCCCCTTCTGATCATTAATGCCTGACATGTGACATGTAATGGTAATCAAATAAACAGGTGATTATTCTGAAAAATATTACATCTGTTCCAGGACCTGATCTACAGGTTTGCATATCCAAAAAACCTACCTGTTGCACCAGGAAGATGGAGGAGAGATACCAGACTGCAGCTCGCCAAGATATGCAGGAAGTCCTTCAATCATCCAGCTCCACATTAAAGTTTCTAATATCGCGAAATGCTGCTGCTTTTCAAGGTAAATGTATCTTGATTTCTGAAACTAAGGAGAAGTCTTGTTATGCAATCTTCCTATTACCATTATCCTGGTAAACTTGGGGTAGGTTTTCTTACCTTTGCATACCATCATTCTGGAACAAAATGAAGTTTTAACTTCTTTTAACCCTCAGAAAAAGGTCATTATTTCTGAGGTCAATCAGGACATAAATACTGAGTTGGACTGGGAAAACTGTTATATTAGTGAAATAGTCCTTGGAAATATGTGCCCTTTGTGGGTCCTTCCAGGTCCCTCAGTATTCTGACCTATGGTTTTACTGCAGTATGAATGGACATAATTATTAGATTTTAGTATTCTGTAACATAAAATCTCATTGCTTTTAACTGGGAAATTATAGATTTATTTTTAAAAATATGATTTGAAGAAATATTTGTCTAAGTTTTTCCCCTGGCTACCTCATGTGGTTTTCATAAGAACACCAGTGTGATATGTCAAAGTGCAGACAAGTCTGATAAACAGTAAAATAGGAAATATTAATTGGATTTTTAAGGATCAGCTAAGACCAGAACTCAACCTTAATTCAAGCAGTATGTTCAGAAATAAAATTAATGGGTTATAAAATTACAAGGCACATTGGAAAATAGATGATCTTTCCCTTATTTTAGTCATCATCTCCATAAAACCCCTTATTACTACAATAAAATAGCTTAATTTATTTTTCCTTTTATAAAACATTAGCTTAACTGTATATGATTAGAATGAAAATATCTAGATTATACTACTTTTCAAACAAATTTATTGCTTTTGTTCAAAGCAAAATAGACTTTTGTTAGTATTCCTTTTCCTTTATGTATATTATTGTCAGTCTATTTAAATAATTTGTGCTTTGTTTACATGCATAACTAAATCACAAAGCTGATTAATTTTTAAAACTGTGTTCATTAAATAACATAAATACAATGAATCAGGATAAAATTTAAGTGGAGTTAAAAGGTAGTTCATGATGAATTAGTGATTTTCTTAGGGAAACTGTGATATGTCAAATTTTAAGATGTTATTATTTTAGTGATTTTTTAGATGTCTTAGAAAACAACTTTATGTCTGTTATGGGATTTATTCATATGAAATAGTTGGAGGAAAACATGTTGATATGCCTTGTAAGCAAAGATTTGTGATTTGAACTGGCTGAACCAGAAGACTATAACCACATACACAGAGTGTTGTGATGGTTTTTTTCTCATGGAAATGACAACATGCACAATATGGACAATACCTTCTAGAGGTAAAGGGCAGTGAATAAACCAGTCTGACCAGAACAGGGATGGGGAGTGTGGTGGAGATTCTATGCTTGAAAAGGTGAGCTGGACTCACATGGAAGGAGATTTAGAGCATCAACTTGAGTTTGAGTCATTAAAGTTTATGGAACAGGAAAGCTTCATAATGATTTCTTATCTTTTAATATCAAAACTAATCCTTTCAAGTAAGAATATATGGCTGAAGAAGATCATGACCAATGAAACCGACCTTTTTGGATAGCAGAGCTAATTATAGAAGTGAAAGAAAGTGCTATCGTTGCAATATATTGGCACTCAGTGAATGTTGAACATTCTCTTCTACCTTCAAAGATATCTTAACAAACCTTTTACACATTGTTGGATAAATTGATCAAGATAGAATACATCATGGGGTGCCTGGCTGGCTCAGTTGGTAGAGCATGCAACTCTTGATCTGAGGGTTGTGAGTTCAAGCCCTATGTTGGGTGTGGAGATTACTTTAAAAAAAAAAAAAAAAGAGAGATAGAATATATTAGGTTCAAATGATTGGGAAAAATACAACACCTGAATTATTTACTTTTAAAATGGGTTCAGGCTGCTGAAAAATTGTGGTGATATTGCTAAAAGTTTGGTGACAAATAAGAAGTAGAAATACATGGGATCATCTCTATCTACCATAGTGTCAGGTAATTTATCTACATTGAAAAATTTTTCTGTTTAATAAATTTTGTTATACTCAATAGGTTGAGTTTTGCTGGGGAGGGGGAGAGATGGCTACACAGAATCCGAAGGAGGCTCCAGGCTCTGGGCTATCAGCACAGAGCCTGATGCGGGGCTCAAACTCACGAACTGTGAGATCATGACCTGAGCCAAAGTTGGATGCTTAACTGACTGAGCCACCCAGGTGCCCTTGAGTTTTGCTGTTTACTTAAATATTAATCGTAAAAATGAAAATGGTAGGCGCTTTCTTAAATATAACTTGTTATAAGTGGTTGTTTTCACCCTTTGTGGAATGTCAAGTTTTATTTAAGAATCATGAGAAGGCAAAACAAATTTAGAATAAATTTGCCTAAAGGCTAACTTTACTGGAATACATTCTTTTATAAGAAGAATAACTGCTTTTAATTTAATAAATAGAGTAAGTAGCTTTAGGATTATGTCCATAAAAACAAGCTTAAACATATATACTAAAAGCAGTTTGAGAAATCACATCTACTGTACCATAATCGAGCAGGTGACTTTATCAGTAAGTAAATTGCCTACTATCTAGTTTCTGTGCCATCAGAATATCTGAAAACAATTCAAAGTCTTTATTTTTCTAAGAAGAAAGAAGCCAACACACTTTATTGGGAAAACTGGCTGCTTGAGAGAAATTTAATGGGGAAATCATTTCACTTCTCAAATAATGTAAGTAGATTTGCTGTTTTTGATGTTTTGATTTTCAAATATTTCATTTATGTCTCCTACTCCAACAGTGTTAACCTGCTTTTTAAGTGGTATTCTGGGTTATAAAAGACTGTAGTGTGGTCCCTTCTCTCATAGCTTTTATAGAATCCCACGGAAGCCTGGTTTTGAAGCAGCCCTTTGGGTGTGACCGATGGGAATGATTGCTTGCGTGTATGGATGTAGTGGGCACCCACATTATTGTGAGATGAAGGAACTTTTAAAGGGAGGGAGAAAACAGTGCTGGCAACTGGTGCCGGAAGACAAGTTTTTCCTGTACACAGTCTGCATTCAGATCTGGAATCGTGTACAGGAAGCTACCTACCAGTGCAATTGGAATCCACCTACTGGGATGATTCTTCTATTTTCTTTTATGTAATTTATTTATGTTGGTTCCAGTCACATTGCCTTAAATTAAACAAACAACGAAATGATAATCTGTTTTTGGAAGGATCCATAATTATGACCAGGGGCTTCACTGTATCCTCAAGTGTAGTCTTTCATATGGAATGGAGCATTTCATAAGCTGAAAGGAACAAGCTGTTATCTCTGTGTCTGTTGTTATTTGTAAATAAGTGGTGCTGTTTGCAGAGAGGAACACTGACTATGTCACGGTGCAGACAGTAACTCTTCTTTATTTTCAAGGGCTTAATAATGATCGTGAATGAAGCAGAACAGCCACAGATAATTCGAAAGAGTTGTTTTTCCTTCCACTCTTTTAAAGTGAGTGTGGGATTGCTGGCTTTAAAACTATTTTGGAAATACTCTTTATAATGTTTTATTTGTTTATACAATAAAGTATGGTGTGACTCATGAAGAAACAGAGGAAGTTGACAGAGAATATGTCATAAGAGCAACGCTTATGCAGCTTTCAAATTTGGCAGTTTTTAAATCTCCATTCAAATAAGATAATGTAGTTTAGCTTTTTAAATTTAAAACTGAACAAATTTTTCAGCCTCACTTTCAAAAATTAAAAGGAAGGGAAAAAATAAAAGGAAGGAATATTTGGGAGAACGCCATTGGAAACTTGTCGAAACGTTGGGAAGATAAGGTTTAAAAGCTGCACCTTTTCTTTGAGTTGTACCTTTCCCTACTTCTCTTATCTTCCAGTTGCTCGTGTATTTCAAAAATATATGGTAGATACCAAGTCTGTATTCTGGAGGTTTCCAGTTTTATATATGGCATTTAAAAAGTGTACATTATTACAAAAGACTGAGTGATAAATGATAGTTAGAACAGGAAAATTTTAGCATTTTTATTTATGTTTACATTCTCTCGGCTGAGTAAATTTTCATTTCTTGATTGTAAGTACTTGAAAGATTGGCAGGCTTGTCCTCGTGCATTGAAATGTTAGAATTAGGAATTTAATAAAAAAAATACATTCTTATTTTTAATGACATATAGGAATATGTTCAAAATTAAGCATCTTATTTTAAAAAGTAGGTGAATTAAGAGTGAGGATGTAATTAATAGATTTTTCTCCTTTACACTAACTACTGTAAAATGTATAGTTGGTGTATAGCTACTGTAAAACTAATGTAAAGTCAAAGGCACATATATATATATATATATATATAGTCAAAGGCACAAAGATATAGTGAATATTTGAATATATTAATATATGGGAGAGTAAATAGATTTATGTAAATATTATTAAGCATGAGGTACATTAATCTTATTTTATTCACTTCAGCTATGCTTCACAAAGGTGGATAATAATTAAAATTATTCCTTGGAAGAGCATTGTGTCGAAGGATAAAGGAATAATACCGTTTTTAACACGGAGAGTTACCTGATCAAAAGTTCAAGTGTAAGAGAACAGGTAGCCTTAGGCTGGCAGTTGTGGGGGGTTGTTTTTCTCAATCTCTAGCAGCTAGTAAATATAATTAACTGAACTGCATGAATAAATGAATGAATGAACACTACTTATCAAGAAGATGGCTCTGAAGTAAAATGCTTGAACCCCTCCCTTGCTCCTTTCTTTCTTTTATGTATTCCTCTCTTGATGATTTGCTGTGGCATTGGAGCACCTATTAGGTACCAGCACTGTTGGGTGCTGGGGTTACGGTGTCCAAACCTTTTATTGATTCCTTTAGACTTCTAATATGCCAACATCTGTCTTTTTCATTTATGAACTAGAAAGGGGCACATTATAGTGTCTCCTTCGATGGCATCCTGAATATGATTGCACTGTTTTTCCTTTTCAGTGTGAGGCAGCATGTGGGTTCATGTGTTATCTCATACAGCAGCTATCAATGCAATTGGTCTTTATCCAATTGTCCTTTATCTCAGAAATGTTAAAAAATAGTTTCTGTAGAATCTGTGTCAGCAGGCTTCTGTTAATTGTGCAAATGGGTAATTTTCCTATATTCTAGATAAAAGTTGCAAGAGCTTAAATTACTTTTCAGCTAGAAGTAAAGCTTGCTTTGCATGAAGCGTTGTCGATGGTGGAAATACTATTAACTATTGACCTAAGATCAGGTTTACTTTGCCAGATTTATTTTTTAAACTTGAAAAAGTAAACTTTTTGTTGTTTTAAGTTTGACTGACAGCAGGTTATGATAATATCACCTGGTGCCGTGGTAATCTCACCTAGAAAGCACAGTTACCTGCTTATAGTCGGCAAAACAATTCTTTCTTGATTTTTATATTAAACACTTTTTCAGTTAAATCTTTTCAGTGTGAGAACTGCATATTTATTTTCTTGAGGATAAGTTAACATTTCATCAGATTCTTTATCATTTTGTTATCTTCGTATTAGTTTAATCTTACTTTTGCATATGGATCGCAAGGGATGATTCTTGAATGTTTAGTTTTGAAGGAGAGAGAGAGACAGAGTGTGAGCAGGGGAGGAGCAGAGAGAAAGGGAGACACAGAATCCAAAGTGGGCCCGACCCAGGGCTCAAACTCACAAACCGTAAGATGATGACCTGAGTAGAAGTCGGACGCTTATCCGACTGAACCACCCAGGTGCCCCAAAGGGATGATTCTTAAAAACTACCTATGTGTGAAGTAAAGAACGGGACATGTGGGAAGTTATAACTAGCTATGTTTTTGAGATTTATCTGTCCCTCTATCTCTTATTCATCCATGTAAAGTGATTTATAACATTACTTTTTCTTTTTTTTTTTTTTTTAAAGTAGACTTCATGCCCAACGCTGGGCTTCAATTCACGGCTCTGAGATCAAGACCTAAGCTGAGATCAAGAGTCAGATGCTTAACCGACTGAGCCACCCAGGCGCCCCTGTAGAATTTCTTTTTATAGATACGTGACATTTGTCCATCCTCCTTTTGATGGACATCTCAGTAATTTCCAACTGAGTTTTGTACTTCTCCTGCTCTAGTGACCATTCTTGTTCAAGTCCCCACAGGCACCTGTTTTCCTGGGGTTGATACACAGTGAGACTGGGGCTTTTTGGCCGGGTGCCTTGTCAGCTTCACTACATGTTGCTTAGCTGCTCTTCTAAGGAGCTGCACCCATTGAAACACCACAAACAGTTTTTGTGCTTTGTGCACTGTTCTACTTCCTTCCCAACAATGAGTATTGTCAGAATTTTGAGAGATTTGTTGAACTGATAGGTATGAAATGGCATCTTGTTTCCAAAATGCACGGTTCCCTGAGTAGGGGCTCTGAATGTCTTTTCACAAACAGTTCTTGATGTGTGTATTTTTTTTAATTTTCCCTTAGGAATATGTCCTAAGAACCTGTATACACCCTTTGAGGATATATACATTGTTGTCGGTGTTTTGTATGTATTTAAGATTTTTTTTTAGATACCAAAAACAAGAGTTTTTTTTAAGGTACCGATATCCATTTGGATCTTATAATTCAGATGTCTTTCCATATTCTGTAGAAGTCAAGCTCTTCACAAGCTTCCTGCACATTCTCATGGCTTACAGTCCCATCCTTGCCCCTGCCTCTGCTCCCTTGCTCTCTTCATTTGCTTTTGCCTCTTTCCTATCATATTAATTCAAAAAAAGTTTTTAAATTACTACTTCCATACTTACACACATGCATGCATACACATTAATACGGTATATATACAAGATCAATTTTATGAGATGGTGATGAAAAAAGATAAAATCTAAAAATTATAAATAATCATAAATTGAATATTAATTTCTATATTTCCAAGTATTTTTTTTTTTTTAGCTCTGCCTCTACTCTCAATCCACGAAGCTACCAACCTCACATCTTTCTCTCTGGCCTCTCTATCTCCCATTCCTCGTGTGACATTCTCTTCTCTTCTTCAAGTGGTGACATAATGTATCTTCCAGTTCCTTTTATTTATAAGCATGGTAATATTAAATAACCAACACATGGCTCTGAGTGTGAATTTTAACTGAGGACTTTATTTCATTTTATTATATATATTATATTTATTTCATTTATTTATTTCATTTATTTTATATATATAGATAGATAGAGAGAGAGAGAAAGAGAGAGTGCATGTGAGCTGGGGAGGGGGGCAGAGAGAGAGAGAAATCTTAAGCAGCCTCCACGCCGATGCAGGGCTCTTTCCTACCACCCTGTGATCATGACCTGAGCCAAAATCAAGAGTTGGACCTCAACTGACTGAGCAACCCAGGAGCCCCAAGGATCTATTTTTTAATTAAAAAAAAAATTCATTAATTTTTTTCCCTAGCTTTATTGAAATATAATTGTTGCCCCTCTGCCTTGTTGTTAGTTAGAGCCCCAGTTTTGCGGGGTGACCACCCTCTACTGCGGCGAGCTTAGGGACAGTGAGCGCCACTGCAGCTCTAGGGCATGGTGCGAGACGGACTAGAAAGTGTGTGTGTATGGTGGTGATCTTCTGAAGTAGCTGCTGTGGGAAACGGGAAAGGAAGTGAACTAAAGTCCAGTTAGAGGGCTGACATTGGAGTCAGGTAATTAATAATGAAGCTGGTTTGCATGATGGTACCGCTGTTTTCGTTTTTAGCCCTGCCTAGTTTTTGCCTCCAGAGAAGGCGTGAGTAGTGGGGATCTGTGGTTGAGCACAGGTAATAGGAGAATCATTCATCCATCCAGCAAACATTCATGGGGCAGCCTGTATGTGCCCGCATTGTTTTAAATGCTTGGTGTACTTCAGTGAATGAAACAAAAATTCCTGTTCTCACACTGTGTGTTTCAGCCAGGGGAAAGTAGAAAATAAATGTATACAGGTGTAAATACATTAGGATGGATTAAATGCTTTGGGAAACCGTAGCATAGAACAGAGGGAGGGAGAGTAGCAGTCCTGGAGGATTGCAGTTTTAAACTGGATGGTCAGGGAAGAGTTGGCATTGGAGCAAAGGTTTCGTCAAAGTGAAGGAGTTGGATATATGGATGTCTGGGAGAAAAGCATTCTAGCAAGAGGGAGTGATCCTAACGTAGGAATGGGCCTCACATGTTAGAGGAATAGCCCCAGTATGGCTGGGGCACCGTGGGGGGCTGGAAGGTGGTAAGAAAGACTATCACAGAGGTGACAGGCATAGATGCATGTAGGGCACCTTAGGCTTTTATTCTGAAACAGAAGTTTTTGCCATAGGTGTGGCTTGATTTGAAAACAGTTAACTAGGTCTAGTTGTTGAGGGGCACACACACACCCAGCTTGTAGTGGGGTGTGGGTGGACCTAGGAAGCCCCTAAAGAGATTATTAAAATAATCCATAAGAGGCACTAGGGTGACTTAAACCCAGTGCTGGCAGTACAGGTGGTCAGAAATGGTCAGTTTCTGGTTACATTATGGTCATCATGGGGCCCTGGGCATGATGGAAAAGGAATTGAGGACAAGAGAGGGCTGATGGTAGTAAACTACACCAAGGATACATCTGTGGGGTAAGTGCCTGGTGTGTCATGGAGATGAATTAAAGAGGCTGAGGTAGAAGGATGCTTTCCACCAGATGTTGGAATCTCTGAGTCACATCTGCTGGAGAGTTGGAGTGAGAGAAACAGTTTTTCTAATAGCTTCTATTAGAAACTATTTCTAAATAGTTTCTAAATATTTCTAGAAGTCTCTAAAGTTCTCTGTGGAACTGAGTTCTCTGTTTCTAAAGTTCTCTATGGAAGATGGACGTTGGTGGGCGTGACAGGGGCATTCATTGATTATCTGATGGAGGCTAATCTTTTTGTTTTGTTTTTAAAACCACTTTATCATGGTATGATTGACACAAAAAGCTGTACATATTTAATGTATACAGCTCGATGAGTTTGGAGATAAGTATATCTTATGTGGTGACGAAGCCATCACCACAATTTATGCCATGAACATGTATTAAAAAATTTTTTTTAAATGTTTTACGTATTCCTGAGAGGGAGAGAGAGAGACAGAGCATGAGTGAGGGAGGGGCAGAGTGGAAGAGGGACACAGAATCCAAAGCAGGCTCCAGGCTCTGAGCTGTCAGCACAGAGCCTCATGCAGGGCTTGAACTCACAAGCCAGGAGATCATGATCTGAGCTGACGTCAGACACTCAACCAGCTGAGCCACACAGGCACCTCTATGCCATAAACATACTGGAGGAGGCTGATCTGTGACACAGGGTTAAAACAGTAGTGGTCTGGAAGAGCCTGGGGGTTTCCAACTGCTTCCTATGATTTGGTTCTGTAAAGTGGTAGAGATGGTGTTTCTATAATAATACCATATGTGTAATTATGAAAATAACATTAATTTTGATAAAATACTCATGATTCTACTCAATGAATCTTATTATGAATATTTAGCATAATTTAAAAGTTGAAGGGCATTATAAAGAAGTAACACAGATAAATAAAATTGCGTTGCTTGAAATTTGTCAATAAACTTTGAGCATTGATGGGAGAAAGCTTGTAATAAGACCATGTTGAATAAAGGCACATAATAGTAATTATGGTCAAAATCATGGGTTTGTACATGAGAAATTTGTTTTAAACTTATTTTCATTGTACAAGATACAACTTGGTTACATAAAATTGAAAATAAAATTCCTTATTACTCAATAACCCATTTAGCAAATAAGGCTCAGTGATGAATTTGAGGCTTTTGGGACCCAATTTTGAAGTCTTGGTGGTAATTCTCATAATTTAATAGCCCATTGCCATTTGCCATTTTTATACGATTCAAAAATAAGTTCGGTTAGCCAAACACTATCAATAGTTGTCAATCATTTCGATAATATTATATCATCTCTTACTTGATTAGAAATATTTGCAGTTCATGTAACTGGCATTATTACCAAATTTAGAATTTTTAAATAGTATAATAATTCATTATAAATTATGAAACATAGTTTATTAGAAATAGGAAAGCATTTTTAATAGTTTTTGTTTCTATGGCCTTGGGGGAAAAGAAGATTAAGATGAAAATATTAAACCATCATCTATAATATTTAATTGGTAAAGTGGTAAAATATAATGGAAAATAAGATACCTCTCTTTCCTCAGACAAATAGAGGACTTAAATTTTATAGCCATTTTTCAATGTAGCTGTTCATGATGGGAAATTATCCATGTATATCTCCATGCTTTTAGCATAAAATATATCTAGCAATAAATGTAATATACATGCTATATAGCTTTTATGCAGAAGTCCAAGGGCTTCAAATGACATCTCAAAATCCAGAGAGTCATAATAGTAAATAAAGGGTAATTGTTGGATAGCTATGCTGTGCTCCTTTTATTCCAGGGTGATTCTGCCTGGGGGCTAGCTTTTGTATAAACAAAGATCATTGAACTTTTGCACCTTAAAGTATACTGTTATCTTGTACCATTTGTTTGACTCCTTCTCCTCTGGGTATAAAGTTGACTTGAATGTTAACTTATGAAACCTAGTCATGTTTTTTTTTTTTTTTTTCTGTAAGTAGGAATAAACTGAAGATACTACATAATAGAACAAACATTGGTCTTTGTTGTGGGAAAACATTTGTTGTGATTGGACAGGGAATATGTTTAAGAGTTCCTGGACAAGGGTTTTAAATTTGGACAGTTTAGGTTTGATTCCTATCTCAAGATTTGCTGGTGGGGCCTCAATTCCTTTGCTTGTAGAATGGCATAATAATAGTACCTTCTTCTAGGCTGCAGTTAATGAAGGTTGATTGAGGTAATCCCTATAAAGTAACTAGCAGGGTGGCTGGTACATAAGCACTCAGTATATGTCAGCTATTCTTCTTCCTTTATTCATGGTATATATTTTTCCCAATATTTGATAAGCAGCAAAAAATTTCAGGGCAGAAATTGTCTAGTGGTGTTTCTGCACATGTTTTATGGGGAATCGTCTAAAGTTGGTTGTCACATTATCAGAAGTGCTGTAGTGGCCAAGCAGCAGAAGGGCCTTGTGATCCAAACTCCTAGATCACTCCTTGGATTCCCACACCGGATGGGTTGCCAAGAGTCATGTTGAAAGTGCTTGGGGTTATGGCCAGTCATGCTCTCTACATTGGTAGAGACAAGCAATGAGAACAATTATTTGGTGAATAATAATAATAGTACATTTCAAAGCAGGGTTTTTTCTGCTGCTCAGCTGGTAGTCAAAGGAATTTTCAAATTTCATTAAATGGTATTAAGTTGTAATGTTTGGACTCTCACTGTAGTAGAATCTAGCGTGAACACAGAAACCTAAGGTTTGACTAACAGAATAAAGCAACGGGACAGAATCCATGGCACGTTATTCAATGACTTAACAAAAGCCTTAATCGTAGTGTCCTTCTCCAAAATGAGACTATCTTCACATACAAAAGGCTTTCGAGTTTTGATATTGCTGATTCATTCTGATCATCTTCAGGGATGTTTGCAGTTTATGTTGGCATATCTTTATTTTTTTTTTTAAGATTTTATTTTTTAAGTAACCTCTATGCCCAGTGTGGGGCTTGAATTTACAACCCCGAGGTCAAGAGTCACATGCTCTGCTGACTGAGCCAGCCAGGCGCCCCCATGTTGGCATATCTTAACACAGTCAAGCCTTTAGATTATGCATTTGTGAGATATTAGTTAGAATCACTAACTTCAAATTGGTCCTTTCTCAACAGCATGGAGAAATAAATAAATACATAGCCTTCAGAGCAATGTGAAAGTTTTTGTGGTTAGTCGGATATGATAAAAATTTAATCTAAGATTTAATTGAACTACTTTAAAAGCCCATGTTCATTAAGATAGTTTTTATTTTGGTCTAAATGTTGCTAGTCATTGTTCCATAAAATCATGTAACTATCTGATACTTGCATTTCCTCTTCTGAAAATGTGAAATATTATTTTTTGTCTACAAGGCATCTTAGAGGGTTTCCTCTCTACATGAGGAAAGACAGTCTGGAGAACGATGGGCACTTACAGTCTCTGGAAAGTATGATTTGGGAAAAGGGTCAGAGGTGTGGGGCAAAAGCATCCACTCCCCTGGTTCAAGAAGGAACAAATACATGCTGTGTTTATGTTTCGATTTTTAAAATCTGAGTTTAACATGCTTACTTTCTAGTGGTAGTCCCAGGGCAATAATTTAGGATGATCGAGGCCAGCTGCTTAATTTTTTTTTATTGCATATCTTCAAAATAGGTTTAAATTAAATTATCTATGTATTTGGCAACTCTTACTCAATATATTTTGTGTATTTGCTATTTTAATGAGAACATATTTTTGAATGCAAATTAAGAATATATTTAACAATTGCTAGTCTACACTGGTATAGCTATTCTGCAAAGCAATTTGACAATAGTTATTTAAGATATATGTTCTTTCTCTTGTCTTTCTGATCCTTCTAATGGTTGTATATATTGGAAACGTTTTTAAAGAGACTGTTTAGGTACATGTAGAAGCATGGTAATGAAAGCATTTATAGTAATAGTTGGGAATTGAGACAGTCTGGGTGTCTGATTGTCAGAAAGCTAAGGACAATGTATAGATAATACATTCTGCATCATTAGGAATGATCAACTGGATACATACATAGAGACATGGATAGACTTTAAAAACATAAGGTAGAGTGAAGGTATATGAGGTATATAGCACAATACTATATGTATCTTAAAAATACATGTATCAAAGAATTCTATACATTTTGCTAGAACTCATACAAATCAAAGAGTTTAAAGCACATTAGAATGATTTTTTTTAATTTTTTAAAATGTTTATTTAGTTTTGAGAGAGAGACAGAACACAAGGAAGGGAGGGCCAGAGAGACAGGGAGACACAGAATCCAAAGCAGGCTCCAGGCTCTGAGCTCTCAGTACAGAACCCATCGTGGGGCTCGAACCCACGAACCACGAGATCATGACCTGAGCCGAAGTAGGATGCTCAACCGACAGAGCCACCCAGGCGCTCTCAGAATGATTTTTTAAGGATAATAATTACGTAATTTGCCATCCAACCTCATAAATAGTAGGAGGCATTGGGGGCGACTCCTGGGTTGCTCAGTCAGTTAAGTGTCAAACTCTTGATTTTGACTCAGGTCATGATTTCAGAATTGTGAGATCCATGTTGGGCTTTGCACTGAGTACAGGGCCTGTTTAAGATTCTCTCTCTCCCTGTTTCTATTCTCCCCTCCCCCTCAAAAAAGAGGTGTGGCAGATGTGAAGAATGGCTAGGAAAAAAGAAAGTGAAGTAAAGTGAAATACTTAGGTATAAATCTACTAAAAAATGTACAAGATTTATATGCTGAAATGCTGATGAAAGAAGTCAAAGAACCTAAATAAATAGAAAGATATACCATGTTCATGAATTGAGAGACTCAATGTAGTACAGATGACAGTTTTACCTAAATTACTCTATAGTGTTAACCTAATTTATCAAAATACTAGCAAGTTTTATGTAGATTTAGTCAAGCTTTTTCTAAAATTTATACAGAAAGGTACAGAACTAAAATAGCCAAAACAATTTTGAAAAAAGAAGAATAAAGTGAGAGGAGTCCATCTACTTGATAATGAAGCTTACTCTGTAGCTACAGTAATTGAGAGTGTGGTATAGGTGGAAGGATAGACACATAGACTAGATTAGAAAACCCTAAAATAGAACCACACAATTATGCACAACTGATTTTTGATGTGTGCAAATGCCATTCATTGGAGGAAGGATATCCATTCAACAGCTTGTGCTGAGCTATTGGACATCCATAAGTAAAATGTTATTCTGATATTATTATGTTGAAATGCATAAATATTTCAGCCCCTGAATTTTCACAAATTCTGGGTTTTTCTGCCTTAATTTAGAGAAACTTCCTTTAATTTTTTTTCATAAGGCAAAATTTATTAAATAAGTCATCCCTGATTTTTTGCCTATTTCATCAAATCCAAATACTGCAAATCATAGACCTCAATTTCAGTGCATTCTAGTGGAGCAGCACATATATTTATTTAAATAAAAATAGTAGTTTTATCAAGAGATTCTTCATACAAGTTGAGTTAATTCAAATAAATTTTAAATCATGAACATTGAGATCCCACTGTTCCATTTATTCAGTTCCTATTGTGGTTTTGTGTGTGTGTGTGTGTGTGTGTGTGTGTGTGTGTGTGAGTGTGTGTGTGTGTGTGTGTGGGTGTGTGGGTGTTGTTGTTGTTTTTAGTAGGGACAAATTTCAATGTGTTTTTATTTCAAATATTCTCAGGAATTGAAATATGTTAAAGGTTTTAAAAACTGGGGTGCCTGGGTGGCTCAGTTAGTTAAATGTATGATTTTGGCTCAGGTCATGATCTTATGGTTCATGAGTTTGAGCCCAGCATTGGGCTCTGTGCTGACCATGTAGAGACTGCTTGGGATTCTCTCTCCCTCTTTCTTTGCCCCTCCCTGATTTGTGCTTTCTCTCTCTTTCTCTCAAAAATAAATAGGTAAATTAAAAAAAAAATGTTTTAAAAACTGAGGGTTTTTTGTGTGTACATTTGTTAAATATTTTGATTTAAGATTCCAGGGGATATCTTCTGGCTGGATGAGTGAGAGAAAAGACAGAAGAGTGAATTTTGGTAGGAATGATAAAGAGTCGGGGAGGAAGAGATTTTAAGTATATGTAGGAGAAAAATTTAGCAGGACTGGGTAAGTGAATGACTGTGGTGTGAGCTTAGGAACAAGAAAGAACCTAAAATCAATGTTGAGTCTTGCAAGACAGTATTCTAGGGACTGATTTACACTGTCATCTTTTTTTTTTTTTTTTACTTCTTAATTTTTAATGAAATTCTTTTGAAAATTCTCTTCAACTCCAAGTTGGTGGGTAAGCTACTATAGAGAATTAATTCATTTTTTGTCAATATTTATTTAGTATATATCAGTATATACAGTGGGCACTGTACTATATTCAAGCAGTCCTTGATTTGCAGAATTTTGTGTTAACTGAAAATCGGGCATATGGGGACTGACGGAGTCATTGCTTTACATGGCTCCACTGATCTTAGTTACCAGAAAACTATACAAAATGAAGACTGCTCTTGTTCCTCCAGAGATAGGACTGAAACTTGTGGCTGCTTTCCCCAAAGCTTAAAATCTATTGTGGAAAATAGACAAATGACCTTTCAGTGTGCAATGCTGGAGTTAGGGTAAGACCTTGTAGAGAAGACATCTGATTGGATTGCTGGGGAAGGAGGTTGGGAAAATAGTTCTGAAAACAGAGGCTTCAGGTGAAGAAAAAAGGCCAGGTGATTCCTATACTGGGAGAGGAAGCAAGATTCTGAGCTCTAGGGTCCACGAGTCTTCTTACAGTTACAGCCAAGTGTGGGAGGTGGAAAGTGGTGGGAAGTAAACCTGAAGATGTGTAATCCCTTCTGATTGTTTTTAATTTCCAATCCATCTATGTTATGTTTTCTCTCATTCTAATCTTGCTTCTCTTCTCCTACTCTCCTTTCTTACACTTTCCTTTCTCTCAGGTTCTCATTTCTCTCCCATTTTCTCTTTTCTCTAGTTTCTTCTCTTTGTCTCATCATCTCTGTCATAATCAGGGTTTTGTCCATGCTTATGCTATTTTTTAAGAACATTCTTTCATATTTAGTTATCCTTTTTCTTTTTCTTTTTAATAAGGCCTGTTGTGATCTTTTAAAATTCTCTCTTGTTACTTTTTAAAAATTTCATGTTTCTGATTTCTTAAGATAGCTTTTTTTGAATTTTTATGTTTTCTTTTTTGGTAATAAACGTGTTTTAGGGAATAAATTTTCCTTTGGTTATTGCTTTGCTTTATTGCATGATTTTACTATGAAGAGTTCTTTTCATTTTATTTTAGGTAGTCTTTTTTTTTTTTTTTTGAGGTTATCCAGACAGTTTTTGCTTTGGATTGGCTATGTTTATTTTGGTTTCACTGACCCCCAGATGTCAGTGGCTCACAGAGACTACATGTCCTTTATGTATTGGTGATGGCTCTTCTGGCCCAGATGAAGGAATAGTCCTATCTGAGGTGATATGCTCAAGTAGCAGAGGGAAAGATGGTTTTGGCTCCAGTGTATCTGCTTGGAAGGGGTACATGTTGCTTCCATTCACATTTCATCTTCCAAAGTCTTAAACAGCCAAGCCTGATATCAAGACCTAATACTCACTAATATTCCCACAGGGAAGGTAGACCATAGTTTGTATGAAAATTTAATCTACCCTAAAGTATGTTGATATGAGTTGAATTGTGTTCTCTCAAAAAAGATGTTGGAACCCTAAGCTCAAATGTGACTTTGTTTGTAAACAATCTTTACAGAGATAACCAAGTTCAAGCGAGGTCATTAATGTGGGCCCTAATCCTATATGACTGATTTCCTTATAAAAAAGGCCAATTTGGCTAAAGAGACACATACATGGGAGAACACCATCTAAATACCAGGGCATGCTGGAGCCTACCAGAAGCTAGAGGAGATAAATGCATGAAAGATTTTCCCTGTCAGCCCGAAGAAGGAGCCAAACTTGCTAACATTTTAGTCTCAAACTTCTGGTTTTCAGACAATGGGACAGTGAGTTTCACCCATTTTGTGGTGCTTTGTTATTATGGCACCAGGAAACCAAGACAAATATGTTTCAAAATTTTCAAGATATGCTTGGTCATATTCTTATTATTTCTAATTTTATTACCTTTTTATTAGAAAATGTAGCCAGTGAAATCTCTGCCTTTCAACACTGAAGTGTTTCCATGGTTAGAATCATGATCAACTTTACAGATTTGTTTCAAGTGGCAAATTCTCTACTCGAAAATTTTCCTCAGATTTCAAAAATTGTCATATGGATATGCTTTTCTGTTCAGGAGCTTAAATAACAATTTTACCATCTTCTAATTTACTTCAGGGTTTTGTAAACCTTAATTATAAAAAAATTCAAATTCATCTTTCAAAAAAATGAATAAATACTCTTGATTTTGAAGTGTACCTTAATGTTGATCTTTTCATTTGTTTTATTACTAAGTTGCAGTGGTAAGAATGATGAAAAGTAGACTAGGCTGATCATGTCTTTGTAAATGTTTTCTTTTAGTGACCCCTGATCATGCCTTCCTTTTTCTATCGTTCCTTCTTTCCTTTTTTTTTTATTTTCTTTTTTACTGAAGCAGCACAGTAATTTCCTTCAGAGAGCTATCTGCAAGGCCTGTCTATGAGATCCCTCCATTTCTGTCAAACAGTCCTTTAGAAGTTATAAAGAAAACGCTCATTATTACTGAAATCTTCCTTTCCGTTCAGATGGGGCTGAACCTGATAGCAATATTGCAGCTCAGCTGGGAAAGGAAATGGGGAAAAAAGAATTGGACAGGAGAAAGAAGATAGAAGGTAATAGATTACATGCTGTATTGTTCTCATGAAAAAATTAGATGCCGTTAGATGGCATATTGGATTTAAGTACATGATTTATGATCTGCTGAAATCATCTGTGTTATTCTGAATTATGCAAATATTATTTTATGACCTGATCTTGAATCTGGTAAGAGAATGGTTCTAACTTATGTGTATTTTGCCCTTTTTTAAAAAAAAAAAAATCCCAAACACTATGATCTTAATGCTATTTTAACTTACATGTTTATACATGTAAAAGTGTCTAAAATAATTAATATAACCAATTTTGTGTCTTCAAGATTAACCGTTTGCAAACAACAAACAAGCTCTGGTGAGAAACTGTAGCAAATCCTTCCAGTTGGACTATATTAGAATTCCATCTACATTTTAATTTGGTTCCTGCTGTGTTGGATATATTAGACTGAATCTATTACCTGGCTCAATGGTCCTCTTAGACAATTTCCTTCTCATTCTGATTTTATTGTAAGTGATTGTCAACATACTGTAGAAGTCTGCACATCCAATTTTGATCACTCCCGTGAGGCATTGATATCTATGACCTTACATTAAAAAACAAAAAAACAAAAAAACAAGAACTGAAGGAGTGTAGCGATATTTATAGATTATCTTCTGACAAAAGGCGCTAGTTATGGAGTGTAGGGTGAGGCTTTATATTTGGACTGTGTTTGGATGTTGTGCACGAGAAAATTCTGTAGCACTCATCCCCTTGGGGGCAGGGCCTGGTTTTACATTTAACATTCCTGCTTTATGTTTACTGTTATTTTGGGTTGCCTCTGTTCTAGTGCTCATGAACCACCTGCTGTTTTTTCGTTTGGAGACAGTGTTTCTCTGAGTATTGATTATAATTTCAGCTTTAAATATAGTCCTTTCATGCATTTAATACACTTAATCCTTACTGTGAAACAGATTAATGGACCTTTGGTGTAAAGCTGAGGAACATTAATTTAGTTCACTCTGGTTTATTTAACTGTGTTGCAGTCTTAACTGGGGTTTACTTTTTTAGGACATGTCTAGAAGTTAAGAGAGATGATGTCAGATGGTAATGCAAGGCACTTCATTTTCTCATGCTGCCCACAGTTTGATGAAGGGCCCTCTTAGGGAAAAATAAATAGTAGTTATTCATATGCAGCTCGATTTTCTCCTCTTCATCTTCAAAACTGTCCTGGCATCACCTTGTGTTTGGTACCTTGTTTTGACCCCTCATCCTGGCTCTCAGATCATTTCTTTCTAACTCTCTTATCTTTCCTCTTCCTGTTTTTGTTTCTTTGAATAGTTCATTCTTAATGTAGCCCCTGTCTCTCAGATGCCTGATGTATAGATTTCTACCTGGATATCCTGCTAACATAACATTAAATGTTATGTTTGAATATACATTTCTCATCCTTTTCTCAAAAACAACTTTTCATCCTAACTTATCTGTCTTTATGCATGGTATCACCATTTTTTTCTTGAGTCTTAGGTTCAACTTCAGAGCCATCAGTTACTTAAATCTCTTGTGTATCTTCTGCATGTCAATTCAAGATGAACTTTTCTTCTTATTTACTCTTTTTTTCTCTTTCTCTTGACACTTTTATTACTGTGACAACTTCTTGACTGGACTAACAACTTCAGTTTTTATCCTCTCCTGATCCCAAGAAACCTAACAGATTAAGATTTTAAATTATAATATTCATATATCATTTTCCAATTTAAAATTCTTCAGTGCTTTGCAGTTTTTTGCTGCTTAAAATGCTATCTAATATTCACTGTTTTAAATGTCTGCTATAATCTCTGTTATATCATTCAAAATTAGTTCTTATTCATTTCACAACATCTTCTTTCCATCAGCAGGTCCTGCTCCCAGAATCCTCTGTTCATTCAATACTATTACTTTCTTGAGAACAGGAGGCATGTCTTATGTGTTGCTATAGACTGAATGTTTGTTTCTCCCTGAAGTTCCAAATTTGTATGTTGAAGCCTAATCTCCAGTGTAATGGGATTAGGAAGTGGGCCTTTGGGAAGTGATTAGATCCTAAGGATGGAACCCTGATGAATGGAATTAGTGTCCTTATAAAAGAGCCTCCCAAGAACTCCGTCACCCCTCCACCATGTGGGGATGCAGCATGAAGATGGCCTCCTATGAACCAGGAAGTGGGTCCTCACCCAATACCTAATCTGTCCATACCTTGATCCTGGACCTCTTCTCTTCTAGAGCTGTGAGAAATAAATTTCTGCTGTTTATGAGCCACCTAGTCATGGTATCTGTTAGTGTTGTCTGAGGGAACAGGTACATGTGTATATCACTTTTCTCAGCACGGTGTCTAATCTATGGTAGATGTTCAAGTAATATGATTTTGTTATTGTTGTTGAGTTTCGCTGTCAGTCAAGGTGATCTTTAGATGGGTAGGATGGTGATATATCTTTTATTTTGCCTTTTAAACTTTAAGGGCAAGATATCTGGGGTCCCATCATGGGTTTAGATGTAACTCTTGTTTTGTGACTTTAAACAATTTACCTATAAACAATATATCTTAGTTTCCTCATCTGTAGAATGGAGATAACAACTATACTAATCTTGTTATGAGTTGTTATGAGGACTAAATAAGAAAAAATACAGATACAGGGTTTTAAAAGAGTGACTGATACACAGTAAGTTCTCATTTAGGTATCAGTAAGATTTTGCCGATGTAATATATCTTTCTAGGTTGATGTTACTGAGAACATTTCCAGTTACTTGGCAAATTATGTAGAGAGAAAAGTCTTACTGGGAAACTCATTTTTAAAGATTTTATTTCTTGTCATTGTCAATACATGCATTATTTTTGTAGTAAGGCTATTTATATGTACATCATTATTTTTGTCTTGTTAAATCAAACTGGTATCTGAAAGTATTGATGAAACATTGATGAGAGTGCTGAGAACTGTAGGAATACTGAATTTACTGAATGTTTGTAGGATGACTAATAGTCTATATTAATGCTGTTTGACTACTCCTACAACCATCATCACTACCATCATTTATTGAACACTGATCATTTGTCATTTGAATTTTTTTAGTACACTGCAGTTGTTCCACTAAATACTAGGTAACATTTTGTCATTAGATATGTATACATAAATTATTACTACAAAAACATTTACGCATCAAGTAATCCCCTTTAAATACCCTAAAATTACCCTTTAAAAATTATCTGGTGGGGAAGTTCCCCAGTATGCATATTATCCATACTCTTTAAGTTTTCTCTGTCTCCCTCTGCACTATTATCTCAATTATTTTTGTCTATTAAATGTAGAATTTGTTTGGAGTCATTCTTTACAACTCTGGAATTTATTCTTTCTTAAACATATGAAAGGAAATATTCACAATAATTAAAATTTTAAGTGGCTTTTTCTAGAACCCGATAATATCTTTTAAAATAGTTGGAGATGTGTGGCAAAAAAGTCACCCCTTCATGATGAGAAGAATTTGACTTTTGCTGCTTTTAAAAAAGTAGAGAAAATTTTGGGTAGGTTGACTCTGTGCCTTGGTGATTGATCACATTAAAGAGTTGATCATGAAGAGTTGGCAGAATAAAGGATATAATTTCGCTGTTGAATTCAATTGAAACATATATTTAATATTTTTTCTGGATCTGAGATTCTGTGAGGTGCTGAAAGGCCAGGGAGCATTGAGACTTAGGTCCTTCCTCTGTGACTCTCATATTCTAACAGGGAAGATGGTGAATAATCCCAATAGAGAGGGGTCAACACAATAAGAAAAGTGTGGATCAGACAGGGGAAAGATTAACTGTATTAGAAGGAGAAACATAAACAGGGCTGGTTGGGAATGCTTCCCAGTAGGGTTACAATACAGTGTTCACCTTTTTAAAAAAAAAATTAATTGCAATTTGGTTGGTTGGCAATTTTTATTTCCATATGTTTGATATTAAGCAAGAATACTTTTTTTTTCTGGCTGCTGTAAAATTATTGTACCAAATCTTCTTAGCCATGACACAGTCATATACCTCATTGTAAACTTGAGTTTTATCTCCTTCACAGGTGATATTTAGAGTTTGGCATCCATCAACAACGCTTCAAAACAGAATATTACTAGCAAAGAAAAGAAGCTTAAACAGACAGTTCAAAATTTTATTTATGCTCCTGGAGTAGTAAGGAACCTGTTTATGACAGCTATTTCTCTCCTTTTAGGCTAAGATGCTTCATCTTTTAGCAGTGTTAGTTGAGCAAGAATACCATGGAGAAATGGTTTTTTTTTTTTTTTTCCTAGAGCACTCTAGGCTATCAATTTTATAGACTCTGCATAATTCTCGACAAGAATGTAGTTTGAAGCAAGCTGTTATGATTAATTATTGCTCGTTAACTGGATCTTCACTCTGCATGAAAGAATATTGCAGCTTTTTTTCTCATTCCAGAAATCATGTTGTTTGTATTAAAATGAAATGCATTTGGGGAAGTTGGAAGCTGAGATGCCCATATTGGGCTGGTTTGGGAGGGGGAGGGGGATAGCAGGCATGTGAAAACCTTGCTTAGGTGGTACTGTACCAATGCCTTTGTGATTTTTCAGTAAAACTGAATTAGAGTGCTCAACAGAAAACTTATATAATAAGTTATTTGTGATGGAGACAGTTTGCATACCTTGTACTTTATAAATCTGCCTTCTTCTTAGCAAGAGTCCTTGGTCAATGTGTATATTTGGAAGAACTTAGAAGAATAAAGTACCAAAATTATTCATGTCCTTGAACTCAGATCAATTTCTTATCTTTAGAGGATATTTCTTTTAAGTTTCTTTATTTATTTTGAGACACAGAGAGAGGCGGGGAGGGGCAGAGAGAGAGGGAGAGAGAATCCAGGGCAGTCTCTGTGCGATCAGGACAGAGCCTGACTTGGTGGGGCTCGAACCCACAAACTGTGAGATCATGGCCTGAGCTGAGATCAATAGTCAGACACTTAACTGACTGAGCCACCCAGGCACCCCATCTTATCTTTATAGGATATTAACTAAACTACTAGCCTGGTTTATCAGTAGCTCTCTGAAGAAAAAAATAGAATTGTAACATGCAATTTTTTCACTCTCTTTATTCTACTTATATGAAGATAGGAAATAAAGATTTCTGCATGTGTTTATATGAGTAAATCTTCCTTAATAGTTGAGCTGAAATCTGTCAGTTTCTCAGTCTGTCTCCACATATACCTTTGAGAGTCTGACATATATGATTATGCTGATGTAAACAATGGAAATAGCATAAGAAAGAAAATGCCCTAGTTTCCAACTTACAGGCAAAATTTGTCTATAGCCAATTAGGATGGCCGTTTCTAATAATTCTAATATTTTGTAGGTCCTAAAGAAAAGGACAAAAAAAAGAATGACTGCTAACCATTGTTATATTTGTGGGGCCACAGTTTTCAGAAGCTCCCACAGATATAGTTGTTTTTTTTTTTTTTAATTAGGAAATTTTTGGAAGACTAGCAGTAGGAACTGAAGACAGTATAAACTGATTGACAAGGTGTTTTTCACTATTAAAACACTATGGGGGATGACACTACAAAAAACCATAGGAAGGATAATATACCGATCCTCTGGTTAATGTTCTTAATTCCTAACATATAAAAAACAAGATATCAAAAGCCAGAGCAACAGGACTTAGAGCAAAAATAATGAGCATTTACCATAACTTAAAATATTCTGGTTTGAGTTACTTTATTTTCCCTGTAAGGAGAAGTTGATCTTAATATACATCTTCTTTCATTGTTTCTTATTCTATCACTCTTTTGTGCTGTTTCTGAATATTTTCTTAGTACATAGCCAAATTTTGGTCACCTTTTGGATGCTTTTCCAGTGGAAAGAAATCCTTTTATATGTAAGTATATAAGCTAGAACATAAACTGAAAAAAAAGCATTCAGTAGGTGATGCTAATGCTATTATTGTGTGTTCCTCTATGAGAGATTCCATTTTGGTGATAAAGATGTCTTGCTGTGAAGTTTTCTTCCTTTTTCCTTAGTGTGGGAAAAAATTGGTAAAAACGAGGATAAAAAAGCATAAGGCTTATCAGTCAATTATTGCTGTTGAACAAGCAACCACAAAATCTCAGAGGGACACAACCATCGTGTTTATTACTTGCTCATGTGTCTGCAGATCAGTTAGGGTTTGGCTGACCTAGGCTTGGTTTACCTTGGCTTGGCTCCAAACTCCCCGGTTGGGTCCATGCAGGTCTGTTCCAGGCTTTGGTTTGTGGGGATGTGCTTAGATCTGTTTCCTGTGTGCTCATTTTTGGGGCTCAGATGAAGGAAAAATAACCACTCAGGAGAAATCTGTTCCCTCGATTGTTGGCAGGAGTGTAAGAAAGCAAGTGGAAACATGCAATGCCTCTTAAAGATGAGGCTCAGAGGCCCTCTGTCATCTCTGTCTATATTCCATTGGTCAAAGCCAGTCAGTGGATGAGGGAGTATGTTTCTTCCTTGAATTTGGAGGATGCAAAGAAAGAATGCTTGCTAAACAATAAGCTAACTTTCCACTGGGAAATGTAATTAATGAAGTAGCACAAATTCAAAGTCTTTAAGAGGTTGGAAATAAATGAATCTCTTGATATTAGCAATCACTACCATTTCCCAGTGCTAAGATGAGCATGTGTGGTGCTGAAAGCCTCCTTCATGCCTCATGTCCTTCTCAGCCATGGCACTACTGACATGTGCCATGAGTCAGTGTGTCCCCTTTATTGTGGGGAGACTTCTCGTGTAGGATGTTTAGCAGTATCCTTGGCCTCTACCCACTAGATGCCTGTAGGATCTTTGCTGACCTTCCAGTCATAACAGCCAGAAATGTCACCAGAATTGCCATATGTCACCTGGGAAGCAAAATCACCCTCTGTTGAGAAATGCTGACTTACCTCATACTGGTAATCTTTGATATAGGGATCACTTCATTTCACAGATGGTGAAAGTGAGGTGCAGAAAAGCTACTTTCCCAGGGTTGCATTGGGGTAAATAACAGATTTGGGATTGAAATCCAGATCTCTCTAATTCCAAAACACATGAGTTTAAGCCCTATTGTAAAAGACTAATGCAGAAGATGCCTTTGCAATGAGTTTTAATAGTGCGAGTAGAAAAGGCAATCACGATATGCAGAAAGTAAGGTCTATAAAAGGCGTGCTCAGGGAATTAGGAGAGGAGGGTGAGAACAGAACAGGATCCTCTGCTCACACTAATTGAAGCAAACAGCTGCAGGATTAGATGAACTACTAACAGAGCAAATGGTAATTAACCAGATGAAGGAAGACAGGATGGGTTGCACCAAGTAGAGACCACAGTATATAGAGAGTCTTATGTACAAAGAAAGCAAAGAAATGGAGATGGTGGAAGCGAAGGATGTAGGGGAGAAAATGGCTGGAAATGAAGGCAGAGGCAAAGCCAACAGTGATTTATGCTGTGCAAGGGGTTCAGAACTTTAATCCTGAAGGCAATGTTGGACACACACGGGAATTGTAAATAGGAAAATTACAGAATCATATTTGAATTTTATAACATTGCTGTGTCCATCAGTGAAGGATGGATTAGAAGGGGGATTATAGATGGTAGGAAAATGTGCTATAGAAGCAAGAAAATTATGTGGAAGGAGATATATATATATATATATATATATATATATATTATTTTTTTAATGTTTATTAATTTTTGATAGAGAGAGAGACAGAGCATGAGCAAGGAAGGCAAAGAGAGAGGGAGATACAGAATCTGAAACAGGCTCCAGGCTCTGAGCTGTCAGCCCAGAGCCTGATGCGGGGCTCGAACTCGCAAGCCATGAGCTAATGACCTGAGCTGAAGTCTGCCGCCCAACCGACTGAGCCACCCAGGTGCCCCATGAAGGATATATATTGAAGTACTAAGAGTATCTTTGGATGAAGATTATGGTCTTATTTTCCATTTTTAGTTATTTTGAATTTTTCTGCAGTGAAAAAATATTGCTTTTGTCAAAAGTAATGTGTTTCATTAGAAAAATAGAACATTGTAGCAAGTCAGGCAAGAAGGTAGCAGAAATGATGGAGAAGGAGTGATTTATCTGAAGATGGTGTAGGAGGTGAACTTGTCAGGGCTTAGAGATGCATGTTTGAGAGCTTTGCTGAGGGTAAGGAAAGGGAAGGGTCCAGGAAGCTCCTTGAGTTTTGGGCTTGAGCAGTTCATAGAAAAAGGGGTGGAGAAAGATGGGGTGACAGTTTGGGGGAAAGGATAGATTCTTCTTTGAATGGTGTTTCTGGAGCGCCTATGTGGAGGACATACCAAACTGTCCATAAGAAAGAGGAGTCTAGGAGAGGTTTTGATATCACTACAGATTTTGAAACAACTAAATATAGAGTTCTCTTTTTGGGTACATTTATCCAGGGAGAATGTACAGATGGGGAAAAGAAAGGGCTTACAGATAGATTTGTGATGGTAAAAATCATGTGCAGCCAGGGCAGTGTCAAAGGAAGGAAGAGTGAATTCTCAGAGGATGGTGTAGGAAACTCTGAAAGATGGAGAGGCCAAATATGATACCACACATTCTTTTATATTGAGCATTAGGTTTTTAGTATGAGGGCAAAAGCCATTTCAGAGGGATTGGTGGTTACAGTTAGAGGTTAAATAGCTGTGGGTTGTGGTAACAAAATAGAGGCCATGAGAAGAAACTATTCGTTTGAGACATCTGCTTTTAAAAGGAAATGGGAAAATAGATGATCTTTTGATGCACAAAAAGACTCTCCATGTTATTCATGTTTCTTTCACATAGAAAAATTTCCTGAGAGGGCTTGGAAGAAAGAGATGATTCATATTTAGGTGACATTATTCGATGCTAATGGAATTTTAATATGAAAATTGTCTGTTTTGTGAGTTTTTTTCATTTTGCTTTAATTTTAATTTTATCTATGTTTTTAAAAAATCACTAAACCTTGAGGAAAAAAGTTAATCTTTATACCTGAAACTTAGCATTACTCTTTATTAAAGAAAGGAATCAATCCACTAAAATGAGAAAGGTACCCTTTGAAGGGTTTGTCTTTTGAATTGTGTGTGAATTTATAAATTTATTTTATATCTCCAATCACTTAAAATGTTATTAAAATGAAAGATTTTCTATCTTTTTTATTTCATTTTTGTCTTTTTTCTGAGTCATTTTTTCCTTCTGTTTAAAAAAAATTTTAATGCTAAAAAAAGGAGAAATAAATGTAATTATTATTTAAGATATAAATTAGGGCATTTTATATGCCAGTTAGTAAGGGTTTTTGTTATAGTTTTATCATCTATTTTAAACTGTAAGTGCTATTTTTTGATTGTTTGCCATACTGTATTTCAAAACCTTTATTTTAAAAGTTTCCTATTCAAAACTCTACTTGGATTTTGAATGCTCATAGAAATATCAGTTTATTAAACTATGTCCTTTTTTTTTTTTTTTTTTGAGAGAGAGAGTCAAGCTAGGGAGCAGGGCAGAGGGGGAGAGAGAGAGAGAGAGAGAGAGAGAGAGAGAGAGAGAGAATCTTAAGCAGGCTTCATGCTCAGCACAGATCCCAACACGGGGCTTGATCCCACAACCCTGGGATCATGACAGGAGGTGAAACTGAGAGTCGGAAGCTCAACTGACTGAGCCACCCAGGTGCCCCCTCCTTTTTCCTTTCTTAATGTAATTGATACATATATGATGACAGAATCGTAATAATATAATAGATATCTGCTCTGAATTGTGAGTATTAGGTGTGAGTCATTGGGTTTGCTCATTAACAATGTGATTTCGGTCAAGTCATTTCCACTTCACTTGAACTAATAAGTTTCATTTGTTAGAAAGAAATTCTTGAGACTTTAGCATTATTAGCTATTTACATCTGAAAATGAAATACATCTTATGTCATGAGAGCATCTAAACTTTTATCGAAGAGTAAGTTTTAAAATAGGAAAAGAGGTACATGGCTATAGAAAATGAAATAACATAGGGGAGTAGAGACCTAATCGTACACTGTGCTTCTGGGGCTGAGGTGCATTCAGTATCCTTTGACAGTGATTATGAAGGTACTTGGGCTTCTTGGGGTAAACAGTAAAGAGAAACAGGATCTGGTAACAGATAATCGAAAAAGAGATGGAAGCTTATTAAAGTTTAGAAATTCAATAATATAATTGACTCTAAAGATTTGGTATGGGTAACTTCATATTTAACATTTCAGCCATGCAGTTCAAATAAAATTGCATTGTTTTGAAGTAGGAAATTAACAGATTCACAGTACAAATTCTTAGGCATAATAGTAAATCAGCAAAGTTGTTGAATTAAACTGAATGTGGCTTCATTTTCTAAATTCAACATACTTACCAAGACTAATTCATGATGTGTTAACCATACTCAAATAAAAACATTTTAAAAAGTAAAAAAGGTAGATTTATAATATATTCTATTGTATTATAACGATGTAGAATAGACTTAAATTGTATAATGACAGAGAGTGGAAGAGAATTTGTTTTTCTGTGGCTCTTATATTCTCACCAGAGGGTAAAATTTAAGGGTAAGAACCCACTGAAATTATGTGTGACAAAAAAAGAAGTCAATTCACTGTACTGTATACATTTTCAGAACCAGAAATGAGTATAGGATTTATGCTTTAACTACGGTTAACATGGAAATTGTAGCCCTAATATATTCTTCTATGGAACCAGACTTTCTTTTTATGCGTTGGGTGTGTATATCAATGCTTAAGATGTTCTGAATAGGAAGAATAATTAGAAACTTTTTGACAAAGGATGGAGTTTTATTTACTTCACTTTGGCAGACTTTATACATTTGACATATTTCAGGCTCCTGCTGTGAGATGTATATTGTGTAAACTATAAACATATCTTCATTTATGGAACCACAGATAGCTGTTCTATGGGCAGGATATGTCTTCTAAAATAGATGATCACTTTTACAGTATGGAGAGGGAAATAGAACACTAATCAATTAATTTGCTAAATTTCCCCTGCTGCGGGTTTCACTTCAGTGTCAAATCCTTCACCACACGTACATGTCTTTCTATAAAGAGCGATGTGTGGTAAGAGATAGTTGAGCTGCCATTACTTGGATGCGTAGGAAAACCACTTTCTATAATCCATTACAAATTCAGCATGACTATCCATTACTTACTCCTAAAAGGTTCTTTTGTAAAACTTTCTAAATAATTCACTAGAACTTTAGTAAATAGTGCAGTTAGATTTCTATCAGGACATACTGAACAGGAATTCTCTCAGGCTCTTTCTTGAAAAGACAGACTGAGGATGGGAAACAGTATTTCAGAATTGAAGAATAGCTTGTAAAGAAGCTTTATATGTGTATCACATAGCCTTTAGTATTGCTACCTGTTAAGTTTTTGGAATTTCTGCTTAGTGTTTTTAGTGTATGATAGGCTACTATTATCATAATAGTTTTCAGAACTATAGTTTCTGTTAGTTGCAGACAACTGTATTTGATTCTGTCATGCTTAAACTAAAAAGGAGATTAGTTGGAGATTAGTTGGAAAAAACTTGAAGTGCTCTCAGTTTAGAAGGAAATGTTGAACTGAGCTTAAGAAAGAAAAGAACAAGGCAACAAGAATGTTTAGCTAGTTTGTGGATATTTTCTCTAGAACCTTGTCCTAAACATGACAGCAGCAATCACTTCCAGGCTCTTTGTTTTTCTGTTGAAATTTCAAATTCTGGGAGAGATAATCATATTGACTTAGTTTGAGTCAGGTATCTATTCCACTGGATCAATCAGCTGTAGCCAGTGGCCCAGATCACATTGTATACACTTCACCACTCGGGGAGTTGGATGGCTGCACGTTTCGTGCCCAGTGTCCTCTAACTGTTGGCTACCCAAACCTTGTGTATTTACCATACCTTCCCCCTTGGTGACAGTTGAATACGGAACTTCTACCCTGACTCCCAGCTTACAGACTCAGAGCCTTTTGCATCAAGGAGACCAGATATTATTGGGGAAGGACTCAGTTTTACCTTCACTGGATCGTACTATGAATTCTCCTGTAAGACTTACCAAATAAGACTTTGAACTAGAAGGCTGTACCTTGCAAAAAGTGGAGTGCCCAAACTTTGGGGTTACATTGGTTAATAGATCTGTGTTAAAACGAATTCCTGTGGCCCTTGAATCACTGTGCTCCAATTCAGTGATTAAGCTATGGTAAAATATTAACAGTGTTTTTATCTAAACAAAAATTACTACTATGATTATAATAAACACAATTGGATGGTGACCTCAGTTCAGCTACAGTCAATCCTAGATGTGGTCTTGAAGCAAATTCATAGAGCTCCCAATATTTTATATGACAAAATTTGTCTATATTCTTATACACAGGAATCATGAAAAGCAACTGTCAGTTATCTAAAAGAGGGCAGTATTTCTCTGACTTTCCCACAGCGCACCTCCAGATCCACTACATAAATAATGCCATGATGATGAGATCTAAAGAGCAGGAAAGAACACGACAGGGGATAGAGAGAAGTCCCTGGGAAACAAGGAGGCTCCCACGTCAATGCAGTCCCTGTGGTCAAGTCATCTAGGACAGTGCTTCTCCGATTTCAGTGTGCATACAAATCACCTGAGTATATTATTAAAATACAAATTCTGATTCAGTAAATCTGAGGATCTGCATTTCTAACAAGTTCCTAAGTAATATGTTGCTAGTTCCTAAATTACACTTGAAGACATATAGCTGATCTGTTGGGATGTTTCCTCCAAAACAAATTATTCTTGCCGGGAAGTCATAGTGACATAAGATTTTGGATCTTGGATAGTCTGATTTTAGCCATTTACTATGTCCTTTAATAGACTGTTACATTTGAGTTGGGTACAAAGCCAAAGAAGGGTCTCTAGCTGGCCCAGGTTCTGGCCCAGTACCAGTGGTTCTGCCATTCAGGCCTGTATGATGTATGAAGTTTATGGCAAGCTTTCATGGAAAAATCTAGAAGAGACACTTGGGGTATAGGATTAAGGCCAAATATCCTTTAGAAGATGTCATTTTTTTGTTTTTGGCTCCAGTGTTTATGGGAAATTAGGTGACCATTTAATCCAGTCTGCCATCATACACTAAGGTGCTACAGATAATTTAGCTGTAAAGTCAGGGCTACTCAGCAGCTTCCCATAATAAGTAGAATTGGTTTGTGTGATCAAACCCCAGAGGGCCCCCAAGGACATGAGCAGTTGAGTGTTGCTTTGTGGGAAGATCAGAGAAATACTGCTCTTCTTCAGGTAAATGACTATTGCTTTTTGTGATTCCTGTGTATAAGAATGAAGACAATTTTTGCCATATAAAATACTGGAAGATCTATAAATTTGCTTCAGTTAGAAGACCACATCTAGGATTGATTGTAGCTGAGTTGAAGGAACCCTCCGATTGTGTTTGTTATAATCATAGTAATACTTTTTATTTAGATAAAAGTATGGTTAATGTTATCGTAGCCTAATTACTGAATTGGAGTTCAGTGATCCAGGATCCACAGGAATTCGTTTTAACACAGATCTGTTAACCAATATAACCCCAAAGTTTGGGCATTCCTCTTTTTGCAAGGTATAGCCTTCTAGTTCAAGGTCCTTTTTGGTAAGGCTTAAAGTTAAAGGAGAGTTCATAGTACAGTCTAGTGAAGGTAAAACTGAGTCCTTCCTCAATAACATCTGGCTTCCTCTTGATGCAAAAGAGTCTGGGTCTGTGACCTGGGAGTTAGGCTAGAAGCTTTGTCCTCTAGGCTCATCATTCAAGTAAGGCCTTTGTAAGTTAACACTGAAATTGTTTTGTTTTACAATAATTAATTAAGACCCTAGGGGATGTTAAATGATTTTATTTCTGAAGATCTCTTGATGAATTAATTGTATTCGGGAATCTTTGTATGTCAAACTATTTGGTGTACCCTCGGGAATCTTTGTGTGTCAAACTATTCAGTGTACCCTCACGACTACTCCAGCCCTGTTGCTTGTTATGATGCGCATGCCCACTTGGCTTCTGGTAATTAAATGCCTCCTCCTGAGCTTGGGCATCCTGGGCTCCTGTGTGATTTCCAGCAGGTTTGGCGTTCACATTAAACTTACCCAGTAACATTTCTGCCCTAGAAGTAATAGCTGGTCAGTCACTATTGAAAATTTGGATTGTCTGAACTTGTCTTAACACTATCCCTTTTAACGAGGGAGTGGAGAACATTGTAGATTGATATTCAATTATATATGTCATACCTTCCCTGAATTTATTGTTCATCATTATTATTATTTTCATATGTATTTTTAGAGACAGCATTGTCAAATTAAAGCTAACTTTTAGTTTAAAAAGTGGCAGTTCATTTGCTTTTGTAGTACATTTTGTAGAATGCATTTTTTTGTTAAATGAGCTCTCTTCTCTATAATGTTTTGACATTTTTTTTTTTTTTTTTTTTTTTTGGTATTCACCCAATGATATCTCATTTGCTTCTTAGGTTAATTGCTGATGTATTGAAGAGAGCACTGTGACATATTGGTAAGTGATGTGATAGAAGGGAACACACAGCATCAGAAACAAAGCAGCAGGTCCTGACTCTGTCTCTCACCAGCTCAGTGAGCTTGGAAGGGGTCTCAACTTCTTTGGACCTTAATTTCTTGACACACACACACACACACACACACACACACACACACACAAGGAATAGAAAATATTTTCTCTATCTGATAGGATTTTTTGCTTTACTTAGGATAATTTAAATCTTACATATGTCAGGAAGTCTTTATAAGCCCACTCTGCAAGCCAAGCTCTGTTCTAGTCGCTCAAAATCCGCAAGAAGCAATTAATAATAAGCTGTGTGTTAGGGCTGTAAATTCTGAGAAAACTTAATAACATTTGGCAAAAATCAAAGAAACAAAATTATTTTGAACACAGTTACAATATGTGTATACCTGGTTGTGTGCGTATATGCGTTCATGTAGGCATGTACATTCCTGTTTTGAGAGAGGTTGGAGAAGGTGTAGCAAAGAAGAGGCATATTTTTCTGCTTGTTTTTGCATATTTTATTGGGAAATTAATGATTTTTCACTTAAAATAGTGGAGCTATCTCTCAGGATAGAGAAGAAGTCCAAAAATGGAAAACAGGGTGTTTTAATTGAAAGACCATTGATTAAATAAACAGGTACTGAAGGCTTGCTGTATTCCTTGATATTTTATAGGTACAGTGACAGTATTTGTACTTTTCCGGCCTCTCAAGTGTAATACTTCCTAGAACAAACAAGGACAATTAAGGGTAATTTGTATGATCTGACGATAAAAGTAGAATTTCTGATTTTTTAAGGCAGAATTAAGTAATATTCTAGTTGTAAAAGGAAATCTCCTTTTTCACCCTCAACCCTCTGCCCACTACAAACCATGCCAACTCAGTGGGAAAATTAATCCCTTAAAAATGCTTCTCTAAAGTCAGTGAACACTACTGTATTCTATGCTTGCTACTCAAAGTATGGTTTACAGACCAGCAATGTGGGCATCTCCTGAGAGCTTGTAAGAAAAGCAGGCTCTCAGGCCCTACCCCAGGACTACTGAATCATTATCCTCATTTTAGCAAGATGACCTGATGCTTATGCACATTAAAGTTTGGGAAGCACCGCTCTGGATCACATAATACAATCTGGGGTTCAGATTTGAAAATTTTCCAAGTAATTTGGCATGTTTGTTCCTCTACCTGTACTAACTACCCCACCCCTTTCCATCTCTTATATGTTGCTTTTTCAACCTTTCCCATCTCAAAACAGAAAAGATTAAAAACAAGTAAACTAGTAACAGTAATACCAACATACTGTGGTTTTTCTTTTTTTCTTCTTCCAACTAAGATCCTAAAATGTTCAGTTTCCTATCTGTCTATAGTTACCTCGGTAACTAAGATTCTAACGTTAGTAATTTCTCTTTTCTCTTTCTTATTAGACTAACCACTGGGCTCATTCCAATTCCCACCCCTACTCTGCTCCTTCATGATTAATTGGTCTTTACCAATGAATCACTTTCTTTAACAGAACCCTGCAATTTACAATTTCCCTCTCTATTCAAGCCAAACTGCTTCTCAAATAGACACCGACCTCCTTTTCCCCCTCACTGAACCTTTTAAATATATTTGAATAAAACTTAATGTAGCAAAATAGTTTTAGTTATGTTAAACCCATTGGGTTCTTTTAAAGGTCTTTTCAGAAACCCTCAAATAATACTAAATAGTCAGCTTCACGGTTGGTTATTTGTTAGACTAACTTTGATACCAGCTTGACAGGGCTAGGGAGGGGAAAAAGCTAAGAAATAATTAGAAAATTTCTAAGACTAGCTATCTCCTACTCTTGGTGTCTTTGGAGCCAACACAAAACAAAGCCAGATGAACTTTGCTCAGTTAAGGCTATTTTTTGAAAAGTGAAAACAAACAAACCCTGCTCCCCCAATATGGTGTCTTTAAGATAAACCTTAACAGGAAGGATAAGAATGCCTACTATTTAGTTATGAACATGAGAAAGAGGGTGAGCAAACTGGAATGTGACATCAAGTTCTGGACCCAGAGGCTTTATACTGGATGGGTAAAACAAAGGTTATTCTGTTGACTGTAGAGAACAGAGAAGCAATAGAGGGCTGGGTTGGGTTGAAGAATGGTTCATGGGTTCTCTTAACATGCTGCATGGAGTGATTCTCTGTGTTAAGGTTGTATTCCTACAGAACAAAACCTGTGACTGATTTGGGGGCTGAAGAATTGAAAATTGTGTAAGGTGTGTCTGAAAAATAAAAATAAACAAATTGAACTTTGATTCAGGCTTGATATCTTTATAGCACTGTTTCATGGAATAGTTTGTTTTCGAAGAGGTTTAACCTTTAACCATGTCATTGGTAAATCTTACCTCTATTTCTCCTTTGTACATCAGACAATATCCATCAGATAAAGCTCGTCTTTTGTATCCCTTCAGGGGTCTATTTCTTATCCTTAATTTTTTCCTCATTGCAAGACCCAGTATGTTAATATTTTCCAATCAAATAATGTCATCAGAAAGTATTTGCCAAGCAACTGCCTTGAGTAACATTTTAACATGGGGCATTTGAAGAGATTTCTCTGATGATATTTACACTATAGCTAAGGAGATAGTTCTATAGAATAATGTACAAGATAGTGTGTTCAGAGGAATTGCATTATATACATATTTAATTCCACTATAAGTTTTGAGTAGAAGGAGAGAGATTGAGAAAGAAATACATATAACAAATTAAATTGTTCCATTCATAGAAAGAGTATGACCCAGTGAATATATAAGGTGGGATAAATGGACCTGGTATTCTAAGTTTCCATATTCCTATTATGGTATCTCTGGTCTTGATGGTTTTCTTGGTATGAAGCATCTCCTTGATTTGAGTTTGATGTAGAACTGAGATTTTTTCTTTTATGACTGACTTAAGATGTTTACTTTTTTAAATGTTTGTTTATTTTTGAGAGAGAAACACAGAGTGTGAGTGGGGGAGGGGCAGAGAGGGGGGAGACCCAGAATCCAAAGCAGGCTCAGGGCTCCCAGCTGTCAGCACAGAGACAGATGCGGGGCTTGAACCCACGAACCATGAGATCAAGAGATCACGACCTGAGCCAAAGTCGGATGCTTAACTGACTGAGCCACTTAACTGACTGATTTAAGATGTTTTAAAGGATTGTTAAGACAATACTATACTTGATTTTCATGATTTTCACTTTATACCCAAACAATATTATAAGGCACTCTTTTCTAATGCCAAAATGTGTCATTTGCTAGAGGAGAATAGAAGAATGAAGTATTTTCTCAGGGAAGTTGGAGCAATTTGAGTTGGGTCTTAACGGAAAGATAGACATAAATGGTACAAGGTAAAGTCTGAGCCTGTTGATGAGTAGTGTGCATGAATAAGTGAGTTAATACAAGTGGCTAAGTTAGACTCAACCAAATTCTTTTTTTAAGCTTCTTTATTTATTTTGAGGCAGAGAGAGAAAGAGACAGAGAGACAGAGAGAGGGAGTAATGCAGGGGAAGGGCAGAGAGAGGTCTCAAATAGGTTTTGCACTGTCAGTGCAGAGCCTGATGTGTGGCTCTAACCCACGAATCATGAGATAATGACCTGAGTCGAAATCAAGAGTCAGATGCTTAACCCACTGAGCTACCCACACATCCCTAGACTCAACTAAGTTCTTTCTGCTTTTAAAAGTTGTTTCAATTTAAATAAAGAATGCTCACAAAAACCATTGAAATAATTTTCCATGCTACTTCAACTTTTTTGTTTATTCCAAATGAGTACATTTTAAAGTTGTTGTAGTTGCCATCATATATGGCATCCTATAGTTTGGGAAGCTAAGCCCCCCAACCTTTACTTTTTAAATAAGATAAGTGTTTGCGTTAGGAACATTTTAGCAAAATCTAATTATTCTGGATCAACAGAAATGTGGTTACGGATACAAAAATACTTGCTATTACTGTTAACCAATTTAATTATCTCTGAGTACAGACATAGGAAAATTAAGAGCAGGGATGGGAAGGAGATTTGCCTTCCATTGTACATTCTTAAGTATTTCTGGAAGTTTGTACCACATGCACATGTAAATTATTTAAAAAGGGGGTTGTCACCGGGGTGCCTGGATGGCTTGGTCAGGTAAGCGTCCGACTTCGGCTCAGATCATGATCTCATGGTTCGTGATTTCAAGCCCCGCATTGAGCTCTGTGCTGACAGCTTGGTACCTGGAGCCTGCTTCAGTTTCTGTGTCTCCCTCCCTCTCTTCCCCTCTCTGGCTAGTGCTCTGTCTCTGTATCTCAAAAATGAATAGAAATGTTTAAACATTTTTTAAAAAATAAAGGGGATTGTCACTGAAGTTGGTTATAATATTATTTATATACCCATGTGCTTTGTATGTTTAGTTAAATGCCAAATGAATAAGATCGACTGCTTCTTTGGTAAAGAGTTGTTATTATTGTGGTGGTAAAGGATGGCACATGTACATCATTTCTGCACAGTTTGAAGAGTTGGCGGAGAGGCACATCGGAGTAAGGAGTTGAGAGGATGCTATGTTGCGATGATGGATGGAAAGAGAGTAAGATGTGTGAATTGGAGAGATATGTGCCAGGATGAGTCACTGGGTACTTTGCCTGGTAGTGGAGAGAAGAAGCTTCAAGCTTTCAGGCCTGGTCACTGGGAAAATGGAGAGTGCCACTGAGAAATAGGACATTTCAGATTTAGTTCCCTGGGAAAGGTCCCAATTTGGGGTTTTAAATAAAATAGGCAGCTGGTGAACTAGGACTTTTAGGTAGCACTCCTTTAGGGTTTTATTTGTTGTTTTTTATTCAATTTCCATCCTTATCAGGACTTTTTAGCTCTTAGATTCATTTATGTAACCTAGGTAGGTACTAGTTAAGCAGTAGGGGAAACTGGTTATGAATAAATATTTGTTGACTGTTGGTATTGTTACTCAACTTGTATTTGAATCAGGTCTTCACTTTTTTAGCACAATAGGAGGAAATATATATGTTTGAAGAAAAGATAGATATGTATTAAATGTATGTAACTTATTTTACAGTCTATCTGGGTCCAGTCCAGAGAGAAATCACTAAATGTGCAATCTATTTTACTCAAGAAAAACAGTCGGAACTTTCTTCTTTGCCTCGTGTCTAGCTGCCCTGAACTTGTCACTTTTCCCAAAACAAGCCGTGTCCCTTCATTACTCCCTCCTTTGCACCTTGTGTCTGGAATAATATTTCACTGCTCACTTTAACTTTTTGCCATTTCAAACTTCTATTCTTCTTTCACAATTCAGTTCAAATGTCCCCGTGAGACTTATCCACATTGTATTTGTTTCAGTGTATTTTATTTCTGTAGCAAGTGACCACAAACCCAGTGACTTAAAATGACAAAAATTGATTTTCTCATCACTGTGGAGGCCAGGGGTCCAAAATCAAAGTGCCATGGGGCCGTGCTCCCTGCAGTGGCTCCAGAGAGAGTCTGTTCCTTGCCTCTTCCAGCTCCTGGTAGCTCCAGCTATTTCTCGGCTTGTGACTGACCAACTCGAATCTCTGCCTTCATCTTCACATCTCCTCTGTGTTGGTGTCTTCACTTACTCTGTCTCCTATATGTCATTGCATTTAGGGCCCATCAAAGTATTTTAAGATGTTCTCGTCTCAAGATCCTTAATTTCATCTTCAAAGATCCCTTTTTTCAAATAAGTTCATGGTCAAAGGTTCTAGGGGGACATATTGTTTGCGGGACCACTGTTCAACCCACTGCACTCATCATTTGATGTCTGTTGAGCAGCTAACAGTTCCTCTTGTATCATTTCATGGGGCTTCATTCATATCTCTATTTTAGCACTCTGTATATTACATTTATGTATTTACTTCTTCCTTGCTAGGTTAGAAAGTTCCTTGATGGATGGTTTTTGACTTCTTTTTTCTCATTCCTTGAAAAAGGAAACCTCTGGCACATTGTCATTCTCTCCAAACACTATTGGTGATCATAATTTTTGGTGATTTAAATAACAGCAAAGAGGATCCTTGTAATACTCTGACATTTTGGCTACTCAATGTCCTTTCTTCCAATGATCTCATCCTCTGTGTTCTCTTAAGCATTCACTCCAGGGACATAACCTGGTTCTTATCATTCAAAATAACTAACTCCTCCAAAATGTCAGTTCGATGCAGAGTACTGTCTTGTGATCACCACCTACTGTTTTTCCCAGATGCTTCTCTTTCTTTTTTTCTTAAATTTTTTTTTAATTTGAAATTTATTGTCAAATTGGTTTCCATACAACACCCAGTGCTCATCCCAACAGGTGCCCTCCTCAATGCCCATCACCCATCCTCCCCTCTCTCCCACCCCCCATCAACCCTCAGTTTGTTCTCAGTTTTTAAGAGTCTCTTATGGTTTGGCTCCCTCCCTCTCTAACTCTTTTTTCCCCCCAGATGCTTTTCTTGAGAACTACTTCTTAATGATTCCTTGACCTCACTGACCTCACCCCCTTTCCACTCTTGTTCTCAGCCCTCATATACTCATGTTTCTCCCTGTCTAAGCGGATTTACTGGCAATCATCATAATTATTCTCTGGCATCCTCCTTTGCTTTGTCATTCTCCCTTTCTTTTTTGCCCCATTTTTGTCTTCTATCAATATAGAAGTTCTGTCAATATACTAATAAGCTCTTATTTCTCCCTTCAGTACAAAATATCTTTTGAGGAGATTTTCTTCCCCTTCTGTGCTCCACTCCCCCCCCCCACCCCGCCCCATGTAACAGAATGTTTTTGAAAGAGTTGTCTACATTTGCTGTCTACAATTTCTCTCATCCCATTCTTTTTTGAATCCATTGTGACAGACTTTCACCTATGCCACTTCAAAGAAACACTTCTGTCAACATCCCCATTGGTCTCCACACTGTGAAATCCATTGTTAAATCCAGGTTTCTGTCTTCATCTTAATTGACTTGTCAGCAGCACATGGCAGTGTGACCGCTCCCTTGTCTTTTTATTTGTTTGTTTGTTTGTTTGTTTATTTATTTATTTATTTATTTATTTATTTATTTATTTATTTTTGCTTGCTTTCCAGAATCTCATTTTCTTGGTTTTTATCCTTTCTTGCTGACTGAATGCCTTTCCTTAGTCTCTTTCACTGATTTTTAAATCTCCTCCAGTGTTATCTTGTAATTGCACCAATATTCCATTCTTAATTCTCTTGTTTTCATCTGTACTCACTTTTTAAAAATGATCTCACCAAATTTTATGGCTTTAAATATCAAAATTGCTATTTTCATCCTGGACCCCTGTGCTGAACTGTTGACTAATACATCCAACCGAATATTTGACATCTCCACTTGAATTTCTAATGGATTTCTCACACTCCAAACTGAGCTTGTAATCTTAATCCCCAAAACTTGCTTAACTGAAAACCTGCCCTTTCTTAATTAATAGATGTTCTATTCTGGGGTCATCCTTGATTCTGGTCTTTCTCTCATTCCTCCATCCAATCTAAACTTATATTATTGGCTCTTGTCCAAAAAGATTCATAACTTGACTATATCTTTCCCTTTCCCTGGCTACCAGACTGGTCCAAGCCACTGTTATTTTTTAATCTAGATTTTTACACTGTGCTAACTGCTCTTCCTGTTTCTGTCCTTGACCCCTACCTTCTGTTCTTGATATACCAGCTGGAGTAGGGATGGAGTAGGAATGGAGGAGCCTCTTAGCCTGTAATGCTCAAATGCTCACATCCCTTCACTGACTTCCATTTCATTCAGGGTAATGGAGCCCTGTTAACAAGGCTCCACTCTAATGTCACCTGCAGCCTCTCTCCCATGTTCTCACCGTTCCAGCAACAGTGGTCTCCTTGCTTTTCCATTAGCAGTTAGCTGCTTCAGGGCTTTGCCATTGCTCCTTCTGCCTGGAATACTTTCCCCAGATGAGATTGTAAAATTTGGCATTTGCTTGTTGTGTCTTCTCTGACTACTCTATTTAAAAATCACGTCCCCAATACTCCCTTCCAAAATAGAGAAACAAGGAGACACTGGTAAGGAATGAATCTTGTGATCTTTTGTAGCTAAATCTAAGTAAAAAACAAAACAAAACAAAACAATAATATGGTTGGGAAGTGCAGTGTGAAGAAACAATTCTTAAAGCAACATTACATTCTGCAAAGGAATAAAAACACTTGAAACTAAAATTACAAACTGTATCAGCATATGTGTTCTAGGGATAATTGGTAAATACTTGGCATGGTCTTGATGTGAAGTTGGGTCTTCTGACTCTAAATGTCCTTAACAACCAATTTTCCCTCTTCCCTTACTCTCTCTTTTCTCACATACTTACTGCTGTTTTGCTTATTTTTTCCATATATATATATACACACACGTATATATACATATATGTTAATAAATAATATAATTCTTTCTGTCCTCTAATGGCCCTTTGTGGAACAAACTTGTTATAACTACTTGAAGTATGGCCATTTGTAATTATACTTTATAGTTTTATACATAGATCTAGCTTTGAGTCATTTTAATCATCTATCTGTCCAAACAAACTATTTAACATCTTTCTGTATGTTATTATGTGTCAAATATTTTACTGAAGTCAGCTATAGTTTATGCTTCTGATTTTTTTTTTTCAACCAGTGAATTCTCTACCATAAAGAAAAAAATGTCATCAGATTAGTCTAGCCTGGCAACTGTGTGAGTTTCTGTAATGTTCTATGCCTACTGGCTCATTATTTCTTTGTTTGTTCAAATTTCTTTAGGAGGGATGATACAGTATTTTTTAGCTGTTTTAAATATCCTTTTCTCCCATTCATGCTCTAAATTCATATATTTATTGCATTCAGCTTGATTTTTGTAATTGCAGAATATACTCCTTTTCCTAACCATGTATAAATTAATCTGCACAAATTAGTCCATGCAAATCAATGGCCATTCTTGATTAAGTCACATATACTGAGGCACAGTGTTAAGAGTTGAAGGTAACAAACTGGAGCTGTTGCTCTGTGAGGAAAGCAGGGCAACAGTTTTGGGATCATATTTGATGGCCTCAGTGTCAACACTCATAAAGAGATGAATTTCATCTATTTAAAGTAAAAATGGGAATACATTATTTCTGCTATTTCCCCCAATTTTCATTTTAATATGAAGGTTTATTCCCCTGCCTGATATTCTCCAATGATTTCTAATTGCACATAAACTAATATTCAAACTGCTCACTCTGCCTCTAGGCTCTTTTTCATCTCTAGGCTATTTCCTCTGCTTGATACACGTTCACTCTAGCTGCCCCTCCCCTCCCCGCTTCACTTCTATCTTGGCTACTTCCTTTCATTGTTGAGGTCTTGGCTTTCATAGATTCCCACTGAAAGCCCTCCTTTTTTGTTTATGTTTATCACATTAAAAAATATTGTTTTATCTACTGTTCTACCTTTTTTTCCTGTTGCCCCCAGGATTGTAAATTGCATGTCTTGTTGATTAACTTACTGACTGAACAAATAAAGAAAAAAGAGCAACCTACCTGTAGGCAGAGGGAAGTGGATGCATGGAGGTTAAGGGGTGTTTTGAGCCATGGTTTGATGGTTTGTATAGAAGCAGAAGTGGGGACTCCACCATGACTCCAGTGTGAACTGAGGGTAGGGCAGCCTAGTGCATGGGGAGATGAAGGGGCAGAAATGTAGGTTGAGGAATCTGGAGGAACATGTTTTTCCACATAATAGTAAAGGAATCATATTTGTGTTTAAAAAGATAACTCCTAGAAGGGTGGGAGGATGTGTGACTGGTGAACAGTGTAGTAGTAGGGGAGCCAAGTAAGAAGCTCCTTCAGTAACTCAGGCAATTGATGTTAATGGGAGGAACTCAGGGTGTTTTAGAGGAAATGAAGAGAAATGGAACCAAAGATGATTTCTGAGATGTAGAATTGGTGGACATGTTAATCTATGGACTACAAGGTGGGTGGTGAGAAAGACACGTGGCTCTGGGGTTCTACCTCAGGTAACTGGATGCTTGTTATTATCCAAGGATGAGAAGAGAGGGTTGGCTATGATGAGTTCCAGTTGTATCTGGTCAGATTTGATGGATCAGTGTATTATTGCAAGGAGAGATGTTCAATTGATAATATATGTTTTGGTCTTTGGAGACAAAAATCTGAGTCCTGAGCAAGGAAGTGAACGCTTGTAATGAGAGGGAAAGAATGTGAAAGGAGGAGAAAGTCAAGGATGAAACTTAGGTAAGAAAAAGAAAAACACCATGGTTTTTCCTAACTCTCTCTCTCAATACTCTTCTTAGTCTCTTTTGCTGTAATTTCCTCATCCAGTGTGTTTTGAAGATTCAGCTATCCTTACCATTTTAGATTCCATGATTCGAGGATTGCCTCATCACTTCTTTTTGCATATGGCTCATGTTTGTTTTAATTTTTTTTTTAATAACTCCTTCCTCATTTCTACTGAACCCTGTAAATTGCAATGGCATGGACATGAGCTTGCTTTCCATTTAGCCCTTTTTGTTTGGTTACCTCTTTCTGCTGTCAGGCTTGTCTTTGTCTCTGTGTCAGGCTTAACGTTGTCAGTTACTCTTTCCCCACCTCTCAGAGGCAGCTCTGTTATGGGCAGGCATTCCTGACAGTCTAATCTCAGCTCTTTAGACTGGTCCTCCCTAGTACCATAATCTAAAAGAGACACACTGGGTCACTTTCCATTGCAGTAGGCTGCATTCATTTTCTTTGTAAAAATTACCCTGTCCAACAACCCATGTTATTTGTATTCATTGTCTGTCTCTATCTATGGGAAGTGAGCTCTGTGACAGCAGTCAGTTACTTGTATTGTATTATGAGCTCCTTTTTGTGTTTCACTTGTGCCTTAATGTTTTCTCTTAGGAAACTTTCCCCTTAGATATCCTCTTGGATCATGCCCTCATTTCAATTATTGTTGTTGTTGTTGTTGTTGTTGTTATTATTATTATTATTAAACTTCTTCAGTTATTTGCTCACGTGCCAGCTTACCAGATAAGTGTTTTCTCTCTATTCTATATCAAATAGACCGCACTGCCAATCTGATCACCATTTATAATCCTTTTTTACTTAACAGCATTGACCTATTTTTTAATGTGTTTATTTTCTCTCTCTCTCTCGACATCAGAATGCAAATCCCTAAAGATGGACACATTATTTTATTTGATACTGTGTCCTTAGAAATTAGAATAGTTCTTGACACATAGAATTTACTCAATATTTGATGACTAAATGACAGAATGTACAGAAATAGAGATGTCTCTTATGCCAGGCAGTAGAATAAGACCATTGGTCAGCCAATCTGGCCATCTGATTCTTCCTGATATCAAATCCTTATTTTTACTTGTGATCTATTTTTGATAACATTGGACACACACGAGATGGGTACTGGGGAGGATTCCCACCAAGGAACAATACCTAAGAATATATAGAAACAGACCTAAGAATATGTAGTATAATAATTGGATGACTATTCTTGTCACTGAGATATTTGAATGCAATTGACTTGAACCCAGTTTTACCATTCATGGAAGTTCACAGGCCCTCCCCAAATTTCTCTAAACACATAGGCTGGTGGGGGCCTTATGTTCCCATGTCCTCTTCTACCTTCTGGACCTTTAACCCCCTGTGTTCTAGCTCTGGACTATAGCACATTAATCCAGATACGAAACTCATATCTGTTCAAGTTTCACAAAATAAAAATGAAAATAAACTAGCCCTATTCTAAGTCAGTTACCATTCTTCCTTTCTGTTTCCCTCTCCCAACATTTGGTTAACCATTATTTTATTAAAAAAATTTTTTTGAATGTTTATTTATTTTTGAGAGAAAGAGAGAGGCAGACTGCAATCAGGGGGAGGGGCAAAGAGAGAGAGACACACACACACACACAGAATCGGCAGCAGGCTCCAGGCTCTGAGCTGTCAGCACAGAGCCTGATGCAGAGCTCAAACTCATGAGCTGTGAGATCATGACCTGAGCTGAAGTCAGACACTTAACCTATGGAGCCATCCAGGTGCCCCTGGTTAACCATTCTTATCTGCTGTTGTTTCTTATTCTTTGTCCCTTGCTCTTTTTTGTTTCCCTCACTGTCATTTTAGTGAGACATTGGGAGGGGAAATCCATAAATGTATGCATGTAGGATGCCATTTTATTTATTTATTTGTTTGTTTGTTCATTTATTTATTTTTAATATAATTTATTGTTAACTTGGCTAACATACAGTGTATACAATTTGCTTTTGGCTTCGGGGGTAGATATCCATGATTCATTGCTTACATACAACACCAAGTGCTTATCCTAACAAGTGCCCTCCTCAATGCCTATCACCCATTTTCCCCTCTTCCCTGCACCCCCATCAACCCTCAGTTTGTTTTTTGTATTTAAGCGTCTCTTATGGTTTGCCTCCCTCTCTGTAGGATGCCATTATAGTTGGAAACTTCTTTCACCTTTAAGTCATTTTTAAAAGAGATAGTTATTTTTCAGATACTCTTATCTTCTCAAATACGGTCTTTTAATTAACTCAGATAATACAAGGTTTCAAGCAGTGTAAAAGTGCTAATATTTTATTTAGCTTTCTCTTTGTAGAATAGGATTTATTATGAAAGAAGGAAGAACGCTAACGTTTTTGTTACTATTATGTGATATGGGCTTTGCATAGTTTCCCTCATTTAACAGTTCACAGCGACTCTATTAGGCATATGTCCTATTACTCTTATTTTATAGAACAGAAAATGAGGATCAGAGAAGCGAATTTCTTTGCCTGAGATTGGAGTAAATAAGTAAATAAGTAGCATATTTAAGCCAAGATCTTCTGATTCCCAAGTCCACACTCCTTCACTGCATTCCATTTTTTCTTAGAAATAAACTTGTTACTCTTTAAAGGTGAGTAATTATTTTATCAATTTAAATAGAGACTCATAAAAGTAATTCTAAGCAAAACAGATGTATTTAAGAATGAAAAGAAAATGAAAAATTGTTATCCTTTGTGTTTTACCCTCTTTATTTAATGTGTAAGACCATTAATCTTACTCTCTTGTTTCTATGGGCTTTAGTAATGAGTTTCTCTGTTCTATTGCAGTGTAGTCTGGTTTCCCAATATTTTATTTTGATTGTCTCTTGCTCATCCTATTAACAGAATACTGCAAGATATCACAAAATTGCATAAAATTCTGAAAGCATGAAAGAGCTATGTGCCAATAAGCTCTTTGAGTTTATGGATAATATAGAAGCAAAGTAGTTAACAAAGAATAAGTCAAATTTACTTCCATATGACGAAGTGGAAAACACTCTGAAACCAGAGTGCTTGAGAAAGGCAAAAGACTTAAATTGAGTGATAGAAAAAATGACTTTGAATAAAATATCTTAAAGCATATTTAAAGTAAAAGCACATTAATGTCAATATAAATTTAAAAATATAATAGATCATCCCTTGGTGACTTTTGTTAATAACTTAGATTATGAAACATGATGTTTTGAGTTTTTCCTGCTTATTAAAATGACTGATATTTGCTTATTGTAGCTGTTATTCAAGTAAGAGTTTAAATACTATTATATAAGCAAAACTTTCCCACTATAAGAAAAAAATGAGCAGAAGAAATGACAAGACCCTTGTTTCTTAATTCCCACTTCCTAGCCCCAAGCTACACGGAGTATTTTGCTCTGTACATTACATATATATAGAATATAGAATATAGCAATATATATGTATGTATATGCAGAATATAGAATATAGCAACTGTGTGTATACTCGTTTTTCATATACATGTATGCTTGTTGAAAGGCACCCATATGTCAAAATGAAATTTTACTGTATATCATTTTCTGAAACTTTTCTCTTGTAGCATATGAAAAAATGTTTAAATCGAGATGAATATTGAAAACATTGAGAATGTACTTTATTAAAAAAGACTATAACTTTCTTTAAAATAATTTTTAGTCTTAAAACTTACTCTGTAAGTCTAGAACAATGTGTATTTAAAGGAAGTAAATTTTGAAAAGATAAATGCACACCTATGTTTATCGCAGCATTACTTACAACATCTAAGATATGGAAGTAAGCTAAGTGCCCACCAATAAGTGAATGTATAAAGAGGATATGATACACACACACACACACACACACACACACAGGGATATCGCACAGCCATAAGAAAGATGAGATCTTGCTATTTGCAACAGCGTGGATGGAGCTAAAGGGTATTATGCTAAGTGAAATAAGTCAGCTTGAGAAAGACGGATACCATACGATTTCACTCATATGCTCATATGTGGAATCTAAAAAAAAATGAATAAACAAACAAAGAACAGATTTAGAATGAATACAGAGAAAGAACTGATGGTTATCAGAGGGAAAGGAGATGGGGGCATGGGCAAAATGGGTGGAGGAGAGTGAGAGATAAAGCCTTCTAATTATGGAATGAATAAGTCATGTGAATGAAAGGTCTAGTAGAGGGAATTTACTCAATGATATAATAGCATTGTGTGGTGACAGATGGTAGCAACACTTGTGGGGAATATAGCATAACATACAGAGATGCTGAATCAGTATGTTTTATACCTGAAACTAATGTAATGTGCAACTATACTCAAAAAGATTAAAAAAAATTTAGACAGTGTCTTGAATTTGAGTGAAAGAGACAGTAAAAATATAAGATATGTGATATGTGACCTTTCTCATTTTTAGATTTTTGGCATTTAAAAAAATTATTATCAGATGATCAAAATACCTTGTATTTTCAAAATGGAGAAGATTGGGCTTAAACACAGTCCACATAAGAAAATAATCATGGCTTTTGCTCATGACAAAACTTATTAGTTCAACATAGTGTGAATTGAATGTGAAAAAATGCTAACACAAAATTAGATTACATTTCTAGAAGTGAAATGTTGGGATCAAGGGAGGATGCTATTTCCTGATCATTAGCAATTGAGAAAACATGTTTGATAGAAAATGGTCTGTCCAAGAAGCCACCCTGTTAGATGAACACTGACAATTAAGGCTTATAAAAAGGAGGGAAGCCATGATGGCTTTATAGTGCAAAATTGTGCCTTGTGAAGAATGACTGAAGGAATTGAAGGCATTTTGTTTTGTTAAATAAGTTTTGTTATTTTGGCTGCAGGCAAAATAGGGACAATGGAATTGATACCAAAGCAAGGTTAAGCTCAGTTTAGAAGGAGGGCTAGTAGATGCATTTGTTAAGTGCCTATCCTTTGTCAGGCAACGTAAGAGATGTGGTGTGCATATTTGGTCAAGGTGGAATTTTGAATGAGTATTGAAAAAAGATGGATTAATCGCCAAATGTGCTTCAGATAACTGATTGGAAAAAAGTATTTAACTCATTATTTCACATCTCAGTGTAAAAGAAATGTAAAAAAATAAATGTAAAAGATGTCAAAGCAATGACTGTCCTGGTACGTTTCACCAGGTTGCTTCAGTTAGATCTTTAAATGTGCTCAAAAAGAAATCTTAAACATTCATATTTTAAGAGATGGAATAGTGAGATATTCGTATTTTCATAGGCATTTTTATGAAAAAGTTCACTGTTTTACAAAATTATGCTATAATATATATTCATAAAAAGTAGATATGATTAATAACCTCATTTTAGAGTCCTAGGCAAGCAATATTTCATTTTGAGACTTTGTTTTTCATGTTACATGAGAATAACATTAATATAACACTAAATGCTCAATAAAAAAAAAAAAGCTTTATGTTATGTTTCCAGCTTGGCTTTCTTTTCTTTCCTAAACTAACATTTTCTTCAAAGCCGTATGTAATTACTTGGGAATGGTTTAAACCTAATCATGATCTGTTTTACTACATTTGTGTGCTTGCCTTATATCAGGCATATAGCCAAGTAATATTTAATAATTAATGTATAATTTATAAGAATTTCTAGTTCTTACAGTTCAGCTATATCCAAAGAATTTCTAGTTCAGCTATATCCAAAGAAGCTTGAGTACACAGTATTAAATCTTTGGAAGTGAAATAAATTAATAATTTGGTCACACGGTTTCTGATCCCAGTTGGTGATAGATGCCTAAGTAAGACAAGATTATGTTTATTATTATGATTTGTAACAACACCATTCCTACATAACTCCTAATGATTTGAAGCATTTATCTCTTATCATTTTCTTCTATTTACATACTCCTTTATGTAGAAAGCCTACTATATATAAGTTGTTTTTTATTTTACTTCTCCATATTATTAAATATTTTTTGGAAAAATTAGAAAAATTGATAATTGGTAAAATTTGGAAAAATTGATAGCTATAGAAGATTATATACATATATTGTTTTATCTCTCTGCTAAAATTCTCTATTTGTTCATGACTCTTACCTACTCTTTTCCTCTGGATCCCTTGACATACTCGTCATAGTTCTTTTAAAATTCCTGGTCTGATAGTTCCAACATCGCTACAGCCATCTCTAGTTACGGTTTTATTGTCTACTTTATGTTTTGACAGTGGGTCATTTTTTTCCCTTGTCCCCAGTTTTTCTCATGAATACCAGGTGGAAGTCTCTGGAAAAGAACTGGTGAATGATACAGATTTCTTTTATGTGGAGGACTACCAGAAATTAACAAACAACGTGGGATACATGCACACATATACATGTATATACACATACGTGCACACACACCCCCCCACAAAATGGAATGTCATTCAGCCTTAGAAATGAAGGAAAGCCTGCCATTTGTGACAACAAGGATAAATTTGGAGGACGTCATGCTAAGTGAAATAATTTAGATACAGAAAGGCAAGTATTGTATGATTTCATTTATATATGGAATCTAAAATAATCAAATACTTAGAAACAGAGAGTGAAATAATGGTCACCAAGGGCGCATGGGGCAGGGGGAGGAGAAATGGGGAGATGTTGGTCAAAGCATATAAACTATCGGATATGCAAAAAAGTTTTGGAGATCTGTGCAACAAAGGGTCTATGATTAAGAATTGTATATTTAAAAATTTACTGAGAGAATATTTCATATGTTAAGTGCTCTTATCGCAAAAGGAACAAGCACAGGTGTTAGAAAGGAACTTTTGAAGGTGATGGGTAAGCTTACAGCATTGATGATGATGCTTTCGTGGATATAAATCCATCACCAAACACCTCAAATTTTATACATTAAATATCTATAACATTTAGTATGCAAATAATACCTCATTGAAGCAAGTTAAAAAATAAAAACATGCATTTAAATGTAACTTTTTAAAGTTTATTTATTTATTTTGTGAGAGAAAGAGAGTAGGCAGAGAGGGAGGGATAGAGAGACAATCCTAAGTGGGTTCTGCACCATCAGCTCAGAGCCCAATGTGGGGCTTGAACTCATAAGCTGTGAGATCATGATCTGAGCTAAAATCAAGAGTCAGATGCTTAACCAACTGAGCCACCCAGGCACCCTATTTAAATGTAACTTTTTAAGAAAAATGTATGTTTTAAAATAGAAAACTAAAACAGTGGACACTTAAGAGTTACACATTGATTCAGGCAAAATATTATAGTATTTCATTTTAATAAATGGAGAGTTTTGGATTCCTAAGGGACAGGGGCATCTTAGGCCACACAAGGAGCAGATTATAAATCTGTAAATGGTGCTCACACTATCTGAGTTTAGTCCTGGTGCTCTTCACAATGCCATGCTCTCACAACACTTTTATAACTCTCTCACAATCTGGAGATTTAGTTTTTAAGGAGTTTACTAACTTTCATAACTTTTTCAGTAAAGTTGTTACAATGGATTGTTTTATTTTATTTCTTCTGGAAGAGAGTGATTTGTTGAAAATACCTTAGTGACTTCTGATCTGATATCCTGTGTAATAGTGTCTTGTGGAGGATAAGTTATGTTCAGTCACTGTACCTTGTATTTCCAGCTGCTCCTTATCCCAGCACCATGGGGAAGTAAAGAAAAGCTGACTCATTCATTTACACATTTTTACCTTAACCACTTACGTTTTTATGATATGGCAATTACATACCCATCAAAGATAGGGTGATAATAAGGATTCACAGGTGGGGCAAGTTGGTGTTTACCTGTGTAGCTAAAGCCTGAATGATTTTCATAGGAAGGTAATTATTTGAAATTGCAAACTGGTTTTGGATAAAGCTCTAGAATACATTAGGTTGAATAGAGAAAACTTAGTTCCAAGAAAAAGAGAACTTAGAAAAGAGTCACATAAAAATATAAAAATTTAATGAAAAAAGGTTAGGAAAATTTGGGGGTGTGGAAGAACAAGAATGGAAATTGCTAGTGAAGGACAGACAATGTACATTGACTGGCTGGGGTTGGGTGGGAGATTTTGATCATGAAATCCAGACTTCTTGGAGAGTGGAGTCAGTGAAAAGAACACCAGCTTATATAATGGGCGCTCAACTTACAAAAATCCCTATGTTTACAACTTGTTATAGTATGAAATATAAACTGATTTTAAAAATGTAAAATAAGTTAATGAAAAATGAGAAGGCTCACAGTGGTGTGATTACTATATACAGTAGATAGATTGCCTGTATCCATAAATTATTTAATAAGAAAATGTGTGTGTGATGGGTAATTTTATGTGTCAACTTGGCGAGTCTCTGGTGTCCAGATGTTTGGTTCAAAACCAGTATGGTTGTTGCTATGAAAGTATTTTTTAGATGCAATTAACATTTATATCAGCAGACTTTGAATAAATCAGGTTACCTCCACAATGTGAGTACACCTCACCCAATCAGCTGAAGGCCTTAAGAGAAACACTAAAGTTTTCTGAGGAAGAGGGAATTCTGCCTCCAGAATGCCTTAGGATGCATGCCTGTGGCATCAGCTCTTTTCTGGATATCTAGCCTGCAGGCCTGCCCTGAAGATTTTGGAATTGTCAGCCTCCACAATGGCATAAGCTAATTCCTTAAAATAAATCTCTCTCTCTTTATATATACAGTCTATTGGTTGTTTCCTGGAGAACTCTAAGTAATATAATGTGGATAACTTATTTTGAAAAATTAATAAGGTAATCCTATCATTGGTTACTACATTAAGGTAGTTTTACAGATATGCAAAAAAAATTAGTGATTTCCTATAGAAATAATTTGGGATTTTTGGTAACTATTCAAGTTATAACCAAAAATCATTAAAATTTAATGAGTAGGGATTTGGGAATTTAAGTTAGTTTTCATAATTTAATTTTAAATTCTAATAATTCTATTTATATGTAATAAATTATAATGCTTTCATTGATATTCTTGTGGAGAGTTAAAATAAGCCCCCATACTGAATTATAACAGCGATTAGATTATCTTTTGTCACTTGGAACAAGGCCAAACTGCTTATTTACCTTTGTCATGTGCAGAAGACTTTCCGTTTCTAGAATTGTGAGGCTGGCAAGTGTTCCATAAGATGTGAAACGAATTCAGAAAAATTAATGTAAAACAGAGTCTTCACACAATGCAGATCTAGTGGGGTTCCTCTGCTTTTCGTTTAAGTTCCACAGTGTTCATGGTTGTCCTAGGAATTGGAGCTGAAAGCAACTTCTGGAATGTTTGAGAAAGAAATATAAATTCATGCCAAAGAATACTGCCAGTGCCTTTTTATAAGATAGCCTAGTTAAACATGAGAGACATCATAGGGATGAACAGAAATATTGTTTATTTTCCTCTCTTCTTTGTTAAAGTTTTCATTTCTTGTCAGTGTGTAATGTCTCTTACATACTTTTGTCTGTAACAGTGATGTTTAATATTGATTGATTTAAATTACTGTGTTCATTAGTTTCAGATGTACAATATAATGATTCAGCAATTCTGTACATTACCCAGTGCTCATTGCAAGAGCACTCCTTAATCCCCATCACCTATTTAACCCATTCCCTTATTGCCCTCTCCTCTGGTAACCATTAGTTTTTTTTCTCTATAATTAAGAATCTGTTTCTTAATTTATCTCTATTTTTTCCCCCCATTGCTCCTTTATTTTGTTTTTTAAATTCTAAATATGAGTGAAATTATATGGTATTTTTCTTTGACTTACTGCACTTAGCGTTATACACTCTAGCTCTATTCATGTCCTTGCAAATGGCAAGATTTCATTCTTTTTGTGACTGAATAATATTCCATGGTGTGTGTGTGTGTGTGTGTGTGTGTGTGTGTGTGTGTGTGTGTGTGTGTAATATACAACCTCTTTTTTCCGTGGATACTTGGGCTGCTTCCACAATTTGGCTATCACAAATAATGCTGCTATAAACATAGGGATGCATCTATCTCTTTGAATTCGTATTTTTGTATACTTTGGTAAATACCCAGTAATGCAATTACTGGATTGTAGGGTAGTTCTATTTTTAACTTTCTGAGGAACCTCCATACTGTTTTCCAGAGTGGCTGCACCAGTTTGCATTCTTACCAACAGTGCATGAGGGTTCCTTTCTTCGCATCCTCGCCAACACTTGTTTCTTGTGTTATTGATGTCAGCTATTCTGACAGGTGTGAGGTGATATATCATTGTAGTTTTGATTTGTATTTCCCTGATGATGAGTGATGTTGAGCATCTTTTCATGTGTCTGTTGGCCATCTGTATGTCTTTTTTGGAGAAATGTCTATTCATGTTTTCTGCCCATTTTTTTAATTGGGTGATTTGTTTTTTGAATATTGAGCTGTATAAGTTATTTATTTTGGATACTAACCCTTTACCAGAGATGTCATTGGCAAATAGCTTCTCCCATTCCACAGGTGGCCTTTTGGTTTTGTTGAATGTTTTCTTTGCTGTACAGAAGCTTTTTATTTTGATGTAGTCCCAATCGTTTATTTTTGCTTGTTTCTCTTGCTTCAGGAGACCTATCTAGAAAGAAGATTTCTTTCTCTTTATTCTTTGCACATATATTTTTGATATATGGTTACTATTAGTTTGTATATATCCTCTTCTGCATATAGCAGTCTGTATTAAATGGATGGTCATCTAAGTTTAACCCATTCTTTACTCCTTCTCCCCACATTTTAGGTATATGTTGTCATATTTTACATCCTTTTATTTTGTGAGTTCCTTGAATGACTTTTACAGAGATATTTGTATTTACTGCATTTGTGTTTCCCACCATCATACTGTCACTTTTCATCTCTGCTTTCCACTCAGAGTCCCTTTTAATATTTTTTGCAGGGTTGGTTTAGTGGTCCTAAACTCCTTTAGTTTTTGTTTGTCTGAGAAACTCTTTGCCTCTCCTTCTATTCTGAAGGACAACCTTGCTGTATAGAATATTCTTAGCTACAGATTTTTCTCATTCAGCAATCTGAGTAGATCATGCCACTCCTTTCTGGTTTGGAGAGTTTCTGCTGAAAAATCCCTTGCTAGAACTTATGGGTTTTCCCTTGTATGTTAGTGTCTTCTTTTGTCTTGCTGCTTTTAAATTTTTTTCTTTATCACTATATTTTGCCAATTTAATACAGTATGTCCTGGTGTGGATATGCTTTTGATTTTATTTATTTATTTATTTATTTATTTATTTATTTATTTGAGAGAAAGGGAGAGAGAGAGAGAGGAGGGGAGAGAGGGTGTGGAGTCTGAAGTGGGGATTGAACTCATTCGAAGCAGGGCTCAAGCTCACCCAAAGTGGGGCTGAGGCTCACCCAATGTAGGTAGAACTCGAGATCACAAACTGTGAGATCATGACCTGAGCTGAAGTTGGATGTTTAACTGACTGAGCCACTCAGGCATTCCTGCTTTTGTTGATTTTATTTTGCTGGGGGTTCTCTGTGACTCCTAGCTCTGAAAATCTATTTCCTTCCCCAGATTAAGGAGTTTTTCAGCTATTCTTCAGATAAATTTTCTGTCCCCTTTTCTCTCTCTTCTTCTTCTGGGATTCCTCCAATATGAATGTTATTACATTTGATGGAGTCACTGAGTTCCCTAAGTCTATTCTTGTTTTGCATAATTTTTTTTCCTCTTTTGTTCAGTTTGATTACTTCATTACTCTCTATTCTAGGTAATTAATTCCTTCCTCTGCTTCTTTCAGCCTGCTCTTCATTCCATCAAGTGTGTTTCTCATCTTGTTTATTGAATCATTTATCTCTGCTTAGTTATCTCTGTGTTAAGGTTCTCACTGATGTCTTACATTCTTTTCTCAAGTCCAGTGAATACCCTTATGATCATTGCTTCAAATACTCCATCAGGCATGTTACTTATATCTGTTTCACTTATATCTCTGGCTGTGGCTTTGTCAGTTTCTTTCATTTGGGATAAATTTCTCTGTTCTCATTTTGTTTAAGTCTCTCTGCCTATTTCTCTGTGTTAGGGAAGTCAGCTGCATCTCCTATTCTTTAGAAGAAAGGCAAAGAAAAGAGTCCTGTAGTGCCATGAAGTGTGGTGTCCCCTGTTACCTAGGGCCTGGTGCTTTCAGGATTGTCCCTAGTGTGTGCTGTATGTACTCTGAAGTTTTGTCCTGTCTGCTTTATCCTTCAGGCTACTCCTTTGCAAAGTATCTCTTTGCCTGTTGTGGGCATTGTTTGGTCCTTTGCCTGAATATGGTGCATTTTTACTAGGTGTGCTCTGGTATATTTGTGAAATGAGACCTGTAACTACCACTGCAGGAACAAAGCCTCTGCAAAGCTCCCATGTTGGGGGTCACAGTGTTGGCATGGGTTTGGGCTGGTCTTTTGGGAGAGGAGACCTGCTGTGCTGGGTCTGAGGAAAGTGTGACTGGAAAAGGTGGTTTCAGCAGAGTGTGGGGTCAGGGCTTGGTGTAAGCAAGTTAGGTAGTGAATGTCCCTGCTCTGCTGGTTCCTGAGGGTGGTCCTGTGCTCATCCTGAGGGATGGGGGGTGGAGATGATGCAGGCCAGTTCCTTTTTCCCTGAGAGGTCTCTCTGTGAACACTCTGAGATAAGCTTTAAGATGAGCAAATAACATCGCAACTCTGTCCCAGGCAGTCTTCAGATCACTGTTTCCATGCTGTATGTCTTCAGGAACTTTGCCTGCCTTTTCTCAGAGAATAGTGAAATGCCCTCTGGGCCCTATCCCAAGTTGGCCTGCTGAACCTTTCACTGCTGCTGGTTGCCAGAGTCATGAAATTCAGTCCCTCTTGTTTTCCAAGCCAACTGCTGTGGGGAGTCACTTTTGCTGTGTGTTCCTCTGTGTGTTAGTCTGTCTCTCACTTTTCTCCATGACTGTGGCTCCCTCCCCACATCAGTGGCCATAATCCACTTCTCTCTCAAATTGTGTCTTAACATTTTTTGTCTTCTTCCATGAGGTTTCTTCTCTACCTTTAGGTATGGAGTTTATTCTTGTAGTGTTCAGTCAGTTTCATGGGTATTTAGGATGATTTGATAGTTATCTTGTAGTCATGGGACTAGCTGAGCCTGGGTTCCTCCTCCTCCACCACCATCTTCCAACCTCTGATGTTTAACTTTTTTTTAATGTTTTTATTTAAATTCCAGTTAGTTAACACAGTGTAATATTAGTTTCAGGTGTACAATTTAGTGATTCAACCCTTCCATAACATACCTGGTGCTCATCACAACAAGTGCACTCCTTAATCTGCATCACCTCTTTCACTCATCTCTCCTCCACCTCCCCTATGGTAACTATCAATTTGTTCTCTATAGTTAAGTGTCTGTTTCTTGGTTTGTCTCTGTGTGATGTTTAACTTTTATATATAGGTTTCCTCTATAGCTGTGCATCCTTTTGCTAATGAGATACCATCTTTTTGATGTAGAATAAAAGAAATGTAAAATAAGGATCACATAATTTAAAAATTCAAGGGAAAATTAAAAATAGGGGCAGTCTTTGAACATTACAAAACCTGTAAAATGAACAGTAAAAGGAATGAATGATTTCTCAGCTTCTTTGAAATTTACATCCCCTGTCTGATGTCCACCATCTTTCCAGTGAGCAAACTGAGGCCCAAATGTTTTATACCATGTTAGTCATAGAGCTAATTAGTCCACATCTTTGGACTCTTCGTTAAATACCTTGTCTCTGATGCCCCAAAGATGAAATTTACCCTAGAAACGTATTGTGGCAGGGTGTGTTTCCTTATGTTACCATTCAGTTTAGTACAATGCCATTCTATGATTGATGTATTGTGGTCACAATTAATACAAAACGTTAAACTTTCATTTCAACAAATGAAGATACTTAAAAATGAAATAAAAATAATTCAGATCACTTCAGCCAGATTTTTTAACACAAGATAAATTTCTACTGCCCCCCCCCGCCCCCCGCCAAACTGGAATTTTAGAAAGTGCAGACTAATCTATTCTTCAAAGAGAAATGGCATTAATTATCTTCTGCTCAAACACTAACCAAGGGCTTATTTTCTTTAGGTCATTTTTCCTGCTTTCTGCTTTACTTTAACCTGGGCTAGACCAGGTAGGAGTTGGTTCTTTGGGTGTCTACACATCTGGGAATCAACTCCTGTCTTGCCTAGTAAGGCTGAGGGTTACTTTCAGGTTTTCAAGGTGAGAACATGTATTCATCCTTTCTTGCAGGCATTTTGTTACCATGGTATGTTACACTTAGTAAGAGTGAGATACATACATGAATATTTGTTTCATCAAATACCTGTTCCCATTTACTTAAAAAAATGTTAAAGCAATTGAAATTACATACAAGTCCACTGCATTATTTACTTATTTTAAAAAAATCACTCTTGTATTACTGATGAAAAAATGTTATTCTACCATTGCTGTCAAATTCAGGTATACAAATGTAGATATTGAAGTTTCTGTGGCATGGTACATTGAGTGTCAGAAACATGTTTACTAATTTTTATGTGCATAATTAATGTCCTCTTGATTTTTCAGCCTACTTTTCCTCTCCTTGTATGTGTATGGCTTGTTTCTGTATCTGGAGGAACTGGATGTCATTTACTTAGCAATAAAACAGTCCATAGATTTAGAGGGTTTTACTTTCTTCCCTCAGAAATATTAATATTCCATCAGTGAAAATTTGTTCTAGAGCAACTTGAAGGGTTTAGTAAAGATAATTGAGCAATCAATAAAAACACTTAAAAATGTTCATACGTTAATATTTTACATTTCTTAATGAATTTTAAATGTTACTTGGTACTGAATATTGAAATCCAGTGACGGTGTATACCATTCTTTAGGTTATATATAGCTTTGGGAACTTATTAAATAATAATTGGCCATATTAAATGCTAGCACCAGCTAAACCCATAATTGTGAAACCAGCTTAATTTCTGCCGTATTTCTTGAAACTGTGGTTATTACAGAACTGCAAACTTGAGAAATAACATTATTATTTACCTTTTCTACATTACCTTTCTTTTTTTTAAATAATGAAATCTTTTATTTATTTTTTTGACTTTTTTTTCCAAGAAAATATTTTTATTTTTGCTTTAAACCATCAGTTGTCCATTAAAGAAATTACAAGAAGAAAAATGATACTGTCTTTTTTTTTAATATATGAAATTTATTGTCAAATTGGTTTCCATACAACACCCAGTGCTCATCCCAAAATGTGCCCTCCTCAATACCCATCACCCATCCTCCCCTCCCTCCCTCCCACCCCCCATCAACCCTCAGTTTGTTCTCAGTTTTTAACAGTCTCTTATGCTTTGGCTCTCTCCCACTCTAACCTCTTTTTTTTTTTTTTTCCTTCCCCTCCCCCATGGGTTTCTGTTGAGTTTCTCAGGATCCACATAAGAGTGAAACCATATTGTATCTGTCTTTCTCTGTATGGCTTATTTCACTTAGCATCACACTCTCCAGTTCCATCCACGTTGCTACAAAAGGCTATATTTCATTTTTTCTTATTGCCACGTAGTATTCCATTGTGTATATAAACTACAATTTCTTTATCCATTCATCAGTTGATGGACATTTAGGCTCTTTCCACAATTTGGCTATTGTTGAGAGTGCTGCTATAAACATTGGGGTACAAGTGCCCCTATGCATCAGTACTCCTGTATCCCTTGGGTAAATTCCTCGCAGTGCTACTGCTGGGTCATAGGGTAGGTCTATTTTTAATTTTTTGAGGAACCTCCACACTGTTTTTCAGAGCGGCTACACCAATTTGCATTCCCACCAACAGTGCAAGAGGGTTCCCGTTTCTCCACATCCTCTCCAGCATCTATATAGTCTCCTGATTTGTTCATTTTGGCCACTCTGACTGGCGTGAGGTGATATCTGATTTTGATCTGTATTTCCCTGATGAGGAGCGACGTTGAACATCTTTTCATGTGCCATCCGGATGTCTTCTTTAGAGAAGTGTCTATTCATGTTTTCTGCCCATTTCTTCACTGGGTTATTTGTTTTTCGGTGTGGAGTTTGGTGAGCTCCTTATAGATTTTGGATACTAGCCCTTTGTCCAATATATCGTTTGCAAGTATCTTTTCCCATTCCGTTGGTTGCCTTTTAGTTTTGTTGGTTGTTTCCTTTGCTGTGCAGAAGCTTTTTATCTTCATGAGGTCCCAGTAGTTCATTTTTGCTTTTAATTCCCTTGCCTTTGGGGATGTGTCAAGTAAGAAATTGCTACGACTGAGATCAGAGAGGTCTTTTCCTGCTTTCTCCTCCAGGGTTTTGATGGTTTCCTGTCTCACCTTCAGGTCCTTTATCCATTTTGAGTTTATTTTTGTGAATGGTGTGAGAAAGTGGTCTAGTTTCATCCTTCTGCATGTTGCTGTCCAGTTCTCCCAGCACCATTTGTTAAAGAGACTGTCTTTTTTCCATTGGATGTTCTTTCCTGCTTTGTCAAACATGAGTTGGCCATACGTTTGTGGGTCTAGTTCTGCGGGTTCTAGTCTATTCCATTGGTCTATGTGTCTGTTTTTGTGCCAATACCATGCTGTCTTGATGATGACAGCTTTGTAGTAGAGGCTAAAGTCTGGGATTGTGATGCCTCCTGCTTTGGTCTTCTTCTTCAAAATTACTTTGGCTATTCGGGGCCTTTTGTGGTTCCATATGAATTTTAGGATTGCTTGTTCTAGCTTCGAGAAGAATGCTGCTGCAATTTTGATTGGGATTGCATTGAATGTGTAGATAGCTTTGGGTAGTATTGACATTTTGACAATATTTATTCTTCCAATCCATGAGCAGGGAATGTCTTTCCTTTTCTTTAAATCTTCTTCAATTACCTTCATAAGCTTTCTATAGTTTTCAGCATACAGATCTTTTACATCTTTGGTTAGATTTATCCCTAGGTATTTTATGCTTCTTGGTGCAATTGTGAATGGAATCAGTGTCTTTATTTGTCTTTCTGTTGCTTCATTATTAGTGTATAAGAATGCAACTGATTTCTGTACATTGATTTTGTATCCTGCGACTTTGCTGAATTCATGTATCAGTTCTAGCAGACTTTTGGTGGAGTCTATTGGATTTTCCATGTATAATATCATGTCATCTGCAAAAAGCGAAAGCTTGACTTCATCTTTGCCAATATTGATGCCTTTGATTTCCTTTTGTTGTCTGATTATTGATGCTAGAACTTCCAGCACTATGTTAAACAACAGCGGTGAGAGTGGGCATCCCTGTCGTGTTCCTGATCTCAGGGAAAAAGCTCTCAGTTTTTCCCCGTTGAGAATGATGTTAGCTGTGGGCTTTTCATAAATGGCTTTTATGATCTTTAAGTATGTTCCTTCTATCCCGACTTTCTCAAGGGTTTTTATTAAGAAAGGGTGCTGGATTTTGTCAAAGGCCTTTTCTGCATCGATTGACAAGATCATATGGTTCTTCTCTTTTTTTTTTGTTAATGTGATGTATCACGTTGATTGATTTGCAAATGTTGAACCAGCCCTGCATCCCAGGAATGAATCCCACTTGATCATGGTGAATAATTCTTTTTATATGCCGTTGAATTCGATTTGCTAATATCTTATTGAGAATTTTTGCATCCATATTCATCAGGGATATTGGCCTGTAGTTCTCTTTTTTTACTGGGTCTCTGTCTGGTTTAGGAATCAAAGTAATACTGGCTTCATAGAATGAGTCTGGAAGTTTTCCTTCCCTTTCTATTTCTTGGAATAGCTTGAGAAGGATAGGTATTATCTCTGCTTTAAACGTCTGGTAGGACTCCCCTGGGAAGCCATCTGGTCCTGGTCTCTTATTTGTTGGGAGACTTTTGATAACCGATTCAATTTCTTCGCTGGTTATGGGTCTGTTCAAGCTTTCTATTTCCTCCGGATTGAGTTTTGGAAGAGTGTGGGTGTTTAGGAATTTGTCCATTTCTTCCAGGTTGTCCAGTTTGTTGGCATATAATTTTTCATAGTATTCCCTGATAATTGTTTGTATCTCTGAAGGATTGGTTGTAATCATTCCATTTTCATTCATGATTTTATCTATTTGGGTCATCTCCCTTTTCTTTTTGAGAAGCCTGGCTAGAGGTTTGTCAATTTTGTTTATTTTTTCAAAAACCAACTCTTGGTTTCGTTGATCTGCTCTACAGTTTTTTTAGATTCTATATTGTTTATTTCTGCTCTGATCTTTATTATTTCTCTTCTTCTGCTGGGTTTAGGCTGCCTTTGCTGTTCTGCTTCTATTTCCTTTAGGTGTGCTGTTAGATTTTGTATTTGGGATTTTTCTTGTTTCTTGAGATAGGCCTGGATTGCAATGTATTTTCCTCTCAGGACTGCCTTCGCTGCATCCCAAAGCGTTTGGATTGTTATATTTTCATTTTCGTTTGTTTCCATATATTTTTTAATTTCTTCTCTAATTGCCTGGTTGACCCACTCATTCGTTAGTAGGGTGTTCTTTAACCTCCATGCTTTTGGAGGTTTTCCAGACTTTTTCCTGTGGTTGATTTCAAGCTTCCTAGCATTGTGGTCTGAAAGTATGCATGGTATAATTTCAATTCTTGTAAACTTATGAAGGGCTGTTTTGTGACCCAGTATATGATCTATCTTGGAGAATGTTCCATGTGCACTCGAGAAGAAAGTATATTCTGTTGCTTTGGGATGCAGAGTTCTAAATATATCTGTCAAGTCCATCTGATCCAATGTCTCATTCAGGGCCCTTGTTTCTTTATTGACCATGTGTCTAGATGATCTATCCATTTCTGTAAGTGGGGTGTTAAAGTCCCCTGCAATTACCACATTCTTACCAATAAGGTTGCTTATGTTTATGAGTAATTGTTTTATATATTTGGGGGCTCCAGTATTCAGCGCATAGACATTTATAATTGTTAGCTCTTCCTGATGGATAGACCCTGTAATTATTATATAATGCCCTTCTTCATCTCTTGTGACAGCCTTTAATTGAAAGTCTAGTTTGTCTGATATAAGTATGGCTACTCCAGCTCTCTTTTGGCTTCCAGTAGCATGATAAATAGTTCTCCATCCCCTCACTCTCAATCTAAAGGTGTCCTCAGGTCTAAAATGAGTCTCTTGTAGACAGCAAATAGATGGGTCTTGTTTTTTTATCCATTCTGATACCCTATGTCTTTTGTTTGGCACATTTAATCCATTTACATTCAGTGTTATTATAGAAAGATACGGGTTTAGAGTCATTGTGATGTCTGTACGTTTTATGCTTGTAGTGATGTCTCTGGTACTTTGTCTCACAGGATCCCCCTTAGGATCTCTTGTAGGGCTGGTTTAGTGGTGACAAATTCCTTCAGTTTTTGTTTGTTTGGGAAGACCTTTATCTCTCCTTCTATTCTAAATGACAGACTTGCTGGATAAAGGATTCTCGGCTGCATATTTTTTTCTGTTTAGCACACTGAAGATATCGTGCCAATCCTTTCTGGCCTGCCAAGTTTCAAAAGAGAGATCAGTCACGAGTCTTATAGGTCTCCCTTTATATGGGAGGGCACGTGTACCCCTTGCTGCTTTTAGAATTTTCTCTTTATCCTTGTATTTTGCCAGTTTCACTATGATATGTCGTGCAGAAGATCGATTCAAGTTACGTCTGAAGGGAGTTCTCTGTGCCTCTTGGATTTCAATGCCTTTTTCCTTCCCCAATTCAGGGAAGTTCTCAGCTATAATTTCTTCAAGTACCCCTTCAGCACCTTTCCCTCTCTCTTCCTCCTCTGGGATACCAATTATGCGTATATTATTTCTTTTTAGTGTATCACTTAGTTCTCTAATTTTCCCCACATACTCCTGGATTTTTTTATCTCTCTTTCTCTCAGCTTCCTCTTTTTCCATAACTTTATCTTCTAGTTCACCTATTCTCTCCTCTGCCTCTTCAATCCGAGCTGTCGTCGTTTCCATTTTGTTTTGCATTTCATTTAAAGCGCTTTTCAGCTCCTCGTGACTGTTCCTTAGTCCCTTGATCTCTGTAGCAAGAGATTCTCTGCTGTCCTCTATACTGTTTTCAAGCCTAGCGATTAATTTTATGACTATTATTCTAAATTCACTTTCTGTTATATTATTTAAATCCTTTTTGATCAGCTCATTAGCTGTTGTTATTTCCTGGAGATTCTTCTGAGGGGAATTCTTCTGCTTGGTCATTTTGGATAGTCCCTGGCATGGTGAGGACCTGCAGGGCACTTCCCCTGTGCTGTGGTGTATAACTGGAGTTGGTGGGCGGGGCCGCCGTCCCACCTGATGTCTGCCCCCAGCCCACCGCTGGGGCCACAGTCAGACTGGTGTGTGCCTTCTCTTACCCTCTCCTAGGGGCGGGATTCACTGCGGGGTGGCGTGGCCTGTCTGGGCTACTTGCACACTGCCAGGCTTGTGGTGCTGGGGATCTGGCATATTAGCTGGGGTGGGTAGGCAAGGTGCACGGGGGCAGGAGGGGCAGGCTTAGCTCACTTCTCCTTAGGTGATCCACTTCAGGAGGGGCCCTGTGGCAGCGGGAGGGAGTCAGATCCGCTGCCAGAGGTTTGGCTCCGCAGAAGCACAGAGTTGGGTGTTTGCGAGGAGCGAGCAAGTTCCCTGGCAGGAACTGGTTCCCTTTGGGATTTCGGCTAGGGGATGGGCGGGGGAGATGGCGCTGGTGAGCGCCTTTGTTCCCCGCCAAACTGAGCTCTGTCGTCGGGGGCTCAGCAGCTCTCCTTCCCTTTGTCCTCCAGCCTTCCCGCTTTCAGAGCAGAGCTGTTAACTTATGACCTCCCAGACGCTAAGTCGCGCTTGCTGTCGGAACACAGTCCGTCAGGCCCCTCCGCTTTTGCCAGCCAGACTCGGGGGGCTCTGCTTGGCCGGTGAGCCGCCCCTCCGCCCTGGCTCCCTCCCGCCAGTCCGTGGAGTGCGCACCGCCTCGCTGCCCTTCCTACCCTCTTCCGTGGGCCTCTCGTCTGCGCTTGGCTCCGGAGACTCCGTTCTGCTAGTCCTCTGGCGGTTTTCTGGGTTATTTAGGCAGGTGTAGGTGGAATCTAAGTGAGCAGCAGGAGGCGCGGTGAGCCCAGCGTCCTCCTACGCCGCCATCATCGGAAATGAACCCTACATTACCTCTTTCTAAAAATCATCTGTGGCATCTTTACTGAGATATAGGATCAAGTGAGTAAGGGGATTGGACCACTGGGGAAAGGACCAATGGGATGCTTGTGCTCAGAAATTCAGTTTTTCAGTTGATATTGTCTCAATTTCTTTTAAATGTATGAACTACTTTGGATTTAATACAAATAAAGCTCTGGGTCCATTTTTCACTTTGTTGCCTTTACTGTAGTATTTCTCTAACAAGAGTGTTGCACTTAGAAGTTAACAAAATTGGGCCTTTAATCAGCAATTTAGGTCAGGGAAAGTAAACAATATCAGTATATGGTTTACAGTATTTATTACATAAAAGAGACCTAAATTATTCTGCAGATCAGAAGAGCAACACCAAACATTTGGCCTTTATACCTCAAGGTGCAAAAAATGAATTTTATCCAGGCAGAAGTAGGGTATTCTGCAGGGGAGGTAATTAGCTGAGCCGAGAGATGGGGATGGTGAGATGGGAGGGCAAGGTAGTTTGAAGAAGTATCGTCCTAAAGTTTTTGTTTAAAGCTTCAAAATGCTATCCAGACTCGTTTGGAGGAGGTTCTGGTGTGGGGCCAGAGGGAGAGAAGATTTTTATATGTACGTGAGCTAAAAACTGTACCTAAAATAGTCATTAGTTATCCCAACGCCTATAACACTCTTACGGGACTCATTCTGCTAGACATTGGAAAGAGAAAGATGAATTTGATCTGTCCCGAGTTGAAGACCGTGCTGCTGGCTGAGAAGAACAGTGGCTAGACAAGGGGTAATCCTAGTCTGGCATGATTGTGCTGTAGCATGAATGCTGACTGGTCTGTTGAAACAGAGAAGGCAACATGCTTTTCTTCCAAGATAGGGAAAAAAATGGGAATTGGAAGTGCAATATTGTCTCTGAACCTGGTTAGAGGAAGCTAGATTGAAAGAATTAGAGCCCAGAAAGCCAGATTTAATTTTTGCTTTTAACTTAGCTTTGTGTGATCGACAAGGAGTTTTGCCTTCTAAAGGAGTGTGTCACATGAAGACAAGTCTCTGTCAGCGACTATGGCTCGCCATTTCCGTAGCTGCTTTCTTTTGCTTGATTCAAGAGTTTTGGGAATAATGAATCCAAGCTGATTTTATTATTACATTTGGGTATGAAATGTCGATGTAATTAGCATACATGGAGTGAAGGTTACTTTTTGGCTTACAGAATGAGACACTTTGTTTTGCTTATCAATACTGAGCTGGCCAGACAGCTTAGACATTAGTATATTTATTTTATTTATACTTCTCCTGCTTTCTTAAACATTGGGTTTCATGTTAGTTAAAATTACTTTTAAGGTTACTTACATTACTTTAAAAAATAACAAAAAATTGTATATATTTGATTTTTCTTAGTTTTATTAAATTTATCTCAAAGGGGATTATAGAGGAGAGGAAGTAAAATCATGAAAAACCCAAGTGTTGGAGTGATACCCAGATTTAAGCTGCAGCTGTCTTTTTTTTTTCAATGTTTATTTATTTTTGAGAGAGAAAGAGAGAGAGAGAATGAGAGAGAATGAGCAGGGGGAGGGGCAGAGAGAAAAAGAGGGAGACGCAGAATCCAAAGAAGGCTCTGGGCTATGAGCTGTCAGCACAGAGCCCTATGTGAGGCTTGAACTCATGAACTGAGAGACCATGACCTCACCTGAAGTCGGGCACTTAACTGACTGAGTCACCCAGGTGCCCCACAGCTGCAGCTGTCTTAATTTATACTTTGTGCTTTGAGAAAAATCATATCTCTGTTTCAGGTTTTTGTTTTGTGTCTGTGTTTTTTTTTAACACAGAATATTTAAAAGTCTATATCTCATGAGAGAATTAAGGCAAAGTTTGCCATTGTGCCTATCAAAAATAATCATGTAGTAAGTGCTAAATTTTTTTTTTAACATTTATTTACTTGTGAGAGATGGAGATAGAGCACGAGTGGGGAGGGGCAGAGAGAGAGGGAGACACAGCATCTGAAGCAGGCTCCAGGCTCTGAGCTGTCAGCACAGAGCCCAGCACGGGCCTCAAACTCACGAGCCACGAGATCATGACCGGAGCCGAAGTTGGACGCTTAACTGACTGAGCCACCCAGGTGCCCCATAATTTTTAATAACAAAATAATACCAGCATTGTTAGCTTGATAGAGAGAGAGATGAAGTGTTTGAAGATCTGGGAGATGTAGAGGGTAGTTTTCCCATGTGATAAAAAAAATACATACTTTATTCTGATACCCCCCATTGTACTTAGTTAATTGAGTTTACAAGTGTCCTGGCGATTTTCCCTCAGGGACTTAGGCTGTGGAATAAGATCCTGGTTGTTTCATTGCCTTCTTTTATGGCCTCATGTATCTGGGTCGCTTCAGCTCCTGGCTCTCCAGTCTTGACCTGGGTCCTCTTCTAAGTGCTTAACTTGTTTCCCGTTTTTTCCTAGCTCCAGATAGAGGCACTGATAGGGACCATCAGAGGGTGCTGAGTCCTCAATCCCCAGTAGTCTGAGCTTCACAATAGCATTTCACTGAAAATAGTCTTTGCTTTCTTTTATGACAAGCAAATATTTTAGGGATCACTGTACAGTTGCCGTCATTTTTTGCCAAATTTTTTGCATTATCTTTTCTAATTTTAACATACATGCAGAAGTTTGGCCCCCCTCCCCTTCTTTGGCCTTCTGTGAAAAATCTAATATTCAAACCATTGCTTCTGTCCACTTAAAGAAACAGGGATTATAGTGTACACTCACCTTTAGATTCTGGCTTCCTGGAGGTGATCAAGAATTTTGTAGCAGATTGGTATCACTTGGTGATGTGAAATTGGCCAGAGTAGAAGTACCTACACCAGAATCAACAAATACTACAATCAGCTCTTTTCTTCTCCATCTAGAACTGATTAGTCTAGAGCCTCTGACACTGGTATTCTAACATTTTGGGCTGGGGTAGTAGTAGATGCATGCCTTCTTCATTTGAAAGAAAAGAAAAATCCTATACAAATCCTATACGTTTTCTTTCTGTTGATTTCACCTGTAGCCTTTTCAGCCACTTCCATGGCAAAGAGCTGCTGTCTTCTTTTATATATCAAGGGATAATAGACTGCGTGTATGTTGGCATTTGTGAAATCCAATGCATTTAATTCCCTACAATCCAAAGCAGACCACGATTTTCCTTGTTACTACAGGATGTGAGGCACCAAGGGAGGAAGGTATTGGCATATTGGCACTTTTCTTAAGTAAAAGTAAACTTTGCAGCAAAGATTTCATTTAATTTATATGAAATTCCTTAACGTTAATGAATATAGCCCTAAAATAGATCAGGTGCTTATTTCTATTAATTTATTATGTTAGCATAAAATCTTATTTTGAGCATAATGTTAAATAAAACCTCTCTGGTACAGTGCTATGGATAGGTCTCTCAGAGATTCTAGTTTGGTGGATTCTCTCTTTAAAATTTTTTTTTTTAATGTTTGTCTATTTTTGAGAGAGAGAGACAGAGCACGAGCAGGGGAGGGGCAGAGAGAGAGGGAGACACAGAATCTGAAGTAGGCTTGGGCTCTGAGCTGTCAGCACAGAGCCCAACATGGGGCTTGAACTCGTAGAGCTGTGAGATCATGACCTGAGCCGAAGTCAGATGCCTAACCAACTGAGCCACGAGGCACCCCGTGGTGGACTCTCTTCTTGATAGTTGCTCTCGCTTACTGTTGATGCTGAAGTCCCCACATGGTCTACATTTAGGGAGATATTTTAGAACATTTGTCTTCTGGTCCTCCATGACTATTGGCTCCAGCTGTGGAGAATGCCCCTGGAAGAAGAATGGTCTCACTGAGGTAGGCTACACTGTCTATATCTTTGAGTCATGATGATTTGATTTAGAGCTTAAATGTAATTGCAGCACATTGTATTCTAAGTCTCATTTTGTGGTATTGAAGTTTGCACAAAAATGATTTACAAATAATGGTCCCTTGTTTTACTCTAAGACAGCTTGATACCTATTGAATAGCTACAGTCATTCGAGTGATTCTAAAACCTTGAAATGACTTTATAGAAGTCACCTTGAATAAAGCAAAGAACATAGAGAGTTTCTTTTTTCCCCTAGAAAAATTCTGTGCTAACCTGGTGGCTTTCTCTGATCTAGTGGGGGGGGGGGGAGGGGCGGTGGTGGGAGATTGGCTAATAGAAAAAAATCCTAGCTGTCTCCTTTTAAAATGCACAAAGGCAAGGTACTTGTTAACACAAAATGTTGAAAGCTGTTACCCTAGGCTCCTTTAGGAACTCATCCTTGACTCTTGTGGAAAAAACAGAGGGAGGTGTGTCATTATTAGGCACAATTGCAACATGTTAGACGACAGATGTCTTTATATTCAGTCCTTATTCAAAGCATCGCTGTGTTTATGTACTTCTCTTTCTCCTTACTCGTTATACAAAAGGAGCGGCTTGAATGGAAACTGCAGAGCATACTTGAAACAGGAGCAGGTTCATGTAATTCAACTTTAGAGGGTAAATACTTTGGATCAGACTTTTCCTTTTTATTCAGTCTCACTATACTTTGTCATTCAACTTGATGCCTTCTGGTACTTTCAGATTGGGGATGATCGCTGAAACACTTTGTTTCATTCTTTCCATGAGTGTCTTAGAAAGACTTTTGCACTAAGACTGAATGTGTTACTTGCAGCAACAGGATTTTGTCACAAAAACATTTTTGTGGGGATCCATCAAAGGGTGGTTTTCTAATCTATTCAAGCAGTTATTGAGCCTTTAATGATTTGGCATGCGAATTAGGCACGAGATTGTGAGAAACTCAATTAACTCCTCACTGGAAAAAGTAGAGAGGGGCAGATTAAGGAAAATGACACTTGAGTGAAGAGTTTACTATGCTTTGGACAAAAATCCTGCATATTTATTTTATATACACTGTTATTAAAGCTCTGTCTGAGAACAATTAAATTGCAAATGGTCCTGAAAGGGTAATAATTCAGCATTTGTATAATCCAAATGCAGGAAGATGCTCCTAGATCAAACAACCAAATGATTCTAAATGGATTCAAGTACCAAACAGACTTAAGGTCCAAAATAAATGAACTGTATGACTAATTGCAGTCTCCATCTAATTTATTCAAGTACATATCTATATTTTTTTTCTCAGAAAAAATTCTAATGACCAGAAACTTTTGAAAGTCTATATTTTCCATGGAGCTTGGTATACTCACTTACAGTAATTTTTTGGCCATATGTTTTGATTGCCTTGTGAGCCATTTTAGGCTTTGGTGAAGTTAGCAGGTAAGAAAACAGAAATTATAAAATGGTTCCCATTATTAAAAGATGTATAGTCTAATATAGAACATAACATTACATATATATGTGTTTGTGTGTGTTTACGTATATACAATCAAGAAATTACCATATATACATGTGTACACAATTAAGAAATTACTAATGGAAGCTTTGCGCAGTGGCAGTATCGTAGCCAATGAGGTTTATTCGAGGCGCGATTATTGCTAAGAAATTACTAATGAAGAAAGGAAATTAAAGGCTGTGGATGGTCAGAATAACTCACATATTCTAGAAGACGAGAAATTTGGAGAATCCATGGTTAGGTGGTTAGTGTAGATGGTGAGGATTTTGGAATTATGATTTGAGGCTTGGGAGATGAGTAGAGAGCCATGTAGGCAGATTCAAAAGCTACACAAGGAGGAGCTATACATGAGCTTATTTCAGCCAGATGAGAGTAGCCATGTGACTTTCCCAAGACACCACCTCCCATGGCCTTCCTGTTCTTTTCCAATTATTTCTGGTAATCTTCAAAGAAGTGTTTTAATCATCAGCTGGAGAAAACTAGTTGAAGGGCTGGAGTTGTCATCAATAGCTCCATTTTTATTTTCTCATTGGTCAGCTTATATCTTTGAATAAAATTCTGCATAGTAATGTGTAATTAAAAGCACCCTTAGTTCCCATCTGTGAGCTAAGATTCAGGGCTGTGCATGGAAACAAAACAGTCTCAGCCTTTGACCTTGTGGAACAGACAGTCGTGGGAAAGACAGATATCGAATGGTTGTGAAGTATGCTCCATGAGACGGCTTGCAGAGGGAATTGGAGTGCCATGAAAGGGTAGCTACCATGGTCAGTAGAGACCTCCCTGAGGAAGCAAAACCTAAATAGGTCTATGAATGCAATTGAGTCACCTCCATAAATCGTTTTCCAAGCATCTGCTCAGTAGAGTAGATATGAATTTAGAGGTAATTAGGGACTTGAATCATGTATGTAATTCTGAAATCAAAGATTTAGAGCCCTCTAAAACGTACCCTTTCCAATTCTGAATCAGAGAGTTGACATCTAGAATAGTGCAGTTAATGAAAATGGGGTTGGGGGGTATTTCAGATGAAATATTCTCTGCGCTTTATTATTTTTAATGAAATAAGAAGGAGCATTTCTTTTCAGCTACTCCCCTCTGAGAATTTGAATTGAAGCACAACAATAAAATTAATTTTTTTGTGAAAAAGAATAGTCTTCCCTGCTGAGAAGACATAGCAGCTCTTGTCCTGAAAGACCATTATGTATATTATATATCTTGTTTACCTAACATTGGGATACTTCATGATTATATATTATGATTTAAGTATAAATTAACTTTGGAAGAACAAAAAATAATTTTCTGTTACTGAAGTTGAAAACCCAAAAGTGGACATGTTCCTTCTCTCTCCCATTTTCTCTCTATCCCTCATTATTCATGGAATGCCTCTGTGTGTACACTTTCATACATATAATATTAAGCTTACAAATTAATTGCACATTTATTTTTTTTACGCATTTTTATCTCTGCGCCTCATTGCCTATGCAAATGTTGACATGTTCAATTAATTTAATAATTTATTCCTCAGTTTTCACATCTCTGAAATGGAGATTAAATTATTTAATAACATAAAGTACGTTGAGCAGTGCTGGCACACATCTAGAATTCAGCACATATTAGCTGTTGCTATTATGGCAGGCCATGATGAGAGAGAGACAGAGAGTTGATTTTGTTGAAAATCAAATTGCTAAAATCAAGGACTCTTTGTGTTGGAATTAACTTTTGTTAGAGGAATAATGGGTCAGTAGAGAATTATTGAGGGGATTTGCAAATGATGTAACTCATTGCAGATTATGGTAACATTGGGAATCTGAAGGATTGTGTCATCCTGAATTCCTTTAACCACCCTCCTTACCCCTATCTAATAAATTACTGAATCCTCGCATTTGAACTTCCTTAATTTCTCAGCAGTCCTGTTTTTCTCCATGTCCTAGTCCAAGCCAGCATCACTACTTGGCTTGGCCATTGCTGTATCCTGTAGACTCTTATAGCTGTATCTGGCCCCATTATTCTTTGCAGTGTAGCCAGGATGCTTTGTACAAATGCAATTCTAAGTATGTTAAATGCATGTTTAAAAAAATATTTATTTATTTGGAGAGAGAGAGAGTATGCAAAAGTTGGGGGGAGAGGCAGAGAGAGAGGAGAGAGAGAATCCCAATTTGGGGCTCGACCTCACAAACTGTGAGATCATGACCTGAGCTGAAACCAAGAGTTGGATGTTCAACTGACTGAGCCACCCAGGCACCCCTGTTAAATCCACTTTTAAACCTACTCTATTTATATGCATTCACTGACCTTCCATTACCTTTAAGAACAAATCCAACATTTTTTAAATGGCCTATAAAGATTCTGTGAGATCTTAACAAACCATTTCTTACTTCTTAAACTTCATTTTTTATCTCTAACTTCTGCCGTCCACTCTCAGTATCTCAAGTTTATCATTTCTCATATCCCAAGAACATTGCCTGTGCTTGCTATCTTCTGTCTGCAACTTTTTCTCGTGCTCCTCTGGCATTGGTTATGATTTAGGGCTCGGTTTAAGCATTACCCTTTCATCAGAGAGCCCATTTCTGACATCCTAAACATGATTTATTCACTCTGCATTTTTTACCCTAAAACTTAATTTTATAAGACATATATGGATTCCTCAAGCAGTCTCTGTTGTTAAGGCTTTAGCCAGAGCATGTCCTGCTATCCTGTGTTGCGTTAGGAAGACCAAGAAATATGTCATGCAGATGCCATATGATGCATTGTAGATGCATCATAGATGCAACTAATGATTAGTTGCCATTGCCTTTTCCTTTTGTCTACCAGCAGAGTGGGTGTTCATTTAATACAGATCGGTTTATGTTTTCAAACTATAAGAATAATGAGAATATTATATATCCACTAAATCATTTATTTGTTCATATATTTTATATTGCTCATTTAAAATTATTATATTCTGATTGAGGGCCCAGTCCTTTGGGACACAGTAATGATCAAGATAGAGACACAGCTTCTCTCTTCAGGAAACTCATATTTTAATGAGAAGTAAAACAGTAAAACAAATAGTGATGATAAATGGACATACCTGAAATATTAGGAAAATGGAAGGGGGCTCTGGGGCTGCATGGCAAGGTAGTAGGGAGATCCCATCAAGAGGTTTGTGAGTAAGCTGTTCACAGTGAGGCTATTAGAGTCAGAATGTAAGTACTTACTTTGATACTAGTTTCCTTTGTGACTGTCGCAAAACTACTTGTGACTGTCTCTAAGGTTTAGTATCCATGTCTATAAAATGGAGAGGTTGGTATTTTCCTCAAGGCATTGGTGTGGAAATAAAATGAGATAATTCATGTAAATCATCTGTCATAGATGAAGCATGTAGAAAGTTCAATAAATGTTAGCTGCTGATACTGTTTTCTTGAATCTTGAATCATGATTCAAATATCATGACTATTTCTATATATGATTAATTACTTTTAAAACATTTTAATGGCTTCATAATGTCATTATATAAGTTGGCTACCATTTATTTTTAAACCTTCCTCTGTTTAAACGTTTCCTCTTTTTTGTACAATTACAAAACATGCTTTGCTAAATTTTTTTGTATAGGATGTCAGCAAAATGTTGCAGTAAGGACATTCAAAAATTTACCCCTCCATCAGAGCAAGAAACTGTTTAGCAAAAGTCTCAGAATCAAAATTTTCACAATTCTGGAAGCTATGCAAAAGGTTGCAGCAACCCGGGGAGTATTTACTCAAGAAAATTTACTTAGTATTGATAACAGTGAGCTCTGTGGCATTTAGCTTTCCTTAGTCTCATCTCTTCCCCTCTAGCTCACTGGTACCCTTGACAAATAACAGCCTGTATTCCTGGTAATGAAGTTCACCGAACCAAGCTAGAGCTCTTTCAGAGTCTCATGCCCAAAGAATTGTCATCATGTGGCTTTTTGGTGATTCCCTGGAAGACATTTGAAATGTATGTCTTTGACCTGAAATTTACTGTCACGGTTCTGGAGGTTACAAGTCCAAAATCAAGGTATCAGCAGAGTTGGTTCCTTTTAAGGGCTGTGAGGGAAGGATCTATTGCAGGCCCCTGTGCTTGGTTTGTATATGACTCTCTTCTCCCTTGAGTTTTCTTTGCATCATTTTCCCTCTATGTGAGTCTGTACCCAAATTTTGCTTCTTGTAAGTACACCAAATAGGATGTACTCCCATCAAAGGACCTCATTAGAGGGACCTTATTTGCCATTGAATCTCCAATGTCTTGCTCACCATTCTGGCTTTGGGCTACTTTTTCCTCCCTGAAGCCTCCACTGACAGATTGACCACCCTGGGGTCATGTGTGAGGTCAGCTGACCTAAATGTGTCAACAGAGAGTTGGGAGGGTGTTCCCAGAGGTTAAATACAGGACAGCAACAACAGATAACAAATAACCAAAAATCTAAGAAATGAAGAGGTATACTTTATAATCATAAAAGATGCAAACCTCAATGAATATCTATTTGTACAGTGTGTCAAATAGTAGCAACATACATGTAGTAATAAATTAAGATTAAAACATAATAGAAATAAAGGTTAAAAAATAAAGAAAAAACTTAATAGAAATAAAAACCTTCCAAGGTGTAGAACTATTGTGTAATACCAAGAGCATAATGGAATTTCTGGAAGCATTTGCTTTAAAATCAGAAACGTGGCATTCCTGTCATGTGTTACATGCTCCAAGTTAATGTTTACATGGAGACACTAAATCATACACTAAGACAACAAAAATTTAAGCATGTATTGTAATTTTTTTCCTGGAAAACAATGTTATATGAGGCTGAATAACTGAAACCAAGATAATTCTCTGTCCCTTGTTAAATAATACTTAGTCTAAGCAAAAGTAACTTTGCTGTATGTTCCAGAAATACCTGCTCCTGGAAGAAAGGCCGAAAGAGTTTAACTTATCAAAACTAATAGCCTACCCTGGAAGATCTGCTTCAAGATATTTTCCTCTGAGGATCACCAACCTGCATAAACGTAGCCCACTCCCAACCCACTTCTCCACCTTGTAAGACCTTATGATCACCCAGACCAGGCCCTAGGATCCTATAAATATCTGTTCTCTAAAGGCCACATATTGTGTGATTCCATTTATATGAGTTTTAGAGAAGAGGTGAGTTTATGGTGATAGAAAATACATTAATCTTTGAATAGGCCTAGTAAGGTTGGAAGGAAATGGGGTGTGATTGCCAATGGATGCATGCTGAGTTTCTTTTTGGGACAATAAAAATGTTCTAAAATTGTTTGTGGTGTTGGTTATACAATTCCGTGAATATACTAAAAACCATTGAATTATAAATGGATGAATTGCATGGCATTCAGTGAAGCAGTTGTTATACATTAAACATGTAAATAGATGGACTTGGAAGGTTGGGCAAAAATATGATACTTTGGGAAATTAATTTTTATTATTCCTTTCTTTAAGAACTATTTATGGTTGCCTGCTCGTTTCGTGAACTGTTGTAGATTCTGGGGGTGTAGGGATGAACAGCACAGTGAAATTCCCTGTAGTCATGTGGTACATATGGCAGCAGATTGCATGTGCCTGATATTCATCCTCCAGAGTCTGTGTTAGATGCACAGAAAATAAACAACCCGCTGAAACAATGACCATAATATTACACATTATAGGTTAAGAATCGTAAGCTGATTGAATCCGAATTTATAACTGTATTTCTGATCTGTGCATATATTCTTGGATAGATGGATAAAGATTCAGATTAGTGTATAATTTGATATGGTGAATTTTACTGCATGTGAAGTCTGTCTCAATTTAAAAAATGTTATAAAATCACACACACTCACAACACACACAAGCATACATACATGCATAAATCTTGGCCCACATTTTCTCAAGAGTTTTTCATATATAATGGGAAATTTATTTAATTTTTGTATGTGAATACCTATAATCAAATCAGTGTTATTACTATTAAAGCACATTGCTATTAAAGCTGATTCAAATGGTGGACATTTTATATACCTATTAATGAAACTTATGAATTGTCTATTAATAAACATGAATATTTTGTGGGGTTTTTTTTTGCTATGTATTTTCATCCTTAAGCTTTCTATTTATACAGCTTACCCGTTTTATTTCTAACATATGCAACTGATTTTCTTATTCACCTACTGTTTAGACTGTAAGAACTAAATTTGGGAGCTAGAAGTTTCTCTTGGTTATATTCTCTCTGATATTCTTAAATAATTCCTCCCTTTTGCATGGACTTTCAATTCTTCATTTATTACAAATTTCATTCTTAGATATACTGGGTTCTGTGTCAAATCAGTATATTATAGTCCTAATCAATTATATTCTACATTCTTTTAATTTATATTGTGTTTTAATGTCTGGTGGGTAAGTATTGCTACATTTCTTCCCCACCTTTTAAAGATGTGTTTTCACCTATTTATTCTTTAACATAAATGTTAGAATTGTATCATCAAGTTCCAAAGGTAAAATAAAAACAATCCTCACTGGTAGTTTGATACACTGATATATAGAGGAATTGAGCTTTGTAGATTTAATAAAATCCCACATCAAAATTAATGGCAAATAATTATATTTGCACATCACTTAAAAATGGCAATTATTCTATTTATTGTTTGTGTTAATATACTGAGTAGAACATTTAAATTAATAATAAAGAATAATGGAAGTAAACACCTTTTATTTCTGATTTTAGCAGACAAGAAAGATTCCAGTGTTTTACTCTTTTTTTAGTAAATACTATCAGTTTGAGATAGGTTTTCATTATTCTTTATTACCTTAGTTTAGTATGAGATTTTATCAGGAATAGGTGGTGAATATTATCAAATATTTGGATTTTTTTCTTTGAGTTTTAACGGAATGCATTAATATTATTAAATAACTTAATATTAAACCCTTCTTCATTTTCCAGGATTGGACTTTATTTCATGTGGGGTATATTTTTTGTAATTTGCTGAAACATTTTCCATCTATATTCTTCTGTGAGATTGGGTTTTATTCTCCTTTTTAATGCTATCTCTGTCCACTTTACATATCAGAGTTTCAAATGCATTGGGATATAGTGACAATTTCACTCACAGTACTGAAATAAAATAATCCAAGCCTCTCCTATCCCACACAGAACAAAAAAATGTGAAATCACAAAAAAGGCTCCCTTTAAGGAAGGAATTAGCTATTTACTAAAAGAAACTGTGAGGCAAATCTTCATCTCTTAGAGTCTCACTGTGAGGCAAATCTTCATCTCTTAGAGTCTCGTCTACTACAATGCCTATTTCTGAAGTGATAATTAGCTATTGTGTCAGTATAATGTCGAAATCACATTGTTAGATTCACATTTTCTAGTATGTTACTGTTTTTGCACCACAGCTAGTGCATGCACAGGACACGAACACAATCTGTGGAGGGGTGACGAAGCAACACAGGACCGAAACCGTATCTGTAGTCCTCACATCCTTGCTCGTGGCGTCTGTCTTGGAAGTATTGACTGCACAGTCATCCCTGATTCTGTACACATATCCTTTGTCTCCATTCTTTACACAACCTTACATCCAGCTCCTTTCACGTCTGATACATTCTCATATTAAATGAAACATTTAGTTGTTAAGAATGTAACATGCCATTTTAGCTATGTTTGTACATTGTATGGTTTATAAATTTTATTTTTGGTCTGTTTACCAGTTGCATATTTTTCTTACAATCCTTCTTAATCTCAGTACATGATTTTGCAGAGTGTCAGGTTTATTGTTATGTGATAATAAAAAATGCCTATGCTTTGGATACTTATATACAATATGATAAATCTCCTCTGTGTATTGATAAAGGTGTCGAATTTATAACCATAGAGACTAAAGTGGCCTTGGTTAATTATTCAGATTGAAGTGGAGGTCTGAAAAAGTTTAAATTTAGTCATTTAATCTGCAGTAAGTGAAGACTATCTCCTTTGTTGTTGTTTAATTAATCGTAAAGAGATAATGACTCTTTTCAAGTTATTTTGCTACAGGGTCTGTACTTGCTCTCGAATGCAAACTTCTGTGTTGCTATAGATATCAAAGTTTTTGAAATGGGAGTTAGGTGACTGTGGTAAGTCATAAAACAGCTAACATGGCAGAAAGCCAGAGTCCATAATTTGTATTGTTCTTCACTGAAAATGAATTTGCTGGATATTTGTTTTCAAACATTACTGTAGCCTCAGTATAATTCCTGGTATCTAAAATATCAGTCTTATGTGTTACCTCTTCTTTATGGCAGTTAAAAAGTTTCTGGTAAATTTTTTTTAATTATTAATTTTATTTTAGAGAGAGAGAGAACACGAGTTGGATGGAGGGACAGAGAGAGAGAGAATCTTAAGCAGACCACAAGCTCAGTGCAAAGTGTGACAGAGGGTTTGATTCCATGACCCTGGGATCATGACCTGAGCTGAAATCAAGATTTGGACACTCAACTGATTGAGCCACCCAGACACCCTTCTGGCAAAGTTGAAATAGATAGGTATAATAGGGATAATAGGTTTACGTGTTCTATGCACATTTGAAAATTTTACTTATAAAATCATTGATTGATTCTTTTAGGAATTCTTTTGTTAATGTTGGTAATTTTATATGTTTAGTATTCTTTTTAATTAAAAGTTTATTTTTATTTATTTTGAGAGAGAGAGAGAGAGCAAATGAGTGAGGGAGGGGCAGAGAGAAGGAGGGAGAGAGAGAATCCCACGCAGGCTTCCCGCTCAGTCCCACGACTGCGAGATCAAGACCTGAGCCGATATCAAGAGTCGGACTCTTAACTGACTGAACCACCCAGGTGGCCCTACATTTAATACTCTGAAATTGAAGTTTTTATTTCTTCTTAGACTCAAATTTTTTTGTTTTTTTTTTTTTGTTTGTTTCCATCTCCAACTACTTTGATTTTCTTCATGACATTATGGTTATGTTCTAGTTATCTTGTATCACGGTCTGATTTCAGTATTCTTCTTATGTCAGCTGTTGTATCTAGAGAGTTACATCTTTCATCTTCTCCCTGCATTTTGGTTGTTTTTGTTTTAGGTATTTGGATGGTTTCTTTTTCAACACCATACTAGTAATCTATTACTGCCAAACTAGTTACCCTGAAACTTAGAAGCAAAAAACAAAAAAACAAAAGTTTATTATCTCACACAATTTCTGAAATGACTTTTCTAGGTATTTCTGGTGCAGGGTATCTCATGACATTGCAGTCCAGACATGGGCCTGGGTTACAGTCTTGGTTGGGGCTGGAGAGTCTGCTTCTAAGAAGGCTCACTCATGAGGTTGTTGGCAGCAGGCCCCAGTGTCTGCTTGGCTCAGCAGTCAACACAGGTGGCCTCCGTGCTTCTCCTGGGCCTCACAGTAGGGCTAATCACAACATGATGCTAACTTACCCCAGAGTGAGCCAGGAGGAAACATTAGGGTCTTTTATGACCTAGTCTCCCAAATTGGACACCATCACTGCTGCTTTATTCCGTTCATGAGAAGTGAGTCACAAAGTTCAAAACACACTCAAAGGGGAATTCATTGGGTTCTACCTTTTGAAGGGAGGATATTTCAAAATTTATGGACATATTTTAAAATATGCCACAAGCAACTAAAGTTTCATGTCTATACATCTCTTTATTGTAGACTTAACTTTTATCACTCTAAAATTTATGATTGCAAAATGAACTTCTAGATCCAATGTAATGCTTTTGGAGTTGGACTCCAAACCTACTACTGATAATTGCTGTGTTTCATTTGATTGGTACGTATTTACAAATCTGTTAATTTTTTGTAGGTTAATACATTGAAGATAGCATTACAATTAATTTCAATCTGTGAATCTATGTCTAAATTTGAGTAGGAATAATTTATTTATATTTATTTTCATAAATGCATATCAATAATTACCTTAACTTGAAAGCAATATAAAGTAAGTGTTTTAATGAATTCCATCAATACTATGGATATATGAATGCATAGAATTGATTTATAGATAATTTTTTTTCCTTTTTTGCTTTAAAATGATATGGATCATTTTCTTGGATGTGTTTATTCTGTGTGTTCAATTATTATTTAGATAATATTTGGGGTTCATACACTCAAAAGGTTTTTTATTTAGCATACTTTGATATTAGCTTGACTGCTAGTATTTGGATAATATTACTCTAGATTATTATGTCCTGAAACCCTTTGACTTAGCATACATCTCTATCATCTAGGAGGACATATTAAAATGGCCATGGCAATGAAACAATCAATTTTTCAATGAATAATGTAAACATTTTTCTTGCAGATCATTTAGGATAATGTCATGATCTCAGTAAGCTGAAAACTAATATATCTATTACATCTTTCTAGCTACAAATCTATAGTGGAAGAAAATAGCTGTTCTGTATTTACTTTTGAAAGCACTATGTAAATAAATGGTCCAACAGGAATGATATATCTTAGAAAGCAATATAGAAGCTGAAATTTTGATGCCCTCAAATGGCTCTAAGTCAAATTTATGTCTAATTGAGTGTCAGAAACCAATATAATTGTGCATTATTGAGTAAACAGAAAGCTAGATTAAAATTAACATTAGATATGTTTGCAAAAAGGACTGTTGCAAATAATAAGGCAGGCTCTAACTCAATTTCTATTAAGAAACTTAATAATTTTATAATTAGCAATTTTGATAAGACTGAGAAATTCCAAAAAATATATGCTGACTTTAGTCATGTGTTATTTAATTATTTTTTTTTGTAAAAGTTTTCTTTTCAATGCCAGACTATTTTTTTGCAAATGGTTCAGAGACATTTAAAGAGGCTATTCTTTGATATGTATGCCAAGATGTTTGTGTTTTAGAAATATTTTTGCTTCCTTTCAGTTAAACAAATCAGAGTCAGGCAGTTTGTCTGGATCAGTTGGAAAAAATGTCCAGCAAAGAGACTGAACTAAGAGGACAAATGCTAAGTCAAGAAGGACCTTGTAACCCAGATTAAGTACTTTAGACTTTGACATACAGGTGGTTGAAAAGCACTGGAAGATTTTAATTAAGTGATCCATTTTACATTTAAAAAGATTACCCTGTTTAGAATTAAGAAAGAATTGGAGCAGATAGAGTGGATTCAGGTAGAGAAAGTTTGTAGGCTACTTTAACGATCATGGCAGCCAACGATCTTGGCGAGGACTAAAGTGAGGACAGTAAGAGTGGAAAGAAAGTGAAAAATTCCAGTGATAATAGGAAGGTAGATGGATAAGTTTTGGATCTATGAAAAGGAGATGAAAGAATAAAATCCCAGGTTTCTACCTTGCAAAACTGGATGAGTTTTTCTAAGAGAGAAAACTCTAGAGAAGTTTGGGAGAGGAGTACAGAGGATGCATTCAACAGTAGAAAAAAAATAGATACAGCATGCAACATCCAACTAGAGGTATTTAGGGGTCATTCATGTTGGTCTGAAATTCAGGATGGTATCCTGGAATTGAAATAGGAGAAAATGTTTTGATGATTTATGTATTAAAGGGTTTTCATTATTTCATATGAAGAGAAAATGTGCTTTTTTTTTTAATTTAGAAGAAACGGAAGAGGAACAAAGGGAAAGAAAGGAAGAAATAGCAAAAATAGTGACACAGGGTTTAGCATTTAAGCATTTAAGCATTCATTGTGGATGTTCTTGTTGATAGGGAGTATAGTGAAATGGCACACAGCATCGTAGCCATAGTTCTGCCATTAGGGAATAGGGTGGCTTTGGACCAATTTCTTCATTTCTCTGAGATCTGGTTTTCTCATCTGTAAAATGGGGCTAATAATTACATAATGGGTCATGTGAGAAATGAACGAAATACCTGAAACTGAGCATTTTCTATGGTGCTTGGTAAATGCTAAACATCAGTAAAATGGTAATTTTTGATGGAAGAGAATGATCTCTAAAATAGGTGGGTTGATGTTTAAGTGCCTTTGGGCTCTAAAGTGCTGTGATTCCATGAAGACAGTAAAATCTTTAGCGTAGGAAATCAGTGTAAAATGGAAAATTGCTCAGAGTTGAAAAATTACTATTGTTGTATTTATTATCTAACCACCCATTATATTTTTACAGGAACTATAAAAAGAACAGGGAAAACACCATCCCAATCTCTAACAGCTTCCAGAGTAAGGTACACAAGACAAGGAAAAGTTTCACAGAGCATCCATAAAATAGATTGAGGGAAGTTAAATAGCATATGTCATTAAAGAGACAATAATTATGAAAATACTTGGAATAGTTTAGTTCCATGGTGTTTTAGGAACTGATGTGATAAATGAATCACAGACATACTAATTTTGGTAGGGAGATTAAAAAAATGGGTAATGGGAATAGCAAACAGTAGCCCCAAGAATTCTAGGTTTATGTATGGTAGAGTGAGAGAGAACTTGATTTATTTTGCTCATTCTGCAAAGACATGAAAAAGTAAAAGTTTTGAATTTTGAATTTGAATTGAATGATTTGGTGAAAATGTATTTGGTTCTTTTTAATGGTATAATGAGAAATGTTGTTCATGAAAAATATATGGTCAAGGTGTGGTGTTTCTTTTAGGTGATATACATATGTTGATATGAAAGCTTTTTACATTGAGACATGTTAGACATAGAATAGTTTATTTTATTTTTTTGGTATCTGTTTTTTAGAATTCTTTTTTCTTTAATTTAAATACAAGTTAGTTAACATATAGTGTAATAATGATTTCAGGAATAGGATTTAGTGATTCATCACTTACATACAACACCCAGTGCTCATCCCAACAAGTGCCCTCCTTAATGTCCATCGCCTATTTAGCCCATCCCCCCACTGAACACCCCCACCAGGATCCCTCAGTTCTCTGTATTTAAGAGTCTCTTATGGTTTGTCTCCCTTTCTGTTTTTATCTTATTTTTGCTTCGTAGGTTCATCTGTTTTGTTTCTTAAATTCCACATATGAGTGAAATCATATGATATTTCTCGGACTGATTTATTTTGTTGAGCATAATACGCTCTAGTTCCATCCACATTGCTGCAAATGGTAAGATTTCATTCTTTTTGATTGCCAAGTAATATTCAAGTGTGTGTGTCTGTGTGTGTGTGTGTGTGTGTGTGTACACATTTTCATTTTCCATTCAGCAGTCAATGGACATTGGGCTCTTTCCATACTTTGGCTACTGTCAGTAGTGCTGCTATAAACATTAGGGTGCATGTGCCTCTCTGAATCAGCATTTTTGTATCCTTTGGGTAAATACCTAGTAGTGGAATTGCTGGGTTGTAGGCTAGTTCTATTTTCAATTTTTTGAGGAACCTCCATACTGTTTCCCAGAGTGGTTGCACCAGGTTGCCTTCCCACCAGTGGTTCCAAAGGGTTCCTCTTTCTCTGTATCCTCGCCAACATGTCTTGTTGCCTGAGCTGTTAATTTTAGCCACTCTGACAGGTGTGAAGTGGTATCTCATTGTGGTTTTGATTTGTGTTTCCCTGAGGATGAGCAATGTTGAGCATTTTTTCATATGTCTGTTAGCCATCTGGATGTCTTCTTTGGAAAAGTATCTATTTGTGTCTTTTGCCAATTTATTCATTGGATTATTTGGTTTTTTTGGGGGGGGTGTTGAGTTTCATAAGTTGTTTATAGATTTTGGATACCAACCTTTTATCTGACATGTCATTTCCAATATCTTCTCCCATTCCATTGCTTGCCTTTTAGTTTTGCTGATTGTTTCCTTTGCTGTGCAGAAGCTTCTTATCCTGATGAGATCCCAACAGTTCAGTTTTGCTTTTGTTTCCCTTGTCTCCGGAGATATGTCTAGTAAGAAATTTCTTGGCTGAGGTCAAAGAGGTTGTTGGCTATATGTTTGTGGGTCCATTTCTGGGCTGTTTTCTCCCCTAAGATTTTGATGGCTTCCTGTCTTATGTTTTGGTCTTTCATTCATTTTGAGTTTATTTTTGTGTATGGTGTAAGAAAGTGGTCCGGGTTTCTTCTGCATCTCTGTCCAGTTTTCCCAACACCAGTTGCTGAGGAGACTGTCTTTTTTATATTGGATATTCTTTCCCACTTTGTCAAAGGTTAGTTGGCTATATGTTTGTGGATCCATTTCTGGGTTCTCTATTCTCTTCCATTGATCTATGTTTGTTTTTCTTTTTCAACATTACTTTGGCTATTTGGGGTCTTTTCTGGTTCTATACAAATTTTAGGAGTGTTTGTTCTAGTTCTGTGAAGAATGCGGGTGTTATTTTGATAGGGATTGCATTGAATATGTAGATTGTTTTGGATAGTATTGACACTTTAACAACATTTGTTCTTCCAAGCCATGAGTGTGGAATGTTTTTTCCATTTGTTTGTGTTTTCTTCAATTTCTTTCATAAGCTTTGTATAGTTTTCAGTGTATAGATTTTTTACCTGTTTGGTTAGGTTTATTCCTAGGTATTTTATAGTTTTTGGTGCAATTGTAAATGGGATTGATTCCTCGATTTTTCCTTCTCCTGCTTTATTATTGATGTGTAGAAATGCAACCGATTTCTGTACATTGATTTTATATCGTGTGACTTTGCTGAATTCACGTATCAGTTCTAGCTTTTTTTTTGGTGGAGTCTATGGGTTTTCCACACAGAGTATGATGTCATCTGTGAAAAGTGAAAGTTTGACTTCCTCCCTGCCAGTTTGGGTGTTTTTAATTTCTTTTTGTTGTCTGATTGCTGAGGCTAGGACTTCTAATACTACATTAAATAACAGTGGTGAGAGTGGACATCCTTGTCATGTTCCTGTCTTTAGGGGGAAAGCCCTCAGTTTTTCCTCAATGGGATGATATTAGCTGTGGGTCTTTTGTATATGGCCTTTATCATCTTGAGGTATGTTCCTTCTATCCCTACTTTCTTGAGGGTTTTTATCAAGAAAGGATGCTATATTTTATCAAATGCTTTTTGTACATCTATTGAGAGGATCATGTGGTTCTTATCCTTTCTTTTGTTAATGTCATGTATTACATTGATTGATTTGTGGATATTGAACCAGCCCTGCAGCCCAGGAATAAATCCCACTTGATCATGGTGAATAATCCCTTTATTTTATTGTTGGATTCAGTTTGCTAGTATCTTGTTGAGAATTTTTGCACCCATGTTTATCAGGGAAATTGGTCTGTAGTTCTTTTTGGTGGGGTCTTTGGCTGGTTTTGGAATCAAGGTAATGCTGGCCTTGTAGAATGAGCTCAGAAATTTTCCTTCCATTTCTATTTTTTGGAACAGCTTCAAAAGAATAGGTGTTAAATCTTCGTTAAATGTTTGGTAGAATTCCCCTGGAAAACCACCTGGCCCTGGACTCTTGTTTGTTGGGAGATTTTTGATTACTGATATGATTTCTTGACTGGTTATGGGCCTGTTCAAATTTTCTATTTCTTCCTGTTTGAGTTTTGGTAGTTTATATGTTTCTAGGAATTTGTCCATTTCTTCCAGCTTGCCCAATTGGTTGGCATATAATTGGTCATAATATTCTCTTATTATTGTTTGTATTTCTGCAGTGTTGGTTGTGATCTCTCCTCTTTCATTCATAATTTTATTTACTTGGGTCCTTTCCTTTTTATTTTTGATAAATCTGGCTAGAGGTTTATCAATTTTGTTAATTATTTCAAGGAATCAGCTCCTGGTTTCTCTGATCAGACATAAAGTAGTTTACATTTGAACACTCATTAATAAATATTAAGTATCTGTTTATATGCTGATAAATGTTTTAGGCTAAGAAACTAAGCATAAAAGATCAAGAAAATATTAACAGACAATAATCCTGGGAAATCAAGTGAATTTAAGAATCTAATTTATTTTGGGGCACCTGGGTGGCTCAGTCAGGTAAGCATTCGACTTTGGTTCAGGTCGTGATCTCTTGGTTTGTGAATTTGAGCCCCGCATCGGGCTCTGTGCTGACAGCTCAGAGCCTGGAGTCTCCTTTGGATTCTGTGTCTCCCTCTCTCTTTGCCCCTCCCCAGCTCATGCTGTCTCTCTCTGTCTCTCAAAAATGAATAAAAACGTTAAAAGAATTAAAAAATAATCTAATATATTTTTGCACAAAGTGACTGATTATTATTGTTCTAATCATTATGAGCATGATTAATTATATTATATTATCTTGCTATTATTTTAATGATCAATATTCCCATCTTAGAGATGAGAAAGGTCTCCAGGAAGGTTGTTAAGTGCCTCAATGTTTTAGGTGAGATTTTACCCATGTCCTTGATTCCATGTTTTTCCCTGAATTGAACAGCATTTAAAGCTTAGTTTATGGCACAGTTGTGTGGGTGATAAACAGCTTTGTGGGTAAACAGCTCTTTACAGGTCTAAATTGTAAGGACTATTTCATCACTTCTAATACACACATTCCTTAAAATATTTCACTATCTTACAAGTCAGAATACATCTTAAAATTGATGTATTAGATGGTACATCATAGTTTAATTGGCAGAGTTTTCCCTTTCTAAATAGAAGACAAAATATTTATGAATACTGTAGTTCTAGATTTATGAAATATGGCATCTCATTTGCATATTTAAGAGTAGGTATATTGATTTGGGTAATACACATGAAGGAAATGTGATAGTCTGGGTCAGTCTGGTTAAGTGACTTTGAAATAGATAACATTTTTTCCTGGCATATTTCCTTTTACTCTTCCACAATTATGTTGAAAATTAGTTTACTTCAGTACCGCCATCATTATCTATCTGTTTCGTTTCTATAAAGTATAAGAAGACAGGTGTACTCTTTGGTCCTTTGGAAGACAAATAGAATACAACCTAGTTAGTTTTACCACAGTTTAACTAACATGTAAAACCCTTTCAGGCAGAAACAATGTATAACATTTATCAACCCATCCCCACTCCTTTAAAAAAATAATGCTTATTAGTAAATGCTTCTGGAACTAAACCTAATTCAGCATGCACTGAGGGACACAAATGAGTCTTCAATCATCTAGTTCAAGCTGTGTGTGAGGTAATTGCTGTCAAAACCTCCAGAAAGTTTTCTGATATTTTATCTGTTTGTCTATGAACTTGAATGATGAATATTTGCATTCTTTACTCTATTTTGTATGGCATTATTTTATATAAGACTTTAATACCACTTTAGAAGATTCAGAGTGAAATAAATATTTTGACATTTTCTTTCATTAAGTGAAAGTTATGAATTTGTAATGATGCAGTTTAGCAGTAATTATGTATTCTCATTAAAATAAAACTCTTAGGCAAACTGTAAGAGGAATTAAAAAACTCTCTTAATAGCTGCAGCTGGGACCAGTTTGGTTTTTAAGAATAGTGAAATTAAGGAGTATTTATTTAATATAGGCAAAGAAATTAGGAATGAATGAAATAGTAAATTACGGTGATGTTATCATTTATTATAATAGATATTTTATTGTTTTGAAACTTCAGATTTAATTGGGGTTTGGAATGTGGGATTTCTTAAATATTCATTAAATTTCCCTCTGAATTCAAATTTAATACAACCTATTTCTTACTCCTGATGATCGGTCTTTTTACCACTACCTTTTGTCTAGTAAATAAATATTTAACTTTAACACTGGGCCTACTGCTTGCACCTAAAACTTAACAAAGAATAAAAAAAGAGAAGAACTTTTTAAATTTTTTGAAGCTGAATTTATTTACCTGCCAGGCAAGGAAACAGTCACATGAGAGTGTGCACGCGTGCACACACACACACACACACACACACACACACACACACCCTCAGTGAAGAAATTCACTAAATAATTTGCTAAAGGGGCAAAGTTAGGGGATTTTATATGGTAAAATGTAGCATTTATGTTGACTATGCTAATTAAAGATTGAGAGTTTGTTCTCCAAATAGGATAAATGCATGCAAGTCTGAATATAGTTGGTTAAAACACATCCTGTTTTTCAAATTAAATCCATTTATTTTATGGCCAAGAGCAAGTCTTAATTTAGGTCCAGTGAGGGTCTGGTACATTTGGGTCACCCCAAGGTCAGAGTCCATTTACAGCTTCAGCTTTTTGGGACCTGCCATTGTGAAGCACGGCATTCAGTTTTCACATCTACTCTGCACAGTGCTGAATTTACAACAAGCACACATCCATCCTTCTATGTCTAGAAACAAGAAACAAATCAACAACAAAGCTTTAACCCACATAGGCTTCTTTAAATTTGGGGGAATGATGACCAGGGAATGGACTCTATCTTCCTTTCTTCTAGTACTTCCCTGTCTTTTATTATGATTATTGTTATTATTATTAATGTTTATTTATCTTTGAGAGAGACAGAGAGAGAGAGAGAGAGAGAGAGAGAGAGAGAGAGAGAGAGAGAGTGAGCATGAGCAGGGGAGGGGCAGAGAGAGAGAGAGGGACAGAGGATCTGAAGCAGGTTCTGTGGTGACAGCAGAGAGCCCGATGAGGGGCTCAAACTCATGAGCTGTGAGATTATGACCTGAGCTGAAGTCAGATGATCTGTCTTTAGTTATTGTTTCTAGTCAAACTTTAAATTTTGAGGTAATTGTAGATTCACACACAGTTGTAAGAAATCATACAGCCAGATCCCATGACCCTTTACCCACTTTCCCACAGTGGTGATGTTTTACAAAACTATAGTATAATATCACAACCAGGATTCTGACGTTGATAAAGTCAGGATACAGAATGATTTATTAGCCAATGATTCCTCATGTTGCCATTTTATAACTATACCCACCTGCCTCCCACTATCCTTGACCTCTGGCCACCCCTACTCTGTTCTCCATTTTTATAATTTTGTCATTCCAAGAATGCCATATAAATGGAATCCTATAGTATATGACTTTTAGGGATTGGCTGTGTTTTTACTTGTCATAATTTCCTTCTGCCAACTAAATACCAAGATTTATCCAGGTTGTTGTATCATTAGTTTATCTGTCACTATTGCTGAGGAACATTCTATGCTATGCATGTACCTTAGTTTGTTTTGCAGTCATTGAAGAACATCTGGGTTGTTTCTAGTTTTTTCCATTAGGAATAAAGCTGCCATGAACATGTGTACAGATTTTTGGATAAACACAGTTTACATTACTCTGAGATAAATACCTAGGAGTGCAATTGCTGGATCTTATGGTAATTGCCTGTTCAGTTGTATAAGAAACTACAAAATTGTTTTTCAGAGTGGCTGTACCATTTTACGTTCCCACCAGCAATGTGTGAGTGATTCACTTTCTCTGTGTCCTTGCCAGCATTTGTGTTATTACTACCTTTACTTTAGCTGTTCTGATAGGTGTGTACTGATAACTCATTGTGGTTTCAATTTGCATTTCTTTTATGGCTAATGATGTTGAACATCTTTTTCATGTGCTCATTTCTCTGCCTCTTTAATATACACTAATTTACCTTTTCTGCTTACTCTCCCTTTCATCTATTACCCTGATCAGCAAATTTATAATTCAGCCCCCATCTATTTTGTGTCTACCTCTGCTTCTTGAGAAGCATAAAAGGGCTCACTGTTGCCTCCGGGGATGATGAATTCCCACCCTGAGAGGCTGATGTCTAGCCCAGAGCTCTGTCTGCTATGGGTGTCAGAGCTGCTGACGCAGTGCAGAGTTTTCCTGAATCCAAAACTCTGCTGAATGCTGCATTTAGGTTATGAAAAAGGGCTGTCTGTACCCAGTATTGCACAGAGTCTTCCCATTGAAACATTCTCCATTTGGTCTCCACAACTGCTTGGACAAGAGTGTGAGAGCAAGTAATCAGCTCAGGAAGAAGCACACCACAGGAAAAAGATGTCCTTAGAAGGCAAGCGTAATATTCAAGGAGGCATTTCTGCCTTCAGCTAAACAGCCTGTTACATTACCCCCAAGCAAGTTCTCAGCTCCTTCATTAGATTATGGATCCTTTAGTTGACGCTCAGCTCCTCACCGCAAAACCTAGGATTGGGGCAGGCTGAGTTAATTAGGTTCACTGCAATAGGGGAGAACTATTCTGAAATCTCAGAAGATGGCAGTCAGAGGAGCATATTTTTAGGGTTAAAACCTTAAGGATTTTAGGATTAAAGCCTAAAGGCCCTGGACTAATGAGCCGTAAGGTGGGCCTTGCAGCATAGGAAACTGGTTGGAATTGACAGAGTTTTTACTTAGCCATAACTTTCGAATTGGTAGGTATCAACAGGTAAGGCTACCCAAATAAGTCCTAATGAGCAAGCTTGTTACTCCTGGTAAGTAACATGTTTGGTTGCTCATAGTCTATCACCCGGGAGTTGGGAATTCCTGGAGCATACAACTAGGTTATCTTGCTTTGTCTAAGTTAACTTACAGATGGGAAACTATAGCTGGTCCCAGCACTGCCATTATAGAGTAAGGGAATCATATTGTTTTAGTTCCCACTACTTTAAATATGCATAAGTAAATTGTACCTGTGCCAGTTAGACATTTTCTTTTTTGTCTTTTTGTTGTTGTTATTGTTGCCTCTCAGTCCTATCATTGCCTGGCTTGTGATACTGGAGTTAGATCATGTGAACATTTCTCCTTTGCCTGTAGGCATGATACTGAGCATTGTTCGCTGAAGGTGCTAGAAGGACACTGGAGGAGTTTTTGTTGCTGGTTCCAGTGTGATTGCTCCTGTTAGCATGCAGAATCTCCAGTGACCCTCATCTCCAGCAAGTTCCAGTGACAACAGCATTGCAAAAAGCTTTGTGGAGAGTTTCTCTGGAAACCTGGAGGACAGTTTCCCACTCACACCCCGTTCTGCTGGCCCCCTGAAAGGGAGTTTTCTTCTCGCCAGCCCCAGCTTCTAGCACGTTAGCAGACTTTGTCATCATCCAGAAGGCTATCACTGTTCCCTCTCCAGTGGTGTCTGGATCTCAGTCCTGGGAGGAGCATGGGGCTTTTCCCAGATCTGTTCCTTTCTTGAGTGCTCTGAGTCACTTCCGTATGAGCTGAGCTATCTCTATATCTTTGAGTGCTCTCTTTACCTATTTATAGTCAATCTTTGTCTATACTTTATGTTGAGCTTTTTCTAGTGAAGTTGCTATGTGGTTTTGCTTTCTGACTGAACCCTGGCTGATATAGAAATGCTACTGTATTGGTCTCAGGAGATACACCCACAAAGATTGGAATTTGGGATTGGTTTGGTCATGCTCTAGGATTTGAACACAATGCTGAGCCTTTTGCTAATGGAAAATGGGATTCCAGGACTGTTGTATGCAGTGGAATCATATTAACCAAGTTATCACCTGTGGGTGATTGTGGTGAAGTGCCACATGAAGCAAGTGCCTTGGAAGCTCACACAGCTGCCACATTTGAACATTATGGTAGTAATGATGGCCATGAGGACAGGGATATGGAATGAATTCTATTGAGCACACTAGGGTGCTCACAGAAAGAAAATGATGAGCTCAGGGGCCTTGAACTCCCAGCTAAAGTCATGGTCTAAGAACCAGAGAACTGTATGACAGCCTTAATAATCTCTTGTTTATTATAGGAACAGGGCTGATATTTCTAAAATTAAATATAAAATTGCCTCATATGGGTTGTTAAATTTTAACGCTAATTAATTCACAGTCCTACCATGTTTCTCATTTCAAAGTGAGGGCATTAATTGGTAAAGAATAGAGTCCTTTGCTTGGAATGGGGACATCTGATGTGACCCACATAAATGGACAGTCTTGAACCCCCACATCACTGTGAACCTCCCTTACCAGTGATATAGCTTGTCTGCCTATGTCCGAGGAGACTACCTTATCTTTGCTTGAAAATTTTGTGATAACCTCACCTGGGGCAGATGCTTTAAAAATGGATGCTCATTTTCTTTAAGACTCAATACCACCGATGCTGGTTTTCTGGACTTATCACAAGGGGGATACAGCAACATGCTCCATGGGGATAGGTACACACTGTGACCCAGGGGTAAATAGTTTACAGACAAAAAATGCAAGAATTTGCTCTTACATATCTGCAGAACTCTGGGGAACATGCATAAGAGTGAATCTGAAAGGTGTCAGGCCAAAGAGGATAGAATATAACAGTAAGTAAGGCTGAGTTGTTTGATATAAATGTACTTACTAATGTGTCCAGCTTTAATGTGTTAGCTTGTAAAACCACCAGTGATATATATATACCACTTTAATGCTTAATGCTATCTACTGTGTACCCATTACAAAGCCTTCAAAACAGTCTTGCACGTAGTAATTAAATATGTATTTACTGAATTGACCCCCAAATCTTAGTTTCTGACTCCTAGAACCAAATATGTTATCAAAAGAGAAAAGGAATAGTAGTAAATGAATAATAGCAAATTTACACTGCAAGTAATAAGGGTAAAAGAGAACAAAGCCAGCCCAAAATATCTGATGTTGGTTTATGGATCACTAAAAATGTAAAAGAGAATAACTATACCATAAAAAGTCATACAACAATGTATACATACTCACCTTCATGATTACGTAGGGAAAGTCTTTATCAAACATTTAGAAAAAGAAAAAGAGATCATAAGCAGAAATGTATTATCTAGCTAGCATATGTGCTATGTTTGACTATTGCTTCTTACATTTCTTACTAGTTCCTAAGTGAATAAGATGACTAGAAAAGTAACCAGTTATGCTCCTAGAAATAACCCAGAAACTTAAAAAGCTCCTGTGGATAGGATCATATGTATAAGATCTCTCTTCCTGGACTCAAACTTGTGTCTTAAATTTCTTATTTTAAAATGAAGGACACAGGGGTGCCTGGGTGGCTCAGTTGGTTGAGCATCCGACTTCGGTTCAGGTCAGATCTCACGGCTCATGAGTTCAAGTACCGCATTGGACTCTGTGCTGATAGCTCGGGGCCTGGAGTCTGCTTCAGATTCTGTGTCTCCCTCTTTCTCTGTTTCTCCCCTGCTTGCACCCTCTCTCTCTCTCTCTCTCTCTCTCTCTCTTTCTCTCTCTCTCGCTCTCTCTCTCAAAAATAAATAAACATTAAAAAAATAAAATGAAGGACACAGACTAGAAAAATTTTCTAGGACACATATATTATTCTTCATCATAGAGGAAAAGATGTTTCTCCATTTAAAGTAATATCCTATGTTACCCTTTTATCTTAAAATATTATTTATTATAATGAATTATGTTTAGATTTAATGTTTATTGCCACAAGATAGTAATAGCTAACAATAATTTAGGTATCAAGTTTTATCAAATCCTTGTTTCTAATTTTACTCCTGGCTAAAAATTACAACTATTTTGAGTAACTTGCAAGTTTATGTGATTTCTGTTTTTAGGAAACTGTAAATCAACCTGTTAGTCACGGGATGTACAGACTAACATACACAAAGAGATGCACATGCACAGATAGAGATTGCCTGCTAACTGATGTCTAAACAAGGAAAAAATAATGTCATGAATTATGCTTTGCTGTTCTTTGAAATAGCATGTTAGCAAAAACGCTAATGAAATGATTTTAGATTTCCTTAAGTTTTTTTGATGCTGGCGGATATTCCATATCTCAGAGATCTTTCAGTGTTGATAATGTGTAAATCAAGATTGTGTATTTAATTAAATGAAACTGATAACACCTTCACAGAAGTTGAAACAGTACTCTAACTTACAAATGGAACAACTTAATTCCCATACATTTTGTGGGGGACACTTAAATACTTCTAAGAAATTGACATAATAAGGAGTATATGTATAGACACACCCTTTCTGACACATACGTCAACAGAGGAGCACCGAACCTTGTAATCCCTATTTCTGTTGGCAATACCAGCAACCATCTTTGCCTCTTTGCCTTCAGCAGGTTGTCTATTCCCTTCCCTCTGACTAATTCCCTCCTCAGCACTGCTGCTTGCCTACTCTGGCCCTCATTAGAGTTTCAGCTGGATTCTCTCATCATGACTAATGCTTAACGCCTTTGCAACTAGAGTTGGAAATGAGCGTTTTGCCTCTGGTTCTCCACAGCCTCCCGACCCCCAACCTCAGCCAACTACTCTTTGGGGTTTCCACAAAATTGCCTTATTATTGGCACCATGCCGTCAAGGAATCTGGAAAGAGTTCCAAAAGGGTGGATTTAAAAAGCATGTAGATGACCATACCCAATGGCTTACTTGAACGTATTTGTTGACAATTAAGACTGTTCTTATATCAAGGGTCTTGCTGTGGTGATTTCTACCTTTGAGTGAATTCTCTGCTCCCCTCCCTCCCGGACTCCCACTCCTGTCTACCATTATCTTAGCAGTGAATTTTATTCTTAGGAGAAGTTTCCATCGTTAAGCCACAATGTATTGCATTAATTAAATGTCAGGTATGATCTATACCAGAGTCCTTAACTGGTGGATCTTGACCCACTGGTATGTCATGTAGAGGTAACAAATGTGTTAACATAATGATGAGTTCAGCCTTTGGGACAACACCGGCAGGGTCTGGTTACATCGGGGCACAAACAGCCTGATCACCTTAATTCTGTATAGAAGTTTAGTACTATATTCTTTAGGAGGCTGCTACTTTCTACAATTTCAAGTAGTATCCCTGGGATATAGATAGATATGAATAATGTAGATAAAGATTTAGTGGTCTAAGAAAATAATTGGAAGACATGAGTATTTGTGGAGCAATCTCAGGAGCTCGTAACTCAGAATAGCATGTGGCAGAATAAATCATCTGCTGACTGTTTCTTAATCTCTGCCATCTTAATGGAATAGCAAGTTTGCTTATAGGTATCCCTGAGATATAGGTGTAAATGGAGATTAATTATATATTTAAATTTCTTTCCAGATATCAGATACATGATTTTGCATTCTAAAATGATCAAGCATAATACTGCTTTTTGTTTAGTCTTTAAGTGATTTATTGGTCTTCCCAATACGTTGCCTTCAAATTATACTATAATGTAAATAAATTAAAATATTCACTTTTTTAATTAAATGAAATACTGAAAGGGAGTAAACTAAGTGCTGATTTTTTTCTAGGTCATGGTTTTGATTTTTAAGTATTTATATTTTAATGAAAAATTGGAGTTTATTCTTCTTAAATAATATGCAGTTGTTAGAGAAAGTTTGAATCGTTGCTTTTATGATAGAACGTGCTTTGGGGTTCAGGTGGTAACAGAGCTGTTAACCAACTAATTGTTAGTGGTCTAAACGGTAGAGATACCTTATTCCATTATTACAGGAGTGTAGTTAAATGGTGCCAGAGTTATCAGAGTATCAGAGAAGTCACTGCTTTTCTCCTTCTTTTTTTTTTTTTTTTTTTTTTTTTTTAGTGAGAGAGAGAAAAAGTGTGTGTGGTGGGGGAAGGGACAGAGATCCCAGGACCCTGGGATTATGACCTGAGCTGAAATCCAGGGTCGGAAGCTCAATGGACAAGAGTCACTCAGGTGCCCGTCTCCCTGTCTTCTGAGCACATGGGCTTTCTGCCTCTGGCCCCCACATGGTCACAGTGGGGCTGTTGCAGCATTCTCTTACTGCTTCATTCTCTTACTCCCTCCCACTCATAAGGCAAGACGGACAGTTTCTTCCTGAGCACTTCTTTATCAGGGAGGAAAACCTTTCCAAAAGACCCTCCTGCAGATATTTCACAATGTTAATTTTCTGAAAACTAATGGTATTTACCCTGTAAGGGCTGAAATCCTCAGGGAACGATGATATTAAAATTGCTCTTGGAACCCTTTTTTAGACTGTGAACAACTAATTTGGCTGATAGGTCAGACATAGATTTTTATAAATGTAAACCACAATTAACCACCTGACTTTAATCTGGTAACAGTAAAGAAAGGAAGCGTAGTGTACCGCTTAAAACTGGAAGCTTTGAATTCAGATCAACTCGAGTTTTAATTTTGTAATTAACTACTAACTGGCTGTGTGTCCTTGGGAAATTTACTGAGCCTTTCTGGTTCTTAATTTTCTCAATTGTAAAAATGCAAATTATATAAAACCTCACTCATAGAGATGATATGAAGACTAATTAATTGAAATAACATTATGTTTAAAACAGTACATGCTCAATTAGTGGCAGCTATTCCTATACTTTTATTAATGAGTAAGAGAAATTGAATAAACTGTCAATGTTCTCATGGCTAGAAAGTGATACATTTGGATTCACTCTAAATTGAGAGTCCATGTTCCCTGGATTTACTGTGTCTTATTCCTTGTAGTAACTTCACTAACATTTTGGAGATACAGACATTTAAATATTACAGTTTCATCAATTGGTTATTTAATTAGACAAGAATATGATTCTTAGATTTTATATGTATTTTACTTTCTTGTTTAAATTGTGATGTTAATCCTGCTATGGGTGTGTACTTAAAGCATATGTGTGTCATTGAATTTTATGAAAGGCAACTTTCCAGATTATAATACAAATTAATTTTCTAAAACTACAATGGAAAGTTCCAGGAATATATAACTTGGGAATAAAAACGTTATTCTATGTGATATTGAAGAGACTTCTTACAACAGTGTTTTGTATTTCTGACAATAGAATACAGCTTCGCAAAGGACTTCTAAACTCTATGCCTATGTGTGAAAGTTGGCTGGCTCACTTCTGCTTTAGATACTTGGGCTGGGAAGATAAAGTTCTTAAGCAGAATCAGATAACATTTGTTCAACTTATTGCATCAGAGAAAGAGGCACTAAATAAGTAGGGAAGTGGTTCAGGGAGCCAGTGGTATTGACAAGAATCCTTGCAAGATCCAGGAGATGTTAAGGTGGAAGAGACTGTGTTAAGATTAATTTAACATCTCCTTACAGGTTTTATTATTTGTCCTAGTCATCAGGCCTGGCATAGAAATAAACAAATATCACCGATTATTACTTATATTAGTGGTGAATATCTACATATTTTGAAAGACTGCTCTAACAAATCGCCATACTTTGGGTAGCTTAAAACAACAGAGCTTTATTCTCTCATAGTTCTAGAAGCCAGAAGTCCAAATCAAGGTGTGAGTAGGGGTGGTTCCTTCTGGAAGTTCTAAGGGTGAACCTCTTCCATGCTTCTCTCCTAGCTACGGAGAGCTGTTGGCAATTCTTGGTGTTCATTGGCTGGTAGATCCATCACACCTTTCTCTGCTTCTTTCTCCATACCGTTTTCTCCTTTGTGTTTGTCTTCTCATTTTATTATAAGGACATTTGTTATTGAATATAAGGTCCACCCAGTAATCCAAGATGGGCCCACATCAAGATCTTTAGCTTAATTACATCTACAAAGACTGTTTCCCAAAATAGTGTTTCATTCACAGGTTCTATGTGGCCATATCTTTGGGAGAGTATTCGACTCAAAAAAAAAAAATGTGTAATGTCAAGTTTTGAATTTCTTAGCAAACTGGGCCTAAACTTTGTATGTGAATAAGAATGACTTGGAACACTTATTGAAAATGCAAATTTCTGTGGCTGTAGGGTCACATATCTGCCTGTTCAGGAAGCACCAAGAATGTGTATGATGTAAGTAAGCTTTAGATACATTTTGAGAAACATAGTTAAAGGCAGACTAATTCTAGGAGAGACAAAATAAAATATTTACCTAAAACCTTGCTTTGTTAAAAGGGAAAGCATACCATAGATACCTATGGCATTATTATATTTTAAACTTCTTTTAAATTATTTTATTTTATTTTTGAGAGAGAGAGAGAGAGAGAGAGAGAGAGAGAGAGAGAGAGAGAGAGCTAGTAGGGGGAGGGCAGAGAGAGAAGGAGACACAGAATCTGAAGCAGGCTCCAGGCTCCGAGCTGTCAGCAGAGAGCCTGATGCGGGGCTCTAACTCATGGATGGTGAGATCATGACCTGAGCCAAAGTTGGACACTCAACCGACTGAGCCACTCAGGCGCCCCTGACGTTATTATATTTTAATATAAATTTGTTAGGGACTTAAGAGGTTTTTAATTTTGCAAACTAGTCAACTAGAACATTAAGTAAATATTCATCAAGATAAACATTTTGGGGAGAATATATTACAAAATTAGTTGAAATATTTTTCTTTCAATTCTTAGCTAGCAAAATAAATGTTCAAAACATGTAGCTGTAATTGGGAAGTGAGAAGCAGATGTATGAGAGCCCAGATTTGAGACTGTCCTCTTGAACTGTCTCCACTAACCCCCTTCTTCACTGTTCTGTTTTAGATGCTGTGTTAGGATCCTTCTCAGGGCCAGCCCTATACCATAAGCACACTATGCCACCCTCACAGACTTAAAGTTCAAATTATCATAATTTAAGTCATTTAAAGGAACCTTGGGAATTTCTTTATTTAGTCAGAATAGTTCAAGCTGGTATGTGTAAGGGAGGCTGTGTGTGTGTGTGTGTGTGTGTGTGTGTGTGTGTGTGTGGTCCTGTGTTTTAAAAGTAAGTATTTTTATCTTTTGTTTAAATGCTTTTTATCCTCAGTGAATTTCTGGGTCTCCCATTTAAAATGGGGTGATAGTTTCCAACTAACTTCTTACTTCTCAATATGTGATCTGTGACCAACAGCCCTGCCATGCCCTGGGAGCTTTTTACAAATTCAGAATCTCGGGCCTCATCCAAAAATGCTGAATCAGAATCTGTATTTTTAAAAATTTATTGAGGTATAAATTGACATATAATATAATAGTTTCAGGTATACAACATAGTGATTTAGGTATATATATACATTGTGACTTGGTCACCAAAATAAGTCTAGTTACCATCTGTCACTTTACAAGTTAACATGATGTTATTGACTATATGCCCTGTGCTGTACATTATATCCACATGACTTGTTTATTTTGTTTTAATTTAAAAAAATTTTAATGTTTATTTCTTTTTGAGAGAGACAGAGAGACAGAACGTGAGTGGGGGAGGGGCAGAGAAAGAGGGAGACACAGAATCCGAAGCAGACTCCAGACTCCCAGCTGTTAGCACAGAGCCTGACATGGGCTCGAACCCACGGACCTCAAGATCATGATCTGAGCCCCGGTTGAATGCTCAACTGACTGAGCCACCCAGGCACCCCTATTTCATAACTAGAACCTTATGCCTCTTAATTCCCTTTATCCATTTTTCACTACCCCAATTCTTCTTTCCTTTTGCAACCACCGGTCTGTTCTCTTTATGAGTCTGGGTTTTGTTTTATTTTTTGTTTGTTTGTTGATTCCACAAGTCAGTATAATCATGAGTTATTTGTCTTTTTCTGTCTGCCGTATTTCACTTAACATAATACCCTCAATGTCATCCGTGTTGTTGAAAGTGGCAAGATTTTATTCTTTTTTATGGCTAATATTGCATCTCTCTCTCTCTCTCTCTCTCTCTCTCTCTCTCTCTCTCACACACACACACACACACACACACACACACACACACACACACACACCATGTCTTTATCCATTCGTTTATGGATGGACACTTAAGTTGTTGCTATATCTTGACTATTGTATATAATACTCCAGTGAACAGAGGGTTGCATATATCTCTTTGAATTAGTATTTTTGTTTTCTTCAGATAGATAACAGAAGTGGAATTGCTGGATGAAATGATAGATCTGTTTTTAATTTGCGGGGGAGAGCCCTTATACTCTTTCCCATAGTGGCTGTACCAATTTACATTCCTACCAACAGTGCACAAGGGTTCCTTTTTTTCCATGTCTTCACCAACACTTGTCTTTTTGATAATAGCCATTCTGATAGGTATATGGTGATATCCCATTGTGGTTTTGATTTTTATTTCCCTGATAATTAGTGTTCTTGAACAATTTTTCATGTGCCTGTTGGCCATCTTTATGTCTCTAGTGCAAAAATGTCCATCTCTATCCTCTATTTTTAATCACTTTATTTTTTTTGTTATTGATTTGTATAGTTCCTGTATATATTTTGGATATTAATCTCCTATTGGATGAATTGTTTGCAAGTATCTTCCTCCATTTATAGGTTGGTTTTTTGTTTTGTTGATGGCTTCCGTCACTGTGCAGAAGCTTTTTAGTTTGATGTATTCCCATTTATTTTTGCTTTTGTTTCCCTTGTGTTTGGAGTTGGATCCAAAAACCATTAAGACCAATGTCAAAGAGCTTACTGCCTGTGTTTTCTTCTAGGGTTTAATGGTTTCAGATCTAGCATTCAAGTGTTTAACCAATTTTGAGTTGATTTTCACATATAGTCTTAAGATCATGATCCAGTTTCATTCTTTTACAAGTTACTGTCCAGTCTTTCCAACACCATTTATTGAGATTATCCTTTCCCCATTGTATATTCTTGCCTCCTTTGTCATGAATTAATTGACTATATATGTACGTAGGTTCATTTTAGGGCTCTTTGTTCTATTCCATTGATCTTTGTGTCTTTTTTATGCTAGTATCATACAGTTTAGTATAGTTTGAAATCAGGGAGAATGTTACCTCCAGCTTTATTTTTCTTTCTCAGGGTCGTTTTGACTATTGGGGTCTTATGTGGTTCCAAACAAATTTTAGAAGTATTTGTTCTAATTCTATGAAAAATGCCATTGGAATGTTGATAGAGATTGTATTAAATCTGTAGATTGCTTTGGGTAGTATGGTCCTTTTAACAATATTAATTTTTTGAATTCAAATGTAATATTTTCCCATTTATTTGTGTCATGTGTCATCTTCAATCCCTCTCTCAATGTCTATAATTTTCATTGTACAGGTGTTTTAACTACTTGGTTAAATTTATTCTTAGGTATTTTATTCTTTTTGAAGTGGTTATAAATTGGATTATTTTCTTGATTTCTCTTTCTGATAGTTTGTTATTAGTGTAGAGAAGAAACAACAAATTTTTTTGTATATTAATTTTATATCCTGCAACTTTCCAAAATTAATTTATTAGTTCTCATTTTTTTTTGGTGGAGTCTTAGGGCTTTTTCTATATAGCATCATGTCATCTGCAAATAGTAGCAGTGTTACTTCTTCCTTTCCAATTTGGATGCCTTTTATTTATTTTTTTTCCTAATTGCTCTGGCTAGGACTTCCAGTACTATTTTGTTGTTGTTGTTGTTGTTGTTTTTGTTGTTGTTGTTGTTTTAGTATTTTTATTTTTTTTAATTTTTTTAAAAATTTATTGTCAAATTGCTTTCCATACAACACCCAGTGCTCATCCCAAAAGGTGTCCTCCTCGATACCCATCACCCACCCTCCCCTCCCTCCCACCCCCCCATCAGCCCTCAGTTTATTCTCAGTTTTTAAGAGTCTCTTATGCTTTGGCTCTCTCCCACTCTAAACTCTTTTTTTTTCCTCCCCTCCCTCATGGGTTTCTGTTAAGTTTCTCAGGATCCACATAAGAGTGAAAACATAAGGTATCTGTCTTTCTCTGTATGGCTTATTTCACTTAGCATCACACTCTCCAGTTCCATCCACGTTGCTACAAAGGGCCATATTTCATTCTTTCTCATTGCCATGTAGTACTCCATTGTGTATATAAACCACAATTTCTTTATCCATTCATCAGTTGATGGACATTTAGGCTCTTTCCACAATCTGGCTATTGTTGAGAGTGCTGCTATAAACATTGGGGTACAAGTGCCCCTATGCATCAGTACTCCTGTATCCCTTGGGTAAGTTCCTAGCAGTGCTACTGCTGGGTCATAGGGTAGGTCTGGGTCATAGGGTAGGTCTGCCCTGATCTTTATTATTTCTCTTCTTCTGCTGGGTTTGGGGTGTCTTTGCTGTTCTGCTTCTATTTCCTTTAGGTGTGCTGTTAGATTTTGTATTTGGGATTTTTCTTGTTTCTTGAGATAGGCCTGGATTGCAATGTATTTTCCTCTCAGGACTGCCTTCACTGCATCCCAAAGCGTTTGGATTGTTGTATTTTCATTTTCGTTTGTTTCCATATATTTTTTAATTTCTTCTCTAATTGCCTGGTTGACCCATTCATTCTTTAGTAGGGTGTTCTTTAACCTCCATGCTTTTGGAGGTTTTCCAGACTTTTTCCTGTGGTTGATTTCAAGCTTCCTAGCATTGTGGTCTGAAAGTATGCATGGTATGATTTCAATTCTTGTATACTTATGAAGGGCTGTTTTGTGACCCAGAATGTGATCTATCTTGGAGAATGTTCCTTGTGCACTCGAGAAGAAAGTATATTCTGTTGCTTTGGGATGCAGAGTTCTAAATATATCTGTCAAGTCCATCTGATCCAATGTATCATTCAGGGCCCTTGTTTCTTTATTGACCATGTGTCTAGATGATCTATCCATTTCTGTAAGTGGAGTGTTAAAGTCCCCTGCAATTACCACATTCTTATCAATAAGGTTGCTTATGTTTGTGAGTAATTGCTTTATATATTTGGAGGCTTCCGTATTCGGTGCATAGACATTTATAATTGTTAGCTCTTCCTGATGGATAGACCCTGTGATTATTATATAATGCCCTTCTTCATCTCTTGTTACAGCCATTAATTTAAAGTCTAGTTTGTCTGATATGAGTATGGCTACTGCAGCTCTCTTTTGACTTCCAGTAGCATGATAAATAGTTTCCATCCCCTCACTTTCAATCTGAAGGTGTCCTCAGGTCTAAAATGAGTCTCTTGTAGACAGCAAATAGATGGGTCTTGTTTTTGTATCCATTCTGATACCCTGTGTCTTTTGGTTGGCGCATTTAGTCCATTTACGTTCAGTGTTATTATAGAAAGATATGGGTTTAGAATCATTGTGATGTCTGTAGGTTTTATGCTTGTAGTGATGTCTCTGGTACTTTGTCTCACAGGATCCCCCTTAGGATCTCTTGTAGGGCTGGTTTAGTGGTAACAAATTCCTTCAGTTTTTGTTTGTTTGGGAAGACCTTTATCTCTTCTTCTATTCTAAATAGACTTGCTAGATAAAGGATTCTTGGCTGCATATTTTTTCTGTTCATCACATGGAAGATTTCCTGCCATTCCTTTCTGGCCTGCCAAGTTTCAGTAGAGAGATGGGTCACAAGTCTTATAGGTCTCCCTTTATATGTTAGAGCACGTTTATCCCTAGCTGCTTTCAGAATTTTCTCTTTATCCTTGTATTTTGCCAGTTTCACTATATGTCGTGCAGAAGATCGATTCAAGTTACATCTGAAGGGAGTTCTTTGTGCCTCTTGGATTTCAATGTCTTTTTCCTTCCCCAGATCAGGGAAGTTCTCAGCTATGATTTCTTCAAGTACACCTTCAGCACCTTTCCCTCTCTCTTCCTCCTCTGGAATACCAATTATGCGTAGATTATTTCTCTTTAGTGCATCACTTAGTTCTCTAATTTTCCCCTCATACTCCTGGATTTTTTTATCTCTCTTTTTCTCAGCTTCCTCTTTTTCCGTAATTTTATCTTCTAGTTCACCTAGTCTCTCCTCTGCCTCTTCAATCCGAGCCGTGGTCATCTCCATTTTATTTTGCAGTTCATTTGTAGCATTTTTTAGCTCCTCCTGACTGTTCCTTAGTCCCTTGATCTCTGTAGCAAGAGATTCTCTGTTGTCGTCCATACTGTTTTCAAGCCCAGCGATTAATTTTATGACTATTATTCTAAATTCACTTTCTGTTATATTGTTTAAATCCTTTTTGATCAGTAGCTGTTGTTATTTCCTGGAGATTCTTTTGAGGGGAATTCTCCCGTTTGGTCATTTTGGATAGTCCCTGGAGTGGTGGGGAACTGCGGGGCACTTCCCCTGTGCTGTCTTGAATAACTTTGCGTTGGTGGACAGGCCTCAGTCAGACCTGATGTCTGCCCCAGCCCACCGCTGGGGCCACAGTCAGACTGGTGTGTGCCTTCTCTTCCCCTCTCCTAGGGGCGTGATTCACTGTGGGGTGGCATGGCCCGTCTGGGCTACTTGCACACTGCCAGGCTTGTGGTGCTGGAGATCTGGCGTATTAGCTGGGGTGGATAGGCAAGGTGCAGAGGGGTGGGAGGGGCAGGCTCAGCTTGCTTATCCTTCCGTGATTGGCTTTGGGAGGGGCCCTGCGCTCCGGGAGGGAGTCAGACCCGCCACAGGAGGGATGGATCCGCAGAAGCACAGCGTTGGGTGTTGGCTAGGTGCAAGCAAGTTCCCTGGCAGGAAGTGGTTCCCTTTGGGATTTTGGCTGGGGGATGGGCGAGGGAGATGGTGCTGGCGAGCGCCTTTGTTCCCCGCCAAGCTGAGCTCTGTCGTCTGGGGCTCAGCAACTCCCTCCCGTTGTCCTCCAGCCCTCCCGCTCTCCGAGCAGAGCTGTTAATTTATAACCTTCCAGATGTTAAGTCCCGCTTGCTGTCAGAACATACTCCGTCCAGCCCCTCCGCTTTTGCAAGCCAGACTAGGGGGCTCTGCTTGGCCGGCGGGCCGCCCCTCTGTCCCGGCTCCCTCCTGCCAGTCCGTGGAGCGCGCACCGCCTCTCCGCCCTTCCTACCCTCTTCCGTGGGCCTCTCATCTATGCTAGGCTCCAGAGAATCCATTCTGCTAGTCTTCTGGCGGCTTTCTGGGTTATTTAGGCAGGTGTAGGTGGAATCTAAGTGATCAGCAGGACGCGGTGAGCCCAGCGTTCTCCTAAGCCCTTCCAGTACTATTTTGAATAAAAATGGGGATTGTGGGCATTGTTACCTTGTTCCTGATCTTAGAGGAAAAGCTTTCAGATTTCACTACTGAATATGATGTTATCTGTGGGTTTGTCATATATAATCATAATATATTGAGGTATGTTCTCTCTGTACCCCCTTTGTTGAGAGTTCTTGTCATAAATGGATATTGAACTTTGTCAGATGCTTTTTCTGCATTTTTGATATGATCACATGATTTTTATCTTTTATTTTGTTAATATGGTCATCACACTGATTGATTTGTGGATGTTGCATCATCCTTGCATCCCTGGAATAAATTCCACTTGATTGATCATGGTGTATGACCATGACCTTTAAATGTATTGTTGAATTCAGTTTGCTAATATCTTGTTGAGGATTTTTGCATCTGTCTTCACCAGGAATATTGGCCTATAATTATGGTTTTTGTAGTGTCTTTGTCTGGTTTTTGTATCAGGGTAATATTAGCCTCATAAAATGTGTTTGGAAGCTTTTCTTCTTCGTTTTTTTTTTTTTTTATGAAGAGTTTGAGAAAGATAGTTATTAAATCTTTGGATGTTTGGTAGAATTCACCAGTGAAGCCCTTTGGTCCTGGACCAAAGTTTTTGATTACTGACTCAGTCTCCTTACTGGTGATTGGTCTATTCTGATTCTCTCTTTCTTCATGATTCAGCCTTAGATGGTAAATTTCTAGGAATTTATCCATTTCTTCTAGGTTGTCTGATTTGTTGGCAAATTATTCATAGTAGTCTTTCAATGATTTATTTGTATTTCTGTGCTTTTATGTCTTCTCTTTAATATGTTTTTATTTATTTGAGCCCTCTCTTTGCTGCCTTGATGAGTCCAGCTAAAAGTTTGTAAATTTTATTTATCTTTACAAAAAATCATCTCTCAGTTTCATTGATCTTTTCTATTGTCTTTTTAGTCTCTATTTCATTTATTTCCACTGTGTTCTTTATTTCCTTCCTTCTACTATCTTTGGGCTTTGTATATTCTTCTCTTTTTAGTTCATTTAGGTGTAAAGTTAAGTTTTTTATTTGAGATAGGCCTGTAGTGCTTTGAATTTTTCTCTTAAAACCATTTTTGCTGCATTGCATAGATTTTGGTATGTTATTTGTCTGTAGGTTTTTAAAAAATTTTTTTTTCTTAACATTTATTCATTTTTTGAGAGACAGAGACAGAATAGGGGAGGGACAGAGAGAGAGGGAAACATTGAATCTGAGGCAGGCTCTAGGCTCTGAGCTATCAGCACAGAGCCTAAGGCAGGGCTAAAACCCACAAACTGCGAGATCATGACCTGAGCCAAATTTGAATGCTTAACCGACTGAACCACCCAGGTGCCCCTGTAGGTTTTTTTTTTTTTTTTAAATTTATCCTTTGATTTCTTCTATGACCCAATAGTTGTTCAGTAACATGTTGTTTAATGTCCATGTATTTGTTTTCCAGTTTTCTTCTTGTACCTGATTTCATGCCGTAGTGGTTAGAAAAAGTGCTTGATGTGACTTTGATCTTGGATTTATTGAGATTTGTTTTATAGTGCAAAATGTGACCTCTCCTGGAGAATGTTCTATGGCACTTGAGAAGAATGTGTATTCTGCTTTTGGATGGAATGTTTGTATATATATGGTCCATCTGATCTGATGTGTCATTTAAAGCCAGTGTTTCCATATTGGTTTTCCGTCTGGATGATGTAGTAAGTGGGATGTTAAAATTCCCTACTATATTGTATTGCTGTCAGTTTTTCCCTTTTTTTATGTTAATACTTGCTTTATATATTTTGGTGATTTTATGTTTAGTCCATATATATTTATAAATGTTAGATCTTTCGGGGCGCCTGGGTGGCGCAGTCGGTTAAGCGTCCGACTTCAGCCAGGTCACAATCTCGCGGTCCGTGAGTTCGAGCCCCGCGTCAGGCTCTGGGCTGATGGCTCAGAGCCTGGAGCCTGTTTCCGATTCTGTGTCTCCCTCTCTCTCTGCCCCTCCCCCGTTCATGCTCTGTCTCTCTCTGTCCCAAAAATAAATAAACGTTGAAAAAAAAATTAAAAAAATAAAAAAATAAATGTTATATCTTTATTGGATTGACTCTTTTATCATTATGTAGTATCCCTCTTCATCTTTTGTTACAGCTTTTGTTTTAAAGTTAATTTTGTATGATACAAGTTTAGCTACACCAGCTTTCTTTTTGTCTCCATTTGCATGGTATATATTTTTCCATACCTTCACTTTCAGTCTGTGTGTTTCCTTATACCTGAAGCAAGTCTCGGGTAGAAAGTATATAGTTTATGTTGTTTTTTTAATCCATTTAGTCATTCTGTGTCTTTTGATTGGAGAATTTAGTCCACTTACCTTTAAAGTCAACATTGATTAGGTATATATTTATTGCTATTTTGTCAATTATTTTCTGGTTGTTTCTCTAGTTCCTTTCTGTCCCTTTCTTCTTTTCCTGTGGTTTGATGATTTCCTTTAGTGTTATGTTTAGATTCCTTTCTTATTTTGTGTGTGTGTATTCACTGTAAGTTTTTGCTTTGTGGTTACCATTAGGTTCACACATATCATCCTATGTATATAATAGTCTATTTTAAGTTGTTGGAACTTAGATTTGAACACATATAATCTGCATTTTATTTTATTTTAATTAAAATTTTTTTAAAGTTTATTTATTTTGAGAGAGAGAGAGAGGGAGAGAACATGAGTGGGGGAGGAGCAGAGCGAGTGGGGAGAGAGAATCCCAAGGAGGCTCTGTGCTGACAGTATCCCAAAACCATGAGATCATGACCTGAGCCAAAATCAGGAGTGGGGTACTTAACTGACTGAGCCACCCAGGCACCCCAGAATCTGTATTTTAACAAATTTTCCCACAGGATTCCTCTGCTCATTGAAGTTTGAGAAGCTGAACAAACTTAAGCAATGCATCAACAGATCAGCAGTTGCTTTGAATGTAGGAGACATTCCTTGTAGCTGTAGCTGTCTTATGTAACCTTTCCCATGAGATCTCCAGAACTCAAACTATTGAAGTAATGTTGAGTTATTCATCTCTTCAGAGGCTCCTGTACTAATCTTGGCTTAAGAAATCTATAAAAACTGAGATAAAATTATATTTCACGGAGGACAAAAACATACATTACAATTTTGGAACTACTTGAAATATCAAGATCTGATCCTTGGTGGTGTGTAGCTAGTCGCCTAGCAAGATTGATATATATATATATATATATATATATATATATATATATATATGTATATATACACATATATATGAAGTCCTGAGTCATATGTCATATTGCTAGGAATAAATTAGAGGTATTATTGAGTGATGGAATGCAGCTGTGGTATTTTACTGCAGTACAAAGATGCATTATTTCTCAGAATTTTCCAAATATTTTCTCTTGAACATTGTGTAGGTTTGTTAAAGATTAGCATAAACCAGAAATGTCACCAGTGCTTATGTTAAAATCAATTTTACCTAGCAAGTCATATACAATATTTTATTTCTTCTTTAATGTAAGGTATATCCATGAATTTTTATAACATAAAATATACACTGTAAACTCTGTTAAAAATTAATACAAGTGAAACTGAGGCAGAATACAAAGAAAGTTGAGCAACAGACCAAAACATAGTTAAACTTTGGGACATAAAAGAGTCATTTTAAATTTGTAGGGAAAGATATTTTGTATAGTAATTGGAATTAGGCCAGTAGGCTAAACATTTATGAAAAACTAGAATTTTTACATCTCATATTATACCCTAAAATGATTTGTCCATCAATATTTCCAAACATTATTTTTTATTAGCACCTATAAAGAGCCTTTTAATATATATATATATGTTTTTTTCACCCCTCCTTTCTGATATTTTGATAACAAAGGCACAACCTGTATATCTCCTGATTAGAATTCATGTTCAAGAATCTAGAAGGAGTAAAGGTTTAAATGTAACAAAATAATGAAAGAATAAAGTAAGACCTTAAGTGAATGTATGTAAATAGGGTGATTAAGTCCCTTCAGAGGAAAATAATAAAAGACAAAATGCACAAAGCATATATTGATATATTAAACTATGTATTTGAAAACCTTCTGAAGTATAAAAATCATCATAAATAAAATTAAAATTAGGTCTCTCTGTATCCATCTTGACAAATAGAAAGTTAACAGTGGTTACTTACTGAGTTTATTTATGCATTTAAAAATTTTCATCTCTACATTTTGTATGGTGAGCATTACTATCATAATCAGAAAACATTTAAAATGTATAGCTTTTAATGGAAAACTCAGGATCATGTTATTTAATCCACTCACCTATGTCATAAGGATCTTACTATAATTTCCACTTGATATTTGAGAATATATGGTTTGAAGCAGTTCCCCAGGCTCCAGCATTTAGTCAGTAAATGTTAGAGCTTGAATTTGAGCCCAGTAATCTCCAACTTTAAAGTGTTTGAAATTCCTATAATGGATGAGTTTTCTCTAAGTTACTTTTTAAAGCTTAGAGACATCATCTGTGATTTCCAAACTCACCAGTCACAGTTCTGAAATTGTTTTGCTTCCATTGTGGGTGTGGTTTGACCATTAGGAGGGATACATGCACTGATAAGCTTGGCATTCAGAATTCTTGATCCCTCTGGAATTGACATTTAGAGAGAATTAAGTCTCTTAGCCATATAAAGTGTTAATTAGAAAAGTATATAACTCTCTAATTAGATTCTATTATACATAAAGCCAATAACCTAATAAAAAAACACACTAATTGCCTTAGTAGTTACTTTTGTTTTTCTAATTGATTCTTCTCTATCTTATCTCCCTTGTCTAATATTTAAGTCTGTATAAAATATCTCAATTTCTCATTGTACTTAGCTTTATTTCTAATGCTTCTGTTCTTTGCACTGCTCACAAGAAACTATTTTATAAAATAGTGGTGGTGATTTTAAGTCAGAGTTTATTTCATATACAGAGTTAATGTCAACTTTTAATTAATGATCAATATACAAACATAACTAATGCCTTTTTTCTATACTTGGATAGAAACATTTCGATTTTAACTCTCTGTAAATTCCTTGAATTGTCTCAAATACAGAAAAAAACTTAGAGGCTTTTCTGTTTTGTCTGCTGGCAGAGAAATGGGGAGAAGAAAGGGATCTCACCACTAATAGAGAATGTCCAGCATTCTTTTTGGTTTTCTTTTATTGTACACTTTTTGTCTTGCCAACTAACAAAATAATTATGAAAATTTTATGTATAAAAATGTATGCTTTACACTATAAAGTAGAATATAATAATCTTGAATTAAAGGACAATTCCCCCAAGAAGTTATGTCTGTGAGAAATTCTTCATAACCTTACACCAACAGAACAGAAATTTTACTTCTCAATATTGTACAACACCAGGTTTAAAGATTCAACTTATTTCAATTCTTATGGTATGGTTGTTTTTCTGATCCATTTGTCAGTCTGAGGACCTACAGTCACTCCCAATTCTTTGTTTTACTACAGTTGTTATTAAAAATTTGGAGTCACAAAGGTATATTGGTGAAAATTGAAGTAAGTCTGTGAAACTTCACTTAATCGAGACATTCTGGCTGGCAGTCATGAGAGAAGTTGAGGAACAATGGACTCCATTATTTCTTAAATTCTGCTATAATTTCTCTGATGTTCTGGGAAGAAAGTGGGTGCCTGCAAACCAGGTTAACTATCAAGAGGTGGGCTGAACTTTATTCAAGTAAGGCCCAAGGATACACACCTTAGTCCCTAGTTTGCAAGGTAGAGCTATCAAGAGTTGTCTAATGAGGCAAATTCAGAGACAGATTCTTGTTTGTTGGCTCAGTTAGAAAACAGTGGTACAAACACATTTACCTGGGCGAGGTTTAAGATAGCTACTCTTAAAGTACTTTATTATTACACATTGTATTCTTGCAGCTTACTAAGTGTAGATTACTTCTTGTCTCATCATTAGAACAATTCAGGGAAGATGGCTGCCATCATGAGAATTTTTCTAGGTTATTTCCTGGAATCATACATGCTAAGAAGTAATGAAGTGAGTATCTTTAGAGCCATTCACTATTTTCATTCAAAAACACATTTAATGACTCACCACTATATAAAATGCCTTTTAAGAACTCCGAAGATAGCTGTAAGATAGCTGTATATTCAATAAAGACTTGATATTCTTTCTTCTCAAATATTTGGACATGTAAAGTTGTATATTGATAATGTTTTCTAGTAACTGCATCAGAATAGTTTCCTAATTATATATTATAAAAACACATTAAAATAAATCACTTTATATTTTTGAACAGTAGTCAAGATGGAAGTTAGACTTGGTTACAGATAACCTCCTCCATAGATAAATGTGGCAAGATTAAGTTGAAATGAACTCAAATGAGAAAGTAAGTATTCTAGTAAAGATGGAAATTTGTCTTTCCTCAAAATTTTAGTGTGTGTGTGTGTGCACACACACATGCATGTATGTACCTCTGCCTCTACTTGTATCTTTCTCCACTTTGTCACTACTTCCTGCTACCTAGTTTGTCATCCTTACAAAGTAGATAAAAGCAGGAAACTGATGAAAGTTGTTTCAAAAACTGCTACAACAATATGCTATATTCATGTCTAAATATTTATCCTATTCTTTTTTAAGTGCAGAAATTTAAAATTGGTAAATATGATGTAAGAAACCTTCAAAATATGTATGCATTTTGAATACAGTCAAAGCTAAATTCAAATTTGTGATTTTGTTTTCTGGGACTCATTTGGAGCTAAGTAGCTCAAGAATGCAAATAGGAAATATGGAGGTTTGACTTCTAGTCTCTAATGAGCTATGTGACATCACAGGAATCACTTAAACTGTCTGGGCTTTAGTTTCCAAGGTATAAAAATAAGATATTATTTAGTTCTAACATACTTTGTAATTCTGACAGTCTAGGAGGTGGAAGTAAACCAGAGTGATGGCTCAGGCAATGGCAAGTGTCATAATCAGGTGACACATTAATGGAAATACAGGAGACAAAGATAGTTTCCTGGAGTTTGAGTCTGTGGGTCAACAATATGGCCAACAAGGAATCAATTATTCAAACATTGATATTAAAAGTCTCTTTAATCAAGAAGTTAAGAATGGATATGCCATCAGAAAACAGTTTATCAGAAATCAGAGCAAAAATACTAGAAAGCCATAGAGAAGGTGTATCAAGAGGAAGAATGTCATATGTACATGCCTACTACTATGCAGTAAGCATTAATTTTATTTTTGCCTCTGATTTGCTAGGAATGTAAAAGAGTTTTCCCCCAATACATACATAAATTATCTGAATTGTGAAGTTTAGGTAATTTGCCCAGTATCACATTAAATCATAACTTGGGCACTGGCCACATTCTAATCCTAATACTGACTACAGCAGTTATCGCCAAGCCTAATTGGACCTTGGACTTACCTAGGTGCAGTTTAAAAATACAGATTTCTAGGCACATCATCGTGGACTACTGGCACCAAAACTCTGGCATGAAGCTGTGGAATTTGTTTTGCTAGAGAGTTCTCCAAAATCTTTGCCGCCAGCCTACTTTGAGAAAGATGGTGGTCCAAAGTCCATGCAGAAAAGAAAGAGGACTGAGGAATAGTAGCTACATGTACTGCAGTCTATAACATTAGATGATTTAGGCAGTTTTTGACCATAATTTCTGAAGTTTTACTTTCTATGAATATTCTGGTTCTGTCTCAAACCCTATAGCCCTTCATCCTCCAACTATTTTACTGCACTGAAATTGTGGGTGACTATTCACATCCAAAAATTAAAAAAAAAACAAAAACACCCATTTTATTTTCTTCCTTTCTTGGAAAAAATTACCTTAAATTATAGTATGAAATATATGTTTCTAACTGTAATCACATTCATTGAAATACATGAAATATAAACCCCACATGAGTCAGATTCTGTTTGTTCCATGAATTTGAAGCTTACTGCTAATTGACACTTTCAGAAGTCTTAACACCGCCCGTTTAAAGATAGAGCACATTGAAAACGCACTTTTAAAAGAGCTATTTGCAACTGGATAATAGGGATGTGGAGAATAACAGACCTATATAAGAAAATACACTTTAGCTACCTTAGAATTTTTTTCCCTAGGAGAGCACATTTTATATACATGTTAAAACTATACTCACTGGCAGAAAAGTTCTGTTGACTAGCTGTATGATGGTTAATTCAATAGCCTGCAGCTTTTTTGTTCCTCTCTATATGTTAATTGGTCATTCCTTAAAAAGTTTTTTTTTAGTTTTGATGAAATAGAAAATGTGTGATGCCAATTTGGTGGCTACAAAATGAGAATGTAGTGACTTTTTCCATTACTAATATTTTGAGTAGTGGGCTATTTTCTTTAAGAGTATGCTTATAAGTGGCAATACATTTGAAAACCTATTTTTATACTATATCCATTATGGTTCTCATGTTTTCTAGTTGCCACATCACTTTCAGTGCCTAAAACACTTCTAAGAGAATAGAACTGAATATAACTGAAGCGGTATTAAATAAGGTTATTTAAATGCCAATAATTCAATAATTGAGGCCACCTTTATTCAGAAGAAAAACTGATAATGTAAAAATATCAATGAAGAAGTAAGGCGATATGTTCTGAATTTTCTCATTCAATAATAATGTAGGCAAAGCCAGAAGCTAAAAATAGGCAGGGAAATGTAAAAGAAACAGAAAGAACTAAAACTACTTAAAATAAGCGAATTGGGAGAAAGTACTTGCTGTATCGGTCAAGTTCCCAGCAGGTAACAGCACTAAGTGTCAGGACTTTTGAGGAGAATTCTCAGTTTCCAAAGGTGTGTGCCAAATTCAAGGTACGCTAGGGGTTGCTAAGTCACTGGGGGCTTAGCAGCATGAGGAAGACCTTAAGCTGGGTGCCCATGTCGGGGGATGGGGAGTGTTGGAGGGGGGAGGGGAAGAGATGTCTTACTGGAGCCTGCTGAGAGCGGGCTCGGTGGAAAGGGGCCCCTTCTGCCACAAACCACTGCCATAAAGATACATAGCCAGGCTGGAGTCTCGCAGAAACACAGCAGGAAGCAGAATTCTCCTGTCCTTGCCTTCTATGGGAAAGCTCAACTGGAAGCCACCAACTCAAAGTTCTAAATGTCTTGAATTTGCATATAACTTTCCATGTCACCCTTTGCAGATGCACAGTTGATTGCTTACAGCTTTCAGCCTGTGGTCCTCTGTCTGCACTTTTTTTTCATTTGCATATGAAAAAAATACTTTATGTTTTCCTCCTTTATTTGTGTCAGAATCTTTGCATAGATTTTATATTCCACGTCCTCTCCTTGCCCACTCCCCCCTGCGGGGGGCTCTACTACCCAGGCTTCTGTTTCCCAGAAAATAATGTGATCCTTGGTTCTTATCTCCTTTGGCACTATCTGGATTCTACTGTTACTGTTTGCTGTTTCTCTTCCTCTCTTTCTCCATGTCCTGTCCAAAAGCCTTCAGACTGATTGTCCTCTTAGACTCCTTACTGTGACAGGCTTCTGTTATTATTATGAAACTATGTCTGAAAGAAAATGGCATTGGTAGGGTTATGAGATTCCTCTTCCGAATGCTTGTTACCTTGAGCTCCTAACCAACTGTTGATTTCATAGTAGCTCTAACATGAGCACTTTCTGTCTTTTCCATGAACTCCAGACACCCTGAACTCTTATATCAACACAGCGGAGGCTATATGTGGTGATTTAAAATATGTCCACAAATTCGTTGATACTTCTTTTGAAAGTTGGAGCCTAATTCTGCTCCCTTTGAGAATGAGCTGGATTTAGTGACTTGTTTCTGATAAATAGAATGAGGCAGAAATGATAGTGTGTGATTTCTGTGTTTAGGTCACTAAAGACATGGTGGCTTCTGTCTTTCTCTCATCTTGGGTCACTTACTCAGAGATAAGCCAGCTGCCAAGTTAGGATGTTTAAGCAGGCTTCGGAGAGGTCCTCGTAGCAAGTGACAAGCCTTCTGTCCTAGCAGCGAGGAACTGAGGACGTCTGCCTACAACCATGTGAGAGAGCCGTCTGGGAAGGACATCTTCCAGTGTGGTCAGGCCTTCAAATGCAGCAGCCTCAGCTGACGTCTTCACTGCAGTCTCTTGAGAGACACAAGCCAGAACCACTTAGCTAAACTACTCACAAATTCTTGATCCACCAAAGTTGTGAGATTATAAATGTCCATTGTTTTCAAACTAGGAAAACTGGGACAATTCCTTATATAGCACCAGATTAGTAATACACTGCATTTGTTTTTATTTGTTTTGTTTTGTTTTGTTTTCCCAGAATTTACTGTTACCTTTGTCATTTCACTACCCTCTCTCAGCAGAATTTTTGCTCATGTCCCACGACGTTCTTCCTGGAAGGGAAGCTTGGTTCAAATTTCACTATATTCCTCAAAGTGATTTGTGTGAATTTCACAGTTACTATATTTTAGGATGAGGAAAGAATCCCTTTCTTTTCTTCATTTGTTTCTAGAAGGAAAAATGTACAGTCTGATTTTGAGTCTTCTGCTTCTTTATGTCCTACACAAATGCTTGAGATCTATTTCTAAAATGTTTCCTAAATTAAGTAATGAATTAATTTGCATTTTAAAGTCTTACTCTTGTAAACAAACAAAACAAAAGTTTCTGTCTCCTTTTACAGTTCTTTTAAGGTCTCAGGAAGGTCTGTGACATTTGCCATTCACTCTCATACCTGTGGTTTAACCACGGACACCCACTTGTTTCCCTCAGAGATCGTGGCATTATATATCCACTCCAGATAGCTCTTTAGCCTGGAAGCTCTTAGCCTTTAGCTCTTAACTTAACCTTAACACTTGGTCTTTCAGACCTCAGCCCCAATGTCATCTTCTTTATCTACTCATCTTGTCATTTCCCATCCCCTTACCATTTTGGACCTCAGCTTTATGCATGCGTGCTTTATGGGAGTGCCTGTGACATCTTAGTGTGCTTATTTGCCCACATGTCTTTCCCTTCTAGTCAGTGCCGTCAGGGTAGTGGATCAGGTGTGATCCACATTTCTGTCCTCAGCTCTGTCATGTATCACATGATCCATGTTAAGTACTTCCTGGCTCTTCACGCATTTTCCTTGTGCATCTTAGTGTTCTTCCTTCTGAGGCCCTTACAGAGTTTGCATCATGCTATCGGTCTGTACTTTTCTTTGCTAACCTGTAAGAGCTTCCAAATTAGAGCCTTACAATGCTTTCAGGGTAATTCTTGGGTGATAAGTTTGTATCAAAGAAGCGACATAATATTTCAATTTAGCATAATTAATTTCAATTCTTAAGGTTCACACTATAAAACTTTTTACTGCTCTTAGTTTCAGCTCAGGTCATGATCTTGCAGTTCATGAGTTTGAGCCCTGTGTCAGGCTCTGCACTCATAGTGCAAAGCCTGCTTGGGACTCTCTCTCCCTCTCTGGCCCTCTGCCACTGTGCATGTGTTCTCTCTCTCAAAATAAATATATTTATATAAGTTTATTAACTTATAAAAAACACTTAAACTTTTCAGTGGAAAATGTATATAACTGAACAGATTAAAGAGTATTTTCTTCCATAACATATTATATGAGTAAAAATAATTACTTTTTCTTGAAGGAAATTTTTAACAGCCTTTCCTAGACTTTGGGAATTTTTCTTTAGCTTTTTTTCCATGAGATCTAGCCACAGGTATTCTGGCTTTTTTCTTATCTCAGATTCCCCCCTTCTATTCTAAGCTCCCACCCTCCCCTCTTTCTGTTCCCTGCCAAGGACTATTCTTACAGTTAGAAGCCTGTGGAGTTCTTTATTATGCTGCCTGTATTCATTAATTATACACGTGAGATGTGTGTGTTCAATTTTTACCGTGTAGTATGTGCAATATTCTATGTACTCTAAAAAAAAGCTTAAGAGATTTTTAGAGAAAATAAGATGTAGATATGTAATCAGAGTGAAACGAATATAACATCATCTTGGTCCCCTCATTGTTGGCTCTGGGAACTTCGATTGTTACTATGGATTCTACATTTTGTTTTCTACTCTGATTTCTGACTTTCTGCCAGGACTGACTCATCTCCCTTCCATCTTAGATCTTGATTCATCTCAGATTTTACTGCAGTCTCTCTGACTTAACTTATAATGACAGGACTGGTGTGCTGGTCCCCTTTCTAGCTTTAGCTATTGCTTGTGTCAAAACTCATTTCTGAGAAGGATATATATTCACTCACATGTTTTATAATTGCGTATTCATTTGTAGCATTAATCCACTTCTATTTAAAATATTTATAATTACCATTCTGCACAGTTTGTGAGGCCATTATGCTCTAAAATGATTAAATTATCAGTGTAGAATATTGACAATTGAAACTAAACCTCTCAATAACTAGCTTAATATGAAGAAAAATTTAAAATTTCACACATGTGCTGCGTGCACACACACGCACCCCCCCCCCCCACACATTTCCCAACAAACATACATGAGGGACTGGATAAATTAGAGTAATCTTTTACTGAGAAGAATTAGCAAATCCCAAAACCCTACACAAACATTTGCTTGAAGGCATCAGAGAGCTAGCATGTAAATAATTATAGGGCCAAACTCCAAGAGAAAAATGAAACCCATAATGATAAGCTTGGCTTAGAGAGGCTTTTGCCCCTTGTGTGTCCAGATTCTGGAAGAGGCAATTGAGAGGCTAAGATTACTTGCAAAGATATTGACAGATTCACTGTGCTAGGAGAACAAAAGTTGGAAGTTAGAACTTGCCAAGGCAGGCTTTTGGACTCCAAAGTCTATACTCTAGGAATAAGCTTATAGTAGAAAAAGAACTGTTTCTCCTAAGTGTGTACACCAAGCATTGTATAATCATAATTTCTGATTATATCAAGGTTATATAGGCTTCCTAATATTCCCAGCAAACTCCAAAAATCAAAAGAAAGTATTCTCGGCAGAGGGATAATGTTATCTTAGGTTGCAAATTATGTCTTTAATTTTCCACATAAAATATCTGGCACTCAAAGAAACAAACAAAAACAGACATATGAGAATACAGGAGAACAGGATAGAAAACCAAAGAAACAGACTTATAGAACTTTCAGATGATGAAAATATCAAGCATAAACTTAGGAAAAAATGTTGTATGATAATTTTTAGGGAAAGGAAAGACAAGATTCAGATTCTAGGTAGAGGCACGGGAAATGTAAAAAAGAAACAAACGGGAAATTTTATTTTATTTTATTATTTTATTTTATTTTATTTTATTTTATTTTATTTTATTTTATTACAAATGGGAAATTTAGACTGAAAAATAACCACATGAAGACTATGATGGATGAGTTTAACAGCAGACTAGATGAAGCTGAAGGATTGATTAGTAAATTATAATATCCATCAAAACAAAATATTCAGAGAGATAAAAGGATGGGAAATATATAAAAGAGTGGTGAGAAAAATTAACATTTCTATTAGGAATCTCAAAAGGAGAGAGCAAAAGAAGGGGCAGAAACAGTATGCAAAAGAACAGAGATGAGGAATTTTGACAAAGGGTGAGAGACATCAGACTATAAATGAACCCTAAATGGACTCAATAAAAAGAAAAGCACACCTAACCTATCATAGTAAAACTGGTGAAAACCAAAGACAAAGAAAAGAATTCTTAACATGTAAGGGGCAGTGATAAGATTAGCAGTTAGTCAACAGTCAAAAGAAAAAAATAGAAACCAGTAGACAATGAAATGTTAATGGAATAAGTGAAAATAACTATAAACCTAGAATTCTATACACATCAAAAATATCCTTCAAGATGAAACATAGCCATATTTTTTTAGACAAATAAGGGACACATTTAAAAATAGGTCTGTAATTTAGGCTGAAAGAAAAATGATCACCTATAGAAACTAAGAAATGTAGGAAGGACTGAGGAGCCGTAAAAAACTAAATATATGGATACATTTAAAATAATACTCTGCAGGAAAATGTTAGCATAGCAGACCTGTTACTACTATCCTTAGAGAAGTCTGCTTGCAAGACTGGCCTTTGGCTGGCCTCTGGGAACTTGGCTGGTAAACAGTTCCTTACACTTATAGAAAACTTTCTGAAATTGTAACAGTTCACTATTCCTGGGATGTTTATACAAATAACATGATTTATGCTGAATATCTCACTTCCTCATGAGAGATTGGAATTTTGGCACAAGCTTGGCAGAAAGTGCCTATGTGACCAGCCTGTAATAAACCAGTCAAACAACCTGGTTATGGGCCTTGGTCACTGAGTCTCTAGTGAGTTTCCATGAATAGAAACAATGTACACATGTTGCTGCATTTTCATTGTTGAGGAAAAAGTACACTCTATGCAACCTCTTTGGGAGGGAGAAGAGCGCCAGGATATCTAAGTGTGAATTCCTTCAGACCCTGCCCACTTCTTTACATTACAATCCTGCTCCATGTACTTTCTACAGAGACTTAAGAAATCTTTGCTGTGAGCACAGCTATATGTTGAGTCCCATGAGTACTTTTAGTGAATCCCCATATGTAGGGATGATCCTGGGGACTCTGGACAGAAATACCACCTGGTAAAATGATAGTAAAAATACCCTGTGGGGTGTAAAACATATATAGTATTAAAATACACAATAATAACATCAAGTCATGAGTCAAATGACATATAAGCATTCTGAGGTCCTTTTTCTCTCCAAAAAAATGTAAGGTTATAATTCAGATTAGACTCCTCCAGGTCAAGGATGCCTATTTGAAACCTCTGAAAGAATAGTAAAAGAATGAATAACTACCAAGAAAATACATGGAAAATGGTATAATAAAAAATTTAAAAAAAAGTCAAGTATGAAAGGAAACAGAACATAATAAGAAAAGTAGGCACAGTAGCAAATAGTAAGTCGACTAAATTAACATATCTCAGTAAGTGAAGTATGTTAATATGGTAAGCGCTCAAAGTCAAGGATGTGAGACTGGGAAAAAATAACCTAATCATGTGCTGCTTATAAAAGACAACCTAAAATGAAAGAATTTAGAAAAATTGACAAGTAAAAAAGATAGAAGAAAATATATAATACAAACACCTAAAAATAAACAAGTAAACCTAATGAAAATAAAAAGCACACCAAGCCATCATAGTTATGGCAATATTGATATTTGAAAAATTTGTCTCTAAGGCATAAAGCATTATTAAAACCAAAAAGGAACATATTAGAGTGATTAAAATTTCAATTTATTACGCAGAAGTAACAGTGTTGGATTTGTAGACATCCATTAGCATGTTTTAAAAAATATAAAACAAAAATAACTTATTGAAGAGGAAGATAAAAAATAAACTAGTAAGAATACAGTAAACTTAAATTGTGTGATTAAAAATTTGGAGGGGCGCCTGGGTGGCTCAGTCTGTTAAGCGTCCAACTTCAGCTCAGGTCACCATCTCGCGGTCCGCGAGTTCGAGCCCCGCATCGGGCTCTGGGCTGATGGCTCAGAGCCTGGAGCCTGCTTCCGATTCTGTGTCTCCCTCTCTCTCTGCCCCTCCCCCATTCATGCTGTGTCTCTCTATCTCAAAAATAAATAAATGTTGAAAAATTTTTTTTTTTTAAATTTGGAAAGACCTACCTAAGACACTGCCCACACTATATAATATGGCACCCATTTAAAGTGCACAAAAGCATTTACAAATGTGACCACATTCTGGGCTATAACAGGAGGATGAACAAAGTTAAAAAGATTGTTTCTGTTCACTAGAGAATTAAATTAGAATAAATAATACAATTATTACATGAAAGTCCCTTATGTCTGGAAATTTAAATATACTTTTAGGTTAGGGAGACACTGGTAAGTATTAGAAAAAAGTTTGAATGGAATAATGAAGGAAAAGAAGAAATGTGAAATATTTGGATGCAGAGGGAAATTTAGAGTGGTAAGTGAATTTCTTACAAGTAAAGAAAAATGGAAAATCAATGATCTTGGTATCCATCTCAAAGAAAGTAGAAGAAAGGAAATAATGATAAGAACAGAAAAAATAAAAAGCAAAATGAAGCTATCAAAATGAAGAGTTATTTGAAAAGTCTAATAAGATAACACCCCACCTTCCCCCAACTAGACTGAGCAGAGAGATGAGAAATTAAACTATTCAGGAGAGAAATAATACACAAAAACTAGGTAGTGTTGTTTTCAGGAATATAAGTTTGATTTACCACCAGAAAATCGTGTAATATAATTTCTCAAGAGACCGAAGAGGGGAAAAAGATCACAGGATCATCTCAATATGGGCAGAGGTGCATTGTATAATATTTGACATCCATTGATGGTAAAAATAGTGTCTACAAATAGAAATGAATTTGATAAAGGTAGCTAAAGAAAACCGATTATGGCAAACATCATACTTAATAAAATTTTGATAATGTTTTTCTTCTCTTTTTTTTAATGTTTTTATTTTTTATTTTTGAGAGAGACAGAGCATGAGTGGGGGAGAGGCAGAAAGAAAGGAAGACACAAAATCTGAAATAGGCTCCAGGCTCTGAGCTGTCAGCACAGAGCCCAATGCGGGGCTCGAACCTACAAACCATGAGATCATGACCTGAGCCGCAGTCAGATGCTTAGCCAACTGAGCCACCCAGGAGCCCCGATAATGTTTTTCTTAACATTGGCAAGGCTACAGCGAAGCCCACAATCATCACCTCTTCTCGGTATTACTGGATAGATTACTACAATAATGCAAACAAAAGAAGTAATAGTATTGGAAAGGAAAAACCAAAACTGTTATTTACTCACTGATATGGTTTTTTAAATTCCACAATAATTTACGTATTTGAACTACAAATTGAATTTTGCCAAAGCTGGGACATAAAGTCAATATTCAAACATCATTTCAGTATGCCAACAATAAACTAAGGTTTACCAACTATATAAACTCAAATTGAAGTATACAAACAATAAAATGAAATTGTGAAGAGAGATGCAATTCATAATAGCATCAACAATGTCAAATACCTAAGATGGCTTAAACTGCTACACAAGTTAGTGAGCTATTATAGAGAAAAAAGAGATTTATAAATGCAAATTAATCCTAATCAGAATTTTGTCAGGTTCTCTTTTTTTTTTTTAGTAGAAATTGAAATGCTGATTTCAAAATTAACATGTAAATGAAAAGGGGCGAGAATAGGGAATACTTTTGAAGAAGGATTTGGGAGGACTTTCTAATATTGAGATTTTTTACAAAGATACAGTCCCTACTATAGGGTACTGTTGGTGTCAAATGGGACAGAAAACAGTGTGCAGAAACATCCATAAACACATGAAAACTTGATTTAAGATTTTTTTGGTTTGTTTTAGTAATAGTTGCTGATTCATTTGGACAATCCAGAGGGTAAAATGAAACTTGACCCTTATACCATCCACATGAAAAAAAATCAATTTTATGTGAAATACTGACTTATATGTAAAAGGTAAAATATTTGTGAATATTTTCATAACTTTGGAATAGGGATAATTTCATAACCAAGACAAACCATTAACCATGCAAGAGAAGACTGAAAACTTGGACTACATTAAAACTAAGAACTTGTTAATAAAGACTTCAGTAGAGAATGAAATGTAAGTCACAGATGGAAGAAGATATTTGCAAAACACATATTTTAAAAAGAGCAAGAGGAAAAAAAGGGCAAAAAACTTGAGCAGCCAGTCTACAAAGAGGAATATCCAAATGGCCACTAAACATATACAAATTGTTCAACTTCAAAAGACTGACAATAGTAAATGTTGGCAAAGATGGTGAATTCTCATATACTACTGGTGGGAATATAAATTAGCATAATCATTTTGGAAACAAGTTTACTAATATTGAGCATATGTGTTCTCTAACCCTGCACTTTAGCCTCTGAGTGTGTGTCCAACAGAAATGCATATACATGAAAGCCAAGAGCAATGTGGAAGAATGTTCATAACAACATGTTTGTAATAGTCGAAGTGGAGACAGCTCAGATGCCCATCAATACTAAAATGAATGGATTGTAGTCGAATCATACAATGAAACATGGTGTAGCAATGGATATGAATGAATGCAGTCACTCTTGAAAACATGGATAATCTTACAATTATCATGTTGAGTGGAAGGAAGTTATGAATATAGTATAATTCGATCAATATGAAGTTAAAATATGCAATAATATTAATATACGGTGTTTGAGTCAGAATAATAGTTATATTTGGAGGGAAAATGGGGTTGTAGTAAAAGGGCCACAAATAGCTTCTGGGAGGCAGGTAACACTCTGTGAATGCTTTTTCTGAGCTGTGCATTATTTGTGTATGTGTTATATTTTTAAAAGCTAAAGAGACTACATACAGAATTTGGAGTTGAGCTCTGCCTATTAATTTCTATCTACATTTTGAGGTTATTTTTTCTTTTAAATATGATTTTTAATATTTATTATTTTTATTTCAAGATTACTTTGTCATATTAATATGTTAGAACATGGAAATCTGAGGTAAATTTTTAATTTTTTTAAATTTATTTATTTACGTTTATTTATTATTAGGAGACAGAGAGAGAGACAGAGCATGAGCGGGGGTTGGGCAGACAGAGGGGGAGACAGAGTCTGAAGCAGGCTCCAGGCTCTGAGCTGTTAGCACACAGCCAGACACAAGGCTAGAACTCATGAACTGCGAGACCATGACCTGAGCCAAAGTCAGATGCTTAACCAATTGAGCCACCCAGGCGCTCTTGAGGTAAATTTTTAGGAAAACAAAACAAAACAAAACAAAACAAACAAGTTATATTCTTCTTGAAAAATCTTATCTAAGATTGTCTACTTCTATTGTCTTTCCTTCGAGCTTAAATTAATTGCATGGTCCTGTTTTAAATATGCTAGACACACTGTTTCCTGGCTTACAATAGAGTCCGGTTTTATTTAGACAGCATTACTTTTGATTAGTTTGATGCTTTTAAATGGAAATATTTGGTAGATATGTAACTTTACAAATAAAAATGGAAATGAGTTTAGGGAAACAGGCTAGGTATATTAGATATGTAGGAAGAAACTCTGATAGCAACAACCAAAATTAGTGTCTCTAATAGTGACATGCTGAAGTCAGAGAGAGGTCCCAGAAATCTCTAATATGTTTCAATGAATTTGCACAAGAAAATTTATTTCCAAGCTGCTACAATAATATTGAGGTACTGTTAACTCATTGTTTTACTAAACAACTCACTTAAATTTCTGGTCTTCCTTGATATTTTAGGATTATCAGTTGATGTGTCAGTAACTAAAAAGTTTGGCAATTAACATGTTAGGGCACGTATAGTGTTATTGGAAAGTGAAATGAGTTACTTACAGATAGACCTTGCTTCAGAGTCATTTCATACACAGAGTATAAATATGTAACTGAAGTGAGGATTATTTTTTTTAATGTCTTCTTATAAGCAGTAAAGTTTCTTTAGCATCTGCTCAAAATGTCTAATTGTGGGTTCTTTCAAGTGCATATTTATGCATAAAATAATAGTAAAATAAAAGAGTAATAGTAAGGCACATTTGTATTGATATCACTGTATAAAACATCTCCTTATTTAAGAAAAGAAGCAGTGCATTGGAATAGTTTGGCCAAGGAACTATCCTTTTCATTAAACCTTCATACCAACTTCCCTTGCTTCTTACTTCTTTCTTCCTACGTTTAGACAATCATTCAGCGGATAGTTTTTGTGTGGCTTCTTCCTGATCTTTCTCTTTTATGCAACATTTTACAGACTCTTACAGCACCCACTGATATTTCTTGCTTTAGTCATGAATGATACCAGTTTCTTTTTGAAATATCATTTTATTATTATTTGCTTTTTTAATGAAGGCTCTTTTCCTAATGAAATTCCCAGTTTCTGAAGACAGGAACGGCCTTTTCTTGTTTTTGCACATATCAACGAACACAGAATGTGCTCGAGACATCCTCATCAAATAGAGTTGTATGGTTAAAGATTTAAGCTTGTATGAATGAAGTCCAACACTTCTGGGAGATTACTGTTTAAACAATTTCTCCTGCATTGTGTATTATCCTTGCCATATTGCTATTAAAGTAATGAGATTTCTGGTTCAGTACTCATAATGTGGAACCTCACAATAGGAAATTATAAAGAACAGGTTCAAATCAGCTTCAATACTGGTTGCACATTAAAATCATTACAGGTCAACCCTGGCGCCTTCCGCAGAGTGTATTTGCAACGCTGAATTACTGGTGGACACTAACAACACGGGTGTAATCCTCCTTTTACTGAGAGTTGGAGAAACATCAACTCATCTAGCGGTGCCTTGCATTTCCCTAGTGGTTAATACTAATCATGATTCAAAAATCCACTCATACAGCCATGATAAATATCCTTAAGCTTCAAATATGCATGCGATCTTTAGGATTAACTTTCTCCCTTTCTGGGCATGTCTGCCCACCTGCGTGTAGGAATATAAGATTGTTCTGAAGGACTGCTAGTTAAGAACAAGTCTCTGTAGTCACATTGCCCAGTATTGACGGTGCAGCCTTGGGAAAGCTTCTTAACTTCTCTGAGCCTCATTTTCCATATATAAGTGGAGATCATGATGGTGACTTTTTTAGTGGGAGAGTTGAGACAAACTGAGGAGATAACCTTAAACAATTCCCTTCTCGCTCCACAGGTGATATGTACTCCCATACCACACAGAAAAAGAAAGATAGGTGAGAGCATTCCCACTTTTAAAAATTTTATCTCAAAAATTTAAATTTATGATGTGAATCTTCACCTGTTCTTTCTTCCTGCCTTTCATCTCTAAACGTGAGACTGTCTCTTCCTTCACAAGGCAAAAGCTAGACCTGTACTCATAACCTCTTCCCTCTTTGCATTCATCACCTTCCTGTATCCTCTATCCCTTATTTTGCTGTATTTTTAATTTCTCTCATTCCAGTTTTTCTTTCTTTTCAGCCTATGCTTTAGGTTGTGTTTGATTCTGACAGCCATTTGAACTGCTGCTTCATGGTTTCCTCCCTTTTCCAGCAAACTTAGAAAAATTTTACACTCTGTATGGGTTTTATCAGCTTTTCCATTAGTTGATATGTTAATATTAATAACCCAAACTTGTTACAAATAGAATGAATAGACATTTTTCTCATTATCTCTTCAGCTCACCAGGGTGCCTTCTATGCCCTTGTTCCTGAAATGGCTCTATCAAAGATCACTGGTGACTGCTGGGGATCCCACTTTCCAACTGGCTGACTTCTGTGCAATAGGTGGTCCTTGACCATTTCTCCCTACCGTTGATAGCTCCTCTGTGACTTCTTTTTCAAATTTAGTTATAGCACTTTTCTAATCCTCTTGCCTTTTTAAAAATGACTTCTTTTTACTCTTATTTCCCCTCCTTAATTGTGATACATATTTTCAGTTTCATTTACCTTTCCTTTTCCTTTATCTTTATATTCTCTCTCTCCCTGTCTCTCTCAATAGTCTCATTTAATTATAATCTTTTACCACTTACCAGTGTTCCAGTGACTTGACAGTGTATATTTCTAGGTCACATCATCTATTTGCAGCTCCAAATGCAACATGAAAACAGGCCACTGGATGTCCCATAAGTGCCTCAAAGTGAGCATCCCCAAGACGGTAGATCTGTCTTTTTCCCCCCATTCTACTGCTCTAGACCACGCCTTCATCCCCTCTCATTTGGACCACTGCAGTCACCTCTAAATTAATCTCACCACTTCACATCATGAGAAGGGTTAGGAAGGAAAGGTCTCTAAGTGCATGGCTGAGAATTTCTTTATAATTTCTCCAATGTGCAGAAAGTTGCTGGTTAGTACACATTGTCAAAGGGACCAGAGTGGAAATTTTAGTCCCTTTCTCTTTGAGTCAGCTTCATTATCTTGGATTTATTCAAGTGTGTGAGCTGCTTCACCCAGATCCATGCATATAGAGGCCGTGTGGCTAGGAACACTGTATTACATACTTTATGTAATTTGAATTTATGTCAGTATTTCATGATTAGATTCCAAGATGTGAAGATCCAAATTATTTACTCAGTGAATATTAGAAATATTTTTATATTTTGCCTTGCTAAGTTTTATGACAATTAATGGGTATTGTCTATGGAGAGATTATATTAAATATTCTTCTGTCCTTTAGTGTGTTAGCTTGGGGTCTAATAATTTTGTTATTTTATAATATAAATTACATAAAAATTTAAAAACCTTACTTTTGAGAGTATTATATAGTATGCTTTTGAAAATATGTCATTTATTTATATATATTTTGCTAATTTCAGTATTTTCCTTAATAAACATGTATATTAAGGGTCAAACACATATTTGACCCTTAATATCTGAAACCACTATTTATTTATGTGAGTCATGGGTGTACTTGAGAAGGAGAAGGAAAATACTGATTTGAAGCTTCAATTATCAAATTATCCTGATATCAAATAAATATAAAATATCAAGTAATATTTACAAAATATTTGAGAATGTCATTTACCTTTTTTTCCTATTACAAAGACGGATTTCTAAAAATATTTATTGATTAAAAAGGCTTTGAACTGTTCACATCTTAGTCCATGTGGGCTGCAATAACAAAATATGGACTGGGCAACTTAGAAACAACAGGAATTTATTTCTCACAGTTCTTAAGGCTGCGAAGTCCAAGATCGAGGCATTGGCAGACTCTGTCTCATGTGAGACTGCTTTCTGGCTGTGGATAGTGGCTTATGTCCTCACATGCTTGAAATGACTAGAAATTTCTCTGGGACTTCTTATGTAAGGACACTAATCCTATTCATGAAGGTTCTGCCCTCATGCCCTAATCACCTCCCAAAAGCTTCGCCTCCAGTATCTTTACATTGGAGATTAAGTTTCAACTCTGAATTTTAGGGAGACCCAAACATTCAGACCGTATTAATTTTTCTTAATAACATTTGATTTCTTCACGTGTTTATTAGCTGTTTATAAATCTAACTTGAAAAATGACCCTAGATAGTTACGTTTTTCTATATTTTATCTTAAGGAAAATAATGCTCATAGCTGTACAGTTATATCTGCTTAGTTATGTCACAGCAATAAAAATGTAACATGCTTATTTGGGTTCTATTCACCTACCATTTGTAAGCATAAGAGTTTATTGTACTAAATTAACCTGTCCTATCTATACTATATTCATAAACTTAATAGCAGTCCTCCATAGTAAAATAACTACAAAAATATTTTATTTCTGTGTTATGTGTAACAAGACATACATTTGTCTATAAAATAATTACAATCATTTTACTAGGACCATAAGCATTATTATAATGAATGCAATAATTAATCTCCTTTATTTCAAAAACATCTCCAAGTTCTATTTTAAAGGAATTTAAATAGATACATTGCTGGATTTGTACTCTAAACCTTTCATTTCTATCTACAAAATGATGTAATTTGATCACATTAGAAACAATAAACTGTAAGTATTTTTGCATTTTTGTCCTATGCTAGTTATGAAATCTTCAGAACATTGAAAATAAGTACAGTTATATAGTTTTTCTTCCTTTTGACATGATAATTTAAAAAGGTGTGACATAAAATGTTAATATTTCCTTTCTGTGGGTTCTTTTTAACTGATATTTTATTTGATTTTTTGGTATTTTGCAGCATAACCTTTTATAATTCAATGGGAACCAAAATTCTACCTCACAGTGAGCTGCCTTTTTGTACTTTTTCTCTCAGTGGTGCCTTTTAAAATATATATCATCTTTTGTTTACCTATTTTCGGACTCTGAACTGTAATTATAATAAATTTCTGTCTATGCTTTTTAAGGTTCTTGAATTCTGCACTTGCATATGAGTAATACAAAATAGTTGGTAGAACAAACTGATTCTAATGTTTATGTGGAAAGTCAAAAGACACAGAATAGCTAGTACAATATAGTTGAAGAACTGATCTAGGACCTGACCTCAACACTTACTATAAAGCTGTAGTAACCAAGACAGTGTGGTTTTGGTGAAATAATAGACAAATAGATCAGTGGAGCCAAATAGAGAGTCCTGATATAAATCCACAAAAATACAGTCAACTGATTTTCGACAAAGGAGCAAAGACAATCAATGGAGCAAAAATAGGCTTTTCAACAAATCATGCTGCGACAGCTGGATATCTGGGTGCAAAAAAGTGAATGTAGACATAGACATTCTACCTCTCATAAAAATTAACTCAAAATAGATTGTAGACTTAAATGTAAAATGCAAAACTAAAACTCCTAGAAGGTAACATAGGAGAAAACCTACATGATCTGGATATGGGGATGACTTACTAGATACAACACCAAAGGTATGGTCCATGAAGGAAATAATCGATAAGCTGGACTTCATAAAAATGGAAAATTTCTGCTCTGCAGACAATGTCAAGAGAATGAGAAAACAAGCCACAAACTGGGAGAACATATTTGCAAAAGACACATCTGATAAAGGACTGTTATCCAAATTATACAAAGACTCTTAAAACTCAACAATGAGAAAACAATTTGATTAAAAAATGGACCAATGACCTTAACAGACACCTCACCAAAGAAGATATACAGATGGCAAATAAGTGTATGAAAAGATTCTCCACATCATACATCATCAGAGAAATGTAAATTAAAAAACCAATAAGATAATATTATACATCTTTTGGAATGGCCAAAATCTGGAACACTGGCAACACCAAATGTTCATGAAGATGTGGAACAGCGGGAGCCCTCATACATCCTCTAGTGGGGATGCAAGCTCATAGCAGCTTAATTTTATTTATTTATGTATTAAAAACTTTTTTTTCAATGTTTATTTTTGAGAGTGAGAGAGAGAGAGAGACAGAGACAGAGACAGAGCATGAGTGGGGGAGGGACAGAGACAGAGGGAGACACAGAATCAGAGGTAGGCTCCAGGCTCTGAGTTGTCAGCACAGAACCCGACGCGGGGCTTGAACTCACAAACCGTGAGATCATTGACCTGAGCTGAAGTTGGATGCTTAACCAACTGAGCCACCCAGGTGCCCCTAGCTGAATTTTAATTTTTTAATGTTTATTTATTTTTGAGAGAGAGAGAGACAGAGTGTGAGCAGGGGAGGGGCAGAGAGAGAGGGAGACACAGAATCTGAGGCAGGCTCCAGGCTCTGAGCTGTCAGCACAAAGCCCGATGTGGGGCTCGAACTCACAGACCATGAGATCATGACCTGAGCCAAAGTCGGACTGTCAACAGACTAAGCCACCCAGGCATCCCCCCTAGCTTAATTTTAATTGGCAAAACTTGGAAGCAACCAAAATGTCCTTCAGTAGGTAAATGGATAAATAAACTGGTACATCCAGACAGTGGGAATATTATTCAGCACTAAAAAGAAATGTGTGCTCAAGCCATGACGAGACATGGAGATATTTTTTTTAAGATTATTTATTTATTTTGAGAGAGAGAGAGAGGGAGAGACAGGGAGAGAGAGAAAGAGTATCCCAAGTAGGCTTTGCACTGTCAGCACAGAGTCTGATGTGGGGCTTAAACTCATGAACCACAAGATCATGACCTGAGTTGAAACCAAGAGTTGGACGCTTAACCGACTGAGCTACTTAGGTGCCCCAAGACATGGAGAGATCTTAAATGCATATTATTAAGTGAATGAAGTCAAACTGAAAAGACTCTATTATTCTAATAATACGATATTCCAGAAAGGGCAAAACTATGGAGATTAAGTAAAGATTACTGGTTACCAGGGATGAGGGCAGGAGAGAGACAAATAGGTGAAAATATGATGAGACTATATGTATGTATGAAAATATGTATGATACTGTAATGATGGATACATGCCAGTATCCATTTGTCCAAGTGTGTAGAATGTATAATACCAAGAGGTAACCTTCAGATGAATTATGTATGTTGGGTGATTATGATGTGTCAATGTGGGTTCATCATTTTAAATAATGTACTAGTCTGGTAAGGGTGTTAATAAGGGGAGGCTTTGTGTGTGGGAGGGGCAGCAGGTCAATGGGAATTCTCTGTACTTTCCTTTTCATTTTGCTGTGAACCTAAAACTTCCCTGAAACAAAAAGTCTTTAAAAGGCAGTTGGGACAGAAAGGGACAAGATTCTAGCAATAACTGAATAAACTTAAAAACATAATCTGGATTCCTAATACTTAAACTACTCCTTTTCCCAAGCATTTAATTTTATATGTTCTTTTTCTCCTCTTGGAAATGTTCACTTCTTTCCCTTTCTACTCATTGTTTCCTTTGCTTCTCCTTCCAACTCTGTATTAATCCTTGGTATGTAATTCTTCATTGTTTTAGAACCTGTTTAAATGTTTCAGTTAATTTTTACAATTTAATCTCCCTGAAAGTGAGAGGCAGAACTTCCTTGTGGTTTTAAGCAGGAACTCTGGAGTCAGAATGCTCAGAGTCAAATCCTACCTAGTTACTGACTTGTGCAGCTTACCAAACCTCCCTCTGTGTCTTTGTCTTCTCACTTATAGGGATGTGGTGAGCCTTACCTGTTAATATGGGCAGGGTTCTGAGATCAGGTTCTTCTTGTTTGCCTTCTCTTTGTCCATCCCTTCTAAGTGGAAGGGCTGCTTCTTTTCCTCTCTGGGGTTAAATCTTCAAATTGAACTTGGATTATCAATGCCCGTCACCTTATCAGGGACCTTCCTGGTTTCATGAAATGCCTCTTCAAATTCTTGAACTAGGCTGGACACCATAGTTCAGTGATATGGAATATTTGTAAGATGACATCCATGGGCTTTTATAAATGATTAGCCTTTTGCATAGAACTGTTTTCCCACCACCTTGTGAGCTTGGCCTCATTTGACACATTGCTCAAATTTGTTCTGATTCTCATATCTTTAACCTTCTCTGCTTCAGAGTCCCAAATGCACATCACCCTCTTAGACTTCACCTTCCTGACTTATAAGTGTTGCTTTACTTGTCTAGGTCCCAGGCAGAATGCACATTCTTTGAGAGAGATAGAGTGTTCTTCTATCCCAACAGTATCCCAACAGTATGATTGGCCCAAGTTATCTTTTTTTTTTTTTTTAATGAGTGAATAAGTGAGCATTTGAATTTGATAAGAACCTTATTTCTAGTTTATTACCATAGGAATCCAGTTCAATAAAATAACGTGTGACCTTTTAAATAGTAGAGATTCTCTTTCCACCCATGATTAACCAAGAAATGTGCTCTCACCAAGAAGTTTTAAAAAATTAAAGACTGTTACTTGACAGGCCAAATGACAAGAATAACAGCTTTATTTTTGAGCAAGTTCTTATTTAAGAGAGTTTCATGTCCCATTTATCATACGACTAACTATCCTACGTTTTGGAATGACCAGCAATTTACTATATCTCATGCTATTCTCTTCCTTCATATCTTTTTCCTAGGAAGTAATTTTCTCTTAAAGTCAATGCAGCTTATATTTTATAGCCAGATGCAGAAGATTAAAGAATAAACATGTCATCTTATTATAGAAAAAAAGTTTTTAAGGGCTATGATTAATTTCTGCAACTCAGTGCCTGGATATATGTCAATAGTTTGTGGCTAAAGAAGATGTCTTCAAAAGCTTTCGGTAGTTGAGTGTATGTATTTTTGAGGTATGATCATATGGTTTGGTGATTTCTGTACAAGGAATTTATTGTTCCATTGATCTTGTCTATTTCTCTTTGTCTTTGGTTGAAAACAGAACTGACAGAATTACCAATAGAAGTAAAAACATAGAAAGTATGTGCCTTCTTGAACTTTGCAGATTTGGATTTTAAGCATTGATCTGTTATTGGATTGGATTGACAAGACTGAATGTCAAGTCCATTCAGTAATGTAGCTTTAGAAGGTCTTACATTTTAAGTTGCCTACATAGTCCCGATACCAAACCTACAGAGGAGTTATTTTCCTTTTCTTTTTTAAAAGTTTTTTTTTTAAGTTTATTTATTTTTGAGAGAGGGAGAGAGAGTGCAAGCTGGGGAAGGGCAGAGACAGAGAGACGAGGACAGAGGATCTGAAGCAGGCTCCGCACTGACAGCAGCAAGCCTGATGTGGGGCTTGAACTCACGAACTGTAAGATCATGACCTGAGGCAAAGTCAGACACACTCAACTGACTGAGCCCCTGGTGCCTCTTTCTTTTTCTGAAATCCTAAGTGGAATCTTTATTCATTACAGTTAGCCTTTTATTCTTTTCAATTAAAAGATAGCCTTTAAATTTTTTTAGTATAAAATTTAAATGTCTTAAATATCCCTTTAATAAAACTTGAGCTACCTCATCACAAATTTTTATCTCTAGTATTGCTTTGATTTTTATTCAGTTTGAAGTATTTTCTAATTTTTATTATGATTTACTACTTGTGAGTGATTCAGAAATATGTTTTTAAGGTTCAAGCACATGAAGTCTTTTATGTTTTCTTCTTGTTACTGGCTTCTCTTCCCTCTTCCTTTTCAAAGCAGTCTCCTATAATTATTCCTGTTCTTTTAAGTACAGTACATAATTTTCTGCTGTACCCTCTGGACTTCTCTTTCAGCATATACATTTGTTGGAATTTGTTTTCTATTTCAAAAAAAAGACAACTTTGACCCCACGTTACCCTTTGTAAACTCATTTCTTAGCTTCCCTTTACAGCAACATTTTTTTTCTTTTTAAGTTTTTTTTTAATGTTTATTTTTGAGAGACAGAGAGAGAGAGAGAGAGAGCAAGTGAGCACGAGAGGGGGAGGGACGGAAAGAGAAGGAGACAGAGGCTACAAAACATGCTCTGCAACAGCAGAGAGCCTGATGCTGGACTTGAACTCATGAACCATGAGATCATGACCTGAGCCAAAGTCAAGATGCTTAACCGACTGAGCCACCCAGGTAGGTGCCCCTATAGCAACAATTTTTGAAGGAGCCCTTAGAGTTGGTGTTTCCACTGTCACCTCCCATTTTCTTAACCCATTTTAGCCACCTTGCTATCGTTACCATTTTTGGGCAATTGCTTTCATGACCTCCATGTTACCAAATCCATCAGTGATGTTTTAGACTGATTTTCTGTCAATTGGCTCTGTCAGTTAGTGAGAGCAAGGTGTCTCACTAACTCTCTGACCTCTGACTCTCTTACTGAAATCTCTGACCTCGATTGTAGATTTTTCTCCTTTCTCTTTGCAGCTCTTTCATTTTTTTGCTTCAGTATTTTTAATTCTGTTATTGAGTGTATACACATTTGTGATTGTTACATTCTCCTGATGAATTGTCACTTCTTTATACTTGATACTACTCTTTCCTTTGAAATCTACTCTGATATTCATATAGCCATTCTGGTTTTCTTTTAATTAGTGTTACTGTGATACATCTTTTCCCATGCTCATGCTTTCAACCTATTGTTGCCTTTGTACTTAAAATGTGTTTCTGGGGCGCCTGGGTGGCTCAGTCAGTTAAGCGTCCGACTTCGGCTCAGGTCATGATCTTGCGATTTGTGAGTTCGAGCCCTGCGTGGGGCTCTGTGCTGACAACTCAGAGCCTGGAGCCTGCTTCTGATTCTGTGTCTCCCTCTCTCTCTTCTCCTCCCCCACTCACACTCTGTCTCTCTCTCTCCTTCAAAAATAAATAAACATTAAACAAAAAATTAAAAAAAATAAAGTGTGTTTCTTATAGGCAGCATATAATTGGGTCTCAATTTTTTTATCCAATTTGATAATCTCTGCCTTTAAATTAGTTTATTGAGGTCATTTGGATTTTATGGAATTAGGCATGTGCTTAAGTTTAAATCTATTGTCAGTTTTAATGTCTTTCCTGTTAATTGTATTATATTTGTCAGTTCTGCATTGGTATCAATGTATTGAATTTTCTGATCATAGGTTATATGTTTCTGGTTTTTTATGTGACTGGTAATTTTTGGTTGGATATCAGACATTGTGAAATCAATTTTCTTGGGTACTCAATGTTTTTATATTCCTGTAAATGTTCTTGAGATTTTTTCTAGGATAAAGTTAAGTTGATTTTTCTGAGTCTTCCTTTTCAAATTAAAAAACAATTTTTTAAACCTTAATTTACTTTTTATTTTCGAGAAAGAGAGAGAGAGAGAGAGAGAGAGAGAGAGAATGTGTGAGTGGAGGAGGAACAGAGAGAGACACACACACAGAATCCAAAGCAGGCTCCAAGTTCTGAGCTGTCAGCACAGAGACTGATGCAGGGCTCGAACTCATGAATCACAAGTTCATGACCTGAACTGAAGTCGATGCTTAACCAACTGAGCCACCCAGGCACCCCTGAGTCTTTCTTTTGGGATTTGTGGGCAGAACACAAGGGATTTTTAGTTTAGGGTTAATTATTCTCTACCAGGAGGCAAGACCCTTCTGTGTACTCTACCCAGCACCTCATGAATTATGAGGCTTTCCAGTGTGCTGATAGGGACAGACACCATCTGATGTGTCAGTGTTGTTTATTCCCTCTATTCTTTGGGTGGTTATTTCCCTTGCTTTTGTTAGTGACCTTTTATGCATGGATCAATATTCTGATGAATACTCCAGGGAGACCTGCTGCAGATCTCTGGAGTTCTCTGTGCACCTCTCTCCTTTTTGTTAGTCTGTCTTGCAAATTCTAGAAGCTTTGATTTCTCCAGATTCTCAGCAGTGTCTCTTTAACTCAACAAATCTTCCTGGCTGTACATATGATCCCCTTCCCAGCACAAAGTCTGGAAAATCTCAAAGCAGTAAACTGGGGCAATTGTAGGACTTTTTTCCACCCCCCCCCCCCACCCATCCCCAGATTTCAGGGATCACTTTACTTCATTGCCTGGTATCCAGCATCTTGAAAACCATTGGTTCACATATTTTCTCTATTTGTTTATATTGTTATTTACTTCTGGTAGGATTGCAATTCCAGTTCCTGTTACTCAATCTTGGCCAGAAACAAAACTCTTTTGTTCTGTGTTTTTAGTTCTCTTTTTTAGTTTTTTAGTTCTCTTTAGTATGACTACTTTCTCAGAATTGATCCTCTGATTGTGGTTGACGGCCTTTCCAGAATCGACCTAACTCATACTTTGCAAATCTTGTTTTGAGCTCATTATCTGAGGGAGATATTCCCTCATATACCCTTACAGTGAGCCAGTTTTGAGCCTGCATTGCTGGGTGCACAAACTCGGTTTGTATCAATGCTTTACTCATGGGTTTTGCCCCATGAGACACCTGTCAAACTCCCAAGAAATATAAGCCTATTTCAAGTCTATCCCTCTAAGGTTGTAACTAAATCCTGGCCACATTGGGCAGTTTATTTTCATTACATGGGTGAGCAGTGGGCACTTTTTATGCTTCATTCACTGTTCCTGCCCTGAGGTTCAAAATAGCGTATATGTGTAATGGCCTTACCCTTGATGCCCCCGTCCTGTCTTCCCTGTGAGCTGCTGATTTCAGCTCCTGTCTACTCCCCTGAGTTCCCTATTCATTTCTACTTCATGGAGATTTTCTTTCTTTTTTTAATCTTTCAAATATGAAATGTTTTCTATTAACTTTGTGTTTTGGGAACAGGAAGGAGGGAATTCCATTTATGTTAAATCTATTTCATCTGGAATGAGGAAAAAAAAGTTTTTGAAGAGTTAGCAAAAAGTAGAGACTGTGGGGGGAGGTAGCCTAGTCATTTTAGTAACCCCTGATTGAAATTCTCGTCAGTTTATATTTCTTTAATTTTTCAAAAAGATTATGTATACATTGCCTTTGTATTTATGTAGGCAAAGATTCCACTTCAGCACTTTAGAAAATGCCAACCCTAATTCAGAGAGATAGTAAAGATTTTGCTGAAACTGTTGCTGTTCTAGAGTTATTCAAAATTCTGGTAATGATTATAAAAGGATAAAAACTTTTTATATTGTATGGCACTTTTTAATGTTGTATGGTATGAGAGAAAACCATCTAGTAAAAATTAAAAAAACCTTTATATAGATATTTATAAATATGTTGTAGGGAGAACTATTTCACTAATGGAATTTAAGAAATGAGTATCTTATTGGAATATCTGAAAATATGGGGTACCTGGCTGGCTCAGTTGATTGAGTGTCTGACTTGATTTCGGCTCAGGTCATGATCCCAGGGTGGTGGGATGAAACCCCATGTTGGGCTTTGTGCTGAGTGTGGAGCCTGATTAAGATTCTCATTCTCTTCCTCTGCTCCTCTCCCCCACTTGAATGCTCTCTCTCTCTCTCTCAAATAAATAAATAATAATAATATATTTTATTATTATCTGAAAATAATAATAAAAAAGATTCTGATTGTAGTCAACCTATGTCTGACTTTGTTTTTCAACATTCTTTCTTTCCTAGTCAGACTGGCACTACAGAATGTCCAAAGTCCTGTATCCCTTGGTCTATTTCTACCTTGATGTGTATTGTAGTCCATTGTCTTAAAGAAAGGCAATAACTTCCTATTAAAGATATTTTCCTAAATTTGATGTACTAGTTGAAGTCTTCAACAATTCAAAAAAGTTTCCTGATTGCTAAGAGTCATTCATAATGCCATGTTTTACCCATTTTTTAATGGCTAATAATGAAAAACTTTCCTACAGAATCCTTACAGGGGTATTTGTCAGAATTTGAACTTGTTTTCTCATTCTGTTAAATATCAATCTTACATCTTATTGTACTTTTAACCTTTTTATAATGGTTTCTTAAATTTAGCTGCTCTTAACATTTGCATGTTCAGTACACTCAAGTCCCTACCTTTATAAATTAGGTTTCTGTACATTTCCATTTTTATCATAAACCAAGCTTGATAATTGGTTATCATAATTATTATCATTGAGCATTTGGATACAGGGTAGCCTTAAGTAAGCATCGCCATTAAATACATATATATTATATATATATATTATTTAATAAATAAATAATTAACATATAAATACATATATAATATAAATAAATATAAAAATAAAAATATATAAATATTTAAATATAATATAGATATAAATATTATAAAATATTATATAAATATAAGTAAATATAAATAAATAATGCATATATGATATATATATAAATAATTGATTCCTTTAAGAGTCATCACAGACATTAGACAAAAATATGTATTGAATACTCAATATTTTAATTATAAGGAAAAACAAATAACTAAAAATATTAAATTCAGTCATTGTAGGAACCATTCACTTTAATAAAGTAATGAAATTCATTTATATAAGGTACAAAAGAAAATTCATCTCATTAATTCACAATTACATAGTCTTCCATTTTGAAGTGGAATGTGGATGAGTGGTAATTATGTTTTCATTTATGAAAACACTTTATAAATTAAATAAGCCATATTTAAATATATTGAAGCTGGGATGCCTGGGTGGTTCAGTCTGTTGAGTGTCTGACTCTTGATTTCAGCTCAGTTCATGGTCTCATGCTCCTGAAATCGAGCCCAGCATCATGCTGGGTGTGATGCCCGATCAAGATTCTCTCTCCCCCTGCCCCTCATCTGCTCATGCTTTCTCTCTCTTTCAAAAAAATAAAAAACAAAAACAAAAAATATTAATATATTTAGGCTGTCCAGAACCTAAAAGTAAAAGGGTGATGTGCTTTGTTAATACTAAAAATGTGTTGGGATTCACTTAATTAGTGGAAATGTTCCAAAAATCTACATGGAAAAAAATAAGCAAGATACATAGACTCAAGGATTTTTTTTTTTTTTACTTTGCCTTCTTATAACTAATTGACCTATAGACTTATATCTAATTGACCTAGCTAAAGTATAGGAAATTATTTAACCATCAGTTATGTTAGGTTTTTGCCAACAATTTCTATAGCTAACATTAAACCAATGTATATATTGCAATAGATTGGAACATAAATTTAAATTTTGGTGTCTGTTTTCAGTATTATAGCATTGATTTGATCTTCAACTTTGGTCTCATCATAGGAAGATGTATATACTTTTGGCAGTCCCTATAATTAACTCCAGTCAACTCATTAGGAAATATATTCAAAACATAGGAGAGCCTGGGTGCCTCAGTTGGTTAAGTGTCCAACTCTTGATATCAGCTTAGGTTGTGATTTTGTGGTTTTGAGATCGAGCCCCAAATCGGGCTCTGCACTGAAAGTGGGCCCTGCTTGGGATTCTCTCTCTCCTTCTCTCGCTGCCTCTCCCCTGCTTGTGCTCTCTCTCTCTCAAAATTAATAAGTAAATTTTTAAGAAAACATAAAAGAAGGTCTACTTATCTTTATCTGCACCTATACTAATTAAGATGTTCATTTATTAATATGTTGATTTAAGCTACATCTGGATGTTCTGGACATTGTGTTAGGTCTTCAAGAAATAACAAATAGAAGTGAGCATGGCCAAGAGGACCATGGGGTTCCATTCTTAACACATCAGCAAGATTTATTAAAGTTCTTTGAACCAAAAATGAGTATCCAGTAGGTAGTTTGACAGTCAATATTTTAAAATAACCAATCAACAACTATAGAAATTTTTGCCTAACTCTGTCTTTGGTACTATAGGGTACCAAAAATAATGACTTTTTGATGCACTGATTGTATGAAGAACCCTATATCCATGTTTTTCCTGCAAAGTATAGAAATGGATGTTTAAAATACCTTGTATCGGTAGACATGAGGTTGGGGATGGAAGAATAGAAAAAGATGAAAGCTGAAGGTCATCAGTGAGTTAAAGTAAATGGGAAACAGATCTCAACCAATCTCTTTTCATTGGCCAGGCAACAAGCTGTATGTTAGTAGTTAAGAGGGAGAAACACTATAGAATTTTGGCACTTGTCCCTAGTGTCTCCTTTATCTTTTTCTTCAAGATTTATCTGTGGGAGGATGAAGTACATGTATTCACAATACTTGTGGTTATGGGGATATTTTATTTATTTAGGACATATTTGTGTGTCCAGCACTGTTATAGGTTATGAAAGCACCTGACTTAGATATTTGCAAGAGTCTATTTGCAAGAGGGTGGTGTATTTGGCTAATTTATTACAGGAGTTGTTTCGGATAGAATAAATTATTACCCATACCAAAATCAAATGTAACAATCTTCTAAGTGATTTGACTTGCACTTATCCATCTTTGTGAGATAATAAGCAATTAACCAATGATTGGAATGCAGGATATAATTTGTGATGATGGCTCTAATAATGGAGTTTAATTAACTTCAAATAAATATTTTAGTGAGCATTCATTTGCACACCCAGATGTTTATTTATAATATAATAGCTTGTCTATTTTTGTCATTACCCACTGTACCAGAAATCATGCAGCAAAGTTAAGATCCATTTAAAATGCCATGATCTAAAAAGTCATAGCTTTTTTGTGTGTATAGCATTGGTATCATGATTAGTAAGCAGATCACAAAATGGCTGACAATCTGGTGTGATTGATGATATTGTTTTCCAGTTCCTGAACATATTGTTCTGATTCTGTCAGATAGATTTGTGAGATTGGCTATTTTGTATGACGTTGGATATTTCTTAATTGAGTGAGTATCATCATTTATAAAACATTGTTCAAGAAGTCATTCTTTTTAATTATGAAAAGAAATAATCTTATTTCTTCAATTGTTATTTGAATTATAACGGTCAAGAGGCTATTGATGGATAGGTTATTATGCTTGTAGCAGGGAACTGCCATACGTTTAGAATATGGAGTTCAGTGTGCTTCTTCAACCGCCTTGACCCATTTTTTTTTTTTTTTTAATTTTAGAGAAAGAGAACATGCATGAGTAGGGGTGAGTGGCAGATGGAAAGAGAGAGAGAGAAGCTTAAGCAGGCTCCACACTGAGTGTGGAGCCCAACATGGGACTTGATCCCTTGGATCATGACCTGAGCTGAAATCAAGAGTTGGACGTTTAATTGACTGAGCCATCCAGATGCCTGGACATCCCATAGTTCTTTCAGTCTACCAATTACATGGGAAATAATGATTCTCTCTGAAAAGTAATTTATGTAATATGTGTGTAGAAATATTTAGGCACAACTGCAGTAGTGGGTGGGTAGTACAAAAGAAAGCTTCTGAGAATTTATTATAAGGAGGAAAAAAAGTATGACAGAGGAGCTTGACTTGGCCACATGTCCTGAGAACCAGAGCACAGTCCTAGTTCAGGGCAGAGTGAAGTTACTCTTGTTTCAAGCGGTTTTTACCCACAGGGAAGAGACTATGTGTGAAATTTTAGAGTTCTCTCCCATAAATGTTGTAATGCCTCTGATTCAAGCAACTTGGCTATGAAGTTTCCCTAAGAAAGGAGAGCTGTTTCAGTCACGTGTGACAACAGCCTAACCAGCTTGCTTAGTGGAAGTGGGGCGTGAACAGTGGCTCTGAAGTACTTATCTGTGACGTGGAAAATCAAGATGCAGTCCGCAGCTGGTGGCAGAAGTGATCATGTCCCATCCTGAATACTTACGCAATTCCCAGTGGAACTTTCAGTAGTACTCTGGCTGAGGGTGTACCTTTCAAAGGTTGCTATGGCCAGAATGATGCTAAGTGTTCTTACTGAGCTTGCTAAAATTTGTATGTAAAAGTTAATGTGGGATGCCTGGGTGGCTCAGTCGGTTAACTGTCTGACTTTGGCTCAGGTCATGATCTTATGGTTCGTGGGTTCAAGCTCCACATTAGGCTTTGCTCTGATAACGCAGAGCCTGCTTCAGATTCTCTGTTTCCCTCTCTCTGTGTCCCTCTCCTGCTAGCACTCTCTCTCAAAAATAAACATTAAAAAGTTTTAAAAACTTTTTCATGTTTAGTCATTTTTTGAGAGAGAGAGAGAGAGAGAGAGAGAGAGAGAGAGAGAGAGAGAGAGTGCAAGTGGGGGAGGGGCAGAGAGTGAGGGAGACACACAAAACTGAGCTGTCAGCACAGAGCCCGACTTGGGGCTTGAACTCATGAACTGTGAGATCATGACCTGAGCCCAAGTCAGCCACTTAGCCAACTGAACCACCTAGGTGCCCCAAAATTATTATTTTTTTTTAAAAATGTAGTGTGATCTAACTAGTAAAGAGGCTGGTTGCATAAATAATTTTTTATTTTGATATGAGGCTTTGAAGGACATATTTTGTCCAGGCAAAATTGAGACTATTAGATCATTTTACTTTATAAGTGTCTCTTTAAGGAACAAAAATAATCCAGTTATTATAAAGATGAATGAATATACATGTATAGATATCTATTTTGTATTTTCATCATATAGTAAAAGAACAATTAGACTACTAGACTAAGATTAATTTGAAGCATCTTTTGGCAAAGCATCTTATGTTTTTTTGTACCATTTTCAGATGTAAAAAGATACTGGTACTAAAAGTGTTAATCTTACTGATCGCAGCTAAACTTTTATATGCATCATATTTTTTTCACATGCGATATTTGAGGACAGAATTATAGATAACACTGAATATTGCCCCAAACTCTAGACATTTTAATATTTCTGTATTAGTGCTTTTTCTGTGCAACAAATTACCAAAACCTTAACAGCTTAAAAAGCACATTTATCATCTCAAAAATTTTGTGGGTCAGGAATGTAGACATGACCTAAATGGGTCCTCAGCTCAGGGTCTCTAAAGGCTACAGTCTAGATAGAGACTGGGCTATAGTCTCATCTGGAGACTCAAGTGGGGAAGAATCTGCTTCTAACCTCACTCAAGTTGTTGACAGAATTCAGCTCCTGTGGTTGTCAGACTGAGGGCCACAACTTCTTGTTGGCTTTCAGCTAGAAGCCCCTCTCAGATCTCAGAGGCTGCCCTCTGTTCCTGGAGGACACCTTCTCTTTCTAAAGAGTGCCCACATTTTCTTGCCTCATGTACTTCCTGAACCTGGCCACTTACTTCATCAAGACAGCAAAGAGACTTTTTAGAGTGAGTCTACCAGGAAGACAGTCTCGTATAATTTAACATAACCATGTAAGTGTGATCCTATTACCTTAACTATATTCTTTTGGTTAGAAGCAAGTCTCAGCTCCTTTCCATACTCAAGGGAAGAAGCTTATATGAGGGTTTGCATCTTAGGGGTTGACAATTGTGAGGGCCATAATTTTTTATGGCTTATATAGAACATATTTATTTTAACAAGAACACTGTTTTCTGAGACATAGCAAATGTGAGTTACTATATCACTAATGCTGCCAAATGTATAGGACTGAAAACTGGAGGCATACCTTGAAGTTTTGGTAGCTGTTGGCTCTGAGAACCATATTGATTTGTGCTTGGGAGGACATTTGCTGAAGCCACCATTTTAGAAGTCCTACCATTCTTATCAGATTTTGGAGTGTGATATCATTATTTTTACCTCAAGTAAACTGAATATTTTACACTTGCCATATGTGATTTTACACATGCTGGGAAAAGATCTTCTACCTGCCCAATGTGTTTTGTCTGTCAAAGAAGGAAAGATGGCAGTTTAAACGAGACAACCCTCCCTTCTCTCAGATCCAGCAGGACTCCCATGCAGTACACGGGTGATAATAACAGCTCACAGAACAGTCTTTTGGGTTAAGGGACAAATGGAATAAACACCTTTTATTTATGCTGTATATCTAAAGTTAAGCAAAGGTTCTTAGTAGAAGGCAGAATAATTGCATAAACAAAGTTTCATTTCCTGGCTTATTCCAAGATAGAGTCCTTCACTAATATAAGAGTTGCTTAGTATTCATGGCCACTCTTGTAGACAGTGAAAGGTTTTCCCCCAAAGACAACTACACAGAGAAAATCTGCATTTCATGCTTCCTATCATCTATATCCTAAAACTATGTAATCAACTAAAGGATGAGTCTTTCATTGAATCCCAGGGGAAGAAGCAGAAAGGGACAAGAAAGTAGAGTTGGAAATAATATTTACTATTGCTTTAGAGGGTTTTTTCCCCTGACTTTAATGATGATCCTTTGAGGTTCTTTTGAAGAAAGCCATTTTTAGTTCAACAGGCATTATACCCAAATCATATATTTATTTTAGCGATGCTATGTGGGAAAATTTTATATTGTTAACACTATTAAACAAATGGAAGTGTTTTCTATGACTTCTTAAATGATTTTTTTCACAGAAGTTATGTGTCAATGTAAAACAGCTCTTCTCAGGTGACTTGTGCAGGTTAGGTGGGAATAAGGTGGTGATGATTTCCAGGAAATTAATTGAGTATTCAACAATTACTTATATAGCATTATGTTCTTACAAGTGCTATTACTGGAATACAACAGGGAACAAGAGGCTACTGCCATTATAGAACAGGAAAAAGGAGAGTTTTCTGAGGCCAAAATGCTTTATAGTATCTTAAATCTTTATAAAATTTAATATACCTTTAGGCTATTATGTGATTCTTTGCTTCTTGAATGTATTATATATAGATTGTTGCAGGTAGAGCCATGGTGTACATTCACATGCTTGCTTGTTGCGAGTGGATGCTTCCTGACTTCAGCTGCTGAACATGTTATGTAGAAGCTTAGACCTCATTTCAGGGGAGGACACAAACACACAAAGTAACTCCTAGCATCTTCAATGCATGCAGTTACTCAGGGCTTCTCAAGGGGATTGGAGGGGTGAGCCAAGAGAAAATGTCATCGAACTGATGTGGGTGAAAGAAAACCAATATTTGTTCATTTGAATCATACTTACTTTTGCTGAATAAGATTTTAAAAGTTCCAAATTGGGATGGACAGAACTGGTTTCACTGGCATTTGGTATTAATGACTGAACATCAGTCCTGTGTATTTGCTTTCCTCTTTGATCAGAGATATGGATGCAGGAAGTCAAAGGTGTTTATTTAGGATTTATGTCCAAGAAAAGATCTTGTTTGGAATGATCTAATCAGGCTATCAATAAAACATTCAAGTCAGTGTGAAAACTCTGCAGGTGTGTGTCATCCAGATATAAAATTTAGGTTTGACCCACCATCTCTAAGCACAAATGTGTCCTCATCAAGGAAAGATCAATCTTTCAGGCATATTAAGTGCAGTAAATATTTTGTTGAAGAGATTTCTACCACTATGATACCAGCTAATGGAGCCGGGTCTCAGGAATTAGTGGGCCATGTAATTCTGTATCTGATGAGATCCAAACTACTGCATCATCTGAGGCTGCAGAACTCTGAGAGCCGGGAGTGCTAGAGGATGTTAACATGATCAATTAGCTTCTTTCTGACAGCACCTTGGAATAAATCGAAGCCAAGAGCAAACAGGATAGAACTGCGGGATAGGCAAACACACAAGAGGCAGAGATCAGAACAGCTCATTTGGCAACACTGTTAGTTCATCTGCAGGATTTGGGGTTTTATTTATCCCAAACTCTTATAACATCATTTTGTAAATTTTTTTCTTAATTGGAAACTAACCCAACAGAGAATAACATTTTATATATGTATATTGTATGTATATGTAGGAAGAGAGTTAGAACAGTCCGATGCTGGTGTTTTCCATGTGACAACGTCTTCAACAGCAGTAGCAGCTGCTCTGTGCGGATCATTTATCATGAGTCTGGCAGTTTTCATACATCATGGCACATGCATTATTCAAACCTGCTTATGATTATGTTGTTATTTAACCCTTTGTCCAGAAGAGGAATCAGACTCATGGAGGTGTGGCAGATTGGAGGAAGTCAGCCTTCTGACCGGAAGAATTAGCTCAATTTCAGCCTTACTCAATTTCAGCTTTTCTTCTCTACCAGACTGTGCCACTTAGGGCTGTAGTGTAGATTGTGGCCACGTGAGCATGATCTTTCGTCAAAGACTTTTGCCTGTTATTTTGGGCCTTCTTTAGGCCAAAGTCATCTTACATTCAAGATGAAAGTGCCGTCAGTCAGCACACATTAGTTTTGTTGTTTTAAAATGATCTCCACTTCCGAACCTTATTTCCTCGCTCTTCCTGAGGAATGTCACCCAACTCCAACTCTCTGGCTTCATTTACCATCTGTATGCTGATGATTCTGAAGTGTATGTTCCCAAGACCTCTTTCCCAAGGTGCAGTTTCAGAGACTGTATCAGTTGGGGTCCAGCCAGGAGAATAGAAACTGTGCGAAGTATTTCAAAGAGAGGAAATTTGATACAGAAAATTGGTTCCTCGGGTGTTGAAGGCTAGAAGGGCAGAAATGGGAAGATGTGGCAAACCAGAGATTCAGAAATGCCAGAGCAGTGGCATTTGTCTGGATTCCCCCCGCCCCGCCCCTGGGCACCCCCAGTTGCAAGTGAAAGAAACTCAAATTAGCTTAGGCGCAAAAGGACTGCACTGAGTCATAGACCTGAGAGGGAATTAATTTGGTTTAAGTCATTGGCATCGAAGGCAAGGGAGCAGGTAGCTAAGGCTTAGGAAGTAGAACTCGGACTTGATTTCTTCAGGATATATTCGTTTATTCTCATTCTCTTTCGCTCCTTCTGCTTCTCCCTCCACCACTTTCTTCCTGCCTTCCTTTCTTCCTTTATTCTTCTCTCCTGCCCCTATGTTTATGTGGCTTTCTGCCACAGACTCAACATCTCTTTACCTGTCAGGAAAGATGGCAGCCACATTGTTGACTTCTTCAAGTTAAACTATCATAGAAATAGCCATTATATTTAGTAACTGTTTTATTAACGTGTGTCAGTATCTTCTACTGTGAAGTCCTTGTTTGACAATTGGTACAATTTCTATTGCCAAAGGAATGGTATTCTGTGGCCCAGCCAACCCTGGGTCAATACCCCTTCTTGTGGTGAGGGGATAAGGTGATGGAACTGAGGAAGCCAGGTTCCTGGATGAAGGATGGTTGTTTGGTAAAAACGTCACATACACACACAAAGTTATTGTTGTTGATATTGTCTGCAGAAAAATAAGAAGCTGTCCAATATTATAAATAAGTATCTCAATTCCTGTTATGTGTTGATTAATAACAATAGCTATTGAGCTAAACTAAATATGTCTTTATTTAAGTATGTGCTTCATGTCTTCTGGAGTCACCCTTTCTCATCTTCACATCGAATTCAGGAGCTCTGTGTATCCCTCACTTGCAACTCGCCACACTTCAGAAACCACAACCTTGAACTGAGCTGAGATATGTTTCCCAGAACTCCTAATTATACCTTTTCATATAAAACAATCTGTTACTCCATTTTCCTTATCAAAAATAAAAATCATTTATTGAATACAGACTATATGCTGGTTTCTCGATTCTAATTTCAACATGAACGTTTTTTGTAATTTTATTAGGAGAGCTTTACTTTTTTTCAAAACTTCTTCAAAGCTGCCTATTTGTAGGCATTCCTTCTGTGGAATTCAATCAGTTAGTCAGTTGGTAACTGTTTATTGAGTACTTTCCATGTAGATCTATGGTCTGCTGATGGGATTATTATGAAATGAACAGATATTTATTACACAGGCATTATTGGCATAATTACCAAGGTATTTACTTTTTATTTAGTACCTAAGGACAGTGTGTACGTTTTGTGTGTGTTAGAATAGTAGGAAGGCAGATTACAAATTGATTATAAAATCTTTACACAAGTAATTGCTGAATCCAAAATTTATTATTATATCCCACAAATACGAACTTTATTAACTTTCTGTCATTCAGGAAAACAATAAGCATAGGGATTTTTCCTTTGCTTGCTTGTTTTTTTATTTTATTAATATTTTTGTCCCTGAATATACTTTGCTTTATTTCTGTACACTTTTCATCCATAATTCATTTTAATCACATTCCTTAAATGTCAGGTTTATTTTAGCCTTATAACTTTCATTTGGAGTAGTGGCAAACAAAGGGAGAGTCCCTTAAGAAAAAGGCTTTATCTTTAAAAGCAACACCACTTCTATAGCCATCTCAGCATCCCATTCATGAGGGGGTATGGTTCTGAGTCTGAAATTCTCATCTCCTGCTTGTTTTCATTTCCCAGATCGTCTTGTGGCAGTGATAGCTTTATCGTGTTGATTTCATTTAATTCTTTAGGAAAGTTATTCATCGGTGAATTAAAAACAAAATCTGTTATTACTAGGAGCATCCCAAAGCTGAAGTAAGCATGGCTAATGGTAGGTTTCTCAATTAAAAGAATAAAGGCGCTTTCGTTATTTCTACCCTTTGTGTCCAGTGGTCCAAAACATGGGTAGAGGTTGTTATGTTACATGTGTTCTTGCCAGTGGAGTTTTACATTGGGAGGTAGGGAGAAATGTGGAGTCATCTAAGGTTTTTCCTCAAGTTGGAGAGAGGATTTTGTAAAGGGATGGGAGTCTTAATTCCAGTTTCCAGCAAATAAGATTTCTGAAATGACAGTGTTGATAAGATTTGTTGTTGTGTTTTTCCCCCTCTATCAGCATGTCTGTTAGAAATTACCAGGGAGTCTAGATCCCACTGGGTGGTTATGAAAAATTTGTCAGATTAGTTAGAATGTTCAGTAATATAATGACATTAGTTAGCTAAATTGCTTCCTTAATGAGGGCATATGACATTGGGTTTTTAAATGATAGCCTAAAGATTTTTAGAGATATGTAGATTAGAAGATTCAACAAATGAAAACTAGTAAAAGAATATAAAAATTCCATGCTAAGCAATTTTGGAGCATCTTTGTTATATGAATTTCTTACAAGAACTTTCTGAGCGGTCAAGGCTATTAGGCTTGTATGACAATAAATGTTCTTTGCCCAAGGTTGTGATTCAAAATGATAAAGATAAAATGTGTAGCCTGTTTTTCTCCTAGTCTTCAAAGTCCCTTTTACTGCCATCGCTGGGTTCAGTCCCTTCAGTTCTATTCCAGAAGTACAACCTTCAGACTCTGCCCACCTTCAGATTTTGGATCTAGTCTTACCTCCAGTTAGAGAAATTTTAGTCATTAGTTCATCAGGAGGTTGGTACTTCTGGCTCTTCTTTAATCTTAAACTCTTGTTAGGATTTTTCCCCATTTTTTAGGACTAAGCTCCTGGTTTATGTTTCTACTTCAGTTTATGACCACCCGTATTATTCTCAAGTGCCTACATCTATGGTCTGGTTCCTTATCGGTTCCTTGAGAACTGTGATCCTGTCACATGAGTCCATACTCTGTGGGACTATAATCCTGATTCACATTTCTTGACCATCCTGTCACCTGTCACCTTGGCCAGGTTATGCACTTACTGTTTTCTGCTCTCCCCTGATGCTCTGGGCTTCCTACCTGATGATGCTACTGGGCTTCTGAGCTGCTGCTGGCTCGCCTGCCCGGACCTCCTTGCCCTTTCTGCAGCAGGAACCATCTCTGCTCACCTCTTGCACATTAAAAGTCTCTATGCCATAGCCATATCGAAAAATGCCTGTTTAAATGGCGACAGTTGTATTGACAATAGCCTACCAGTTATTTAGTCATTTTGCCTTTCGCTTTTGCTCTTAGTTGTATTTTTTTTTTCAAACTTTGGAAACTTGTTTTATACAAAGGTGGGGAATACTAAAGAAGGGGTAAATGATAGTCTTAATTGACTGGCACAGCCCCATCTCTTAAGAGGTGACAACTTCCCCAGGTGACCGTGATGATAGGAAATAGGTTACACTTACGTAGCCCTCACTATGCGCCCAACTCTTTCTAAGTACTTTTCAGGTATTAATGCGCATAGTAAATTATAAAACCCGCCTTCAGCAGAGGCTAGGCAGTGTCACATTTTAAGTGCAGTAGGGCAGTCAAATTCCTTAGATTTTACTAAGTTGTGCATCAGTTAAGGCTCTTGTCATGTCTCAACATACCAACATTCAGCATCGGGAGAAAAGGCAAATGCCACAATTGTAGATTCTGCAGAGCAAATATGAAGAAGGGGTTCTACATACAGCTCTCCCTAACTATATGGGAAGTACACAAGTGAAAACAAAATGTCCAAATATAAAACGGACTCAAGGGGGTTAATAGGTGGTAATACCGATGGATTAAACAAACAAACCAAGGATACTAGAGAGTTGTAAAAACACAACCATCTTTCCTGTCACAGTAGAAGGGGAGACATATGTAGCCCTATATAATGAAACCCTCTATAATGAAACATTTGTAATATCCTAACATGGTCACATTGCATTCTAATTTCTTCATTATTTTCAAAAGCATTTTGAATGAATGTGTACTAGTGGTTTTCCCTAAAATTGGTAATGAATATAACAAAGATAATGGAGACATATACAGCAGCCCCACCCTCATGGAACCTAGAGTCTGTTGGGTGATCTGGACAAAGAGACAAGCAATTGCCATGCAGGGTGGCAAGTGCAGTAGCACAAATCGGGCTTTGGATTCAGACAATTCTGGACTCAAATTACAGCTCCACCACATACTAACTGGGTAGCTTTGGACAAATTATTTACTCTCTGTCAACCTCAGTTTCTTCATCTATAAAATGGGAATAATAATTGTACCTGCCATAGAGTTGTATGGATTGCATAAGTTCCAGGTGAACTTGACAGTGAAATTTTAAATAAGGTGAGAGCTGAAACAGATATGCTAGAGAGTATGTTAGTATGAGAGTTTCTCATTTCTATGTGAAATAAACATTAAGGTCCACTGCTGAGGGCCAGGGGAAAGGAGAAGAGAAGGTTGACTTGTGCAGGGTAGAGGGATTGGTAAATGTGGTTGGTCATGAAGCCTGGACCAATGTTGATAGTGATATATTATGAATATTTAAGATATTTCCATATTTAAATCTTTTCAACTTGAGCCCAGTATTACTGAAAGACTGAAACTTATCTCCTTTTCTCCTCAGTGTCCACTTCTTTTTTACATCCCTCCTTCCATCTATTATCCCCTCATTGATCCATTGATCCATTGATCCATCCATCTATTCATCTATCTATCTATCTATCTTTCCATCTTAACTTTGTCTAGACATTCTTCCACTAATCAAATATTTATTGATTGGTCCAACAGGAGGCACTGGGAATATGAAAAACAGCAGAGAGATGGTTTCTGTTCCCATAAGATATTTTAACTAAGATACAAGTTCAGCTCCGCCAAGATAGAAGTGTGTTTCTCTCCCTCTTAAGATTATGAGTAAATAGTTCAAGAACTCCATTCTATTTCCATCCCTTTACCAGTGCATATCTCTGGGGGTACTGGCCTTGTGCATTTGGCACAAGAAAGCTGACTTCATGTCCACACGTCCACACACTGACTGGGGGTGGGAGGGGGTGTACTGAGGAAGGTAGGGAAAGGTGTGCTTCTTCTCTTTAAGTCAAAATATGACTTGGAAACTGAACACATCACTTCCACTCATATCCCAATAGCCAGAAACAAAAAATCACATTTTGCCACATCTCGTTTCAAGGGAGAGTCAAAATAAAGCCTTTATTTTCTGTGACCATATGACCAACTGAGGAATTGGGATTAAAATGAACAAAATCCAGGATATATTTTGGAGAAGACAGATATTGAAGAAATAACACAGTTTGTCACAAACAGAGTGTCTGTTCTAGTTGAAGTTACAGGCAGGTGAGTTGACAATTGCCATAAATTTCAGAGATGCCCCAATGATAGGATGTGGTGGGAGTAATAGGGCTTCTTTGTCTTCAAGATTTCCACTGCACAGTCCTTTCTGAAGGCTTCTGTCTCCAAATTTAGCACTGAGGAGTTTCCTGTATCTCAATGTTCTTTCTCCTCTACTAAGTATGTTTTTTATTTCCTCAGAATAAATAAGTTTTAGAAGGAAAATCAATGATTAATTCATCGTAACACATTCATTGCTAGTCCCTTCTTTATCTCTAACATCCCTCCTTCTTTATAATTCTAGGATATTTTCCAATGTCTTTAATAGGTGGACTTTTAGACCTGGAAAGATATTTTCATACAAAACTGGTTAATCTGATAATTAGGTTTATTATTAAGATTTAAAGCAAAGAAAGTCCAAGAAAGAATTTATTGAAATATTACTAAAAACAATCCAGTAATCACATTGACAGGTACTGGTGAAAACAAAAGAGTTTAAAAAAAAAGAATTTGTACTAATTTCTTGGTAGTTAAAAGAATCTTACAGCAAGCGGTCTTAGGTTACCTAAGAAGAGAATGGATATAGCCTTTGGGCAAACAACTTACTTCCTCTGACTGTTAATTGCTTATTCCTGATTTATTATAGAGCTAGGCATTTTAACAATAAATATTTCCTTTAGATTCATTTAATTTTAAAGAACTAGAACTTTTATGAATTACTTAAGATACCTTTCTTCAAACTAAACTGATCAAGCCTTGCTAAAATGACTCTAGAAACAGAATCTATTAGGCCTAGAAACATAGGGGACCCCTTAGTGTTCTCACAGAGGTGTCGCCACCCCTGATGAGCTAAGGGGAAGCCTCAAAGTCTGGGATTAACAGTAACACTGCTAAATGTGGATTATCTCATTAAGAAAGATAATTCAATTTCAGTTTCACTGTATCTACCTGGATATTTTGTCATCTTGTGTTCATTAAGGATTTTTATGACTTGCAACTTTCCCTGCTGAATTAAATTGTTTACCTCTGCCCGTTTTTCTGATTTCAGAGTCATTCCTTAATCATTTAAACTCAGTAATTTTGTCGATCTGTAGGAATAGGACTATTCTTATCACACTGAAAATAACAGATCATATATTTAATTGCTAGTAGATAAATTTTTCCCTTTAAATGATATTTTAAATTTTATATAAATTTAGAACATTAGTATTATGATTGGTTTAATTTTGTTAACTTTAGGTAATGTCTTTATATATGATATGGATATCGTATCATTGGATCTAATAATCACATCCACACTTTTTCAAGAGGTGAGTAATCTCTTCACAGTGGTTACCTTGGGAACCTTTTATCCTGATGCTGATGCTATTGTTGCACAAAACATTTTTGGAGGGAGAGGTTCCAATTCCCATTCAAAATAATAATGCAATTTAATTTCACCAGATATTTTATTAAAATAGAAAACTATAGTCAAGTCTTATCAACTGGTTGGATACTTTCAGGGTTAACCCCCCTGGAGTATTGGCTGGTTATTGATTTGTTTACCAAGGAGTTATTGAATGCTTGTCATATATCAGAGTTGGGTACACTGATGAATTAAATATCATTATCTTTTGCTTTTGAGGTGCTTATGATTTTGCTAAGAAGCAAAATAGTTAAGCCTAATTATGATATGTTGCAAATATTGACTAAGTGTGGTCATGGATGAGTAAAGAGGAGGAAGCAATTTATTCTGGATAGGCTGGGGAAGACCATGTAGAGAAGATGCTGTTGAATTTGGACTTCAAAGGATAAATAGCATTTCACTAGGCAGAGGCAAAAGTTAGTATCTAGAGGGAGAAAGGATGTGGTTAGGCAATGGGTGGTTGTTAGGTACTCTTGGAGTCTATAGCTGTTGGGAAGAGGTAGAGGTAAAGAAGTAGTAAAGTCAGTTGCAGAATGGCTTCAAAAGGTTGCTAAGGTATTGTATAAAGAGCTCTTGACAAAGGACCTTAGGTTTAATTTTCATTTGCAGGGTTGGTTTGTTGACAAGTTCTCTCCTCCTTCCTCCCCTTCCTACCTCCTTTCCTTCCTTAGTACATTTATTTGAATGTTCCTTTCTAGGTGCTAGGGATAAGGAAGTGAAAAGAGTAAAAAAGAAAAAGTCTTATAAGCATGGAGCTTATGTTCTAGAAGTAGAGCTCATATTATAGACCCTGTAAATGAGAAGATAGTATTTTAGGCTCTCAAAGCTAGTTTCTATTATAGTTACTAAGTTCTGCCCTTGTAGTGAGAAAGCAGCCATAGACAATACCTTGAACAAATGTGAATGCCTCATTTCCGGTAAAATTTTATTTACACATTGAAATTTGAAATTCTATAAATTTCATGTGTCGTAAAGTGTTTTCCTTTTCTTTTGTTTCTTTCTTCAACTGTTGAAAAATACAAAGGTCATTCTTAGCTCACAGGCTGTACAAAAACAGATAGCCTAGATTTGGCCCACAGTCTGTAGTTGGTCTAACCCTGTTCTAGAAAGAAGTTCAGGTTAATGGAGACATTAGATACAGCCATTAGCTGGGTGCATCAAATTTGCATTGTTTAAAAGATTTAGAAAATAGTATAACCAGCTTATAAAGCAGAGAGATTCATTAGTTCTGCAGGAGAGGCAGGGAGGTGCAAGTTATTGGGCCATGGACAGTCTTGGACATTAACGTCTAAGTGAGTGAAGGTTACATCAGATCTTTTCAAAATTCAATTGCTTCCTTCCATGTTCAAGCTTGTATTCACATGACATTTCTGTAAATAAGCTACCCTGGCTATATCCTGAGATCACCTCCTCTGAGCCAGGTCCCTGTTGTGAATCTTGGTAGTCAACGTCCACTCCAGCATGATCGCCATTCATGTTTCAGCCTACCCATGTGAACACAGCCTGGTTCAAGTGTTTTTCTCAAATGAGAATGCAGAATTAAAATGAGTCCTAGTTATCCAGGTGTTTCTGAGAATAAGATATCAGTCTATCAGATGAGCTGCAAGACCTTGCCTACACATTTTAATAATATTTTTCATCTGCTCACAATAGTATTGGGTTTCATTGTTGAAGTTCTGAAGTCATGTTGCTTGAGATCCAAGCCAGGTCCAGCTGGTCTGCTGTGTGATACTAGACAAGTTATTGAGGCTTCTTCAGCTTCAGTTTCCACATCTGTAAAATGGGAATAGTACTCATATGTAACTTACAAGTCTCTTGCACTATATGAAGTAGTCCTCATGATCTATATCAAGCACATAGTGAAGTATCTTGTATGTAGTAAGACAAACAAATAAAAATGGACTAGTATTATCATTGTGATTAGAGAAAACAGGATATTTAGTACTTTTTTTTCTTTCCTCATGGGGTTTTAGCTACTTTAGGATCAGATGAATATTAGAAAGAGGAGAGAATTAACTTAGAAAAAAACCTGCTTAACTTAAAATCCTAAAAAATTGGGGTGCCTCGGTGGTTCAGTCAGTTAAGCATGGTCATGCTCAGGTCATGATCTCAGGTTTGTGAGTTCGAGCGCTATGTTGGGCTCTGTGACAGCTCAGAGCCTGGAGGCAGCTCTGTGTCTCCCTGTCTCTCTGCCTCTCCCCTGCTCACACTCTGTCTCTCTCTCCTTCAAAAATAAATAAACATGGCTCAGTAGTTAAGCGTCCAACTTCAACTTGGGTCATGATCTCATGGTTCATGGTTCATGAGTTCGAGCCCCACATCGGGCTCTGTGCTGACAGTTCAGAGCCTGGAGCCTGCTTAGGATTCTGTGTCCCCCCTCTCTGCTCCTACCGCACTCATGCTGTGTCTCTCTCCCTCTCAAAAATAAATAAACATTAAAAATATATATATTAAAAAAATAAATAAATAAACATTTTTAAAAATCCTAAAAAATCATTTAGATCATTAAAGATAACTTAATAGAAGGGGAAATTAAATATGAGCTGTATCATTTTGAAAGAATGCAATCAACTGTTAACCATTTCAAAAATTTAACTTAAGAAAGATTAGTTACCTTTCCTATGAAAACTGTATATTTAAACAAAGAGTTTCTAATTGTTTTGAAAACATGCCCAGAACATATTCATTTTTTAATTTAATGCAGTGTATAGTGGCCCCCCAAACTTCTGTATAATGAGTACCAGCCACTATAATACATCTTGCCATGAAGTCTCACCACAGCCACTGTTGACTTCAGCTGCTAAAATTAGAGTATGCTCTTTTCAACTTTCTCTCTATTGTATTAGAATTTGCCTTGGTCTGACACCAGTGAGAGGCTTTTTATTTACTTTCTGTTGCTGGGAAGGATTTTAATTGGTTCCATGGCTCTTAGTCAAGTATCACTTTATTTCTCAACGAATGATTCAGACCTGCAGGAGTCATGCCATAATTTAGCTGTAGAATAATGTAGGACCTGGGAATGTCACACACACACACAAATGTACAATGGGGAGAAGGTTGTGCTGATCTTTATAAGAATGAGTGAAATTCTCATTCATTCCTGTAGGTTTTGTGCCTTGGAGTTTTTCTCCAGCTGAGAGAGAAGTCTAAGCTGATTGCTGTACATGTTCTTGTACAATCTACTTTATGCCCAGTGGCATGCATTTACATATTTATATAATGTATGCATGCATACATTAACATAAATGTATGCATGTATGTGTACAATTTGGACTTTTTGCCCATGAAATTTCTTTCTTTTTTTTTTTTTTATTTTTTTAAATGTTTACTTATTCTTAAGAGAGAGACAGAGACAGAGTGTTAGTGGAGGAGGGTCAGAGAGAGAGAGACACTCTCTCTTCCAGGCTCCAGGCTCTGAGCTTTCAGCACATAGCCTGACGGGGGGCTCAAACTTACAAACTGTGAGATCATGACCTGAGCCGAAGTCAGATGCTTAGCCAACTGAGCCATCCAGGCGCCCCCATGAAATTTATTTCTGTGTTCAACTTGTGCTAATTCATTCATGGCCATGATATCTACAACCAACACTTGAGTGAGTTATTTCTCTTGTCTTTACTTCCTCATGGGTGAGATAAAGCTTATATCTTGAAAAGGATTATCAGAAGAGGTAACTGAGATAATAGGTATAAAATGGCTAGTTCAGTGCCTGAATCAGCAGGTGCTTAATAACTGCTTGATTTCTTCCCCTCCCTTCTTTCCTATGGCTTTGCTTCTACCTTCTGGTCCAAATCAGGCTTTAACCACTGTCAGGGTCTGTTCTTTCATTTCTAAAATCACTATGTAATTTATCCCAACTTTTAATCAAAAGCAGACAAATAAACTAAATATGATAATATTGTTTCAGAGATTTTCCAGTTGTAAATATGATGAGATACCCTAAAGATATGTATTAACATAAACAGAATAATCTAATTATGAAATTACATGGGTCTCCAGGCTTATATTGTGTTTTTGATTGAAACTGATAGGTGTAGATTTCATGTCTATTAATGCATGAGAGTTTTGATAAAATGACAAACAACCTCAGATTGTTTTCTCCTTGGGCACCCATGAAGATGGGCTATACAATTTTTATTTACCACCATTATGTAGAGATGCTTCTGTTCTGCTTCCCTCTCTGTAAACTGTCAAATTCACTTATCCCCATTGACATCACACACACACTAAATTTGTCTTAGTTACTCACTGTTCCTCTGTCTTCTAAAAATATGCTCCTTTATTGCTATGATGTCTCTGACTATGTTGAATGCCTGGCCCTGTAGATTTATCCTTGTCTTCCAAGCCTTTTTGCCAATGATCCTGTTTTGTTACAATGTTTAAAATTATTTGTAGCTAATGCTGATAATGTTGGTCTAGGGGATGAAATCGTTCTCATAGGCTTGGCTACTGGGCATTGCTATTGCTCTGCATAACTAGTTTGCTTTGAGGCTTTTGCAATATTGGATCCCACAGTTGGTCTGCTGAGTTGCCAGAGGACAGGTCATATATGCTTAAAGATTTGTAATAAGAAAATTTTATAGTTGGACATTTCTGGAGAATCTCTAGGCCTATATGAGGTCTGGGACTAAAAGTTTAACATAGCAGAGATGGCCACAGTCAGATTGATCTGTGTCCAACATTGTCATAATTGCTGTAAGTAAATATATCTATATATCTTCCTCCCCCATCTCTGGAAAGCATCATTCTGCTCTCTGCTTCTATGAATTTGAATATTTTAGATACTTAATATAAGTAGAATCTTCTTTAAACTACTAACATTTCACAAGTCTATCAGCTTGTTCAAGCCTTTGTCAGCTTTTGCAACTAAAGAGACCAGTAGGGAAGAAGTTTCTTCCAGATACCTAGTCAGGATATTGATTTTTTAAATGGCAAAGGATGACCCAAGTGGTCAGGAAGCCCTGTGCTCCCACCATTCCAGCTATTCCTGCTGTTTACTTGCCCCAAGGCTCATGACCATGCAAGGAAAAAAAAAAAGAAAACAGGGATCAGTGCAAAAGGGATTCCAGAGTACAGAGAAGAACAAATAGAAGAGCCCAAAGTGACAGCACCTGACAAAACAGAAATGCTGGAATCAATTCACCTTGTCTGCTTTGTTTCTCTGTATTTCTATCTCTTTCCCTCTGCATAAGTACTTTAAGTAAAATCAGATCAGCAAAAAACAAAAAGTCTTCCTGAAATTAAAAAAAAAAGTATTTAGTTGATGAAATGAATAAGATGGCTGGGTTGAATTCATATTTAATGCTTAGGAAGACATAGTAGAAGAAATAATCTATAACAGTGAACAAAAATCTAAGGCTTTGAAAATTATGAAGGTAAAAGAAAGAAACAGGGTGAGTAGATTCAGGAGACCTAGTATGTAAACATTGGGAATCAGAAGAAGAAGTTTTAGATATAAGTGAAGCACTGATTTAAATATATGTACATAGAAGAGAACTTCCGTGAGCTGAGTTCTCGAGTGTGTAGATTAAAATCCCACTTCTGGGCATATAGCCGAAGAAAATGAAATCACTATCCCAAAGAGATACCTGTACTCCCACGGTCATTGCATTTTTCAAAATAGCCAAGATATGGCCATTTTTATATGGGCACACACACAGACAGTAGAATGTTATTCAGCCTTAAAAAAGAAGGAAATCCTGCCATTTGTGACAACAAGTAAAACTGGAGGACATTATACTAAGTGAAATAAGCCAGAGACAAGTGCCATATGAAATAAGTCAGAGAGACAAATGCTGTGATCTCACTTGTGTGTGGAATCTAAAACAGTCAACCTCCTAGAAACAGAGAACAGAAGTGTGGTTATCAGGGGACCAGGGGATGGGGGTGGGGTGGAAAAAATGGAGAGATTATGGTTAAAGGCTCCAACGTTTCAGTTATAAGGTGCATAAATTCTAGAAACCTAGTGTACAATATGGTGACTATAGTTAATGAGACTGTGTTGTATACTTGAAATTGGCTAGGAGAGCAGATCTTGTGCTCATCACACACAAGGTAACTGCGTGAGCTGGTGGGCATGTTAGTTTGCTTGGTTGTGGTATTCATTTCACAAGGTGTATGTATATCAAAACATCATGTTACACACCTTAAATATATTCATCAATTATATACCTCAATGAAAGTGGAAAAGAAATGATTGAGGATAAAAGACACATACCTCAGTAAGTCCTGGTAAAATTCCTGAACTGTAAAGATTAAGAGAAATTATACAAGCTTGTAGGTTGGAACGATATACTTTCAAAATAAAAAAGGATCCAGAGAGACTGCGATTCTCTTCTATAACAATGAAGTTTGAAAGACAGTTTGAGTTTACAGAGAGACAAGCAACTGTAACAGAAGAGTCCAATACTCAATGAAGACATAATTCACCTGTTAGGTTAATGGTGATAGGATAAAATATTGTGTATATTCAGTGATTCAGAGAGTATATCATTTATGTACCTCATAAGAGAGAATTGTTTGAGAATGTACTCCAACAGAATAATGTATCACATAAAAGAATTTGAGAGAAAGGAGATGAGAGGATTCAGGGGCAAGTAATGAATCGACATAACTTTCTTTCTTTCTTTCTTTCTTTCTTTCTTTCTTTCTTTCTTTCTTTCTTTCTTCTTTCTTTCTTTCTCTCTCTCTCTCTCTCTCTCTCTCTCACTACCTACCTACCTACCTACCTACCTATCAATCATCTATCTAAATAGATAATAATAGGAAAAAGGAATGTGTATAATTGAAATGCCAAAAATTGATTAATAAAAAAGAATAGGTATAAAGGAAAGCTATTAATAAGCTAGATTTACTATGTTACTTAAACAAATGTGGGAGCTGTGTAGTGAGTTGGGGCATGATCAAGGAAAATGATATGACCATGAGGTGGCGGTAGCACTCAGCAAGCTTGAGGTGGGTGGCAATTTAATGGATTTACAAGCTAGGGATGTCCCTTCACAGCATGAGACCTTTCCAGAGACCAGGATGCAGGGCACCACCCAGAAGGGGAAAAGGGCAGGGAAGAGAGGATATGTCCTCTCTTATATGTGTGGATGATGTCACTCAGGAAGATGGCAGAGAGTCTCTGAGAGCTCAAGGGTCAAAGAATTCTAAAGTGAAAACAGGCTTGGGCTCTTTTACGGCCCCTGAGGCTCATCTATGGCTAGTTAATGTTGGGTGCAGCTTCCTAGGGTAAACGGCTAAAAATCTCCATGTTTGGGTTACATGTGAAAAATTGGATGTGTCAAATTTGGGTTCAGTGTTGACAGCCTTTGGAGCTAGCAGTACCAGCCTGCTGGAGTCAGATCTGGTAGACAAAATAATTGAGGACATAGAGAATTTGAATGATATCAATAAACATCATATAAATTATGTGTATAGAAATTTACACTTTCAAATATAATTGTATTGTATATCTATGAAATACTCATAATTGACCATATATTTGACAATGAGGTAAACTTGCAAAAAGAGCGGGACTTCTACAAGCTACATATTATAGTTCATGTTGGGTTAAAATAAAATTAGTAATAAATAAGGAAACCCCAACCTCCTCAACTACTGGAAATTAAGAACCATACTCTTAAGTTAGTTATAGATCAAACAGAAATTAAAATGAAAATTGTAAGTTAGAAGCTATTTTGAAAACATTGTAAAGGAGAATATACATAAAACCAGATCTGCTCAGCAAACGCTCTACGTAAGGAAGAACTCCAGTCAGTGAGCCGAAAAAGGGACTTTATGCTTTCTTTTCTAAAATCACAAGAAAGACAGCAACAAAAAATAGATAAAGGGAAATACTAACTTTAAGTCTTGTAATAAAAATGAAATAGAAAGGATAAAGTAAAACTATTATTTTGAGTATTCAAGAAAATCAATAAAACCCTGCTGAACTGGAGAAAAAAGAACAACAGTATATATGCTTAGGAATAAGAAAGGTCACAAATCTACACAGATTGAAGAGATCAAAGGCATAAAGAAACACTATTTCAACATAAAAATAATCAATTAAAATCCTTAAAAAAATGTAGGCTACTATGGATGTATAGGCTCAGAGTTGGAAAGACATGGTGAACCAAGACAGGACACTTGGAATATAATAAAGGAAAGAGAAACACAGTTGGCTATAAAAACAATTAGAATTTATGTGGTGAAATATTAGAAATGAAGTCAAAATAAAAATTGAAGTTTGTATAACTTTTCTTTCTTTTTTTTGGTTGGAAGAGTGTGGATAGATAGATGTCCTGGGCCATTACTACACATAGTTTGGGTGGTGGGGGTGGAAAAGTTGACAGACAGGGAAAAGGAAGTGAAGAGACTTAATACATACAGACTGTAGGTATCATTTAAAACCTAAAAACCCAGAATAATAAAGTCCTTGAGTCAAGCAAGTACCTTATCCCTAACAAAACTGGGGAGAACAAGTGTGAACATGACTTCTAAAGTACCTAAAACTTAACCCAAACTACTCCATTAGCTACACTGTTTAGGGAAGATGAGTTGGAAACCCTTATCACAACCCATTGTATATCCTCATAAAATATATATGACATATAAAGTTGTCATTGAAAATAGTAGTGCATTGATCAGCCCCCCAAAAAGTGCCTTGTGGAGCGTGAGCACTTAATAAATATTAGTTGTCCTTCCCTTCAAACCCCAGCTTTCCTTTCCGTTGGGTTATTCTTTTATCCAATTTTAAGCAGGTCTTTCTATTCACTCAGGGTGTGTTTCTGAAGTACTAATGACCTCAGTAACTGCTGAAGAGCCCTACTGATATTAAAGTGAATATATTTTGCTGTGAAATAATAACTGGCTTCCTAAGGAAAGATTGTAGGATTATGGCTATTTTCTTTTCTCATCCAAACTCTTGGGATAGAAGAAACCTTGACTTGTCTTTGTGGGAAGGGATCCCTTCAAATTTTGTATTTCAAGGTTACCAGTACAGAGTGACATTTGTTAAAATGAACACAAATCGACACTGTATATCAGTGTGATGTATATAGTCAATAGCACATCTCTAAAACAGAGGCACTATGTCTTAGCAGAAGCACAGGAAACTTGATTTGGAACAGGTTCAGGGATTTACTGATCATGGAGTCTTGGACATGTTACCGAATTTCTCTGAGTCTCCGTTTACACAACAGGATCATCCTCATGTACCTACCTAGAGGGTTTGTTGTGAAGATCAAATAACTACTTTATGGATGAGGGTTTTGTAAGCAAGAACTCTTGCATGCATGCATGAAATATCATAGTCAGTACTCCAATACTTATGTGCCTTCAGGCTGATCTTCCTGAGGGGCCCCTATGTACTTCTGGAGGCCTGCCTTCCACTCTGTCCCAGTCATTTTGGTGGTCAGCTCTGCCTGCAATTACATTGTAAATTAATGTCTTTAAACAATGTGATTGAATAGATTTTGTTTTTGTTTCTTTTTTGAAGGATTTTCTTTTATTTTTTCTGTTAGATCTTAGATTTAAGTTGTCATTCTCCAGAAACATCTAGGAAGGAATTTATCTATAGTACAAAATTGGAATCTCTAGAGATGATGTTTGAATAACAATAAATAAGATTAGTTTATTCTTATCCTTGGCATGAAAGAAGTACCATATTAGAGAGATCTATAATTGGGTTAAATCTCGAAACAGGTACTTAAAATGCAAAATCAAGTTGGTCTACTTGGAATCATTTAAATTCTGTAAAGTGTAACTTCATAAAATGACTAAGGACATTTTCATGTAGCAATAGATGCCATACAACCTTCTGGAGGAGATGATGTAAAGGTATAATAAAATATTATGTTCCTCCTCACAGTATTCTTCAACATCAATATATTATGTAATTCTAAGTAATTACTATAAGTCGATGTTTACCAGTCCTACAGAAATTCTGTTTCTGTTGTAAAGCAAACTACCTGCACTCAGCACTCCAACATTGTCTTTTAAGTCTACGGAAGTCACAACTTACAGAGTTTTAATAAATCCAAATAAGATAACTAATTTTTTATATTTTTTCTGTCATCTATGAGAGACTAAATTGAAAGGATAATTTTCTTTCTTTCTTTCTTTCTTTCTTTCTTTCTTTCTTTCTTTCTTTCTCCTTTCCTTTCTTCCTTTCCTTCCTTCCTTCCTTCCTTCCTTCCTTCCTTCCTTCCTTCCTTTCCTTCCTTTCCTTCCTTCTTTCTTTTTTTGTGAGAGAGAGAGAGCACCAGCAGAGGAGAGGGGCAGAGGGAGAGAGAGAGAGAGAGAGAGAGAGAGAATACTTGAGGCTTGGCTTCTTGCTCAGCTAGGGACTTGATCCCATAACCCTCGGATGTGACCTGAGCTGAGATGGAGTCAGACTTTTAACCGAATGAGCCACCCAGGTGCCCAAAGGATAATGTCTCTTGATGAAAGAAGATAACTTTATTTTGATGGTTTCTACATATTAATAATATCTCAGCTCTTACAATGCTGTATTTCCAGCATTCTAAACTTTGCCATAATGTGATCTCATTATAATGTAAATTATTAAAATGTTTTTTAGCCTATTTAATTGCTTGGTCCTAGTTGTGGATTTAATTTTTTCTGTTAGGTCATCACAATACTTTTCAATAATTATCACTGCTTTATTAATATGAATAAATGAAAGAATGACACTAATTGTAGCTTTAATTAGTCTCAGATGAAAGGCAGTGTAGACTAGAGTGTCATAATTCACATTTTTTTTACAATTAGCTTGTACATATCATATAGCTGTATCTACCATTTACATCTGTCTATCAGTTGAAGTAAAGTAGGATACATTATAACAATTGGAAAATAACACAGTGTGGGAAGAGCATGGACTTTGAAATCAGACAAGATTAGCTGTCAGCTCTATCACTGATCAGTTTTATAATACCTTTTAAGTTGCTAAATTCCTCTGTCTTGGTTGCTTTATCAATAAGTACCACAGATGGTGGCTAAGTCCATCTCTTTTCATTTCAGAGTGTAGCACTGTCTTCCCTGTGGTTGTCAAACTTTAGCATTGCAGATCCATAGGGATCTTGTTCAGATGTCAATTCTGATTCAGTAGGTGTGAGTTGAGGCCTAAGATTCTGCATTTGTCATGAGCAGATGGTCCATCTGGCACTGTTTGAATAGCATGGTTGTAATGGACATTGGGATGCACCCAGGTTTGATTATGTGCTCAAATACTCTTCTAACATCTGAAGTGGAGATAAGAACATAGCCATTGAAGAGGTATTATGGCAATCAGAGATGATAGATTGTAAAACGTCTACACTGGCTTCTGCTACGTGGTAGGAATTCAGAAAGCATCATCAGTGTGGCCATTTTCTTAGTATTATCTATGTGTAAAGAAATCATTTATGTTTGGCTCTAAAGCAGGTCCCAGCTGGGAGTCCTATAGGAATCCTTTGTCCAGACCCCCTTTTGTTTATAGAGGAGGAAATGAAGACTTCTAGAAGGCAAATTTCCAGAAGACAGAAACCCAGACCTCATAATTGTGAGCCTAACACTCTTCCCATCCTGTCACAATCCTTTGCTTGTCATAAAAGCTTAGTAAGTTTGAGGTCTAAATGATACAATAAGGGACGATCTAAATGTAATATCTCAGAGAGGACTAGGATGAGAAGCCATTTAACATACACTAAAGGAAATTCCAACAGAGTTGAAAAGATATCAGTGAGAACCTGGACTTCTTTTGTGCGATAGTTGCTTACTGTTTTGAATCACTGTTTTTGGCTCTTCCGGTGGAAAATGGCACATCCGTGCAAAATGACTTTGAAATTTGTCATGTAATAAGGAAAATCTTAAGCAGCGAACCAGATAAGCTAGGACTGTCCAGTGAATCAAATTGTAAAGTTTGGGGTAGACATTTCCAGCACTTCATTTTTACCTTTCTGTGACTTTTCCCGGTGACCACCTATATCGCCAGAAACAGAATTTTCTCTTGCCTACTAGATTTTCCCTCTGTAGGGAGACACTAATCTGATATAATCATTCTAGCTTTAGGGATCAGGTAATGACTCCTTGTGACTGTATTTGCATTAAAAGCAAAAGTGAAACATTACCACACTTCAAAGATTACGAATTATGTTTATGTTAATTTTTTAGGGCCTTCTTGGTTTCTTTCAAATAATAATATAGAAACTCCACCTGTTTCGCTCCTTGGACAACTAGCTTCTATTAAGATTTTATAAGAACAGTGGAGGCAGTCTCTGAAAGATTCTTTTTCAGATAAGATTTCACAGGTTGCTTAGACCTTCCATAGTTGATATAGGTTTGCTTGTTATTTGTAGGTTACTGGAGAACAGAATCAGGGCTGAGGTGCTCAGTAAATAATACTACCTGGTCTTTCTTTACCCATTCTATATGTGTTTAGAAGCATTTTAGAGATAGAAAGCCAGGTGGATAGAGATGGAGATAAATATGTAGACAGATATAAACTCTGTCCTGTTACTGATACAGATGAGTTTAGGAAATCTGGGTCTTCTAGCCAAGTGGGTTTGCTCATACTTTGTCCTTCTGTTGGAGAGAATCAGCACATTTAGACACCCAGTTACAGTCCAGTCAATGGCTGCTCTGAACAACAATACCAGGTACTACCACCAGAGGGAGCCCCTCTATAAGTTATAGAATGGAAGGGCAGGCTCGCTGTGGGCAGGCTGAGCTGACAAACCAGAGGGAAGAACTGAGTTGCCCGTGACCAGTCCCTGCTCTGAAACCTCCCAGTCTTCAAATTCACATTTCCTCCTCTGAGAGGGATTTGAGAGGAGGGATGAAAAGGGGCAAGAAGTTGCTCAGAAAACAAGGAATAGATATGTCCTTCCCTACCGCTTTCACCCCTTTGTTCTCTTAAACCAGTGGCTTAACCAGGGGTCTAATAGCTGTTCTCGAAAGGTTACATATTTTGGCCCCTGCTTACCCGATTCCTCCGTCTGAATTGCTTCTGACCTGGGCAGGGAACAGGGAATCTGTTTATTGGAATAGCTAGAACTCATTATCTTGTGCTTCCAGCTGGAAAATTTGAGAAAGACACAGAGAATGGAGTTTAGGAATAAAAATTGATACTACGTACATGATGGGTGAGTTAAGGCTTTAGGTGTTAGCAAGGAAGTTCACTTGAGGTTTTGGCTTATATTAGGCACTTTTAAAAAATGGTGTGGTTGATTTTTAACTGGTGGAGCCTGGTCAGGTAGCTTCATGCCTTAGGCTTAATAAACATGAGCTGCTGCATGTGACCTCGATGCTGTACTTTATGGTCTTTGTCCAGATATATGTGACTTTTTATAGCAGCAAGTAAGCAGGATGTGTCTTTAAAAAACACTAGCCATTTAGGAAGCCAGAGAATTTGGTGTCAATGAAATACACTGGCACAGTTAGACCTTGGTGTTGCAGCCAAGAAGCAGACAGGCACTAAAACACCACAAAATAAGTGTTTTAGTCTCAAGACAGATAATGCTTCAGTCAAAAAACAAAAACAGAAACAAAAACTACCCTGAAGGTAGCCGAAAACTACATGTGTCCAAAACACACTGTGAGATGCTTGAGGTTGTAACGGCTTGTGGGTAGGAGACACTAAAAGGGAGACCTCAGTTCCTTTCACTGAAATTAGGACAAAACGGATGAACTGGTAATTAGAAACCCTTGAATGCCTGTTTCTAGATATAAGAATTGTTGACGGACTCAAGGAGGAGCCAGAGAAGTTGAAAAATACTCTTCAGTTTTATGATCAGGACAGAATAGCAAAATAATGAAATGAAAGGGAGGATCAAGCTGTAAGAAGAGAGATTTAATTAAAGAAAACTTCAAGAACCAACCCGAGAGACAGGAAGGGGGATTGGGCTGCTGGAGAAGGCAAAGGGAGCAGCAATGTCTGACATGCTCATACAGTGGTTCTCCGAAAATGAACATCTGCCAGGTTTTACAAGATCAGAAACACTATACAGACAAAATAAAGCCTGAGAGAGGTAAAATGTCAGAGAGCTAATTGGAACAATCAACCTAAAGGGGTAAAGGAAACTGCTGAGGGTAGCCTTTTAAAGCTGAACCCTGGGGGCGCCTGGGTGGCTCAGTGGGATGAAGGGCCAACTTCGGCTCAGGTCGTGATCTCGTGGTTCGTGGGTTGGCGGGTTCGCGCCCCACATAAAGCTCTGTGCTGTCAGTGCAGAGCCTGCTTTGATCTTCTGTCCCCCCCTCTCTCTGCTTCTTCCCCGATTGAGCTCTCTCTCTAAAAAATAAACAAATCTTAAAAAAAAAAATGCTGGGGGCGCCTGGGTGGCTCAGTCAGTTGAGCATCCAACTTCGGCTCAGGTCATGATGTCACAGTTTGTGGGTTCAAGCATCGCATCAGGCTCTGTGCTAACAGCTCAGAGCCTGGAACCTGCTTCGGATTCTGTCTCCTCCTCTCTCTGCCCCTCCCCCGCTCATGCTTTGTCTCACTCTGTTTCTCAAAAATAAATAAATCTAAAAAAATTAAAAAAAAAATTAAAAAAAGAAGCTGAACGCTGGAAGAGGGTAGAATGTGGTTGTTGGGGCTCGGGGAGAGAGAAGTGGGCAGATGTTGGTCAAAGAGTACAGAGTTTCAGTTTTGCAGGATGAACACATTGTGGACATCTAATGTACAGCAGTGTGACTGTAGTTCATTCTGTATTGTATACTTTCTTTTAAAAAAATTAATGTTTATTTATTTTTGAGAGAGAGAGAGAGAGAGAGAGAGAGAGAGAGAGAGACTGTGAGTGGGGGAGGGGCAGAGAGAGAGGGAGACACAGAAGATCAAGCAGGCTCCAGGCTCAGAGCTGTCAGCACAGAGCCTGACATGGACCTTGAACTCACAAACCATGACATCATGACCTGAGCTGAAGTAGGACGCTTAACCGACTGAGCCATGCAGGCGCCGCTGTATGCTTTCATAAGAGAAAGTTTTAACTGTTCTCATCATACACACACACACACACACACACACACACACACAGAACAAGTGTTAATTATGTAACATGATGGATATGTTAACAAGTTGATTGTGATTATTTCACAGTTATACATCTTAAATATATACATGTTTTATTTGTCAATTATACTTCAGTAGACCTGGGGAAAAACACATATGTCCTTGGAAGCACAATTTAGATTGTTTATGAAAAAAAGCTATGTGTGATTAATCCCACCTCCCTCCCCCCCAACTCTAGACTCTGTAACAACAGATTTCTTTTCTTAACAACTTTTCAATTTAACTATAGTGTTTTGGGATTTTAAAGACTTAACCACCAAAGAATTAAGAGCTCAAATATAAAATTAAAAATCTTCACAATATATATAAAAAGAAAGAATGAAAAGCTGAAGCTTGAAAGATCATAGCTGGGTTCCAGATTGGGTTGGCTATACCAAGTAAGTATGAAAAATCTAGGCATGTTTGAGAGCAGAGCAGAGTATCATTGTGAAGTGATCAGAGAATTGTTAGCTGATTGGTGTGCAAGGAGACACATTTATTGTTAAATCCTTGTACAGGAAGTGCTTGTGTCTTTAGGGCACTCCCCCAAGAGATCTATGGAATAAGGATTCTAAGGAGAGTGGGAAGAGTGAAAATCACAGACTTATTAGAGGGACTCCAGGTAAGATAGTGGTAGTTTGAGTCCAAGTTTGGTTTAACTGTTCAAACAATGCTTCTCAGAGTCTCAGTACTTTTTAACTGAATCTTATTATAGGAGATGAAAACAAGAGGGTTATGTTAGAAAATAACATATCTGGGCCAGGAGACAAAAGGAAATATCATGGAAAGAATGCTCTTGAACACAGAAAGCAGTGCTGTCTTACCTGAGAGAGCAGGGAAGGGGCCAACCTCAAAGCAAGGCAAGTCATTGAAAACATAGCTGAGCCTTCTTGAAGGAAGAAGACAGCAGAGAGAGAGTAAATATTGGAAGTACAGTCCAGACTGCAGAAAAATATGTAGCCAAGGGAAAAAAAAAGATACTACTTAATGCCTGGAATAATGGAAAGCTATGGGAGTAAAGATTATCCAGGAGTCATGATATGCAGCCTTGACCTCACATAGCCCCCAGGGCAACTGATTTTAGAAAGACCATCTGCATCTTCTGCGCATCAATCCTCCAGTTGCTACATGTGTAGGAATAGTCTAAGGCGCAGATTACTTAGGGTTTAGCTCTTTCCTGGGAAAAGGAGGTGATCACAGCCACCCAGGCTTGGGACGGAGCGCCCACTCAGCTAAACCCAAATGTGCTAGAAATATGAAGCTGAAATTAAAAAGAAGTTTCAGAAGTGTCGATTAAGCAGACAGAAAAAGAAAGCCTCTACAAATAAGACCCAGTGACTGGGTTTGCCACCAATGTGTGTTTCTAAACTTTGTAAGAGAAGAACATTGGTCTCTGAGAGAAGATAGTGTGCGTAAATCAGTTCTTCCCTCCAGTTATGGTGAATGTGAGAGGCCCATTTTAACCTCTTGGTGCAAATTTACTCTTGTTTGGGTTTCGGTTCTCTCTCTCTCTCTCTCTCTCTCTCTCTCTCTGTGTGTGTGTGTGTGTGTGTGTGTGTGTGTGTGTGTATCCATCTGTGGACATCTGGCATAGATGGATGGCATTCTGCTGAAGCTCACAATCTACTCCTCTTCCCTCAGATGTCAGTGGGTGTTGCTCTAGTCTTGGAAAAATACTGGCTTCTATGAATAGAATATCATTTTTCTTGAAACAGCTGCTCTAATGGCTGGGGATTACCGTGCGCTCTAAGTTTGGTGTGTGGAGCCACTGTCCTGATAGGCTTGTGTGGTCTATTAACTCTTGAGACTCTTTGGTAGTGAGACACGTAGGTGCTTTTGGTATTGAGCTGATTTAAATTTGGGGATGTTTCTAGTGGAAGACAGCTCCAGTTAGTGCCCCTGAAGGAAATTCATTTCAACCCAGGCATCAAGAGCTTCTCTGGTTGAGACTGAGCAGAAGAAATTGCAGGACTTTAACTTGTGTTTGTACTTCAAACTTATCTTAAGTTTAGGATTTCAACGGCAACTCAAAAGAACAAGAGAATGTGACTTTGAACTGTAAATATTTTGGACAATTTCTTTCTCCTGAAGATTTGATAATGGATACTGTTTTCAAATTTGGGGTGTTTATGTTAATTTTGTTATGAAGCCTTTGGGAAGCATTAAATAATATGGCTGGACATCATTTGAGATAGGAATTAGACTAGGAGGTGAGTTTTCAGCATGATGTTAAATGGCGTTATATTTAATTATTTGTGTATATGTGTGTGGCGGTGGGGAGGCAGAATTCATACCCTTTCAGAGCTGAAACTTCACTTGACCACGAGCAGTCTGAAGATCAAACAAACTGCAGTTATTGGCTTGGGGGCAGCATGGCCATGGATTCAGGACCCTGACAGCCCTGATGCTGGAATAAATGAAGAAATCTGGGGACTTCCAGGGTGAAGGGAATTCCTTTTTCTTCGATTCATGTGCCCATCTGGAGGGAGATTTCCTCGAGAAACAATCTGAGTCTGTCTGTCTCTCTCCATTCTCTGCCTTATTCCTACCACTCAGGGGAGAGAAGTGACCTCATTGATAGTTTTGGAGACAGAGATGAGCATTGTTAGCTCAGGCTCTTCCTCTTTGCTTGTCTGTGTGGTCTGATGGCCTGCAGAGAACACACATTCTGCTCTTCTCCTACATAGACAAAGATTTCCTGAGGCAGCTCCCCATGGAGAGGGCACTGACTGCATAGCTGTGCCCATGCCCGGCAGGGTATACCACCATGAAGTAGGCATATACTTAGTAAGTCCATTTAGCTGAACACCCAAGGTGTATGTGTCAGTATTGCTTTTATCAGTAATAAAACAGGCATTGGTTCTCCATTTGACTCCCATGACCATATCTCAGTTAGTGTCAAATTGAATAGAGAATGAAAACATCATGTATTGGGTTCCTCAAACCTCAACTTTGAGAATCCTATTTCCTAATGGTATGGATTGTGTGTGTGTGTGTGTGTGTGTGTTGTATATGTGTACTTTTTTAATATTTATTTTGAGAGAGAGAGAGAGAGTGAGTGGGGGAGGTAGAGAGAGAGGGGGGCAAGAGAGAATCCGAAGCAGATTCCACACTCGTTCAGCATGGAGCCTGATGTAGGACTGGATCTCACAACCATAAGATCATGACTTGAGCTGAGATCAAGAGTCAGACGCTTAACCGACTGAGCCATCTAGGCAGGCACCTGATATTTTGTTTATATTTTTAAAGCAAAATTCTTCTTATTATTCCATTATAACTACTTCTAAAATCCCTAAGGTCGATTAGGCATATGTAAGTATAAAAGAATTTTTGGTGTAGAATGAAAAAAGACAGAAACAATCAGGATTTTGAATGCAAGTGATCTTGAGGTTGTCTATGCCAACCCACTGTGTTTTTTCTTTTTTTCTTTTTAATGGTTGCAGGAACTGAAATGAGAGAGTCTGAGTACTAACTTAGGTCACATAGCTGATTTGTGGCAGAACAATTTCCTCTTTTCTTCTGTAACCTTGACGTGAGACAAGTTTATACTTGTAGTTGAATTAGAGCAAAAATAAACGGATACCAAAGTCCCATAAATCTAGGAACTGCTTTTAAAACAAATCACCTAATTTAGCTCACTCTTCCAATCAAGTCCACTCTGTTGTTTATGGCGCCTTCTTTACACTTTTGAGAGTCATAATTTTTCTCTACCTTTTTTACTTCACTTGATAAATCCTGATGTTTTCCTGTGTTTCTGCTGGAGCTTGAAATTAATATAGTTTTCTATACCAGTATTACCAATTATGGGAGCATAATGACGACTATAGGGCTTTAACTGATGTTGAAGAGTAGTATAGAAGTAGAGTACATTGTTAAGAGCTCGCCGTTTACTCCATGCATGTGATTAGGCTGGAGAGACAGAGAATGATTTAGTTATACTAGGCAGTCTTGCCACTTCCCCATCCTGGGGTCACCCACATTCCCCCCACACCTTTAGGGATTTATTCTTTTTAACTACTGGTCCTCCCTCTTTTGAGTTGTTGTTGCAGAATGTATAGTTAATTTTTTGATCCCCCAGTATGCATATAATGCTGCTCCCTGAAGTGAGAATTTTAGAGTAGCCTAAGACTTTGGGGTAGAATGAAAGATGAAACCCAGGGAAGTGGCTTGCCCAGAGTCGCTTACTCATTAATGTGAGAACCCAGCTGAGGGTCCTGAAATCTTAATTTATATTTTAATATTCTCTTCAACATTTTTATATATGTATTTTCAGAAATAAAGTCCCTTACCTTTGTATATAAGTCTAATATAAACCCATAGAATTGAATATACAGATTGTATACAGTTTCACAGTTCAGAGGTAACCTGCAGTGGCCTTTGAGGTGTATCTCTCCAGGTGTCTCCCACTGCCTATTTACACCCATCATGCCAGAAATTTGTCCATGTTCATGTAACTACTCATGCATCAGTATTTAACTATCAATATGATAGCACATTTTACAGATACACCATATTGTATTTAAACATCCACTTGTTGCTAGACATCTTTTCACTGCCAATATTTTCCCTTATATTATGTTTTTTTTTCTTCTGGAGAATAAAATATTACTAAATATTTCCTTAGCATTTTTATTATTTAACTCTGTTATATTTATATATTTTATTTATCTGGAATGTATTATAGTGAATGCTGTGGGATAGAGTTTCAGCTTGATATTTTCCAGGAGGATGACTAGTTTCCCCACACGAGTTACTGAATTGCCTATCTTTGTCTCCCTACACTGATGCACTGATGCCACTTATTCAGAGGTTTATACTGGCAGGTAAACTTTAGAATTATCGTGTCAATTTCCTATTTTCCACCCCCTTGCGATTGCATTGAATTTATAGATTTCATTTAGGGAGGAAACTGACATCTTTACAATGTACAGTTTTCCTATTCAAGAAGATGATATCTCTACGTTTATGTGAGTCTTCTTTATCTCCCTTAGAAGTTTTATAGTTTTCTCCATTATAGTTTCAGCACATTCTTATTGCTTCTTTCCTTTTTTGGTAGTTACTGTTGAATCTATACAATTCACTTATATTTATATTTAACTGTGTTAGAGATTCTGTACTTTTTTTTTTGGTTAGCGTTTTTGTGTTTTCAAACTATATACTAATATATCTAAAAATAATCATTTTTTCCATCTTACAAATGGTTATCCTTCTTTTTTCTTCTCTTTTTAAAACTGCATTGTTAATACTTACATTACAAAGTGAGTTATAGTACTAGTTACAAGTATCTTTACCCTCTTTCTGATTTTAATTGAAATGGTACTATTGTTTTATCATTTAGCATGATGACTGTGTCAAGCATATGTTCAATCAGGTGAATAACTTGTAACCCTTATAACGTGGAAGTTCTACTTTCATTAAAAGCATAAATGATATATGTTATGTATGTGTACATATGTACATATGTATTTATGTGTGTATATACTAAATATACTATATACTTATGCACATATGCATACACATATATACCCTTTAAAATTCAGATTTCAAGGAAATAATTCTTTCTAGCTGTGATTATAGTAAACACATAGTGGCATTATAATCATGGATGTGACTTGGAGAAATAGGAATGATTTGTGGGTTGTGGTAAGATGATCTTGCCCACTCGACCAGGTGTATCTCCCAATGTTATGTTTTGCTGCTAAAATTATACTGAAAAGATTTCTTCTTTTCATTAATGAAAGTGCCTTTTATCAATGACTCATTCATTAATTTAAATTAATGGAGTGTATTATTCAATTAGGTTTAACACCTTAGTTTACATTAGAAAATCACGTATTGAATTTGTTGTGGACAGATGGCAGATTAAGGGGAGAGTTGTCACATAGGAAATTCTTTTATGTCTTTTTGGGAACCTGGGCATGAAGGAGAATGTTGGAGGTTAAGAAAAGTTTGCTGAAACTGGATTTCGGAATAAGAAAGTTGCACTTTTCATAAAGTGTATTTACATTTTAATCTAGGTACATGTTCAAATCTCTCTTCCCCTAAATGAGTGAGGGATAAATCTATGTTAGAGCCTAGAGACTTATATACTAAGTGTGAATGGGTGGCCTTAAAATATTGAATGTTTTATGAAGAAGAACTCAAGGAAAAGTGGAACTTTCCTTTTATTATGCCTATTCACTGTAGACACGGCATAAATAGTCATGCAGGATGGAAAGATACAGAAACCAAATGAGTTTATGATTCTGGAAAAAGTAAGACTCAGTAGTGGAGTTTAAGAAAAGCTGTCACAAAGGACAGAGGCTAGAAAAAAGTCAGGCAACACACCTGATGCAGATTGGAAGGACAATGGAACACCGTGACCTAAGGCCTCACTGCTAAGATGAACAGAGCATGGAGGTGGTGACAAACAGTATTTGCCCCAAAAGAAGACCTTTGCTACCTTAGTGGGGAAAACCATTCTGACCCAAAAAGTCCAGTTTAATATGATCCCTAAGTTGGATTTTTTTACCCCCAAAGACCAAGAAGGAGTGACTTACATTGGGACAAGTTCTCAACATATTCTTCAAGAGCTCCTCTGTGAGGAGAACTGGTCACTCACTCCTTCCTCTGTGCTCCTCTGTGCCTGTGATGAGTGGAACCAGTGATGGCTGATAGAATGCAATCACCTCACACCTTAGGAGAGTATAGTCCTCTAACAAATTCAACAGCAGAGAGAGAAGGGAATACCTCATGACAAGGAGAGACTGTAGGAAATACCACTGCCCAGAAGCAGTCTCTCATTGGCCCTTAGACACTGAAGTAACAAGCAACGCAGAGATGGTTACAAGCATGGGGAGGGGACTCATGTAGGGTGCCATGCTGATAGTGGTGTAACCTTAACTAATGGAGTTTTGCCTGTCAAGCCTCAGGGCTGGCCTATCATGTACATGCAGATTGTGAAGCCTCTTCTCTGTTTTAAACCTTTATGTTTTTCCTCACAAATCTATTTCCAACACCTTTTCCTCTTTTTATTGGATTTATGTTGGACAGTTCTAAGTCTGTTAGCTGTTGCTTATATATAGAACTCTAAATTGAGTGGGTTTAAAACATTTTTAAACAAATATGCACTGTTATTTTGAAAGTAAGGAGTGTCCTAAGAGTGCAAAAAAAAAAAAAAAAGTCAGTTTCTTATATCTAAGTGTCCTATTTCCATCTTCATTTTTCTGAAAGGTGAGGTATTAACTTTTGGGATTAATTAGCCTACATGAAGACTGAGATTCAGAAAAAAAAAGTCCTGAAAAGTGGGCTTTATTATCATCATTTTACAAATAAGGGAATTGAGTGTAAGAGAGATTAACACCAAAGACATTTCAAGGTAAGAAATTAAACTTAGGCTTGTCAGATTCCACAGCTTATGCTTTATTCACTATGCCAGGACACTCATGTAGTGATGTATTTTGGTTCATATAATTTTTTCCCCACTGTATTTTGTTAAGAAATATAAACAATAGCCATAAAAGTTAACTTTATGTCATTTAAAGCAGGTCCAATAGGTGGCTAGGTTTTTTTCTAAGTATTGATGGTGTATTAGATTTATATTAAAAATTGATAGAGATTACCTTCTGAAATTTTATAGTTAATAGCACATTTTATTTTATTATAGAACACCAATACTTTCTATCTAGTACATGGTATAATATTTAATTTGCTAACAATTTAGCAACATACAAGTTAGAGAGTTAAGAGGGAGTTAACATACAAGTTAGAGAGGTAAGAGGGAAAATTCTGTATCAGGAAGAACATTGAGTGCTTTTCTAAGCAGTCATCTTGCAGTGATGGGGAACATTTGAAGGATTTTCATTTGGACTTGGTAAACTAGGGACATCAATCCCATTAACGGGGAGCTAGGTAAGAAATGGTGAGAGTTTAATTAGGGCTGATGCTAAAGATAGATTTTGGAGAGTGAATATAGACAGTAAAGTTTTGGAAACAAGCAACAGATAGATGCAAAGGGACCAATTATACATTTATGGTTTAACTGGGTTGGTAGTATGGCCATTCGAAAATATAGGCAGTTTAATTAGAGGACCAAGTTATGTTTGGAGGGCATCTAGGACTCATCTAGGAGGCAATCTTTGGTGGAAATTTGAACTGGTGATCTCAAGGGTGGTATAGGTCCAGTGATTTTGAAAGTCATCACTGTAGAGGTTAGACCTTCCTAAAATTAGAGGATGTAAATTCTTGGGTGTTTATGTATGCATACTCCTTTTTTTTTTTTTTACAAGGGTGCCTACATTTTCATTTGAGTCTCAGAATCAGTGACCTCAAAGTTTAAGAAACATTGAGGGGGTTATTGATTGAAGCTATGGTTCTGACAGTCATTGGGGGAAGGAGGAAAGGAGGCTGTAAATGCAAGGAGGAAACCATTGGCTTGAGGAGGGAAAACTCAACACACATCAGGTTTAGGAATCCAGTGGGAGAAAAGTGACACAGGAAGAAGCCAAGAAAGAATAGCTGGAGAGGACTGAGGCCACAAAGCCCAGGAAATGAGGTTTCCAAGAAAGATAAAGATAAACACAAAAAGCATCCATGGAAATTGGTGATATGAAGGTGGTTGGTGTTACCAGAGAGAGGGAAAATGGAAGTGAAGACAAGTTGGTGGTATGAATGAGAAAGTGGAAAGGGAAGAGGAATAAGAGGGGATATCAGGTTAAAGAAAGAACTTTGTTTTTGTGTTTTTCTTTGTTTTTAGTGACTGAGCCTTGAGCACGTTTTCTAAAGATGGAAGCACTGGAAAGGAAACCATCGATGGGAGATAAAAGCCTGCAGAGGTGATTGCTGAACATGGGTCATGAGAACGTAGGAGGAGATGGGATGTAAACACATGAATGCGTTATTGAATCTGGGCAAAATGAGCAACTCCCAATTCTCTAGAGACAGGAAGAGAATTGGAATGATGGTTGTAGATGAAGATAAGCTCTGGGTTGACCCACAAATAACTGGTGGCCTTGCTATTGAAGGCTGCGTCGAGGTAAAAGATAGACTATTTAGCATTCCTGTTCTTGTGGTGTGTAATTTTTTCCCTGGCAGTGTACTCTGACCTGAGCATGGAGGAGAGCAATGATTGGATGGACTCAGTGACAGAGTTTTTAAGGACAGTATGACAGAAAAGCAAGGGGGCCAAGAGAGTTGTGCGTGATAGGCTGGAAATAGAAAAAGGTAAGGACAGATTGGATGAACAGACTGGAGATTTGTAATCAGGAAAATGGTAATTCCAACATCAACTAACATTTTTATTGCTAGTATAACAGCGCAAGTCCTGTAATGATAAAAGTTATGGGCAAAGATTGGAATTTAAGTTCTCACCTCAGGGCATAGTTGAAGACATTACTGTCCAACCTGCGAGCCATTGGTCATAATTTGTCACTACCACTTGAAATGTGACTAGGGATTGAGATGTGCTTTTGTGTAAAATACACACCAGATCTTGAAGACTTGATATGACAGAAATGATGTAAATATTTCATTTTTAATACTTCATATTGAAGACATGCTAAAATGATGAGTTTTGTTATATCGGGCTCTATTAGTTTCCTAGGGCTCTTCTAACAAAATACCACAACCCAGCGGCTTAAACAGAAATATATTGTCTGGGAGGCTAGAAGTCTGGGATCAAGGTCTACTGGGTTGTTTCCTTCAGAGGGCTGTGAGGAGGGATCGGTCCACGTCTCTCCCTAGCTTCTGGTGGCTTGATGGCAATCTTTAGCATTCCTTGCTTTGTAGAGGCATCACCCCATCTCTTCCTTCATTTCTGCGTGATATTCTTCCTGTTTTCATGTCTGTGTCCAAATGCCCCTTTTATAAAGGCACTGGTCATATTGGATTAATGACCCACTGTACTCCCATATAACTTTATCCTAACTTAACCAATTAGATCTTCAATGACCCTGCTTCCAAGTAAAGTCACATTCTAAACTTTGAGAGTTTAGTAATTAGACATATGATGAGTTAGACATATGATTAATTAGACATATAATGAAAATTTCAGTTTCACCCATAATTTCAACCCATAAATTGGGCTATATAGAACATATTGGTAAAATTAATCCCACTTATTTATTTTTGCTTTCTTTATTGCAACTACTAGAAACATGAAGTTATGAATTTGGCCTACATTATATTACTATTGTACAGTGCTTCTTTATGATACTAGCTAATACTAACGGATATAGGCAGGCACTGTTCTAAGACCTTTATGTATATTAAATCACTTAGCACTTAAAATAGCCCTATTTAGTATGTGTTATTGTTTGCCTTTGTTATTTTTTTTGTAGACAATACAGTTAGACTTTTATTTTTTTAATTTAATTTTATTATATTATTTTATCTATCTATCTATCTATCTATCTATTTATTTATTTATTTATTTATTTAAACATTTTATTTAAATCCAAGTTAGTTAACATATAGTGTAATAATGATTTCAGTAGTAGAACTTAGTGATTCATCACTTACATGTAACATCCAGTGCTCATCCCAACAAGTGTCCTTCTTAATGCCCATCACCTGTTCAGCCCATCCCCTTGCCCAGCACTCCTCCAGCAACCCTTACTTTGTTCTCTGTGTTTCAGAGTCTCTTGTGGTTTGCCTCCCTCTGTTCTTATCTTATTTTTCCTTCCTTTCCTCTGTGTTCATCTGTTTTGTTTCTTAAATTTCACATGTGAGTGAAATCATGTGATCGTTATCTTTCTCTGACTGACTTATTAAGCTTAGCATAATACACTTTAGTTACATTCACGTTGTTGCAAATGGCAAGATTTCGTTCCTTTTCCCTTGTTATTGAGGGGTGAAGGTGTCTGCCCAGGGACACGCAGATGGAGAATAGCAGAGTCAGCAAGTGAACACCCTAGCACCAAAATCGGCACACTGACCCTCTCCAGAATAACACATCTTTATACAGCAATGGTATGTCTGGTCAGTCTGAAATGTTAACAGTATCAGTTCCTCATATACTAGGCACTGGGTACATCCCCATTAATTTCCCCTTTTCATTTCTACTTTTCGTTGGCCTGTGCGTCAGTTTTTCTTGATAGCTTTTTACCTCTGGCATCCCTTACTAATCAATACCTATGTTTTTTTTCTGTTACTCAATGTATATTTTATTATGTGCGTTATATACTTATGTATTTTTTATAGCAGAGCTATGTATTTTTTCGCTGTTTTAACTTGTCTTTTGATTGAAAACCTTTAGCTATTATTAGGAGACCAATCTTCTGTATTTGTGGAATTCTCTTAAGAAAAAATAATACACCATATACTTTAAAATAGCTATTATATTGTGGCTATAAAAAGACATCCTTTGAAAAGGTCATGGCAAAGAACAATGGAATGAATTGTGACAAAATTCAAAATAACTGTTTATTAAGGAAATCAGAACATAAAGTCTTTTCACCCAAAGTGAGAGAGACATTTTAAAACAAATTTGGTGGGCATTGGTGGATTTAAGTGAGTTAAATTTAATGAAATATCAGGTTTCATTCTCATAAAGCTATGCATGTATATGTTAAAAGATGGGTGAATGGAAGGATTTGATGTTTGCTTTCTTTTTTGGCTTTATCACTTGTTACATGACCTTAGAAAGAAGGAATCAAGGTAGAAAGAAGGAATCAAGACAAATTGAGTAGAAGGCTAGAGAAAGCTCTTTCACCTGGTACTTTAGGGACTCAAGTTCTCTAACATTAGTGCAATATCCTTTTTTTTTCTTTCTCTAGAGCGTCACCTTTGACCTCAGTATTCTTTGCCTTGACTTTGAAACTTGTACTGTATTTCATCTTTACTTCCTCTAATTTTGTCCTCTGAATTTGACCTCTGCATTTCCCTCTTGAGCATAGTAGTTTGGTCTTGCCTTTCATCATGTTTTTCTTGGTATTTTGTACCCTGACTCCATGATATGGCCCCTTAAATATAGCTAGAAATCTTTTTAAAAATATACTTATTTATTTTGAGAGAGAGAGAGAGAGAGAGAGAGAGAGAGAGAGAGAGAGAGAGAGAAAGGGGTAGAGAGACGGGGAGAGAGAGAATCCCAAGCAGTTTCTGCACTATCAGCGCAGAGTCCGACGCAGGGCTCAAATTCAGGAACCTGAGCTGAAATCAATAGTCAGACACTGAACTGACTGAGCCACGCAGTCATCCCTGTAGCTAGAATTCTAATTAACCCTACCAGAGCATCTCAGTAAGAAGACCCAGATGCTTCTCCTCTTCCTGAGAGTGGTACTCTTTAATCACTTTGTTCGTGGCTATATCATGAGAATTTATGACAAAAATGATTTTAGGAATTTGTGTAAAATAGTGTGAATCCTTGATGATAAAGGATTTCCTTATTCTATAATAGTATTTCCAATATTACTAAAGTTTTTACATGAGAAATGAAGTCTAGTCAATCATCCAAATTTATGTTTCTGTATCTGTGAAACACCCAGCTGTCATGTGGGACTGTATTTCTCAAACTTTAGCAAAAAAATCACTCATAGAGCTTGTTATAATATAGACCTTTGGGCTATACCCCCAGAGGTTTTGACTCAGTTGATCTGTGGGGGACCCACAGATTTGCACTTTCATCAAGAGCTCTGGTGATAGTGATGATGTCCTTCTGAGGACCACACTTGGGATAACATTGATGTAGACCAGACTTCCTAGTGATCATTTGTCCTAAGTTACCTGGTAACAAACATGTCAATAGTAGGTAATGTCAACCCTGTTCATTTAAAGAGAATAAAAACAAATCAGAATATTGGTAATTTTTTGGTTTTTAAATGTTGTATTAATACATATATAAAATGAAAGAGGAGTGGTTTTGGTAAAAGGTTTTCAAAGATATAGCCCAGAAATATTATATTAGGGAAAAAGATAGCTTAAGATATTTGAAGCAAAGTACTATAGAAAATTGTCTTTCCCCAAATTATGCAACTAGTTATCTTTGCCAAAGATTCACTATAATACCAATTTAAAATTATTTTTAAAGATTCCTGATATGGAAAATGAGTCCTCATTATGGTTGGATGAAAACTTTTTTTTAACATTTAGGGAAATGTGCTTTTTACATTTGTTGTTATGTGTAACATTTACACTGAGATAAATTCTATAATTTAACTATCAATGTAATTTCCACTGTCAGAAAACTAAGTAAATATAATGATATTTATATATGGTTATCTACCTTTGGATTATGGTTATTTAAAACCATTATTTGAGCCTGGGTGGCTCAGTTGGTTGAGCATCTGACTCTTGATTTCGGTTCAGGTCTTGATCACAGGGTTGTGGGATCAAGCCCTGTGTCAGGCTCTGTGGGCTCTGCTTAAGATTCTCTCTCTTAGGAAAATACAAATCAAAACCATGATAAGACATAAGCTCACACCTGTCAAATGGCTAAAATTAACAACATAAGAAACAACAGGTGTTAGCAATGATGTGGAGAAAGGGGAACCCTCTTGCACTGTTGGTGGGAAGACAAACTGGTGCAGCCACTCTTGAGAACAGTGTGGAAATTTCTCACAAAACTAAAAATAGAGCTACCCTATGATCCAGCAATTACACTATTAGGTATTTATCTAAAGGTTATGAAAATGCATATTCAAAGCTGTACATGTACCCCAATGTTTGTAGCAGCATTGTCAACAATAGCCAAACTATGGAGAGAGCCTAAATATCCATCAACTGATGAATGCTGAAAGAAGTTGGCATACAGACACACACACACACACACACACACACACACACACACACACACACAGAGGACTGTTATTCAGCCATTGAAAGCAATGAAATCTTGCATTTGCAACAACCTGGATGGAACTAGAGTGTATTATGCTAAGTGAAATAAGTCAATCAGAGAAAGACAAAAACCATATGATTTCACTCATATGTGGAATTTAAGAAACAAAACAGATGAACACATGGGAAGGGTGGAAGAAGAGAAGAGAGGGAAACTACAAGAGACTCTTAAAGGTAGAGAACAAACTGAGGGTTGATGGAAGGAGATGGATGGGAGATGGGCTAGATGAGTGATGGGTATTACAGAGGGCACTTGTGATGAGCACCGGGTGTTGTATGTAAGTGATGAGTCACTGAATTCTACTTCTGAGACCAATATTGCACTATGTGTTAAGAAAATAAATGTTCTTAAAAAGATTCTTTCTCTCTTCCCCTCTCCCCTGCTTGCACATGTTCTCTCTCTCTCTCTCTCTCTCTCTCTCTCTCTCTCTCTCTGTCAAATAAAAAATAAAATAAACAAAATCATTATTTAAATGATATAACATATTGGGGCACCTGTGCAGCTCAGTTGGTTAAGCATCCAACTCTTGATTTCAGCTCAGGTCATGAGCTCATGGTTGGTTATGCGATTGAGCCCTGTGTCAGCCTCCATGCTGAGTGTGAAAGCTGGTTAAGATTCTCTCTCTCCCTCCCCCTCTACCCCTCCCCCATTGTTGCATGCACATGTGCTCTCTCTCTCAAAAAGAATAAATAAAGGGTTAAAAAAAGATTTAAATAACATAAAGTACAAATCCCATTTTTTTAATGATAAAGCAGATAAAGAACTCAAAATTCTCAATCTAACATTTCATAAATAACTTTATTTTTCACAATCAATAAAATATTGATTACATACAAAGCACTAGTCCAGCAATCTGTTAGGCAATCTGAGATAAAAATTATAAAAGACATCGATTCTGCCTTCCATCCATGCTCATGGTACAGCATATGCAGATTCCCAAATCCACTCTATAAGGCAATATGCTTTAGTTGTTTGGAAAAGGAGAGAAATGTCATTTGAAACTAGACTAAAAAGAGGTGTAGAATTCATAAAAATATGTGTATGTGTCTGTCAGTGTGAGTGGGTGAGTGTGAGTAAAAGTGGAGAGGAATTAGGGACATTTGCAATTCAAACTAGTGATCACATCATATATTCTGAAAATACTGTTTATTTTAAATCTTCATAACTTACCCATAAAATTATTATTTGTTAAAATTAGGAGGTTATTAAAACAAAATAATGAAAGAAAATATTTATAAGAGAAATAGCAAACTAAGGAGCAAGGTATAATACATGTGTGGTGTATGCATGTGTGCATGTATGAGTGTGTATCTCAAATTTACTTATGAAATTCATTCATCTGAGTGTTTACTCTGTTCCTGTGCAGGATATACATTTGGCAGACATATCAAGAATAAATATAATATAAACCTCCATATTAATCATCCATGGAAGGTGCTTGTTGCTTTATGGAGAACGTACACCTCTGTAGGTTAACCCTGTCACTGATAGCAGAGTATAACATTCTGCATTTGACCCTTGGATTAAAATTTATGTTTTGTGTCATTACTTAAGGTGAAAGGTTATTTTTAAAGGTATTGTTTGATAGGAACTTTCAGGTTTGCATGAGAATTGGCCTCACAGATTTCCACCTGCAGGGAGCTGACCTGCCTGAGGGCCAAGGCGGTGAACTCTGACATTTATTACTCCATTCCTAAAGAGGCCATGCCTCCATGGGCTGTTCCCCATCAGTCATGAGTGAGTGTGGCAGGGTGATTAAGTCAGGCTTGTTTCTAGGAGACACCAGAGGGACTCCTGTGAGTCTTAACTTTGGCTCCTGGCTGCCATGACATCTTCCTTAGACGACAACAGACTGCAACACTTCTCTCCGACCTTCTCTCCTTCACTGGGGGCTGACTTGCATCACAGTTTGAAAGCTCTCCCAGCGTTTCCTGGCTCCCTCCCAATTTTCTCGTACTGGTATATCCCTAGTAAGATCCTTGCAAGTAATTCCGTATTGGCATCTGCTTTTTAGAGGGCCCTGCCTAACTGTATTGTCAGAGTTCTGCCAGAGAAACAGAACCAGTAGGATATGTGTCTAAAATGAGGAATTGGTTCATGTGATTATGGAAACTAAGTCCTATGATCTGTTCTCTGTACACTAGAGACCCAGAAGAGCTGATGATACAGTTCTGTCCCAGTCCAAAGGTCTGAAAAGCTGAAGGCTGATGGTATAAGTTCCAGTCCAAAGACAAGAGAAGACTAATGTCCCAGCAGAGCACACAAAGAGAACATTCTCTATTCTTCTGCATTTTTGTTCTGTTCAGGCCCTCAGCAGAGAGGATGATGCCCCCCACATTGGGGAGAGACATAGTTTTTACCCAGTGCATTGATTTAAGTGCTGACCTCTAACATAAACACCCAAACAGACACACCTAGAAATGATATCCAACCAGATATTTGGGTACCCCTTTACCCAATCAAGTTGACACATAAAACTTACTATCACACCAATACACTGTATCAGGGACGGTATAACCACGGACCAAAGAGCCATACACTCAAACAAATGTGAGACCACTAGTGAAGGCTGTAATTTCTTCTCTGATCTCAGTGTCAGTTGTCCAATCTGAAAGGTGCTCACCCTCCAGCTCCGTGAGCCATCTCTGTGAACTTTTCCTTCCATTTTTATTCACTTAGTGCTGATCTTCTTCCATTGGAACTTTTGGGTAAGATTTTACACTAGTATGGAAAATTTCCTTAGTGTACACAGTGCTATCTCAATTCCAGGATGCTTCCTTTTAGCCTTTTGATTCATTTATCCAACATTTATTGCAAATCGATTTTATGTCAGGTATGATCCTAGACCCTGGAGCTATGTGTTGGACATAAAGATTTATTACGTGAGTGGCACAATTTTTCTTCCCATTAGAAGCAAAATAATACTGTCTTCAATTGCATTAAGACTGTTTTTGTTTTTTGTTTTTGTTTTTGTAATGAAACAGGTTAAGTACCATTAAAAAACAAAAGCAAAATGTGAAATTGCCATTCTGTTATACATTAAACAATGGGAAAGTCAGTTCTATTACTTGATACATATAATTGGTTTTTCTGGACACAGGTAGTGATTGAGAAGGCCTCTTTAGATTCAGGTCACTTTTACTATTTTATTTTATAAGTATAGTATGTTTATTATGAAAAGTAGAAGATACAGACAAGGTAACAGAACAAAAGCATAAGTAAGTTCTCTATAATTCTAGCATCTAGAAATACTCACTGTTAACTTTGTCCTGGGTAGCCTTCTAGATTTTTTTTACCATAAAACATATACACTCACTCATACACACACACGCATGCTCAGATATATTACCATCATTCATTTTCGTGTACATTTACTGAACATCTGTTCTGTGCCAGGCACTGTGTAAGACCTGTGGAGGCAGAGCAGAAGGAAAACATCACTCCCACCATCCTGGAACATGAGTTGCAATAGTGTAGTATCTCTGCAGTGGTCTCTTGGGTCTGTTGAGTGACATCCCTCTCTGTCCTTGAGTGATATCTTTCCACTGTCTATCACTGGACACCCCACAATACATAGCTGAGACTGCTTCCATGTCTTTAAAATGGGGTAATAGCAGTAACAGCCACACAGCTCCTAGTGCATATACAATGAGCTCATATACAGCACAGTGTGCAGTCCATGGAAAGTGCTGAGCCATCGTTGTTATTATTACATCACTGGTTGTGCCTTCCTGGTATTACTTAGAGATCATTAGCTACCATAACACTGACCAATCCTTAGTTCTACTCACTCTGGATTATGCTCCAAACTGCCCGTGACTGTGATCAAGACTTATTACTTAGAACCACGGTGAGTTGTTCTGTCCACAGCATGTGTTGTGCAGAACACATCTGTGGTTATCAACGGCTACAGAGACCTTTTTGTTTACCTGAGTTGTGGCATCTTGAAGCATGGCTGCAGAACTCCCCTGTGTGCCCTACTCCGACCCCAGTGCTCTCTCAAATGAATTTTAGTGTATTCCACATGGATTTTGTTTTTCAGAAGTTTTCAGAAGTATCCCGAACACATCATGTACGTTGGGTGGAGTTTTCCAAGCAGTAATAAATCACCAAAAACTTAATTTTATTGCTAATGATGACTATCATCAACTTTATAAAATGCATAGCTTTTATAAAAAAGAAACTTTTTATTTTGAAATAATTATAAACTCATGAGAAGTTCCAAAAATAGTATGGAGAGTGCCTTCAACCCTCTGCCCAGTGGCCTCCCAAGGGGACACCCACCTCCTGTAACGCAACAGCAAAACCAGAAAACAGCATTGGAACAAGCTGATGCTGATAACTGAGCTTCTATGCAGTGTGGTTCTATGCTGTGTGATCACATGTTTAGGTTGTATAACCACAACGGTCAAGGTACAGAACTCCCTTTGCCACTCCTTATGGTTCTCTCACCACCACCCCGCCCCCGCCTGAATTCCAGTCCCCAACAACCAGCCTGTTCTCCATCTTCACAGTCCTGTCCTTTTAATAATGTTACATGCAGTCACGTAGTATTGCAATATAGTAGTATTCCAAGTAACCTTGGAAATTGACTTTTTCACAAAATATGCTCTTTTAAAACATACTCTTTTTTTCTTGACTATATGCCACAAACATCTTTCCATTAAACTTGCTTTACCATCTATTTCCATTTGTTCTTTTATGTACAAAAACAAAACAAAACAAAATTTAGCAAATAAAACACTGCAAGACAAGATGACAGAACTTTGAAAGAAAAATAAAATTGCCTGGAGCTTGTCAAAGATAATGAAGGTACATGGTTTTCAACATACCCTTAATTAACACCAGTAAAACCATTTTTTCTTAACCTGAAAGTGAAAGCAGATATTTGGTCCTAGTTGTCTCTAACTATTTCACATTAGACTCCAAGGAAAGCAAATAGAAAACAAAAATGCCAGTTGCAAATAATTCTCATAAACTTTTTAACATAGAAGGCTGAAAGCCATTTGCTCTACATGGGGGAAAAAATCTTAATTTTAGTGAAATAAAATTTCATGATTAAATTGAAAAAAAATTTATTTAAATGGTTTTCATTTCAAAAACTATCCAACAGATTTCAGCAAAGACTTTCTCTTCAAAGTCATTATTAATATTGAGTATATTTCTAACATTGCTGAATATTCAGCAAGTCATTGATATAAATTCAAGTAATTCAAATGTCAGGCTGAGTTCTCAGTAGTGATTTACATTGGCAAGAGTTTTATGAGAGTGCATTATTAGTTTGCTGACTGCCTTAATATATAAAGGTTATAAAAGAATTTTATCCAACAGTTATGAATTTTAGCATACCACCAGGTAAATATAAATAACCGAAAGAATGCATGTGGCTTTCAAACTTCGGCAGAAATGGTCAGAGTGATTCAGGCTTTCAAATTATGGACACCCTTTTTTTCTCATTAAATGGTGTATATAGTCTTCTCACATTCTGAATGAAAATGTCTCTGATAATTTTTTTGGCAGAATTACAGAATCCTGAAATTCACTTTGGTTTATCAGCATTACCTTTCCTTACTGTATCTCTAATATCTCCACCAATACCCTGAGTTTAACTAACTATATGTGTACTCTGGGCACTTCAACTTATAAAACCATTTGTATGTTTTTAAACTATCAAACTAAAAAATTTGTCCATGCAGGTATTATTGTAATTCAGATGGTGCCCGCAAGAGTCTCACAGGATGATTAAATTTGGGTGTTTCACTGCCTCAGATTTGATTTTTTAATTTGCATGCTTAAGCACACAACTTTATTAGTTTCCCCAGAATCAATCAGTTGGGTGTCAGGTTTAAAAGAAACTGATTTATAAAATGAATGTATTATGTTAATTATGGAATTCTAAACATGTGTTTCTATTTGGCACACTCTTCTGGTGTCTTCAAAGTTGTCTTCTTAGGAGATGAAGTTATGGAGAAGAAGCTTGCTTGTTGGACAATGAATCAAAGTAAAGTGATTTGGCTGTTTCTTCAACGTTTTTTATTTATTTTTGGGACAGAGAGAGACAGAGCATGAACGGGGGAGGGGCAGAGAGAGAGGGAGACACAGAATTGGAAACAGGCTCCAGGCTCCCAGCCATCAGCCCAGAGCCTGATGCGGGGTTCGAACTCACAGACCGCGAGATCGTGACCTGGCTGAAGTTGGACGCCCAACCGACTGCGCCACCCAGGCGCCCCAATTTGGCTGTTTCTTGACACTGGTTCTCAAAGTTTTATTTGAGAACTTGGGAATGAGGAAGATAACAGATTCTTTGCTCCTATATCCAGGATTCTGATTTAGGAAGTCTGGCCTCTTGTATCTATTAATGAGCATATTGAGATTATTCCTATGCCATTAAGCAGAGAAGCATTTCTGTAAGTGGTGTACCCATCCATCTGTGTAGTCCGCTGGTCAACTCAAAGGGTGTTTCTACACAGTACAATCCATGTTAACCAAAGCATTCTTTTCCCGGGAAGTATTGAAAACACTTTTCTTCTCACCCCTTTCCCTTCCTTCTCCCATTATTTTTATAAAAATTCTCATTAGTTTCCGAAGTTAAAACATCATAGGTAGTTCACAACTAATTAAATTACATCTTCTATTAGTTTTTACTTAAAATTTTTTTTCTTTTGATTTAACTTTATTTTTTATTTTTTAAAATTTACATCCAAATTAGCTGGTATATAGGGAAGCAATGAGTTCAGTAGATTCCTTAATGCCCCTTACCCATTTAGCCCATCCCCCCTCCCACAACGCCTCCAGCAACCCTCAGTTTGTTCTCCATATTTATGAGTCTCTTCTGTTTTGTCCCCCTCCCTGTTTTTATATTGTTTTTGTTTCCCTTCCCTTATGTTCATCTGTTTTATCTCTTAAAGTCCTCATATAAGTGAAGTCATAATGATTTTTGTATTTCTCTGACTAATTTCACTTAGCGTAATACCCTCCAGTTCCATCCACGTAGTTGCATATGGCAAGATTTCATTCTTTTTGATTGCCGAGTAATACTCCATTTTCTTTATCCATTCATCCATCGACGGACATTTGGGCTCTTTCCATACTTTGGCTATTGTTGATAGTGCTGGTATAAATATGGGGGTGCATGTGTCCCTTCGAAACAGCATACCTGTATCCCTTGGATAAATGCCTAGTAGAGCAATTGCTGGGTCAGACGGTAGTACTATTTTTAGTTTTTTGAGGAATCTCCATACTGTTTTCCAGAGTGGCTGCTCCAGGTTGCATTCCCACCAACAATGCAAAAGAGCTCCTCTTTCTCCGAATCCTCGCCAACATCTGTTGTTGCCTGAGTTGTTAATGTTAGCCATTCTGACAGGTGTAAGGTGGTATCTCATTGTGGTTTTGATTGTATTTCCTTGGTGATGAGTGATGTGGAGCATTTTTTCATGTGTCGGTTGGCCATCTGGATGTCTTCTTTGGAGAAGGGTCTATTCATGTCTTTTGCCCATTTCTTCACTGGATTGTTTTTTGGGTGTTGAGTTGGATAAATTCTTTGTAGATTTTGGATACTAACCCTTTATCTGATATGTCATTTGCAAATATCTTCTCCCGTTCTGTCGGTTGCCTTTTAGTTTTGCTGATTATTTCCTTTACTGTGCAGAAGCTTTTTATTTTGATGAGGTCCCAGTAGTTCATTTTTGCTTTTGTTTTCCTTGCCTCTGGAGACGTGTTGAGTAAGAAATTGCTGCGGGCAAGATCAAAGAAGTTTTTGCCTATTTCTCCTCACGGATTTTGATGGCTTCCTGTCTTACATTGAGGTCTTTCATCCACTTTGAGTTTATTTTTGTGTGTGGTGTAAGAAAGTGGTCCAGGTTCATTCTTCTCCAGTTTTCCCAGCACCACTTGCTGAAGAGACTGTCTTTATTCCATGGGATATTCTTTCCTGCTTTGTCAAAGATTAGTTGGCCATACATTTGTGGGTCCATTTCTGGGTTCTCTATTCTGTTCCATTGATCTGAGTGTCTGTTCTTGTGCCAGTACCATACTGTCTTGATGGTTACAGCTTTGTAGTATAGCTTGAAGTCTGGGATTGTGATACCTCCTGCTTTGGTTTTCTTTTTCAAGATAGCTTTGATCTTTTTCAAGATCAGGGTCTTTTCTGGTTCCATACAAATTTTAGGATTATTTGTTCTAGCTCTGTGAAGAATGCTGGTGTTATTTTCATAGGGATTGCATTGAATATGTAGATTGCTTTGGGTAATATCGACATTTTAACAATATTTGTTCTTCCTATCCAGGAGCATGGAATCTTTTTCCATTTTTTTGTGTCTTCTTCAATTTCTTTCATAAGCTTTCTATAGTTTTCAGTGTATAGATTTTTCACCTCCTTGGTTAGATTTATTCCTAGGTATTTTATGTTTTTTGTGCAACTATAAATGGGATCGATTCCTTGATTTCTCTTTCTGTGGCTTCATTGTTGGTGTATAGGAATGCAGCCAATTTCTGTGCATTGATTTTATATCCTGCAACTTCTGCTGAATCAATTCTAGCAGAATCTTGATGGAATCTTTTGGGTTTTCCATATAGAGTATCCTGTCATCTGTGAAGAGTGAAAGTTTGACCTCCTCCTGGCTGATTCGGATGCCTTTTATTTCTTTGTGTTGTTTGATTGCAGAGGCTAAGACTTCCAATACTATGTTGAATAACAGTGGCAAGAGTGGACATCCCTGTCTTGTTCCTGACCTTAGGGGGAAAGCTGTCAGTTTTTCCCCATTGAGGATGATATTAGCGTTGGGTTGTTCATATATGACTTACATGATCTCGAGGTGTGCTCCTTAAATCCCTGCTTTCTTGAGGGTTTTTATCAAGAAAGGATGCTGTATTTTGTGAAATGCTTTCTCTGCATCTATTGAGAGGATCATACGGTTCTTGTCATTTCTTTTATTGATGTGATGAATCACGTGTAATTGTTTTGCAGATATTAAACCTGCATCCCAGGTATAAATCCCACTTAGTCGTGTTGAATACTTTTTTTAATGTATTGTTGGATCCAGTTGGCTACTATCTTGTGGAGGATTTTTGCATCCATGTCCATCAGGAAAATTGGCCTATAGTTCTCTTTTTTAGTGGGGTCTTTGTCTGGTTTTAGAATCAAGGTAATGCTGGCTTCATTGAAAGAGTTTGGAAGCTTTCCTTCCATTTCTATTTTTTGGAACAGCTTCAAGAGAATAGGTGTTAACTCTTCCTTAAATGTTTGGTAGAATTCCCCTGGAAAGCCATCTGGTGCTGGACTCTTGTTTTTTGGCAGATTTTTGATTACTAATTCAATTTCCTTACTGGTTATGGGTCTGTTCAAATTTTCTATTTCTTTGTGTTTCAGTTTTGGTAGTTTATATGTTTCTAGGAATTTGTCCATTTCTTCCAGATTGCCCATTTTGTTGGCATATAATTGCTCATAATATTCTCTTATTATTGTTTTTATTTCTGTTGTGTTGGTTGTGATATCTTCTCTTTCATTCTTGATTTTACTTATTTGGGTCTTTCCTTTTTCTTTTTTTTATCAAACTGGCTAGTCGTTTATCAATTTTGTTAATTCTTTCAAAGAACCAGCTTCTGGTTTCTTTGATCTGTTCTACTGTTTTTTTGGTTTCGATAGCATTGATTTCTGCTGTAATATTTATTATTTCCTGTCTTCTGCTGGTTTTGGGTTTTATTTGCTGTTCTTTTTCCAGCTTATTAAGGCATAAGGTTCGGTTGTGTATCTGAGATCTTCCTTCTTTAGGAAGGCCTGGATTGCTATATACTTTCCTCTTATGACTACCTTTGCTGCATCCCAGAGGTTTTGGGTTGTGGTGTTATCATTTTCATTGACTTCCATATACTTTTTAATTTCCTCTTTAACTGCTTGGTTAGCCCATTCGGTCTTTAGTAGGATGTTCTTCAGTCTCCAAGTATTTGTTACCTTTCCAAATTTTTTCTTGTGGTTTATTTCAAGTTTCATTGCGTTGTGGTCTGAAAATATGCACGGTATGATCTTGATATTTTTGTACTTACTTAGGGCTGATTTGTGTCCCAGTATATGGTCTATTCTGGAGAACGTTCCACGTGCAGTGGAGAAGAATGTATATTCTGCTGCTTTAGGATGAAATGTTCTGAATATATCTGTGAAGTCCATCTGGTCCAGTGTTTTATTCAAAGCCATTGTCTCCTTGTTGATTTTTTGATTAGATGATCTGTCCATTGCTGTGAGTGGGGTGTTGAAGTCTCCTACTTTAAAGGTATTACTATCGATGAGTTTCTTTATGTTTCTGATTAATTGATTTATATATTTGGGTGCGGCCACATTTGGCGCATAAATGTTTAAAATTGTTAGGTCCTCTCGGTGGATAGACCCCTTGGTTCTGATATAATGCCCTTCTGCATCTCTTGATACAGTCTTTATTTTAAAGTCTAAATTGTCTGATATAAGTATGGCAACTCTGGCTTTCTTTTGTTGACCATTAGCGTGATAGAGGGTTCCCCATCCCCTTATTTTCAATCTGAAGGTGTCTTTAGGTCTAAAGTGGGTCTCTTGTAAACAGAATATAGATGGATCTTGTTTTCTTATCCATTCTGTTACCCTTTGTCTTTTGATTGGAGCATTGAGTCTATTGACGTTTAGAGTGAGTACTGAAAGATATGAATTTATTGCCATTATGATGCTTGTAGAGTTGGAGTTTCTGGTGGTGTTCTCTGGTCCTTTCCAATCTTTGTTGCTTTTGGTATCTATCTATCTATCTATCTATCTATCTATCTATCTATATTTTTTTCATCTTTTCTCCCCTCAGAGAGTCCCCCTTAAAATTTATTGCAGGGCTGGTTTAGTGGTCACAAACTCCTTAATTTTTGTTTGTCTGGGAAATTTTTTATCTCTCCTTCTATTTTGAATGACAGCCTTGCTGGATAAAGGATTCTTGGCTGCAGATTTTTCTGATTCAGCACATTGAATATATCCCACCACTCCTTTCTGGCCTGCCAAGTTTCTGTGGATGGATCTGCTGCAAACCTGATCTGTCTTCCCTTGTAGGTTAGGGACTTTTTTTCCCTTGCTGCTTTCATGATTCTCTCCTTGGCTGAGTATTTTGTGAATTTGACTATGATATGCCTTGTTGATGGTCGGTTCTTGTTGAATCTAATGGGAGTCCTCTGTGCTTCCTGGATTTTGATTTCTTGGTCTTTCCCCAGGTTAGGTTGCTATGATATGCTCACATAACCCTTCTAGCCCTATTTCTCTCTTTTCCTCTTCTGGGACCCTTATGATTCTGATGTTGTTCCTTTTTAATGAGTTAATGATTTCTCTGATTCTTAAATCATGCTCTTCTGCCTTAATCTCCCTCTTTTTTTTCTGCTTCATTATTCTCTACATTTGCTCCCTATATCGCTGATTCTCTGTTCTGCCTCATTCATTCTTGCCGCCGCTGCATCCATCCATGATTGCAGCTCAGTTATAGCATTTTTAATTTCATTCTGGTTATTTTTTACTTCTTTTATCTCCGCAGGAAGGGGTTTTAAACTATTTTCGACTCCAGCTAGTATTCTTATTATCGTGATTCTAAATTCTGGTTCAGACATCTTGCTTATATCTGTGTTGGTTAAATCCCTGGCTGTCGTTTCTTCGTGCTCTTTCTTTTGGGGTGAATTCCTTTGTTTTGTCATTTTGAAGGGAGAAAAGGAATTAATGAGGTAGAAAAATTAAAATTAAAAAATTAAAATAAAAAAATATTAAAATTAAAAAACTAAACACACACACATACACACACACACACACACACAAATCAAATAAGTGATGCTAGATCCTAGGTGTATGTTGGTCTGGGTGTTGAAAGTGGTTTCATAGATTAGAGAAAGAAGGGGGGGAAGAAAAAAAAAGCAAATAGTTTGAGAATGTGAAAAAATCAATACACTGAAGTAGACTAAAATGAGATGATGGGAGTAAAATAGAATTTGAAAAAATATACACAAATTAAAGAATATAGTAGAAAAAATTAAAGAAAAATATTTTTAATAAAAATTAAAAATATTATTTTTTCTTTTTCTACATTCAAGAAAAAGAAATGAAAAAGAGAAAAAAGATAAAAAAAAGAAAAAAGGAAATCGTTTGAAAATTTGAAAAGGTGAATACACTGAAGTAGACTAAAATAAAATGATGGAAGTAAAATAGAATTTGAAAAAATTTACACAAAAGAAAAATATAGTAATAAAAATTAAAAATATTTTTAATAAAAATTGAAAATAAAAGTGATTTTTTTCTTTCTGTATTCAAGAAAAAGAAAAGTGTAAAAGAGACAAAAAAGAAAGAAAATTGAATAGATGGACCTGCTAACAGATTGAAGTAGGACTGAAATTACTTTGTTTTCCCCAAGAAGTCAGACTATGTAGTGCTTTATAGTCCATAAACTAAGCAGGCGGTGAGACTTGTGTTCTTGCAGACCGAAGTTGGCCCAGTTGGGCGGGGCTCAGTGTAAGGGCTCCACTCTCCATTAGATGGCGCTGCTAGCCTACTGGGGTGGAGTGTTGTGGCGCTGGTAGGTGTGTATGCGCATGCGCAGGAGCAGTAAAAAGGGCAACGCCCAGCTACCCCAGGATTCACTTAAAAAATTTTTTTTTAATGTTTATTTTATTTTTGAGAGAGAGAGAGAGGACAGAGAGAGAGAGCAGGGGAGGAGCAGACAGAGAGACAGAGAGACAGAGACAGAATCCAAAGCAGGCCCTGGGCTCTGAGCTCTCAACACAGAGCCTGATTTGGGGATTGAACCCATGAACCATAATATCATGACCTGAGCGGAAGTCGGATGCTTAACCGACTGAACCATGTTGGCACCCCCAGGATTCACTTTTTAAGTTGAATGTTGGTGGATTCCTGGCACACACAGTGAAAATTACCATCACCTTTTTGTAGGGCAATGTGATATGTGTCTATAATTTTTAAAATTTCCATGTACTTTGACCCAAAAATTTTACCTTGAAGAACATAGACATTTGCTTAAAGATACTTGTATGAAGATGCTCACTGAAGTGATTTTTGCAAGTAAAAATATATTGGAAAATTTACAAATATTTTTAAATAGGGATTGGTTAAGTAAATAATGCAATACCTATAATAGTGGAATAACACTTAGGTATTGAAATTATTTTGTGAATTATTGTTTATTATTGTAAAAAGATATTTATAATATATCACCCATGAGACTCGATCTTGGGCAGAGTATATTTATATACTATGAACTCTTAAAATATACATATCGGGAAAAATATATTTTAGGTTAACAATGTGTCTCTGGTTAAATTGTGAGTTTTTTAACATACTCATTTGTTTATATTTTTCTGATTTTTACATCATGGAATAATGTTTGGAAAGTACTGGTGTAAATTATACTTCATGTAATGAACTTAGTGCAGTTTCCTGGCTGTTCATATTTTTAGATTGATTTTTATTTTCTTTATTCTTTATTGCTTATTGTCTGCTTTTATCCTAATATTAAGGCTTAAGTCCAGTTGCAGCCAAGCCTGTTTTTGACATTCCTTCTCCTCAAATCTGCTCATACAGAGGGAATCAATAGCTTCCCTTCTTGATGGTCTCAAAGCAGGTGCTTATAGGCCTGTCATTGTATCTGGCACACAGTATTGCAGTGATTTCCTTACATATTTCTCTCCTACTATGGAATTGAAATCTAGATGATGGCACTAAATATGTCTTGTTGAATTTTGTTTTCTTCAAGGTACTTAATATATACTTAAGAGCCTGACAGACTGAATGAATGGCCTTGTATCAGGTGCAGATGAGAATGTGAGATGAGAATTACCTAATTTCAGACTCGGTTGTATTGAAGGTTACAGCCATTCTTTTTGTCATTTTAAAATCACCATGAAATTAATTAACTTAAAAATAATTCTGAGAATTTTAAACAAGATACCATATACAGTAATTGATAATTCCTAGACGGACTCTTAGAAAACATATATAAGCATGTTCTAAAATTTATGAACAATTTTGATCCTTCAATTTAGAGCACTCTGGAAATATATGGACCTACATGCAAGTGGTGATTAGTGAAATGGTATGTATAATGTCATTAATATACATTTGAAAGGGATTTTCAATTTAATGTATCCCTTTTATAAGAAAAATGAGCTGAACAACTATATAATAAAAGGCACAGATCCCAAAGGACATTTAAAGTTTTGAGAAACATCAAAAACAATAAATATTTTGTACTAGGTAGATTTCCTGTATGTACTTTGCTAAGAAGAGTACAGAATATTTATTGGTTTTCATCTCCATTGCTAAATAGAATACAAAATATTGATGAGAATATCATTAGAGTCCCAAAACAACAATAAATAAATATTCCAGTATGTTTGACTTTAGAAAAAAACCTTTTAAAATTCCTGTCAGCTCAAGATAAAATTTTTAAAATATATAGAGTTAATTGCCTGATTGAGAAGACTGCTATTTTGTCTAGAGAGGATATTGTCTGGCATTCAACTCCCAGAGGAGTCTCTATTTTGAGTTAAAAGAAATTATGAAGCCTCTTACCTTCACAGCACAGTAGCATATTATTTAGTAGTTCCCCTAATACATACAAATCATAGCAGAGGTGATCTCTATATACCAGAACGTCCTTTTAGAGATAGTTATGTCAGTTGACAAATGCCTTCCATAGAATCAGCCTCCATGCATTGTTCTGCCCCTTCAAAATTCACTGTGCTTTGTTTCATCTCACTGTGCTTACTAACCAGTTTGAAAGTCAGTGCAGTCTTTTGTATTCTTTTTCCAAAAATAGCAATAATAGGAGCAATGTACAGTAATTAGGACACTTAAATTGATGGCCGAATTTAAATGTTCTATTATCTTCTTAGCTGCGGATGCTGTCTTTAGATGTGCATGTGATTTTTTGGAATAGCCCTATTGGCATCATGCGTGAGTATCACGTAAAGTTAAATGGCAAGCAACAATGCACCAAAATATATTATTGAAGAATATAATCAACCACGGGATGGAAACAGATTACTGAGGTCTAGATTTGCTAGTAAGGGTACGTGTATAATATAGACCATAGCCTGATTTTGCTTAACTGTCATAAAATATACTAGGAAAACTATGTGTTCGATGGGAATGAGATTTTATTCAAAGACATTATTTAAAGACAGATGTTTAGAAAATATATTTAAAAACAAAAATATATATAGCAGAGAAATTCTGTATTATAAAATCATGTCAGTTGTTTGGTAAAGATCTTGAAGAAATCTCAAAACCTTGTTGCAACATCCATGACTCTTTCACTCATGATTGATCCCTGCTTGGTCCAAAGCAAATTGGATCTTTCCCTATGTGGTAAGTATTAATTTCTGGATGATCTCCAAAAGTCACAGTCTTTGTCTTTCCTGCCATACCTATGTACTGTGCTTATATATTCAACAAATATTATTGAGTACCTGTTATATTCTAGGAATAGAGCTAGGTACTGGGAATACAAAGCTAAATAAGGAGGGCTGGGAAATATGGTTCAGCATGAAAGAACTTAAGGTTTGTAGTGGAGACCTGGTAACAAATCCAGGCTCTACTTCTTACAGAATGTGGGTCGTGGGAAAGTGGCTTAATCTCTTTGTCTTGCAGTTTCTTCCCTAGAAAATGGGGAGAAAAGCGTTAGATTCCACACAAGGTTAGAATGAAGAATAAGGGTAAGAATTTGTATGTATGTATATACACATTATGTATAAAATGTGTACGTATATGTATGCATGTATATATAAACACATTACATGTATGCATATATATGTAGATACCAAGTATTTATATAATATTCTATACGTAATACTCCTATACTCTTTACCACAGATGTTGGGAAACCACTGAATATTTTAAGCAAGGCTGTATTAGTTTTAGATTTGCATTTTTGAAAGATCACATTGGCACGAGAAAGAAGGTAAATCAAAGAGGTGAGATTGGAAATAGCCAAGCTAGTTGGCTGATGTAATTGATAAGAGATAATAAAGGCTTATACTAGGAGTGTAGCTAGGATGAAAGATCAACTCCTCTAAATGGAGACAGAAGAAGACTACAGAAAAGGTGTGAGGAGTCCAGAATGATATTCAAAACTTTTTGGGGAACTGAATGGATGCTGGTAGTGTTAACCTGAAAGAAAAGGGTTAACCCAGTGGATCCCAACTGGGGGTGATTTTGCCTTTCAGGGGACATTTGGCAATGCCTGGAAATATTTTTGGTTGTTCTCTGGAGATATTTTGATTGTCACAAGTTGGAATGGGTGGGGAATTCTATTGGCATATATTGAGTCAAGCTTAGTCTTCAATAATGCCTACATCCTTAACAACAAAGAATATCCCGCTCCTATCACTGAGGTTGAGAAACCTGACATTAAGGAAAAGAAGCAGGATTTAGACACTTTGGTAGAGAAGGGAAATGTTAAACTCAGGTTTGGATATTTTGAATTTGAAGTGCCTTTAAACATGGTGCTCATTGTGCTTAAGTTACATGACCAAAAATCAAGTAGTGGGGTGATGGGATAAAGTTGAAAAATTAGCTGCAGCCACAAACCACAGAGAACAGAGTATATATAAACAGTATAGAAAGATTCAGTTAGGCATATCTGCAGACATTATGGTTATTTCTGAACACAATATATGTATGTATGTGTGTGTGTGTATATATATGTATATGTATATATACATATATATGTATATATATGTATGTGTGTGTGTGTATATATATATATACACACACACACATACATATATATACACACACACATAATGCATACATATATATTACACACACACACATAATGCATACATATATATTACACACACACACACACACACACACACACATATATATATATATATATATAATGTTTATATAAAAGAGAATAACAATGTGGGCTCTTTCTTCTTTGGGTGTTTTCAAATAAGTTATTTAGCTATTTTATGGAATTGAGTAATGCACCATGTTTTCATGTCCTAAGAAACAACATAGGATACATACTGTCTTCAAGAACTTTCTCTCTTTATAAAATATTTCAGAGGTTTAAATAGTCACTATACATTTAAATTCATGATGGGCTGGACCAGAGAATGCAAACTGAAAGAGGTGGGAAAAGATCAGATTTGAAAGCAAAGCTTGTTTTGCTCCTCACTCATCACAAGGTTGTACCACCTCATATTTTACTTAACTTCTTCCTAAAGGATGGACATCATGTAGATGATGTAATATTGATGAATTTCAGCTGAATTCTAATAGTAAACAGGAACATAATGTTGGTGTGATGATTTTATCTATAGCATATTTCTTGTTTTCACATTGCTTTGTTTTATATTTTAGGAACACTTTGGTGGTGGGGGGAAGCTCCATGTATTCTTCTCATGGATCTGTTAGTTCCCAAGATTTAATTAATAAGGCCAACTAATTCAGATAATTGATTCCATGGTTGAAAATTTTGAGCCAATTATCCACCCAAATTGACCTTTCTGATGTAATACTATTTAAATTACTATCCTCAGCTTATGTTTAATTATTGTATCTGAATAATGTTTAATGAGTTCCCATGTTTAATTACTGTTTCTGACTAATGTAAATGCTCTTAAGTAATCTCTGTCATTATCAGCTAAGCAACTTAAGCTCTGTGGGGTCTGTCCTCAGCTGATTTCCAGGCTCATCTTGCACTATGGGCCCCTCTTGTATATTATGTGCTAGCCCCTGGCATTCTCTTAGTTCCCATAATGCACAGAGGTGTTTCATATCTTCGGGCATAACAGCTGCAATTTCCCCTTACTTCTGCTCTGGTCTTTAGATATCAGCCTATGACAGTAACTGAAGAACACTTTCTTTTCTGGTTTTCCAGAATACTTTTCTCATGGACTGACTTCATTTTTGCATTACATGTCATTGTGCAATTTACCTTTATATCAGGTACTACAGTTGTTGTTGTTTTTTGTTTTGTGATCTGTGTTTATTGGATTTTGTGTCACAAGCTGTAAAGTACTTGTAACTCACCATTGAATACTCTACAGTATTTGTTAGTTAAAAGTAACTGAATGAATAAGAATCAATGAATGAGTCACTCAGTCAACCACAAAAATTGATAGGCTTTTAATTGCCAATATTATACATATATGGGTTTCTAAAGCTGTGGCATTAGCACAGTGACTGAAAAATACAAATGTAAACAAAAATCAGAAAGTAAAAAATAAAGACACGAGTGAAATGATAACCACAAGCCAGTAGGGAGCTTGGAGAAGACTTCAGGACAATTGTGAAGTGGATAACCCATGCCGTTGGCATTCAGATGCAGTATTTTTAACACTATGGATGCCAATGCATAATAAGTTAAGCTTGTGCATCTAGCATGTTAGTTCTCAATCGCTGGGGGCAGTGGGAGCTTGGGAACACTAATGTCAGGCAGATGGTTGGTTTATGGTCACACAGCAGAGCTCTGCTTAGATACACCAAGCCAAAGACCCAAATGTACCTTTGCATATTTTCAAGAATATACATTCAATTAGGCTCTTTCTAACATGTGCCATTCATTCAAAGTGTTACATTAAAATATTTATGAATATAGAACAAGTCTGGGAGTAGTCTTATTCAAAGAATCTCAACAGAAATTTGTTTTTAAGATCCAAAATAAACTTTCATTCAGCAACTAAGAAATATCTATCAAAAAGTTAGGTGGGACTATGTGTAGGCAGCATCTAATATGGCCACCAATGGTCCCTGCCTCCTGGATTCACAGCCTTGTGTAAGGTTTTCTACTTGAGTGTAGGCTGGACTTTTTAAAAAATTTTAAGTAGGCTTCACACCCCATGTGGAGCCTGTGTTCATGACCCTGAGATCAAGACCTGAGTTGAGATCAAGAGTCAGACACTTAACTGACTGACCCACCCAGGCACGCCAAGTGTAGGCTAGACTTATTGACTCAGTTCTAATAAAAAGAATATGATAGAAAAGATGAGCCGACACTTTAGAGATTTGGTTATAAAAGACTGTGTCTTCAGTCGCGGGTACTCTTTCTTGTTGTCTCTCACATCACTTCCTCTCTGGAAAGCCAGCTACCATGTTACAAGTGTGGCAATAGATGAAGACTACCCAGTGAGTACAAGCAAAGATTATTTATTCAGAGCTGGTCATATAGCAAGAGAGTCTGTCACTGCCACTTAAATGTGGCAGAGACTCAAAGGCAGGCAGAAGTGTGGGCAAGCTTGACAGAGGGCAAATAAGGGAGGGCTTCAGGTATGCACTTATTGGGGGCTGTTATGGGAGAGCTGAAGGTGGACTAGAGAACATTCTACTGGTTAGGGGAGCAATTTTGCTTTCTCTGGTTGGTCTTCAATTGAATCCAGGGGGCAGAACGTAGGGAAGCTGACAGTCTTGACCATTTGTGCCCAGTTGCTACAGAGGTCATGGTTTTACCTCCTAAGCAGGTTGCTGCAGAGGTTACAATCTGGTTTTCTGGACTGGTTGCTGCAGGTTGTGGGTCAGAGTTGTGTTTCTATAGATGGTCTCATCATTGTCCTTTTGTGTATTCTGCCTCTTGAGAGGCAGTCTTGTGGAGAGGCCCACATAAATGAGACTGGATGCAGATTTTCAGAGCCCACCATGACCTATGTGACTGACCTTGGAAGCAGATGTTCGTGCAATGGAGCTTTGAGATGACCGCATTTCTGGAAGACCCCTAGATTGCAGCCTATGGGAGCCCTCAGCTGAGATAACCTAGCTAAGATGCTGATTTCTGACCAAAAAATATTTTGCAATAATAAATGTTTATGGAGTCAGGCACTAAATTATGGCCATTTTGTTATGCAGCAATAACTAACTAATACAGATGGGAAGGATATAGTGTTTGGTCAGTCAGATTGCCAAGAAATTTAGCTCAGAAAGTTCAAGTGGTTTTGTCTGGGAGGCACAGGCAATTGTAATATTTTTCAGAAGGCACCATTTCTCTCTAAGAATATAAAAACTAAGAAAGAGTTAAGTCATTATTCTTTACACCTTCTCTTCCTCTTCAACATTCTATTTTGTTTAATGACAGCATCATCTACCTTGCCCAGTAGCCAAGAATATCTTGAGTTATCCTTGATTCTTGAAACAAATATTTATGGCATCTCTACTGTGTACAAGATAGTGTTCTGTCAATTAGAATACAACAGGGAGCTCACATTCCAATGAGAAAAAGAGGGTAATTCTTGTGTGGGGAGTCAGGGCAAATTTTGTATCATCACACAGTATGTGATAAAGAATATGCTTTGTTGAGACACCCTATAATCCAAACATGGGTCCCTTACTTCTTCTGTAATCCAATGGGGACTACTTCTAGACATGAAATTGGTCTCTGGTCCAAGGAAGAACCATCACGCTGTTTCTTTTCCTTCTTACTGTGAGAGCATGTGAACAACTGTTTGCTATTGGAGGGACTACTTGAGTACCCAGGTCATTTGGGCAGTAGTTTAGAGTTGTTGTCTAGGAAATCCAGCTGCTCAACCCATGGAAACCTGAGAAAGGCTTAGGCTGACATTGTTATCTCATTCCATCCATGTACCAATATATGGTCATCTATGTTATGAATATATCTATATTCTTTTTCTACAAATATATGTGTATATTATGCTCCCATTTTTCACATTTGTTTTCTTTCTCCTGATTTTGAAACTGATTTTATTTTGTTTTAAATAATATAAAATCATCAAATTTGTTGACACCAGGATATTGCTGTTGCAATAACAACGGTAACTATTACTGCTGCCAGGTAGATTTGTGTGCATTCATTGTGAACCAGAAACTGATTGTACAGTTGGATGAAAAATATATTTTATTTTTTGTAGGGAATCTAATGCCTTATGATCAGAGGTGACTTAATGCACTAATACTGCACCTTATTAAACAGTGTTCCGCAATATAGCATAATTATGGATTTTTATAAAATTTGGCGACATTTTAAAACATTGTAACATACCTTGGTCAGGTTAATCATTCTAGGAAAGATCAGATGTCTGTAGTCATATGCTGATTGCTCAGCTCCTGTTTTAGCCAGAGGGAAATTACTCAGAAGCTTCCTGTAAAATCATGCCATTGACCTCTGTGAGGGGTCTGTGTGGTTATTCTATTTATTATTCTTTTGTTAAATCCATATACAGTAAAACCTTGGTTTGTGAGCATAATCTGCTCCAGAAATATGCTTTTAATCCAAAACACTTGCATATCAAAGTAAATTTCAAGAACCATTGTCTCAGTTGTGATCCTGTGACATTCGGCATCACGTACTACTTGTATTGCAAGATATCCTCATTTATCAAGTAAAAATTTATTAGAAATGTTTGCTCATCTTGCAGAACACTTAATAGAACAATTTCCTCTCAATCCAAGGTCTTATTGTATTTATTTATTGTGACTATTTAAAAATTATTTAGTACTAACCTTAGTATTATACCATAATTACATTTTCTTTCTCATACAACTTTTTATTTTATCTGGAGTTAATATTTGCTTTCCTTTTCAACTTGCTTAATTTTCCTAGAACTAATGATTAAGCGTTCTCATGTCTGCAACAGGAATGTGAAAGCATTTATCCTTTAATGGTGGATTTTCCCTTGTGTTTCATGGTACACATATTACCTCCATGACTACCTATTTAAAATGTTTTATTTTTGTTTTGAGTTTCCTTGCTACTCTCAGAGGTAAAGTTATTGTCCAGTTTTCCTTTTCCAAATTGTAAGTAGCAGTGTGTTTCTCAATTTATACCTCCTCTCTAAACAGATTCACTTATTTTATGTATACATGATTGGCATCAGTAAACATTTCATGTAAGTTTTTGCAAAAATGAGGGCCTCACTCACCATGTTCTACATTGAGGTTAGTATCTGTATTTTGCTTAGATTTTATGATGACTGAGACATATACTCTTGGTGTTTTTCATTTTTCCAACTGTTCCAACTATCCAGAGATGATACTAAACCAGCACAGTAACCACAGGCTTTGCTTATCATCCTTCACCTGTGGATCCTTTGAGATACCAATCACATGCTTTCTGCGATTGATGCACATTTTCTGAAACTGAGCTGCAAGGTCCTCAGTTCGTTCTCATATTATGCCTGTAGTTAATTGGTATTTGATTGAACCAGCAGAAGTATAAAAATGCCTATGAATCAAAGGAAATTATTCTCATTAGATATGAAACAAAGAAAGCAGTGGTTTCAAGAACAAATATTATTCAAAAATATTCTCATTAAAAGAAATTGCTCTCTCTGGTATAATAAAATTATTCTAAAGAGAAGCATCTGGCAGAATCATATAACTTGCTGTAGCATAACATTTGGGATGAATTAAGTTGCTTCATGTCACAAAATGCTTTTCAAGGCTTCTCAGTATTTTGTCTTCATTTCAACTTATCTATGTCTCACAGTTCTCCAATTAGATCATTTTTTACTTTGTATTTCTTTAAAGGCATCACATTATGAATATTGTAGGGAAGTTACAGTCCCTTGAAGGTTAGAAATATTGCCAAGTGGCATTAGTTCAGGCCTGTGTGGGGAATGTGCAAGTTTTTCTGTGCTGGATTCACCTGTACCTGTTTTCTATATGAATGGGTGGGAAGGGTGAACTGTAAATACTTAGACAAATGAGCTGTAGAACTGGACACTGGGAAAAGACAGTGATTTCAGCCCATGGGTTCACTTGCCACCTGTGTTTCACCCAACATTTGAGCACCATTGAGTTAATTCCTAGAAGAAACATTAGAATTATGCTTGTCAATGGGTCTTAAAGTTGGAAGGAATTTTAGAGGTCATTTCATCCTCTAGACTCTTCACCCTCCAGATCAATTGTTTAAGTGACTCCTCTCATAGGGCACTGGCTACTTTTCAAGGAAACCTGTTCCATTGTCCCAAAGCTTTTATTAAAGATAGGCTTTTTGTTTCCATTATTTTCTTCCTGGGTCTAGCAAATTCTTTGAACCCAACTTCAATAAGGGCCTTTAAATTTCTGAAGGCAATTTCTACATATCCCCTAAATATTTTTCCAGTGATACGTACATAGCACCATAAAAGAACTTGGGCGGGGTGGTGGTGAAAGGATAACATTATTGCCTCTCAGGAGAATGTGTCGGAATGAATGGAAATAGTATGAGGATTTTTTTTTAATTTTAATTTTTTTTCAAAATTTTATTTAAATTCAGTTAGTTAACATATAGTGTAATATTGGTTTCAGGAGTAGAATTTAGTGACTCATCACTTACATATAACACCCAGTGCTCATCACAACAAATACCCTCCTTAATACCCATCACCCATCTAGACTATCCCCCACCCACCTTGCTCTATTAACCCTCAGTTTGTTCTCAGTATTTAAGAGTTTATCTTTTCTCTTTCCCTCTCCCATATGTTCATCTGTTTTGCTTCTTAAATTCTACATATAAGTGAAATCATATGGTATTTGTCTTTCTCTGACTGACTTATTTCACCTAACACAGTACACTCTAGTTCCATTCATGTCATTGCAAATGTCAAGATTTAATTATTTTTGATGGCTGACTAATATTCCATTGTATCAAATGCCTTTTTTGCATCTACTGGTGTGATCATGTGACTTTCTTCTTTAATGTTGACATCATTGATTATGATTTTAAATGTCTTTTTTTTAAGTTTATTTATTTATGTTTGAGAGAGACAGAGATAGCATGGGTGGGGGAGGGGCAGAGAGAGAGGAGACTGAGAATCCCAACCAGGCTCCCTGCTGTCAGTGTGGAGCCCGATGTGGGGGCTCGAACTCATGAAACCATGATATCATGACCTGAGTGGAAAACCAAGAGTTGGGTACTTAATCGACTGAGCCACCCAGGCACCCCTGAATTTATTTTCATTTAACCATCCTTGCTCCCCCTGGAATAAATATTTGCTCTTACATATTTTGTATTATGCTTATTCTAGTTATGAAATAACTACATGAACTACAAGTACCTGCTTACTAATGTAAGTATATTTGTCTGCTCTTTCATTCTGTCTCATATTTTCCCCCATGTTAATGATTCCTTTTAATTAATTAACTTTTTTAAGTTTATTTATTTTGAGAGAGCCAGAGAGCACAGGCAGGGGAGGGGCAGAGAGAAAGGGAGAGAGAGAATCTCAAACAGGCTCCAGTGGTGTCAGTGCAGAGCCCCGGCATGGGGATCCATCCTATGAATGGTGAATTCATGACCTGAGCCCAAATCAAGAGTCAGATGCTTAATGAACTGAGCCACCAAGGCGCCCCTCCTCTTAATTTAAAGTAAAACTGAAGTAGGTTTGTGCAATGGGGCTATCGCAGATGAGTGGAAGCAGCTTGGTCTTGACCAGTGACCAGAGATGTGGCTTGGAGCTGCAGCTGCCAGATGCATAGGTGGGACTTGAAGTGGTACAGGTGGTGGATGATGTGGGGTGATTCTCCAGGTCTACCTGGGGTCCACAGACAAAGTCTCATTCTTCATACTTTTCTAACATTGAATCAGTGCTGCTACTGTGGAGGGTTAAGTGTATAAGGACCCAGGAACACAACATCTCAGCCCACTGCTGGGTCAACTCCTCCACATCTAGGCCGGCTCCAGTAGGGACGGCACGTCTGGGATTGCAGACAGTGCAGCGCATGTGCAGTGACCATGGTGATGTACGCTTCTTGGGGGGCTGGGGGCAGTAGTCTGAATCTGATCCACAGAAGCTGCTTTATTTACTGCAGCAAGCCTAGAGAATTTAGGAGATCCCAGCACACCTCCCCTAAGCTCCTCATCTTTCTCTGTGGGATGAGGACCTGGGGTGGGGGGAGGTTCTGAAGACTGCTGCAGCTACAACAAGCGCCAAGTACTCAGAAAATTTCTTTTTTTTCTTTGTTCTTTTGTTTTCTCTTTTATGACACTGTATCGGGCTTTGTTATTACTATTTGATGGCTTTATTAAGTGAACTGTGAAGGCTTCCAACTTTTACTGCAGTGGAGAAAGAAATATCTGCTATTTCGATAGTAAATGGAACTCGTGTGGTCAACTGATTCTGGATTTTCCCGCTTCCTTTTTCTTTTCCACATGAACCTATGTCTGAATGCAGACTCTGCGGTTATGAACTCATGTAGTTCACTGCGTATGGCCGTGCAGTCTGAGCATTGCACAAAGGTGTCTGGCCTGGGGGCCAGTGGATGCTGCATTCAGCAGGGCTTAGCTCTGTAAGAGTAGGGCTCTGTTATAGATCAGAATGTACTTTTTTCTGTTTCACACAAAGCTACAGTACCAGCCAGCAGCATAGAGCAGGAGCTAAATGTAATTATGCAAGCTGTTTCATCTCCCTGAGCCTGTTTCCTTATCTGTTAAATGAATTGTTTTGTGCCCCTTACTTCTCTCTCCAGGTTCTTAAATACATATGTAACGATTATGGAAACATTTAACATTATTTTAATTTACTTGTCACTTAATGATTTTTTTTTGTTATTCACATCTTAGAAGAATTTTAGAATATATCCAAATATTTCTTGTTACTTCTATCTCTTTTGATTTTTTTTTTAAAGCAAAAGACATTGGAATGTCAGGGGAATGGATTACCCTTGTCAAAAATATAAATGATTCCTGCTCATAATAACAATTTAAAAGTCCACTTGCATCTTGTTAATCATTAACTTATTTATGGAAAAACCTTTGGCATCCAGATAACTTTTTATGTAAGCGACAAGATAGGAAATGTTTAAGAAATATAACTTTATCATTGTTCTCTATCTTTGTAAATGAATGCAGTAATTGCAGTGGCATTTTCTAACAAGGAGAATTCAACCAATTCATTTTTATAAAGGGAAAATAGGCTTCAGGGTAAATAGCGCACATTGATTAACTACTTAATACACCATTGGCCTAACAGAGGAGTACTTTCAAATGATAGTTTCTCAATTAAAAAAAAAAAGTACCACACAATCCTATGTAGTGATTACAAATGCATCAGGAAACTTGACAGTTGTGCTTGGAATATGGACCAGTAGAGATTGTGATGTGTGGTCCAGTATTGCCATTAGAATGTATGTGAATTGGCAGGGGGGAGGGGGCCTGACTTGTTTAACTGTGGCCTCCAGTGGCCACTCACAGTCTTGTTTTAATGGTATAAAAAATGTGTGTTGCGACCACATTGCAAGCACCAGCCAGACTAAATATGGTTCTTTCACAGGACTATGATACAATCTGAATGATAACAGCGATTGCAGGGAATGATGTTAAGTGAGTCAGAATGTGATTTCAATTCCTAGACAAATGAGAAAAAGCACTCCATGATAGAGTTGTGAACGAATGTTTAAGGTGCGGTGCGATCTGGTGACAGTGAACAGAGACCCTAATTTAAAGTAGGAACTTTGTCCAGAATAAGGATTTCAACAGCCCTGCTTGCTAATTAACATGGATTCTACTGATGGTCTAAGAAAAACCTCACTGTACACACTACAGAAAGAGGTAGAGAAGGAATTAGTAGTACTTTACTGAGTAGTACTCAGTAGCAGTACTGAGTACTGAGTAGTACTGAGTGGCAGATGTTTATTCTGCTAATGAAATGGCAGAATAAAACTAGGATAGAGGTTCATCAAAACTGAAAAGAAGGTGAGGTGCCTGGGTGGCTCTTTCAGTTAAGCTTTCTACTGGCTCAAGTCATGATCTCTTTTTGTGAGTTTGAGCCCACATCGGGTTCTGCACTGATAGCACAGAGTCTGCTTGGGATTCTCTCTCCCTCCCTTTCTTTCTGCCCTTCACCCACACTCCCTCAAAATAAATGAACTTTAATAAAAAAAAACTGAAAAGAAAATGATTTTTCTAGGGATATGGTAGGTCAAAGAAGGGGATTATTCATTACATATGGAATCTCTAGTAAGTGTCTATAGAAGTAACATTTCCATCAAAACTACAATTAAAGTTTTCTTTTAAGGCCAGCCAATGTAACTGAAGGATCAACAATCCACTGAAACCTTGAGCCTATTTGATAGGAAGAAATGTATCTGCTTGTATATATATTTGAAGGTGAGAGTCTCTTATGGAACTTGATGACTAATACATACTTTAAAAATCTGAATTCAATTTTCATCAGTAATTTGTACTAAGCCCACCTTGCTAAGATCTTCAAAATATCACTTATGCCCATGGTTTTATTAGGCACTGAATTAATCCAGAGTAAAGGAAGTATCACTACAGGGGAGATACACTAGAATGAGTGTCTTGCAAGAATTGGGACATGAGCTAGTTTTTTTAAGGACTGCAAAGAAAGATCCATCCAGTGGATGTAGAATCACCTGGCGACACTTTGATGTATGGGAAATCAAATAGCTATGTCCTGGTTAAGGTGACTATAGGGAAGCATTACACTGCTTTCTGGCCCTGCTGAAAAAGCTGACCAATAGCTAGTTAATGTGTATTTAGGGGTTGGGTACTGCCTGTGCTCATGCATTCTTTAGACCATGTTATCTGTGGAATATCTTGTTCTCCACCCTGCTTTCAGCATTGGCTGGTTTGTAGTCTTGAGAATGCCTTGTTTTTTTGCACACTTTCTACACATTCTTACTGGCACTTAGCCACTGACATTGCACGATGTTTTCCCTATAATGTATGCCTAATAAATGCAGGAGCTTGAGAGCAGCTTGGGGGTGGGGGTGGGGGGTCTTCCCTTAGTCTCCCTCTCATGTCTCTTGACTTGCATGGAGTCTTGAGTAATCCTTTCTGCCGTCCTCGTCCTCACTGAACAAAGCCAAAAGCTGAACACGCAACTGGTGACCTTGATGTGATAAGCCAAAGTCGCATTGATGAAGCATACAGTGGGGATCCTAGATACAAAGCTTTCAGTGGCAGGAGATCACTTTGATCTGACAATAGACAAACATCCTGTATTTTGAGGGGTGAATATGCATCACAGTGTTTGGTGATTATTAATCTATTAGTATTCTGAGTAGATTGAAATTAGGTGTGAGTTCAGTGTTGAGTCTATTGTCAAGATTGAGGAGTTGGATATGTAGACACGGATGGTGGTCATAATACAAGATTTTAAAAATTGACAAAATGGTATAAACCAGGAGAAAGACTGTGCTGATGTCAATGTGGGATAGTCAGGAGTAGGGGGTAAGAATCAGAGAGCTCATTTCCCAAGATTAAAGCAAAACAAAATCTTGCTGAAAGAAGAGCACAATATATTCTATCTAATAAAAAATATATGAGTGATTGTCAACTAGAAACATGGGTGGCTGCAACACTGCCAGCTACCTACTGTCAATCTCTGTGTCTTCTCCTGTGATCAGCTTCAGTCAATAATTTTAAATGCTCAGAACCTCATTTTTTGTTGATTTCTGAGGTGATGCTCACTTGAGGGTGTGTGTTCAACTGTGGAATATGATATAATTTCTGGGACTATTCTTCAGTCCCAAGAGAAGCTTCAGTGTGATTATCTCCCAGACTGCAGGCAGTTCTGAAAAATGAACTAGCTTGACATGAAATTGCCAAAAAACCTCCTTCTGTGATAAAACTGATAGAATTAAAAAAACAACTATAGCCCTCCTTTTCTCTCCTACAGCAAAAGCATACAAAGACTCACTGCTTGTGACAGCTAGTGTTCATATCATTTGGAATTACTTATTTAAATTTGACATTGGTAAACAATTAAGCAAATCCCAAGAGGTGATCACAAAGGAGAGTTAGATTTAATTTACGTATCTTAATGAGCTTTGCTTTTGATATGTAGGCATAATTAGTGCATTGAGCACAAGTTAACCCTAATTAAATTGATTAACTTGGGCAATATTTGCTCTGTTTGATATAATGAAAATAAGCCTAAAGATTTTTTTAAATTAGCTTATTTTTAGTGTCTACTAGTTTCATATCTACATGTTTACAGTCAGTTTAAGTAATATGTTATGATAGATGATGGAAATTATCTTAAGACTTGTATGGTCAGTCCTGTGTTTAGAGATTAATAATATTTGAACAAAAGGGAGTCTATATATTCCACCACACACACACACACACAAAGTATATTTATAACATTTTGTAAAATAATTTTGGTGAATCAAGTGAGTAAATATTATTTGTAACTGATTATATGTTCTTAACTTCTACTCTAGCCAAACTGATCAAATAACTAGTCGTTTACTTTGTACACTCTAGCCTATTCCTCATGAGAAAGATCTGTGAAAAGCCTCTCAGAGGAAGTAGAATAACTCACCCATTTTTCTGAAAAGATGGAGAAAGTAGCTGCCTGTGGGCATGATATGTGAGCTTAGGTGGTGATGGGAGAAGACACGTCTCTACTCCCATTCTAGCCCAAAAATACCACCAGAGAGAAGAGTTGCCATTACTGGGTTTTGATTTTTGTTCTTATTGAGTCTTAGTTTTTTTTTTTTTTTATTATTACCATGTGTCTCTACGAGACTTCTTTTTTTTAATTAATTCATTTTAATAGTTTATTGAGGTCTAGTTGACATATGATGTACTGCCCATATTTGAAAAGTACAATTTGATAAAATTTGATATATAGTACACCAATAAGACCAGCGCAATCAAGATGATGAATACATGCTTTACCCTTAAAAGTTTCCTCATATACCTTTGTAATCTCCTGCTGGCAAACATTGCCTCTCAGAGTCCCTGTCCTCAGGCAACCCTTGACCTACTCTTATTTACGGTTAAGTTTATATAAGTGGAGTCATACTCTCTTTTGCCTGGCTTCTTTCATTTTGTATAATTATATTGATATTTATTCATATTATTATGTGCAGCAATGTATTTTAATTACTGACCGGTATTTCATCTTACATGTATGCCACAATTTTGTATTCGTTTTCATTTTGGCAGTTAGACACTTAGGGCATTTGAATTGTTCTCACTTTTGAATAATTAAAAGTAATGATACTATGAACATTCATGTACAAGTGTTTTTTTCAACTTTTTTTTTTTTTTTTTATTTTTGGGACAGAGAGAGACAGAGCATGAACGGGGGAGGGGCAGAGAGAGAGGGAGACACAGAATCGGAAACAGGCTCCAGACTCTGAGCCATCAGCCCAGAGCCCGACGCGGGGCTCGAACTCACGGACCGCGAGATCGTGACCTGGCTGAAGTCGGACGCTTAACCGACTGCGCCACCCAGGCGCCCCATGTACAAGTGTTTTTATGGACATACGTGTGTTTTTTAAAGTTTTTTTAAATGTTTATTTATTCTTTGAGAGAGAGAGAGAGAGAGACAGCATGAGTGGGAGACGGGCAGAGGGAAAGGGAGACACAGAATCTGAAGGCTCCAGGCTTGGAGCTGTCAGCACAGAGCCCGACGCAGTGCTTGAACTCACAGACTGTGAGATCATTACCTGAGCCAAAGTCAGTCACTCAACCAACTGAGCCACTCAGGCGCCCTGACATACATATGTTTTAATTTGACTTGGGTAAATAGCAGGAATGGAATGACTAGGTCATTTCCCAAAGTAGTTGTAGCATTTAACATTCCCACATGCAGTATATGAGCATTTCAGTTGTTTTATTTTGATAAGGTCACGTGATTTAGTTTTTAACCACTTAGATGTGTGTAGTTTTTTTTTAGATTAATTTATTTTAATAGACTTCTTGATTAAGAGGATTTAGCACCTCCTCATAGTAGGTACTCAATTATTATTTGTTATTTGAGTAAAGACAGAAGTGGGTGTTGGTATTCTCATGATAAAAAAAAGTCTAAAATGTCTCGAAAGAAGCCCTGAGCTCATCCTTGTAATAACATTTATTTGCATTGTTGTCTTTTCCATTCTTGCATTAACTTAGAAACAACAAAATAAAATCCATTCATCTACTAGACAGGTGTCCCAGACTAATATTTCTTTGCTTACAGCACAAGCCAGAGAATGACATTTTAAATTAGTTATAGCAGACATTGTACTTTTAACTTTGTGACTGAACCATTATAAATATCACTGAACTTTATCTGTATGGAAAGCAGATCTTAGTATCATGCATGGTTTCAGATCATGAAGTTATATGCAGAAGTAAAAACAACTGGAAGAGTTAAACTCAGGAATTTTGTTTTTGGTCATTTGATCTGGATATTTTAGTATTGTCAGTCTTTACAAACTGATCAAGTGAGTTGACATTTTTCAACATTGGACTGAAACAAAGTAATAAATTAGTAAGGCAAATGTTAGAGGTTCTTGGGTATTTACTCTTGGTTTATACTTCGGTGGCAATTTTAATTGTGTGTTCACATACATATGAATGCCTTGCACTTTCAAGTTATGGAAAATAATAAAATTTACATTGAAGAACTGAAGATTTATACATCATTCTTCCCACTTGCTCATTTTTAAAATTTTTCCTTTCCCTGTCTGCTGCCTTTAGATCCTTCCTTTTGTCCTTCTATATGATTTTTAGTATAACATGATGGTCACAATAGAATGATCCTATAGTATGTAAGAGTCAGTAATCCTCTAAAATGTGCCCCAATTTTTCCCTACAGTTACCAAAAATATATAAATGCTCATTTAAATAAGTAATATGGTAAGCCAGCTTCTTGAAAAAGTTGTAGGGTAGATAGCAAAATAAGCGATTGCATTTTCCTTAAAGAACAACAACAACAAAATCTTTACTTGGTTTAAGTTGTTAAAAAATCTTTTTCCTGAGAATATTCTTGAATCAAACTGTTGAATGTTTCAGATGAATAAGACCCAGTACTTGCTTTCTGAGTGCTCTTAATTTGGGGTTGGAGGAAGGGAAGAAGGAGAGAGAGGGATAAATAAAATGAGGAATGCTGAAATCAGTGCTAGGAAATATCAAGGTAGCACAGAGGTGAAGTATCAACTCAAGAGGGCTTTTGGGAGACTTAAAGGACTAGAGGAGAGAGGATAGATGAAGGTCAGGGGTGTACCAAAAGGGAAGGTAACATAAGAGCAAAGTTGTGTTTGTCCACCAGAGACAGAGGGAGAGCATCAAGAAGGATTTCGAGTTTTAGACACTCTAATCAAGGAAATTATTACCTTCCCATAGACAATAAAAAAACAATAATGTGCCAAACTGAAATCAGTCTAAGGAGGTTAAATAATTTTCTTATTTTCTTTCCTTTGTTATTTTGGTCATCTTTTGGGGGGGATAACATAAAATATCAAAAGCTGTCTTTTTTAAAATATATTTTTAAAGTTTTAATTTATTTGAGAGAGAGAGAATGTAAACGAGGGAGGAGCAGAGAGGGAGGGAGAGAGAGAATCCCAAGCAGGCTCCATGCCTTCAGTACAGGACTTGAACGCAGGACCTGAACTCACGAACCGTGAGATCATGACCTGAGCCAAAACCAAGAGTCGGACGCTTGAACTATTGAGCCACTCATGTGCCCCCCAAAACTTTCTACAATCATCATTCTCATTGTGGTTCCTTTGCTTAGCAGGATATACTGAATCAGTCCCTGTGCTTCCAATGGGCTAAGTTAGCACTGGCATTAGTAGGAATGGAGATCTAGGACAGAGGATATCCGTTTATCAAATCTACATAGTGCTATGTGCTAGCACTATGGTACTTGCTGGGGACACCATCATTCCTGCCCCCAGGAAGCTCACAGCTGGGTGGGGAAGACTGAGAAATGAACAAAGGCTAATGATGCAGTTGGAAAGGTGCTCCACGTATTGCCTCAAGCGTGCACAATTTCAAATGGGGAAGGCTTTCTAGGTGAAGTGACAGTTCTACCCGTCTGCACCTCCGTTTTCAGGTCCCAAAGAGACAAGTTTGACATTTCCTGTACCGGAGTTTATGATCTGATTTTTACGTTTTTCTTCCTTCCAACCATGAGATTGAGTATTAGGACTATTTTATGAAGAAATAAAAGCACTTCATATTAAGTAATACAATCATAACATTTTATTCCACATATTTTATATGTAAATCTCTAAAGAACAACTTCATTAGCCTGTGATCACTTTATTATACAAGTGTAAATATGATTTATGTACATGACACAGGGAAGAAAATCTAATAGCAGATGAGAGCTTTATTCTCTTTATATTTCTTCTTTTATTTATGAAGAGAAATTAGTATACTATCTGATAGGTACTGTTGAAGGTCTTTTAATAAGATTAACTGATATCCTAATGTTGACTCTGTGAAGTAGGCACTGTTACTATTTCCGTTTTATAAAAAGGGAAACAGGGACACCTACAAGTTAAATAACTTGCCCTGAGTCTGGGTGGCAGGCAGCAGAGCCAGAATTGGAAACAAGGTAATGGCTGTAGAGTGTAGAATGGCCGTTCTATGCAACTACACCAATAGGTAAGTTTGATATTACTGGTTCTTCAGTCTTCTGGGCTTACACTTTCTTTAAATGTCCAAATAGAATGTATCAAATTACTATACAATTTCCTATAATAAACTCAGGACCCAACCCACTATTTTTAAGGGTTCCCCGAGAGTATGCTTTTGTATTACCCCTGCGGCCCCAGGTCCTGGGTCCTTCTGTCATCCTGGCACTTGCCTGCTTTCTCCTTTCCTGCAGATGCTGGCCACTCTTCACTCCCATACGCCACTGGGGCCGAGAAGTCAAGACTGTCTCCTTCCAATCTCCCAGCGCTTCATTAGCCCACAATTGCCCAAACCAGTCTATGGCAGGTTTACGGAAAGTGTGAGGGTGGTGTGGTAAATAGTAGCCCGAGGCAGAAACTTCTGTGTCTGGACATTTAAAAATCATCCCTGTTAGTGGAAATTTCGTACCAGGTCCTTTTATAAAAACCCTTTCAACTTCCTGCTGTTTTGCCGGAGCCACTTCTATTCTACAAACTCTTTCAAACCATAGCAGGCACAGGCCACCCAAAACTCCTATCCCCCTCTTTATGTAGAAAAGTTTCTAATCTTTATTCCACTTTTTTTTCCATCTAGGCTAGTCCAGGGAACCTTGCCCTTCACAATGAGAAAGAGCATAAGGGTATTTTCATTAACAAAGACCTCTGAACATGAGTGGTGAATCACAGCAGTCATTCACTATCACCTTTTCTCCCCAAGGCCTATTTTTATTACATTAAAAATAATTGTAGGTAGAAGAAAAAAACTATTAGGCATGTGGGAGTATTGGTCTGTAAACCACCCCCCACCCCACCACCCCCCCCCCCACCTTACAGGGAGGATAAAGAGAGATTAAAGAAAGAAGCAGCCATTCCAGATTGGTAGGCGGCAGGTAAGAGCAGCCACGGAACTTACGAGGCTTGTCTTGTGCAGCTGAAAGATGAGTAGATCTCCACACCCACTCACCAGAATCCTCACAGTTTATATAGAGACCTTGACTGGGTTCAGTCATATATACAGTCCAGATGGCCTCAGACACACCTTACTCTGTCAAGGGTGTGTTCTTGGGGCAGCTTCTAGCATCAGGAAGGCAAGTGGAATGAACACTCCAAGGGCAGAGGAGAGGGTAAGGAGCCTCCAGTGGTAGCCTGGGTCCAGCTCAGGGGTCAGCCAACAGTCACATCCTGCTGATTACCTTCTCCAACAGGGAGAGCAAAATGGAGTAAAACATAAGGTGTCTCTTTAAACAAGTTAAAAGCAATTAAATTTGCAGTTGGTACAATTATTAAAAAATTTTTTTTATACATTTATGTTTTGAGAGACATAGAGCACAAATTGGGGAGGGGCAGAGAGAGAAAGAGACACAGAATCCGAGGCAGGCTCCAGGGTCTGAGCTGTCAGCACCGAGCCTGACACGGGGTTCGAACTCACAAACTGTGAGATCATGACCTGAGCCCCTGCAGTAAATATAATTATTTAACAAAGAAGCCATTATATACATATATATGCATATATATGTGTGTATATATATATATATATGTGACTATATGTATATATATATGTGAGTATATATATATATATATAAGTGTATATATATATATATATGAGTATATATATATATATATATGAGTATATATATATATGAGTATATATATATGGGAGAGGATAAAAGATATGTGTGTATATATATATGTATATATATACACACATCTTTGACAGATTGAATTCACAATGCTCCATGATTCTGACTTATGATATATGATTTTAAATATGTATTGATAGGAACTACGAGTTTAGAGTGTTTGGATTGGTTGGAAGAAAGACTGCCATAGTAATGTCTTCTCTTTTGCTTAATAAACAATTATTATATACCTATTATGTTTCAGGCCTAGTGCTTAGAAGGAAAACTACATGATCAGTAAATTATGGTCCTTGACCTCACGAACTGTAGGCATGGTGGGTCATAGAGAGACTTTAGCACGTAACTAGAAAATAGTGCAGTATGAACAAAGTGACCTGGATAATGGCATAGAATAGTAGAATATACAATTAGCAACCTGATTGGGTCAGGGAAGTTTGTGTATAAGATGCCATTTGCATTAAGGATGAGTATAAGGGGTCCAGGTAGACAAGGAGAGAAGGAGGAGATGTGTGAAGGCTTGGGAGACCAAAACAGCATCACATTTCTGTGTTGAGCATCAGCTGTCTGTGTGTTGGAAGCAGAAGAGAGGGTGAGTGTAGGAGCAGGAGAAAAAGAAATGGAGGAGTGGCCAAAATGAGCGCAGAAAAATAGATTAGATTCCGCACAAGGAAGAGCATGTTATATCTCACTTCGGGGTGTTTAGACTTTTAGAAACACCAGGGACAGGTTTGAAATACCTCAACCCGATCTAGTGAATCTGAATGTCTTAATTAAATCAGAAACCTGAAGTAACGTTTATTCATATTAGGGTTTAAGAAATGCTGTTATAGGCAATGGGAGCCTTTGACTTTTTTAATATTTCATAATGCGAGGTCATATCTGGCACTACAGACCAATGTACTGTTGTGTATATTATATGTATATTTAGAACCATAATGAGCAAGATTAGTCTTTATACAGCTTCAATGCTGTATGGTACCCTGGGTAGCAACTTGGCATAGTTTAAGTAGATGAAATTATATAAAGTATCTACTAAAATACCATTGGTGAAACTTTACCAAGTGTTATTAGTTTTTTTTTTCTTTTATCCCCTTCCTCATGCACAGTAAATCCTGTCTGAATAATTTACTCATTCTGGAACATTAAAACAGTCTTGGGCTTTAAGGATAACTAAAGAGTTTCTGAACTATAATGAGGCTCTTGAAAATGCTGTGCCACAAATTATATGTGGGGGAGAATGTGGCTTTATTTAAACTTCCAAGCTCGCTTTCATTTTCATCCAGAGAATGGTTTTGATAAGATGCTGTTATTTGGTATGACTGGAGTAGCAAGTGAGTTCCCCTTAGCCTCATGAGGGTAGGAGGGATAGGCAGAGGGAGCACTAATCTTTAGGTCTATGAATGGAATTGAGTTTGTCTAAAGCCCTTCACTGTATTTGGACAGGGGATGGCTTGCATACGTGGAAATGGACTCTGAATTAAAATTGAAAATAGTCACATAAAATGAAGTGTAGTAATGACCAGTGTGGACCACAACGCCAAGTGGGGGAACCTACTGAAATAAAAATGCTGATTATTGTATTGGAATTCATTGTAGAAAATATGGAAGAAACATCTTGGATAATAGTTTCAAAATGAAAGAAAACAGACTGGGATTCATCAGTACAAGTGCAAGACAGTGGAAATAAGACTCAGCCGTTCCAAGACTGAACTTTGATTAGTATCTTCCTAAATGATGGGCTCTACTTTTTAATTATTTTCAAATGTATAGCCACAAGTCCACACAGAAGGCAAGATCAATTTCCTATAAAACAATTAAAAAAATAGATTTTTAACTCTAGCTTTATGGCATTTGGTGCATCAGCTCAAAGGCTACTATGTTTTAACTGAATTGGCAGTAGGACATGAGAAATGTCCTAGAACTTCTCTATCTAAAGGACTTATTTGTATTTGCTTATTTTTAATAGAACATAGTCTGTAGTCCCTGATCTGCGGTTGGAGCATTTGGGAGATTATGGTACACTTATCTTTTTTTTTTTTTTTTTTTGCATTTTCAATACACTGATATTCCAAATGCTTTGACCTTGTTCTGCAAAATTGTAGTAATGAGTTTTTCCACTTTTATTTAACAACCATTTTGAAAAAGGGCAGCAGATATTTGAATAGGGGATATGTGGATTTGGTCAATTTTTATAAGGAAAATCTACATTATTTCTAAAGTCATATCTTTGAAATTATAATATATAATTATAATGTATAACTTAAAACTTGGATTTTAAAAAAATTATCTTTGGAAGCACAGTTTTTACAAACGTTTAGATTTCTAACAAATTTATAGAGGGCTTCTAGCATCCCATAGCTGAATCACATAATTGTTATACCCTGTGCTTTCTGCTTTTGATTATGTTACTGTTGGAATATTTTCTGATAACGTCTGTGAAAGCAGGAATGGATGTTGTAGTAAAACAGAGCCTTCTTGGTCTGATTGATTTTGTGCTTTACAACCCATTTCAGTTATCAGAAAGTATTTACATTTTTCCTCTTGCTATTTGGAAAGAATGTAATGATCTAAAAAAAATGCCTACTGTCTGAGGGGGTTTCTCTCTTGTCAAGGCAGAAACAGTATATTTACTAAACTGCCTGTAACTTTGGAGTGAATACTGCAATTCATTTCTTTTTCTGTTTGCTGGCCTGTAACTCTAGGAAGCACCCAAACATGACACGTGGCAGTATAATCTAGCAGATCTCTAGACCATGGTGAGGATGTTCTAAAATAGAGGATTCCGGAATGAAATTAAAACCATTTTTAAGTGGTTATATCTCACCAGTATTTTACTTTAGTATGAATTTGTGTAATGATTATTCTTGTGTTGCCCAATAGTCTTAGCCATTACTATAAAGCTAACAGAACAAACAAAAGTATTTTTAAAACTATCCTGTAGGCAAATATCCCAGGAACCATGAAATGGGGGAGAGATGTAAGATGCTAAGACACATATTTGTATTCACTATTTGGGGAAAAATACCCATCAAAATTTTCTAGAAGAGGGTGTAAACTAAACACATTTCTTAGACCAATAAATATGGTCAATGGCTTATTGTGATTTGACATAATGAGAGAAATAAATATAATTAACTATGATGACAAAGTCAGTTGAACCACTATAGCTATTTAGAGGATACTTGCCATTTTAGCTGGAGGTCATTTGCTTTTTTGTACACTAATGAATTGTACAGAGCTAGCTTTAAAAGTAAAGATGTATAATTTGTATAATTATAATTTGTGTAATTGTGTAGTTAGAGGGACTGTAGGTCCAATTAACTCATTTTAATTTAGAATGCCATGTGCTACTTGATAAAATGGCTTTTCTAGCACCTGGATATCCTTTTAGGCATGCCTTGGAGACCCTGTATGTAAAGAAAATTGTGTTGATTTGCTCAGATCTATGGGATTTGGACTTGGTCCTGGAGTGAATATTGTATTTAAATACATAGGTAAAAGACAGGGAGAAAACATTTAGAATGCTCACAGTTCGGTGAGGAAAGAAAAGTCCAAGGAACCTTTGGGAACTTTTTTTAGTAATCCAGGTTGGATAAGATAGTTTTTTGGGCAATATATGGTAACAAGGAAGGTTTTTTGTTTGTTTGTTTGTTTTCCAAAAGAAAGGAAAAATAGTTATTGATGACTAACTAGACATAGGAAATAAAAGTCTCAGCACCTTGAATCTGGATGCTTACAAGGCTGATTCTAATATATGAAATAAGGAAGTCAGAAAGCTGCTGAGCAAAGCAGAAGAGAATAGTAGACCAAAAGAGTCGAGGTTGATGTTAGGCATTGAAAAATAATTAGATCTCCAGGTAAGACAATTTTGCTTCCTCAACAGTTCTCATAGTGTAATCTGGGGTTCTTAAGATCTTTTCAGAATGTGTGGGAGATCAAAACAATATTCATAATACTATTAAGACATGATTTTTCTTTTTCTCTGCATTGGCATTTCTGTCGGTAGTGCAAATGCAGTGGTGAGCAAAACTGTTGGAATTTTAGCAATAAGTTAGTGGCACCAACTTGTACTCACAGTCATTGTATTGTTCACATCTACAGACTTGCAGGGGAAAAACTCCAGTTTCATTTAAAAATGTCCTGATGGAGCAGTAAAAAGTTATTAATTTTTGCTAAACATCAGCCCTGAATTATATATATTTTTCACATACTGTGTGATGACATAATATGTAAAGAACATCTTCTGCATACTAAATTATAATGGCTCTCTTGACAAAAGGCACTTGTGTGATTGTTTTAATTGCAACCTCAACTAGCCAGTCTTTTTCTTGAACATGCTTTATTTTAATGTGAAAAAAATGATTGACAAATTATGATGACTCAGACTTGGGTATTAGGTAGATATTTTCTTAAAGTGAACCAAAATGAGCCTGCTGTTTCAAGAAACACAACTTCCAGTGTTTGTTGCCAGGGATAACATTTCAGATTTCAAGAGAAAATTGGAATTTTAGGAAACTTACAGAGATCACCATAAACTTGAAAGGTTCCTAATACATACAGAAAAGATTAACTGTGTCAGCATTGAGGAAATGTGCGTAATGTGTCCATCAACATTTTTCAAATGTTAATGTAGTGACAAAATCATGCATGGGTAATAGAACCATTCCTAGTGAAACATGAACCAATGGGGCTTTGCAACTGACAATGAAGAAAAATTACTTGTCAAGTTTTGGTGTAATAGCAAAGAAGAACATTAACAATTATGTGAAAAGATGTTTAAATATACTTTCTTTTGCCAACTGCCTATCTTTGGGAGGCTGGATTTTTTTTTTCCTGTGTGTGTTGACAGAGACAACATATTGCAGTAAATTAAATCCAGAAACAGATATGAAAATCTAGCTGTCTTTGATTAAGCCAGATATTAATGAAATTTATAATAATGTAAAATCATGCCAATTTTCACACTATTTTAGAAAATAGTTGTTTTTCACAAAATGTGTAATCTGTTCTAACGTAATAAGTTTGTTGTGGTTATGTTTTAACTGGACTGAATAAAATTTTTAAATAGTTACTAGTTTTTATTTTAAAATAATATATATCTATAAATGTAACCCTCCAAGACAAAAGCTCTACAGGTTAATCAATAACTTTTCAGAATGTAAAGGGTCCTGAGACCAAAAACTTTGGGAATCAATGAGTAATATATGTAAATTTGGGGGTCATTGGCCTGGAGGTTTCATTTGATATTGTAGAAGTGGTATTGTATTTTGAGTAAGATAATATGGAACAAAAACTGGGGCTTCAAAAAAGAAAAGTGGCCTAGGATTTACAGGAATGAGTGAAAGAAGAAAAAAGTCATCCATAGAGGATGTAAGGGAATCAATGCCATCAGTTTTAGGGGCTGAAGTATGCAGGAGAGTGTGAGCCTTGGAAGGAAGCCACTGCATTTGGTTAGGGTGGAGGTCTATAAAGACCTTGAGCCATTTCAGTGGACCAGTACAACCTTTAATTTGAACCATTCAGTTATCTCTCTCTGCCCACCTGAATCTTCCTCTATTCCCTGATGGAATTTGCAGACCATCACCCAGAGCAAAAATCCCTCTATCCTCACCCTTTATCTCTGAGTGGAACTTGACATTCTTGTTCTAACTAAACCTTAGTACATCTTCCCTTCAATCTCTTCAAATACAGATTGTGGTTTTGGTGAGTTGGAGGTGAAGGGCAAGAGTGTTTATTTTCTTCTCCACGTGTACTTGATAATAAAGATTTTACATGGTACGCTCTTTCCCGCAGAGATTAGGATGAATTTTACAGTTAATAATTATAAATATTGGAAAATCCTCAGCTGTTTGGACTCCAACAAAACGTGTGTAGAGATTTCTCTTCATTTTTTTGTGCTATGGTAATAATACTTATTAATTTCCCAAAAAAGAATAATTATAATGGCTAATTTGGATTATACCACATGTAATGGCCCAATGTACTAAATTAACAGTGAAATGTCTGCATTTAATTGGATATGTAAAGTTTTGTTTTATTTTTGGTTGAAATATATACAAAACGGCCCCTTTTCAACTTATTTAAATAGACTTTCAGCCTTTTTAAAGAGACCACCTATTCTAATAGTTTAGAACCTAGACTCTGGAGCCAGATAACTTGCATTTAGATTTAGGCTTCGCCACTTTGTATGTTAATACAGAAAACCACTTACTTGAGCAAACTATAGGAAATCACTTAGATTTTCAGTGCTTAAGCTTGATTACATTTAAGATGGGAATGTTAATAAGAATTTTTAAATTATTTTAAATAATACTATTGTTACATTCAGTATATAATAATATGTACCAGACTCAGTACCTGCTAGTATTCCATACTGTCATTTATCAGCCTCCTGACATTTATTATAACCTTAGATGTTTATCATTATTTGTTATTACAGTGAGATTACCCACACCATGAATGTGAATTAATTTACCAACAGAATTTAATAAAGTATCTAGCTTATGGCAAGTACATGGCAGAAGTAAGAGATTATTAGTATTAGTATTCTTTGATGTATTTTGAGCACTTTCCACCTGCAGGTGCAGGGACAGTGTGTGTATGTACAAATTCATTTAATTATCACAGCCACTACAGAAGATAGAAAGTATTCTACCTGTTTTCTGATGAGAATAAATATGGTATGGGGAAGTTAGAAAATTTATAGTCACATAAATAACATTTCACTGGAGTGGATTTAAACCTAATCGTATCAGGATATATTGAGGCTTCCAATGAGCCAAGGGTTGAGAGATATAAAGATGAACAGGACATGATCCGTGTCTCAGACGACCTCTGATTCCTCAGGAAAGGGAGTAAGTTACAAGCATTCTTAAAATATCTTTCTAGTGCAGGATGTAAATGTAGGGGGAAAGATCACTGGGCATCATCCTGTACTTTATTTCATGTGATTTCGCAGATATTCTGTTCCACTGTCAGAACAGACACTATGATACCTATTTTATTAAAGATAAAATTGATGTTTGGGGAAGTTAAATGGCTCATATGATTTGTTTATGGAAGAGACTACACTAGAACCTTTGTCTCCTGAGTTTCCAAGTCAAAGAGTAGATATTTTTTTGTGTTCTGTGATCAGTATTGCAGTAGGATGAATATTGGCCTCTGGAGGTATCAGGGACTGATCCCTGCATCTGTAAATGTTACTTATATGGAAGTAGAGGTCTTTGCAGATGTGATTAAATTAATGATCCTGAGGTTGGGAGATTATCCTAGATTATCTGGCTGAACCTTAAAACTCCCATATGTATCCTTTTTTTTTAAATATGAAATTTATTGTCAAATTGGTTTCCATACAACACCCAGTGCTCATTCCAAAAGGTGCCCTCCTCAATACCCATCACCCACCCTCCTCTCCTTCCCACCCGCCATTAACCCTCCGTTTGTTCTCAGTTTTTAAGAGTCTCTTATGCTTTGGCTCTCTTCCACTCTAACCTCGTTTTTTTTTCTTCCCCTCCCCCATAGACTTGTGTTAAGTTTCTCAGGATCCACATAAGAGTGAAAACATATATTATCTGTCTTTCTCTGTATGGCTTATTTCACTTAACATAACACTTTCCAGTTCCATCCACGTTTCTACAAAGGGCCATATTTCATTCTTTCTCATTGCCACATAGTATTCCATTGTGTATATAAACCACCATTTCTTTATCCATTCATCAGTTGATGGACATTTAGGCTCTTTCCATAATTTGGCTATTGTTGAGAGTGCTGCTGTAAACATTGGGTTGCAAGTGCCCCTATGCATCAGCACTCCTGTATCCCTTGGGTAAATTCCTCGCAGTGCTACTGCTGGGTCATAGGGTAGGTCTATTTTTAATTTTTTGAGGAACCTCCACACTGTTTTCCAGAGCGGCTGCACCAGTTTGCATTCCCACTAACAGTGCAAGAGGGTTCCCGTTTCTCCACGTCCTCTCCAGCATCTATAGTCTCCTGATTTGTTCATTTTGGCCACTCTGACTGGCGTGAGGTGATGTCTGAGTGTGGTTTTGATTTGTATTTCCCTGATGAGGAGCGACGTTGAGCATCTTTTCATGTGCCTGTTGGCCATCTGGATGTCTTCTTTAGAGAAGTGTCTATTCATGTTTTCTGCCCATTTCTTCAGTGGATTATTTGTTTTTCGGGTGTGGAGTTTGGTGAGCTCTTTATAGATTTTGGATACTAGCCCTTTGTCTGATATGTCATTTGCAAATATCTTTTCCCATTCCTTCAGTTGCCTTTTAGTTTTGTTGATTGTTTCCTTTGCTGTGCAGAAGCATTTTTTTATTCATGAGGTCCCAATAGTTCATTTTTGCTTTTAATTCCCTTGCCCTTGGGGATGTGTCAAGTAAGAAATTGCTGCGACTGAGGTCAAAGAGGCTTTTCCTGCTTTCTCCTCTAGTGTTTTGATGGTTTCATGTCTCACAGTCAGGTCCTTTATCCATTTTGAGTTTGTTTTTGTGAATGGTGTGAGAAAGTGGTCTAGTTTCATTCTTCTGCACGTTGCTCTCCAGTTGTCCCAGCACCATTTGCTAAAGACACTGTCTTTTTTCCACTGGATATTCTTTCCTGCTTTGTCAAAGATGAGTTGGCCATACGTTTGTGGGTCTAGTTCTGGGATTTCTATTCTATTCCATTGGTCTATGTGTCTGTTTTTTGTGCCAATACCATGCTGTCTTGATGATTACAGCTTTGTAGTAGAGGCTAAAGTCTAGGATTGTGATGCCTCCTGCTTTGGTCTTCTTCAAAATTACTTTGGCTATTCGGGGCCTTTTGTGGTTCCATGTGAATTTTAGGATTGCTTGTTCTAGTTTCGAGAAGAATGCTGCTGCAATTTTGATTGCGATTGCATTGAATGTGTAGATAGCTTTGGGTAGTATTGACATTTTGACAATACTTATTCTTCCAACCCATGAGCATGGAATGTTTTTCCATTTCTTTATATCTTCTTCTATTTCCTTCATAAGTTTTCTATAGTTTTCAGTATACAGATCTTTTACATCTTTGGTTAGGTTTATTCCTAGGTATTTTATGCCTCTTGGTGCAATTGTGAATGGGATCAGTTTATTTGTCTTTCTGTTGCTTCATTATTAGTGCCTAAGAATGCAACTGATTTCTGTACATTAATTTTGTATTCTGCGACTTTGCTGAATTCATGTATCAGTTCTAGCAGACTTTTGGTAGAGTCTGTCGGATTTTCCATGTATAATATCGTGTCATCTGCAAAAAGTGAAAGCTTAACTTCATCTTTGCCAATTTTGATGCCTTTGATTTCCTTTTGTTGTCTGATTGCTGATGCTAGAACTTCCAACACTATGTTAAACAACAACGATGAGAGTGGACATCCCTGTCATGTTCCTGATCTCAGGGGGAAAGCTCTCAGTTTTTCCCCATTGAGGATGATATTAGCTGTGGGCTTTTCATAAATGGCTTTTATGATGTTTAAGTATGTTCCTTCTTTCCCGAGTTTCTCGAGAGTTTTTACTAAGAAAGGATGGTGAATTTTGTCAAATGCTTTTTCTGCATCGATTGACAGAATCATATGGTTCTTATCTTTTCTTTTATTAATGAGATGTATCACATTGATTGATTTGCAAATGTTGAACCAGGCCTGCATCCCACGAATGAATCCCACTTGATCATGGTGAATAATTCTTTTTATATGCTGTTGAATTCAATTTGCTAGTATCTTACTGAGAATTTTTGCATCCATATTCATCAGGGATATTGGCCTGTAGTTCTCTTTTTTTACTGGGTCTCTGTCTGGTTTAGGAATCAAAGTAATGCTGTCTTCATAGAATGAGTCTGGAAGTTTTCCTTCCCTTTCTATTTTTTGGAATGGCTTGAGAAAGATAGGTATTGTTTCTGCTTTAAATGTCTGGTAGAATTCCCCTGGGAAGCCATCTGGTCCTGGACTCTTATTTGTTGGGAGACTTTTGATAACCGATTCAATTTCTTCGTTGGTTATGTGTCTGTTCAAGCTTTCTATTTCTTCCTGTTTGAGTTTTGGGAGTGTGTGGGTGTTTTGGAATTTGTCCATTGCTTCCAGGTTGTCCAGTTTGTTGGCATATAATTTTTCATAGTAATCCCTGATAATTGTTTGTATCTCTGAGGGATTGGTTGTAATCATTCCATTTTCATTCATGATTTTATCTATTTGGGTCCTCTCCCTTTTCTTTTTGAGAAGCCTGGCAAGAGGTTTATCAATTTTGTTTATTTTTTCAAAAAACCAACTCTTGGTTTCATTGATCTGCTCTACAGTGTTTTTAGATTCTATTTTGTTTATTTCTGCTCTGATCTTTATTATTTCTCTTCTTATGCTGGGTTTGGGGTGTCTTTGCTGTTCTGCTTCTATTTCCTTTAGGTGTGCTGTTAGATTTTGTATTTGGGATTTTTCTTGTTTCTTGAGATAGGCCTGGATTGCAATGTAGTTTCCTCTCAGGACTGCCTTTGCTGCATCCCAAAGCCTTTGGATTGTTGTATTTTCATTTTCATTTGTTTCCATATATTTCTTAATTTCTTCTCTAATTGCCTGGTTGACCCATTCATTCTTTAGTAGGATATTCTTTTTTTAAAAAAATTTTTTTAACGTTTATTTATTTTTGAGACAGAGAGAGACAGAGCATGAACGGGGGAGGGTCAGAGAGAGGGAGACACAGAATCTGAAACAGGCTCCAGGCTCTGAGCTGTCAGCACAGAGCCCGACGCGGGGCTTGAACTCACGGAACGTGAGATCATGACCTGAGCCGAAGTCAGACGCTTAACCAACTGAGCCACCCAGGCACCCCAGTAGGATATTCTTTAACCTCCATGCTTTTAGAGGTTTTCCAGACTTTTTCCTGTGGTTGATTTCAAACTTCCTAGCATTGTGGTCTGAAGTATGCATGGTATGATCTCATTTCTTGTATACTTATGAAGGGCTGTTTTGTGACCCAGTATGTGATCTATCTTGGAGAATGTTCCATGTGCACTCGAGAAGAAAGTATATTCTGTTGCTTTGGGATGCAGAGTTCTAAATATATCTGTCAAGTCCATCTGATCCAATGTATCATTCAGGGCCCTTGTTTCTTTATTGATCATCTTTATTGATGATCTATCCATTGTTGTCAGTGGCATATTAAAGTCCTCTGCAATTACCACATTCTTATCAATAAGGTTGCTTATATTTGTGATTAATTGTTTTATCTATTTGGGGGCTTCCGTATTCGGTGCATAGACATTTATAATTGTTAGCTCTTCCTGATGGATAGACCGTATAATTATTATATAATGCCCTTCTTCATCTCTTGTTACAGCCTTTACTTTGAAGTCTAGTTTGTCTGATGTAAGTATGGCTACTCCAGCTTTCTTTTGACTTCCAGTAGCATGATAGATAGTTCTCCATCCCCTCACTTTCAATCTGAAGGTGTCCTCAGGTGTAAAATGAGTCTCTTGTAGACAGCAAATAGACGGTTCTTATTTTTTTATCCATTCTGATACCCTATGTCTTTTGGTTGGCGCATTTAGTCCATTTACATTCAGTGTTATTATAGAAAGATATGGGTTTAGAGTCATTGTGATGTCTGTAGGTTTCATGCTTGTAGTGATGTCTCACAGGATCCCTCTTAGGATCTCTTGTAGGGCTAGTTTAGTGGTGATGAATTCCTTCAGTTGTTGTTTGTTTTGGAAGACCTTTATCTCTTCTTCTATTCTAAATGACAGACTTGCTGGATAAAGGATTCTTGGCTGCATATTTTTTTCTGTTCATCACGTAGAAGATTTCCTGCCATTCCTCTCTGGCCTGACAAGTTTCAGTAGATAAATCCATCACTAGTCTTATTGGTCTCCCTTTATATGTTAGAGCATCTTTATCCCTAGCTGCTTTCAGAATTGTCTCTTTATCCTTGTATTTTGCCAATTTGACTATGATAATGTCATGCAGAAGATCGATTCAAGTTACATCTAAAGGATTGGATTTCAATGCCTGTTCCCTTCCCCAGATCAGGGAAGTTCTCAGCTATGATTTCTTTAAGTACACCTTTAGCACCTTTCCCTCTCTCTTCCTCCTCTGGAATCCCAATTATGCGTATGTTATTATGTTTAATTGTGTCACTTAGTTCTCTAATTCTCCCCTCATACTCCTGGATTTTTTTATCTCTTTTTCTCAGCTTCCTCTTTTTCCATAATTTTATCTTCTAATTCACCTATTCTCTCCTCCGCCTCTTCAGTCCGAGCTGTGGTCACCTCCATTTTATTTTGCAGCTCATATATAGCATTTTTTAGCTCCTCCTGACTGTTTCTTAGTCCCTTGATCTCTGTAGTAATAGATTCTCTGCTATCCTCTATGCTTTTTTCAAGCCCAGCGATTAATTTTATGACTATTATTTTAAATTCATTTTCTGTTACATTGCTTAAATCGTTTTTGATCAGTTCGTTAGTTGTCGCTACTTCCTGGAGTTTCTTTTGAGGGGAATTCTTCCATTTGATCATTTTGGATAGTCCCTGGAGTGGTGCGGAACTACAGGGCTCTTCCTCTGTGCTGTCTGGAGTAACTTGCATTGGTGGGTGGGGCCACAGTCAGACCTGATGTCTGCCCCTAGCCCACCGCTGGGGCCACAGTCAGACTGGTGTGTACCTTATCTTCCCCTCTCCCAGGGGCAGGACTCACTGTGGAGTGGTATGGCCTCTGTATGGTCTACTTGCACACTGCCAGGCTTGTGGTGTTGCTTTGAAGGGATCTGGTGTGTTAGCCGGGGTGGATCCACAAGGTGCACAGGGGTGGAAGGGGCAGGCTCAGCTTGCTTTCCCTTCGGTGGTCTGGTTGGGGGGGGGAGGGGGGTGTGGCACTGGGAGGGAGGCAGACCCGTGGGTGGGATGGACCCACAGAAGCACAGCGTTGGGTGCTTGCGATGTGCAAGCAAGTTCCGTGAGGGGAACTGGTTCCCTTTGGGACTTTGGCTGGGGGATGGGCGAGGGAGATGGCGCTGGCGAGCGCCTTTGTTCCCTGCCAAGCCGAGCTCTGTCCTCTGGGGCTAAACAACTCTCCCTCTTGTTGTCCTCTCGCCCTCCCACTCTCGGAGCAGAGCTGTTGACTTATAACATTCCAGATGTTAAGTCCTGCTGGCTGTGAGAACACACTCTGTCCAGCCCCTCAGCTTTGCAAGCCAGACTCAGGGGCTCTGCCTTGCCGGGTGGGCTGGCTGCCCCTCCACTGCCCCGGCTCCCTCCCGCCAGTCCGTGTAGCGCGCACCACCTCTCCGCCCTTCCTACCCTCTTCCGTAGGCCTCTCGTCTACGCTTGGCTCTGGAGAGTCTGTTCTGCCAGTCTTGTGGCAGTTTTCTGGATTATTTAGGCAGATGTGGGGAGAGTCTAAGTGGTCAGCAGGACGCGGTGAGCCCAGTGTCCTCCTACACAGCCATCTTGCTCTAAGCAATCTCCCATATGTATCCTTAAAAGAGGGAAACAGAGAGAGATTTGCCACACACATACAAAAGACAGTGTGACTACGAGGCAGAGATTGATTGGATTTACACACCCACAAGCCAAAAAATTATAGGAGCCATAAGAAGCTGGAAGAGGGAAGGAATAGATTCTCTCCTAGAGCTTTTGGAGGGAGCTCAGCCTGGCCTGTCATCGTTTCAGCCTGATGGTTCTGATTTTGGCATCTGGCACAGTGAGAGAATAGATTTCAACTGTTTCAAACCACTAACTTTGTGGTGATTTGCTTCAACAGTAATAGGAAACTACTACAAGCATCTCCTGTGGTTGGGGGAATTGTGCTCCTTGATCCACAACGTTGCTCCCTTCTCCTCAAGAAAAGCCCCTTGGACATGCCTGCCAGGAGACTCACTACACACTAGTATAACAGACTGTCATTCATCAAACTTTTGGTCATCTTCCCTTATCAACTCAAGATTTTATTACCTGGCACACTCACTTTCTCTTCACTTCTCTTGTTATCATCCTTGGCAGGTTTAACATCCACTGTCTAGCCAGTGTTCTTGTATCCACATGTGCCCTACTTAGATTCTTTTGCTTATTCAAAGAATTACCTCCAACAATTCCTATCCCCCTGCTCAGTCATTGAAATATTTATTTGTTGATCAAATGGCTCCTGTAAGCATATGAACATCCAGTAAATTCTCCCTCCTGATAAAACAAATAGCTTTGACCTCTTGTTTCCGTCCTGTGCCTGCCTTGGTTCTCTACTTCCATTATAGCAAGCATTTTCAAGACAGTTATCTATATATTGCCTCAATTCCTTTTCTCCTTTTTGCTCTCCTTCTGCTGAGGCAGCTCTTGTCAAGGTCAGTAAGAGCCTCTCTCTCGTTAGTTCCCATGGTCAGTTGTTATTCATCATCTCTGTTGATCTCTTAATAGCATTTGACATGATAGATTAATTCCTTCTGCTTGAATCATTTTCTTCTCTTTCTGGCACACTCCACCTTTCTGATTTTCCTTTTATTTCACTGTTTTTTTTATTCTTATTCTTCTTGCTGGCTCCTCTTACTTTCCTGCATCTCTGCACTCTTTTCCTATCTTTTTGCCTTAGTTTATTTCATCCAGTACCATGGTTTTATTCCCCATGCCAAACAATCTCCAGTCTATATCACCAAGCTCAACTTTACTCCTGAGACAGAAATTAGTTTACCTAACTCTATACTGATAAAAGTTTATTTGGACTTCTAATTGGCATTTGAATCTTAACATGTCCAAAATGCAACTTTTAATTTCCAGCTCCCACCACACACAAATATCGTGCCTCCATAGACTTGCCTGTCTCAGTAAATGGCACCTGTGTGGATTCAGCAGCTGAGGCTGAGGCATCAGAGGTATCAGCCATCCTACATTTACCCATTTTCTCTGCACCTCCCTCCATACAACAGCAAGACCCTTTGGATATAATTTAATACATGTGGCCAGTGTGATCACTTTTTGTAAATTATTCCGCTACCATCACAGCCCAGTCCACCAATGTCTACCATAGCTTATTAACTGGACTCCCTGTTTTCTCTCTTGTCCTTGTCCCAACAGTCCATTCTCCACACAGCAGCCACTGTGATCCTTTAATATACAAACCACATCATGCTCTTCATGTTTTATATTCCCCAGTAGTTTCTCATTCCACAATAAAATCCAAATCCCTTACCATGGTCTGTGAGGCTGTTCTGATTTCTCTGACCTTTCATCCCTTCTCTCACTCACTGGTCTACAATCACATTGACTTTCCTCCTTTTTGCCAGTCAACAAGCTTCTTCACACCTCAGGTCCTTGCATTCTAGTTCCTGTGAACCCGCTAACCACACCCCATCTGCTCATGGCTGGTTTATTTACATCACTGAGGCATCTACTCACATGTTCCTCATTGGAGGCTTTCCTACTCACCTTATCTCAAATGGTCAATCCAGAGAAAATGAATTTGCCGAAACCAATTTCCTAAAACATTTTTTTAATGTGCCAAATAACCGAGTATTACAGTTTTACACAACAATCCTATATTTGTAGACTATGTTTCTGGGTTTGTTTTAAAGATTATTAGATTTGACTTAAAGTCTTCATCCTATAACAACTTATGAAACAATCTACAGTGAGTTGTTTGACATTGATTTTAACTGTTACGTAAGTGTTTAACTGAGCTTCAATTCTTGCTAAAATCATAAATTGATTTTCAAACAAATGATTTTAAAATGATACTAGTAATAAATGTGAAGCACCATGATAACCGAATTAGTGGGGAGGGAAATGAGGGAGAAAAGTTGAGACAGCATTTTTCCATGTAGTGCTTGTCTGAGGAGACCAGATTAATTACTGATATGTTAATTTTTGGTGATACAAATCAATATTCTATTTACTATTTATTTGTATAGCTGACTAATTTCTGAAGAATGATACTATAAATCATACCGCATAACATTTAAAAATGTCATTAAATTAATATTGTAGAAAGCTTTTATTACACATTTTATTTTATGGAAAAGTGGAGGAAATATTCCAGACTGGAGAAATTGGTAAGACCATATTAAAATTATTGGAAGGCATTTTGTTAAAAAAAAAAGGCAGAAAGAGTTACAGTTCATTGTAATGTGTATGTGATAAAAACTGGTTGAGAAATTGCTCTTAAAATGATCACTACCTATCTACTCATATACCTACAATTCATTTCAGAGGAAAAGATAGTTTTTGGCACAGACTACCTCTGAAGTTTCAGGGTAGTAAGGAATTATCTATGATAGTAACAAAATTTGTGACTTGAGAACTGTAATGCACAAATATGTAAATTTGCTCTGAAAATTTCTCTTCGACCCAGGTACATATTGTAAAATCGTCTGATTATCCACAGTTGATATGATTTAATCTTTCTTCATCTATTTCATTGCTATGTTTGAGAATATCTGAGGTCTTAAATTGTAATAGACACTTCAGACTTTGTATCTTAAAATGTTCATGTATCAAAAATAAAATAATAAAAATATGAAAAGGGTCATAAAATGTCTGTTCATGTCATGCAGGGGAGGTTAGTATAACAGTAATTTCGCGATCATTACATTTTGAAATCCTCTTTATCATTAAAGCAATAAAAGCCCTATAAATATTGTTTCTTCCATTGTAAAAATCTACCTGCATATAAGTCTTCACTGATTTTGCAATTTGTCAAGTTTAATTTTAAATCGATATCACCTTGTTTTATCTCCACTAGTTGTATTTAAGTTTAAACCCTTGGTTTAAGTGTCAGTAATCATTTGTATGTACTATAAAATGTCTCTAAAGGGTATGTGGGCTGAAGAAAGTTGATGTAAGTTTCTTCTCATAGGTGTTTTGTTATTAAATTTTCACAGAATGTTAATGTTGAAAATTGAAGTGGATTCACATAAACTTCATGTATTCCAACTTCGCTTTCTACTTAATGAGATGATGCATAAATTAATTCTCTCATAAAGCTGGGAGAAATTACATTTTTTATTCAATCACTAATTAGATTGCATTTTCTTATTGAATCTACCACACTTAGGCATGGAAAGGAAAGCTGGAAGTTTTATGCCTTGGTAGACTTGATGTGATACCACTGAGAGGAAGAGCTTATTGAAATTCTCAATGAAAAACAACAAAAAGATTTTTTTTTCTAGTCTGTTTCCTAAATTCCGTAAGGAAGGCCTAGCAAATGTTTAATTATTCTCAACATGTATTATAATTTTTGGCATATCAAAAGAAAACCTTTGTTTGTATAGCTTAGGTGAGGGCTATGTTTTACTTATTAAAACTTTGTAATGAAAGGAACTGTATAGTTTCTCTTTAATAATGAAGTAGAGATGATGAATTATTTAGCACCTAACCTCCCTTGGATTTGTAAACACCGATTTTATATGTGGATTATTATTGTGCAGAACCACAAAATATTTGGGTTATTTGACAATTCTTTTGGCAAGTTTAAATTCTTGTTAAAATCATAATACCGATTCCATAAAATGGAAACACTCAACTCTATGATAAACACAGTAAGACAACAACGTGATGGGTTTGTAAATTCAGAGTTAATACAAACAACTAATTTTCATAAATTCAACTTCTGATTTTACCAACTTTTTAAAAAAGATTAACACAGTCATCAAGTGGATTGGCTTCTAGATTATTCAGTTTCTGATATAATTGTTTATATATTAACGTTTTATATTAGGATAAAAAACTCACAAAAGTATGTTTATCCCTAATTCAAATGTATACAGAACAATTGTTTACATTTTCATCATTGATTGGATTTAAAAAATATTTAGGATCACAAATGTATACATTGAAAAATACTAACATATGGGGACACCTGGGTGGCTCAGTCAGTTAAGCATCAAACTCTTGATCTTGGCTCGGATCACGGTCTCATGTTTCTTTGGATAGAGCCGTGCTTTGGGCTCTGCACTGCCAGTGCAGGGTCTCTTTGGGGTTTTCTCTTTCTCGGTCTCTCTGCCCACCCCCCCACCCCCCGCTGGCTCTCTCTTTCTCAAAATAAATAAATAAACTTAAAAAAAATATTAACACATGTTTAGGGTTCAGCTAACTGGAACGTGTCAATATGAGATTTAACACAGATTGAAAGTAAAATCTTTAATCGTGATGAGTTAGTAGCATACCAAAAAAATATTACAGGGGCGCCTGGGTGGCTCAGTCGGTTGAGCGTCCGACTTTGGCTCAGGTCATGATCTCACAGTCCGTGAGTTTGAGCCCTGCATTGGGCTCTGTGCTGACAGCTCAGAGCCTGGAGCCTGCCTCAGATTCTGTGTCTCCCTCTCTCTCTGCCCCTTCCCTGCTCGTGCTCTCTCTCTGTCTCAAAAATAAATAAAACATTTAAAAAATATTACAGAATAAGTTCATTTAAAAAAAGCTATTTTGTGTTTAGATATTCGGGAAATAATCAGAATGTTGATATTTGAGCACATGTCTTCTCTTATTCAAAGGTTAGCAAAAACAATATGTAGTTATGAAAACTAAAATTTTAATTTTTACAACATAAAGTTTTAAAATGTTACCATGATAGGATTCCTAACATTTTAATACATTCCATTATATTTTGTTTTAAAAATCTAGATCAGGGGTGACTGGTTGGCTCAGTCAATTAAACCTCTGACTTTGGCTCAGGTCATGATCTCATGATTCATGAGCTCGAGCCCCACATTGGGCTCTGTGCTGTCAGGTCAGAGTCTGGAGCCTGCTTTGGATTCTGTGTCTCCCTCTCTCTTTGCCTGTTCCCCACTCGCAGTCTGTCTGTCTCTCTCTCAAGAATAAATAAACATTAAAAAAATTACAAAAAATAAAAAAATAAAAATCTAGATCAGAGAAAAACTCTGAAATAAAAAAAGAAAATGTAAATATTAAATATATTATTTTTAATATTGTTTTCACAGAATAAATTAATTTGCAAAACCTATTTGTTATAGCAGCTGAAAAGACAAATTTCATATACCCCTGAATCATAGTAAGTTATAGATTACTGGGGCTCAAATTTTTAAAGAAACCTTTTATTTTTTACTTTAAAAAATTGTGTGTTTGTACACCACTTAGAGTTGGCAGAAATCAGATGGAACATTTGTATTTCCTGGGGTAGCTTTCAACCTTTATTGCACTGAGAATTGTGTGGCAAGTATCAGCTGCACAAACAGGTCTATAGCATGCACCTTAGAAAAACTGGCGGAAAGTATGTAATCGTGCCTGTGGTTTTGGTCTCTTTAAATTTACACTTATCTTTTAAAAATGGCAAACATTGCTATTTAACCATTACTGGCAAATAAACTCATTTTCAATCTACCTCATAATTTTTGGCCACACATGATTTGCTGAGAGATGTGAGCCTATATTATTGAGAAAAATATAAGCTTAGCAGTTTTATTTTATTTCAGCCACAGGTTTAACTCACTTTCCACATGCACTTTTGCGGGTCTGTGAAAGCAGAGTGCAGTGGCTGACATCGCAGCTGTGGGGTGAGACTGTTTCAGTGGAATGCTGGCTGAACCACTCTATCAAAGCAGAGCATTTTATAGATTATCTGCGAGGGCAGTTTTTCCAAAACTGGTTAGGTTGACAGAATCATGGGGGCTGCTTGTTAAAGGGAGATTCCCAAACCCAAACAGACCTACTGGGTTGTAAACCCTAGTGCAGAGACCTGGCAATCTGTATTTTCCTCACCCAGCCTAGGTGATCAGGCAATCTCACTTGGTAAAGCAGCTAATCTCACTTGAAGCCTTTAATTGCTCACATTTTTGTTGAATACATAGTATGCAGCCTACATTCTAGAGAGCACCGGGGATGCCATGGTAACACAGGAGACCTTCTCCTTTACAGACTAAAGTCTGTAATCCTCTATGTTGCAACAGAGTGACAGCCACCTTTAAAAACTGCTGCCTTTCATGGTAGGGCACATGCTGTTTTATTTTAGTTCAGGCTGCTGTCACAGAATACCATAGACTGGGTGCCTTATAAACAACAAACATTTATTTCTTGTAGTTTTGGAGACTAGGAAGTCCCAGATCATAGTGCTGGCAGATTCATTGTCTGGTGAGAACCTACTTCCTGGTTCATGGATGGTCATCTTCTGTGTCCTCACATAGCAGAAGGAGCAAAGGAACTCTCTGGAGTCTCTTTTATAGAGGCACCAATCCCATTCATGAGGGCTTCACGATTCATGAACCTAATCACCTCCTGAAAGCCTCACTTCCAAATGTCATCCACGTTGGAGATTAGATTTCAACATATTAATTTGGGGGAGGGGTGAACAAACATTCAGTCCATAGCAGGCATTTGATATATCCCACTAAAGTTTGAGACCCAACATTAATTGGTCTCAGAACAGAATCAGAATACATGGGGCTGTATTTTACCTCTCGGTGCTTTTTGTAAAGGTGCTTGGTTTGGTTTGTTGTTGTTTATTTGTTTTTAGGAAATGATGGCATATTCATGACACAGTTCCACTTCATTAGTGGCTCTCACTGCACTTCTGCTTTTTATTATTTCATTTTCATTCTACTGTCGTTCCATCTCCTTTTATAACATATTCAATGGTCTGATTACTGAATCATTGTGTGGTCTTTTACAACCTAATTAAAAATAACGATGAGATTGGGGTTATGGGAGATAATTTTATTGATGTATTTTACAATTAATTATGTATTGATAACAGTCCAGCATCATTATTTATTATAATTAGGCTAATTATAAGATGTAATTACTAGAATAGCCAAGGTGTTCAACTGCTGCCTAAAGCTATCATTTTGAAATATAACTCTTGCTTACCGATTACTACAACCTTCCTTAATTTGTGGATAAATTATTCTCTATTTCTGTGGAGAAATTGATTTGGGAGCATCAGTTACTTAAGTGAGAAAATAAAATGTCCCACAGTTAAGTCTTTGGAGATCAGATGATGAGAACAACAAAACAGTGTTCAGAAGATGGTCACACGATTATTTTCGCCAACTGATAGAACTCATGACTCGCCTACTACTTAACAAGGTTTGCCAGTTAGGGCATTGTTTAATCATGAAATATTTTGCTTTCTTTTTCATTTGAACCTGGTAGGAATTCTAATGCAGTAACTAGTGTATAATCTACTAGGTTTCATTCTGGGAAAAAAAAATTGAAAAAGCGTAAAAGTACAGTAGGTGGTGAATCAAGCATCTACCGTCGGTCTTTTATAAACAATGAACCCGTGGTTGGAAATAATCTTCTCATCGACGCTTTTCTTCTGCCGTTGGTGGGTGGTGGATGACCATGAAATAAAGTAAGTGGGAAACCACCATATCGTAACTTCTTTTTGATTTCAACACTTTTTGATTTCTATACATTTGACTTTAGGAAATACATCTCATAAAACTTGCATGGTGTGTGTGATGCCCACTGTTGACCAACCTTTATCCTTGGAGCACTAAATTGGGTTCAGTAGGCTGAGCATTTTCCCATTTGGGTCCTTAAGTTGGTTAGGATGCTACTGTCTGGAGCAGACGGATGGACAGTTTCAGCATGTATACTAAGCCTTTCCATGTTTTACCTCTGCTCTTGTTACAGAAACCCTCGAAAATCTCATCAGACAAGCAGAGAATTACACCAGTATCTTCTTCTGCAACAGCTACAGAAATATGGCCTTAGAGGCTACAGCTTCAGTTCAGGAGTTCTTCACTGATGTGGGGCTCTATTTGTTTGGCGCAGATGTTCATCCTGAAGAATTTGTAAACAGATTCTTTGACGGTCTTTTCCCTCTGGTCTACAATCACCTCATTAGCCCTGGTGTGACGGACAGTTCCCTGGAATACTCAGAATGCATCCGGATGGCTCGCCGGGATGTTAGTCCCTTTGGTAATATTCCCCAAAGAGTGATGGGGCAGATGGGGAGATCGCTGCTGCCTAGCCGCACATTTCTGCAGGCACTGAATCTGGGCATTGAAGTCATCAATACCACAGACCATTTACACTTCTCCAGAGAGTGCAGCAGAGCCGTCCTGAGGATGCAGTACTGCCCTCACTGCCAGGGCCTGACTCTCAGCAAGCCTTGCATGGGGTACTGCCTCAACGTCATGAGAGGCTGCTTGGCACACATGGCAGAGCTGAATCCACACTGGCATGCCTACATCCGGTCATTGGGAGAGCTGTCAGATGCCATGCATGGAACATATGACATTGAACATGTGCTCCTGAACTTCCACTTGCTTGTTAATGATGCCGTGATGCAGGCTCACCTCGATGCACAAAAGTTATCGGAGCAGGTAAGCAGCCACTCCACACTCCCTGACTGATTTCTTAGAGCTCGAGGGTTGGCCATATACATAAAATTAAGTGACTATAAGCACATTATTATGTACTTTAAAATTATGGCAACTTGGGGCGCCTGGGTGGCTCAGTCAGTGAGCGTCTGACTTTGGCTCAGGTCATGATCTCACAGCTTGTGAGTTCGAGCCCCATGTCAAGCTCTGTGCTGACAGCTCGGAGCCTGGAGCCTGCTTTGGATTCTGTGCCTCCCTCTCTCCCTGCCCCAACCCATTCACATTCTGTCTCTGTCTCTCTCAAAAATAAACATTAATTTTTTTTTAATTATGGCAACTTAATGAGTTAATACATTAGGAAATAGTAGGAAATTGTGTGTGGGTTTCCATATTTGATTCAAGATTTATTTTTTATTGGGGCACCTGAGTGGCTCAGTTGATTGTTAAACTCTTCATTTCAGCTCAGGTCATGATCTCCAGTTCATGGTATCAAGCCTTGCACTGGGCTCTGTGCTGACAGTACAGAGCCTGCTTGGGATTCTCTCTCTCCCTCTCTCTCTCTGCCCCTCCTCTTTTGTTCTTTCTTTCTCTCTCTCTCTCAAAAAAATATTTTTTATATCTTACAGTAAAATATTGGTTAGCTACTTTCCCCTTTCTCTCTAAGTAGAAGCCTTCTCATAGGATTAGTTCAGTGAGGTAGAGAGGACTCAGGTTTAAAATGGGGACCCACATGGATTTGAATCTGCATTCTGCCAGTAATTCTCAGATGCCTTAGACTCTTTGAGCCTGTTTCCTCATTGATAAAAAGAGAATAGTAGCACATAACTTTTAGAGCATTCTTTTTTGGGAAGATAGGCAATATGTATGCAAACTACCTAGAATGGTGCCTTTTACTAAAAAAAACTGGGTAGTTATTGTTAGCATTTCAAAGGTTTTCAACACTAAAATAGACATGCCAATTATATTTTCATTAAATGAAAACTTGACAGCTTAACGTTCAGAAGTGTTTCTTCAGAGACTCTTCAGAATCTGTCACAGTGATGGTGTAATGATTTTTGAAAATGTGGTATATGCAACATCATGGTGTTTTATTCCAAGAAGATTTTAGGAAGTTTTTGAAATAAAATCATCAAGTAAAAAGGACACAACAGTTTTCTATTTTTCCCACCTTCTGTAGAGCCATTTTCTTACATATTCACAGGCTCCTTAGTAACATTCTCATATCCCATACAGTGAAGTAGGACATGTTGCTGATGTTTATCCTAAATCATTTCTCCTGAAACAAAATTATACTCCTCTGTGCTGAAAGAAGACCTCTCCCCATTGTGGCACTAATTTATCAAGTTAATAAACATCCTAATCATTAGCGTTGGAAGTTGGTTTTCTTAATCAATTTCTGATAGACATTGGATCTGAAAATCTTTGTGCCCAATCACCTCCTCCCCCTTTCTTCTTAACTTTGTGCCCAATCACGTAACTCCCCCTTTCTTTGCAGGGCCTGTGTGAGCCTGTAAGGTCCCCTTTGGCAGATTAGACATGGTGCCCTCTTTAGATGGATGCCACACCATTGTGTGGCTTGGCGGGTAGAAAGTGAGCTGGACTTCAACTCCTGCTTCCTGATTTATTCAGCTGGATGTTTTTATATAGTGAACAAGGTTTCCAACCATATGCACTGGTCCAGATCTTTCTTCAATCTGTCCCTTTCTGGAGATCAGATAAGTACTAGAACTTTTGGAAGGGATATAATAAACCAACTCAAAGTGAGACTTCTAAGGTTTCAAGTATTTCATAATTATGGGAAATAAACCTTTAGATCCAGGAAACAAATATTAGTATTATGATATTGAGTATCTCCAGAAGGGAAAACAGGCACAAGAGCTCTGAAATCAAGTCCAGATTTGGTATTAATTTGAGGGCATGCCATGTAATCTCAAAGGGCCAGAGTTTTCTAATATACATAAGTAATTAGGTTTCTAAGATTCCTTTTACTATCTGTTTTGAAAACTGGAGGGCCTTTCTGTATCCTTAAAATCTATCACATAGAAAATTATCTATTTTTCCTATTTCAAACACTAAACTAACACAGGCTCATACTTCGATAAACCTGTTTTTAAGTCCTGACTTTGCTATTCGCTGGTCATGTGGCCTGGGACAGCTACTAAAACCCTTTGATTCTGTTTTGTCCTGTGTGGAGAAGGTAGAAATGGTTCAAGTGGGAAAATGTCGGTAAGGCTCTGACATTGGTAGACACCAGTACCCGAAATGCTTGCTTTATTTCTTTGCTTATTCTAAGTCCAGCCTTGAGCCAACCTCGGGGAAGCAGGTTACTTTAGAATCTCAAAGAGTGAGAATCATCATTGTACTTGTGTTTTATAAAGAAGTTTTAAACAAAACTTTTGTCATATGAAACTCTGTGGTGAATTTATAAAGAACATTCTTTTCTTTTAGGCAAATCGTTTGCTTTGATATAATCAGTAGTCCTAGGACTATCTTGAGAAACATCAATCATTACTAATAAGTTGTTAGATCCTTTTCTAAATAAAACAACTGAGATTCTCTTTTTTAACTTATGGCAACAGAAAAAGGAGATACTACTGACTTTAAATTCCTTGAAAATTGACTCATTAATATTTATTTCTGCCAACTTCAAAGTGATTTATAAGCTGTTTATCAAGCTTCGATAACCAGTTCACACATCAATGAGTTTAACAAATTCAAAATAAATTACTGGAGAGCCAGCAAATAATGACTTTCTCACATTCCCAAAGCAATCTCTGAGATCTAGGACTTCCAAGTCTAGTCCTCAATAAATACATATTTTCACTTTAAGAAATCCATAGAGGTATCAGCTGTATCATATTTCTGTTGGATGAATTTCAACTGGAAAAAAAAATGTTACCAGTTTCCTGAGGAAAATCATGAGTCTCTCCTGTTTAATAAGCCGTTTGGGAAACAAAATTTAATTTACAATAGGGTATTTTCATTTTTTAATTATTCTGGGGATTAAGACAATACTTAATTTAATAAAGCATTAACAGAGAGCCAGCAAAGTGTAGATATTAAAAGCGCTGGCTCTACTGTCAGACTGGATTTCACAGGTGCTCTGCCACTTACTGGCTATGAGTTTGGGCATTTGATTATTTAATCTCTCCTTTCCTTAGTCTCCTCTGTGGTGAAATGGGGCAATAATACCTACATCATAGAGTTCTCACCATAAAATGAGCTTTCACACTTCGATTAGTGTCTTATACATGTTAAATGTTTAAATCCTACTAATTCTTATCACTACTATAATCACTACAAATTATTTATCACAATAAATAATTATTATTTATGAATGCTTTGTTGATTTCTGTGGTGTTTTAAATGCTCCTAAAGCAAACATACCTTTCCTAATGTGGAATAGAGTTGAAAAAAATATTATAAATTGTCATTTAATGTAAGCAAATAATTGTAAAGATTTTCCTTGAATGAGGAAAAAAACTGGAATTTTCATAAAACTTTATACAACACTATAATGTGCTTTTAATATTAATTAATTGATATTAATTAATAATATATAAAAATCATTTCATAATCATTCCTAATGTTCAGAAATCATTTAATGATCAAATTTGTTTATTTTATAAAATAACACTTTATTTTTTGCTATAATTACACATAGCATATTATTTATTAATATAATTTAATATTTTAACTTATTAAAAGAACCCAGAACCTGTGTTAATTTCAGTGGTTCAACATCTTCTAAATGGAGCAAATATTACTAAGAAACTCAACTGCACATTGATTCTATACAATTTTAGAAACGAAATGTTTTTTTTTAACTTTATTGACATATAAATGACAAAATCACATTTTTATTTAAATATTTGATAGAATTCATCAGTGAAAACATTTAGTCCTGGGCTTTTTGTTTTTCTTTCTTAATTTTTAAATTACCGATTCAGTCTCCTTACTTAACACTGGTCTGTTCAGATTTTCTATTTTTTTCATAATTTAGTTTTGATAGGTTCTATGTTTCTAGGAATTTACCTGTTTACTTTAGGTTATCCTGTTTGTTTGCATATAATTGTTCATAGCTGTCTCTATGACCCTTAGTATTTCTATGGTGTCAGTTGTAATGTCTCCTCTTTGACTTATAATTTTATTTATTTGAGTCTATATTTTTTTCTTAGTCTAGCTAAAGATTTGTACATTTTTTTTTATCTTTTCAAAAGTCAGCTCTTAACATCATTGATTATTTTCTATTGTTTGTTTGGTTTCCATTTCATTTATTTCTGCTTTGATCTTTGTTATTTCTTCTGGTAACTTTCGGCTTAGTTTATTCTCTTTTCCCTCTAGTTTCTTGAGGTGTAAAATGAGGTTGTTTATTTATGACTCCCCCTCCCACCCCACTGCCCTTAATATAGGTACTTATCACTATAAACTTACTAGCTAGCACTGCTTTTGCTGGATCTCATAAATTTTGGTATGCTTTGTTTTCACAGTTGGGAGTTGGGGTTTCTCTCTGGATTGTATGGCGCCTTGCTGAAGGTGGGATTTATAAGTGTGTGTCTCAGCCTTTCCTGTTTCAGTGTAGGTATTTTCTCATTCACCCAATGTGCTCAGCTAGTTTCTGGATTTCTTTCAGAGGAAATTTCTCTATGGGTAGTTGTACATTTGGTGCATCTGCAGGAGAAGGGGATTCAAGAGTTTCCTACGTTGCCATCTTAGGAATTACTACCACAAAAAGCTTTTTTTTTTTTTTTTTAAAGTCTGTAAGGGTTTAGAAACATAATTTCCAACAGTAAAAGTCCTAATTTGTATTTTTAAATAGATAATCAGTTTTTCACATCTCTTACCTATGCACTATTAGTAGAGATTCAGCTGGTTGCATTCAAATTACTTTAGAATAGCTATTCAATTCAATTTTAATACCTATCAAAATTGAGTTTAAGGTGAATTGTACACACTAGTGCACTCTAATTAAAGTATGTTATTGAGATAACTAATACCTCATCACTTCCTCTATACACATTCACATTTATCTGCATCTGTAGAATTAAAGCATAATAAATTAATCATATGTTTTTAGGTATCTCAATGATATTCTTTCACATGAATTGAAAGGCAAATTAAAATAGTAGCCTGCATTATTTCTGGTAAGGCACTAATTTTGTTCTTTTTTATACAGTTTCCTAAAAATCACTGTTATATGATTTTGTATAATAGAGATTGTAAGGCAAGTAAGGTTGAGGCAACACATACTCTCTCAAGGCTGCATCCTTGATATGGTTCCTAGTGTGGGGATAATGGAGAAAATGTACATTCCAAGGACAGGGGAGAGGGTTAAGATGCTCCAAATGTCTGGGTCCAGCTCACATGTCAGCCTACAGTCATGTCTTCTCAATGACCACCTCCAACGTTCCCCAAGATGGTGTTATCTCTGAGGCAAACTTTTTTTTTTTTACGAGCTTTCATTCATGTGTATTTTTGCATTTGACTGCCACAGAATAAAAGGCTGTGACTCAAGGTTATAAATCAACCACCTATGGACACATTTTATGGGCAGTCATTGAAAGTACATCCATAATATATTTAAAGATACCATTTTAACCTTTGCCTAATTTTTATTTAACTTATGTAGAGAGATAGTGTTTAACTTGGGATTAGTATGTTATTCAAATGGACTCATTCTTCTGAGAAATAAAACCGAAGTTCCACATGAGAAAATGGAAAGGCGTAAGAATTAAATTAGTAATAATTGAAGGTGAAAGATACAAGTTTCTAGGGTAAAAGACATCTCAGAAAAAGTCCAATCATAGTGGGCCAACCGGAAGTAGAAAAACCTATAAGCTAATAAAGAAGGAAAGGAAGATTTCATGAGATCACGAGAGGCCATCCAATCCAAGTCATCATCGTATGCAAAGATCACTTCAGAACGTTTTACCTGCTTAACTCTGCACGCTAGGTAGTGATAGGGAGGTTGCTGTGACAGAATGGTGGCAGTAGTATGTAGCCGTAATTAGTGGGTTCTCCTCCCAGTACTAGGCCCGTTGAGTTCTTTTCAGATGTGGAAAGAGGCAAACGTTTTTTGGCCAGAGAGGTAAGCCAAAGGTTCTATTGTCCAGTGATTTTCTACTCAAATACATGCTATAGTATATAGAGATAGTTCTATAACATGGTTGGCCTCTGCTGGTAAGAATTTTCTTCACATGCTTGATTAGATCTGAATCCTTTATCTTTTGGAGATTTGCCCCCTGCACTTGTGGATCATGGGGGGAGGGGAGGTCCAGTTTGGCTCTTTGATAATGTCTCTGGAGCTTGAAATGATGTCCAGTGGTGAGGGTCAGTCATGACCCAGGTACCTCATATGAGGTAAGCCTAAATATTTTTAAGAAACACATTAGACAACAAGCTTGTATAATTTAAAGATCAATATTTCCTAAGGCTTTGGTATTGCATCCAGTGTTGCATGATTAATTTGTGCTTTTATCTATGTGAGAAAGATTATAGTCTGATTTTCTTGTGAATAAGTACTGTTAACCATGATGGTTTATTTCTACCTAATTTCCTAAGAGAGGAATAATTATTAAATGTCTTGTGAAGATCTGAAGGCCTATAAAGGGAAATCTGGACAAAGATCTCCTGGAACAGTGGTGCATCATGCTTGTGGATAGTTCTAGGTGTTTGAAAATTCACGGTACCATAGATTGTAATGTTCTGAAGATAGGGACTAAGTCTTGGCCATCTTAAATTTCAGATATTTGAAGGCTATTATTATTATTTTTTTTTGCCTGTTTTCCTGACATCTTCTTTCCAGACTATTCATTCCTGTTTTATTCAATTCTTTATAGGCTTTCCTGTTAGGATCACTGTTTTAATTACACAACTCTGTCTGGCTCTTCTGGAGAACTTGCTGACTCAAGATGGAGTTAGCCAGACGGGAGGAAGCTTGGGGGTATGGGTGGTGGATACTGGGCATGGATCTTTTCATTTTCTCATCGTCCCAGTCACATGCTCCTCCTTCTTCAGGGATCTGGCATCTGGAAGATTCCTGCCTGTGGCCTCAGGCCTCTGCCAAACGCACTTTTTCTGGAAAACAAGTAATGGAAGGGCAGGTTTCCAAACCTTTAATTTCTTCCTCATTCAGTTTTTGTGTCATGTGTGCATTTGCTTTGTTAAGTTATTGATGTTTCTCTGAGCGAACAGAACTTTTATATCAATAACATGAGCTTTTGTCTCCTGGGAATACGAGGGTTTTAGTAATACCCAGTGATTTTTAAAAAAATGTTCTGAAGCATTTTTGATTGAATTTTGAAGTGTGTAACTGTTCATGTGCATCACTGATGTTTTTGGGTGGTTTGGAATAATTCTCCATCTCAAATGGAATAAATTCTCTCTAAATTGGACACTGTATAAAACTTTATTTCCTTTTATTGATTAAGTTCAAGAAGTATATGATATATTTTTTTTAATTTTTAATGTTTTTATTTATTCTTGAGAGAGAGAGAGAGTGAGAGAGCACAAGCAGGGGAGGGGCAGAAAGAGAGGGAGACACAGAATTCCAAGCAGGCTCCAGGCTCTGAGCGGTCAGCGGGGCTCGAACTCACGAGCCATGAGATCGTGATCTGAGCTGACTCGGACGCTCAACCAACTGAGCCACCCAGGTGCCCCAATGATATTTCTGCAGGAATTTTTGCCTCTCCCTTTCTGAGTGTTTACTGACTATAGTAAAGCTTTCTTGATTGGACATTTTTCAAATGGTTTTTAAGTGCATGGATTATCTTAGCCTCTGCAGTTAATTTTGTGTACGCTTGTGTTCCTCAAGAGTTTGTAAACCGGTACTAAACTCAGTCCCCGTAAATCAACAATCCTTTGGCTTCACCAATTAAAAATCTCCATTTTCTGATGTGTCCATTATATCCAATTTCATGATTGCACAATCCATGCTGTCTTCCTCAAGAACAGCAGCCCAATTGCTCATCTCTAGCCAACTGTTCAAATAGAGGCTTGATCTGACTCTCTTTATTATTAAGGACTCACTCCATGGGCAGACTTTATATTATTTTTCTCTTTAGTAAATTTCCCCACTCTCTGCTTCTGTTTTTGAGATTCGCATGAAAGCAATTTTACGCTTTTCCGAAGACTAGAATTTACCTCCAAAGGTTTTGTTAGTGCTGTCTGAAGCTTTTCTCCATTCTTTGGCTGGATTGTGAAGGCTGTTTTGGTTGCCACTTTGCTGAGTTAGCTTTGATGCTCCTTCGAAGGCGTTAGTCTTGCTTATAATGTCAACCATCATCTGAACTTGTAACCATTTATATTTTTCTCTTTCCCAATGCTTCCTAGAAGTACCTGGTTTAAGTTCAAGTAAAGAATGGTAGCTTCCTAGCTCTTTATTTGTGGTCTTCATGTTTACTATGTCCTATAGAAAGTTTTAAAGTTTGCTTCCAAAATAGTTGATTTAAGGTCTCCAAACTCTTTAAAAAGTGACAAATATTCTCAACTTGATATTTTTACTCCAGAGGGACAGACATTCCAGTGGCCAGTACTTTGTTTCACCTTGCATAAAAACAAAAGGTTTTTTTTTCTTAAGTTTATTTATTTTTGAGACAGAGAGCACAAGCAAGCAGGGGAGGGGCAGAGAGAGAGGAGGGCAGAGGATCTGAAGTGGGCTCCACACTGACAGCAGCGAGCCCGATGCGGGGCTTGAACTCACAAACCATGAGATCACGACCTGAGCCGAAGTCGGTCGCTTAACCAACTGAGCCACGCAGGCACCCCATAACAACAAGTTTTAACCACGAAAACCCCCATCCTGACTGTAACAACCACCGTGTGTCACAGTGTTCCCTGGGCTGCTGCACCTGGTACAACCCCCACTGCTGGGCCTGGAGCCTCCAGGATCAACATTGCACCAAGCACTGTGGCCATCAGTGGAACTTCTGTGGACCCAAAGGCCACTAATGGCACATCTCAGGTTGCCATGACTCTGTGGCCACAACATAGCACACAGCCCTGAATTGACAGTTCTGCCCAGGATGTCTTGAGTGCCTAAAACCCAGGGCAGATCTCAATGGAGGTGGTGGAAGGGACAAACAAGTGTCTACCACACTTTGCCACATCTTAACCCACAAAGACAATGGTCATATCACATGGCCCTGGTGGTATAGACTATGGTCTGTAGGCTGGGGCAATTGCTTAGCAGCTCTGGGCATCTGAGACCTTCCCTGGCTGCCCCAAGAACTAAGCAGGGAAATGTCTCTCCATATCTGTATTCTTATTTGGGAGGCTGCACAGTGGAGGGTTGCATGTCCCCATGGCCACTTCTATAAACTTTTCATTTTGTGTCTTTGAAGACCTAATCCAGCTGATGATCAGAAAAGAGTCTCTCAGGGCTCCCCTTGGAATGTTTCTAGGTGGCCTTGAATGTGTGTGGGGAAGCACGTGAGATGTATTAGGAGAGGCTCTGGGTAGGGTCTCTTCCATTTTCACATTTAACAACTAAGGAAAAAATAAGAGGACTTTTCAAAGTCTTCCATCTCAGGAATGTTCAATCTAACCATGGGATGTTTTGCTCCTCTCCCATTTTTCTCCTGGGACTGTGCCCTTAGGGCCTGCATGGACCAGGATGGCTGGAGGCTAACGTCTGACTCTTTAACAGCTGTCATTTGAGAAAGGTAGAACCTCTCACTTTAAAAACTGAAGCTTCTGGCTTCCTTCTTCTATTTTCAGGCACTCTTTGTGTTCATTTGGAGACTAGAATAAGCAGATGAGACACTATTGCAATTACTACTGCAACTGTTGTAAAACCACCAAGGCAAATGAAAACAGGGATAGAAATAGAAAGCCCCATCCAGTGCATGGTGGGTATAAGAGGGTCAGTGTTAACCTATGTCCTAAGTTCTTCAATGACCTTTGAGCTGTCTCTGTCTGTATGATATGGACAGTCTGATTTGAAGAAGATCTCACCTTACTCCGTCAATCAGCAGTCGATGTGATACTGGGTACCACACCGGGCAAGGCCCAGTGATTGTCAAGGTGACCTCCAGGTTTGATCTAGGGGTAGGAAACCTTTACCATCCAAGTGGATAGAGAAGGATTGTAACTGGATTCTCCCATATTGCCAAACGCTATGTAGTTATAATTCCCCTCAATCAAGTAGTATGTCTAAAAAATATATCCAAAAAATTAAAAGAAGGCAAAACATTACCCTGTACTGTTTTGATAGTTTAATAGGACAAACCACCTGAGTCATCACTAGGTATAAGTAAGTTTTTTTTTTTTACTTACTGTTTTTCTCACTATAAAGGCCATACTATTCTCTGTAAAGTTAGATATCAATTTGCAGAAGATTAATACATTGTAAATAATTTTTGCCCTATTGAATTACAAGTTATTTTTTTTCTGATTGAGAAAAACCCCAAAAAGCCATTATTTTATTTACCTGAAAAGTATTAACCTTATCTTTTATTATTATAACATTAGAATAATATTCTACTGTTCTTTTTTTCAGTGACCATAATGCTAATCTCTTTCTAGCAGCTTTATTGCTGTGTTTATTCCCTCATTAAGGAATTGAACAAGTCTTTCACAATAGCTCTTTATATATTAGCTTTAGAGGCAATTTTTTATCTTTTTGAAAATTATACTTTAATGCATCGAGAAAAAAAGACACTGAAAACATTATTGCTTATAACGGGCAATTTTTTTTTTTTGGTGGGACGTGACAGAACCTCAAATTCATTTAAAACTTCCTAAGGGAGGGAGTGGATGTTAGACCATATAACTAAAAGGTCAAATGGTACAGATAACTGAAGTTCTGATTTGATCTAGTTCCTCGTGAATGTTATCAGGGTTCTTGCCTACTTGTCAATGAAGCTTTCGTCTACCTTAGTTTGGTCCTCAGTCAGGCTGTCCCCAGGTAGTAACAACGTAGGCCACAAAACATCTAGGGTCATCACCTTCTAGTTTAACTAGCAAGAAAAAATAGTACTTATTTCTCATTGATCAAAATCCCTATCCTCTTGCTCATCACTATGATTTTGGGCCTTTTCTTCTTCTGGAGGCATCTGTTGGCCCCCTGACTAGCCACCTTTGGGTCATTTTCCCACCCTGGAGCCATAAATGGGATGAGCTCACCTAAACATGTCAAGAAAGAGTTGGAGAGAGTATTTCCAGAGGATGAGTACAAGACAGCAATAAAAGCAGGAAGAAAAAAAAGAAACGAAATGAAGAGGTATACCTTATATTAATAAAAGTTGTCATATATGTTAGGAATGTGCTAAGGAGCATCAACATACATGTAAATAAATTAAGATCTGAGCAAAATAGAAAAAAATATACAAATTAAAGATAAAACAGAGATAGAAAAAATGTTAAGACTATTACATAATTCCAAAATTACGATGGAGTTACTAGAAGTATTTGCTTTACATTCACAAATAGACATCTCTATCATGTGTTACACCTTCCGAGGTAATGTTTACATAAAGGCACTAATTGATACAATTAGGCAACACATCAATAAAAAATAACCTAATAAAAATAGGCAAAGAGTTCAGGCATTCTCCAAAGAAGGTATGGCTAATAGAACGTATCACAAGATGTTCTACATACTTAGTAATTAGGGACATGTAAATCAAACCACAGTGAGACAATGAGATAGCACTTCACACACCTCTACGATGGTTATAGTATAAACAGTCAACAGTAACAGTGTGGTGAGGCCATGGAGAAATTTGGACACTCATGCATTGCTAGAGGGACTGTAAAATGGTGCAGCCACTTGAGACAAGTTAGGCAATTCTGTATAGAGTTAAACATAGATTACTGCATGACCTAGCCATTCTAGGCTAAGGTGTATACCCAAAAGCACTCAATACATATATTTATAAAAAACATACATAGATATTCATGGCAGCTTTATTTATAGTAGCCAAAAAGTGGAAATGACCTGAATGTTCATCAGTTGCTGAATGGATAAATAAAATGTCATATAGCCATACAATGGGGTATTTTTTATAATAAAATAGGAATGAAGTATTGTTACATGCTACAGTATGATTGAACCTTGAAAACATTATGCTATGTGAAAGAAGTCACAAAAGACCACATTTCATAAGACTCTGATCATGTTAAATGTCCAGAATAGCAAATCCATTGACCCAGAAAGTAAATTAGTGGTTATCAGGGGTTGGGGGTGGGGAGCAGAGGGAATGAAGAATTACTGCTAATGTGTACAGGATTGTTCTTGCAGGGGAAAGTGATAAAAATATTGTAAAATTACATAATGATGATGGCTGTGCATCTCTGTCAACATGGTGAAATTCACCGAACTGCACATTTCAAAAGGGTGAATTTTATGGAACATCAATTGTATAACAATAAAGCTGTTATAAAAAAGTTATAATGTATCATTTTGAAAATTGACTCCTACAAAAGGAAACCCAGCATATTCCAGGGAATAATTTTCATTTATAGATTTGTCCTTTTTGTTGGCATATGCTTCTTGAGGCTTTGGGAACTTGTAGGGACAATGTGTCTTTTCATTTGTCATGTACATGACCCACTAAAAGTTTTTTGGAGATATTTTATCATTAATGCTTCAAGGTCCTTCACAGAAAAAAAAAATCCCCCACATTAAAGGTGTTGTTTGCTCCACAGATAGTAATCTTTATGACCTTGAAAGACTGCCTTTCTCATTGGAGAAATTTTGAGGTCAGATAAAAATGAAAAGATAGCTAATCTCATTCATTTATCCAGACCTCCACCAAAAACACTTTGTGAGAGTTTTCAGTGCACGAGGGCACTGCTAGACATTGGGTGTAGGCATCCAGCTACATGGTTGGAACTGACAGTAGACTGACTTTTCCAAACCATCATAGTGTCTATTCTCCAAACAGAAGTCAGAATAATCTTAACAAAGCATAAAATAGATTATGCTTGAAATCCTTCATTGGCTTCCTGTTGACCTTAGAATAAAATCTAAAGCCTTTATACTGATCTTTAGTGCTTTGCACATCTGCCCTTTGGTGTCACTATACTCTCATCTCACACCACTCTTAAAAATTCTTTGCTCTAGGAGCACCTGGGTGCTCAGTCGGTTGAGCATCTGACTCTTGATTTCAGCTCAGGTCATGATCCCAAGGTCTTGAGATCAAGCCCTGTATTGGGCTCCACACTGGGTATGTAGCCTGCTTAAGGTTCTCTCTCTCTCTCTCTCTCTCTCTCTCTCTCTCTCTCTCCTCTGCCTCTTCCCTCCTTGTGCTCTCTATCTCAAATTCTTTGCTCTAGTCATTCTAGAGTTCTCTTGTTTCCTTTAGCATACAATCCTCTTTCTTGACTCTTGTCAGATTTTTCTGAAAGTAGGCTCTTTTCTAACCATGCCTCCCAACACCTGCATCTAGTGAACGCTGATGCTGCTTCTTATTTGGTCTTATATTGGATGCTACTAACCCTGGGAAGCTTCCCATAGCCTCTGTAGAAAAGGTTGGGTAACTTTGTAGTATATACTAGTACACCAAAATTTTTCCTTTATGGCATTTTGTGGATATTCTGTTATTTGATTATTCATTTATATTTTATATCGATTGTATGTGCCAAGAGGACAGAGACTGTCGGTTGTGTTCATCACAGTATCTCTAGAGTCTAAGTCTCGATGGGCATGTGTTCCCTGATGAATACCTGTTAATCAACAGTGAGTCTTTCTCCTGCATTGCCTGGACTATTTGAATTGTTTCCATATCGATCTCTCTGCTCCACCTTTGCTTTCCCTGTGTCTCTCTGAAAAAAATGCAAGCTTCTCAGCATGGTGTAGAAGGCCCTCTGTGTAGTGATACCACCCCCTCCCACTCACCAGTCTTGTTTCCCTTCTCCTCACCTGCCCTCCCTTGCATTAACGTTCCAGATTGAAGAATGGCACCCATTCCCCTCAACCCTATGGGACCTTGAATAACAAACCCAGAAACTTAACCAGAGAATTCCCTGGGTCTTTTTCATCTCTTTATCCCTTATGCCTTTTAAACCGTCTGGCAATATTTGTTGAACTGAAATGACCTCCACGCTCCACAGTAGAAACTTCTTGATTAATGCACTGAATTACATTTAATTTCAGGCATTTACAATTTTTCATTGAATCTTAAATTACTAGCATTTCATATCTCCCATGAGAGCACAGCAAGACAATTGTAATAATCTATGATTCTTTTAATGAATGCGCAAAACGCTTCCATTTAAATTTTTATGTAGATAAATACACTGGCATTATTAATATTATATCTGCATTTATCTTAAGCCCAGTCAAAAATCCCATTTATCAAATTAGATTACTGGAAATAAGGACAAAGCAAAAATGATAAACATTCAAGACAAATCTTTATAGAGGTATATATAATCTACTCGACATAATTCTGGGAGTGGCCCTATGCCATGCCGTCCACCTTCCAGTTCTCATTCAGGAAGGCAAACCTCAGGTGTTTGGGCTTCCTGTTATGTATACTATTTGGTACCAGGGCAGCCTGAACTGCTTGGGGGGTAGGACTTGGGGGGAACTACTTGGGGTAGGACTGAGGCCAACTGCCCACCCAGATGCCCTGTAGATTCCACACACCAATCTCTAGTTTACAAAATCCTCATGATTCATCTAAGAAGTTTTAAAAACTGCTTTCTGCTCTTCACTAGTATTCTTTTTAGATGTTAGCAGTAGGCGTTTTTTGTTTTGTTTTGTTTTGTTTTGTTTTGTTTTGTTTTGATAAAATGTTGCATGATCCTAAGTTTGGGGAAAAACTACACATAATATTCATCTCCTAGAGAGTATTGCAGGTTATTTCTATGCAGATTAGTGTGTCAAAGGCTCTGATAAATCCTGCTACTTAAAAATATCTGTCAACTACTTTAAGAAAAGCATTTTCAATATATATTTAACCAAGACCCCATATTTGCCTGAATATGTTATGGATTTCTGCTAAAAACACTTTGGAAAATGCTGCTCAGAGGTATGTTTCATGATTTATTGTTGGCTTCAGCCACAAGGAAATTACTTTTGGGGAAAGTTGAAGGCAACGTAGGCTGGTATCTGGCCAGGCAGCTTCAAGTTTAGAGCTGGACTTTTGGCAGCCACGATCCTCAGATGGATCACCTCACATCAGGAAAGGGTCAGTCACCCTAAAATTTACCATGGGCTCTGAGAACACAACCCAGGAACTGAATTCCTTTGAAACTCCATGTGAACTTGATTGAATTGTATTTTCCCAGCTTTAGCAATGTGGAAAAAGAAGACTGAACATTCTGTTGACCTTCTGAAAGTGGTCTCTGTCCATAGAGAGATCAGAGTAAGCATATCTAAGATAAATATCTTTGCCTTATGTTATTCTTCAAACTTCACACTAACCATTTTTATTCAATTTCTTAGCAATATAAACTGGGAATTATAATATTCACAAGGATCGGACCATTAGGATGAATTCTCTAGATTGGATCACACAGCAAAAGCAATGTAAAACTACCAGTTTAACACTATGTATTGTTTGGACAGGTGGTGTTCCCCCACTAACTTGGATGAAGATATAAATGCTTCGTAAGTGTATTACAAATTCATAATATGTAATACTGATTAGAATGTGATATTTTCATCACTTCTTGATCAAAACATAATATAATTTATTAAAATGCACATCACAATCATCAGTGCCCTTGATAGAGGGTCCCTATTTCCGCACTGGGATATTAGAAAGTCCAACTATGGTGTCCCAGCCCAGAAGATAATACATAGAATCTTTTCACCCTACTTTGCTGTTGGTTTTTCCTCACGCTGTCCATCAGCCAATGGGTTTTAGAAAAAAAGAATAGCAGGTATTTCCTAATGTATTTTATACAGAACAAGTCTTTCCCTGTTCAGAGATAGCAAGGGACATACCTACTTTCAATTTTACTAAACTGCCATGTTGGGAATATTAAGATTGGTGAAAAGAAGAGACTGAATTAAGATTCAGAGCTAGAAAAATGCAAGTAAATGAAACACATACATTTAGTTTAATCTACAAGCAAAAGGGATATTTTGAAATAAAACAACTGCAAGTAGTTTGACATCTATGAAACTTGAAATAAGGAAGGAAACATTCCGTCCTTTAATGTCTTGGTAACCAGAAGTGGTCTGATGATGGTAATACCTGTAACTTCTTCTCAGCTTTCCCTCTTTTCATATATCAAACGGTTCCTAGCATAAAAATGAGTGGGGGTAACAGCAATGTCTTTTCTCCTTTCCTTTAATCACACTTTCTCTACCAATGAGTTCAGATTTCTGGGAAAATAAAAAGTGCTTTCCTAGAGTTACTTTCGAGGACACTTGTCACATCAGCATGCTAGAAATTGATTTTTTAGATTAAATTACTGCCTTATTTATACATATCCAAGACAATGTCTGAGCACCAGACTTATATATACAGTTTACTACTTTCACATTTTCTCAGAATGTCTCAAAGACTCTTCCAAAACCCACAAATCCAGAACTGATCTTAACCATCTTGTCTCCCACACCCAATTACTCTTTGGTTTCTTCTGGCTCAGTACATCCACCTAGAGACCTAGAAACTACCCTTGACATCTTTGCCTTCACAAATTTTTCAGTCCTGATTCCTATTGACTGCACATCCTAATTGTATTTCATATATGTCCTAGTGTCTTGTTTATAGCACCAGCCATTATCTGGCTTGAATGATTACATGCAGGTGTGTCCTTGTTAGACTAATTTTACTCAGTTTCCCCCCACTGCCCATCCCATCTTTTGGCTCACCAGAATAGTATTTGAAAAACTCAGTTGTAACCTCATTTTTTTCAGGATTTAAAGCCCTTCATTGGTAGACTTGGTGAATCTCTTTAATATGATGATCAAGGACTCTGTATCTCTGACTGCCAAACATCTCTTAATTCTATTCCTCCACCAGCAATTTCCTTCCATCCTCAGCAATCCTGGAGTTCTTTTACAGATGTTGATAGTTCAATTTCTTGAGATTCTATTGTACTGAAATAAAACCAGTAGTAGTATTCAAAGACACTGTACCAATACGTTTACATGTGTAGCACTCTTGTAACCATAGCACTGTAAACAAATATCCAACAGCAGGTGGAATGCTGAACAAATTAGAACGCAAATGCACCAAGGACGTGTGTACAAGCATCATAGATCATGAATTTAAGCTACATCAGTTGATGTGAAAGGATTTTCATGTTATATTATGGAATTGAGAAAGTGAAATGACTAGAAGCTTATAAAATATGATCCTACTTTTATAAAGCATATGGTTTTTATGGGGACTATTTTTATTTTTTAGAATTTTTACTTTTTAATGTTTTTTAATATTTATTTTTGAGAGAGAGTGTGTGTGTGTTGGGGGGGAAGGGTCAGAGAGAGGGAGACACAGAATCTGAAGCAGGCTCCAGGCTCCAAGCACTGTCAGCACAAAGCCTGACACGGGGCTCAAACTGACGAACCATGAAATCATGACCTGAGCTGAAATCTGACACTTAACCAACCGAGTACCACAGGAGCCCCTATTATATTTTTAAATTCTATTCTAGCTTTTTAAAAAAAATATTTATTCATTTTGGGAGAGAGCAAATGCATACACACGAATGGGGGAGGGGCAGGGAGAGAGAGAGAGAGAGAGAGAGAGAGAGAGAGAGAGAGAGAGTCTGACTCCCAAGCAGGCTCCACGCTGTCAGCAGAGTCTGATGTTGGGCTGGAACTCAGGAACCACGAGATCATGATCTGAGCCAAGATCAAGAGTCAGATGCTTAACCAACTGAGCCACCCAGGTGACCCTGGGGGCTTTCTTTATTTTTATAAATACATATGTATATGTGTATATATGTGTATGAGTTTATGTGCAAAGAGCATGAGCACATAAACATGGGGAAACGATAGAAATGGATGCATGATGATTTGCTGCACTTAATTATCTAGGAAGGAAAAGATGCGAGTGGCCATGGTAGGGAGAATTGGACTTAGAGAAACAAGAAAAATAATAGAAAAATATCTATGGCCTTAAAAAAATAGAATCCAGCATTATGATATGATTGCATTTGTGGCATATTATGTAAATGTGTGTGTGTGTGTGTGTGTGTGTGTGTGTGTGTATCTCTATGTACACATACATAAATTAGAAACATAAAACTGACATTTGTATATATCTAGTGACTTCTGGCTATGTTCCTGAAATAGGTGACATTTTAGTGACAAAACGTTTTTCAGAGTTGTGTAGAATATAATTACAATTTAATATAATCAGATGATCTATTTAGTAAAATCAGACGTATATCTGCTTATACAGGTTAGTAAAACTAAGAAGAATGCTGTAGAAGGTTAGGCCTCAGCCAATTTGCCTGTGGGAGGTACCCACAGTTAGGAATTGGTATGTGTTCTTCCAGACCTTTAAAATTCATTTATATGCATAAATAAATGTGATAATAGAAATATGTGATATTTTAATTTGAATACCATAAATGATATTTTACTCTCATTTTTCATTTTTTTTACTCATAGTATGTCTAGATATTTTCCTCATAACTCTTACATAGTATTTCAAATTATAATATACTATGACTATGCAGTCGTTAAAAAAATGATGGACTTTCATTTCTAATTTTTCATTATTCAAAATAAATGATTTATTGAGCATCTTTGTACATGCCTCCTTGTTCTGCACTGTAGTTGTGTCTTTAGCTAAGATACCGTTAAGTAGAATTGCTGGCTGGTAGAGAGAATATACTTTAAAAATTGATAAAAAAAAACAGCCAGACCGCCCCCTGCCAAGAGCAGATATACCCGTTTAGACTTAGGCTAACAACGGAAGAGGTCATGTCCTTTTCAGCACCTTTGCTGATATTTGATACTGTCAGCCTTTGAAATGTCTTCTAGTTGGGTGGATGAAAATTGTTTATAATTTCACAGGTACATATTGAGTCTGATTGGTTTTCATATGTTTTTTTCTTTCTTTTTGTTGTTGTTAATTCTCAAGTTAGGTAACATACAGTGTAGTCTTGGCTTCAGGAGTAAATTCCTATGACTCATCATTTACATACAACACCCAGTGCTCCTCCCATCAAGTACCCTCCTCAATGTCCATCACCCATTCCCCTCCCCTGACCCCACCCTCATCAACCCTCAGTTTGTTCTCTGTAGTTAAGAGTCTCTTATGGTTTCCTTCCCTCTCTGTTTTTATATTATTTTTCCTTCCCTTCCCCTATGGTCATCTGTTAAGTTTCTCAAATTCCACATATGAATGAAATCATATGATATCTGTCTTTATCTGGCTGACTTATTTCGCTTAGCATAATACCCTCCAGTTCCATCCACATTGTTGCAAATGGCAAGATTTCATTCTTTTTCATTGCTGAGTAGTATTCCATCACACACACACACACACACACACACACACACACACACACACACACACGATCTTCTTTATCCATTCATCAGCTCATGGACATTTGGACTCTTTTCCATAATTTGGCTATTGTCAATAGTGCTACTATAAACACTGGTGTACTTGTGCCCCTTTGTATCAGCGCTCCTGTGTCCTTTGGATAAATTCCTAGTAGTGCAACTGGTGGGTGGTAGGGTATTTTTAAATTTTTATTAAATTCTATTTTTAATTTTTTGAGGGAACTCCACACTGGTTTCCAGATTGGCTGCACCAGTTTGCGTTCCCACCAAAGGTGCAAGAGGGTTCCCCTTTCTCCACACCCTTGCCAACATCTGTTGTTGCCTGGGTTAATTTTAACCACTCTGACCGGTGTGACATGGTATCTCAATGTGGATTTGATTTCTGTTTCCCTGATGTTGAGCAATGTTGGGTATCTTTTCATGTGTCTGTTGGCCATCTGGATGTCTTTGTTGGAAAAGTGTCTATGTATGTCTTCTGCCCATTTCATCACTGGATTATTTATTTTTTGGGTGTTGAATTTGATAAGTTCGTTATAGATTTTGAAACTAACCCTTTACCTGATATGTCATTTGTAAATATCTTCTCCCATTCCATTGGTTTCCTTTTAGTTTTGTTGATCGCTTCCTTTGTTCTGCATAAGCTTTTTATCTTGATGAGTTCCCAATAATTCATCCTTGCTTTTATTTCCCTTGCCCTCAGAGACATGTCAAGTAAGAAGTTGCTTTGGCTGAGGTCAAAGAGGTTTCTGCCTGCTTTCTCTTGTAGGATTTTGATGGTTTCCTGTCTCAAATTTAGGTTTTTCATCATTTTGAATTTATTTTTGTGTATGGTATAAGGAAGTGGTCCAGTTTTATTCTTCTGCATGTTGCTGTCCAGTTCTCCCAGGACCATTTGCTAAAGAGACTGTCTTTTTTTCCATTGGATACTCTTTCCTGCATTGTTGAAGATTGGTTGGCCATATATTTGTGAGTCCGTGAGTCCATTTCTGGGTTCTCTATTCTGTCCCATCGATCTATGTGTCTGTTTTTGTGCCAATACCACACTGTCTTAATGACTATAGCTTTGTAATACAGGCTAAAGTCTGGGACTGTGATGCCTCCTGCTTTGGTTTTCTTTCTCAACATTATTTTGGTTGCTCGGGGTCTTTGGTGGATCCATACAAATTTTAGGATTGTTTGTTATAGGTATGTGAAGAATGCTGGTGCTATTTTGATTGGGATTCCACTGAATGTGTAGATCGCTTTGGGTAGTATCAACATTTTAACAATATTTGTTCTCCCAATCCATGAGCATGGAATGTTTTTCCATTTCTTTGTGTCTTCTTCAATTTCTTTCATAAGCTTTCTATAGTTCTTTTACCACTTTGGTTAGATTTATTCCTAGGTATTTTATGGAGTTCGATGCAATTGTAAATGGGATCAATTCCTTGATATCTCCTTCTGTTGCTTCATTATTGGTAGATACAAATGCAGCCAATTTCTGTACATTGATTTTATATCCTGCGACTTTGCGGAATTCATGTATCAGCTCTAGCAGTTTTATGGTGGAGTCTTTGAGTTTTCGATGTAGATGATCATGTCATCTGTGAAAAGTGAAGTTTGACTTCTTCTTTGCTTTTTATTTTGTTTTGTTGTTGATTGCTGAGGCTAGGACTTCCAACACTGTTAAACAACAGTGGTGAGAGTGGATATCTGTGTTGTGTTCCTGATTTCAGGGAGAAAGCTCTCAGTTTTTTTCCATTGAGGATGATATTAGATGTGGGCCTTTAATATATGGCTTTTATGATATTAAGGTATGTACCTTCTATCCTGACTTTCTTGAGGGTTATGCTGTATATTGTCAAATGATTGTTCTGCATCTGTTTAAAGGACCATGTGGTACTTATCCTTTCTTCTTTTAATGTGATCTATCATGTTGATTGATTTGCAAATACTGAACCAGCCATGCAGCCCAGGAATGAATCCCACTTGATCATGGTGAATAATTCTTTTAATATACTGTTGAATTTAATTTGCTGGTATCTTGTTGAGAATTTTTATATCCGTGTTCATCAGGGACATTGGCCTGTAATTCTCCTTTTCAGTGGGGTCTTTGGTTTTGGAATCAAGGTAACGCCGGCTTCATAGAATGAGTTTGGAAGTTTTCCTTCCATTTCTATTTTTTTGGAACAGCTTGAGAAGAATAGGTATTAACTCTGCTTTAAATGTCTGGTAGAATTGTCTTGGGAAGCCATCTGGCCCAAGACTCTTATTTGTTGTGAGATTTTTGATAACTGATTCAATTTCTTCACTGGTTATGGGTCTAATCAAATTTTCTATTTCTTCCCCTTTGAGTTTTGGTAGTGTGTGTGTCTATGAATTTGTCCATTTTTTCCAGACTGTCCAATTTGTTGGCATATAATTTTTCATAGTGTTCTTTGATAACTGTATTTCTGTGGTGTTGGTTGTGATCTCTCCTCTTTCATTTGTGATTTTATCTATTTTGGCCCTCTTTCAAAAAACCAGTTCTTAGATTCATTGAGCTGTTGTAGTGTTTTGTTTTGTTTTGTTTTTGGATTATGTATTGTTTATTTCTGCTCTAATCGTTTTTATTATTTCTCTTCTGCTGGCTTTGGGCTTTCTTTGCTGCTGCCTTTCTAGTTTCTTTAGGTGTGAGGTTAAGTTATATATTTGAGGGCTTTCTTGCTTTTTGAGATGGGCCTAGATTGCAATGTATTTTCCTCTTAGGACTGCCTTTGCTGCATCTTAATGGGTTTGGACTGTTGTGTTTTCATTTCATTTGCTTCCATATATTTTTTAATTTCTTCTTTAATTTCCTGGTTGACTCATTCATTCTTTAACCTGGGACATTCTTTAACCTCCATGTATTTGGGGGCTTTTCAAATATTTTCTTGTGGTTGATTTCAAGTTTCATAGGGTTGTGATCTGAAAATATGCATAGTATGATCTCAATCTTTTTATGATTATTAAGGGCTGTTTTGTGACCCAGTATGTGATCTATTTTGGAGAATGTTCCATATGAACTCAAGAAGAATGTTTATGTATTTTTCTGCTTTTGGTTGAAAAGTCTGAATATATCTGTTAAGTCCATCTGGTCTAATGTGTCATTCAGAGCCCTTATCTCCTTACTGATTTTCTGCCTAGATGACCTGTCCATTGTTGTAAGTGGAATATTAAACTTCCCTACAATCACAGCATATTATCTATACATTTCTTTATGTTTGTAATTAATTTATTTATACATTTGGGTGTCTTCACATTGGGTACATAAACATTTATAATTGTTAGCTCTTCTTGACGGATAGACCCCTTAATTATGATATAATGCCCTTCTTCATCTCTTATTACAGTCTGTTTTCAAATCTAGTTTGTGATATAAGTATGGCTACTCTGGCTTTCTTTTGACATCCAGTAGCATGATAGATGGTTCTCCATCCCCTCACTTTCAATCTCCAAGTGTCCTCAGGTCTAAAATGAGTTTCTTGTAGGCAGCATATAAATGGATCTTGTTTTATATCCATTCTGATACCCTATATCTTTTTATTGGGACAGTCAGTCCATTTATATTCAGAGTAATTATTGAAAGATATGACTTAGTGTCATTGTTTTATCTGTTGATTTCATGTCTGTGGTGATGTCTGTGGTCCTTTGTAGTCTTTGCTGCTTTCCACTCACGGAGTTCCCCTTAGGATCTCCTGCAGGGCTGGTTTAGTGGTCATGAATGCCTTTAGTTTTTGTTTGTCTGGGAAAGCTTTTATCTCTCCTTCTATTCTGAATGACAGCCTTGCTGGATAAAGGATACTTGGCTGCATATTTTCCTATTCAGCACATTGAATATTTCCTGCCACTCCTTTCTGGCCTGCCAAGTTTCAGTAGATAGGTCTGCTACTACCCTTATGTGTCTGCCCTTGTAGGTTAAGGCCCGTTTGTCCCTAGCTGCTTTCAGAATTCTCTCTTTATCTTTGTATTTTGCCAGTTTCACAATGATCGGCCATGGTGTTAACCTGTTTTTGTTAATTTTGAAGGGAGTTCTCTGTGCCTCTTGGACTTGGATGCCTGTTTCCTTCCCCAGATTAGGGAAGCTATAATGTGTTCAAATAAACCTTCTTCCCCTTTCTCTCTCTTCTTCCTCTTCTTCTGGAACTCCTATGATATGGATATTATTTTGTTTCATTGAATCACTTAGGTCTCTAATTCTCCCCTTGTGGTCTAGTAATTTCCTTTCACTCTTTTATTCAGCTTCAGTTAACATAATTTTATCTTCTATTACCTATTCTCTCCTCTGCTTCTTCCATCCTTGCTGTCACTGTATCTAGTTTATTTTGCATCTCCTTTATAGCATTTCTTTCTTCTTTTGTGTTTATTTATTTTTAAGAGAGAGACAGAGCACAAGCAGGGGATGGGAAGTGAAAGAGGGAGACACAGAATCTGAAGCAGGCTCCAGGCTCTGAGCCATCAGCACAGAGCCCGATGCGGGCCTTGAACTCACAGACCACGAGATCATGACCTGAGCCAAAGTCAGATGCTTAACCGACTGAGCCACCCAGGTGCCCCTCATTATGGCATTTCTTCATTCATTGTGACTATTTCTTAGGTCTTTTATCTCTATAGCAATAGATTCTCTGCTGTCTTTTATGCTTTTTTTTCAAGCCCAGCTATTAGTCTTACGATTTTTATTCTAGATTCTTGTTCAGATATACTGTTTATATCTCTTTTGAGCAATTCTCTGGCTGTAATTTCTTCTAGATTTTCTTTTGAGGAGATTTCATCCATTTCATCATTTTGGCTAGGTTTCTGTCTTTTGCGTGATTTAATAGCTTGTGTTATGTCCTATACCTGTGGGTACTACTATATTAAAAAGAGGTCATATGCTGTCCAAGGCCTGGCACTTCAGTAAGTGTTTTTGGAGTGTGTTATGTACACTCTGTTGTTGCATATTTGGCTGCTCTATCCCACTGGTCAATTCTCTACAAAGCTTCTTCCTGCTCCTAATGGAGGATTGTTTGGACCTTCCACCAGATGTGCTTTGATTTGTTTGTTGAAATAACCCTGGAAAAAAGGAAAGGGCAGGGAGCATGATCCTATACAAAAAGAAAAATGAAAGGGGTAAAAAAAAAAAAAAAGACCAAGTAGATAATGAAAGAAACTATAAGGCTTAACTCAGAGAGAGAATAAGTAAAATAAAGAAAAAGGAGATATAGAAAAGGTATAAAAAGAATAGAGTAAAAATGGGGCAAGCATTAAACAAACAAAACAGAGAAAGGACAAATATATATATATATATATATATATATATATATATATATATACACACACACACACACACACACACACACACACACACATATATGTATATATATAAATAATGAGAATTGACCCAAAATCAAATCAGAAGCTATGAGCCTGTTTCCAAAGGAAAAAAAAAGAAGAAGAAGAAGAAGAAGGTAGAAAGAAAAAGAAGAGAAAAGAGAGGAGAAGAAAAGAAAAGAGAGAAACAGACTAACATACCAAACCACAGGACAGTTGTCTGTTGGTACCCAGGACTGGTGGCTGTGCCAGAGGAGAGGCCTCTGGTTTGGTCAATGTCAATCTCACTGGGGTAGATAAGCAGTTACCAGGCATGGAGGCACAGGGTTAGGTATAAGCAGGTCCTGCCTCCACTGGGGGCCACTGTGCTCCTCCCTGAAGCCCCACCCTGTTGGTGATGGGGAGAAAAATGGCAACACCCCAGTCTGTCCTCCGTGGACCAGATGTCTCAAACCAGGCTGCTCAGGCAGCCTCACAGAGCAGTGCCGGGGTGGTCCGCTTGCCCTGCTCCACAGTCTCAGGAGCCTTCTAGCTGCTGGGCTGGGATTCAAAACCCGATGTCTTAAAGGGGCCTGCACTGCACAGATTCTGTTCCAGTGTCGTGCCACTCAGCCCTGTGGACAAAGGGCCTCTGGCTAGCACCTGCAGAGTCTTTTGTCCTTGGGGAGGCAATAAATCCTTTTCTTTCAGCAGTCAACGGAGGGGACAGTTGTCTCCCAGTGCACCTCCGAGGTTTCTACTGCATCCTGGGACGAGCTCCCTCTCCACCTGGCACGTGCACATGGTCTGCTCTGTCTGGAGAAAGGCTCGCATTTTCGAAAACTCCGATCTTCAGGTCTGAGGCTGTTTGCAAAGTAGAAACTGGTACTTTCCGAATTTTTTATTCCTCAGACCATGGTCCAGAGATGTTTTTCTCTTGTGCTAACACAACACTGCAATTCTACAGCCTCTCTGTCTTTCTCTCCCTTTGGTCTGTCCACATAAGTGGTGCCCTCCCCTCTGTGCCTACACTGTTTTATCTCCCCCAATTTCCATACATGCACCCCTGTCCCACCAAGATGTCTTCCTCCACCTGTGGAGATCTGTCCCTCCACAGATCGGTTTCCTGGGTGTTCCAGGTGTTCTGACCTTAATACAGCTGTGTTTGAGGGATGAGGAAAATCCTGGTCCCCCTACTCTCCTACATCTTAACTCCTCCCTGTGTTTGTTTGTTTGCTTGTTTGTTTGTTTTTTGCCATTTGTGTCTGGTGTGGCTGCGTGTGTGTATGACTTATGTGACCTTAGCCTTTGTCCATCCACTTTTTTCATTTGGGTTGTTTATGGTTTTCAACTATTCTGAATAATACAAATTTGTCTATTAAATGTGTTTAAATTATTTTCCCAGGTAACAGTGCCTCTTTTTAAGTACTTTTCTAACAATTTCCTGACAATGAAATTTTCTGATGCATGAATGTTACATGGAATGTTCATTATAGGTCAGTGGTTATGAAAAATAAGAAAGGCAAAAAATCTTCACAACTTCTCAGTAAACAGGAAGGCACAATGGTAGACTTTGAGTACTCTGTGGAAGGGAGTAAATTGTCCCCGGGATTGTCATTTGACTATTTCCAACAAATCAGAGAGTTGAGAAGAAATATATGAATTCATTTGAATAAATGTATTTTAGCTTTACCCTGGGGGGCAGAAGGAGGCATTGACAGCTATTAGGAACAAAAAAACAAAACAACAACAACAACAAAAAAAACAAACAAGAAATCAAAATACTTCCTCTGCTGTACTCTAAACTGCTTCAGGACAAATCTTATTGAGATGTACAAACCAAATGTTTGCTAGGTTGGCAAATAACCTCAAATTGAGAGATCAAGGGTGATTAAATTTCACAGGTGATATTTTCAGTGACCCTTGAAAGATGGTAACATTTAGACAAGCTGAAATAAGGAAAGTACAGACTGAAAAGTACAGGGTAACTGGGGACAGTGAGTAATACCGTTCAGCTGAAGCACATAGTGTTTAAAGAGAGGTGCTCAGAAATTTTGAGGTTCTCACTGTAAATTCACATGATAGACTTTAGTTTCTACTCAGTAGGAAAAGGGAGGAAGCACAGAAGGTTTGGGATCAGAGAAGGAGTCTGACTGGAACTGTGCTTTAGGAAGATTAATCTGGAAGCATGGAGGGTAGGATCAAATCTGGGAGGATGCTCAAAAGAAAGGCAGCAAGATGTCCTGCATCTATCCAAGGAAAAGCTAATGAAAGCCCATTGTGGGGTGATGGAAATCCCAGTGCCAAGGGAGAAGCAAAACGTAGGAGACCTGATGAAAGCAGAATAGCCTTTGTTTGAACATTTTAAGCCTCTAGCTGATGCCATTTCTAAAGCAGCTTCAAACATTTTCAGCTTTGGAAAAGTGGAAGAATATATGGTCATACTGCTTTATTCTTCTTTCTTATTTTCATCTAATTATTACATCTAGAATATGCATTTGGATGGCTTAGGATTCTTATTACTCCCTTTGATAAAGGCAATGGTTAAGTTTTGATTTTATGGCTCTAGAGATATTTCCATGCCTTAAACTTGATGTCAAGGTGTTTTTCTGTCCTTCCCTATGGTTTCTTACTGCCCCAATATGGAGGTTGCACTGGCTGTCTGGCACTCTTCTCTTTGTTGGGAGAGCTTAGTAGTTGGTATGCTATCAGACTGTCTAACTCAAAAGGTTTAAAATGTCATACAGCCCAATGCTCATAGAAAGCCAAAAAAAAAAAAAAATCCCCCTTAGATTGTATTGCAAAAGGTAATTGAATCAAGCTTTACTTAGGATAACCAAGTTAGTATCCCATGTAGAATTCTATCCCATTCCTATCCTCTCAGGGTAGGATTGCTCTCATTTTTTTTCTCTCCACCAATGCTTCAAGGTCTGTGTACAAGGTTCCCTGCTGCCCCTGCTTCCTGGTGATTTTCTCTGGGCTGCTGTACAACTTACTGCTTATCGTATTCTTTTGAAACATTACTTATACTCTATTGAGACATTGTTTGTATTGTATTGAAGTTAACTTCATATATTTATCAATTTGTTTCATCATTGGAAATTCTACCTCCCTAACTAGATTATAAACTCCTAAAAGGCAAGACTTTAGAGGATTGGCAAACTATGTTCTAGTTCTAGTTTTTATTGCCCTTAATGATCCTTCAGTCTTAAAAGAGAAAGATAGCCCACATTTGGAGACCTTTACAAAATCCCCTTAGTTGAATTAAGTGTGTCCATTTGGCCGATGTCACAATATGGACAGAGCTTAAAGTGATTTGCTTAAAGTCAGATTATACATTTTCTCCTAAAACTTGAAACTGGCAATTGCTCTAGTAAATCAGCATTCTTCTAACTGCCACCAATGATGTGGCCAGCCTCTGCAGATGCTCTCAGATTCCACAACACTCCACACACTCCTATGTTGCTAAATATGTGTTCTGATTGCCTAGATCAATCCCATTATGCTTTGTTCCCCCATTGACATCAGTGACCATCAGGAATCCCAAACTCCAGTTATCCAAGATCATTATACCAACCTGTATATCTGACAATATGATTCTAATTTTTTAAGTTTGTTTATTTATTTTGAGAGAGAGAGAGAGAGAAAGAGAGAGAGAGAGAGAGAGCATGTGCAAGTGGGGGAGGGAGGGAGAGAGAGAGAGGGAGGGAGAGAATTCCAAGCAGGCTGCACACCATCAGCACAGAGCCCAATGCAGGGCTTGATCTCACAAATCATGAAATCATGACCTGAGGGGAAATCATGAGTCAGATGCTTAACCAACTGAGCCACCCAGGAGCCCCTGATTCTACTTCTAATCATTCTGTCCTCCCATACTCATCACCAATGTTTGTACCATCTCTGAAATCTGCAATTCACTTACATCACATGGTCTTCATTTTCTGCCATTCCAGCTCCCTTACTCTTGTATTTATAATCCAAAAAATTATTTTATGTTATGGAAATATTCATAATATTTACTCTCCCCATCCATTTCTTTTGCCCTTATTTCTCTCCTTACCCAATCCATAGTCTATGATCCAGCATCTCCAATGCATCAGCCGTGGATATGTGCAGAAGTAAAGGCACTCTGACTTCAGATTGTAGGTTTAAACTACGTGTCTCCCTGGTAGTCAGACACTTTGAGAAATGTCTCACTTGTTTTGCAATTGAAGTATTTTGGGATCAAATGATCTGAAACAGAGTCTGTACTATTAAACATGCAATCAAATTGTAATAGCTACTGTCCTAAAACAGAACAGAGCAGAACAAAACAAAACAAAACAGAAACTGACTTGCCTCTGTGTCCTTTTGAGGCTCTGTCCCATAAATCTGTGCTGCTTGACTATAAAACTCCATGAAATTTTTGTGTATTTTCACAGTCAACGTTTATTTTTTTTTATTGAGGAATAACTGACATATAACATAGTATTAGTTTCAGGTGTACAATGTAATAATTTGATATATATATTGTGAATATATAATTCTAATTAACATCCATCACTGCACATCTTTCTTGGGATAAGAACCTTTTAAGATCTAGTCTCTCAGTAACTTTCAAATATGCAATACGGTATTTTAACTGTAGTCCCAGGCTGAAATAAGGAAAGTACAGACTGAAAAGTACAGGGTAACTGGGGACAGTGAGTAATACCGTTCAGCTGAAGCACATAGTGCTTACTTATAACTGGAAATTTGTACCTTTTGACAGTCTTGCTTTCTGATTTCCTTTTATCTCTTGTACCCTAGTTACTGTGCTTTCTGCCACACTTCTCCACAGAAACTACATTTTTCACAAGTGACCAGTGGTCTTTTTCTCATAAGATATATGGTCCATTTTCATCCTCATTTTATGTGAGCTGTCAGTCACTTTGCACACATTTGATCATTTCCTCTTAAAAAAGAAAAAAAAAACCCTTCTTCATTTGTATTTTGCGATGGCCCAGACTCCACTCTCAATGGATTCCTTTTACTTCTCTGAAAATTTCTTTCCGGAATCTTTTTTAACTTTTCTTTGTCTCCACCTGTAAATGTTGGAATGCCCCAGGTATTGGTTTTCTGTGCTCTCCTCCATCTGTACTTATCCCAAGGACAATGCAGTCAACAACCACATTCATATACTTTGCCTGGCCTTACCCTTGAGCTTTCATTTCAGCTCATATAACTAACAGCTTATTGGATAGTTCCTCTTGGATGAATAATAGTCACAGAAACAAGAATAGACACAGAAACACACAGATCTGTCCAAAAGAGAATTTTATTTTTCTCCCCAAATTCATTCTTCTCTAGCTTATGTGACACTTCCATTTGCCTAGTTGCTTTGGCCAAAAAACATCAGAAGTCATTCTTGAATCTGCTGGTTCCTTCACTTGTAGCATTTAATCCACCCTCAAGCCTTCCTATTCCCACCTTCAAAATATACGTGTCCTCAAGCGAGATCTCAGTCCTTGAAGACTGTCCTTGGCAAAGCCATCATCCCCTTTTCCTTGAACCGCACAGACAGCTTCGTACCTGGATTCGTGGTTTCCATCTTGTCTGTCACTCTGTTGTGACTTGCCCAGACTTCTCTCCAAACAATAGACAGATAGACAGTGTGATATTTTTAAAACATAAAACAGATAATGTTATTGCTCTGCTCAGAATTCTGCAGTGACTTCAGACAAACTCATTCTTTGGCAGAACATACGTGAAATCATGTAATCCGGCCAATTTACCTCTGATCCCCAGCCCCCACCCCATACTCTGTGGTGTTTTTCCATTGTAGCAGCCTCTTTTTTCTCCTTCCCAGGACTATTTTAATTCCTGTTCTCTCTGTATATAAGCACCTCCCTGTGATCTTCCCATGGCTGCTTCTGTATTCATTCAGAACATAACTCAAATACCACTTTAAAGAAGTTCTTCTTGGCCAACTAGTTGAAGCAGTCCATTGTCCCCCAACTCATCAGTCTATGACTTAGTCATTTAATTTTTTTTTTTACTTTTTAGTTTAAATTCCAACTAGTTAACATACAGTATAATATTAGTTTCAGGTGCACAACATAGTGATTCAATAGTTCCATACAACACCCAATCCTTATCACAGCAAGTACTCTTTTTATCCCTATCACCTATTTAATCCATTCCCCACCCCTACCCACCTCCCCTCTGGTAACCATCAGTTTGTTCTCTATAATTGAGTTTGTTTCCTGGTTTGCCTCTCTCTGTCTCTCTCTTTTTTTTCCCTTTTGCATGTGTTTGGTTTCTTAAATTCCATTATGAATGAAATCATATGGTATTTGTCTTTGACTGACTTATTTGGCTTAGTGTAATACTCTCTAACTCCATCTGTGTCATTACAAATGGCAAGATTTCATTTTTTTGATGGCTGACCAATATTCCATTGCATATTTATACCACTTCTACTTTCTCCATTCAGGAGTCCATCCTCTGTCCAACCCATTAGTCTATCTCTTACCCATTTTTGACTGAATGGCATTCACTAAGGCATAAAGGTAATATATTTAATGTTCTATTTTCAGTTTCCTCTGCTAGAATGTAAGCATTTTTAAAAAGTTTCATCATCTCTCAGAATGTATTCCCATCTTTTAGAATAACACCCTACAAATAATAGGTGCTCCACATATTGAGCGATACTGCTATCTGTAGCTAAACAAGGACTAAAATGCATAAATTTGACTTCCAGTCCTGGGAGCTTGCAAAAATAATGTGCTCATATAATTGTAAGGGAGGAAGAAAGATAGGTATGAATGAAAAGGAAAGAGAGATTGGAATGAAGGAAGGAAAGTAAAAGGGAAGAAGGGAAGGAACGAGGAAAAGAAGGAAACACAGAAGAAAGGGAAGGAGGAAAGAAAGCCAAGAGGGCTCAAGAGGGGAAAATAATTGGTTGTCTTAGTTTTTAGTCTCTCCCCATTTCTGACAACAACATAGCTCAGTTTGGAGGAATTAGTCTTCAATTCTGGGTTGGTTTTCCTTTTCTCATTTGATTACATTGGCACTCAGCCCCATTCTTCCATTTTACATGGAAGACTGGCTTTTTATGCAGATTTCATGTATCTAAATATTTGTCAGTTTGGCCTACAAGTTGCATTTTTTTTTCTAAGAGTCCTGAGTTAAATGATTTTTTTTTTTAACATTTTATTTATTTTTGGCAGACAGAGAGAGAGAGAGAGAAAGAGAGCAGGGGAGGGGCAGAGAGAGAAGGAGACACAGAATCTGAAGCGGGCTCCTGGCTCTGAGCTATCAGCACAGAGCCCGATGCGGGCCTCAAACTCACGAACCTCAAGGTAATGATCGGAGACGAAGTCAGATACTGAGCCACCCAGGCGCCCCGTGAGTTAAATGATTTTAAATGGCCACATGCAGTAAATTTAATTAGTGATTAGGCATCAGATTGAAATGCAGAAGCTCCCTCTGGTGGTTTAATTTGCAGGTGCTCAAAACTAGCAATGCAGAATTAGGATCCCACTTAGAATATCTAGAAATGTTATTCTGCTTCACAGTGTCCTGCCCCTCCTCCCCTTCCTCTTCTTTCTTCTCTTTTAATTTGAACTATAAAATGAGTTCGGTGTGGCAACCTTTATGATGATAGCTATTGAAATCTATGCAGGGAGGCAACTTCTGGAAAATTAAAAGGAAAGACAAGGAAAAGCCAGCCATCCAAGGACAAACATTCTTTGGTTCCAAGTAGACATTTGTAAAAGGGCCTTATTTACTCTTTGCAGGCTCTAGAGTTAACATATCTCTACCCTTGCGAACTGGAGACAATAGGTGTTTTCTTCCTTATTCAGCGTTAACACTGTTTTATTTGCTTTTTCCCAGGAACTGGGCACCTTGTACAAACTTAGAATTCTCCTTATGGATAACTTATATTTAAAAGTACTGCTTTTTAGAGTCTTAATAATTTATAACTTACTATAAATATTCCTTGTTGCAATACCAGAATGTACTAGTGTTTTAAAAGTGGTATTATAGCTATAACTTTATATTTTTTCCACAGCTCACTTCTGGAATTATTTATACCTTGAACTTCAAAGTAGCATGCATATTATATAGATGGTGATTGCTCCATAGTTATAGGGTATGATATTCTGTAATCACTTATTTTTTCATTTCCATTAATACAAACTTAGCAAAATCTTTTGTAATAACGTACTATCACCATGCCATAATACTAGTCCTCATGAAGTTAATATTTCTCACCAAAAGTAACTTTGTCTGGGAAGACATCTAGCATACTAATGGAAATTGTCAGAAAAATAGACTATATTTTACAAATGGCTCCATTAAGTTCAATTTTGCTGAAATTCATCTCTGATCATATGATTTTACTATGTTATCACTCTTGCATAATTAATATTGTTTACTTATTGTTTGCTTAATTAAATTCATCTAAAAGTTTATCAACATTCGGGCACCTAGGTGGCTCAGTCCGTCAAGTATCTGACTTCAGCTTAGGTCATGATCTAACATCTGTGAGTTCAAGCCCCACACCAGGCTCTGTGGTGACAGCTCAGAGCCTAGAGCCTCCTTTGGATTCTCTTTGGATTCTATCTTTGCCCCTCCCCCAACTCGTGCTCTCTCTCTCTCTCTCTCTCAAAAAATAAATAAACATTAAAAAATTTTTAAATAAACATAAATTTGAAGTTTAAAAAAAGTTTATCAACACTAATTCAGTGTATTTGTATGCTTTCATTGAAGTATATGTTGCATTATATTGAAAAATAAACTAGGAAGATATTTTGGAATCTACCTGATTCAAAGATTGAGTTAATAAACTATATTTTGATGTATGGGGACACTATCATATGTATCAATGCGATGAAATGATATATACTTCTTTTTAATTTTTTCATGTTTATTTATTTTTGATAGAAAGAGATAGAGCACAAGCAGGGGAGGGGCAGAGAGAGAGGGAGACACAAAATCTGAAGCAGGCTCCAGGCTCTGAGCTGTCAGTGCAGAGCTTAGAGCGGGGCTTGAACTCACAAACCTCGAGATCGTGACCTGAGCCGAAGTCAGACGCTTAACCGACTGAGCTACCCAGGCGCCCCTCTGACTACTTCTGTCAAAATATAATGACACATGAAGGAAATGAACTGATAATTTAAGGAAAATTAAGCAAGATTTTTGTGTTTTAAGAGTTTTATGTATCCACATGCTCCTTTTATTAATTGCATGTAATTATCATCATTTCATTATGTGTTCAAAGCAGATGTAAGCTACAATAAAGACTAGGATGTTCAAAACAATTTATTTGTGTAGTTGTAAAAAGATATGTTACTTCATCAAGCCTGAATTTGGCATTATATTATTTACAGTTCTCCAGAGAAATATATATGTGGAGAGATTTATTTTGAGGAATTGGCACATGTGATTATGGACGTGGAGAAATTCCATGACTTGCTGTTTGCAGGTGGAGACCCAGGAAAGCCAGTGGCATATGATTTAGTCTGAGTCTAAAGGCCGGAGAGCCGGGGAAGCTGATGGTGTGAATCCCAGTCTGAAGGCAGGAGAAGATGAGATGACAGTTTACTCTATGAGGCAGGGAAAAAGAGAGAAATTCCTTCTTCATCTGTTTTTTGTTCTCTGCGGGCCCTCAGTAAATTGTATGATGCCCACTCACATTGGGGAAGGCAATCTACTTTACAGAGTCCGTGGACTCAAATGCTAATTTCATCTGGAAATAGTGCCACAGACATGCCTAGAAATAATGTGTAACCTTGTCACCCTATGGCCAGTCAAGGTGACACACACAATTTACCATCATAGGCATTCAATGCACAGTAATATCATGATTAAAACCAATATTGGTCAGTTGCATCCAACATGGAAAACACAGGTGATATCAACATTTTGATAACTTTTAAAAGTTATTTGCAATAGCAAAATAACACTTATTTACTAAAATATTTTAATGTGCAATTAAAAATAAATGTGGATTAGAGAGTTTTTTATTTCCACCATGATTTTAAGAGCAACTACAGATCACTAGCAATATGAAAATCCTTTTTATATTGAAAAAAATTGATCTTTTTAGAGAAAATGTTGAGTGTTCATAAATCCAAGAACATTTAATATATGTCAATTGTGACATCTTTAATGAAATCTGACAGAACTTTGCTTTTCCAATTCTGTTAATCAGGTATTTGATCAAACCAAAATTATTTTGCTGTGGTAGTTTGTAGATCAGGAAGTTACTGACTATTCTTTGCAATGTTATCTGAACTTTCGTGGAAGAGAGGAAAATCTTATGTTACTATCTCACTAAGTTGGAACTTGGGGAGTGTATCAAGAGAGAATGCCTTCTTTGGGGCACTTGGATGACTCAGTTGGTTGAGCATCTGACTTCAGCTCAGGTCATGATCTCACAGTTTGTGGCTTTGAGCCCCGTGTCGGGCTCTGTGCTGACAGCTCAGAGCCAGGAGCCTGTTCAGATTCTGGGTCTCCCTCTCTCTCTGCCCCTTCCCTGCTCATGCTCTGTCTCTCTCTCTCTCAGAAATGAATAAACATTAAGAAAAAGAAAAAGAGGACTTCTTTTTCATAAATTCAGTTATTCTAGTTTGCCTCCTAAAATCCGTCAAATTGTCTAATATCCTTACATTTCTCCCCACCTCCATTAGTTTGTGGGAATCTTAAAGGAAATAACTGCCATGTTTCCCCTCATCTATTTCCACATACAAAGGAAAAATGGGCTTCTCTGGTTTATTCATATATCTAGATCATTTTCAACCCAAATTATTTCATTCATGCAGGACACTTAGGACCCAGGTCTTATGTGATGCTGGGAGTCCCTCCCAATGGATAAGAATATGTGACTAACAAGACCACTAATAAGTATAAAGAAGAGACTGTTGATTGGATAGTAGTAGATAGACTCATCCAATAGCTAGATACAGACTTAGCAAAGTTATATTCCTGTCTTGGGCTTCCGTCTTCTCACCTATAGGTTAAGGTTGGATACCTTCTGTTTTTCTTTTTTAAGTTTATTTATTTTGAGAGACAGAGAGCATGAGTAGGGTAGGGTAGGGTAGTGGCAGAGGGAGAGGAGAGAGAGAATCCCAAGCAGGCTCCGCCCTGTCCCACAGAGCCCGATGCGGGGCTTGAACTCATAAACTGCAAGATCATGGCCTGAGCCGACACCAAGTGTTGAATGCTTAACTGACTGAGCCACCCAGGAGCCTCAAGGTTGGAGACCGGCTAAAAGACTGCCATCTCTGTTAGTCTGGAGTCCTCCCTCCCGCCCACCCTCTCCTCCTCTCTTCTTTCCTTCCCTCCTTCCTCTTAATCCTTTTATCTCCTTCTCTTTTCCAGTCCCTCTTCCTTCTCCTCTTCCCCTCCCCGCCCAACACCTTATTTTCAGAGTTGTTTTTCTCCTGCCAGAAGATTTTTCTCTCCGACCTTCTTGGCATTCTATATACATTTTGTCATTTCATCCATTTTCATGGTTTTAACTATTGACTCTATGTAGGTGATTCTATTCATTAACTTTCCTTTTATCTCCAATGCATCATTTAGAGCTACCTTTTAGAATTACCTCCAAATCAGAGTTTTAAATGAGAATTTATTTAAAATTCTCCTGCTCTAAGGAACAGAGAAGCCAAAACGATATACTTGTTCTACCTTCTAACTTGTACACGTGGGTTATTGGATCTTTGTTCACCCTGATTAACAGATTCAAAACTGCTAACAGCTTTGATTTTCCTTCTATCTTTTTGCCTCTGATAGTGGTGGAGCATCCATCCACCTCTGTTTCATCCTATGAACAGATTGCTTAGTAAATACTCACAGTACCTCCACATTCATTGCTTTTCAACTAGTGATGATCTATACAGTTTTCTCTTCAATTATAATTATTAAACATTTTAAAAGACCATTGCAAAAGAAATAGAGGCTCTGCTTATGGGAGTCAACTGAAAATGAACAATGTAAATTGTTCTTTAAAAAGATTTCTGAGGAGCGCCTGGGTGGCTCAGTCGCTTGATCATCTGACTCTTGATTTTGGATCAGGTCATGATCCCAGGGTTATGGGATTGAGCCCCACATAAGGCTTCACACTGAGCATGGGGCCTGCTTAAGATCCTCTCTCTCTCTCTCTCTCTCTCTCTCTCTCTCTCTCCACCCTACCCCTCTTCCTCACTCACACACTCACTCTCTCTAAAATAAATAAATAGATAGAAAAATAAACAAATAGCTTTTCTAGATTATTAACTATAAGTTTTGGCAATTTGATGGCTTGAGTAAGACTGAATGAACAAAAAGGGAGGCTCTAGGAGAAGTTGTCCTTCTGCAAGAACATAGTGAAAATGGGAAGGTTTGCATGGTGATAAGTACTAAAACAAGTACTCGCTCAGGATGGGAGAAGTGACCTGGGTTAGGGGCAACTAAAAGGGGCCTTTCAAGGTGAGATGGGAACTTGAAGATCAGTGGGAAGCTAGAGAATGAACTTAAAGCAAGAGTAGGTAAGCCTTAAGAAGGGAAACAATTCTTTCAGAGACACTTCAGACTGATTGCAGGGGAGAAGAGTACAGAGCAAGGAGGGGGATAAGGAGGAAATGGCAGTGTAAGTCAAAGATGAAAAATAGTCCAAGTAAGTGTGAAGGACTTTTCTATAGCAAGAAGGTATTGAAATGGGCCACCCAAATCGGCTCACCCCAGCGGGGCCAAGGTGACAAGCTAATGTGCTAGTAACAGATGGCTTTCCATTCCCTTTCAATAAGGTGTGAAGTAGAGCTCCCCGGGTAGCGGGTAGCAAGTCAACAAATAGAAGGGCTTTGAAATTTATTTGTATTTGTTGGAATCTGGTATATATGCCTGGACCTTTGGATACAATCAGAGATAACATAAGTCTATGGCTTGTACATTTTCTTTTGTATTTGTAGCAAAATACAAAAAAGAATTGTAAAGATGATGAGAATAAAGATTTTGTGAGGCTAGTGTTTTCAGCTTTCTATCTACCTGTCTAGGAAATATGGTCAGTAGCCAATATGGTTTTAAGTCCAACATGGGAAGGGCAGGGTGAAATAAGATTTCCCTTAACTTATAACTACAAAGTGTTTTTATTTTCTCAAGTTTTAAAGACAGGATGAGAGCCGAGATTCCTAGAAGTTTCCTAGAGCTCTATCGCTAGTCACATTGGATCATGATAGCAGTCTATTTCTTTTTTACTGTGTTCCTTTATTTCAAATATTCTGCAGTTTCATTAAACAATCTCACTCAATATTTCTGCCATCAACTTATATTGTCTTCCCTTGGTTCTTGTGACTAAGAATTGTTGACAATGAAGATACTTTTTTTTTCCATTAAGAAAATATTTTCACACTTAAATATATTTACACTGCACTATCACTATTTTTCAGCTTCTTGGAAATTCACTTTGAGCCTTTTAACACCTTGGCCTTACACTTCCCTAACTTTTCACTTTTGGTCATTTGCCAAGCCCTGTTGATTTTTTAAAAAATAGATTGCATTTTTTAGAGCAGTTTTAAGTTCACATCAAAACTGGGCAAGAAGGTACAGATTCCCCATATATCTATCCCCTGTCCCCACTCATGCATAGCCTACCCCGTTGTCAACATCCTTGTCAGAGTCAGACATTTTTTGGAATTGATGAACCTCAACTGACACATCATTATCACCCAGTCTATAGGTTATATTAGGATTCACTCTTGGTATTGTATATTCATTCCATTTGTTTGGACAAATTTATAATGACATGTATCCACCCTAGCATCATACACAGTAGTTGTACCATCCCAAACATCCTCTGTTCTCAACCTGCTTATCCCTATATTCTCTTTGATCTCTGGCAACCACTAAGAATTTTAGTGCTCACAGTTTTGCCTTTTCTAGAATATCATATAGTTGGAATCATACAGTTTATAGCCTTGTCAGATGGCTTATTTTACTTCGTAGTGTGCATTTGAGTTTCTTCCATGTCTTTTCTAATAGCTCATTTGTTTTTAGTGTTGAGTAATATTGCGCTATCTGGATGCACCACAGTTTTACCCAGTCACCTACTGAAGGACATCTCAGCTGCTTCCAAGTTTTGGCAATTATGAATAAAGCTTCTGTAAACATCCATGTGCAGGTCTTTGTATGGACATCAGTTTTCAATTCCTATGGATAATTTTCATTTTGTAAGAAACCACGAAACTGTCTTCCAAACTGTCTATACCATTCTTCGTTCCCACCAGCAATGGATAACAGTTCTTCCTGCTCTTCCATAACAGTTCTTCCATAACTTTTGGTGTTGTCTGTGTTCTGGATTTGGCCTTGTTGATTTTACTTCTCTCTATAATTCATGAATCTTTCTCTTCATGAACATAGCCACTACTACAGTTCAAAATAACTTTTTTCCCCCTCAGGACTACTTTAGGAGTCTGTTCACAATTTACCTGCTCTGAGGCACTTGGGTGACTCAGTCAGTTGAGTGTTTGACTCTTGGTTTCAGCTCAGGTCATGATCTTATGGTTCGTGGGTTTGAGCCCTGTGTTGGGCTCTGTGGTGACAATGAGGAGCCTGCATGGGATGCTGCCGAGAGCTCAGAGCCTGCTCAGTTTTCTCTTTTAGGAGAAAATTCAGTTTTTTGCCTTTTTTCTCTTCACCTCTAATACATTTTCTTTGCAAATATAAGAAACAAGATAAATATGGGTTAAATAAACAAATTAGTGCATAATTCCTTTAATGCTCATTGCGTGGAAAATTAAAGAAATTGATAAATTTAATGGAACTTGGGAATAATTTACTCTAATTTCTTCATCTTACATATAAGAGAATCAAATTCAAAGAAGTTCTGCTACTGTTTTCAAGATTTCAGTGCTTAAGATGGAAAAATTAGGACAAGAACCAAAGTCTCCTGATTCCTAGGCAATGTTTTTATGTATTTGCAATTATACTACTCTACTTCTTTAATACTCCACCTCTTTAAGGTATTGTGTGAGTCTTTTTTATGCTCTACATGGTAATATGTCCAATTAATTAGTTACTTTCTCAATGATAATTATGTAAAGTATATAAAGATCTTGGCTAGATAAGTTTTTTACTCTTTCATTTGATTTTAGAAAAACGATTTTAGATTTTAGAAAAACAACTATACTAACACTCTCAAAATACAAGAAGAAGATACAGAACAATTACCAAATGAAATGTCTATACAAATGTATTCATTATTATTTTAAGAGAGGATCTTAAGGGGTACCTGGGTGACTCAGTTGATTGAATGATTGACTCTTGATTTTGGCTCACATCATGATCCCAGGGTCATGGGAGTGAGCCCCACATTGGGCTCTGCACTGAGAATACAGCCTGCTTAGGATTCTCAATCTATCTCTCCCTCTCCCCCTCTCTACCGCTTGCTCTCTCTCTCTCTCTCTCTAATATAAAAAAAAAAAAAGACCTTAAGAAGAAAACTACCTTTAGAACTCATTTAGAAAACAGACTGCATATTTAATAGCAAATTATTTCATTTAAAATTTCAGTACAATTATGTGATTGTCATAAATTGAATATAAACCATAAAATACCTATTTTGGTTAAGTAGTCTTATTTATACAAGAAGGCAAGTTTGTTAATATACTTCTCTTATTCTGCATATGTTTGCTTCATGTACTTTGCGTATATATACATGCAAATCATATATATGTGCATAGCATCAATTAATCATGGTTGCCATTTTATACAGGTAATTTGATTCCTCCTTTGGAAAATTAACAAACATTTTATGTCTTAAAAGTTAATATTGAAGTGTAAGTAAGAACATTACATTGTTTTGGACTCTAGCAAGTATTACATTCTCAGGTAGGATGGAGGAAGGTTTCTAACTGCCTTTTAATATTTTCTCTTTGAAAGATCAGTAAGATTTGTGGCCGTCCAATCAGAACACCTACACAAAGCCCCCGTTGTTCTTTTGAGGGAAGCAAAGAGAAGCATGGGATGAAGATCTCTCCAAGAAATGGTGAAGAGACACTTGCCAACAGAAGAAAGTAAGACATTTGTTTTACAACCAGAAAGAGAAAAGAAAGTAAGCCATTAATTTTCAACAGAATAGAATGTATTCAATTAGGTAGAACCAAATACACTATTGAAGAAAAAAAGATCACCATTAATTACTTTTAAAACTCAGCAGTTGCTCCTATTCAGTTAATTAGGAAGATAAGTACAACCTGTGAGACCAGTAAAACTTTCTGTGATAAGGGACATTTGCTATAATACACTATGGCGGGCAATAGGCATGTATGGTCATTGTGCTCTTAAAATGTGGCTAGCGTACAATATTGTACAGCAGACCTCTAGCACTTACTCATCTCGCTCAACTGAAACTTTATGCCATTAGTTAATACTTCCCCAATTCCCTCTCCCTGTAGTCAACAATACTATACTGTACCCTTCAAATTTTGTTACGAAAGTAGATCTTGCCATAAAAAAAAAAAGTTTAAAATATGGCTAGTGTGACTGATGATTCCATTTTTAATTTTAATTGATTTTAGCCTAAATTCCACATATAGTTAGTGTCTACTGTATTGGGTGATGCAAGAGAGAAAAAGCATTCACATAAATGATGAAATCTGTGTTACTGTCTATTAAGCAAGTATTTAACAAATGGTTAGATAAGAAGTTTCTATGCCTTTAATCTGGAATGCTGAAAATGGCTATACATTGATTCAAAATGATAAGCATTGAGTGGCTTGCTTCTATAACTCACATTTCTACCACTGCTCCCGTCACTGTTTCACATGTTAAATTAAAGCCTTCATCTATATCTCTTTGCTTGATAATTGGCAGTCAGACTGAAAAACTCTTAAAATTAAAGGAAACTATTATTTTATTTATTTTTGCATTCTGTTGCCCACTGTATGCCCTGACAAATACTAGCTTCTTGGTGGGTGTTTTTGAAATGAATTGAAACTGAGAATTCTATATTCATTTATTAATCCAAATAGTTATTTCTTTTTTTTAATGTTTATTTATTTTTGAGGGAGAGAGAGACAGAGGGAGACACAGAATCTGAAGCAGGCTCCAGGCTCTGAGCTGTCAGCACAGAGTCTGACAAGGGGCTCGAACCCACAGACCATGAGATCATGACCTGAGCTGAAGTCAGATGCTCAACCAACTAAGCCACCCAGGTGCCCCCTCAAATAGTTATTTCTAATAATATCTTATGGCAGCCTCAGTATTTTACATCGCTTTACTCTTTAGAATGTAAACTCTGTTTCTTTCCTTTTGGGATAGTGCTCTTAATTGCCTCATTCTCTTCTCAGATGGACTATAATTTGGAATAAAGATCTGGGCTATTGCTTGCTATTTGCTGCAGCTCAAAAGAAGTAGCACTTTGTTTGCATGTAAACTAGCTGTTCTTTTTTCTTCTAAACATCTATAGTGATCAGCAGTCTTTTCTTGTATTTGAGAAATTAATGTGCTTTAGCTAGTGTATATAGCATGTAGTGGCTAGGTATAGTGTAGGTGATTCTTCTAATAAAACCTAGCTAAGGAAGAACTTAAGGTTTTAAAGGTCATGTCTGTTTCACCATCAAAACAACTCAGTTGTTGGAAAGACAAAACAAAACCCAATACAAGTGAAATATCTCAGGAGTAATGAGGGGCTCATGTGAATGGAAAGTTCTAGAAGTATCTATCCAGGCCATTGAATAGACTTCTTGTCACCAACCTTGCAGACTCATGTATTTCTGTATCCCTAAACAACCAGCCACCTTTAGCTATTACCTATGAACCAGAGTAGGTCCATCATAGACAAGTATCATGCCACACAAAGTAAACAACCAGAGATATTGTACATGAGCTCACTTAAGCAATTCATTTTTCAAAAAAATGTTTATTTATTTTTTAAAGAGAGAGCACGCACATGTGCAGAGGAGGGGCAGAGAGAGAGAGGGAGAGAGAATCCCAAGCAGCTCCACGCTGTGAGGACAGACTCCAACATGGGGCTCTATCTCACAAACCATGAGATCGTAGCTTCCTAGGGTTTCTGTAGAGCATCTTCATTTGCTACTTGTACTCTAAGGCACCTTTGAATGGATGATCTGGGTCATCCGGACTGAACATCAGAACAGTTTGCAAAATTCCAAGCTACAGACTTTTCTTTCTCATACAAAAGCTCCTTGGGGCTACTCTATATTTGGGTTAGAGCAACACTCAAGTGTATATTATGTTTTGTCTAATATTCAAAGGGACCCAAAAAGCATCATGCCTCTTCCTGAGTGCTAGGTCATCATAAGGCAGAAATTTGCCTTTTATGTTAGAATAACCCATTAAGATCCAGACAACTAGACATTTAGAACCCCTGCTGAATTGTCAAGCACTTGAAATGTCAGTATTTTTCCCCACCAGAGGCATGAACATGTCTACTAAGGCAACTAGGATGATGTGATCAATATTTTATTATCAGCATGGCGTCCTGTAGGATATCCAAATGATCAGGGCTCCTGTCTGTCATGGAGTGGGAGAGTTGCCCTGAGGTCTAACAGTGAAGATATTTTTACCAGCTGAAAGTGAAATATTTCTAATTGTCCTTACTAATTGATAAAGGACAATCAATTGTTAGCTAGATAGCAGGTAGCAGTACATGTTTGGATTTGCTCTGGCAGATACCACATACAAAGCTGGATGTAATTGGAGTCACCCTCTGACTCAGGTTATGATAATCCAGACATTCTCCAAGCCCATCTCAGTGTGCACAGAATATCCAAACAAGTGACGTGAATATCGAATAGACTGATTTGGACAAAGATGTGTTTAAAATGCTATATATGGGTACTTTTCTGAACTCCATTCTAATGGTTGATCAGTTGATAGGATTCGATTTTCTATGTGAATGATCACATGGTACACCAGTACAGCCATTCTAGCAAGAAGCTTGCTGTACCTTATAAAACTCGTATACTCTATGTACTTGTCTACCTTACCTTAGCCTGTATCCCAAGAAACTCTTGCTTATATTCACAAGGAGAATTCTTGCATATCTGTGGTAGCTGAGAGTTAGAGGCAAGTTATATGTCCATAACAAGAAAAATAAAATATATTCGTTTGGAATATTATGAGTCAGAAGGATAGAATGCATTTTCATGCATCAAAAAATATCATTGTGATTAAAGAGAAAAATATATTAAATAGAATGAGAATAACAGTGCAATACCATTTTTATAAATTAGTAGCAAATATATAAAAAAATTAGTATATATTTTTCAAGGAGAGGATATGGCAAAGTACTTATATTAAATATATTAGAATGGATATTTATAGAAAAACAGGAAAGAGGCTGAAGGATGAAAAAATAAATAAATATTCTATTTCAAGTATAAGTTATGACAGTATGCCAGGGACAGAGGAGTATTCTTTAACTCTCTGTATCTGAGAAAATATGTGTGTGTTTGTGTGTATATACATATAAATAAATATACACATATACATTATTTTAAAGTTTAGGTGAAAAGTGTTTTTTTAATTATATTTTCCTAATAAAAACATAGTTAATACTCTTTCAGTCAAAATTTTCGTGAGAACTAATGGTACTCAATTTTTAAATAACTTTTTTTTGCTATTTCATATGCTAAGCATAGATAATTTTTCACTATGGTGTATTGTAGATATAGTGATTATCCAGATAGAGATAAAATATAATTTGCTGAAAAGACTTATTGACTTGGGACTTTCTGCTATAACTTAGTTATTAATTAGAACAAAATGAAAGTTTATTGTAAAAAAAAAGTAGATAAGGGAAAAATGAATTCTCAGTCAGCCCATCCAGATCATTAACAAACACTGTTTTGTGCGATTCATAAAAAAGTCAAGTTAAAAAAATATTTTCTGAGTTAGTTTTTGTAAGTTAGCATTGTATCCATGACAGTATTTTTTAGGTTTTCTTAGTTACCTTGGGTAATTCCCATGAGAATATCTATAACAGTAACTACTATCTATAAATTTAAAGCAATTTAAAACTAAAACAAACAAAAAAACACACACAAGAGTTTCTGTAAGTTAGTATAATTGCTCTGGTAGCTGAAAAATAGAAAATTGTAAAATGCATCTGTTGTTTTGTCAATGTAAATGAAGATAAACACCATTCTATGGTTAACAATTTAAAATACATTTTTACATATAAAGAAGTAATAGTCTTTAAATTATATTGTCACAGTTTACTTTAGACTTAGTATCTTTAGTGGTACGTCTTATAAAAAATTGTTGTCCAAAGCTTGCTATTTATTTATTTATTTATTTATTTATTTATTTATTTATTTTAGTATTCTCTATACTCAGTGTGGGGCTCGATTCGAACTCACAACACCGAGATCAAGAGTCTCATGCTTTTCCAACTGAGCCAGCCAGGTGCCCCAAAATTTGTTGTTTAAAATTATGTTAGATTTATGGCATCCTAACAAAAATATTTCCAGGCTTTAAAACAGAGTTTAATTTACATAGTTTTCCATTATCCAATCAATTCTTTTCAGGTTGTGTTAATATAACTATTGTTGACCTATATATAATTTGACCAGTTAGCTTTTTTTTTTAACTACCCAACAGTATATATTAAGTGATCATTAATTACTTTTTTGTTTTTCAGTTGGGATGTGTAGTCAATTTTTTTGCAGGGGTATATAGTATCCTGAAGTGGTTTAAGGCTGCCATCTTGTTCTTTGTTTTCTCTTTACCCCATGTTCTTTATTCTTTATTCCTCCTCTCTTGCCTTCTTTTGACTTTAACAGGTATTTAATATTTTTTGAGATCTTCATGGCTTTTTTTACTTGCATTTTTTATTATTCTTCTAATGGTTACCATAGAGATCACAATATGCATTTTTAATTTTTACTATCTGCTTTAAAGTAGAACTTTTACTACTTCATTGAATGATATAAGAACTTTAAAATAGTTTCACTCCATTACCCTCTTCCTATCTTCCATTACCCTATTCCTAACAAATAACTTCTAACAATGTTTTAACATCTTCCAAGATAATATTGTTATCGTTTTAAAATAGTCAATATTGTAATAACCTATATTTTATTCTTTGTGGTGCTTTTTTTTTATTCCATGTGTCAATCTAGAATCATTTTGCCTTAGCCTTTTGTATATTTTTCATTGCTTATTACTGGTGATGAATTCTCTCAACTTTTGTTTGAAAACATCTTCATTTTGTTTTTTTTTTGTTTTTTGTTTTTAATTTTTTAAATCTTTATTTATTCTTGAGAGAGAGACAGCATGTGAGCAGGGGAAGAGCAGAGAGAGGGAGACAGAACCCAAAGCAGGCTCCAGACTCTGAGTGGTCAGCACAGAGCCTGATATGGGGCTCGAACTCACAAACTATGAGATCATGACCTGAGCCGAAGTCGGACACACAACCAACTGAGCCACCCAGGTGCCCTATGAACACATCTTCATTTTTGAAGAATATTTTACTAGGTCTAGAATTATAGGTTGTTGCTAGCTACCATTTTTAAAAATATAAATGTCCATAATTGAGTTCATGACATGACACTGTAAGTCGTATGGGAGGCTTAATGGAAACGTTTCATAGGAGAGGTAATTACGGTAGTGGATGCTGCTGATGCCCTACTCACATCCCTTTACCTGGCCATTTTATCTGCTTTCTGGCTGCTCTCTCCTGGTTGCTGATAATGCACAGCTGCCTTATTCTCTGGGGAATTGCACTTAACAAATTGGAGCCATCTATATTCATTATCTCTTGCTACTTAACAAGTCATTCCAAAACAAAGTGGCTTAAAGCAACAACAACTATTTATTAACCAATTTTCTGTAGGTCAGGAATTTGGGAGCAGCTCAGCTATGGGGTTTTGGCTCAGGGTTTCTTTTGGCTATGGTCTCTTAGGGTGATTGCTACCAAGGCCGGGTGAGGCTGCAATCCTATGAAGACTTGAGTGGAACTGGCTATTATCTTCCAAGATGGCGACTCACAGGGCTGTTGGCAGGAGGCCTCACTGTCTCGTCACAATGACTTCGTGAGTTTTCGCACTCTGTAGCTGACTCTCCTCAGGGGCAAATAATCCAAGAGAGAGAAAGGCAGAAGCTGCAGTGTTTTTATGATCTAGCTTTGGAAGTCCCACACTGTCATTTCTGTAGTATCCTACAGGTTACACAGGTCAGTTCTAGTCTGTGTGGAGGAGGACTACACACCATCTCATCCATCTGAAAGAGGGGGCTAACTTCCCACCTGCCTCACCGCCTTGGCGGAGGCTCGTAAGCAGGGCCCGACACAGGGGGATAAAAGGCTTGCCCTTATTCAACGTGACGTGGCCAGATATGTGATGCAATCCATGCTTCCACACTCCCTGTACAATCTGGTTGAAGCTGGGACTGCATCCTGACTTACCTTCTTCCTGCCCACTCTATCCTGTTTCTCTCACTACCTTTCTCTTAAGAGTGCTACCTTGATGAATCCTCTGCATCCAAATTCCTGCCTCTGGTATTGCTTCTAAGGAATCTGACCTGAAAAAGTACCTAAAACAGATGCAGAATAGGTGTAAACTTAGGCAAAATTATAGTATCTTAGCCTAAATACAGGTATTTCTCTCTGAATCCCAAATCTGTAACCCTTTTGTCTGTTTTCTTTCTCCCCCTTCCTCCTCTGTATTCATTTTAAAAGAGAACCCTTCCGTTTAATACCCTTTTCCTTGCTCGATTTCGAACATTTGATGGACATCCATGTCTGTCCTTGGCTCTACCAGCTGTGCTAAGCTTGAAGTATAGAGTATGTCAGTCTTTTGGCTTGGAAGGAAGGAAGCTAAACCATAGCTTTGGATTCCTTTGATTATATTTGGGTGATGTGATTGTACTTGTTCAACCTGCCCTGTTTTGTTTTGTTTTGTTTTGTTTTCTGTTTATGTAGAATGCTAATAATGAGCTCATTGGAGACTTGGAGTTATTGATACACACCAGTTACAAAGGTCTCTGAAAGTTGAGAAAGTCAAGGAAGAGCTACCATTCCTTTGAATGTCTAGAAAAACATTACTATTTAGTCTTGTGGGGCAGAAACCAAATCAGCACAGCTGTAAAGGACACTGCACTTATGTAACTGTCTAAACCAGCCCAGGCAGAGTGATTTCCCTGTGGCAGTTCCTGCTCTCTGCTTGATTTCTTGAAGTTAGCTGGTAAGAATAAGCTATTAGCAAGCTTAAATCGGTGATAATTAGCGGTACATTATTATTTCAAAGTGGTGTGGCTGTGCCAATTAAGCGGGTAATTAGGAAAACCCCAGGACAATAAATTAAGACAGAGTCTCAACACCAGTGCCCCATCTGTTCTACAGCAAGCATTCCAATTAGCCAAACCTCTCATTTAAGAATGCGCCAATTAAGGGGATTGGCTATATGCATGGCTGTGCATTGGGGTAATAACGACTGTCCTAGATGCTTAGTAAAAATAAAATATTTTTGATGTAAGAGGAGATTTTGATGTGAAGGTGGGGAAAGGAGAATTTTTGGAAATACTGGATGTTTAATGTTTAAGACAAATACAATTTGAATTGTTTTATGAGCTTTGGTTTTTCTCAATTTTCTCTTCAGAACTTAATGGAATCTTGTTTTATCGGGCAGCTCTATTTTATTCTAATGTGTTTATGAAATCTTGACTTGCATAGGAATTTTACCACTTGAACATTAACAATTTTTTGTTTTTTGTTTTTAAATGGAGAATAGGAACTCAAAAGGATGCTTGAAATTGCTTAGTTGAAAGAGGGGAATGAGTCAGGGCACATTCTGTTTCAGGATGTGTCTATCCATGAAAGCCAATTAATTGTTACCCTGTACATTGCAAAAGAACACAGTGAAGTGACTGAAATAGTTAGTCATGCATAGGAAAAACTTTTAAACATAATCTGAATGGAGAACACTTAATATTACTTAGGATTAATGCCAAGATAGGATCAGTACATATCACATAGGATCAGTTAGCTTAAAACACATGAATTTATAGCTACATGGTCAAACCTTACTTAGCACAATATTTTATTAGTGAAACCAAAATTAATTAATGTTTAAAATTCTTGATGTGTGTGTCTGGGTGTATGTGTTTATATGGTTAAATCAGTATTGACATACTGGGCTTGATGATGAATTGTATATATATAAACTCGGTGGATGAAAATATCCATAGGTCAGGAAAAAGTCAACTCTGAGAAAATGTTAATATCGTTTATAGGACCGGGGAAAGCAATTTCCAACCTATTTCCTAAAAGGAAGTTAGTGCTTCTTTGAGGTGCCATTATTATTTATTACCTGTAAGTTTAATTTACTAAAATAAAAGTCATGTTCCCTTCAATGAGAGCATTTCTGGCTAATTTAAAACAGTGCTTAGTGAGTGGTGGGTGTGAGGGTACCCAGGGCAGGCCAGGCCAAGGCAGGGCTTTGGGGAGGGGGCAAGAGGCCAGGCCAGAGCAGTACTGAGGAAATGTGAGCTCCTAGGCAGGCAGGCCAGCATCAAGACCTACATGAATAATGAAAAGCAGGACCCTAGGGGGTCAAAAACCAGGCACACAGGAAGAAGGAATGCCAGAAGGCAGAACAAACATGTGGCAAAAGTTTAGGCTAGTGGTGCTTAACCTTTGCGGGTCACGTATCCCACTGAGAATCTGATAAAAACTTCCCAGAAAAGGAAAGTTCATAAACAAATACATGCAAAATTTTGTGTATTGAAAAGCCATTTTCTCCAGTTAAGACTAATATTAAAAATAAAGCCTTTAAAAATGAGGTTTGCTCTTACCTTTTTAGATGTTCATGGAAAAATTAGTGACCATTTCCTGATGTATCTGAAACCAAATTCAAACAACTAAACTAACATTAAGCAGTATTTGTACTGAAAGGTATGGACTAGAAGTTGAAATGGTGGTTTGTCTTAGATGTGGCTATGTGGGCATGGTATCCAACAGATACTCTTTTTGTTTTGAAGGCACAATTTATTGAAAATTCTAGAAAGCAGATTTGTATAGTTATCACTGACTGCAATTAGAATTCTTATAACTTGCTTGCATAGATGAAGGTAGGTTTATATCAGGGAGAGTGAGATTTATTCTAAACTCTTCAAAGTTACATCACTGGTCCATAATGCTTTGGTCCTCAAGTTAATTTGTGACATCTGTCATATTGAGGCTCTCAACTTTAAGTTAATGTGAGTAGAAATAAATCTCCTCAAATTTCTCATTACACAAAGAATAAAAAATATACATGTTTTTTTCCTTAGCCATAGGAAGAAGGATCTTTAAATCGGACAGTTTTCAAACTGATTCTCCAAAAATCTTCTATTTCCCAGTAGCAGCTTTGTTAAATGAGCTAGGAGCTTCTCAGTAGTGTTTATAATTGAGACTGTAGGGTTATCCCATTTATATGGCTCAAAATATCCCTCAACCAAGAAAATCAAACTGTGAATGAAATTCTCCCTGTCTAATATACCCGAGAATGTTTTCCATCTTTTCTTTCCCCTTACAAAAAAATGAATCTTCTATCCTCTGGAAGGCCAGTAAACGTATGCAGAGTTGAAAAGAATTGCAAATTCAGCTCCCACTTTTTTCCACTCAATTTTTGAAGAGGTGAAGAAGATTGAAAGTCATGTCATACTGAAATTGATCATTTTTATAGGAGTGTATAAAAACTATCTCAGAATTTTTAGCAGAATCTATGGGGTCTAAATCAGGATGATGAGTTGAGGCTCATTTCTTTTATTAAACTAGCAAAATTAATTGTATGTAGAAGCATCATATGTAGAAGTGCTCAGTATATAGCAAGAGTACTAAGCACTTTCTTCCACTTGGTTTTGTGTAGATAGCAAAAAACATTTCCATCAGTTTAAACCTTTTAGTGGCATTGGAAGTGTCTTAATTAGATGCATATAGCTAATAGGGGAAAATGGGGAACAGGATATTTACATTTTTATCCCTTTGCATATTTAAGGAAATGACAAAGCTGCCAATTCCTCCACAATTATCCACAAAATAGGAGAAATGTGTTTCTAGGGTAGATTATATCCTTTGATGGGCATACTGTTTTTTTGTACTTTTTTGTTTTTGTTTTCCATCTTCACTATAAGGCACACCATTTCCAGGGCCCATCATGATCTCTAGAATATGTGGAACCTCTTCCTTGGAAGTACAACTGAAGAAAGTTCAGGGGTAGTTTCAGGATGATTCTTTTTATTTAGGCCCATATTTTAGAGTTACAGACTTTCACATCAAGGTTTCTTCTCAAAAATATGCTTCATTCTGTTTAATGACTTTGAAGATCAACAGGTCTAAGGTGCTCCTTTTGCTGGGTCAGTTTCAGCCTCCTTCAGCAAGAATCTTGTTAGACATGGGCACTGCGACTTTGGGGTCCCACAAATTGAGTAAACTCCAAGGATTTCTAATCTTCATTGTATTTGGTTTATCTACATTGTCCAATGTAAGCTAAGCTTTATATAAACAAACCGATGTATGAATAATCATGATGGAAGGATGTATTATTATAATTCTCATCACATGGATAATATTTTAGATGTTATACTTAAGCAAAGGTAATTATACATTACTCAGCTCTGACCAGTAATATTCTGTGCCACCCAAAATAATACCTGGGTTACATGTAACCTTCAAGAGCCATTTTTTTCTAAAATGAGAATTACTAGAATAATAAGAATAAAATCAAAGATGATAATATCTCATTTTCTCTGAACCCTTTTAATTATAGATTTTCTGAACCTAAAGCACACACTTATACCAGAGTTCAGGAACACAAGTACTTGCAGTAAGAGTTATACAGTAACCGAAGATGCCAGCAAGAACAGTTTATACCAGACATATATTGTCCATCGGGTAAGTTGGTGGGTGGCAATGACCAAGAATAGATGACAGAAATCACAAATGAAAAAAAAAAGACAAAAAGGAATGAGGAAGAAATCCATTTACTGGCAGACTATTAAAGGGAAAGTTTTTTTTTTAAATTAGTTTTCTGCTAATGCTGAGAGAGGAAAATATTATACAAAATATGTTCATATCCTCTCAGTCATGGAATTTATAGTTAAAATGTCAGTAACCACAGAAAATACTTTACTGCAAAAGACAGTAATATTCAAGGTTTGACCTGAAATGCTGATTCTCAAAATATAGTTACTCAAATAATGAATCTTAGTATTAATGAAGTTTGCTAGAATCATTAGATTTGTAAATATTTGACTGAATATTCTTGTTGATCTTGTCCCAGTCATGTCCTAGACATTTTTTTCCTGTTGAAAAACTAGTAACATGCTTTCTGAAACCAGCATAACTGAACAAATGATTGCATATTTTTATTAAAATGAACAAAAACTATGAGGCAGGAAAAGTTATGTCTCTTCTCTTTTGGGCTGGATGGTCAATTTCCTCAATACTGTCTGATTTGTTTAAATATTGGACATGTGGTCCTGTGTTTACTTTCATAAATGAGTTAAGATCTTTGTTTAAAGTGCTTTTTAATGGAGAACAGCAGTGCTTTCTGAGGTACATTTTTACAACATGGGAAAACGAGATGAGAGTTAGTTTTGAAAACTGAGTTTTGACATCAGGTTTAAATCACTCTTTTTAAAGGAGGATGCTTTCAGAAAGGGTGCTTTTTACTGGGACATTAAATGGCAATGTGTTGGGTTTGGAGAGTTACTGAGAAGTGAGGAATAGAGGTGTCTGTCCTAATTGTATAGATGGCTATGAACGTTCAGCTCAGCGCTAGTATAAAATCACCACCATGGAATGTGAAACATACAGCACAGGTCAAAAAGAATCCTCTGCAGAGGATATCTGAGGATATTAGCATGTCTCCAAGGTCCTTTTCTGTTTCTCCTTCCCATTCCTCTCCCCTCACTGACCCCGTGCTCTGCAGCCTACTGCCCATCTTAACCCCTTCAGCTTTGTTGAGAAAGCATAGTAAATCTTCTAAGGAAGGGAAATCATGTCGCGTGAACAAGACTTCCTATGAGGAGGAAGGAACCTGGAATCATTTAGTCAGAAAAAAACAAAAAAATTCTTCTCTTTTGAGAATGGTGGGGATCGTTTGGTCCCAGCTTCCATAACGACCAGTAGGTTCAAGTGGGGTTCAGAGAATACACTTTATGAGTTATTCTTTTAGGAAAAATACTTTTTATCTTTTTAATCAAATATGAGTGCAATGTGGTTGTAACACATTTACATTTATGATGATTGGTGCCTCATACTGCATAGCTTTTTAAGGTCTTTTGATCCTCTCCACAATCTCTACATGCATTGCAAAGTCTAAGGAAAGGGACCAGGTAACTAGATTTCAATTCTCCCTCTAGCTAATTTGACTGTATACATTTAATGACTTTCAAGCATTTGCACAAGAACTGTTACTGCCATAGAATAGAAATTTAAATATTTTTTTTATTTTGAAGATTTTAAAGATATTTTGTCAAATGGAATGACTTTGTTGAGAATAAGATAAATTTATTAAATATAGATTCAGAATATGTAAGAAAAAATAGTTCTTATCTGGAAACATGTAATTATATACTTCCTCTGCTGAGCTGGAGACTGACATTTTAAATGTCTACTGTTTGACAACTGTGGTCAGACATCTCTACAGGGTTGAGCCTGCTCATTAGTGCCACATTAACCTTAACTTTGCCTCAGGCCATTAACCAGCAAACTGCACATTTGACCTTTGTTCTACAGATATTTTCAAACAGTATGGGAGGCACTGCTTTTAATTTGGGTTCTGTATTATTTGTGGACTGACTTTAGGGGTAAAAAAAATCAATACATGTCATTAAATAAAGAAGCGTGTAGTCTGAAACATTCCACAGAGAGAAGTTCCATTTGAAAACAAGATTCTTCTCCAATACCTTTCCAGATAATTAGTTTTGGTCAAAATTAGAAATAGTCCCTTTTATATTATGTTCAATGGCAAAAAAGGAGAGGAAGTACAATATGTGACAGTTTATAAATGTTCTATAATTGCAACAAATTCTTGCTATATGAAGACATAAGACTGAGAGGTAATGCCTTTTGAATATAGCTCTGTGTTCAGCAACATCTAACGAAATGAAATACAAAATTGAATGTAAAATCAGAGCCATATGCTTAAGTGAAAAAGGCTCCTGAGAGGAAATCAGCAAAGTCTGAAACACGTGGTTGCCACTCTTTAAGCCATACGTATTGAGGACGATATCAGCCTTATTAATTAAAATGTAAATTAGTTTAGTGGAATATTTTCGTAGATTGTGGTGGAGTTGCTACATTCAGATTATGGAATATTATACAGCTATCGAAAAATAAGCAAGATCTAGACTTACTAATCTCATATGGGTTCATTATATGTTGTCAAGTGAGAAAAGCCTATTGCATGCACATGTATATAGCTTGGTCCCAGTTTTGTAAAACCAGACCATCACTATGTCTCTCTTTCTCTCTGTCTATCTGTTTTGGGTTGCTAGATACCGTGCACATAGAGGAGCTAAAGAAAGCATACCAGGCTGCTAACATTGGCTACCTCAGGAGGGAGGGATAGACACACTACGGAGGGACATACTAACTTGTTCTTCGTGTGCCTTTTGATTACTGTACCATTTATGAAAAGATATGTTACTTTTATCGTTAAAAATGACTCAAGTCAACACTGATGACACAGCCAATCAGAAGTGTTGCTCAATTTTGTAGTAGGAACTGGGCATTCCTGTGTCACCCAAAGTATAAATGACACTTCAAGGTGAGTTGCATTTCCTTTCATAGTTTTTTTCTTTACCACGTGACACATCAGGAGACCTTTCTGGCACTGCTGGCCTCAAGGGCATGGGAAGCAATGAAGCAATAACTATGCTGGTCCATGTTTCTCCCTCGCCTTTAGTAAGCTTAGGGCAAACAAGGCTGCAAGCTATGAATGATCAATTGTGCTGCGGCCCTTTCCGTCTTTTCTGTGCTAGCACAGTGGACAGAGCCGCTCATTAGCCAGGAAGCAGAATTTGCCCCGCTCACTGCGTTCTGCATCAGACCTTTCACACTGGTAGAAATATACAGATAAATCCTGCTTAAACAAATTGCCTTCTAAGTGCAGATTTTGGCTGAAATAAGTGTTGTATCTGTGTCTTCTAGTCCAACAATCTACTAATTGTGTTCTATTAGCAGCATGAGAATTTCTGTAAAACTTTTGAAACAGGTGGAAATATTCTTCTGTATAAAGGTTCATTCAAGTCTGATTTATCAGATATTCAGTATCAGCCCAACATTGCTAAGCAATGGCATTTTAATTAATTAATTAATTAATTAATTAAACCAAGATAGCGAGGCCTGCTATAATTAAATTCCTGAGTAAGTTAGTCATTTTCACTTGGTTTTTTTTTTTCTTCTCTGATTTTCACTTTCCTTAGTTTCCAAATGAAAGAATAGGTCTAAATCACAGGTGCTCAACTCTGGCCATATATTTGGATCCTATAGGAACATTTCAGAAACACTCATGTGTCCAGGTCCAACTCCAGACCAACACATCTGAGTGAGGGAGAAATGTAGGTGTGCAGTTTACACATTTTCTTGGCAATGACAGTGTACAATTAGGACAAAGAGCCATGGGAACAGATGATCTATGGCTCTTTCTGGTTTTGTAACACGGTATATCTGTGAGGTGATAATTATGATAGCTATCTTACAGAGTTATATGACTAAATATTATTGTGTTCCTACATATTAATTTCAGCAGCACATATATATACAATCTGTCTTGAGCCTGTGTAGTCTGGCGCAGTTTGCAGTCTTCCTCTGTAGATTTCTTTCATTTTCTTTTTTTTTTCTAAGTTTATTTTTTATTTTGAAAGGGAGAGAGAATACAAGTGGGGGAGGAACAGAGAGAGAGGGAGAGAGAGAATCCCAAGCAGGCTCTGCCCTGTCAGTGCAGAGCCCGATGTGGGGCTTGAACTCATGAACCATGAGATCATGACCTGAGCCAGAATCAAGAGTTGGACGTGTAACTGACTGAGCCACTCAGGCGCCCCAGATTTCTTCCATTTTCTAATGCAACACACGAGGAAGGCCTCTCTGATATTTCTCCACAGTCTAGGAATGGGCCCCCTAATTTAGTTTCCAGGTCAACTGTATCCTTTAAAGACTTTCAATTATTGTTATCATTTTAAAAATGTATTTTTTTTTAGAAACTTCTAATTCTGGAAACTCTTAAAAACTAAGACTGCATCTGGGACCAAACCAGCAAGAATTTGCTGAGGGCCTGTTAGATACCAAACTGTGATCCAAACTGTAGGGATGTGAAGAAGACATTATTCTTGCCTTTATCGAATGTCTCCTCTAATCAGGGAGGCAGACGTGCAAACAAAGGGGTTATAATATCAGATAGCCAGGCCTGAAAAACAGATGCCTGGTGCTGTGCAAGAAACAAGGATGAACAAATAAAACTGCACAGGTTGCTCAGGCAAGGAGGTGGAGGGGAGATGTGTTTTAAGCTGAATCTTGAAGGACAGGCAGAAGGTTGGGAGAATGATGGAGGAGAAGGCAATCCAGGGTGGAGGACACTGCATGTGCTAACCTGGAATCTTATCCCATAAATATTGAAATATCTTATGCCTTGTGAGTATATGTGTGCGGTGTTGGCTGGTGTGTGTGAGTGGAGGGAAGGGGGGGCTGTCATGGGAAGTTAAGGGGTGGAGAGTGGGTAGATTATGTGCCATGGGAAGACATTTTATCTGAATAGTTAGGGTTTTAATATTTATTTATTTTTGACAGAATGAGAGAGCACAAGCAGGGGAGAGGCAGAGAGAGAGGAAGACACAGAATCGGAAGCAGGCTCCAGGCTCTGAGCTGTCAGCACAGAGCCCGACATGGGGCTCAAACCCAGGAGATGTGAGATCATGACCTCAACTGAAGATGGAAGCTTAACTGACTGAGCCACCCAGGCGCCAATGAATCCTTAGGGTTTTAAAGCAGTAAAGTGTTGGACTGATTTCTAAAGCCAATTCTGGTTACAACATGGGACATGCATCAAAAAGAAGATGGGAGAGCAAAGCTAGATGGGGATATCATTTGTTAAATGGTTACAGGCCCAAATGAGAAATTATTAATTTGTGTATGGCCTTGACATACAGGCTTTGACTAAATATTCTGACAAGCAATGTTTTCCCGTTTTTAAAAATATTTAAATATTTAAAAAATATTTTCTGTTACTCTTAAGACTAAGTAAGATGTCTTAAGACTAAGGCAAGCAACCGACATATATAACATAGCCCCTCAATGGTAATTAGCTGGAACTTTTACCATCTCCCTGCATTTATTATGCTCCTGGTTTTAACTGGAAATACTCTCATAACTGTAGAAAAATAATTGTGTGGATATAGTCACCCTTCCAGCAAGTTAATTTTGAATCATCCAAAGAACAGAATATTTTATTTATTGAGACATTTCATGTAAAACTTGAAAAGGAGGCATGATGGTGTAGAGTAGGCCAAGCATTGACCTGGGAACTGAAATATGGATTCTTATAATAGGACCAACATTAATTGGCTCTGTGGCAGTAGATAAATCTTTTTGTTTTCTTTTTTTTTTAACCTCATTATAGCTACTGGTGCTTTATCGCCTGCACTTCCCAATTCAATTTTTTCTGTATCCGATGTAGCACCCCCCCTCGCCCCCCACCGGCCCTTCTTGCAATCACTTTTTGCCACACCACTCTTAATCTCTGTGACCTAAGAACCTCCAAACACAGAATATAAAGTTCTGAAGTAGGAGCTCTCCTCACATTTCTATCCTTATAAACCAAAACTCATCTCAGCATTCAGTCTTTCTTCCGTTATTTCAGTCTCAGAGATTTGCTCCAAAGTGAATCACTCAATTTTTGATAATTTTTACTCTCTCTTCTTTTTAGAATGTGAGATCTATCAATTTTTAATTTTCTTTTTCTATTTTTTATCAGTTAAGAAAGACTGAATTATGATATGGTAGCAAACAACCCCAACCTATCATTGGTTTAGGACAAAAAAAAGTGCTTTTTTTTCACAACCTATGCACATCTTATTTTGTTTTAATGCTTATTTTTGAGAGAGGGAGGGAGAGAGAGAGAAAGAGAGAGAGAGAGATGGAGGGAGCAGGGCAGTGGCAGAGAGAGAAAGAGAGAAAGAATCTCAAGCATGCTCCACACTGTCAGTGCAGAGCCTGATATGGGACTCAAACTCACAAACTGTGAGATCATAACCTGAGCTGAAATCAAGAGGCAGAGTCTTAACCCACTGAGCCACGCAGGTGACCCCACAACCTATGAATATCTTAGACCAGCAGAGACACTGCTCAAGATTACCTGCTTTATGCCTCAGAATGACGAAGCAGCCTCTCTGTGAAACATTGCCAGTCTTTGGGAAGAGGGAAACAGAGCTGGCCAAACCACATTGGTTCTTAAAGCTTAAGCTTAGAAGAAATATACATCACTTCTGCCTACATTTACTAGAACCCAGAGCTAGTCACATACTAAAGTCACATACTAAAGCTTCAGAGTGACTTTAAGCGTGGAATGTTGAGAATTGGGATATTTGGGAACAAGCTAATGACTACAAACCCTTGTTATCTCCTTCCCTTTCATACACAAATATTTTCAACTCTCCTGCATATTCAAACAGACAAACATATGCTCAACCAAAACTCTCTTCATGTTCGTCTTTGGGACTTTTAGTTTCTCACTCTCTCTTTAATGCTCCTCATACTGCAAATCTGAAGTCCATTACTCTGTTTCAGATGCTTTAATTACTGTATTAGCTTGCTAGGGCTGCCATAACAAAATGCCACAGACCAGGTGGCTTAAACAATGGACATCAGTTCTGGAAGCTAGACGTCCAAGGGCAAGACATTGGCAGGTTTAGGTTCTCCTGAGGTTTTTCTCTCTTGCAGATGGCCACCTTCTCCCTGTGTCCTCACATGGCCTCTCCTCTGCTCATATGCGCCCCTAGCATCTCTTCTTGTTATTAGGACACTGGTCATACTGGATTAGAACCTATGTGTACGACCCATTTGAGCCTTCTTGCCTTTTAAAGGCCTTGTCTCAACATATGAATTTTTGAGTGACCACATATAGAGGACATTTTCATTATTTTAAGTAACCTCTCATAATAGCATTTGACCCTGTGGAGAATCTCTCTAGGTTCAAATTTATTTATTCTTTAATGTTCAAAGCTCTTATCATTGACGATTTTCGTCCTTTGCTCTTTCTACTTCTGAGTTCATTTGACTTTTTCTTACTATGTGCTATTCACCCGAGAGATTTCATCCACATTCATGACTTTGGTCATCACCTCTGTAGATAATGACTCTCATGTCACATGTCCAATCCCCTGGTTCCAAGGTTACATATCCAACAGCAAACATCCGTGGTATTCATGGTTCTTGTACCAGTAGCCTTAGCATCATCTGAGTGCTTCTTTGAAATGTAGAATCTTGGGCTGCACCTCAGAACTACTTAACTGAACCTGCATTTTGGCAAGATCCCCAGATGATGTTACACATAGTAAGTCTGAAAGTAGCATTCTACTTGATTTCTCTTTCCACATGTTCCAAAGAAATTGCAAACCGAACATGTTGGGAATAGAATTAATTATTAATTAATTAGTTTTAACCTGTTCATTAATTTAATTACTCATTGTTGACATTACTATATGCCTTCACAATTGTTTTAAGATCTATACTGGTAAACAAAACAAACCAAAAAAAATCCTTGCCTGCCTGAATCTTTTATTCTGGAGTGGGAGACAGATGAGAAACAATAAAGCATAGTAAATAAGTACATGACGTGCTAGAATAGAAAGTGATATGCACCATAGAGAGATAAAAATATTGAGCAGGAGAATAGCAATCCTAAGTATAGTGTGGGACATTGAAAAGAGTTGTATCACCTTTCCTTTACTTCTTATTGCAGTGAATAACGCTGAGATGATTATCATCCCCTCAGTCACTTGGGGGGAGGTGTTGAAACAATTAGGAATTATAACTTTTACATTAACTGTCAATTCTAGATTCCTAATGTCTTTCAACTCTATCACTTGCCATGATGCTCATTGACAAATGTTTTTTCCACACCCTCATATTTTCTCCCCCTGAGTCTTGGTTATAGCCCCCTGAGTGACCTCACTGACTTTCTACTGATTTCCATGGTCCTGTCATGATGCCATCACTTGCTTGCTGGAAAACATTTAATGGCTCCCTCTGCCTTCTGAACAAAATGGAAACACTTTTTGATGATCAATAAGGCTGATTACAAACTGGCCTCTTTCTACCTTTTTACATAATTCCCATAAGCCCGTTTCCCACGAGCTAAACTGCAGATGAGTGTCAGTATTCTCTTTCCTCTTTACCTTTCTTATTGTTTTTGTTGTTGTTGTTGTTTGCTTCCTTTTTTTTTTTTTGCGTGAAACACTGAGATGAAAGTATTATCTTATTTGTACATTTTTCCCGATTCCTTCTCTGTCTTCACATGTGCACTATAAACACTGTGTTATTACTGTGCATTTTCACCAGAAAGTGCATTCTTAGCAGGTAGGGACTGTCTTGTTTAGCTATGGTGCCAACACAGAGCTTGATACTCAATAGTGTTCAGTAGTTTGTGACAAATAACTGATAGCTGCTGGTTTATAGAATGAGTGGAAATCTATGATATGTTGCTTTCAGAGGGAACACATGCAAAGGCATGAAGGTGTGTTTGGGGAACAGCAGGTATCTCACTTTTGTGGAATCCTAAAGTATGGTTTGACCTGCTGCCGAAATAGAGGTGAGAGAGTGCCTTATGTGCCTTTCCAAGATGCTATAGAGAATAGAGAACCATTGATGGCTTTAAGCAAGTGAGTGACGTAGTCTGGGGGTTATCAGATTTGAATTTGAAGAGGTAGCTCTTAGAGGATGAGACGTGATTGTTGAGGAGATTAGAGGTATGCCATTCTAGTGCAGTCTTTCCAGAGAGATGATAGGGGCTTCAGCTAAGGCTGTGAGAGTAGCATTGGGAAAGAGGACTAGAAAAGAAAGATGAAAGCTTTTCCCAGGATGATCTATTGGTTGTGAAGGCACCATTCACTGAGATTAGGACTAGGTTCGGGGCTGATAAGAAGTATCTGTTCAGTTTTATACTGTCAATTTGGAGATGTCAACATTCTAGCTGTTTTGACAGGCCTCTTCATTTCTAGAAGACTCTTTGATTCCAAACAGGTGCTTATTTATAGTGAACAGAATTCAGGACAGCAGTCACACACCTTTCTATTTATTAAACCCCATCACTCTAGGAAAGAATCAGTTGGCTTCATCAATTATGTTTTAGTAGCAACATGAGACTTGGTATTTGTTCACGCATTCCAGTTAGTAGGAATATGGCCCTCATGGGGGAACTTATTTTCTAGGAGAGGAAACCAACTTAAAGCATCAATAAGTATAAATAAGTGGTTACTGTGCTAGTTTGAAAATACAGCATACTTTTTTTTCCTTTGGATTGAGCATAAATTGGAAGTGAGTCAGATTTATGCATCCTACAGTCATTTTGTTATCACTTTCCTGATGAAGCTTTGCTAAAAATTTGTTTAAATACTTACCAAACACTTGCTGTGGAAACTTCTGATCTCTGTGATAATCAGAATGTTACATATTTGAAAATGACATTTATCCTACGTATGGATGAGTAGTTACTTAAAACTTCAGCCACTTCCACAAATAGTTCTTTGAAAACAAGTAAGAAAGAGAATTATAAAATTAATACAGTTGAGCATCAAGGGCACTTGGATGGCTCAGTCAGTTAACCGTCCAACTCTTTTTTTTTTTTAATTTTTTTTTTCAACGTTTATTTTTATTTTTGGGACAGAGAGAGACAGAGCATGAACGGGGGAGGGGCAGAGAGAGAGGGAGACACAGAATCGGAAACAGGCTCCAGGCTCTGAGCCATCAGCCCAGAGCCTGACGCGGGGCTCGAACCCACGGATCGTGAGATCGTGACCTGGCTGAAGTCGGACGCTTAACCGACTGCGCCACCCAGGCGCCCCTAACCGTACAACTCTTGATTTCGCCTCAGGTTATGATCTCACAGTTCCTGAGTTCTCTAGCCCTGTGTTGTGCAGAGCCTGTTTGGGATTCTTTCTCTACTTCTCTCTTTGCCCCTCCCCAGCTCACACGTTCACTCTCTCATGCACATGCTCTCTCTCAAAATAAATACATAAGCATTAAAGAAATATAGCTGAGCATCAGTGCTGTCAAAATCAGATTTGATTTTTAAAAATTTGGTCATTTCAGCTGTAATTTAGAGCAACCCCTCCTCTTTGATCTCATTTTTAAAGAAATTATTTTAAAAATATCAGTGGGGGGTGCAATTTCGTAATCACTACGTTTTAATTGTTCAACATATAGATTTCTGTTTGCTTTTCTTCTGTCCCTGTCTTCTAGCCCAGGGGACATCTCCTCTTTATTAAGCTAGTGGCTTTTCATTTCGTTGTCACCAAAGCAATGGTTTATGTAAAACAGTTCAAAAAGGTAGTTTTTAGGACTTAGTTTTTTGAAATGCTAAAACTCAGGTTCCTGGGACATCAAAGCTTTGATTTTAAAAGTTGGAAATTTTTAAGTTAAAAAGCAAGCTACTTTTTTGTTGAATTTTCCCTTCCCATAATTGATGGGGGAAAGAGATGTACTTCCTGTGAGAGGAAAAAAATTTAATGTATTAAATACTATATCTTCCAACAACTTTTATTTTCATGCTTTTGCAATATATTAAATGTCTGTTTCTTCATCTTAATAAAGATATATTATTTTATGTTTATATACACCAAAGAGAAGACCCAGATAGGAAAATCACCCAAGTTTAATAAACTTTTAATTAATAAGCAATCAATTAACTTGTTAAGAGCCTCTGACATTTCTATATGGGTAAGAAATTAGTTAGTGTCACTGTGGTTCAGATGCCACAGCGAGTAAGAGCTTTTAGGGATACTATATAAAGTGGGACGTGTGTGTGTGTGTGTGTGTGTGTGTGTGTGTGTGTGTACTCCTCACAACTCTTGGACTAGAGTTATATAACACTCATCCCCTGTGAAAACTTTGATTCAAAAGAGGAAATTTTAATACATCCTTTTTAAAAAAAGTATAGTATTTATCGTGATTGTTAGAAAAGTATTGCAAATATATAACAAATAAGCAGTGAACATTTAAAAAAAGTTACATTCTAAATTTCACACACAACAAATTATGCCATTTATAGTGGCATTTGTTATGGGTTTTTGGTTTTGATTGTTTTTGTTATTTTCCCATTCAGGGAATTTATCAACAGCCTTAGACTGTACAGGACGTTCTATGGAGGCCTGGCTGATGAGCTCTGCGTT